>NC_091063.1:71011787-72455929 GCF_000393655.2 Nicotiana sylvestris | reverse complement strand
TAAAGAGAGAATGTTAGGTCAATTGAAGAGCCAGTAGATAGAGCAAGGGGAGCTAAAAGTAAAAGGATGTCTTGTTGGAGTTTCACAATAAAGTGATAGACATAAATGTTAGCAGGGAAATAAGAAGAGAGTTAATGAGGCACTATAAGTAAGATGCCATACATGGATGATAACAGTAGGTCAAAAAGATGATAGTATTACAGAGTATATGGCCAAGTGAAGAAAAAGATGAGAGGTGACATGCCTTAAGACAACAAAAAGTATAGACCATAAAGTCATTTCTTTATTTCGAGAAATAAGTTCGTAACTCCAACGCAACTACCAGAAGGAAAGGTTAGACCCCAAAATAATAAAATTCGGGATGGGCTGGTGAACAAGATAAACTAAACATGAATTAGGGACTCAGTGATTTGATAATACTCGACATCGTAAGAATTTCAGATTGTGTCGTATCTATGATTTAGCTTGCTTTCTTGGAGTCTCTTACTTTGTTCCTTATACTGTGGTATCAGAGTCAGCCCATCCTTTCGGAGGGAGGAACAGTTTACTAAATATGTCTGAGTCATTTCCATCATCCTCTTCCCTTGCAAAAATGAATATGTCCCCTACTCTATATAAAAACTTGTACAAAAATATGATTACCTCTATGAAGTAGATATCCTACCCGATGAACAAAAAATATCCTCCACTGAACTACCCCTCATAAACTCCTACTCAGCTTTTGCCAAAATATCATTTGCACTCTGGACCCAAATTTGTTCCTAGTCCAACACAGACCAAAAGGAGTCAAAGAATATGTTGCTGCCTCAAAACTTGACCAACATCCTATTCTTGGCACTCGAGAGGAACAATTTATCACTCTTCAAATCCTAAATGATTTTCCCAGACAATGGAGAGATCATGGTTTTACCCATATACATTTTGGTGTTATCCGAATCGCTTTAACATATCACGGAAGAAAAGGTCAACCTGTTGTAGCTCGACTTTCTCTTTTAGATACAAGGTATTTAGAGTACCAACATCCGAATCTGGGTACTGCAGAAGTTACCTTGAATGCTGGGACTATCTTCAAAACTATATTTCCAAATTTCAACATGTCCCTTTATGATCCATACTTAACCGAAGCTCTAAAAAATCCAAGTCTAAATCCAAGGATCCCCTCAAGCTAAAGATTCCATCCAAGCCACTCTTCATCACCAAATGGCGTGGCGAGTACAAAATCATGCCATGGATCTTTGCCTTCCCGGAGGAGAAAAAATGCTTCACTCCTAAATAGTGATGCTACCAAAGGAAACACCATGTTCACCCAAATACCCAGACAAATTTCTAGAGATGAACTTATCAAAATTCTTCCTGATTTCTGGATCACAAATTATGAAAAGTTAAAAGAACCAGAGGAATCTCTACAATCTGGTGAACCAACTTTTACCAAAAGTAATGAAAAACTATTTGCATAAGCTTTGATCATTCCCATCTCAAAAAACCCAATAAAACCATCTTCTCTTGCCAAATGATTCAACCCAAAGATACAACAGATACATACCCTGAACCTGATGGAGAATTCTTCTGGAATATACAAAGCATCATGGAAGAACATGACTGGTGTCAAAATTTTGACAAAGAAGGAAAAAGAGCTTGGTGGTTCAAATGCCCCTTTACGGGACACTACCCTTGGAATCTTGATTGCAACTGTCAAGACTATTTGGAAGATCCAATTGGAGAATATAATGAACACCACCAGTGTCATTGGGAAAGGTTCGGCCTCAACAAAACCAAACTAAAATCCAAGAAAAAGGGGAAAACCATTGAAAAATAATTTCGAGCCAAATATGAGAATAAAGATCCTTCAATTGGCTTAATAGTATGGAAAATAGAAGAAGATTCATAAGGAATTTAGAAAAAGGTCATTCAAGAAGACGCTTCCCTAAAGCAAGTAATGTGATCAAAGTTAAGCTTAAGGGACTATGTGTGCCAACTACAGTAGGTGTCACCCTCGTAAGTAAGGAATTTCGTTATCCTTGGTATAGAAGAATTACCGCAAGGCGAGTAAGGGTCATCGATAATGTGAAAAGATGCCAAAGATGAAGAGGTAAAACATAAATACATAGATTATTGTAGCACTAAATCTTAGTACTCCCCTAAAGGGGGGATATGGAGTGAACTGACATTAAGTCAGAATTAAGAGGTTCTAATAACTATGGAATGGTAAAGGAAGAATTCGATAAAAAAATGAGAAAGGAATGAGATTAAACTTATTTGAATCCTACCGATATGCTACGATTCCAGAGCATTATGTGAGCACGACGTCAAAGAACGGAAGTAAAGGTTCTTGCCGGTGATACTTTTGATAGATAAGGAGCTAGTGCGAGGCGTAAGTTAAGACAAAGGAAATAACCCAAGAAAGGTTATGCAAAATATTAATATGAGAATGAGCCAATGAGTAGTTAGTAATTGATTCAGGAAGATCCTAGTTATGGCTAAACAGGAGGTTACAGACGAGTCAGTAGATCATGCAAGATAAACACAGTAAAACCCAATATAGTGAATTCAGCCTTGCAGTAATGTCATTGTAATACTTGAGAAATTCAGATAATAGTTGGGGTAGTTAAAGGTACTGTATGAGTATTATAGGAATAAAGAGAGTTCCACTGGGAAGACAGTCAAAACATTAGTTCAGAAGCAACCCTACAAGCACAAGGGCGTGAAAGTAAGTAATTATGGATAATCATAGGTAAGGAAGGATATCAAAAGGTCCGTCGAATATACAATGTAATAAGCTCACAACTTTACAAGAGTCAGAGGACCCTTCCTAAGTACTATAATGAAAGACTAGCTAGGGAAGTAAGGAAGAAGGCTTCAACCTAAGCTCAGTGACCTAAAAAGGAAATGGTCCTATAATAACAGTCTCACAACAATGTTGTATGTACTTCATAAGAAAGTGGCACCTATGGAACTACAATATGTGTGGGCACTAAGATAATTAAGTACGCACGGAACAAGGGGGCAGAAAGGCCAAGAAAAGTAATTGCCTATGTTTAAAGGAAGTTGAGAATGAACAAAAGAAATTTTTTGATCAATGATCTAGGGTTAGTTATGTTATGAACGCACTTAAGATTTCAGAGTATTATCCATGCAACATATATGTTGATAATCATACAGCTGTAAGAGACTCCGGTATAAGTTAAAAGAAAGAATTGAGTCCAGGTCATAGACAAAGGATTGAATTGTTAGAATATTGTATCCTAGATGTTCCATAACATCCATGAAGGGTTGAAGCAATAACTAAGGCCCTAAGGCACAGATCAAAAGATAGCTTAAGCCTACATAAAGGTTGATTGGAGGGAAGAGAAAACTAAAGAGTTACAGCAACAAAGTAAATTAGGAGTCTAATTATTGGACCTAGAAAATTATAGAAATCGTGACTAAGGACATTGCCATCAGAGGTGCAAGAGAGATAGTACAATAGCTATATTCTATAATGGCTCTACAATAAAGCCAGTTAGAAAAGTACCAGCCTTATAAAAAGTCAATATGAAGCTCTCACCGGATTGTGTATACACCAGAAGTGCAAGTATTAGAATAAAACTTCAAGTCCCGAATATGAATTATACCTATATGGAAAGGAGACCATGAAGGAGATAAAAGAGGTGATGCAAAATTTTAAGGTAAGTAAGGTAAAAGTGAACAACGTACGAGATATTTAGATGCAAAATGTTGGGAATAGTCCATACTTCAGATAAAAGTCTAGAAGCGCAGGGATTCAGTATCCAAGAATAATAGCGACATCGTCAGCAGCATATCTTCCAGCCTATGGTTTCTCGATGCTAAAAAATCTAGCCAATAGAGTAAAGAAGAGTTAGAGACAATATGATATCTTGCTTGATGTTCCAGAATAATATAAGGAAATCTATGGTGCAAGAAAGTTGAAGGAAGGTTGCGAATAGTTTAAATAGATACATATAGGTCACAAGCCAAAGTATAGTAAAGCGACAAATTTTTATAACAAGAATAAGGATAAGAAAGGGCGAATGAGAAGATGAAAAGAATGAATAAGTCCTCAAGATTAAGCCCATGAAAACAAGAGAGCTAATAGTTTTTCTAAGTTATAGAAAGTTCAGTATAGCCTGAATAAACTCAAAGGAATCTAAGACTAATAGCATCTAGAAGAAATGGAATGTTGCCCTGGTAGTGGACTGAGGGTGTAACTGTGATAAGATAAAGGATGATGTTTGAGCCTTCGATTGAGTAATGACTTGAAGAGGATTTCATGAATTATATAGGATTAAAATACCTATATAAGATGAGTCATATTGAGATGCTATAGTATATGATTATGGAAGTATAGTATCGCCCTTAGGTGGATCAATCTAATTACTCCAGATGTCCCCGATGAGACATAAGCCCTAGCGGCAGTATTACATAATAGACCAAGTTATCAGTGGTAGATGATAGATCAACAATAAGGTGAATCAATAATAGATGGACAAAAGTCACAAAGTATGAGGTGAGATAAGGTTGTCATTCTTAAGATGAACAGTAATGAGGAAGCATTAAAGGACATAGATTTATATATATGGGATAAGCAACAAACGTAACCTAGAGTTTGGTAGCAGACCTCAGTAATGATAAATCGAGGCAAAAGTTATGGTATTTTATGACCTACTTAGATACAGTAAAGTCATGCAGATAAATAATCGGGCATGTGAAATAAAATATAGCAATATTTATAAGATAGACAAAGTACCGAGCGAAGAACTTAAGTATATCTATAGATGCCCAGAGGGACATCTTATTAAGCTATGTAAATGGTTACAAAGTGAGGCCTAGGTATTGGCTAAAAGTTGGAGGAAAAAGGAAAGAAGAGTCGCATAGGCGCACTTACAAAGTCAGAGTCGTACATGCTGCATGATAAAAGGTAGCAACAATTACAAGATCGGAAGAATTCCGACAACTAGTTGTGGTGCGAGAAAGGGGCCTAAAGGGGGAAATGCCCTGGCCTTTAGGATTCATTCACAGAACAGTTACCTAGATGGCAAGAGGGGTATCAAAGTATTCACAAGAGCTATGGGTTATGAGAATGATACGTGCATCAGTCAACATTCGAGGATGAATATTCCAAAAGGGGGAATGATGTTACACCCCACGTTTTCATACGTGGAAGTACACCATAAATAAATTGATGAAAGCTCGTAAAGTGAGATGGCACATCCCGCATTTTTGGATGTTCAAGTTTCGTCGTAAGTTAATCGACGTAAGTTTGGGAATGAGATTATTTTGAGATTATAAGTATTATGCTATTTTAAGCAAGTGATAAATAAATTCGTGAATGTGAGAGGGTAAGCAAATCGATGAAAATAATTTTCGTCAAAGTTTGGCATTTTGAGATGAAATACGGTCCGAGCTATAATACCCGATATTTAAGGACTAGTGCAGTACAAGGTACCACATGACCATGATAGTAAGGTGTATACGGTATGTTAAAAGTAAGTAATATTTTAAGTTATTTGAGAGAATTCTTAATTATGTGGGTAATTGGTTAATTATTGGTTAGTGGGAGATTAACAAGTTAATAATTAATTAAAATTGGATAAGTTTGATAGATCTTACCTTCCAAAAACGTGGCAGCTAGCCACCCTAGGGTATATGACTCTTAAGTCATGAAGATTATGTGGAAAGATTAAGAAATGTGGTTAAGCCACCACATAAGGTGGGACCTACATCATTTCTAACAAAAGTCATCGTGAAATTAAAAGAGAGATGCATATGTAACATAAGATTTTCATAAGTTTCTTCAACAAATATTAGCAATTAAAAGATACATATCTTCCAAGAAATTCATGGCAAAAGTATCTAAGTACGGTAGATTTTGCAATTCAATCGATTCATGCAATTCAAAGCAATTTCAAGAAATTGAAGCAATTCATGGATAAAGCAATTCAACAAAGATTTCATAGCATCTTAAGCAATGTGAGATTTTGCGATTTTAATGGAGTACAGTGCAATCTTTATCAAGAATATTATACGGATATTTCCAATTTCGATCTCGCCGTTACGCGTTTCGTCATAATTAACGTATGCTAGAAGGATTGATAAGAGAATCAGCTCAGGTATGTTAAGGCTAAGCTCTTCCTTCATTTTGCATGATCTCGTAATTACATGAGTTTGATAATGAGGTATAAAGAAAAATTGATATCCCAGAATTTACGCATATTTTCCTAGTATTGTAAGTTACAATATTCTCCTTATCGGGATTTCATATTCAATTGAGTACTTCCTTCTTCTAGTCAAGAGAGCAGAGAGTTTATATATACAGTATTAAAGTATTTTTATTACCATCGAGCTATAATCGATGGGCAAGACCCTATTGGGCAACCTCTAATCAGATGGTAAGATATATATACCGAGCCTACTGTGGCCGAGCGTCTATGAGCGAGCCCAGTTGGCCGAGATACAGAGCCTAGTATGGCCGAGCACATATGAGCGAGCCTACTACGACAGAGCAATTATATATATATACCGAACCTCATAGGGCCGGACGACTATTTTACTTACTATATTGAGAAAGTTGAGTCAGTACCACAAGGTGAGCATATCTTCATATTATCTTTGACTCCCAGTTAATTTCAGTTATTATATTATCAATTTAGTTTCATCTTTCAGTATATTGCCTTACATACGTGGTACATTATTCGTACTGACGTCCCTTTTCTGGGGGCGCTGCATTTCATGCGTGCAGGATTACACAGACAAACGGGTAGACCTCCTCATTAGGTTTTGCCCGAGTTCAGCTTGATAGGTAAGCTCCACCCCCTTCTGATTTGCAAGGTCTAGAGCTTTATGTACATCTTCTGTATATATGTATATATGTTATGAGTAGGTCAGGGCCCTGTTCCGATCACAGTATATCCATCAGTAGAGGCTTGTAAACATATCTTGCTAGCTAATGCAGTATGTTGGGCTTGTAGGCCTTTTATGTATATTTTATTGGTTTGCCATCTGTAGTAGTTATGACGACCTTGTCTGCCCCAACTTTATATTGATGTTTAGTCAGCATTCGCAATTGTCTTGCAATGTGGCCCATTGCCAAAGTATGACATTATATGTTCAGAGTCCGTTAGTCGCAAGTTGGTATGTAAGGAGAGGTGAGGCACTGGGTGCCGGTCTTGACCCCCAGGTTCAGGGCGTGACACTTTAGTTTCCTCCTTCTTCTTATTGGCCTTTACGTCGGCTTAAGCTATCTTCCGATCTATGTTTCCTGGTATTATTTTTTTTTTTAGCCTTTCATGGGCGCTGGGGAATATGCATGATACAATCCTTTAACAATTTAATCTTTCGTTTATGACCTGGGCTCAATTCTTTCTTTTAACGTATACCAGAATCTTCTACGGTTGTATATGCTGCATGTATAAAACTCCGAACCCTTAAGTGCATTCATAATGTAATGTTGTTGTGAGACTTTTGTTACACGGCCATTTTCTCTTTAGGTTGTTGTGCTTAAGTTGAAGCCTTCTTCCTTATTTCCTTAGCTAGTCTTTCGTTGTAGTACTTAGGGAGAACCCTTGACCCTCGTAAAGCTGTGAGCTTATTACGGACCTTTTTATGTCCTTCCTTGCCTTTAATTTTCCGTAGTTGCTTACCTTCATACCCTTGTGCTTGTAAGGTTGCTTCTGAACTGAAATTTTGATTGCCTTCCCAGTAGCACTTTCTTTTATCCCCGTAACACTCATATGATACCTTTAACTGCCCCGACTCCTATTTGAATATATCTCAAGTATTATAATGACATTACTACGAGGCTGAATTCTCCATGTTAGGGTTTACATATTCATCTTTCATGATCTGCTGATTTGTCCATAATTTCTTGTCTAGTAATGACTAGGCTCTTCCTGAATCAATTACTAATTACTCGCCAGCCCATTCTCATATTCATATTCAGCGTAATCTTTCTTCGGTTATTTCCTTGTCTTAACTTACCTCATGTGTTGGCTCCTTATCTACCACTAACATCCCGGCCAGGAACCCTTACTTCCCTTTTTTTTTGACTTTGCGCTTACATAATGTCCTGGAATCATAGCATACCTGTAACATTTAGATAAGTGCAATCTCATCCTTTTCTCATTTTTTGCATTCTTCCTTTATCATTCCATATTTCCCCTTTAGGGGAGTATTAAGACTTGGAGTTATGACAATCTGCCTATAGATGTTTTTCCTCTTCATCTTTGATGTCCTTTCACATCTTTGATGACCCTTACTCACTTGTGGTAATCCTTTTGTACCAAGGATAACAAAATCATCACTCGCGATGATGACATTTAGTGTAACTGGCACATAAAGTCACTTAAGCTTAACTTTTCTCACATTGCTTGCTTTAGGGAAGCGTCTTCCTGAATGACCATTCTCTGAATTTCTCATGAATCTTCTTCTGTTGTCCATTCTATTATCGCCGGAAAGCAATATGAAATTCTCATGATGCTGACCGTTAGCAAATCACTCATTCCCTAATTCATATTTAGTTTATCTTGTTCACCAGCCCATACTAATTTCTATTATTCTGGGGTTTAATTCTCCCTTCTGGTAATCATGTTAGAGTCACGAACTTATTCCTTGAGGTGAAGATATGACTTTATGGAATATACTCTTTTGTTGTCCTTAGGCCTGTCACCTCTCGTCTCTTCATTCACTTGACTAGACTCTATAATACTGTCATTTATTTTTTTCCTACCGTCGTTATCCATGTATCACACCTTATTTATAATGCTTCCTTATCTCTCTTCTCATTACTCTACTAATATTTCTGCATATCCCTTTTCTTGTGAAAACTTCAACACGACATTCTTTCTCTTTTAGCTCTTCTTACTTCATTCATCGGCTCTTCGGGTTGCTCAACGTCCTTGCTCTACTAGGGACGAGAGTCACACTAAGGTGATATTTATCCTTCCCAGGCTTTCAGTGCCTATCACCTGAGTTATTATTATTTTTTTATCATGCTAGTATTCAAATCTAATTGTAATATTCTAGAGTGCACTATCTGGGTGTCTCACAAGGAGATCTATTAGCACATTTGCAATATCCTTCGGCAATGTCAACTAATACAAGCAATCCATTCACCAACTTGGGTTACCCTAACCCCAGCCGAATCTTGATATACCGTCCTTCTCTTAACTATACCTGTTAGCCACCCACAGGGCATAACTGAAATGGGTGTGACCAATTGTACATACCTCTTGTTACTATTGAATATAACTCAAAAAGCTTATGTTCCGCTGCCTTAATTATAAACAATGTTAACCTTCATTAACTGGGCGCCTCGTACCCTTCTTCATCTTGCTTCTTTTGCTTGTTGAAACTAGTATTTATATTCTTAATCTCTCATTGTCTTTCACTATAAAGGTGGATAGGCATTCTTGCCTTAAGGCTTCTTATCAGGAAGCTTACACCTTTCAGTACACCCATGATCTGCTAAAGACCTAACATTTAGTTATCATAGGCATCATACAAAAATCGAATTCCTTTGACTCAGCTGTTCCACAACTATCTCTCTTTCCAACCTTCTTTCCGAATGTAGTATCGTCTTATTATGAATAAAATAGAATTTCAGAATTTGAATTCTTATAAGTAAGCTCTACCACACGATCTAGAGTAAGAAGAAAGAGTGACAGTCCTAAATGCCTTATAGCCTCCTGCTTATAAGTGTGGTGCACGACACACCCATAAACAAGACTCTACTAGACACGGCTTGTAGACTCTCTAGGACAGAACTACTCTGATACCACTTTTGTCACGACCCAAATAGATGGGCTGCGACAGGAACCCAGTACCTTACTCAACCGAGTTCCAACGTACCGTATCTTTCATATCATCCTATCATAGGTAAATGAATCGGAGTAAAGTATGAGGGAATACAAATTTATACATATGAAGTACGGGCCTGTAAGACCAAAATAGCCACTCGTGTACTGAACATGAGCCGACAAGGCCATACAATCTTTTACATACATGACATCTGTCTACAAGCCTCTAAGAATATATAATTTTCATAAAGGGTGGAACAGAGTCATGTCATACCAAACAATACATGTCTAAATCATACTAACCAATCAAGCAACTCCGAAGCAAATGGAGTGCACCAACATCTTCCGTCGAGCTGATAGCCTACTTAGAGGGCTCTCGACTTGTCTATTGGAAACTGCGGGCATGAAAGGCAGCGTCCCTAGGCAAAAGGGACATCAGTACGAATAACGTACCGAGTATGTAAGGCTCATAAATAACTATATAACAGACATGGAGGACATATAGAGTAAATGACTCCACTTGTAAGTCTAGATAACTTTGTAAATCATGAAATAATTATAGTGTAATGCATACGCGTGTGAATGTCATGTCGTGCATAGGTACATGTTTCATAACATCATCAGCCTCTGAGGGCATCCCATCATATCATCTTGACCACTGTGGGCATCGTCAATGTATACCAGCTGATCAGGTGGTGGTGCGTATATAACGCTATAACCTTTCCCATATCCCCCAACATATATATATATATATATATATATATATATATATATACATACATACATACATACATACATATATACGCATATATAATGCCATCTGGTCATGAGTCAATGTACATGAATGCAATGCATGAAAAGTACGTTAATAAAATCTTTCGGAATGTCATAAGACCATTTTGCCTTTGAGTAATATCACAAAGTAAACTCTTTTCAACTTTCGTATTTTTCTGAGACCCGTGAACAGGTGATAAAATATTATGACACATGGAAATTCAAGAACATAGATATCTCTAATACTTCTATGAATAAAGTCATTTATGGAATTTGCGCATTTGCTCATTTCGTTTGTGTCATATAGATCATACCAAAAGAAATAAGGGATAGCCTTAACATACCTGAAGTAGGGAAATATCCGTATAATGTTCTTGAAAAAGATTGCACCGTACTACTTTAAACCCGTAAAATTACGTTGCTATGATTCCTAAAATTCTCGTTGGAACCTTGCAAGATTTCTCGTGGTTTAATGGAGTATTTAGAGTCAAATCTTCATTTGAATTTGAAGATGGCAATGTTCTGTTTTGGGATGGGAATGGTAGTGTTATGGAATTTGTTTTGAAAGTCATCTCTAAATCTTCTAATTGAAGTAATGTGACTACTATTTTGGATGGTACACTAATATAGTATGATGTGTCTTTTTACCTTGGTCCTTGATTGCCACATATTAAATAACTAACAAGTCATTGTGGCCAACTGTCACGTTTTTGGAGGGTAGGTTTTATTAATTTTTATCCACTTGTTAGTTAATTAGGTAATGTTCTGTTACCCGGTAATTAATCAATTACCCGAATAATTAAGAATTGTTTTTACTTACTTAAAATATTACTCACTTTTCACATACCTTAATATCATGGCCATGTGGTACCTTGTATGGTACTATTCCATAAATACCGGGTATTTTAGCTCGGGCCGTATATTATCCCAAAATGTCAAATTTCAACGAAATTCATTTTCTTCGACTTGCTTCCCCTCTCACCTTCACGAATTTACTCATCACTCATATTCTTTATAATCTCCAAATAATCTTTTCCTTGGACTGATGTCCATTACCTTACGACAAACTCAACGTACAATACTACAGGGTGTAATATCGTCGTAACTTAATACTGCGAAGCGTAACATCACCGTAATGTAATACTTCAAGGTAACATCATTGTAATATAATAATGTCGGACGTAACATCATCATAATATTGCGGGGTGTAACATCCTCAAGTAGTGATCTAATCCACCATGACTCTTCTTGGATCCGTCTACACATAACAAGCCATAATACTCGAATACCCCCGAATAAAATCAATTACGGCGGTCGTCAAGCCTCGACGCACCTCCACAAATCACATGTATAACTTAACACGCTGAAGGAACTGATCATTGCCACCATCATGCCAATTCAACCATTGCTAACCGATTCGACTTCTTCTAATTTACTATGGACTTTCCTTAGGAATAATAATAGCTCCATTCAAAACATAACGAACCCAAATCTGCACTTATCCTGAGTGACCTTATTTCACGAGACCACGTTGTCTCTAAACCCACGAACCCTCTCATACCCTCCTTGTGCGCATATTTGCATCTTCAACTTGTAAACCCATTATGATAATTCCTCTATGAATCCAAAGTTATTTTCTCCCATACCTCCAATGCTACATCGCAGACCGAAGATAATATAGAACACTCCAAGCCCCTTTTTCATAATCCGCTACAAAAGTTTGATACTTAACCATACTACGGACTCAAGATCCTTGGGCACCGCACTTTAACTTTTGAATTCACTAGGACCATTATTGAGAGTCACCCTCTCTGGCTTGGTCCTGAATATAATCAAACTCCAAGGCCCTGCTAGTGCACGAACACTCTCTCAAAGAAGCACCCGATTGGATCACTTTCCTTGTACATCACATCTACACGAAGCATAAACCCTGAGTCTTCCCAAAGCCTAAACATGAATCGATAAGGCCAATTATTGCACACATTCCTCAAATCCTTTGCTCAAATTACCACTGATGTTTTCTTTCCTTAGTCGTAATAATCCACCAATATGCCGATAACCAGAAACCTTATAGGCAGAAAACCATGCAATCCAATCGTAGGTGGTGAGGCTCTCCCACTTATCTTGAAGCTACCATCACATATCTCTGGAACCCACCAAGATTTCTTATCCCCCATTGACATAATCTTGCACAATCAACAGCCAAATTCCTCGAAAGCTTTCTGTTAACATTTCATGAACACTTTGAATCACTAGCCACATTTACATATCCGACCTCTTACCGGATCGCCAGTTGAATTCTTCGTAGAAGCTTCATCAACACCACGCAACTACCAACTTGCTCACCGAAGGCAACTCACATGTGGAAAGTCCATGCCGACACCTTCCAACGACGCTGCACTGAGTACCATTACTATGAAATCCTTAAACCATCCCGAGCCCGTGCTTACTCACCAGCTGTACAAGTCCATTCACTCCTCATAGACATCATCTAAAGGTGCAATAATACATTACAATCCAAAGTTGTGTTGTCTCCTCCTTCATATCAAGCAACTCTTTTCCGTCGTATCCAACCTTCCTCCGTATTGTTTTACCAAAAAATAAAATTTTAGTCAAAGCTAGAATTTAGAAGAACATGGGTTACTGATAATCAAAAGAATATAAAAGGAAGTCATTTAGGTAGCAAGAGAGTAATCAAGAGAAAAACAAGTAAACCAAAGTTTTCCAATAGTGTTTTGTGTCCTTACAATTGATCAGATATCTCTCTTTTATAGATATCTTGGAGATATACGTTTTGCCCAAATCATAATGAGGCTATTATGAGTAATTAAAGACATTGAATGTTACGTTACATAATCATTACATTCAATAAAAATTCTCTAACGTATTCCACATTTAATGCCTATTAAATGCCGTATCTGCACTCTTTTCTATTGTCAGATTCATTCCTTTTGATTCTCGGACATAAATGACTTAGATAGGTACGGGCGCTGAGTTATTTGAATAACTGTCCGTGCCTCTTCCTCTGCCATTTGCTTGTATCTGTTGCAACTCGTGCCTCTTGGATAGTTGTAATTCTTTGACTATTTGACTAGTCTATGTATCTCAACACGTCACCTTTATATTTAAATACAATTTTTCCCAATACACGTATAGCAGCCAATACTCAAATTAATCCAATAGACCTAGTCACTTTCCACCATGAATCCCAAATCACTCTAAACTTTGCTCAAGGCGTGCAACTATCCTACCCCAGAACCCATATGCTACCCTGCCACTTTCCCACTTGGTTCAAACCCTCTCCTTTAAGCAACTACCCGACTTTTTCTTAGAAATTTAACCACCGCAAGGTACCTCCCACATGTCCTTCCTCATCCTTCACTACCCAGTTGTTGCCTTAAATCAAAATACATCTCTCTAGCACCTGAACCAATAAATCGCCACCAGCTCTAAACCTTCCCGAAGGTCATCTTCCTTGAGTCCTTAACACCAAGAACATCAATTCAATCCTGAACCACCGCACACCGGCACTATTTCACAATACTCTACCCCAAAGGCGAATTGAAAAAGATCATAACACCGGCGAACTTAACACATTCAACAAGGACGACGACACCACATCACAGATGAAAATTCCACCACACCCAAAAATACCACGTCTCGTTACTCCATCAACCCAAACCTGAACATTCTTAGTCTGATTGTCTTTTCTCTACCGGAAATAAAATACTGAATCTTTAAATCATGCACAGAGTAAAACCTTCTTTCAGTTCATTCACTGCCTCAACGCATGGACAATCATCCTACCATTACACAAACATTGTGCGATAGCAACGCACGTCATAACAATCAATGCCAAATCACAAAACCTTAGGTATTACTGATATTGAGTTGAAACGATAGAACGGCCTTCCACAAGGAGACTGTTATAGCCCAATCAAATACGTAGGGAGAAACAACCTGTGCCATATCTGTATTACCATTCAAATTCCTCGATTACAAATTTATAGCAAGCGCTTCACATCGCATAAGTGTAAGGCCCCGAAAAATTTTGCCAAGTAATTTAGGATTTCGTGGTGCCAAGTAGGCCAATTATAATATTTTATGTTCTATTAAAATGGTGTATGTAAGTTGGATATGGTAAATAAGTATATACGTTATATAATAAGTAATTTGGGGTCCAAGGAAAGCCTAAGTCCAAGTCAAGTTAGAAAATTACATAATGGGCTAAATTCCAAATAAGTTTGCACAAGTCCACACTTTGAACGAGCATACCTAAATATATATAAGGTGTTATGTGACGAACAACCTATCAAATGAAAGATCTTCGATTCTAGTTTCTAAATCTTCAAACCGTTCGTTATTTGGACATTCCTACACAAAGTTATGATAAAATTACAAATGTTGGATTTGCGATCAATTTCGCGATCGCAAAACAACTCTGTGGACCGCATACGCGTCGCATAGTGAAGCAGAGTCGGGCAAAAATTATGATGTCGCATAATTGATTATGTTGTCGATTATGCTATCGCATAATGATTGTGCTGTAAGTTTGTTGCCCTCATATCGATTATGTTATAGCATAATTGCACCGCATAATTGACTTCGGGGGTCATTTTTAGAAATTTTCATATTCGAACCCACTTTGATAAATAAGCTTTTGGGCTTCGTTTGGGGCTATTTTATACTAAATCTAGAGAGAGGTTAGAGTATTTTAGAGAGATAAGGAGGAAGCCTAACATTATAACCATTCAATCTTTCATCAATCTTCAAGAATCAAGGAAACCAATTACAAGATCTTCATCTAAGAGGTAAGGTTCTATACACTAAACTTTAATTTTGAGTTTGGGGTATAAGATGGGTTATTGAGGTATGATTCTTGGGTGTAATAGTATTATATATACATGCATGTAAAAATTAGGTTTGTGGGAATATTGTTGAACACAAATAAGTAAAGATTGAGTTGGGGAGTAAAGGAAATCTTGTAGAAGAGCTTTGAAATCAAGATGCATAACTTGTGTTTGATAAAATGCTCAAATGAGCTGAAACCATGAATATCTTCCTAATTCGTGTTCGATTTTGTTATGTATCGAAGTAGATTGGGATTGCTAGAATTTCCGGAACGTTGTAGTAACTTAAGGAAATCTTAAACAAGGTATGTTGGCTAAACTTTCTCTTTTAGAATCGAATTCCATAAAAAATTTCATAAGTTCAAGTATGGTTAGCTCAAAGTTCATAAATCTTATATTTCGGGTTATTACCCATAAATATGAGTATCACGAAATGAGCCTTATGAATAAAGATTTATATATATTTTTAGAATCGAATTCCATAAATTTTTTCATAAGTTCAAGTATGGTTGGCTCAAAGTTCATAAATCTTATATTCCGGGTTATTAACCATAACCATGACTATTCTGAAATGAGCCTTATGAATATATATATATATATATATATATATATATATATATATATATATATATATATTCCGGGTTAGTACCCATAAACATGTGTATTCTGAAATGAGCCTTATGAATATATATATATATATATATATATATATATATATATATATATATATAATTTTAGTCAAAGCTAGAAGTTAGAAGAACACGGGTTACTGATAATCAAAAGAATGTATAAAAGGAAGTAATTTAGGTAGCAAGAGAGTAATCAAGAGAAAAACAAGTGAACCAAAGTTTTCCAATAGTGTCGCTATGAGGAGGGTAAGTATTGAAGTTCTTGCTGATAGCAGCCTTCTGAGGAAGTCAGGTCAGGCAGATGTATGGTTGGAGCCTTTAATTGTCCCAATTGAAAAAGCAAAGCTGGAGAGCCATAGTTCCCTGGCTCTAATGAATGATATCGTGCATGCCACTTTGAAGGTATTTTCCTTCTCTCCCTTCTTTACTTTGTAATTTTTTTTAATCTTTGGGATTCTTATTTCCCTTCCCTTTTTTAGGTCAATCTTATCGACATGGAAATGATGAACAGAATCCCCCTCTTGGACAAGGTAGCACGTGATTCAGAGAAGATAGCACGTGATTCTCAGTTGGAGGCGATCAATTTGGAAGGAACAATTTGAGAATGCACAAATTGATATGGAAGATTTACAAGTGAGCAAGAATACCTTAGAGAAGTAGGTGCAGGCTTTAACTTCAGAGTTAGCGGTTGTAAAAGCTTCCTCAAGACAAGCTGAAAAAGAAAAAGAACATCTCGAATCCTCCTTCTCAGAGCAACTATCTAAGGCCAGTGAAGAGAACAGAGAGTTGAAGGCTCTTTTGAGTCAAAAAGAAGTTTATGCTAGGGAGCTCGTGCAAAGCTTAACTCAAGCGCAAGAAGACATTTGAGTCTCTGCTCATAAGGTGCGTGCTTTAGAGAGCTCCCATGACTCTCTTCAAGCTTCTTATAACTCCGCCTTGGCTGAAAATGAAGAGCTAAAGAATGAGATTGCTGATTGGAAAAAGGATTATGAGATCCTTAAAGAAAAATCTACTGTTGAGGTAAGTTGGGCATTTTTGAATTCACATCGTGATACCCTGATTGAAGCTGGCCAAGAAAACTTCAACCTAGAGTTCGGAGTTAGCTAAGATCAATGAAACCATTGAAAAAACTCAGCAAACTCAGGACTTCCCTTCTCCCGTGGTTGAAGCTCCCGTGAATGTTGAAGCTGATACGGGTATCTCAACTCTTTCAAGCCCAATCGAGCCTGTTGCTGCAAGCCAAGTTGAAACCGCATCACGCACCTGCCCAAATTGAGCCCGCTGCTAATGATGCTCCTGCTTCAGTTCCACAAACTTCTCAGTGACCAGTTTTAATCATTTGAATGATTTTGTTTTTGTTTTTATTTTGGAAAGTTGTAATCAAACCCTTAGCTTCAATTGAGGGTTGGTTTTAGAAACTCAAGTCCCCAAGTCTTTTATAGGGCAATTTGTATAAACAATTTCATAGTTTTATGACTAAGTTTGTACTTAGTCTTCAGTTTTTAAGTATTAAGAAGTTTTTCATGTTATTATCTTAAACTTTTGTCTGCTTTATTCTTGCCTTTATTTTTAAGGACTTATAGAATAATTTGCATTTTTGTTCTTCGAAAATGCTTTTGTTAATCTCATGACTAACTAATTTAAACATGAGTTTTATAAAAGAGGGCCCTTTTACATTTCGACACTTAATGAAGAAGACGTCTCAACTTCATAATGGTGTTATCATATGATAAAAGAAATAGGAACACACATATTTCTTTGAAATAACTTTGACAAGTTTTGAATAATACTTTACATGTATTTGAATTACATCTATAACTTTCTCGTAACTGTCTTTCTTGTAACAGATTTTTACAAAAGAAGAATAATAGACACGGGGTTTTTCCTTATAACCCGTTTTAATACATAGCCTTTACCCTAACTATAGTGAGGTTTTTCTTTGGCCTTAGCTCGTGGCTCCATCTCGTGACTTTGTGACTTTTACTCTGCACTTGACTCTTTTAGGCTTGATTTTTCCTCAATCTTCTTTGCCTTCTTTATACACATGTCTGTGCACATTATGTAGTCCCCCAAGTGTTTGAGTGTTGAAGTATGAAGCCTCGAGCACTTGATAGTTTCTGTCATTTGGTCCTTTTCCTGAAAAGGAAAAACATACGGGACTCGGAGGTGCGATTATAGATGAAAATTGCTTAACCCATTTGAATTTCTATCAAAATAATTATAACTCTAGGCCAAGAATTTTAAGTTATTCTGTGTGCCTTACAGGCCGTGACTCATCATTTAGTACGGGTTAGCTTTTTGCCTATCATCTAAAATCGTTAGTAAAATTTTAACAATTCAAAAATTAAATTTAAAATGGTGATACCTGGACGTGGGTATTCCTTAGAAATAGTATCTCTTCAAATGAACAACATTCCAATGTGAAGGTAGTATCTTGCCATCCATTGTCTCCAGTTCATATGCTCCTTTCTTGTAATATCACGAACTCTATAGGGCCCTTCCCACGTTGGACTTAATTTACCCGCGTTAGCTGCCTTTGTAGATTGAAAAACCCTTTTAAGCACGAAGTCCCCCACTTTGAAGAATCTGAGGCGTCCTTTTCGGTTGTAATATCGTTCTATGACTTGCTTTTGTGCTGCCATTCTTATTAATGCAGCTTCTCTCCTCCCCTCAAGTAAATCTAGATTGACCCGCATCTCCTCGTCATTAGATTCTTGTGTCGCCTGTGTAAACCGTGTACTTGGTTCCCCTATCTCAACTGGAATTAAAGTCTCAGCTCCATAAACCAATGAAAACGGTGTTTCTCCTGTACTTGTTTTTGCAGTTGTGCGATATGCACATAAAACTCCAGGTAACACTTCAAGCCAGTTACCTTTTGATTCCTCTAATCGTTTCTTCAAATTATTGATAATAACCTTGTTTGATGATTCTGCTTGTCCATTACCCACCAAATGATACGGTGTAGACGTAATCCTTTTAATTTGCTAACTTTGAAAGAATTCCATGATTTGAGCTCCAATAAATTGAGGGCCATCATCACACACGATCTCTTTTGGTACACCGAACCGGCATATGATATTTCGCCAAATAAAATCTTTGACTTCCTTTTCTCGCACCTATTTAAATGCTCCTGCCTCCACCTATTTAGTTAAATAATCAGTGAGTACGAGCAGAAACTTTACCTGTCCTTTTGCTTGTGGTAGTGGACCCATGATATCCATTCCCCATTTCATAAATGGCCATGGCGCGATGACCGGATGTAATAACTCCGCAGGTCTATGCATATTGTTACCGTACCTTTGACATTTATCACATTTGGCCACGAAACTTTCTGCTTCTTCTTCCATTTTAGGCCAGTAATAACCTGCCCTAATCAAGGTTCTTAACAATGACCTTCCTCCTGCGTGATTCCTGCAATGTCCCTTGTGTATTTCTTTCATTACATACTCCATTTGCGAAGGTCCGAGACATCTTTCTAAGGGACCACCGAACATTTTACGATACAAATTGCCTTGCTTTAAGTAGTACTGAGAAACCTTCTTTCGAAGCGCATAAGCTTTTTTCTTATCATCAGGGACAGTACCATACTGCAAAAAAGCAACAATCTTGTTCCTCCAATCCCAAGTTAAATTATGAAAATTTACCTCATTCTTATCAGGATCGAGAACTGAATAAAATAAATGTATAACTAAGGCATTTGCATCGCTTGCCACATCAGCTACTGATGCGAGATTAGCTCGGGTGTCCGCTTCAATATTTTCATCCCTTGGTATTTGTATAACTTTCAGGTTTGAAATTGCTTTATCAATTCCCGTACCTTTTCTAAGTATTGTTGCATTCTTGCTTCTCTAACTATATAAGTCCCCAGCATTTGATTAACCACGAGTTGTGAATCACTCTTGATTATAATCTGATTTATGCCAAGCTCTCGTGCCAATTCTAGACATGCAATCACAGCCTCATACTCCGCTTCATTGTTAGTTATGGAGTGACATTTAATAGCTTGTCGAATGGTTTCACTCGTAGGTGGTACCAAGACAATCCCTAAACCTGCACCTTTTACATTAGATGAGCCATCAATGAATAAAGTCCAAGTTCCTGGGTTAGCTCCATTGAATACCTGTAATTCTTTTTCTACTTCTAATTGCATCCCCTGACTAAAATCAGCCACGAAATCAGCTAACACTTGTAATTTTATAGTAGTTCTAGGTTGATATGTGATTTCGTATTCACTTAAATCTATTGCCCACTTAGCTAACCTACCTGATAACTCACTCTTGTGTAATATATTACGTAAAGGGTAGACAGTTACTACAGCGATAGGAGGACACTGAAAGTAAGGTCTTAACTTTCTAGATGCCATGATTAATGTAAGTGAAAGTTTTTCTAATTGAGGATACCGCGTCTCCGCATCTAACAAAGATTTACTAACATAATATATAGAGGATTGTTTACCTTGTTCTTCTCGGACCAAAACAACACTTACCGCAACTTCCGAAACAACAAGGTAAATGAGTAGTCTTTCCCCAGCCTTTGGTTTTTCCAGCAAATATGGATTTGATAAGTACGTTTTCAAATTCCTGAGTACCTGTTGACATTCCTCATTCCATTCAAAATGATCCTACTTCTCAAGGGCTGAGAAGAATTTAAAACACTTCTCTGATGATTTAGAAATGAATCTTCCCAAGGCTGCAATTGTCCCTGTTAATCTTTGAACCTCTTTCTTATTTGAAAGTATATCAGGGATTTCTTCAATGGCCTTAATCTGTGCAAGATTCACTTCAATACCACGGTTAGAAACAAAAACCCCAAAATCTTACCTGATGCAACGCGAAATGCACATTTTTCAGGATATAACTTCATATTAAATTTGCGCAAAATTGAAAATGTGTTAGATAAGTGTGATATGTGACCTTTTGAATACTGAGTTTTAACAAGCATATCATCTATATATACCTCCATAGTCTTTCCTAAATGCTCTTGAAACATTTTGGTAACTAACCTCTGATACGTTGCACCTGCATTCTTTAGACCAAAGGGCATTACTTTATAATAGTAAGTTCCCCTGTCTGTTATGAATGAAGTTTTTTCTTCATCTCCCGGATCCATTTTAATCTGATTATAACCTGAATATGCATCTAAAAAATTTAATAGCTCGTGACCCGTAGTCACATCAATCAATTGATCTATGTGTGGTAGTAGAAAAGAATCTTTTAGGCAGGCTTTATTAAGATCTGTGTAATCTACACAAACCCGCCACTTACCGTTCTTATTTGGAACTACAACAGTGTTAGCTAACCAGTTAGGATACTTTACCTCATGAATGGAACCAATTTTTAGCAATTTTTGGACTTCTTCTTGAATCACCTGATTCTTGAAAGTTCCTTGCTTTCTTTTCTTTTGCTTGACAGGAAGGTATGATGGATCTTCATTTAGTTTATGAGTCATCACCTCCGGTGGTATTCCTGTCATATCAGAGTGGGACCAAGCAAAGCAGTCCACGTTAGTTTTCAAAAATTCAATTAACTTACCTCTCATACCTTTGCTAAGATTGGCTACAACATAGACTTTTTTTATCAGGCCATTGAGCAAATAACACGACAGGCTCTAACTCCTCTATCATTGTTTTGATATTTTTATTCTCTTCTGGTTCTTGAATGGTATCAGGCCTTGAATCTACATCTGTTTGCCCTTGTTCAGTTGAGGTTTGTGTTGTGGTGCCCTCAACTGCCTTCTCTGATTGCTATTTACCTTCATTTCTCGTGCTTGTATCTACAACAGAGTTGATAGCCCTGGCTGTATGTTGATCTCCACAAATTTGAAAGATTCCCCATGGCGATGGAAATTTAATAACTTGATGCAAGGTTGAAGGAACAACATCCATTTCGTGGATCTATGGTCTCCCAACAATCATGTTGTAAGCCATCTCCATATCTACCACCTGGAACTTTGTATCTTTGACGACTCCTTCAGCAAATATGGTGAGTGTTAACTCTGCTTTTGTGAGGACACTAGAATTATCAAATCCAGATAGAGTATGCACCTTTGGCATCATTTTATCTTTAGCTTGCATCTCACGTAATACTCTTAGCATAATAATGTTCACGGAACTACCTGGATCAATCAACACTCGTTTCACATTAGTATCATGTACAATTAAAGATATTACCAGTGCGTCGTTATGAGGGGTTAATACGCCATCTGCATCTGCGTTATTGAATGTAATGTTGTCTTCCTCTAAAACATGCTGCACCCGTTTCCCTTGGGTAATTGTTACTTTGGAAATTTTGTTAGCTGCAGTATATGATATACTATTGATGTATTCACCCCCACTTATAACGTTGACAGTTCTTTTGGGAGAAGGTGGTTTTGGAGGCTCCTGCCTGTTCTTTATGTAAGCTTGCTTGCCTTTCTTACTGAACAACTCAGTAAGGTATCCTTATTTTAATAAATGATCAACTTCACTTTGTAAAATTCTGCAATCTGCTGTTTTATGTCCGTGGTCATTATGAAACTCGCACCAACGGTCAGGGTTACGCCTGTTTGGATTCAATCTCATTTCCTTTGGCCATCGAACCTTATCTCCCATGCTTCTCAAAACAGCTACGATCTCGGAGGTGCTAATGTTAAAGTTGTAACCACCGAATCTCGCTTTTAAATTTCTATCATCATCTCGTGACTCATAGTTGTTTCGCTCGTTCCTGAATCTTGATGAAGAACCTAATTCTCTGTTTCTTGATCTGTGATCGTACCTATAGTTATCCCGCTTTGACCATGAGTCCTTTCCCCCAGGTCCCATGTAAGGCTCGTACCTGTTTTTACCGGATCTTTTTTCAGTCTTCGCACGTCTCGAACTTACCTTTTCTTCTTTTTGAACTCGTGGAACACTATCTTCCTCAATCTTCAGCTTTGTGCTATACCTGTTATAAACATCATTCCACGTTGTAGCTGGGAATTCTTGAAGGCTTTCCTTGAGTCTCCTCGTAGCTTCCGAGTTTTTTTCATTCAAATTACTTTTGAAAGCTATAGCTGCCCAGTTGTTAGGTACACGTGGCAATGTCATTCTTTCACGTTGAAATCTGTCCACGAATTCTCTAAGCAGTTCTGAGTCCCCTTGCTTGATTTTGAAAATATCCTCCATTCTTTTCTCTACTTTTTGAGCTCCCGAGTGTGCTTTGATGAAAGAATCTGCAAGCTCAGCAAAATAAATTATAGAATTTTCGGGTAAAAGGGAATACCATGTTAGCGCTCCTTTGGTGATCGTTTCACCAAATTTTTTGACTAATACTAATTCAATCTCCTGCTTAGTCAAATCGTTGCCTTTTACGCCCGTTGTGAATGCAGTCACGTGATCTCGTAGGTCTGTTGTTCCATCGTATTTTGGAATATCAGGTATTTTGAACTTTTTTGGAATTGGGAGTGGAGCAGCACTTGGCTTCCAAGGTTGTTGTGAATATCTATCCATATCTACCCCTTTGATTATGGGCGGCACCTCGGGTATCTGCTCTATGCACTCACTTTGCTCCTTGAGCTGTTTCTGCAAGGTTAGTACTAAATTTTGTAAATCAGAATTAATTGCATTACCTGGTTCTCTCTCCTGTGATTCACTGGGAGTTCCACCGCTGCCTGAGTTAACAAGTCCGGAACGAGGGTTTTCCAAAGTGTTATTATTTGGAGTAGGTGTGGGTGTTGCAACAGGTAACTGGTTAACAAGTGCCTCAATAGTTTTGTTGACCTAAGCAGCAATTAATTTCTGCAAAGCTTCATCAACAGCTCCAGCATTTTCAAATTGAGCATACTCATTTATTTGAGACCCATCAGGAGTACCCTCACGAGATTGCCGTGGAGAGTCTCGTGGAGTTGGAACTTGAGTGTTAATATTCTGTGGATCTCCCTGATTTTGTTGGTTCTTTTGGTTTCCTTGAGTGTTGTCATTGTTGTTCGACATAATTGATGCAACAAGGAAAGTTAAGTGAAAAGAAAATAGATTATTAGTTTCCCGGTAACGGAACCAATTTGTTTAACCAAAAAATAAAATTTTAGTCAAAGCTAGAATTTAGAAGAACACGGGTTACTGATAATCAAAAGAATGTATAAAAGGAAGTAATTTAGGTAGCAAGATAGTAATCAAGAGAAAAACAAGTAAACCAAAGTTTTCCAATAGTGTTTCATGTCCTTACAATTGATCAGATATCTCCCTTTATAGATATCTTGGAGATATATGTTTTGCCCAAATCATAATGAGGCTATTATGAGTAATTAAAGACATTGAATGCTACATTACATAATCATTACATTCAATAAAAATTCTCTAACGTATTTCACATTTAATGCCTATTAAATGACTTAGATAGGTACGGGCACTGAGTTATTTGAATAACTGCACGTGCCTCTTCCTCTACTATTTGCTCGTATCTATTGCAACTCGTGCCTCTTGGCTAGTTATAACTCTTTGACTATTTGACCACTCTATGTGTCTCGACACGTCACCTTTATAATTAAATACAATTTTTCCCAATACACGTATAGCAGCCAATACTCCAATTAATCCCATAGACCTAGTCATTGTCCACCATGAATCCCAAATCACTCTAAACATTCCTCAAGGCGTGCAACTATCCTACCCCAGAACCCATATGTTACTCTTCTACTCTCCCACTTGGTTCAAACCCTCTCCTTTAAGCAACTACACAACTTTTGCTTCTTTCACCTGACCTTCTAGAAATTTAACCACTGCAAGGTACCTCCCACATGTCCTTCCTCTTCCTTCACTGCCCAATTGTTGCCTTAAATCAAATCCATCTTTCTGTCACCTGAACCAACAGATCGCCACCAGCTCTAAACCTTCCCGAAGGTCATCTTCCTTGAGTCCTCAACACCGGGAACACCGATTCAAATCCTGAACCACCGCACACCGGTACTATTTCACAATACTCTACCCCAAAGGTGAATTGAAGAAGATCATAACACCGACGAACTTAACGCATTCAACAAGGACAATGATACCACATCACAGATGAAAATTCCACCACACCCGAAAATACTACGTCTCGTTACCCCATCAACCCAAACCTGAACATTCTTAGTCCGATTGTCTTTCCTCTACCGGAAATAAAATACTGAATCTCTAAATCATGCACTGAGTAAAACCTCCTTTCAAGTCATTCACTGCCTCAATGCATGGACAAGCATCCTGCCATTACACAAACATTCTGCGATAGCAACGCACGTCATAACAATCAATGCCAAATCACAAAACCTTAGGAATTACTGATATTGAGCTGAAATGACAGAACGACCTTCAACAAGGAGACTACTATAGCCCAATCAAATACGCAGGGAGAAACATCTTGTGCCATATCTGTAGTACCATTCAATTCCTCGATTCCAAATTTATAGCAAGCGCTTCACATCGCATAAGTGTAAGGCCCCGAAAAATTTTGCCAAGTAATTTAGGATATTTTGTTGCCAGGTAGGCCAATTATAATATTTTATGCTCTATTAAAATGGTGTATGTAAGTTGGATATGGTAAATAAGTATATAAGTTATATAATAAGTAATTTGGGGTCCAAGGAAAAGCCTAAGTCCAAGTCAAGTTAGAAAATTACATAATGGGCTAAATTCCAAATAAGTTTGCACAAGTCCACACTTTGAACGAGCATACCTAAATATATATAAGGTGTTATGTGATGAACAACCTATCAAATGAAAGATCTTCGATTCTAGTTTCTAGCACTTCAAATCGTTCATCATTTGGACATTTCTACACAAAGTTATGATAAAATTTCAAATGCTAGATTTGCAATCAATTTCGCTATCGCAAACGACTCTTTGGACCACATACGCGTCGCATAGTGAAGTAGAGTCGGGCAAAAATTATGTTGTTGCATAATTGATTATGTTGTCGATTATGATATCGCATAATGATTATGCTGTAAGTTTGTTGCCCTCATATAGATTATGTTATAGCATAATTGCACCGCATAATTGACTTCGGGGGTCATTTTTAGAAATTTTTATATCCGAACCCACTTTGATAAATAAGATTTTGGGCTTCATTCAGGGCTATTTTATACTAAATCTAGAGAGAGGTGAGAGCATTTTAGAGAGAGAAGGAGGAAGCCTAACACTATAACCATTCAATTTTTCCTCAATCTTCAAGAATCAAGGAAACCAATTACAAGATCTTCATCTAAGAGGTAAGGTTCTATACACTAGACTTTAATTTCGAGTTTGGGGTATAAGATGGGTTATTGAGGTAAGATTCTTGGGTGTAATAGTATTATATATACATGCATGTAAAAATTAGGTTTGTGGGAAGATTGTTGAACATAAATAAGTAAACATTGAGTTGGGGAGTAAAGAAAATCTTGTAGAAGAGCTTTGAAATCAAGATGCATAACTAGTGTTTGATAAAATGCTCAAATGAGCTGAAACCATGAATATCTTCCTAATTCGTGTTCGATTTTGTTATGTATCGAAGTAGATTGAGATTGCTAGAATTTCTGGAACGTTGTAGTAACTTAAGGAAAGCTTAAACAAGGTATGTTGTCTAAACTTTCTCTTTTAGAATCGAATTCCATAAATTTTTTCATAAGTTCAAGTATGGTTGGCTCAAAGTTCATAAATCTTATATTCCGAGTTATTACCCATAAACATGAGTATTCCAAAATGAGCTTTATGAATATATATATATATATATATATATATATATATATATATATATATATATTAAAATGTTATGGCTTTGAGTCGTGTTTCAAATAAAGGCTAGTATGCCAAATTATGTGAGAAAACTCGATATGGTTGATACTCCTAATTGCTCTTATGTGTACTAAATGTATTTGAGTGATTGTGTCTAGTTCTTGGTAATTTGTAAAGATGTTTGAAAAGAATTAAATGAATTTGGGAAATAGAGTGTGGCCAACGTGCCGAGAACTTGAGTTATAATTGTGCCTGGTGATGCCTATGACATGAGAAAATGTGAATAGATTATGAAATGAGCCTCGACCGTTTTAAGATGAATTCAAAAATAGAATTTGCTTAAAAGCTCTATTGAGGTATGTATGGATAACCCTCTTCTTCATATAATTGAACTCATGGTGTCCGAATAATTGGTGTGAGTTTGACTTGATCATGCTAGAATTGATTGCCTTAATGTGTTGGGTTAAAATATTTGTGTTCTGTAATTGTTCTAAATGTTTACCATGTAATCATGCTATTTGAGAACCTGATTATGATTTCCAAGCTCTTTTCCTTATGTGTGCAATGCCTTATGTGATAGAACTTATTGACATGAATGATACTGTTATTCAAACAAATAAAAAGTAAAAGACTTTAATTATAAAATGTGTCCAAGTGCCAAGAACTACTTAATAAATGGGACTGTTTGTGCCATGTAATGGAAGATGGAAAGAAATGTGAATTAAATGGATAATTGAAAGAGGTTATGTCCCAAGTGAGATGGCTTAGCCGGTCGGGCCGAGACCGGACTCCGTGTAAGAACACGGTGGTTGAGACGGCTTAGACGATCGAGATGAGATCGGACTCCATGTTGTACACATGGCAGCATTTATGTTGGATTTCTTATTATCATTGTGAATTTGGATATGTCTCACTTGGGATGGCTTAGCCGGTCGGGCCGAGACCAAACTCCGTGTAAAAACACAGTGGCATTATTGGTTGTGGCACTTGGCACTAAAGATTATTTAACCTAAAGAGATGAAAAGATTGAATCAGAATGATGTGGTCCTTATTTGGTGTTTCCTAGTAATCCTGTGAAATACTTATTGATCATTTTAATTGCCTTCTATTTGTTTTCACTATTCATTCTATTAAGATTTGTGTTTGCCTTACATACTAGTACTATTCGACAGTACTAATGTCCCTTTTGCCAGGGGCGCTACATCTTTAAATGGATGTAGGTGGTTCCATAGCATACAGTGTTGGTCACAACTAGTGGCACATCCTCTTTTCAGCCGACTTGGTGAGCCCTACTTCATTTTGGGGTCATGTATCATTGTTTACCATGTACTTTGTATTTTGAGGTATAGCCGGAGCCTTGTTGCCGGCATTTCTATATTACTCTTCAGTTGTATTTAGAGGCTCCGTAGACAGGTTGTGGGTGGTGTTTCGTATTAGAAATTAAATTAGAAAAATTGGTATTTTACAAATATGTTTTTTTCTTCATGTCTATAAAAATTGTAATATTTTGGATATTATGGTTGAAACTGCTAATGGAAACAAAATGGAAGTTGTTAATGAAATATTTATAAAGTATGATAGATGGAGTTCATCTCCTATTTATTCATGAATTATGCGTGACAATAGGATTGAAGAGGAAAGAAATAAAGGCATAAGCCACTCAAAAATAAGTACAGACGTCTCCGTACCGATCCGCAAGATTCTACTAGAATCATTCTTGACTCGTGAGACCTAAGTGAACCTAATGCTCTAATACCATGTTGTCACGATCCAAAATTCATTAAAGGTTGTGATGGTGCCTAACACCGCTGTCAGGCAAGCCAACAATAAATAATTAACTTGAATACTCATTTTAGTATTTTGAAATCGTAATAATATTTTTCCTTGAATTAAATAATAAGAAATAAAATTACAAAGTAAATAATAATATTTTCCCCAAATATACTATTGAACAACTCATAAGTACCCCCAGAACCCGGTGTCACAAGTGAATAAGCATCAACTAGGAAAATAAAATAAAATACATCATCTCCCGGAATACAAATTAGATAGGAAAAATATAAATAACACTGAAGGAGACTCTACCAGCTGCGGGTCGTAATATGGAATGCAGCTTGATAACTAGGGATTCTAATCGAGTTTATGCTCCTTTTTGCTTGAGTTTTGGACTAAAATGTGTACAAGTATTCCCCAAAAGCTAACTTGTTGTGCTTGTTTGCAGTGTTTGGTCAAAAAGGGGCAAGGATGTCATAACCATCTCAAAAAAAGGAGTGAAACCTGCACAAATTCAAAACCAAGTCAAAGCAGCGCTACAACGGAAAATCCACTGCGGACGCAGAAGACCTACCGCGACCGCGGTCCTTTTATTGCGGTCCGCGGTGGCAAGGATTCAGAGAGTTGTCATTTTAGGAATTCAAGCTACCGGTCCGCAGTGATTTTATGCGACCGCGGTACCCCTACCGCAACGGCCGTCCTTTTACGGCGGTCCTTTTACTGCGGTCCACAGAGAGGAGATTCAGAGAGCCTTGAGTCTTAGCTAAAGCTGAAGACCGCAGTAGCCTCACCGCTACAACGGTCCATTTTCCGCTGTCAGTGGTACCTCCGTCAAGGGCATTTTTGTCTAAAAAATTTGGTTGTGTATAAATACTACTTTTTTAGATGTTTAGGTTATCTTACGTTAGCTGAGCACATGAAGCACCATTTTTGTCTATTTTGAGTAATTTTGTAGCTTACTTAGCAATTAATCTTAGTCTCTTATCTTGTAATTACAATTTATGGAATATTCTTCATCTCAATCTACGATTTCTTTTTCAATTATGAGTAGCTAAACCTATTAGTCAGGATTGTGGCTCAACCCTAGTGTGGGTATTTAATGTTTTTTATTTTATTTTAGGGCTTAGATGTTTATGGGTGATGGTTATTTGGCCTGATTTATGCTTTCTATGTTGAATTAGTGGTTGCAAATACTAATTTATGCATTTTTTACTTAGGCTCTTCTTGAGAAAGAGAGACTAAGTCTAGGAATTTCAGGTCAACAAGGAAGTGGGGTGTATTCAAGAGATTGATAGCCCCAATTAAAGGGTTAAACCTAGAGATAGTAATACCCGACTTGAGCCAACATTTCTTGCACAAATTGAACACTCAATTGGGCTTGAGAAAGCCAATTAGGGCAAAGTCACTCTTACTACCGAGAGGTATAGAGTGAGTAGCTTCGTGTGTTGGCTATATCACGATCCCAACTATAACATTATTGCCCTAAGTTCTAGATCCCATTAGATACTCATCTAGGAGTAAGTTACTTCCCTAGTGCCTCTTTACCCATTTAGAAAACCCTACAAACATATCTACTTAGCTTAATTTCGCGCATCATTAGTATAAAATTAGAAGTAACAAACAAACAAGAATGATTGGAAGTTAATCAAGAGCACTATGCACTGCTAGATTAGATATGAATCCAACTCCAAACATTGTATTAGCTCCCTGTGGATTCAATCACGACCTTCTCGGGTAAAAGCTGCATCGACCGCTCTTGCCACTCTGTAGTGGTGTAGGGTTGGACCCGATCACTTTTTGGTGCTATTGCCGGGGATCTAACAATTTTGTCTATCTATCTAGATAGTTTTGTGTATTGTTTTTCTTTCCTTCTATGATAATAATTTGTGTGTGTCGCCAATTCAGGTACAAAATGGCGAACAATAACAATGACCCTTTTGTAAATGCTATTCCGGTGGAGGAGGTAGATGACAATATTGATGATGAGGTACCTATAGTCCCTCAAGCTCAAAGGAGAGGCCACCAGGACAATGATAATGTTCCAGACCCTCCCCCGCCACCTCCAAGAGCGGCTCCTCGGGTGCTTCCAAACAAAGGATATGCTAGTGCAATTGTCCTACCCCGGATTCGGGCGGGCGATTTCCAAATTACAAATGTGATGTTGACTTTGTTGGAGAATCGAGAGTATTTAACCGATGCTCCCCATCAGAATGCTTATAAACATCTTAAAGGCTTTGTGTATACCTGTTGGGGAAGTAAGAAAACAAATGTGTCAGAGGATACACTTCGGTTGAGATTGTTCCCTTTTTCACTTAGAGTGAAAGCCTTGGACTGGCTTAAAAGGCTTCCCAACCATTCCATCACTACTTGGGATTAGTTGGCGGACAAGTTCATAGCAAAGTTTTTCTCACTGAGGCATATGGAGACTTTGAGAGATGAGATTTTGGCCTTCAAATAGGAACCTAATGAACCACTTCATGAGATCTGGGAGAGATATCGGACAAAGATTAAAGAATGTTCGAACAATGACATGACCGAAGCAATGATTTAGCAGACATTCTACCATGGCATTAACACGACCAATCAGTGTGTAGTGAACAAGCTGCAGGGGGAAATTTTATGAATACACCTTATGATCCAGCGTGTGAGATATTGGATGAGATGGAAGATACTTCCTCAGCTTGGCAAAGTCGAGCCAATGTGCCACAGGGTGACCTCACTGTCATTCACTTGCACAAAGAGCTTCATGACCATGGTCAGGTAATAGCAGAGTTAACTACCACAATGAACCAGTTGGAAAAAGCTCAATTGCAATAAGTTCAAGCTCCTAGACAAGTAAATGCTATGGATGGTGTCAACATGTTGGTCAACAAGAGGCGACAAAGAGGTCAATAAGTTCAAGGTAGTCCGGATCAATATGACCAAGGTAGTGGTGGTTTCAATCAAGATGAGGGCTGTGATGAGCAATATGAAGAAGTGCAGTATGTGAACAATTACCAAGGACAAAGGGGCAATGCTCCTAACCAACCACAACAATGGAGATCCCAAGGAAATTGGGGGAATCAAAACCAACAAGGAAATAGCAACTGGGGAACAACAATCAAAATAGGGGCAACCAGTACAATCAGGGCAACTGGAGTGGCAACAACAACAAGTGGGAAGGAAACAACAACCAAGAGGGTTGGAACAATGGCAATCAAGGGAATCGGGGGCAAGGCTTTCAAAAGCCTCCGATGTATCAACAACCAAACAACCCACCTTCATTTCCATCCCAAGGTCCTATATCATCAAACAATGAGATGGGAAGGATCGATATGATGTTTGAACAAATGATGAAGAAGAACGCCAACTTTGATGCCCAGTTGGCATCCTACAATACTTCAATCCAGAATTTAGAGGTTCAACTTGGCCAAATTTCACAGTCTTTGAATACTCTCCCTAAGGGAGCTCTACCTAGTGATACATAAGTAAACCCAAAGGGTGGGAAAAAAATCGGGCATGCAATGGCGGTGATTACTAGAAGTGGTCAAGGTGGTGATGTGAATAACTCCAAGCAAAAGGAAATTGTGAGTGATGAGATTCATGTGCAAGGTGATGATAATCCTTTAGTTGATGAGCAAGTGAGAGAAGAGAATGTGAATGCGGAAGTGAGGATTGATGTTCATGATGATGAGGTGGAGACCCAAGATGACATAAACCGTCTAGGGAACACGTAATAGACATACCGAAAATGGTAGTGCCCAAGGCTAAGGCTCCCTTGCCAAGGCCTCCTCCACCTTACCCTCAAAGGCTTGCGAATCAAAAGAATGAGAACTAATTTTCGAAAATTTATTGACATGATGAAGAGCTTATCAATCAATGTTCCTTTGATGGAAGCTCTTAAGCAAGTGCCGGTTTACGCCAAGTTCATGAAAGATTTGGTGACTAAAAAGAGATCCATAGACTGTGAGACAATCAAAATGACTCACCAAGTAAGTGCAATTGTGCACTCGATGGCTCCAAAGCTTGAAGATCCCGGAGTTTTCACCATCCCATGTAGCATTGGGAGCGCGAATTTTTCAAAGACATTGTGCGATTTGGGTGCAAGTATCAATTTGATGCCTTAATCCAAGTTCAAAACTTTGGGTATTGGGAAACCAAGGGCTACTTCAATGAGGTTGCAAATGGCGGATAGAACTATGAAGAGGCCGCTTGGTATTATAGATGATGTTCTTGTTCAAGTGGAAAAGTTCATTTTGCCCGCCGACTTTGTGATCTTGGACTGTGAGGTTGATTATGAGGTTCCGATCATAATGAGAAGACCTTTCCTTGCAACTGGGAAGGCCTTAGTTAATGTGGAAGCAGGGGAACTAACCTTCCGGTGAGTGATGAAAAAGTGGTCTTTCATGTGTGCAAGTCAATGAAGTAGCCCAATAGTACTGAAGTGTGCTCTTTCGTGGATTTTGTCACGGAAGTGATAGATGATGATACTAGTGCAGTGATCAATGTGGAGGTTCCTCTAGAGGCGGTGTTGTTGAACCTTGATGTAAATGAGGATAAAGGCCGGGTGGAGTATGTTAATGCTTTACATGGAATGGGCTCTTACTCTTATGAGCCTCGGAAGCTCTCTTTGTATCTTGAGAATAATAAGACTCCACCAACAAAGCCCTCAATCGATGAACCTTCCTTGTTAGAATTGAAGCCATTGCCTCCACACATCAGGTATAAATTCTTAGGCCCTAGTTCAACCTTGCCAGTTATTCTTTCCTCTTGTCTTACTAACATGCAGGTAGATGCCACAATGGCAATGCTCCAAAAATGGAAGAAGGCAATTGGATGAACTCTAGCTGATATCCAGGGGATAAGCCCTGCCTTTTGCATGCACAAGATTATTCTTGAGGAAGATGCCAAGCCCTCCGTGAAACATCAAAGTAGGTCGAATGAGGTTATGCAAGAGGTTGTCAAAAGGGAGGGGATCAAGTGGTTGGATGTAGGGGTTGTGTACCCCATCTCAGATAGCTCTTGGACTTCGCTGGTGCAATGTATGCCAAAGACGGGTGATATGACTATGATTACCAATGCACAAAATGAGTTGATTCCCACTAGGACTGTTACCGGATGGACTACAGCAAGCTGAATAAAGTGACCTGAAAGGATCACTTTCTATTGCCTTTTCTTGACTAGATGCTAGATAGACTTGCTGGGCGTGCCTTCTACTGTTTCTTGGATGGGTACTCTGGATACAACCAGATTTTGATTGCTCCAAAAGATCAGGAGAAAACCCCTTTCATGTGTCTGTATGGTACCTTTGCCTTTTCTAGGATTCCATTTGGGTTGTGCAATGCACCGGCTACATTCTAGCGATGTATGATAGCCATATTTACCGACATGGTGGAGGACATTTTGGAGGTGTTCATGGATGACTTCAGTATTGTGGGTGACTAATTTGATGAATGTTTGAAGAATCTTGACAAGGTGTTGGCCCGGTGTGAAGAGACCAATCTTGTGCTCAACTAGGAAAAATGCCATTTTATTATCGAGGAGGGCATTGTACTCGGGCATAAGATCTCAAAGCATGGAATAGAGGTGGACAAGGCTAAAATTGAAGTGATCTCAAAGCTTCCTCCTCCTACTTCAGTCAAGGGGGTTAGGAGTTTTCTGGGGCATGCGGGGTTCTACCGAAGATTCATCAAAGACTTTTCTAAGGTAGTGAATCCCTTGTGTAAGTTATTGGAAAAGGATGCCAAGTTCGTGTTCAATGAGGAATGTATGAAAGCTTTTGAACTCCTAAAGTACAAATTGAAAACCACTCCTATTATTACCGCACCGAATTGGAGCTTACCTTTTAAGCTCATGTGTGATCCAAGTGATGTTGTGGTGGGAGCGATCTTGGGTCAAAGAGTGAATAAGATGTTTCACGAAGTTTATTATGCAAGCAAAACAATGAATGATGCTTAAGTGAATTACACAGAGACGGAAAAAGAGTTGTTGGCAATTGTGTTCGCAATGGAGAAGTTTAGGCCTTATCTCATGGGTGCCAAGGTTATAGTTCATACCGACCATGCAACACTCCGCTACTTGATGACTAAGAAGGATTCCAAAGCACGGTTGATGAGATGGGTCTTATTACTTCAAGAGTTTGATCTTGATATTGTGGACTGGAAAGGGTGTGAAAACCAAGTGGCGGACCACTTGTCCCGCTTGGAGGAGGAGGGGAGGCCCCGTAATGGCCTCGAGATTAATGCTTCATTCCCTGATGAGCAACTCCTCTTTGTGTTTGTGAATAGCATGCCTTGGTTTGCGGATGTTTCCAATTTCATTATAACTGGTATTGTTCTGTATAAGTTCTCTTCTAACCAAAGGAAGAAGCTTAAACAGGATAGCTTGGACTACTATTAGGAATAGCCTTACTTGTTCAAAATCTGCAATGATGGTGTGATCCGGAGATGTGTTTCGGAGGAGGAGCAAATGAGTATTATAGATGCTTGTAATTCCTCTTCTTACGATAGTCATCATGGTGGGGCGAGGACAGCTTCAAAAATGCTTAGTTGTGGTTTTTATTGGGCGACATTGTACAAGGATTCAAGTGAACTTGTGAAAAAATGTGATGAGTGTCAAAGAGCAGGTGGAATTTCAAAGAAGGATGAGATGCCTCTCACCACCATTCTTGAGGTCGACATATTTGATGTATGGGGCATTGATTTCATGGGCCCATTTGTAAGCTCTTGTGGCAACACGTACATTCTTATGGCCATTGATTATGTTTCAAAGTTGGTTGAGGCCGTCGATTTACCCAACAACGAGGCCCGGAGTGTTGTGGCTTTTCTCAAGAAGAGCATCTTTACTCGGTTTGGCACTCCTAGAGCAATCATTAGTGATGGAGGGTCTCATTTTTGCAATAAGGCATTTGACATTTTTCTTGAAAAGTATGGTGTCAATCACAAAGTTTCTACCCAACCATCCTCAAGCTAGTGGGAAAGTTGAGGTCTCCAATAGGGAGATCAAAAGCATATTGTCAAAGATGGTCAATGCAAATAGGACCGATTTGTCAGAGAAATTGGATGATGCTCTATGGGCTTTTAGGACTGCTTACAAGACTCCGATTGGTATGTTTTCATACCGGTTGGTGTCTGGGAAAGCTTGCCATCTACCGATTCAGTTAGAGCACAAGGCCATGTGGGTTTTGAGGAAGTTAAATCTTGAATGGGATGTGGCAGCAAATTTTCGGGTAGAGTAGCTTAATGAGCTTGATGAGTTCCGGTTTCATGCCTACTCCAGTTCGACCTTGTATAAGGACAAGATGAAGTACCTTCATGACAAGTATGTTCGTGGCAAGGAGTTCAAAGTGGGTGATTTGGTTCTTTATTTAATTCCCGGTTACGACTATTTCCGGGAAAGCATAAATAAAAATGGAGTGGACCTTTTGAGGTGGTGCTTGTGACTTCATTTGGTGCTCTTGATTTGAAAAACAAAAATGCTGAGATCTTCAGAGTTAATGGCCACAAAGTCAAGCGCTATCTTAGCAAGTTTGATGACAACCACGTGGTGTACAGGGATGTTTGATGCAGTGCAGGACTAATTTGGAAAAATTTGGCACTCTCTAAAGTTTGGACCGTAGTCGCGCTCAATTTTTCGCTGTCGCAATGGCCCTACCGTGGAGGCAGAAATTGATCGCGGTCAGCGATGCTAAAAGGTCCAAAATGGAGGTTCTCTGAAGTTTCAACCGCTGCCACGGTGCATTTTTCGCAGTCAGCGGTGGGTTACCGCTATCACGGAGCATTTTTTGCGGTCCGTAGTGGTCTCAAAGAAACAGCTCTTCTGAACTTCACAACTGCAGTCCGCAGTGCATTTACCGCGGCCGCAGTAGGTAAGAATGTGTGGGTCCTAGGGCTTGCCTATAAATAGAAGCTCATGGCCCCCTTTTACACTTTTAGCTCTTTGCATTCTCAAGCAACATAGACTGTTGTTCACTCACGCCCTAGCTTGCACAAACACAAAAACTGAGCTTAATTTGTTTTACATTTCACATCTGGTAATTCCAATCAACCCTTAGTCTTTAATTTTGTTTTTATTTTCTTTTAAATCGATAGTTATTACTTCTTCTTCTTCCTTTTTCTTTCAATTTTGACTTAGGGTTCCATAGTGTTAATTAGATTATATTTCAATTATTTAGAAATGGTTATTAACTACCTAGCAGAATTGATAATGTGTTGATTAATGCTAAAATGGATGAAAAATTAGAAACCCTAGGTGTTGTGCCCTAATTTGACCTTCGCGGTTCGCGGTTGTTTTTCCGCGGTCCGCGTTGATAAAGTTCCGAGAGGTACATTTGAGGGACAACAGCCGTAGTTGATTTTTCGTGGTCCCAGTGCACTTACTGGGCCACGCTCCTTTTTCTATGGTTTGTGGTGTTACAGAATCAAAGAATGGGTAGTCTAAATCCCATACCTCCGCGGCCGCAGTTGCTTTTTCGCGGTCTGCAGTGCAGCCTTCGTAGCTGCGATCCTTTTTTCGCGGTCCACAGTCTGCTGTTTTGTCTTGCACTATCAACTGCTTTTCTGCACTGCTTCTTCTAGTCTTTGCACTAACAAGTTTCAACTGATTATGCTTTAAGACAATGATTAAATCTAGAGGAGGTGGTGACAAACAAAACGGTAGAGCAGAGTCATCCCGGGGTAGGGGACGAGGCATAATTAAATTGACACGGACTTAGTCGAGGCCTCAAATCACATCAAATAACGCTAAAAATACGAATCACTCCCCCAATTCAAGCCTAATGAAACTAAGAGATTCCAACTTCTACATTCGATGTCGAAACTAAGCAAATCACGTCCGATTGACCTCAAATTTTGCACACAAGTCATATTCGACATTACAGACCTACTCCAACTTCCGAAATCAAAATCCGACCCGATATCAAAATGTCCACTCCCGATCAAACTTCTCAAAAACTTTCAAATCTGTAACTTTTGCCAAATGACCCCGAAATGACGTACGGACCTCCAAATCCACATCCAAACGCGCTCCTAATACCAGAATCACCATATGGAGCTATTCCCGGATTCGGAATCCCAAATGAACATTAATAACATTGAAATGCACTTCAACCCAAATTTATGAAATTCTTCCAAAATATCAACTTACCATAATAAGCATCGAAATGCTCCCGGGCCACCCAAAATCTGATCCGAGCATACGTCCAAGTCCAAAATCATCATACAAACCTATTGGAACTTTCAAATCCTGATTCCGAGGTTGTTTATTCAAAAGTCAAACCTTGGTCAATTCTTCCAACTTAAAGCTTTCGAAAGGAAAATTTTCTTTCCAAATTGATGTCGCCCAAACTCACACCACTAATTGCGATTGTGAGGCAGTCGATGCAATTATAAATAACCAAGCGAGTCAAGGTCAATTCCACGGAGAGTTTTATGTGGGATTAGGTATATACCTAATCTAACATATGACGTGCCCAAGATTGTACTTCCATATATCCAGTTGTTTCTTTTCTACTTTTAGTTTATATGCTAATGCTTGCAATTGAAAAGCTAAGAGACGATGTTTTTGGTATTGTTGTTTTTCAAGTTTATAAAAGATCTAGGGTCATGACTTCCACCTAGGTGGTTACCTAACGGATTGTAAGCTCAAGGGAAAGTTTGATTGGTCGGGGTATTAATATAACAATCACACGCAGTTACCCACTTAATACCTCTCGGTAGTTAAAGTGATTTTTGCCCAATTTGGCTTTCTCAAGTCCAAATGTGTATTGCAAAAAAGAAGTGATAAATAATCAAGTCGGGTCTTACTATCTCCATATTCAACTCTTTAATTGGGGCTATCAATTTCTTGAATTCACCCCAATTCCTTGTTAGCCAAATTTTCCTAAAGTGAGTCTCTCTCTCTCAAGTAGAGACTAATTAGGCATGAATTAACGTGTGCAACTATCAATTCTCAAATTTAAGCAAGAACTAGGCTAAATATCACTAACCCAATCACAAACAAGCCCTAAATCAAATACTCATTAAGTACCCACACTAGGATTGGGTCACAACCCTAGCTACAAATTTAGCGACTCATGGAAAATGAAGAAATTAAAGAAGAAACTAAGATAAAATCCATAATAGATTATTAAGGGAAGAAAATCTAATGTTAAAATGTTAAACTATTATAATGTTACCCAATACAGTAAAGAAAAATGGCTATCTATTCTCAGATGCACAAAATATAACCTAAAAATGATAAAAAAATCTATTTATACCCAGCCAAAATTGTCAAACAAAATTGCCCCTGCGGAGGTTATGCGACCGCACAATTCTGTGTGCGGTCCGCACTTTGAAACTTAGATTGACAGTTTGGACTTCTGCGGACACACAATTCTAGGTTGCGGCCACACTTTTTCAAGTTCTGTGGACTGCACATTCCTGAGTACGGCCACACTCTTAATTCTGCGGTCGCACAATAATGGCGCAGTCCGCATTCCCTGATGTTGGGGTTTGGCATGGGGGACTTCTACGGACCGCACATTTCTAAGTGTGGTCGCGCTCTTGATTCTACGACCGTAGTGGTGCGGTCTGCACTTCTTCATGTCCCAAAAGTCCATCTCTCTGAACCTCATATTCTGCGGCCGCAAAATAATTGTGCGGTCTGCACTTTACAAAGAAATTCTGTCAGAGGCATCCTTATGTTCTGCGGCTGTACTTAATATTATGCAGTCCGCATTTTGCCATTTTAGCCTTGTTTTGGTCCTTATCCAATATTACTCCTTCTTGAGTTGATTTTTATCTCTTTAGCTCATATTCCAACACTTCTGAAAAAAGCATATTTCATTAGTTTTCATGAATACCTTTAAGAAATTTTGAGCTAAAATGAAAGTAAAAGAGTGCAAATAAGTAGTCAAAATCCCTACTTATCAACTCCCCCAAACTTAAGCTTTTGCTTGTCCTCAAACAAATAAGGTAATGCCTACCTCCACAAGACAAAAACTATTTCAGCTGGCCTACAGTGAATCAATCACACATCAATTGGGACTAATAATCACCCACAACACGTAGGAATTATCAACAATGTAATGATTTGACTTTTTGAGTACAGTAGTTCTAATATGACACTAGAGCATCAAGAGTTGACTTTATTCATCAAGGAAGCTCGCTCTATCATGTAGGTCCTTGTGGATCCCAAACTCCTCCTCCTCTCCTCTCCATTAGCATACCTCACTTTAGAATGTAACAGTCAATTCAAGGATTTGTGAAAAGTTCGCTCATCTCTCTCAAAAGAATATCACAAGTACGGCTCTAAGTACCATATGCTTGCCCCTCATGTAAATCACCACTAATGTAAGCTCACTCAACTTGAAATCATGTAGGGTTTTTTCTAGATGTAATGAAGGCTTTTGGACCAAGGTAGGACTTTTTGGAATAGAATGGGTTCATCTTTCCTTAAGCACTCAATTTTCTCTTTTTGGCTCATACTTTATCAACTCTTTGAGTCATTTTTGTTTTCCTCGAGGGTACTAGAGAGACGTGACATAACTCTTTATTGGTCATGATATTCATTTTTCTCCTTCTCCATTTACTACATGCCTTTAATCCTTCTTTTTCTTTGAATCCCTTCAACTTTTTACTTTATTCACTTTCTTTTTGGCATTTTTCTTTTTGTTCTTTCTTTCTTTTCTTTGCCTTCCCTTTTCTTCTTTGTACCTTATATAACTTTCAAACTCCTCGTCTCTTCGCCAAACTTATGCTTTGGCTAATTGTTTCAAGAATGCTAAGGAAAGATTGAGTGCCAAGAGAGAGTCATTACAAAATGGATAAAGACTTGCAATGTGGTTATCGAATGAAAAATGGCTTAGGCTCAAATGGGTTGACTTGGGATATCACATCGGTAGGCTATGGAACATTTCAAAGTGGATCAAGGAGAGAGAGCCTACAATCATTTCCCAAGCTACACTTAGAATTTCGCCTAGGAAAATATTCGGGGCAGGTTCTAGACTATTAGCATGAGTACTTGTACTTGCAACTAAATATCTCACCTCTCACGCTGCGAAATTGCTAAAGAGAACCGAGTCAAGGGCCCACAACAACCCCAGTTAAGATTGAGAATCACAAATGGCTCGACTGAACCACTCGATGACTGCTTAAGTCAACACAAGAGTCAAAAGGTCACAACTAGAACTATTTTCTGCCAACAACTTATTTTTAACCATAAGGATGTAGGTAAATGTGTTGGTACCAAGTGAAGCATGTTTGAAACCCTTTTATTCATTACTACTGTTTTTACCTAAACATAAGATTAAAACAGACTCAATCCCTTAAGAAGGTTGTCACGCCATCCACCATTGGGAAGAGCCACGCGGTTCACACCAAACCCACCTTTGGAAAGAACCGTGGCATTAAGAAAACTAAAGGTTAATTGCTCACTTAATCGTAACAAGAAGCTAAAATCAAAAAGATGCCACTAAAGTAAATAAGAAGTTATACTACTAATAAAAAAACTAAAGAAGTTATGAAATAAACTACAGAAAGTAAGACAAATGAATATACAAACAGAGGAGAAATGAATAGATACATCAAGTGAAAGGGAGGAATATCTACATAACCAAAGAGAAAATAAAGATAAAAGAAAAAGAGTATTAGAGTTATTACAGGCCAAATGTCAATGTAATAATGAATCATCCAAAATAGACCATCCCCATGAATAAAAATAAGCATTTTCCTCAATGCTTAACAAAAATAAGAATAAGGAAGGGTAGAGAGTTAAGAGAACTCCCTATGTGGTCTTGGTTTGCATGGAATCCTTGACATCCTCGATCTCCTCTAACTGTATCTCATCATCACCTGGCTGAGGGACAACAGGGTTAGTGAGCATCTGGAGCATCTCCTTAGCGGTGTGGGCAGCAAGGTCAGGCTCCTCAGGCTGGCTGGTTGTGTCTATATAAGAAGGTCAAGTGGTAGATCTCCTGCAGACACTATCTTGGCAACTTCTTTTATTAATCTATCCACTGATTTCTTCGAAGCCTAAGATTTCCTCATCTTCTTTACTTGCTTCCCCAACTCCTCAATGACTTCCCTGTGTGCCATTAGAGTCTCCATAATGGTTTTCTAATTTTCCAGGATCTTTGACAATGTTTCCTCCACTTACGGAGATACCTGATGTGATTCTAGGTAGAGGATTGTGCTGCAATAGCATTGGATATGTCAGACAGCTTGAAGTAGCTGTCTGTAACTAGTTATTGAGACTCGCCAATGTTTGGAAGACTTGCAGCACAGTGAGTGGATATGTAGAAGATGCAGGCACTGGCACTGATGTAGATGATCTAGCAGGTAGAGGTGGTGGCATATCAGTTGTCTCGGTGGAAGGACCAGCTGCTATGGAAGGTATGGCAGCTATAGAAGGCTCAGCAGGTGAATCAATAACCACTACTGTTGGCTCCTCAGATTGGCCAGTGGAGGTAGTTGCCTTACCCTTGAACTTTGCATTGTCAGCACCCTACAGGTGGTACCATCAGAAGGGCTTCTTGGCCTTTACTTTTGTATCAAATGTCCTCGGCTCCACCTTTGCATCGTTGAAATACTCTGTGGGGGTGTTTGGGTAAGGGTAGGATCTTTCACCTATTTGGAAAGCTAATATGATATCGGTTGACATTATGGAAACCACATTGATTGGGTACCCAGCCATAGTAGAACTCACCATAACTGTTCGGGGAAGTGGGAGGTTGTTATCATTCAGACACGGGTCAATACAGTTGCACACAAAGGTCTGCCACCCTTTGGATTCAAAATTTAGGGTGTCCCAGAGGATAGGAACCCCTGCTGTGATTCATAGGGGTGGTGGTCCTCGAGTATCCAAAATCTCAGCTAGCCACGGGTGAGATGCATCACCCACAACAAGTTTTTCCAAATGCTGGACTGCCTCTACTTCTTCAAAGTCCACATAAGTGTTTAAGGAGCATGAGTCAAATCTGACTTTTAGATTTATCACCTTTGTTATCTTGGTAACCTTCTTTATGTGAGCCACATTGGTATAAAATTCTTTAACCAAATGCTCATTTGCATCGATGACACTTTGGGTGAACTACTTCCACCCCTTTCTCTCCCGGAACTATTTAAGAACATTTGGATTGTGAATGTGCAAATCCTTAATTAAGAACTGTCGCTCAAGTGTGAGCGATCCTATGACCACCACTCTCTAAACCTTGTAAAGGCAGTCAAACTCACAAACCTATCCTGCCATATTTCCTTCTTCTTCGACCTCTGAAGGCCGACCACTCTAGTGCCACCTCCCCTACTGTCATCCGGAACATCATCATCATCATTATCTAAATCAATGGGAGCAGGAGGAGTGTGTGTAGAGGACGGCTCTAAACCCTGGCTACCAGCATCGAACCCTCAGAAAAACTTACTGAGGTGGAGGATTCGTCACGGAGTTGGTATCTCCCTTAAACTTGATGTGATTGGGCTTCCGAATGTGCCTGCACAGAGTTACCCTCTAAAGCTTCCCTAGATAGGACATATTCACTAGTGTCTGAAGATTCTGGGACTCTGTTGGCAGTAGCCTTCTTGTTTATTGCTCTCTGTATGGCGAGTGGTAGGTTACTCTTGCCTCGGCCTCGGGAGGGTTCAGCCCTCCCTTTTGTTGTATCACCTCTCCCACGTGATCTAATCATTGTCTGCAATACATAGCATTAGGAATCAGTTAGAGTTGAAGGTAAATTGTGTACATAGATGCATGCATGACAGTTGCAGGAAAACAGACTCAAAAGAGGCAGTGCGGACCACACAATTTTGAGTGCTGTCGCAGACTACCTTCTACGGACCGCACAATTTCAAAGTGTTGTCGCACAACCAGATGTGCGGACCGCACAATTTCTAGTACGGCCACACAACCCCAGGTTTAGACTACTGGATCTCTGAACTTCCAACAGTGCAGTTGCACACATTCTTTCGTGGACCGCACAACTTTCTGCGGACTGCAAAATTTTGAGTGCGGTCCGCATTTTTCATGCACAATTTTGCCCTACACTTTAAGACCTGCGGATCATATAAAAGTGTATGCGGCTGCACAATTTGAAATTACACAGCAATATCTATGTGTTTTGCAATTTTTATACAATTAAGGCATGGTATTTTCAATTAAATATGATTAACGATCTATCCAGGCCCCAGTGAACATATAGGATAATACCAAACCGATTCTAAGCACACATGACTAATCAATTGACATTTTAGGCCTAAAATTAACCCTAACACAAAAGAACAAAACTAAGAAAAATTGAAAAATCTAAAGATGTAATGATCATACCAGTGATAATGGATGCAAGGAAGTATCTAGATCGATGAAATAAGTGTGAAGTGTGAAACAATTGGATGTGCATTGTGCTTGCTTAGGCCTCAAGACTTCTGAGCGTGTAAAGTTATGAATAGTGCACTAAAGTTCTATTTATAGGTTGACCTAGTCGTTCAAAAGTTAAGCTGAGTGCGACCACACAATTTTGAGTGTGGTCCGCACTCTTTACCTAGACCTTTGAAGAAACTCTGCGGTTTGCACAAAAGTGAACGCGACCGAAGAGTGATTGTGCGGACCGCATAATTTGTGCGCAGTCCGCACTTTTGCAATAATTAGCCAAATTTTTCTTGCACAGTCCCTGCAATGCACACCCAATCCTGCATACACTTCAAAACTAGTTAGCACAAAACAAATCCTATCTAATGAAGAAGAAAAATAAAAAGAGAAAGACACTTGGGTTGCCTCCCAAGAAGCACCTGATTTAATGTTGCAGCATGACACGGATTACCATTTATTTGTAATGAAAGACCGCCACGATATGGCCATCATCAACCTTGCCAATATACTATTTTACACGGTGCCCATTGACTCTAAAAACCTCATCATTCTTATTTTTCAAGTCCAAAGCACCAAAGGAGGTTACATTCACCACTTCAAATGGGCCACTCCATTTAGACTTCAACTTGCCCGGAAACATCTGTAATCGGGAATTGAACAACAACACAAGATCGCCTTCTTTAAACTCCTTATTATGGATGTACTTGTCATGGAGGTACTTCATCTTCTCCTTGTATAGGGACTAACTTGTGTAGTCATGGTACCGGAATTCATCGAGCTCATTCAATTGTACGACCCTTAAGTTTGCGGAGACATCCCACTCAAGGTTCAACTTCTTCAAAGCCCACATGGCCTTATGCTCAAGTTCCACCGGAAGATGACACGCCTTCCCAAACACTAATCGATATGAATACATCCCAATCGGTTTTTTGTAGGCTGTTCAATAAGCCCACAGAGCATCAACAAGTTTTCTTGACCAATCTATACGGCTGGCATTCACAGTCTTTGACAGAATACTCTTGATCTCCTAGTTGGAGACTTCAACTTGTCCGCTTGCTTGAGGATGGTAGGGGGTCAATACTTTATGAGTGACACCATATTTTGTGAGTAAGGTATCAAAAGCCTTGTTGCAAAAATGCGATCCCCCATCACTAATAATGGCCCTAAGAGTACCGAATCTTGTAAAGATGTTCTTCTTCAAAAATGCCACCACACTTGGAACTTTGTTATTGGCTAAAGCCACGGCCTCAACCCATTTTGACACATAGTCCACAGCTACTAAAATGTAACCGTTCCCACAAAAGCTCACGAACGGTCCCATGAACTCAATGCCCCATACATTAAATATGTCAATTTCAAAGATGGTGGTGAGGGGCATCTCATTCTTCTTAGAAATCCCACCGGCCCATTGACATTTATCACACCGCTTGACTATATCACTAGCGTCCTTGTAGAGAGTAGGCCAATAGAATCCACAACTCAACACTTTTTTGTCGTTCTAGCTCCACCATGGTGACCACCATACGGTGAAGAGTGGCAAGCCTCAAGAATTTTCACTTGATCCTCCTCCGGCACACATATTAAAATTACACCATCGGTATAAATTCTGAAGAGATATGGTTCATCCCAATAATAGTCAAGGCAATCACATTTGAGCTTCTTCCTTTGGTTTGAAGAGAACTCATTCATACAATGCCACTCATAAGATAATTTGCTAAGTCGGTGAACCATGGCATCCCTGTCATTGAAATAGCTAGAAGCTGCTCATCAGGGAAGGAATCATTGATCTCTAGGCCATCATGTGGCCTCCCCTCCTCTTCCAATTAAGACAAGTGGTCCGCCACTTTATTTTCACTACCTTTGCGGTCTTGGATCTCTAAATTGAACTCTTTCAATATAATAACCCACCACATTAACCTTGCCTTAGAATATTTCTTGCTCATCAAGTACCGACGCGCCGCATGATCAGTGTAAACAATCACTTTTGTGCCCATCAAATACGGGTTGAACGTCTCTATAGTAAAGATAGTAGCAAGTAGTTTTTTCAGTCACTGTGTAATTGACTTGGGCATCATTCATGGTCTTACTAGCATAATAGACCGGATGGAAGATTTTGTTAATATGCTGCCCCAACACCGCTCCAACCGCCACATCACTTGCGTCACACATGAGCTCGAAAGGCAAGCTCCAATCAGGTGCAGTAATAATAAGAGTAGTATTCAACTTGAACTTGAGCAATTCGAATGCCTTCATACAATCTTCATTGAAATGGAACTTGGCATCCTTCTCCAAAAGTTTACACAAAGGGTTTACCACCTTGGAAAAATCCTTGATGAATCGGCGATAGAACCCCGCATGACCCAAGAAACTCCTCACTTTCTTCACGGATGTAGGGTGAGGGAGTTTGGATATAACTTCAATTTTTGCCTTGTCTACCTCAATACAATGCTTTGAAATTTTGTGGCCGAGGACAATGCCTTCCTCGACCATGAAGTGACATTTCTCCCAATTCAATACCAAGTTTGTTACCTCACATCTGGCCAAGACCTTATCCCAATTGTTCAAGCAATCTTCAAATGAATTACCAACCACGAAAAAATCATACATGAAGACCTCATGAATATCCTCCACCATGTCGGTGAAAATAACCATCATACACTGTTGAAAAGCCGCTAGTGCATTACACAAACCAAATAGTATCCGCGAGAATGTAAAAGTACCATAGGGACAAGTGAAAATAGTATTTTCTTGATCCTCTAGAGCAATGAGAATTTGATTGTAACTGGAGTACCCATCAAGGAAATAATAGAAAGCCCGGCCAGCCAACCTATCAAGCATTTGATCAAGGAAGGGAAATGGAAAATGATCTTTTCTTGTAACTTTGTTGAGCTTGCGATAATCCATACACACCCTCCAGCCGGTCACCGTTCTTGTTGGAATCAACTCATTCTTATTATTGGTAACCACAGTCATGCCCCATTATTTGGGACACATTGCACCAGAGAAGTCCATGAACTATCAGAAATATGGTAAACAACCCCGTCATCCAACTACTTGATTATATCCTTCTTGACCACCTCTTGCATTGCTTCATTTAGCCTCCTTTGATATTCAACGGAGGGTTTGGCAACCTCCTCCAAAATAATCTTGTACATGCAAAAGGCGGGGCTGATACCTCAGATGTCCGCCAATGTCCATCCAATTGCTCTATTCCTCCTTTGTAGCACCTCCAATGTGGACTCTACATGCATATTAGTCAAACAAGAGGAAAGAATAACTGGTAAAGTAGAAGAAAGGCCAAGGAATTCATACCTGAGATATGGAGGCAATGGCTTTAACTCTAAAGTGGCAGGCTCCTCAATTGATGGCTTTGTTGGAGGAGTCTTCCGGTTTTCAAGATCCAAGGATAACTTGCGGGGTTCATAAGTGTACGACCCCATCCCTTGCAATGCATTCACACATTCCACATAGCCTTCGTTATCCTCATCATTATCAAGGTTGAGCAAATTGTCTTCCAAATTATCCTCAACATTCATTGTGGCACTAGCATCATCAATTATCACATCGGTCACCAAATCAACGAACAAACAAACTTTATTGCTATTTGGTTGCCTCATAGATATGCACACATGCAAGACCACATTTTCATCACCCACCCGGAAAGTGAGCTCACCGGCTTCCACATCAACCAGAGCCTTCCCTGTAGCAAGGAATGGTCTACCCAAAATAATAGGTACCTCATAGTCCACTTCACAATCAAGAATCACAAAGTCCGACGGGAGGATGAACTTTTCAACACAAACCAACACATCATCAATAATACCCAAAGGCCTCTTCATTATAAGATCCACCATTTGCATCCTCATGGATATGGGTCTTGGCTTCCCAATCCCCAAATTTTTGAACACAAAGTAGGGCATCAAGTTGATACTCGATCTAAGATCACATAAAACTTTGGAAAAGTCGGCACTTCCAATTGTACATGGGATTGTGAAAGCACCCGGATCTTCTAATTTTAGAGCCATTGAGTGCACAATTGCACTTGTTTGATGTGTCATCTTGATAGTCTCACAATTCATCGACCTCTTCTTGGTCACCAAGTCCTTCATGAACTTTGCATAACCCAGCATTTTTCTCTAAAGCCTCAACCAATGGTACATTGATAGACAAACTCTTCATCATGTAAATAAACGTTTTAAATTGCTTCACACTATTTTGCTTTGCAAGCCTTTGAGGGTATGGAGGAGGAGGCCTTGGCATTGGTTTCTTAGCCTTTGGCAATACCGGTTCCGGCATGTCAATAACATGCTCCCTAGATGGGTTCACTTCTTATTGCGTCTCCTCCACATTTTCAAAAATATCAATTCTCATTTCATCATTAGCTTGAACCATATTGCTTGGAATTTCATCTTCTTCAACCACTACAACATCATCCACAATTCTTCTTTGATTTGAGGTGGTTGCACCTCCACCTTTTCCACTTCTTGTAGTCATAGCCATAGCATGTCCCATATTATTCCCACCCTTTGCGTTCACCACCGTATCACTTGGTAGTGCCCCATTAGGACGAGTGATCAAAGCTTGCGGGATTTGGCCCAATTGAACTTCCAAATTGCGAATAGAAGTGTTGTAAGAGGCTAGTTGAGCATCAGAGTCAGCGTTCTTCTCCATCATTTGTTTAAACATGTTTTTAATTCTACCCATCTCATTGTTGGAAGAGCTCGGACCTTGAGAAGGATAAGGAGGTGCATTGCTTGGTTGTTAAAACATCGGAGGCCTTTGAAAACCCGACCCCCAGTTGTTTTTGTTGTTCTACCCTCCTTGGTTGTTACTTCCCCAATAGCCTTGATTATTGCCACTTCAATTGCCTTGGTTATTTTGACCATTCCAATTTTCTTGATTGCCTTGATTGCTCCAATTCCCTTGGTTGTTTTGATTGTTCCAACCACCTTGATTTTTTGAATGCCAATTTCCTTGATTTCTTTGTGGTCTCCATTGTTGTTGACTTGGGCCTTGATTGTAGTTTCTTTACCCTTGGAAGTTATTCACATATTGTACTTCCTCCTCTTGGTCATTGTATTGTCCATCTTGATTAAATCCACTATCATCTTGCTCATAATTTTCAACCCGGTTTTGCACTTGAGGACCCTTTTGTCTTCTCTTGTTTACAATCATACTCACTCCTTCCATTGCATTTACTTGCTTGGGACCTTGCACTTGTTGAAGTAGAGCTTTGGCTAGTTGATTTATTGTGATGGTCAATTCGGTAATTGCTTGATCATGATCATGTAATTCCTTATGCAAGTGAATCACATTTGGGTCGCCTTGAGGAACGTTTGCTCTACTTTTCCATGGCGATGAATTATCTGCCATCTCATCAAGAATCTCACAAGATTCGCATACGGCATTATCATGAAATTTCCACCGGCAAATTGGTTGACCATGCATTGATTGGTAGTATTACGCATTGATTGGTAGTATTGATCCCCTATAAAAATTTTGTTGAATCATAGCCTCTGTCATGTCATTGTTCGGGCACTCTTTCACCATAGTATGATACCTTTCCCATATCTCATGCAAATTCTCATTGGGTTCTTGTTTGAAAGATAGAATCTCATCCCTAAGAGTTTCCATATGCTCAGGCGAAAAGAACTTAGAAATGAATTTCTAGGACAATTCATCCCATGTATGGATAGAATAATTTGGCAACCTCTCCAACCAATCCAAGGCTTTCCTCCATAGAGAGAAAGGGAATAGCCTCAACCGTAAAGCATCTTCAGAGACGTTGGATTGTTTGCTCCCCCATCAAGTGTCAACAAACCCTTTCTAGTGCTTGTATGCATTTTGATTCGAAGCCCCGGTGAAAAATCCTCGTTGTTCCAACAATGTAAGCATGGCATTTGTTATTTGAAAGTTTCTCGCCCTAATGCGGGGCGGGACTATGGCACTTGCGTAACCTACATTTGGCAACACCCGGTGTACCGCTTCTCTTAGAGGAGGTGGGGGAGGAGCGAGAATGTTGTCTTGAGGTGGGTGGCCTCGTCTATTTCCTTGAGGTTAAAGAGGAAACTCATCAACTTGGTCATCATCCCCATCATCCCCCAATGGCACGTTTCCAAGAGGATCATTGTTGTTGAGAGCCATTGTATCACCTACAATTGTTTTACAAAAGAATCAGTAACTCGAAAGGAAAAGAAGACAATCAAACACAAAACCAAATATATAGCTAAATCTGTTTTTAGCTCCCCGACAATGGCCCCAAAAATTGATGTCGCCCAAACTCACACCACTAATTAGGATTGTGAGGCGGTCGATACAATTATAAATACCCAACACGAGTCGGGGTCGATTCCACATAGAGGTTTATATGGGATTAGGTATATACCTAGTCTAGTGTATGACGTGCCCAAGATTGCACTTCCAGATATTTAGTTGTTTCTTTTCTACTTCTAGTTTATATGCTAATGCTTGCAATCGAAAAGCTAAGAGACAATGTTTTTGGTATTGTTGTTTTTCAAGTTTATAAAATATCTAGGGTTGTGACTTCCACCTAGGTGGTTACCTAACGGATTGTAAGCTCTAGGAAAAGTTTGATTGGTCGGGGTATTAATATAACAATCACACGCAGTTACCCACTCAATACCTCTCGGTAGTTAAAGTGATTTTTGCCCAATTTGGCTTTCACAAGTCCAAATGTGTATTGCACAAAAGAAGTGATAAATGTTAGAGTCAGGTCTTACTATCTCTAGATTCAACCCTTTAATTGGGGCTATCAATTTCTTAAGTTCACCCCAATTCCTTGTTAGCCAAGTTTTCCTGGACTTAGTCTCTCTCTTTCAAGTAGAGACTAAGTCAATTAGGCATGAATCAATGTTTTCAACTATCAATTCTCAAATTTAAGCAAGAACCAGGCTAAATATCACTAACCCAATCACAAACAAGCCCTAAATCAAACACCCATTAAGTATCCACACTAGGGTTGGGTCACTACCCTAGCTAGAAATTTAGCTACTCATGGAAAATGAAGAAATTAAAGAAGAAACTAAGATAAAATCCATAATAGATGATTAAGAGAAGAAAATCTAATGTTAAAATATTAAACTATTACAAGGTTACCCAATACAGTAAAGAAAAACGGCTATCTATTCTCATGTGCACAAAACTTAACCTAAAAATGACAAAAAGATCTATTTATACCCAGCTAAAATTGTCAGACGAAATTGCCCGTTCGTAGGTTATGTGGCCGCACAATTCTGTGTGCGGTCCGCATTTTGAAACATAGCTTGACGGGTTGGACTTCTGTGGCCGCACGATTCTGGGTTGCAGCCGCACTTCTTCAACTTCTGCGGAACGCACACTCCAGAGTGTGGTGGCCACACAATAATGGTGCGGTCCGTATTTCTTGATCTTGGGCTTTGGCATGAGGGACTTCTGCGGACCGCACTTTTCTGAGTGCGGTCGCGCTGTTAATTCTGTGGCCGCACAATAATGGTGCGGTCTGCACTTCTTCATGGCCCAAAAGTCCATCTCTCTGAACCTCATATTCTACGGTCGCACAATAATTGTGTGGTCTGCACTTTACAAAGAAATTCTGTTAGAGGAATCCTTATGTTCTGCGGCCGCACTCAATATTATACGGTCCGCATTTTGCCTTTTTAGCCTTGTTTTGGTCCTTGTCCAAAATTACTCCTTCTTGAGTTAATTTTCATCTCTTTAGCTCATATTCCAACACTCCTGCGAGAAAGCACATTTCATTAGTTTTCAGGAATACCTTTAAGCAATTTTGAGCTAAAACGAAAGTCAAAGAGTGCAAATAAGTAGTCAAAATCCCTACTTATCACAAATCAACTTCGAACTTTCCGAAATTAAATTCCGACCACGCGTACAATTCATAATACTTGAAGTGAAGCTTTCCATGGCCTCAAATGGCTGAATGACACGCTAGAGCTAAAAATGATCGGTCGGGTCGTTACACCCCCGAGATCAGGAAAAATCTCATTGATTTTCTTAAAGCTAATGTAAATTGTTTCTCTTGGTCCCATCTTGACATGACAGGGATCCCACCGGAGATAACCACTCATAAGCTAAGTTTTGATACAAAGTTCAATTCGGTTCAACAAAATAGGAGGCCACAGTCCGAGGTCAAGCATGCATTTGTCAAGGACGAGGTATTCAAACTCCTTAAAATAGGGTCCATCCGGGAAGTTAGATACCCAGACTGGTTAGCTAACGTAGTGGTAGTGCCTAAAAAGGAAATAAGCTAAGAATGTGTGTAGATTACAAATATCTAAACATGGCATTCCCTAAGGATTCTTTCCTTTTGCCTAACATCAATCGGATGATCGACGCGATGGCCGCGCATGAGATATTCATCTTTCTCAATGCCTATTCTAGGTACAACCAAATTCATATAGACCCAGGATATCAGGAAAAGACTTCTTTCATCACTAAATTTGGCACCTTCTGCTATAATGTAATGTCGTTGGAGTTAAAGAACACCGGTGCAACCTATCAATGCCTAGTAAATTGGATGTTCGAAAAACAGATAGGAAAATCAATTAAAGCTTATATTGATGATATGTTAGTCAAATCCATGAGAGAAAAGGACCATTTAAAACATTTGCAGGAGACCTTCGACATACTAAAGAAATATAATATGAAGCTAAACCCAGAGAAGTGCACATTCGGGGTCGGATCAAGAAAATTCCTCGGGTTCATGGTATCCAATTGAGGGATTGAGATCAACCCCGACAAAATCAAAGTCATAGAGGACAACACCGTGGTGGACAATGTCAAGGTTGTTCAAAGGCTGGCTAGGCGAATAGCCGCCCTGGTCCGGTTCACCTCGAGGTCCTCAGACAAAAGCCATTGATTCTTCTCGCTGTTAAAGAAGAAGAATATCTTTTCCTGGACCACAGAATGCCAACAAGCTTTGGAAGAAGTCAAACGGTACTTGTCGAGTCCACCCCTATTACACACTTCGAAGGTAGACCAACAACTATACCTCTACTTGGCGATTTCTGAGGTGGAGGTAAGTGGAGTCTTAGTTCGGGAGGAAGAAGGTACGCAATTTCCTATTTACCATGTCAATAGAACTCTAGGCGAGGTCGAATAAAGGTATTCTCACTTGGAAAATTAGCGCTCGCTTTTCTAAGCACCTCCAAGAAGGTAAAGTCATACTTTCAATGCCATCGCATATGTGTCGTTACCTCTTACCTGCTAAGGAACATCATGTGCAAGCCCAAACTCTCGGACCGGTTGGCAAAATGGGCCATAGAAATTAGCAGGTACGATATTAATTATCGACCGGTTGGCCAAATGGGCCATGGAAGTTAGCAAGCCATGGTAAAGTTCAATTCATACTATTCATGACCGATTATTTTTCCAAATGGGTTGAGGCTCAACCATTCAAAATTTGTTCGGAAGAAACAAGTCATTAACTTCGTTTGGGACCACATAATATGTCGATTTGGGATACCGGCCGTGGAAAAAAATTCATCGGAAGCAAGGTGAATAGATTTTTCTAAGATCACAAGATCAAGAAGATACTATCAATGCCTTATCACCCTAGTAGGAATGGGCAAGTAGAATCAACAAACAAGACCATACTTCAAAACCTGAAAAAGAGGTTGACTAGTGAGAAAGGGAAATGGAAGAAGATCCTACCCGAAATCCTATGGGCATACCGTACGACTTCAAAATATAGCACCGGGGCCACCCCATTTTCCTTGGTCTACAGAGCTGAAGCCTTAATATCAGTCGAGATGGGAGAACTGAGCCTCGGGTTCCAGTATGCAACAAAAGAGCCAAACGGTGAGGCCACAATCATGAGCCTAGAACTATGGGATAAAAGGCGAGAGGCTTCCTTGGTCTGGTTGGCCGCCGAGAAACTGTAAATAGAAAGGTATTACAACTAAAGAACCAGCCTTCGACACTTTCAAGTCAGGAACTTGGTATTGAGGAAAGTAACATTACACATCAGGAACCCGAACGAAGGCAAACTGGTACTGAACTGGGAAGGGCCATATCGAGTTATCAGAACAACCGGCAAAGGCTTGTATAAACTCAAAGTGGGAAACGGCATACAACAACCGAACAATTGGAACGTGACACACTTAAACTGGTACTACTGCAGGTACGAACTCAATTAATTTTTAATCATATCATAAATCGGACTAACATATGCAGCAATCGGCCACGGAAGGATGTGGCTATTAGGTCTGAAAGCACGTGTTGCACTATTTTTCCCTTGAACCGGTTTTCTCACGAAGTGGGTTTTTCTGCAAGGTTTTTGACGAGGCAATATTAAAATGTGCTAACTTAGATTTTAAGACCGGGTTCAATGATCGTTTGCTTCAAGTCAAGATTATCCGAGCCATCACGAGTTCAACCTCAAATACTGAGGACCATTACCCTAGGATTAAGGTCTTTAGCAAGGGAAAAGAAAACTTTATGTGCTGAAAGTTAAGGCTTGGTAGTTAAGATTCATTGTAAGGGGCCAATTGATCGTATAAACCATGCCCACATAGTACACTCTAGCCATGGCACATGTTTTTTATGCGCTTTCGATTGTGTACCTTGCATACTAAGAAATGAAATAAATTTCCATTTCCCTTACACTTTGTCACTATGCGTTTTTGCTTCTTCGATCCCAGAACCTAAACCACATGGGCTCCCCCTACTCAAGGACTACCAAGCCTATGGGATATCCCTACTTGGGGACTGTCGCCCAATGAAAATTTAGACAACCCAGGCTACCGAATCCTCGAGGCACCAAACCTATTAGGCGGTACCCAAATATACAAGGCTATGACCACCCTAAAATCAGCTCGGAGACATCTGAAGTCTGAAACTAGAAAGTACGGTCCTTATGAAATTTTGAAACCTACTAAAAGGTCACCCTCGACAAGAACATCGTCTAAACAAATACTAAAGCATCTTGGAAACCTCCGGTCCTACTAAGGGTTCGAATCCACAAGCAAACAAAGTTGCATCGAAGTCGGGCTTCGTTCGAACCTCTGAAAAATGAATGCTTCAGAACTACATCTGATTTTATGTTAAGGCATCAAAAACAATATACAAATAGAAATTGTAATAAGATGCTAGAAAAATAAAGACACGATATTGACAGAAATGGAAATTTTTTATATATTCCAAAATACATTTATAAAGGCCTGATAGAACAGCCTCAAAACAAAAAAAAATATACATAAGAAAAAATAAAAGCCTGGAAAAATACTAAGGCATCTATGCCTGGTCTTCACCTGGGCCTGACTCATCGACAGAACCGTCGAAGCCCCCAGAACCCTCAGAGCCTTCGAGACCCTCAGGCTCGTAGAGCTCTTTTGCCTCGGCCTCGAGCCTCCTAGCTTCTTCAATCTCGGCCGATAGGTCAAAACCTCGGGCGTGGATCTCTTCAAGGGTCTCTCTCTGGGATAGCCGTTTTATGTATTCAGTCTTCGTCCTTAAGCGGGTCTTGGCTGCCTCCATATTGGACTTGTACTGGGACACTATTTCCCCGACATCAGTAGAGGTTGTATCCAATTTTGACCTCACTGTCACATATTCTCTTCTGAGAGAATCTTGTTTCGTGACTGCCAAGCACAGCTATGCCCGGAGATTATCATTCAGCTGAGACCACTTATCGGCTTTATCCTTCCTCATCCGAAGTTGGTTCTCGACCAATGCTAGCTCTGCCTTTGCAGCTTCCTTCTCCAAAGCCAGTTGGTCCATCCAACCCTTCCACACTTCGGTCGTGGCCTTGACCCGTCCATCTCAGCCAGCAGCTGGTCGATCAGGTCTATCTTCTATTGGACCTGCGAAGTTGTGTTATTAGTCACCATAACTAGCTACTCGTTTTTAGCTTCAAAAATATTTACCTTCTCAACTATGTCGGCATGTTCCCGCTTCAGGGTCAAGGCCTTCTTCTGAGCTTTCTCCAGCTCGGCCTGGAGAATCAGAAGGTCTTTAAAAGCCTCGTCCTGTTTCTCACTAAGGGCCCTACACATGTCTTTTTTTCAGACCTTTAATTTGAGCTCGAACTCGAGCTGGCTAATCTCCAAGAGGTACTAGAGGAAGATCTCATGGTGAATCACTGAAGCCTATAAAACAATGAAATCAATAGGAGACATCAAAAGCCTAAGAGGGATTCACGAAGTGGTACAAAAGGATTAACGCCTTACCCGGTTCAGCACCTGCTACGCCTCATTAAAGAGACTTGACGGGCCCACCTCGTTCATCTTTGCTTGGTCCTCTTTGGTCACTAGACATTGGAGATAGCTGGCTATGCCCACCAGAGCAAATAGGACCCGGGCATCCTCCATGATTGTGAAAACAATTATTCTCTTGCGCTCGGGGTCCATGCTTGGAGCGGGAAATTACTTCACTAGTTTTGGCCTTGAACTCGGCCTGCCAGCTCTCGAGGGCATGTCCTTCTTCGGGACCTCCAGGTGACCAAGCCCGGAAAAGTCCTCTAATGCAATCATGTCCATGCCGTTGAAAAATGTGTTGAGGGCATCATCTGGACCTTGTGCCCCCTCACTTGACTTTTCTTTGCCCGCTTGGGCCTCTTCAAATATGGACTCGGTATAGGAAGGCATATCCACAATGTCAATGACACCGATCGCCTCCTTCGGAATAGGAGTGGATTCTTGGGAGATTGCAACCTCTATCTACCCCTCGGGTTCCCGAGTTAGAGGGGGATCGACCTTATGGTCATATTTCTCGGTCGTCGCCTGCTCCCTTTCATTAATGGTCGACCTAGAGCGACGAAGAAGCCGTCTTCTTCGGACTCGTCCATGAGTCGGTATAGAGAGCCAGGGTCTGGTACCCTAGACTTGATGCTCTTTTTGGGTTTTCGGACCAGAGTGGCCGCTCTCTTCTTCCTCTTAACCTCAGGGTCTGGGTAATCCGAGGACTTTCACTTTCTTTTATTCTCCTCCTTCGCTGCAGGCCGGGGTTATCCCAAAACGGAGGGCTCGGCAGGCAAGGACGTATCCTCATTCTCATCCAGTGTCTTAAGTTCGGTGGTCTTAGGCAGACCTATAAGAAAAGAGAAAAGGTTAGCACTATGTAAGTTGGGAGTGTAGTGATAGCTATTCAGGGAAGAACCTCACCATGAGAACATGCCTCTTATTTGCACTTCGAAATTTTACGCCATGTACACTCGGAGTATGACATCTGCTTATATTTCCCTTCAATCCACTCCATGACCCAGGGGAGTGCATCAGGAACTTGGGAAATAGCTTCACGGCCACAAATACAGGCAATGAGAGAAGGAGTAAAAAAAAGTAAAGACTTAAGGTAGACAACAATTACAAGATGTGTTCCATTTCTCGGGGAATGATAGAAACTCGGAAGGGATCAAGTCTTCAGTTTTCATCCGAACGTACCTGCCCTACCAGCCTCGGTCTCGATCCTCATCGATGCCCGATAAAGGAGCCTTACTTGCTCGATGGACAAGTTTGATCAGCCCTCCTCAAAAAATTCGGGGGCTATATAGCCGTAGTAGATGGCCGAAAGTGAACCAAGGGTTGTCACTATTATTCATAAAATGACGTAGGAGGATCATGATCCTCCAAAATAATGGGTGGATTTTCCCAAACCACACCTCGTACCTCTTGCAGAAAGCAAGGACTACGGGATCTATCGAGCCCAGCATAAAGAGGTAAGTGTAAATACTTAAATACCCCTCGACGTGGGTAGTAACATCGTCATTAGACCCGGGGATGACCACGTCTTTACCTTCCCTTTTACACTCCACTCAGACTATAGAAAGGGTATCTTCAAGTGACAGAGCATATGTATCTCCATGCTCCTCGCCTTGGTCTTGTTGATTAGAGGCCTTCTCAACCTTGAAGTCATCCCCGATAGAGCAACCCTTGGGTATGAAGCTTTTCATGGGAGGCTCATGAGCCACCTCGACACCCATGTCCAGAGGGAAGATGGGGTTTTTTTGTGGTACGGACTTGGAAGTTTTAGCCATCGTGATCTGGGGAAATATGAAGATTTGAAGGATAATATGAAGATTTGAAGGAAAAGTATGAAGATTTGAAAAAGAATATGAAGGTTTGAATGTGGGATGAAGATATGAAGATCTGGGTTGGAAATCCAAGGAAGATATGTGAAGGTCAGAGATAAAGATATGAAAGTTTAAGAAGCGGAGTGTGAAGACTTGAAGAAGTAAAAGCCATTAGAAAGTTCGAAGGTAAAATCTTGGATCGGAAAAAGAAGGAAGTGAAAAAAAGTTGAAGCTTTTATAGGGGGGAAAACAGTTAATGCGCGATGTTTCACATTCGAATGTAGCCAACCAGTGATTGACATGTGTGTCCAAAGTCAGAACAACGCGACTGATGGACGTTTTGGCTTATCCGTCACCGCAGTTGTAACTTACGAATGAAGGAACCGGGGTTCACCTACTGTTTTTATTGTTTCGGGAAACCTACTCTCCGAAAAATGAGGGGACTATCTCTATACGGTTAAAATTGGGTATAACGCACACCCTGATTTTTCGGTGAAGAAAACGGAATGAGGGCATTAAAACACGAGATCGGATAGGATAGTAAAAATTTTGGGCAAACCTAAAATACTTATAAAGTAAAAAATGATAAGCCGGGGGTGATTAAGAGGGTGTTTGGTTTGACCAGCTTATAAGCACTTTTCAGCTTATCTACGCGTTTGGTAAAGTTAAAAGTGCTTATAACTCAAAAATAAGCCAAAAGCCATAAGCTGGTCACCCCAAGCTTATGAACTTTTAGCTTATAAGCACTTTAAGTTTGACCGAGATTTTTACTATTTTATCCTTAAAATATTACTCCTACATCAATACAAACTCCCTCAGGTATTCAACCTAACCCCCCCCCCCCCTTCCGCTTCTTCAAATCTGCAATTCTCATTGACTATTTAAGATAAACAAATTATCTATTCCTTTGCATATTTATATCTATGTGATTGTGTATTAATCTTTGAACTGTATGTAATAAATGAGGACATATCAAATTTTTGGTTTGCTTTCTTAAGTGTTGTGGTGATGAAGAAAACGTTTGTTTCTCTTCAAATATTTTGTCCTATTTAGGTTTTTTTTTTTTAATGAGAAACGTTTGTCAATATATTAATTATTATAACTTATGATTATATACTTACCATAAAATAAATTATATTTATCATAAAAATTATCTTATCTAACACAATTGTATTTAAAATAAAATGACAAATAAAATATTTTGTATTTGAATCGATCCGAAATCTAAAATTTTAAAGAAATTATGCCCTTATAAGTGTAAACAATTCTAAGGTTATTTAAGTCATTTTTAAAGAAAAGGAGTTTATCAGCACTTTGTTATTAAATACTGCATCAACTTATTATCAATTTCAGCACTTGTACCCAAACACGTAGCTGCTTATTTATTAAATCAGTTTCAGCACTTAAAAGTATTTTTCAGCACCTAATGCTTATCAGATACTTCAAATCAGCTAATCCAAACGGGCTCTAACTTATGACTTATTTTAGCTTATAAGCACTTGGCTTATAAATACTTTTAGTTTAACTAAATATGCAGATAAGCCAAAAATGGCTTATAAGCTGGTCAAAGCACTTATAAGCTTAGCCAAATACCCTCTAAATTTCCACATGCTTAGCTTATCAATAAAAAACAAGCTTGTAATATCTTAGCAAGCTTAGAAAATCGAAGTGTCATTAGTGACACAAATTATGAAGGCTATGTACGCAACAACTAGTTATTAATATATATTATTTGTGTTTGCTCAAAAAAAAAAAAAAAAGAAACAAGCCTGCATCGAAGGTTTTAGGTTAGGTGCAGATTAACCTTGAACTTTTATTAATCGACTGATTATTACAATGCAAAATGCATATTATTAGTTTCAAAAGTACTTGCTGGATGCTTGACCAAATCTCCCGAACTTTAATTTTTTTTTTTGTTGAGAAAGTTGTTTAGCACTTATGCCTTAAAATACTTTGTATTATAAACACAGTCTCTACTTTTTATTTACTCTATTAATATTCTAAGCTAATAGGTTACTATTTTGTTAACTCAAATAATACGGATAAAGTCCACTAATATGCATTAAAGTAGTTGATCACTTTTCTATGTTCCCAATTTTATGCCCTAAATATGGCTTTGCATGATATCTCCTCTGTATGATAGTTGCATTAGCACAAGATTAACGTATTATGTTGTATTTGAACTCGTCTGGAAAGACTACTTGAGGCTTAAGTACAATGATAATTCCTACAATTGACATTTCTTTGATTCCTAGTATTAATTATTGCTAAAACAATGATTGTTACTATAATTGAGATGTCTTTGACTCCTAACATGGTACATCCTATTTGGACCCTTTAATTTGTAGTATATGTTTTACTGTTATATAGGCTAATCTTTAAACTCTTTTTGATTCATAAGAAGACTTTGATTTTGTAATTTGTAGAAAAAAATCCAATTAATTGTGCAGTAGGTGGATTTAGGAAGCAAAATCAGTTCAAATGAGACATGGACGTGGATTCGTGATGTCTGATTGGATTCACATCTGGTGGGGTCCATACATATTGAGCTCTCGACATCTCAGGGAGGGGTGGACTAGGATGCAATTTGCATATATCAATGACACGTGGCGACATTATGTAGATGGTCCTCACATAGAAATCGCCCTAGTTTTTCTGATTTATTTAATCCCCGTATTTTACGCTTTCCGTGCAATCGTGATTTTATGATATTCTTACATTATTATCTTATCTTTTTCCTTGAGCTTTTTTGGGTTGGGACGAATACCTTCTGTTAATGTCAAGGTAAATTAAAGATATATTCTTCTCGATCATACATTTATCTTTATTTTTATTTTTTTGAGTAGAAGTTTATTCTATTCGGGAGGAAGGAAATTCGTTTTGCTTTTCAAATAATCTCTGAGGAATATGACACGCTGGTTCATTTATTTACACCTACGGAAAATGAAGCAAATGCAATAAATTTAAAACTGAAATAAAATCCGGGATATAATGTAATAATGGTAAATAATGAAGAAAATCATTTTACTCAAATTTTATTCATATTTAATGCTACTATTGATTCTTTTATCTCGATATTTTAATCTATTGTGGCTCTTTTGTTATAAAGTTAAAGCAAGAAATTAATTTTCTATGATTAAATTAAACAAAAAAGTACATCTCAATGTCAATGTATGAAAAAGCGGCATAAAAAGTGTCACAAAAAGATCCAAAGTGGTCCATTTTTTTTTCTCTTTCTAAATGAAAATTTTCATGAACATACTTAACCGGGCCTATTCTATATTATCTGAAACTTGAATTTTGATCGAACTTAATTACATCTTTAATCTGGTAAATGAATATCAATATTTAAGTCACCTTTGAATTCCTGGACTAGCATTATGACAATGCTCTTGATTTTGTAGGCGGACTAGATGGCTCGAAGTCATTTAACTCTTCACTCTTAAACACTAACAAGATGCACCAGTTTTTTCATTTAGATGATAGAAGAAAAATTAGTTACATTTCCGCTCCATTCACAAAAAAAGGAACGAAAAAAAGAATTTCAGACGCTTTCATTTTTTTAATTAAATCTACATGATATACTTCATTCCCCCTGTTTCCAGTCTTGACTTTTGATTGCTGGGGAATAAGGATATGATGAGATGAAAATGCGCTGTCTTGCTCATATTGTCTTAGTTCACATCTGAAAACTAGTAAAACAAGATAACTTTTGAGTAATAATTGGCTAAATATAGTATTCAAATATTGTACGTAGACAGTGGCGGCCCTTCCGTAAAGCAAATAAAGCAACCGTTTTAGGCACCGTATTTTTGGGGCCCATTTTTTGTTACACCTAATAGATTATGTATAAATCTAAAAAAGAGTTTTGTACAGTAAAAAAGTTTGATTTCTTTCTACCAAGAAAATTGCACTTGAAATGAATATCGAACCCGAATTTTGTAAGAAACGTGTGATATATAGGAAGTAACAATTTGATACAAATATTGATAATGAAAGAGTCGAGTTGATTATTTTAATATATAATAGATAAGGCTATTTTTTCACTTCAAAATTGATTTGGACAATTCAAAACATATGAATTTTTTTTTTATTTTCTATTTAGCAGTAAAAACTAAGATCACTAGATATTGGAAGTTTGAAAAAATATTGCCTTAATCGTGAATATTCCTTAAAACGTAATAATCAATTTGATATTGATGGTTTTAAATTTATTTTCTGAATTAAAAGTATTAAGGAAAATAGTACAATTAGAAGATAATAGTTTAATTAGTACACTTAATCAAATATAAAGATTTAATTCTTTTCCAAATGCCTAAATTGCTTATGGAATAATGTTAATAACTCATGTTACCGTTGCTTCAACAGAAAGAAGTTTTCAAAATTCAAATTGATAAAATCTTACCTAAGAACAACAATGGCACAAGAAAGATTAAATGAATTAGTTATATTGTCAATTGAGAAATAATTATTAGGAGTTATTGATTATAAGAAAATTATTAATAACTTTGTATATAAGAAAAGCTAAAATATAGACTTCAAATAAATAATAAAAAAAATTAAAAAGTTAAGGCCTCTCATAAAGTTTGGCTTTAGGCTCCAAAATTCGTCGGGGGTTAAGGGGGTTCAAAAACTTTTGTGAGGTCAATGCTTCAATTCCCTCTAGCTACAATCTCTTCTAATTTTTTAACTTTTTTTTTTTAACTCACTTGACGAAAATCTTGCCCCGCTACTGCTTACTGCTTACTGATATAGAGCTGAGCAAGATTTGTTATGTTAGGACAAGAGAGTAAAAATAATGTAAGGTTTTTGTTTCATAACATTGGTTTAGTGCGTAGTAAGAGGTCAACACGCAATGTGTGGGTTAACCGCATGTAACGAGTTCAAACCCACTTACCATTGATAAAAACATGATATATTATTTAACTAAAGACTGATAGAAGAACAAGTTCATTATTAACCGAATTTACTAAATAAAAAAAATTGGAAAAGGGCTAAGGTACGCGTCAGAAGCAGAGGGATAGTTGATAGGGTAATGGCATGTAGTAGAAATAAGCAACGAAAAAAAGGAGGGAAACGGGTTGCATGTTGCCATGGTGCGATTGAAGGAAATATTTGAGTTGTTGAAGATGCAAAGAGAAGACAAATATAGATAATGATGATGATGATACAGTTGGTTGCACTACGGAAACACCCAAAAGACTAGTAACACAACCCTCATCTGTCAATATCCAAAATCCCCACTCCACTCTCTCTTTTGTCACTCTCACACATAAGGCAAGAAACCAAAACATGCTTTAATTATAGAAAAAGAAAATACAATACAAAGAAAGAGAGGAAAGCAAGAAAATCTCACTTTCATTTTCTTTGTGAAAATTTTGTCTCAGGACTTGTCTCTCTCTTTACTCTGGCCTTTGTCTTCAAACCAAGCATTGTCCACCAGCTGAGACCCCCTTCTGCTACTAATGTTTTTTGTTTGTTTCTTTCTTTTCAGAGTCATAGCCCAGGGAACATTTTCTGAGTACAAAAATCATCATTATCTTATCTGTCCTTCGCTGCTACTACCCGTCCTCACTTATATTAATACATGGACCAGTACTATTATATGCTTTTACACTATCTGCATTACAACTTTGTCTTTTAACCGGTTTTGTGAACTATCTTCCATGACCGCAGCAGCATCACAGCCACTTTCCTCAGTCAAAGTTGCCAGCCCACTCTGTTTTTTCCCTCGTTTATGTTCGTACAATTACTCACGAAAAAGAACCTTATGTGGTCAGATAATTATTTACACCATGACTTCTCCATAAGACAAACTTAGAAGTAAAAACAAAATTAAGTCAACAGGAACTAAACAAAAGCCTTTAATTATCAACTACTCCTAAGAGGAGAAGATCTCAAATTCGTGTTAGTAATTTGTTATGCTCTGAAAATTATAGAAGAATAGAAATAACGGTAATAGGCAATCAGCCTCTTCAGATACAGATAATTATGATAATTGCCAAAAACGATAAGAGAACCTAACGTCGGTATAAAGTTTTCCATTCTAGTGTCTTTAAGATAATAGTAATATGGGAAGTGATGTTGATTGATCCATTCCCGTTTTATGTTTACATATATTTTACTCAAACTTAATTAAATGATAACAAACACAATCATTCCGTGATTTTATTATTGACACACTCTCTCTCTATATGCCCTTCCAATTGTTGTAACTTGTAACACCAAACTTAGAGGAAAAAAGCTCCCAAGACTTGGTGAAACCAACTATAGCGTATAAGGAAATTTAAAATATAACGAAGTAAACACATAAAAAAGTCAAACATAATGAGTATATATATAATGAATTTTTCTAATAAATGGGTGTAAATATACTCCCTTTTGGATAAGGATAACTCCACCCCTAGCTCAAAGGATGATATAGCACCAACCAAAGTGGAGGTGTAGTTAGAACCTGGGAGCGTGTTAATGAATTTGCTCTTATTTTTTAATAGTAATATTCTAATGCAAAAAAAGTGAAGTCTCTATTGGTTTCTGCTTGGTTTATGCAGAACATTATAAGTTTGTCAATATGATTATCTATTTTCTTCCCATAGGTTTTTTTAAAACAAAAATCATTTTGGCAAATGGAGAGAAGCTTGGTTATTAGTCAAAAATCTCACTCTTTTATCTGGGTCCCTGAGTTGTTATTTTTTCTACATTGAGCTTTACGTCAATCGATCCACTTTTATGGAAGAAATTGACTGGAGCTGAGTTGGAGATATGTAGCCTTTAATCTTTTAGTTTAGTTTGAGGAGGATTAAGATTAATTTAAGTGGTAGCTGAATTATAAGTGACACAAAGTTGGTTTACTTTTCCCTGAAAATAATGCTATGATACTAGTAATGGTAGTGCTTTTGGATTAGGATAAATAAAGAATGGAAAAGTTAAACAAGTTAGCTTTTCTCTGCAGTTATGTACTACCGTTTTGGGACGTGGGATCATGAGAGTTCAGTGGGCAGGATTCCTGCCCTGAAATAAGAAAACAATTAATTCCCATAAAATGTGTGCTCAAATTGCAATGAGAGAAAAGGCAGCTGTCGCCATAGAGGTTGCAACTTAACAAAAGGTAGAAGCTTTTTTTAAATAGGGAACTGCTGTTTTTGTACATGGCTAATTTCAAGTTTCTACCATAATGAAGGACAAGTTAAATTCTACAAAGCCTTAATACCGAATTTACTTAAAAAGTAAAAAAAAAAAAAAAAAAAAAAAAACCATAAAATTGGTTTGGGTCAACCTAAGCAGGATGATCTTAGCACTAAAATGATCCTCAGTGCATTCCTTTCCTAGAAGAGAAATCCGAGGCTTAGCCACTCAGTTCATGTTGTTCCATTGCTTGAGGCCAGGAACCCATTTTGGGCATTTGGGGCTGAAGTAACTAGACACCACTCTTGAATTCAAAAGCTCAACAATGGGTGCAAATTTGACGCACCGCGGTGTCTTGTACTGGTTTATTGAAGCACCTAAACTAATGGCATAGTCCATAAGCTTGTCAAAAGTACCACTTTCCACAATCTTGATTTCCAATGGGCCAATGGATTTGTCCGATGCACGACCCTGGCGGTAAACGCTGTTAAGGGACTCCTCAATAGTGAGACAACAATCTTCAAAGACTGATGGAGGAACTGGAGTTGAGCCATTGACATTCAGCTCCCAGAATAGGACATAGTGCCCTGGAATTGTGGTTGTATCAGCGTAGCTAGTGTACTCGGTCACATGTGCATCAAATGGCATCAGATGGCTCACTGCATTTTTCACCGCATTTTGTAGCTCTACTTCATCTGTCTTGTCTGAATCAATGCTTAACACCACATTTTTCCGGCAGATAAAGTTGAATTGAGGAGCGTTGTTCTTAAATCCAGCAACCCGAAGCACATCACCCACCCTATACCTGTAGAGTCCTGAAATGGATTTTTAAAAAAAATGCCATTAGCAAATGTCTTAATAAATTGCCAAGAAAACTTAATACAGTATATTTCATTTGAAATTTACCAGCATATGTGGTGACAACAAGCTCGTACTCCTGGCCAATCTTGACATCAACTAAATCGACCAATTCTTGCTGTTCTTTCTCATTAAGTGATTTAGGCATGGAGATTGAATTAGTGACACCATTATTTCTGTGAACAGGCAAGAACTCAAAATAACCCATGGTAGGAATAAGTGTGTAAGCAACTTCACTGGGCTTGCAAAGGGGATTAAGGTTGACACCAAAGTAGCATTCCGAGGAAGCATACATGGTGCAGACAAGAGGGAGGCCATTGCTGTAGTAATCAAGAGTGGGTATATATTGTGACATAGTTCCAGTCACAATAACATCAATATACTTAGTATTAGGCCACAACCTTGTGATAATCCCTTGCCATGAATTTTTGCTGCATTCAACCTCAATAAAATCAGCTAACTTATTATCAGGTTTAAGAATTTTCATCACTGCCTCTCTCACTGAAGGATCAGTAATTTGGGAGTTAATGGTTCCAGTTCTAATATCGTGACAAAGAAGAGGCCAGTGCTTCTCCAAGAATCGGATAGCACGGATAAAGCCTGAGGCAAACACGGCCCCAACACGGAGGACTTCTTTGTTTTGGCAGAGGCCACAAAGCATTTGGGAATACATACTTTGGTAAGAATCTGAACAGAGAATGGTTTCATTTGGGCTGGTATAGTTTGTGTAAGGGTCAGGACGCCTGTTCTTGAAATGGGGGCTCTTATAATAACTTGTTAATACAGGACGAGCTGGTAATCCCCCTGGTGTCTTAGCCTCAGATTTTATGAACAAAAAGTACATTCCTTTGCCTTTTTCAAGGTCTGGAACAAATTGGCTCATCACAGGCATTAGAAGGCTGTAGAGCTTTGATCTCCTCTCAAGCTCCTCTTCAATGGTTGGCATCAGTTTCCTTTCCCCTCCTGATGTCCCGGAACTGCATATTCAAAATTACCATTTAGCATAAACTAGCTAGAAAATACATGCAGTAACGACAAAATCAAGAAAAAGGGAGTTAAGTATTCTTTTGAGTTTTAGTACTTTGTACACCTTTATACTATTGAGATAAGGATGCACATTTTTCATTCATCCAAAAAGAAAAGAAAAGAACAAACCTTGTCAAGAACTCAGAGATGGGTTGAGAGCAGAGGATAGGAGATTTATCACCATTGGCAATACGAGTAATAACAGACTGAATATCCTCGTAGGTGATAACAGGCATAGTTTTCTTGAAGGTGTCTCGGTCAGTATGACCATTAAGATCATGGCGATGCAAGTATTCAACATGGGCATTTTGAGACAGAATTTCGGCAAGAACTCTCTTTTGGACCTCATCGGCGTTGGTTGTCACCTCTTCAATGAACTGAAGAACTTTCTTGTTGTTTTCTGCAACAACACTGTATTCAGCTGATTTTGGTGCCTCAGGCATGGTTCTTGAACAACTGTGTTTCTGAATCACGTCAGTATATGTGTGTGTTAAAGAGAGAGAGAATATGGGATGGGTGAGAAGAGAGTTTGTTACAAAGGAGAAAGAAATATGATTTTCTGGTGTGGGTGTAGTTCAGTGTAGAAGGGGGCTTTATATAGAGGATGTTTGGTTGGCTTGTGGCCTGTGGTCCAATTTCTGTATCGCTTAAAAGTGCAGAGAAACAAATACTTGTACCAAAATCTAATTATTTTTTCTTTTTTTTTTTGGTGGCTGGATAGGATTTGGGGTTAATTCTTGATATATACATGGGCTTTTCTGTCAATTTGCCTCTGGAAAGTTGAAAACATGCTTTTGTGACTAGCAAAGGCATACAACTTTCATGCCTAATATCTGTGGTTATTATAATTGCGACTTAAGAGTTAAGACTACTTATTTAAGATTCATCTAATGATGTTTACTGCACCTAATTAAGGTCTCTAATTGTCATTTGTGTAGCCGTTGTTGTCCTTTAATACCCAAACAAGCCTTTTTAGATTTTTATTGCACAACTTCCGGACGCCTTATCCGTGTCCCAATTTCAATTGTACGGGTTGAAGATAAACGTGTTATTACTGCTATAATTTGGCTTTTATTTAGAAAAATTATTTGCCTCATCTTATCCCCTCAGTTATAACTTTCCGCACTATTCCTCATTTAGACATAGACCTACACTTGCCGATACTAAATATATATGGCTCTGTCTGTCAATTTGGTTTGTCAAATTATCTTTTCGCGTTGCTGGACAGAAAATGATAATTAAAAAAAATTAACTGTTATATATATGTTGATAAGGTAAAAAGATTTCTATACTCTCATGTCATATAGAAAGATAAATGCATGTAATTGTACATATTAAAGTAATGAAAAATTCTTTTTACACTATCTACATATTGAGGTGAGAGAGTGTTAGCTATAGAACAAGGGGCTGTCACTTTATCAAAAACCTTCCCAGCATGATAACCCTGCTTATTATTTTGACCTTCATTCACAAAACAGAAATTTCCTCTTTTTTCTTTTTTCTCCATTTCGCAAGAGGGTGGAGTGGTGTGAGACTCTGAGGTAAGGGCGAAGCTAGGACGCATGGGTTTATCCGAACTTTCTTTGTCGAAAACTACATTGTATGTGTATAATTAAAATTATTTTTCTTATGGACATACGATAATATATATATATTAAATTTGAAATCGTTGTTCTAAAATCCAGAATCTATAAAGTAGAATTCTGAGCTTCGCCTTTGATAATGACTGTTGAATTCACTTGACTTTTTTCTTGTATTTATGTATTTATTTGAATTGTTTCACTAGACTGAAGGAAAGATTGTATTTTAAAAAATAAGAATATATATTCACAACAGAGTAACAAGTAGGGGATGTACATAAATTAATAACGTGCGCAGGAGAAGGATGAATATGAGATGAGTGCTGCATATAAGGCGAGCACAGGGTATGCTTGTCGTATTTCGTACAAGGAAAACCTGGAATTTTGTTAGGAAATAAATGGATGAGTACAAGTTTTTCCCCACAAGAAACTACAGTGTTGTAATCCCGCTTCTCTCTTTCTGGCCTGCTTCTACTCTTGTTCCTTTCTTTAACGGCAGCTCGTCTTTTACCTTCCCCTTTGATATTGAATTTAATTTTTGGTATAAAAAATTTTACGAATTAAATTAAACAGATAATTTTTCATAACGGGTTAAACAGATATAATTGATGGATATAAGTCAAACAATTTTAAAACAAAAAATAAATATATATATATATATATTTGGTTTTACTTACTGTCATAAAGTAATACTCTACTAATAAATAATTCGGTGCAAAGCCTTGCTGATTTTTTACAAATTTATCTGAATTTTTTTTCCTTGTTATTTTTGACCGAATACAGCTACGTAATCTTCTTCGTTACAAAAAGAGCATGGCCTAAGAAGCCAATAATCACTTGTCAATTTTGTTTATCAATTAATTAATGTCCTTGTACGGATGTAAGCTTCCCGAGTACATTGTCCAAGGTGGCGATAACAGCTGGACAGAAGACACGTGTGGTATCAGGAATGTATTGTGTGCCACTTGACAGCTGGTTCCCACGTCAGATGTTTGACACGTGTAGGAACAGGAGTCATTGGGTAAATGCTTTTGTGGGATACTAGTTTCTCATTAAAACACCACTTTCTTCTCCCTTCACGTAGTTTAGTACTACTAATATTAGCGTTTTACATTAGTATATTTTAGTTTTCTTTTAACAGCTGATAACTTTTCTTTTTTGTTTTCTCCCTTAATAGGGAATTCTACAATTCCATATTATTACTTACTAGTTACCACATACATAAGTATAGTTTTATATTATTATTTAGAGCATAACAATCAATTACATGCATCTTAACTTTTATATAATTATTTATGCACCAATAGACCCATTGATTGTTCTTTTTCCTTAGAAATACTCATGGACAAAAGTCAACACGAATATTACTGCAACTAGAGGTTACGCCGTATAGCTTCAATTCCTCATTATTAAATAAAACAAAAACAAAAAAATCAAAGAAAAGTGAGTGTGAGACTTTAAATACATCCCAAGAGAACCAGAGTTTGTTTGACCATACATGAGATGGTCGACAGTTTAACAAAAATCTTACTAGCTAGCTATGATCTCCTAATTTTAATAAATGGATATAACCCATTCAAAATGTCAAGGGTCTCCAAACTCGTATTGCTATTAATCAATGATATATATATATATATATACCATAAAAGGAAAACAATTTAAAACGTGGGGTATATGTGCTGTCGAAAACTCAATTTCAAATTGATAAGTAAGTTAAAGACACCTGGCACCGGCAAGCAAAATTTATTAGACTGAAAAGTCTTGTATAATAACCCTCCAACATTAGGGAGCAAGAACTAGCATAATGCATTAATTAATGTGAATATTATTTGAACATCGTAAACAATATTCGTGTTAACTGAGGAAGCAGACGTCTGGAAAACAAAAACAATGTTGATTTAGTCTATTAGTAATATAAAACAAAACAAAAAAAGTTCAATGTAGTAGATACACCAGTTCCAACTCTAGTTGCTCATTGGTGATAAAACTTAGTCGAAAGAATTAAATTAAATCAAGTATAAACAATGACACCTATTTATCAAGTATAAACATCATAGTTACTTAATTATGATTTTTCCTTTTTTTATTGGTTTCACAAAATTTTAAACCTAGGGCAGCAGTTTTTCTTTTGGTTGTTGCCGTCACTTTGAAAAAGAAAATAGAAAGAAAAATAAAACTACACTCTATACGGCGCTAGATTCTTAAACTTTTCGCTGTTGCTTGTTTCAATTTTGCTTCACCTCATTAGTCAAATTCTTTGTTATCATCCATTAAACTTGTGGTTGTCAATTTTACCATGACTTGTCAAAACAAGTTTCTTGAGTACATAAAGCAAGTATTATTCTATAATTAAAAAGATACTTCCGTAACATTCGACAAAGTTAGGGCTTGGAAAAGCAGCAGAACCAATGTAAAACTCATGCAAGTCATAATAATTAGGGTTTTCATACGTTATCTGGGATCAAACGAAACAACTCCATTGGTGATTTTGTGAATATTCCCTAAACACTTTACAAACATCAAGACTCTTGCACCAATTATTGGTGAAAAGCCCCAAATCCCTCACAACAAAACGAAATAATTTATAAACTACTCCTGCTACTTTTATTTATCCAATAAAAAAAAATACTCCTAAAGAAATTGGAACAAGTCAACATGGTGGTAAGTATAAGAAAAAGAGATGGCGAGATAATCACTTCATCGCCGAAAGTTGCAACTGCCTTACTTCTAAATTCTAATCTATCCATTTATTTATTTTTAATTTGGTCTTCCTTCCTTATGTTAACTTATCCATAAATGAATGAATTAATGAAACAGAGGTAGACATATAAAAGCAAGCAAGCAAGAAAGAAGTGCTTAATTTGTTTGGAGAGGTCATCCACACCTGGTTGCCAAGTGTCCAAATAGTGGTCGCCATGTATTGACTAGTCAAACAGCTGACTAATGTGGACGGTTGCAGTTTGTCCATATTCCTTAAAGACAAGTCAACTGATCTGATGGACATTAGGTGGACAAGTTTAGACCCAAAACAAAACCATATAGTACTAAATTATATCTAGCACTTCCAATAATCCAAAGTGCAATAGATATTTTCCTACAGTTAGAAAAAATATGTAGTTTGAAGAAAAATTCCAAGAAAACTTTGATAAAAAAAATTTATACCCATTAATTTGTTGTTGCTTTAAAACACAAGAGCTTAAATTAATAAAATTGTTCGTATAGTGTTAAATTTATACATTTTATAATATTTGACTAATTGTAGTAGTAATTTGTAACTTGAAAATAAAGTTATAAATAACTTGTCATTTATAATATATTAAATATTCCAAAACCGATTTAATTGATCAAAAAATATATTATATATTCACTAGTTATTTTTGATTTAAGTAATTAGGTTGACCGCTATTTAGGTTATTTTTGTTTTATTGTTTAAGTAGGGATAGATGAACAAAGAGGGAGAAGAAAACTAGAAATGGGCGGGCGCGCCAAGGAAGGCAGAACCGCGAGGCAGATGGAGCGCTTAGTGCTTGGTGTTGGGAGTATGTGAGTCGAGGATTTTATGGGAATGTTTACAAACAAAGAGAAGAAATATAGGAAAAGAATGTATGTATTGAGATTTGAGAATACCTACACTTGATTTAATTAATATTTCTATACTAGTGTTTGTAGGTTGAAGAGGGAGACAAAGACAGTAATGCAAATCTTTGACCGCTGACTTCGATCGCCTCTTTGGAGATATTTTTCTTTATTGTCATTATATCAATTTTTAACATCTCGAGAACTAGGACTTCTATTTTTATATTTAATAATCAAGCACTATTGCTAATAAAATATGAAATCAAAAGACGTGAATGTGTAATGTTTAAGTTGACAAGCCCATTGAAAACCATCCTCTCTCCCTCAAATCCCTGCTCTTCTATCTTGTCCCCCATTATTCCAGCTTTCTACTGTTTCTTCTCCTGCATATATATATATATGAATCAATATCGGTTTACAAAAATAATCATATAATATTACGCATAATAACTCATAATAAAAGGACATAGCTGAAATTCTAGATATTAGTCTTATAATCCTATTAGTTTTAGGACATAATACTACACTGTGATGACCCAAAAGGTCATCACTTATTTTTAAAATGAATTCTGCATTCCAAGGCCTTAAAAACCTCTTTTAGCATCACCTCAATTTGTGTGTACAGCCTGGCCGCGTAGCCGGAATGCTATTATGTGAAAATCTGTGAAAAATAATAAATTTTGACTATAAAATGAATTAATTTGACTTCGGTCAACGTTTTGGGTAAACGAACCCGCACCCGTATGGGATTTGGGTGTATGCCCGGAATCGAATTCCGAGGTTCCAAGCCCGAAAAATGAATTTTTTAATGGAAATTATTATCTGAAATTATTTATGAATTTGGAAAATAAATGTGATTAGAACTTGATAGTATCGGGCCCGTATTTTGATTCTGGCGTGCGGTACAGGTCTTATAGGCGATTTAAGATAATTATGTGAAGTTTGGTAAGGAACGGACTTGAAACGACGTGAATCGGATCATTTTTGAGAAAATTCGAAACTTGAAAGTTCTTGAGAAAATTTCATGATTTTGAAGCTAAATTCATAGTTGTTGATATTATTTTAGTGATTTGAATGCACGAGCGAGTCTGTATCATGTTTTTAAGTTGGTGTGCATGTTTGGTTTCGAACCCCGAGGGCTCGGGTGAGTTTTGGATAGGTCACGGGGTGTATTTTGGACTTAGAAAATTGCAGATTTTTCAGCTGTGCATAGCAGGCCTGCAGGCTTCACATTTGCGAAGCCTGGCTCTCAAATGCGAGCGGCTTGTTGCAATTGCGAAAGAAGCCCAGGCCAGCTCAATCTCGCAAATGCGAGACTATCCTCGCAAATGCGAAACTTCCCAATTTGGCCTGTGATCGCAAATCCGATGCTTGGTTCGCAATTCCCAGCTCGCAAATGCGAGCCCCCCCCCCCCCCTCCTTTGCAATTCCCAACTTAGCAGATGTCGGGGTTCGCAATTGCGAACCCCTGTTCGCAATTCCCACATCTGCAACCTGCAACTTTTATACTTAGACAAATTTTTAACCCATTTTCATATCCTCTCAAAACATAAACACATTAGGGCGATTTTTCAAAGGCTTCTTCTTCTCCAAATCAATTGTAAGTCATTTTTAGCTAGTTTTCTTCAATCCTTAACATCTTCTAACATGATTTCAACTCAAAATCAATGATTTTTATGGGGGGAAATTAGGTGTTTTGGGTAGAACCTAGGTTTTTCAAAAATTGGGGATTTGGACCTCGATTTGAGGTCCAATTTCAAAACAAATTATATAGTTCGGTTCGTGGGGAAATGGGTAATCGGGTTTTTGTTCGAACCTCGAGTTTTGACCATGTGGGCCGGGGGTAAATTTTTGACTTTTTGGATAAAATTTTGGAAAACTCATTTTCATGCATTGGGGTTGATTCATTTAGCGTTTATTGATGTAATTAAGTAACTTGTGACTCGATACGAGCGAATTAGTGGTGGAATCAAGAGGTAAAGCTATAATTGAAACGTGAATTGTGTTCGTGGCATCGAGGTAAGCGTTTGGTCTAACCTTAGCTTGAGGGATTAGGAGTTGAGTCCTATTTGCTATGTGGTAATTGTTGAGTACGACGTATAGGCATGGTGACGAGTATCTATACGTTGGTGTCTAGCATGCCCGTGAGTCTTTATATTGTGATTATCATGACTTCGTTGTATCTTTCATGCCTTTGTGGTAGTTTCTATTTGTTGTGTAAAGTTTGTGGAAGAAATTGTGACCTATGAACACTGAGGAGCATTGGCTTAAGTTGTAATATGAATTGTGAAAGTATAAGTGACAATTGAACCTTTAGAGCATTGGCTCGAGTTGTGAAGCGAATTGTAAAGTAAAAGTAGGAAAGAGAAGAGATCATTACGTTGCCCCCCTTGCCGGGCTATTGTTGCTTTATTTGTTATCTCCATTGCCGGGATGTTGATATTGTTGAATTATTGTTCCCTTGTCAAGACTAAATTGTTGAATTGTTGTTCTCTTGCCGGGATTCTTATTATAATTTCATTTATTCCTTTTCCCTATTGTTTATGATTGTTGTTTGGGTGAGGAAGAGAGTTAAAGCACGAAGGGTGATGCCGTACATTGTTTTGTGAGAAAGAGAGTTAAAGCACGAAAGGTGATGTCGTGTATGATTGTGAGGAAAGAGTATAAAGCACGAAGGGCGATGCCGTGCCGCACGATGTACCATTCTGTCCCGATTATATAGATTATATGGTGAGGAAATAGAGTAAAAGCACGAAGGGTGATGTCGTGCGCATTTTTATTACTTGATTGATTTGGTGAGGTCAAGAGTAAAAGCATGAAGGAAGATGTCGTGCATTTATTGATTTCTGGTTCTTTTGTTGATATCTGAGATATATGGCTTCTTTCATTTTCATGTTGTCTTTCTATTCGGAATTGATATCTCCCCCGCAACATGCTCTCCTCCCATACTTGACTGTTTATTTTTGTATTTCTTTTCCGTTGTATATATTTGAATTGCACAGGTTTATTTGGTAGTCTAGTCCTAACCTCGTCACTACTTCGCCGAGGTTAGGCTAGACACTTACCAACATGGGTCGGTTGTGCTGATACTACACTCTGCACTATGTGCAGATTCCGGAGCAGCTCTTGGACCGTAGTTTGGAGGCTACCTTCAGTCCACGCAGAGATCCAAGGTAGACCTGCAGGCGTCCGCAGGCCCTGGCATCTCCTCTATCTTTTATTTCCTATTTCATCTTTTTGCTTCAGAAACAATGTGTCTTTTATTTTCAGACCTTGTATTTAGCAGTCTTAGACCATCTGTGGTATTGTGACACCAGGTTTTGGGTGATTAAGGCTTAAGCAGTTGTAATAGATACATATTTCAGATATTTTATTGTTTTCTTCCGCTTAAATTAAATTTTCGCTGTATATACGTCATCGCTTTATGTTTGTTAAAAAGAAATAAATGTATAACGAAGTGATTAGTTTAAAGGGTTGGCTTGCCTAGCTCACATTAGTAGGCGCCATCACGACTCTCAAGGGTGGAAAATTTGGGTTGTGACAAGTTGGAATCAGAGCTCTAGGTTACATGGGTCTCACAGTTCACAGACAAGCTTAGTAGAGTCTGAGGGATCGGTACGGAGACGTCTGTATTTATCCCCTAGAGGCTACAGAGTTAGTAAAAACTACACATTTATTCTTTCCTATCGTGCGGTTTGGTTTCTCAATGCTGATTGAATTTCTACTCTATTCTTTCGTAGATGGAGAGAACACACGCTTCCTCATCCACTGACCAGCAGCCCGAGCCCCTAACAGTAGCTCCCACGAGTGGCAGAGGGTAAGGCCGAGGCCGAGGTAGAGGCAGAGCTCAGCCCCGAGCAACAGCACCAGCAACGGAGCCTTAGGTTAATTTTGATGATGAGGTTCCGACCCCAGCAGTTCCGGTGGGAGCAGCTCAGGTCCCAGAGGGGTTTATTGCTACCTCAGTACTTCAGGATGCTCTGGTCCGTCTAGTGGGCCTTATGGAGAGTGTCACCCGGGCAGGCTTGCTTCCTATAGCACCAGCCATCTCTCAGGATGAAGGAGGAGCCCAGACTCCTGCTACTCGCACTCTGGAGCAGGTAGCTCTCTAGTTTCAGACTCCAGTAGTTCAGCAAGTTAGAGCAGTTCAGCCGGGCATGGTAGCTCAAACCGGTGATAGAGCAGTTATGTCTGCCAATGCTTTGTGGAGGTTGGATAGGTTCACCAAGCTCTTCACTACTACTTTCAGCGGTGCATCTTCTAAGGATCCCTAAGACTATCTAGACAACTCTCATGAGGTTTTCAGGAACATGGGGATAGTTGAGACCAATGGGGTCGATTTTGCCACTTTTTGCTTGTCTGGATCCGCCAAGACTTGGTGGAGGGCTTACTATTTGGCTAGACCAACCGGAACGCCAACTTTGACTTGGGAGCAGTTTACTCAGCTATTTCTGGAGAAGTTTCTCCCCATCACTCAGAGAGAGGCCTATCGAAGGCAGTTTGAGCATCTCCAACAGGGTTCTATGATTGTTACCTAATATGAGACCAGATTCATCAACTTGGCTTGTCATGCTCTTATCATACTTCCCACCGAGAGAGAGAGAGAGGGTGAGGAGGTTAATTGATGGACTTATTCAGTTGATTCATCTTTAGATGGCTAAGGAGACTGGGAGTGAGATGTCTTTTCAGGAGGCGGCCAACGTGGCCAGGAGAGTATAGATGGTTCTGTCATTGAGAGGTGGTCATGGGTCGGACAAGAGGCCCCGTCATTCAGGCAGATTCAGTGGTACCTCATCTGGAGGTAGGGATTCGTATGGTTGAGGCCATCCTCCTAGGCTTTTTCAGTTAGTACTCCAGGTTTCTCACGGTGCTTCAGGTGGCCATGGTCCTCAGACGCAGTATTCTGATCAGCAGTCCTACAATGCGCCACTTGCTCCTATTAGTGCACCGCCACTTCAGAGTTTTCGGGGTGGTCATTTAGGTCATCAGGGTCAGCAGTCTCAGCAGCCGAGGGCTTGTTACACTTGTGGTAATATAGGTCACAATGCTAGGTTTTGCCCTCGAGCACCGAGTAGCTCTCAACATCAGGGTTCCCGTGCCCTGGTTCAGGAACCAAGTGTTCCACAGCCCGCCAGCTAGCTAGTGGTGGGGGTAGAGGTGCTAGAGGAGGAGGTAGAGGTATAAGAGGTGGAGGTCAGACCGCTAGAGGTGGAGGCCAACCAGCAGCAGGTAATCCCAGAGATGTAGTTCAGGGTGGTGGGGCCCATCCCCGATGTTATTCTCTTCCAGTCAGGCCCGAGGTTGAGGCTTCTGATGTAGTTATTACATGTACGGTTCTGGTTTGTGATAGAGATGCTTCAGTGTTATTTGATCTAGGATCTACGTACTCCTATATATCATCTTATTTTGTACCATATCTGGTCATACCTAGTGATTCTTTCAGTGCTCTTATTTATGTGTCTACACCGGTGGGTGATTCTATTGTGGTAGATCGAGTCCATCGTTCATGTATAGTTATGATTGGGGGTCTTGAGACTCATGTAGATTTGCTTCTTCTGGACATGGTTGATTTCAATGTTATATTGGGGATGGATTGGTTATCACCTTACCACACTATCTTGGACTGTCCTGCCAAGACTGTGACATTAGCCCCATCGGGTTTACCTCGTTTAGAGTAGAGGGGGACTCCTAGTCATTCTACCCATAATGGTATCTCTTATGTGAAGGCTCGACGTATGGTCGAGAAATGGTGTTTGGTCTATTTGGCATATGTTCGTGATTCTAGTGCCGAGGTTCTTTCTATTGATTCTGTTCTTGTTGTTCGTGAGTTCCTTGAGGTATTCCGTTCAGACCTTCCGGGTATGCCACCCGACAGGGATATTGAATTTTACATAGATTTGGCTCTGGGCACTCAGCCCATTTCTATTCCGCCGTATTGTATGGGCCCACCTGAGTTGAAAGAGTTGAAGGAGGAGTTGCAAGACTTTCTTGAGAAAGGTTTCATTAGACCCAGTGTTTCACCTTGGGGTGCACCGGTGTTGTTTTTTAAGAAGAAGGATGGATCGATGAGAATGTGTATTGATTACAGGCAATTGAACAAGGTTACAATCAAGAATAAGTATCCATTGCCAAGGATTGATGATTTGTTTGATCAGCTTCAAGGTGCGAAGGTATTTTCGAAAATTGACTTGAGATCTGGCTACCATCAGTTGAGGATTAGGGCATCCGATGTTCCTAAGTCAGCTTTCCGCACTCGGTACGGGCATTATGAGTTCTTGGTGATGTTATTCGGGTTGACAAATGCCCCAGGAGCTTTTATGGATTTGATGAACCTAGTGTTTAGGCCTTATTTGGATTCATTCGTGATAGTCTTCGTTGATGATATTTTGATATATTTTCATAGCTGGGAGGAGCATGTGCAGCATCTTAGAGTGGTTCTTCATACCCTGAGGGATAGTCAGTTATGCTAAGTTCTCGAAGTGTGAGTTCTGGTTGAGTTCAATTGCATTTCTGGGTCATGTTGTATCAGCAGAGGGTATTCAGGTTGATCCGAAAAAGATTGAGGCAGTCAAGAACTGGCCTAGACCAGCATCAACTACAGAGATTTAGAGTTTCTTGGGATTGGCAGGCTACTATCGTCGGTTTGTGGAGGGGTTTTCATCTATCGCAACCCCGATGACCAGGTTGACTCAGAAGGGTGCCCAGTTCAGATGGTCGGATGATTGTGAGGCGAGCTTTCAAAAGCTCAATACAGCTTTGACTACGGCACCGGTGTTGGTTTTGCCCACAGGTTCAGGGCCTTATACAGTTTATTGTGATGCATCTCGTATCAAACTTGGTGTAGTGTTGATGCAGGATGTCAAGGTCATTTCTTATTCTTCACGGTAGTTGAAGATTCATGAGAAGAACTATCTGGTTCATGATTTGGAGTTGACAACCATTGTTCACACGTTAAAGATTTGGAGGCATTATCTGTATGGCGTGGCATGTGAGGTGTTCACGGATCACAAGAGTCTACAGTATTTGTTCAAGCAAAAGGAGTTGAATTTGAGGCAGAGGAGGTGGTTGGAGTTGTTGAAAGTTTATGATATCACCATCTTATATCATCCAGGAAAGGCCAATGTGGTGGCCGATGCTTTGAGCAGGAAGTCAGGCAGTATGGGCAGTCTTGCTTATATTCCGGTCGGTGAGAGACCGCTTGCTTTGGATGTTCAGGCTTTGGCCAATCAGTTTGTGAGGTTGGATGTTTCTGAGCCCAGTCGTGTGTTAGCTTGCACAGTCGCTCGTTCTTCATTATTGGAGCGGATCCGAGATCGGCAGTATGATGATCCCCATTTGTGTGTCCTTAAGGACACGGTGCAGCACGGAGGTGCCAAGCAAGCTACCTTAGGTGATGATGGAGTTTTGAAGTTGCAGGGTCAAGTTTGTGTGTCTAATATGGATGGGCTTCGAGAATTGATTTTAGAGGAGGCCCATAGTTCCCAGTACTTTATTCATCCGGGCGCCGCTAAGATGTATCAGGATTTGCAGTAACACTATTGGTGGAGGAGAATGAAGAAGGATATTGTTGCATATGTGGCTCAGTGTTTGAATTGTCAGCTGGTTAAGTACGAGTATTAGAGGCCTGAGGGTTTGTTCCAGAAGATTGAGATTCCTGAGTGGAAGTGGGAGCGTATCACTATGGACTTTGTTGTTGGAATCCCACGAACTCAGAGGAAGTTCGATGCAGTGTGGGTTATTGTTGATAGGCTGACCAAGTTAGCATATTTCATTCCTGTGGCAGTCTCATATTATTCCGAGTGGCTAGCTGAGATCTATATCCGGGAGATTGTGGTGTGCCCGTGTCTATCATTTCGGACCGAGGTACGCAGTTTACCTCACATTTCTGGAGAGCTGTTCAGCGAGAGTTGGGCACACGGGTTGAGTTGAGCACAGCATTTCATCCTTAGACGGATGGGCAGTCCGAGCAGACAATTCAGATTTTGGAGGATATGCTTCGAGCTTGTGTCATTGACTTTGGAGGCTCGTGTGATCAGTTTTTGCCTTTAGAAGAGTTTGCCTACAACAACAGCTACCAGTCGAGTATCCAGATGGCTCCTTATGAGGCTTTATATGGTAGGCAGTGTCGGTCTCCGGTTGGATGGTTTGAGTCGGGAGAGGCTCGATTGTTGGGTACGGATCTGGTTTAGGATGCCTTGGACAAGGTCAGGATCATTCAGGATAGGCTTCGTACAGCTCAACCCAGGCAAAAGAGTTATGCCGACCGCAAGGTTCGTGATTTAGCATTCATGGTCGGTGAGCGGGTATTGCTTCGAGTGTTGCCTATGAAGGGCGTGATGAGATTTGGGAGGAAGGGCAAGCTTAGCCCTAGGTTCATTGGCCCGTTTGAGATTCTTGATCGAACGGGAGAGGTGGCTTATAGACTTGCGTAGCCGCATAGCTTATCAGTCGTGCATCCAGTATTTCATGTGTCCATGCTTCGGAAGTATCACGACGATCCATATCACGTGTTAGATTTCAACACTGTCCAGTTGGACAATGACTTGTCTTATGAGGAGGAGCCAATATCTATTCTAGACCTGCAGGTTCGTCAGTTGAGATCGAAGAGTTTTCCTTCTGTTCGTGTTCAGTGGAGAGGTCAGCCTGCTGAGGCATCTACCTGGGAGTCCGAGTCCGATATACGGAGCTGTTATCCCGATCTTTTCCCCAACTCAGGTACTTCCTTTTTCTGTCCGTTCGAGGACGAACAATTGTTTTAGAGGTGGAGAATATGATGACCCAAAAGGTCATCACTTATTTTTAAAATGAATTCTGCGTTCCGAGCCCCTAAAACCCTCTTTTAGCATCACCTCAATTTGCGTGCGCAGTCCGGCCGTGTAGCCGAAAAGCTATTATGTGAAAATCTTTGAAAAATAATAAATTTTGACTATAAAATGAATTAATTTAACTTCGGTTAATGTTTTGGGTAAACGGACCCGGACCCATGATTTGACGGTCCCGAAGAGTCCGTAGGAAAATATGGGATTTGGGTGTATGCCCGGAATCGAATTCCGAGGTCCCAAGCCCGAGAAATGAATTTTTTTTAAAGGAAATTATTTATGAGATTTGGAAAATGAATTGTGATTAGAACTTGATAGTTTCGGGCCCGTATTTTGGTTCTGGCGCCCGGTACAGGTCTTATAGGTGCTTTAAGATAATTCTGTGAAGTTTGGTAAGGAACGGACTTGAAACGACGTGAATTGTATCATTTTTGAGAAAATTGGAAACTTGAAAGTTCTTAAGAAAATTTCACAATTTTGATGCTAAATTCATAGTTGTTGATGTTATTTTAGTGATTTGAATGCACGAGCGAGTCCGTATGATGTTTTTAGGTTGGTGCGCATGTTTGGTTTGGAGCCCCGAGGGCTAGGGTGAGTTTTGGATAGACCACGGGGTGTATTTTGGACTTAGAAAATAGCAGATTTTTCAGTTGTGCATAGCAGGCCTGCAGGCTTCGCATTTGCGAAGCCTTGCTTGAAAATGCAATATCGCAAATACGAGCGACTTGTCGCAATTGCGACAGAAGCCCAGGCCTGCTCAATCTCGCAAATGCGAGACTATCTTCGCAAATGCGAAACTTTCCAATTTGGCCTGTGATCGCAAATGTGATGCATGGTTCGCAATTCCCAGCTCACAAATGCGAGCCCCCCACTTTGCAATTCCCAACTTAGCAGAGGTTGGGTTTCGCAATTGCGAACCCCTGTTCGCAATTCCCACATCTGCAACCAGCAACCTTTATACTTAGACGAATTTTTAACCCATTTTCATATCCTCTCAAAACATAAACACGCTAGGGCGATTTTTCAAAGGCTTCTTCTTCTCCAAATCAATTGTAAGTCATTTTTAGCTAGTTTTCTTCTATCCTTAACATCTTCTAACATGATTTCAACTCAAAATCAATGATTTTCATGGGGGAAATTGGGTGTTTTGGGTAGAACCTAGGTTTTTCAAAAATTGGGGATTTGGACCTCGATTTGAGGTCCTATTTCAAAACAAATTATATATTTGGGTTCGTGAGGTAATGGGTAATCTGGTTTTTGTTCGAACCTCGGGTTTTGACCATGTGGACCCAGGGGCAATTTTTTGACTTTTTGGGTAAAACTTTGAAAAACTCATTTTCATGCATTAGGGTTGATTCATTTAGCGTTTATTGATGTAATTAAGTAACTTGTGACTATATACGAGCGAATTGGTGGTGGAATCAAGAGGTAAAGCTATAATTAAAACGTGAATTGTGTTCGTGGCATCGAGGTAAGTGTTTGGTCTAACCTTAGCTTGAGGGATTAGGGGTCGAGTCCTATTTGCTACGTGGTAATTGTTGAGTACGACGTATAAGCATGGTGAGAGTATCTATATGTTGGTGTCTAGCATGCCCGTGAGTCTTTATATTGTGATTATCATAACTTCATTGTATCTTTCATGCCTTGGTGGTGGTTTCTATTTGTTGTGTAAAGTTTGTAGAAGGAATTGTGACCTATGAACACTGAGGATCATTGGCTCAAGTTGTAATACGAATTGTGAAAGTATAAGTGATAATTGAACCTTTAGAGCATTGGCTCGAGTTTTGAAGCGAATTGTGAAGTAAAAGTGGGAAAGAGAAGAGATCAGTATGTTGCCCCCATTGCCGGGCTATTGTTGCTTCATTTGTAATCTCCCTTGCCAGGATGTTGATATTGTTGAATTATTGTTCCCTTGCCTTGATTGTTATTATAATTTCATTTATTCCCTTGCCCTATTGTTTGTGATTGTTGTTTGGGTGAGGAAGAGAGTTAAAGCACGAAGGGTGATGTCGTGCATTGTTTTGTGAGGAAAGAGTGTAAAGCACGAAGGGTGATGCCGTGTATGATTGTGAGGAAAGAGTGTAAAGCACGAAGGGCGATGTCATACCGTACGATGTACCATTCCGTCCCAATTATATTGATTATATGGTGAGGAAAGAGAGTAAAAACATGAAGGGTGATGTCGTGCGCATTTTTATTACTTGATTGATTTGGTGAGGACGAGAGTAAAAGTACGAAGGGTGATGCCGTGCATTTATTGATTTCTAGTTCTTATGTTGATATCCGAGATATATGGCTTGTTTCATTTTCCTGTTGTCTTTCTATTCGGAATTGATATCTCCCACACAGCATGCTCCCCTCCCATACTTGACTGTTTATTTCTGTATTTCTTTTCCGATGTATATATTTGAATTGCACAGGTTTATTTGGTAGTCTAGTCCTAGCCTCGTCACTACTTCGCCGAGATTAGGCTAGACACTTACCAGCACATGGGCTCGGTTGTGCTGATACTACACTTTGCACTATGTCTAGATCCCGGGGCAGCTCTTGGACCGTAGTTTGGAGGCTACCTTCAATCCACACGGAGATCCAAGGTAGACCTGCAGGCGTCCGCTGGCGTCTCCTCTCTCTTTTATTTCTTGTTTCATCTTTTTGCTTCAGAAACAGTGTGTCTTTTATTTTCAGACCTTGTATTTAGCAGTCTTAGACCGTCTGTGGTACGGTGACACCAGGTTTTGGGTTATTAAGGCTTAAGCAGTTTTAATAGATACAGATTTCAGATATTTTATTATTTTCTTCCACTTCAATTAAATTTTCGCTTTTTATACGTCATCGCTTTATGTTTGGTAAAAAGAAATAAATGGATAATGAAGTGATTAGTTTAAAGGATTGGCTTGCCTAGCTCACATTAGTAGGCGCCATCACGACTCCTGAAGGTAGGAAATCCGGGTCGTGACATACATGTAAGGAATCCTACATGATTACCTTTAGGAATCCTATTAGTATAATTATTTTCGGGTTATCTAATTAATATAAAATTGAACAAATAAATATCTTTAGTCTTGTAATCCTATTACTTTTAGGATATACTTCTTAAAAATTCCTATTACTAATTTAAATTTGAAAACGTATTACAATGTCTTATTACTAAGTTAATTTGAGAGTGTATTATATTGTCCAAATTTATTTAAAAAATGAGAGCCTATATTATTATAAAAGCATAAATACAATATTAATATATCAAAATAGCCCTAAAATATTAAACGGAAGAACTCATAGCAAAACAAACATAACTGAAATAACCTATTTTTTGGACTACAATACTTTTTATGCTAATTTTTAATATTTAATATTTAATATTTTAAAATTAATAGAATTTTATCGATTAGATTCTTATTTAAAACATGTAGAAGGGTTTAATAAAATCAATTTCATAAGAATTCTCTGTATTGTCAATGCATTACCATTTCATAATGTCAAATACAAAAAAAAAAAAGTACTGTTAAAGGACTGCATAAAGAGTTGAAATTGAAGGGAAAAAAATATCTCCATGATAATATATTTTTATATTATATTTGAACTATTTTTCTACTCAAATAATACTTTTTATCAATTTTTCATGTAATATTGAAAAATACTCAATTATTAAACAACAACTAAGAAAATATTTAAAAATATAAATATGTGAGAAAGAGAAAAAAAAATGGTATGTAAGAGTCAATACCACTAATAATTTTACAAATATAAAGATCTAAAAGTGAAATGTCATATCAATCTTTTACTCTTTGAAAATAAAATTTATGGTGGATAAAATTATAATTAAGATTAAATATTCAAACAAGAGAAAACTAATATTAAGATCTAAATCAACATAGAATAAATTAGTTTTATATCTTAAAACCAAATAATTAAATCTTTTAATTAATTGTTTAGCAAGAGAATCCAATTCAAATATTTTTTAAATTCATCATATGAGAAATTCTTATTCATGTTTAAAAAAATCTTAGGTACATAAATTTATTCCATAAAAAAAGCGTTAGAGCACAAAGTAAAAGGGTTAGTATATTATTAAGAATCAAAATGCTATACAAGTATTTGAGGAAGCACAATCAAAGCTAAATCCTAAACAAGAACAAGCTTTCAAGACTATATTATAAAGAGTCGACTCTGGTATAACGAGATTATTCTTTGTAAATGCCTCCGACAAAATCGAAATAATATTTATATGTCATGCATTTCTTGTAAATATCATATCAAGAGGCATGACATTGTTAGCAATAATAGCAAGAGGTGTACCAATAACGATTTTCTTGTGAGGCCACCCGCTTTAGATTTGATATACCTTTTTAAACAACTTAAATAACCATCACAAATATATCAAAACAAATCCATAGTGGTAAATTTATAAGGAAAGCAAAATTGATAATATGGGATGAAGCCCTTATGGCCAAGTGTCAAACGATCGAACTAATTGCCCAGAGTTCTAGAGATATATTGCATATTAATGAACCGTTTGGTGAAAAACCAATAGTTTGGGAGGTGATTTATGTCAACTACTACCAATAGTTCCAAAATCGACAAAAGCAGAGACTCTAAAAGTTAGCTTGCCAAAGTTATACTTCTTGACTCAAACGAAAAGATTCAATTAACAAAAAATATAAAGTAAGAACAGATCCAATATTCAGTGTCTTCTTGCTTCGTGTAGGAAACAAAGAAGAGCATCCAATAAAAAATGATATTGTTCTTCCTGAACACTTAGTTATCAATCCCAATGGTTAGGGGTGTGCATTCGAATCGATTATTTGCTATCGGTTTATCGATATCGGTTTATCGATTTCGATTTTGAAATTTTCCTTATCGAGTTATCAATTTCGATTTCGATTTTGTCCTCTTCGGTTATCGGTTTATCAATAAACCGATAAGATATACTAATTTTTTTTACCCTTATTCTATAATACCATTTTCTTTACCCTAAGTCCCTAACCCTATTATTTCATCTACCATATTTAAGGAATGAACATATTTAAAGCTTAAGGGAATGAAGTTCAAATTAATGGAAAATAGAATTAGCCGTGATGATGTATTTTTATTTTTTTATACCATTGGAATGTTGGTGGCATACATTTGATCCCTTACTTTAGTTTCGTTGCATGTTCTTGTTGACACAATTTTTATGTTATAAAAGGTGTTCGTCTTATTTTAGCTTCTTTTTGTCTATATTACTTAGGCGTGTTTATAGCGATATACTTTCCGTGGAATCCTGCAAATTTTCTTATTGGTGTAATCGATAACCGAATCGATAAGCCCCAAAAATCGATAAATCAAAATCGAAAAAATTGAAACCTTATTGAAACGATAACGATAAGTATATATACAAATCGATAATCGATAATCGATAAGTAATTATCGATAAGGGTCAAAATCGAATCAATAAATCGAATGCGCACCCCTACCAATAGTAATATTAGTGCATTTAATAAGACTCTATCATTAGATTAAAACGTAATTTGTGCAAATCGCATGATAAAATTAAAAAGATATCTTAGCTAGCAGAAATGAATATGTTGATCAACTAAATAAAAGTTTGACTGCAAAATGTTATAGTGAAAACAAAATATTTTTTAGTTTTTGACTCAGCAGAAAATGATACCAATTATTACTACCAAGAAGAATACTTAAATATTTTAATAGCAAGTGGCCTTCTACCATACATGTTTGTTGTCAAGTTTCTTATTTCTTACGTATGTTAGTGTCACCGTATATATTATAGACTAACTTAAAATTTATCTTCCATTGTATATAGGTTAATTTTGAAGAAAAATATGTCTGTCATGCTACTGAAAAACTTAGATACGCCGAACAACTTATGCAATAGCACACAGATGGTATATAGAAGTTTTGACAATAACGTCATACATGCAAAAATTATGATACTGGTTAATTTGCTTCTAAGTATATTCTTAGTCCTAAATTAAACTTTCGTCTTCCGAAACTAAGGAATATCTTCTTAAATTTGTGTAAAAATAATTTTTAGTATGTTTATGTTTTGCAAATATAACAAATAAAGCACAAGAACGAACATCCTAAATATTGGACCATATTTACCGTAATACGTTTGCACTTTCAAGAGGGATATCAAGATCGACAGCACGAGTTCTGGTTAAGGCAGAGCAACCAATGTATTAGGAGGAAACATACACAAAAAAATATTGTCTACAAAGAAGTATTTATTAAGATACTATCACATTAAATATCTTTAAACTATAATATATAATTATCTAACTAACATAACAAAATTGATCATATGTGTAAGTTTTGATGACGTCCTTTTATTTAAATTCATGTATTATGCTAATGTAATATTTTTGACATTTAGATAATTGTTTTATTATTATACAAAAAATTTCTCTCATTAATTAAATTTTATTGTTCCTTTATATAAATAAATGTTTAAATCATCACGTACCATTAACGTGCAACACACATTCATAGATACTAGTATATATATATATATATATATATATATATATATATATATATATATATATATATATATAGTTTTGCGTTTAAAAACCTTGAATATGTTATGTGTAGTGTTTTTTGAACTTATATGTATATTCGAATTATGACTCGATAAGCTTGTATGGGTCAAAATCTGCCCTAGAATATTTGGGGCACTTTTAAGGAAAGTATCGGTCGAGGTCGACTAGGAAGTAGAGAGATTCGTGGTCGAGCTATCAACAATGACCGAGGTCGAGCACCGTAGATAGAACAATAACAACTAGTTTATGAAATAGGATATTAAAGAGAATGTTCTAGTGAATATTCTTTGCACTTGTACTATTAGGGTTTGTGAGGGACATGTCTCATATAAATAGAAAAAGAGACAATGGTGTAAGACATGTAATATTCACTTGATAAGAACACTTTTCAGAGGAAGATTTTCTCTCTCTAGCAAAGATACAAACTTTACCTTTTCATCAATATTCTCACTCACATTATCCCAGAGTTTTCCATCAGATCCAAGAATAGTTCGAACATTCTAGGATTTGTCTGTCACTCATCATTATCAGGAGGAGCAATCATCTAATTCATTCATTATTGGGTGAATCACTAATCATATTTACTTAAATGCCATTTATTGCTAGTTACTCCTCCATTTCTGCTTATATCTTTTGGAATATTGAATATGTATTATTTTCAATCTCCCACTAATTCAGTCTCACGTTATCTGTGCTTTCAAGATTTATATCTAGAGACATTATCATTAACTAGGTTTAACCCTTTTATTACATAAGATTTAATGGTTTAACCAAAAGTTAAAACTTTTTGGTCAAACAATTTGGCACTGTTTGTGGGGATTTCTTAGTTAAATTTTTAGTTTCCTGTAGATCTATAACTAACACAGACTATTAACGTAAAAAAAGAACAAGAACAAGATCTCCTTTCTTTGTATGCACAGATCTAGTATGGCAGGTAACAGAGAAGAAAGGACGAGGGTAATGGGCGACTTCAAAACTAACCTCTTGAACACAATCAATGAGATTTCAGAAACAGAGGGCAAGGATACAATGCCCAATGCCTCCCCCAGACGAGGCAAATCGCCCCTCCTCACTGTAGCATCACAAAGTCTCTCGGTAAAGGAGCTTCCACGCCCGTGGTGGAGGAGACGCCACCAGTAGTAAAAAAGCACCTCGAGGCTTGGCTAACTGACACGCTAACCAGCATCCTCCATAAGCCCGCTCAGAATATGGTTGCAAAAAATGCAAGAACCTACATTATACCACCAGCAGACAAGCAGCATGATCCGTTTCCTACTCACAACGTCGTTAAAAGTGCAGGTGACGACACCCCCACAACCATTTGAAAAAGAAGGAGGAAATGGAGAACGAGAACAAAGTACTTGGGGATCAAATGTGAGAGCACCAAGAAAGGGTTGATAAGATACCGAGTGCCCTAAAGCTCTTGCCAAAGAGAGATGTTGGTTAGTTCATCGAGCAACCATATAGTGACGATGAAGCCCCGCATGCCATACCAAAGACCTTTAAAATGCCACCCTACCTAAAAATATATGATGGTACGACTAATCCCGAAGACCATGTAACTCACTACGCCACCACCGTGAAAGGCAGTGATCTCGCCAAGGAAAAAATAACCTCTATTTTGTTGAAGAAATTCGGTGAAACCGTCATGGGAGGTGTGTTAACCTGGAATTCACAACTGCCTACGCGTTCCATTGAGACCTTCGGAGAGATGGCCGACAAGTTCGTAACGGCCCATGCTGGGGCCAAAAAGGCCAAAGCAAGAGTAAATGGCATATTTTCTATCAAACAGTCTTTGGGAAAGGGATTGAGGGACTTCCTTGCCCGATTCAACCGAGTAAGAATGTCCTTACTGAATGTATCCGAAGGGATAGCCGTCGCAGCTTTCCAGAACGAGCTGAGTAGAAATGGTTCAAAGGTGACAAGAAAGTTATTAAGTCGGTTTATGAAGTACCCCCCCCCCAACTACTTGGGATGAAATACAAAAAGCATATTGTGCCGAGATCCGAGCAGACGAGGACGAACTCAATAGGCTGACTCATCGACTGACCTCGGTACAAGTCGAATCCCGAAAAGATTGAAGAAATAATATCAGGAGAGACCTCGTATCTCCGTGACCCAACAGGGAAAGACATCTACCATATGTCAGAACCACCATTGCATACTCTCAGTGCCACAAAGAGGGTCCACCCCAACCAAGAGCAGGGACTCACCGGAACGAAGAGGTATGCCCTCCCTATTATCCGCTCATAATTTTTTTGTGTCTCTTACAGAAATAGTCTACGCCTTGGAGAAGCTCGAAACTAAGGTGAAATGGCCACAAAAGATGAGGTCAATCCCGAATACCAGAAATCAGATGCCCTTTACGAGTTCCACCAAGAGCGAGGGCACAAAACCGAGGATTGCATCGCCCTAAGACAGGAGGTCGTAAACATGTTACGACAGGGATACCTAAAAAAGTTGCTGAGCGACCGAGGGAGGACCAATTTTTCCAGAGGACGTGAACAACATCAAGGACCGCCGAAACCGCCCTCACCAACCCGCACCGTCCACATGATCATTGGTAGCGGAGATGATGCTTCTATCAATTATGTGAAATTCACCACAACCCATAAGCTCAAATGGTCAATCACCTATGAACGGTATGATGAACTCGAAGAAAGTATCATCTTCGACAAGTCGGATACCGAAGGTATGGTTTTCCCTCACTATGATGCCCTTGTTATCACTTTACGAATTTTAGATATCAATATGAGACACATTATGGTAGATGATGGAAGCGGCACATGCATTATCCACCCCCAGTACTTGCATAAATAAAACTCGAGGATAAGATAGTACTGCGTTATATCACCTAACGAGTTTTAACAATACAGTTGAGCGTACATCTGGAGAGATAACACTCCGCGTCCTAGCCGGTGGTGTAACTATGGAAACTACATTCCATATCATGGACCAAAACACAACATACAATGCCATAATAGGGCGACCATGGATACACACCATGAGAGCCATCCCCTCCAACTTGTAACAAGTCATCAAATTCCCAACTCTATGGGGAATACTCAGTATACAAGGGGAACAACGCACATCCCGAGAATGCTACCATATCTCTCTAGACTGTACGAGCACCCAACAAGCGATGGACAGAGAAGAAAAAGCATAGCAATCAACAGGGTCAAGGTCAAACGAGGACGTCATCAAAGATCCCGATTCGGTTGAAGTCACAGAATCGACCATAGAATACCTCGACCCCGTTCAAATAGACAGCAACGACCACAGCAAGAAAGTCTACATCGGTTGCAAGCTTCAAGAACCAGGTAAATTTTGCCAATTCTTAACTACTAATGCAGACTTGTTTGCTTTTAGCATGCAGACATGCCAAACATCCCGAAGGAAATCGCCACGCACAAGCTGAACGTCGACCCATTCCACCCCGGTGAGACAGGTTAGGTGTAAGTTCAACTCCACAATAAATGATGCAATATGCAATAGGTCAAAAAATTATTGGCAAACGACTCCATTAGGGAGTCAAAATACCCCAGTGGGTTGAAAAGGTAGTCATGGTGAAAAAAAAAGAATGGGAAGTGGAGGATGTGCATAAACTTCACAGATTTGAACAAAGCATGCCCAAGGATTTGTTCCCGCTACCTCACATCGACTAACTCATCGGCGTAACGGCCGGGCACGAGCTATCGAGCTTCTTGGACGCCTACTCGGGCTATAATCAGATCCTCATGGAAGAAGAGGATCGGGAGAAAACCACTTTCATTACCCATCAGGGGACGTACTGCTATAGGGTCATGCCCTTCAAAATAAAAAATGCAGGGGCAACGTACCAAAGGTTAGTAACAAAGAGTTTCAAAGACCAGTTCAGTAAAACGATGGATTTCTACATAGACAACATGCTGGTCAAGTCCAAAAGGAAAGAAGACCACATTGACCATTTGAGAGAAACCTTCGACATACTCAGACAATATGAAATGAAACTGAACCCCAAAAATTATGCATTTGGTGTAGCCTCATGAAAATTCTTAGGTTTCCTAGTATTATAGCGAGGTATCGAGGTCAACCCCGATCAGATCAAAGTCATCAAAGGGATACCGGAGCACTTGACCACCAAAAAACAGGTTCAGAGGTTGACTGGTCGCGTCGTAGCCCTTTCAAGATTCATATCGTGATAATCGGATAGGTGTCACAAATTCTTTGGCGTTCTCAAGAAAGATAATAGCCTCCAATGGACTTTAGAGTGCGTTCAAGACCTGAAGGAACTAAAAGCATACTTGTCATCACCATCACTACTTTCAAAACTAGAGCCGAGGGAACATATCCTCGTCTACCTCGCTGTATCCAAAGTGGTTGTGAGCGTTGTCCTAGTCCGAGAAAGCAAAGGTACACAGTCTCCCATATATTACATTAGCAAAATATTAGTCGACATCGAGACGAGATACCCTCACCTCGAGAAACTAGCTCTGGCCTTAGTCGTAGCTTCATGAAAGATTAGACCGTATTTCCAATGCCACCCTATCTCGGTCGTCACTAGTTACCCCTTAAGAAGCATTTTTATCAGGCATGCTGGCCAAATTGGCTATCGAACTGAGTGAGCATGATATCATATATCAGCCGTGAACAACGATAAAGTTGCAAGTACTTGCAGACTTCATTGTTGATTTTAGCTCAAAAATAATGCCTGAAGTCGAAAGAGAAGCCGTCCACGCTTCTCCATAAACACAAGACCTTTGGGTCCTATAGACCGATAATGCATCTAATGCGTCAGGATCCGGACTAGGGCTCGTACTCGAAGCCTCCACTAGCGAGGTGATTCGCCAATCCATAAGGTGCCCGGATATGACTAACAACGAGGTCGAGGACGAGGTTACAATTTTAGGGTTAAGGTTGGCGCTTAAATACGGGGCAAACCGGTTGAGATTGCGCTGAGACTCCCAACTCGTGGTCAACCAAGTCACAGGGACTTTCCAAATCAAGGAACAGAGGTTACAAAAATACCAACCAAAATCTGCAAGCTGCTGCCCGAGTTCGACTTTTGTCAACTCGACTAGATCCCCCGAGCACAGAATGCCAAGGTGAACGACCTCTCCAAATTAGCCGCAGCCACTAAAAACATTGCAACCAGAGATAGAAGTGTAGTCCACCTTCTCAACTCATTGATAGATCTAATCGAGGTAAGAACCATAAACCTGACTTGGGACTGGCGCAACCGTCGTGTTATATACTTGCAAGACGACATACTCCCAACTAATAAAAAAGAGGCCAAGAAACTGTGAATGTAAGCAGCAAGGTGCAACATCATTTAGAACGACATGTACAACAGAATGTATGGTGGCCCTCTAGCGAAATGCCTTGGCCCAAATCAAACGCGGCGCATCCTTGAAGAGGTTCACAAAGGCCACTACAAAGCTCATTCCAGAAATCGGGCTTTGGTCAGATATCTCATATGGGCAGGGTATTACTGGACCACCATGAAAAAAGAGGCCGCGGATTTCGTGAAAAAATGTGAGCAATGCCAAAAGTACACCCCAATGATCCACCGAGCAGGCGAGCACCTTCACTCAGTCATTTCCCTTTGGCCATTTATCAAATAGGGAATAAGCATAGTGGGCCACCTCCCAGCAGGGCAAGGTAACATACGATTTCTTTTTAACTGACTATTTCTCTAAGTGGGTAGAAGCAGGAACATTTGCCCAAATACGCGAGCAGGAATTAATCGCCTTCATATGGAAAATATCGTATGTCGTTTCGTCCTCCCCAAAGAGATCAATTGCGATGACAGACCCCAATTTATAGGAAAAAATGTCGCGAATATTTTAAGAAATGGAACATCAAAAGAATACTCTCAACACCGTATCACCCCGTGGGTAACGGGCAAGCGGAATCCTCCAACAAATCAACTAAATCATGAATAAAGAACCCGAAGACACCAAAATGCTATGGCCGGAATCACTACTAAAAGTACTCTAGGCTTACCGAACAATGCCAAAGATGAGCATAAAAGAGATGCCTTACTTATTAGTCTAAGGAACCAATGGTGTATTACCGATCGGAGTCGAAGAGCCCATCCTGAGATGCTTCCACGAGAGCGGGTCGAGGAACGACGAAAGCAGAAGGTAAGAGCTTGATGAAGTCAAAGAACGAAGAGATATGGCCTACATAAGGATGATCGCCCAAAAACTTTAGGCAGAACACTATTATAACAAAAAGGAAAAATCCAGACTCCTCAAAGTCGGGGACTACGTGCTCAAAGCTAAAACATAATCAAGCAAAGACCCACGGGAAGGTAAATAGGGAACAAATTGGGGCGGCCCATACAAAATCACAGCAACAACAAACAAAGGGTCATTCCAACTAGAAACAATAGAAGGAAAACTACTACCAAACAATTGGAATATCACTCACCTCAAGTAATTGAACTTTTAAGAAAAAATGTTCTCCAAGTCATACTCTTTTTTTCCTCACTTGAGTTTTGTCCCAATTGGGTTTTCTCAAGGAGGTTTTTAACGAGGCAACGAAGGGCACACTTCGGGTTGAAGTGCAAACAGACAGAAGCACAGGATGGCTAGTTCATTGCTCGACCTCTCAAGACTTCTCCAGCTTGACCAATAAAGGGACTAAATAGACCGGGACGGGAACTGGAATGCCAGCCAATGCCCCGAAAAATATGTAAATTTCCCCAAGTGTATGAACAAAGCACAAATACATGAAGTTAATTTCTATTGCTCTAAATGTACAACCAAGGCAATGTCGCCTAAAAGTTTGTCACCTAAAAGTTCACAACACAGACAAATGTCGCACTAAGAAGCACACCTAATTAGCCCGCGGCCACAACTACGTATATGTTGTATTCGACCTCGTTCGTATCAACACCTAATCGGCCCACGACCCTAATTAAGTGTTGGTTATACTCGACCTCATTCGAATCAACACCTTATCAGCCCACGGCCCTAATTAAGTGTTGGTTATTCTCGACCTCGTTCGAATCAACACCTAATCAGCCCACGACCCTAATTAAGTGTTGGTTATACTCGACCTCGTTCGAATCAACACCTAATCGGCTCACGACCACAATTAAGGATAAGTTTTATTAGACCTCATTTGAATCAACACCTAATTGGCCCACGACCCTAATTAAGCGTTGGTTATACTCGACCTCGTTCGAATCAACACCTAATCGGCCCACGGCCACAACTAAGTATAGGTTGTATTTGACCTCCTTCGAATCAACACATAATCGGCCTATGACATTAATTAAGCATTGGTTATACTCGACCTCGTTCGAATCAACACCTAATCGGCCCACAACCACAACTAAGTAGAGATGTATTCGACCTCATTCAAATCAACACCTAACCGGCCCATGGCCCTAATTAAGCATTGGTTATACATGACCTCGTTCAAATTAACAAGCATTTGGTCCTCGACCATAAATATACACACGATATGTTCAACCCCATTCGAACTAAATTCTACTGGCCCTCGGCCATGATCAAACCAAGGTATTATTTCAACCTCGTTATTACGACTAAGGAAATCAAGGCAACCAAGCAACAAAATAAAAAAGCATACAAACTCAAACAAAAGAAAAAGAATCATGTACAAATGACGAAACTAGTATTTCTTACAAAGAATATTTTTATAAAGGCTCGAATAAACGCCCATAAAAAATGCAAAAGTGTGCGCAAAAACAAAAATAAGAAAAAGAAAAAATATTGAGCGCTGCCAGGCCCGACAGCACTATCTACTCCTTCACCATCACCATCGCCCTTAGGATACTCATCTTCATACTAGGCGTCCTCTTCGATCTGATCAAAGCCTGTATCTCCCTCATTCTCACCGGCCTCCAGTGTAGTAGGGTCATAGCCACAAGCGACCTGAGCTCCGCGTGCCTTAACACGAGCATCCTCGAAGACGGCTTCTGAAATGGTTCCCGCCCTCATCAGGTCTCTAAATATATCCAGCTAAGCCTTGGTGTGAATCCACTCCTTGTACTAATCTTGGGGAGCATCAAGAAAACCAGAAGTACGGGAAGAGGATGGCCAAGCCAGTAATTGGGCCTTCTCGATTTAAAGAATGGTGACTTGATTACTAAGGCCAAAAGCCTCCCTCTCCAACTCTCCAATTCGTTCATCAGGTCACTCCTCTTTGAGCCTCGGTGTCTCCGAGGCACTTTCTCGCTCGAAATGAAGAACACATATCACGATCTCCAAAGCCTCCGCCTTCCTTATAGTCCCCAACCGAGCTAACTCTGCCTTCTCAAAATCCCCTACCTTCTCAGCAACCTCTCCGCACAAAGCATCCACTTTAAATTGACATTCTTCGAGCTCAGCATGTAGTGAGACCACCTGGGCTTGGAGATCACCGCATTAGGCTTCAACCCCGTTGCTAACCTCGAGCTTTTCTTCTTTGGCTTTCAACAACCCCTCAAGAACGCTGCATTTTATGATGACCCCCATCAGCTCATCATCTTTCTTCTTTAGTTCGTTCCGAAGAGCCTAAAAACTTCCGCTCGCACCAAACCTTCTACAAATCTCACGGTGCTTGTCACGGTACTCATGGTACTTTCACTCTACCTTCATAAAAATAGCCTTACGCCTCTCATCTCTTCAGGAACTCTCAATTTCCATAACCACAGTCTAAAAAAGGAAGAGAGCAGAAAGTAAGAACGAAGCACAAAGCGTTGAACTTAAGAAATAAAAGTCGAAAAACTTACCCTCAGAGCGAGGCCGACTATGCTCATTGATAGGGTAGCATCATCCAATTTTTTAAGGGTTTTACCCTCCACGTCGGAATAGAGAGGAATCAGAGAAGGAACCACGTTCTCCACATTCACCACTAAATCTCGATCCATGGGGATCGAAATGGTCCGCGTGGACCATTCCAGGATCACTTCGAGCCTGGTAAACCATTCCCCATCATCCTCATCTCCTCAACATCAAGATTAGAACCCGTCTCGTAGCTATCCTCTACAACGCCTTTACCTCTCCCGTCGACCGGTGAAGAAGGACTATCAGCCGGTCGCGGGGTCGATGGCTCATCTTGTATAAAGTATCAAAAATCCTCGCAGATGGCTCCTCAGTTTCTGTCATGGCATCAGTAATGGACACGCCCTCTGCGGCCTCAGCAATGGCAGAATCTCAGACGAGAACTCGACATCATCCTCAAGTACTATTATTGCTATCTTGCATATGACGTAATTGTCCATTGTCGAATCTATGTCTTTGGTAACCCCATCATCGATGTCCACTGACTTTCATTTATGGGGAACCAAATTCTCACTTCTTGGTGATGACTCCCTTTCCTTGTCCACAAGACGATAAGTATCCGTAGGTGGAGAAGAAACCAATGCAGAGGTAGCAGAAGATGAGGTCGAAGACCAAGCGAACCTGGCCGCGGTTGAGGCAGGAACAGAAGCAGACAATTGAGTCGGCCTAGCTACGGCCACAATAGGAACAAATTCAAAAGAAGAAGCAATTTTCCTCTTACGAAATGCAGGAGGAGGAGCCTTCGGCCGTCTCGAAGATCCTTGAACTGAAAAAGAGAGATCGAAAGTTGTCACTACCTATAACAAACAATAGCGAGCAAGTGACCACGAGGCCAAAACAGTATAGGTAAAAAATTGATGAACTTATCGGCTAAGGAAGACGCAAGCCCGAACTTCTTAAGAAAGGCCGACTATTCACAAATCCGCACTGTGTGAGGCAAAACCTGGCTAACCTAGTTGTGAATGTCCCCAACCGAAGGAGGGGGAGTAGTCTTGGCTGCAAGAAGAAGGGACACAATGTCAAACTACAACTAAAACAGGCAAATCAAATGCTTGACAAAACATAGATACTTACCGGCGTAATTCCCAATCTCAAGGAACCTACTCGCGTTGGCCACCACGTCCTCGGTTTTGACGAAGAAGTAGTTGAGCCACAACTGATGATTGCATGTTCCTCCATCTTCACCACCAGGCATTTACTTCCTTGGTGGCGAAGTTGCAACATCATCCCCCTATAGAAACTAGGGGCAAAGAGATGCCTCAGGTGGCGGAGTGTGACCCCGAACCTGACCGACATTCTAATAAGCTACAAGGGCCTAACTTTTTTACTACGAGGGATTATTTCCTCCGCCATAGGAAAATTCTCATCGTCAATGGCAACATGGACACTATCAGCATGAGGGGGCATACGTACCACCAAAGGGATAGGGTCAATTGCCATATCGGAACTAGAGGATACATTAGCCATGTTGATAAAGAGAGGATATTCAAGCAAGAAAGTGTAAGAAGCAGCGAGAATCGCTAAAACCAGCAAGAAAATATGCTACGATGGAGGAGAAGGAAGCAAAGGATTTTGATAAGGAAAGGCACAACAATGGTGGAAAAGGAAGAAGATACAGAGTTTTTTTATGCAAGGGTTTCGTAAAGATTAAAATATTGGCCACACACCCCTATTTATAAAAAATCAGGCGTTGCAACCAAGGAATTAATCGTCATTGCCTGGCACTATAACCGAAGCGGCAAGTTCAATCAGAAGATGCGCGTAAAACGAAGTAATACATCGGGAAAATGCATCATAATAACGCCTGCCGCCATGACGTCATCCTGATACGTGGGACTTACTACCCCAAAAAGTTATGGTTCACAAAGGGACATGCTACAGCTTGCCCCATTCACCATGACTCGTCCAAATGCGTCGACCACACTACACAAATATCCACTCATTGAGCTCACCCGAGGCCGGCCTCAACAAGTGGAGGGACTAACTGTATGGGTCAAAATCTGCCCTAGAATATTTGGGGCAAAATAGCATTAAGGAAAGTGTCGGTCGAGGTCGACCAGGAAGCAACGGGATTCGTGGTTGAGCTGTCAATAATGACCGATGTCGAGCACCGTAGATAGAACAATAACGGCTAGTTTTTAAAATAGGATATTAAAGAGAATATTCTAGTGAATATTCTTTGGGGATGTGTCTCATATAAATAGAAAAAGATACAATGGTGTAAGACATGTAATATTCACTTGATAAGAACATTTTTCAGAGGAAAATTTTCTCTCTCTAGCAAAGACACAAACTTTATATTTTCATTAATATTCTCACTCACATTATCCCAGACTTTCCATCAGATCCAAGAGTTCAAACATTCTAGGATTTGTCTGTCACTCATCATTGTCAAGAGGAACAATCATCGAATCATTCATTATTGGGTGAATCACTCCTCCTATTTTCTTAAATGTCATTCATTGTTATTATTGCTAGTTACTCCTCCATTACTGCTCATATCTTTTGGAACATTAAATGAGTGCTATTTTCAATCTCCCACTAACTTAGTCTCACGTTATCCGTACTTTCAAAATTTATATCTAGAGACATTATCATTAACTAAGTTTAACCCTTTATTACATACGATTTATTGGTTTAACCGAAAGTTAATATTTTTGGTCAAACAAGGCTCGGAGTGTTTCAGCATATTTGGAAGCAGGTTGAAATTGCTGATCAAATTAGCTGGGGAAGATTCAACCTTTATATTTATCATGCATTTTATTACTCTTGGATTTATATATATATATATATATATATATATATATATATATATATATATATATATATATATATATTAAATCTTTCGAGGAAGGGTAAGGGTATCATTTGAACTTCTTGCTTCTAAGTAAGGGCGTACATAGGTCGGACAGTGGCGTAATTCGGACTTTTACTAAGCGATGTCAAAATATAAAATAGTAAATATACGCAAAATTAAAGAGGTTCAACACATAGTATGTATACATAATTTTTATTTTTTTTTATATATGTAATTTTTTAGCGATGGGGTATCAGTTGACACCCCTTGGATGTACATGGCTTTGGCACTGAGGTCGGGTTAGTTCGGGATTTTCAATTTTCAAGCCAAACCAATTGTGTCGGGTTATTAAATCTAAAGACCAAAACAAACCAATAAAAGTCGAGTTTTTAATCTCAATTTTTTCGGATTTTTGGGGTTTATTAATAAATTCTTCATCGCACAAAACATAAAATTTGTGCTCCAAATATTTCTTTAATCCTAGTAAAACATAATTATATAAGGTATTTTTCAAGAAAATAACATAAAATATGAGATGAGTCATGTCATTGTACTAAAATATTTAACAATAAAGATAATAAAATCGCATAAAATAAATTATTAATAAGCCATAATGAAAATAAAGATAATCTAAGATTACTAAGTTGTTAAAATAAGTACGACTAATAAATACTATTATATATATGACTAAACACTAAAGAAAATAATAAGTTGTGCATTTTATCTAAACCATGGAAAAACTAAAAAATTGATATCCAACATTATTATCATTCCTAGTACAATTGAATTGAATGTCTTTTGTTAGTATTAATATTGGTTTGATTTTGGTTTGGGATTTATTTGAGTTACTAATATTTATGGACTATAAAATTTATTGGAGGATTCAAAATTATATGTCCAAGCTTGAAATAATACGTTAAAAGATAAAATTATAAAAAGTTTAAGCACTATTTATAAACTACACTACAATAAATATTTTTATGTACTAAATATATTTAAAAGTGCTATATTTTTATGCGTTGCCGGCTAATAGGCCGTGCAAAAAAATAAACCAAACTTATAAATTTTTTACTTTATGCATGTGGAAAAATGTGAGGTGTATCATCGGATTAAGTCGAATTATCAGTTTGGTACGATTTCTCTTATTCACCCCTACTTCTAAGTTCTAGGTGGCTCCACCCGTGCACTTAAAGATTTTGAGATTCTTGAGCCGATCGAATCTTCTACGAGAAACGTTTGCTAAGATTTTTTTTTGTTTTTCTGTCATCTTTAATACTTATAAAATTGTACTAGTAACAAGTAGTAGGTTCATTAATTTCTAAATGTAATGTTTCATAGTGGATGGGGTCAATGTTTCAGCTGAATATAATGTAATAAGATCTTACTCGAGCCCCTCTTAATCTTTTTCAACTCCAACAACTCATTAATACTACTGATAATTTGATTCTTTAATTTTGTACACGTTTATTTTTGTAGTAGGAACTTGGATGAATTATGATAAATAAAGCCTCAAATGAAATTAGTAGTGCGTGGTAATTGTCAGAGAGGGTGATTATTAGACTGCCAATTTCTTCTTGCAGTTCGTGCTCAAATAATACACTTTGTAGAATGCATGTCAAGATTCTACACCCTGTAAAAACAAGCTACTTCCAGTTAATGTGAACCTGAATTAATAAAGGTCGACAATAGGATTCACCTTTGTGCAGCATCACTACATAGACAAATTGTTCGACTCTGAAAAAGAGATCTTGGATGGACTGATCATAGTTTACTACTGTAGTCATGATTTGACTCATTAGAATACACGTTCATCATATTCTTATAGGAGTACCCGATGTATAAAATCGTGTAACTTGATAAAGGTATATAGTTTAATGTGTAAAAATAATTATTATTCCGATGCGCCCTCATCTTCAAATTACAACAACTTAATTAATTACTTCTCTATTATTATTATTATTATTATTATTATTATTATTATTTTCTAGATGCTATTATATTTACTTAGCACATCCAAGTTTTGAAAAAAATAAATAAAATATATAAATATTATTTGTCCAGTTCGAGGGAAACAGACTCCAATACAACACCCACAAAGTAAAATTATAAAGAACAATTATAGTATATACTAATTATACTATCAAGCAATTAACTTTTTTTTCGAGTTTTAATTTGATAATGTAAAGATTATTGTACACTTTCAATCTTATAAAATACATTGTTAGTATATAAAAATTAGGGAGCAGCTCTGCTCCATTAACCCATTAAACTTAAACGAAAAATTGGGGGTTAGGGGAGGAAAGAAGCAGGAAAGAAGGAAAGGTTCATAGTCTCCCATGCAAATTTTCAATTACGTAAATGACAAAACGCAAGCACGTGAAGTACAAGTTGCTCACAGGAAATCTCATACCATGTTAGACCTATAATTATAATGCACAGCACGTTTATAGAAGATCTTGTTGCACGAGCAAAACATAAGAGCCATCACTAATGGAACTACCTAGCTTGTGTAAAATAGATCTACCATCCATAAATTCAACCCGACAGCATAAAAGAACAGACACACCATTAATTTTCTTTCTTAGTTCTTACTTAAGAGACCAATTATGTGGTCCCTAATTTTATGTTTCCCTTTCGGTATGGCATGGACCATTATTAAATTTGGATAATCTTGTTTACTGTTAACTTTATTCCTTGAAGTGGTAATCACTGCATCGTTAAGCCAGGATCCTGCTTAATTGTGACATTCTTTTCGTCTAACTATTGCTGTTTAAGAATCAATCCTATACGTTGGGCTTCACTTTGATTACGTAACATTCAATCTATGCAAATTATCTACTCTTTCTTTTTCTTAATCACATGTACAGACCGAACTATTGATGTCGTTTGGGTAGAAGAAATATATTTTCATTATTACACCAATACCGCAGTGACTCCGAATGATGTGTAGAGTGAAGTTTTTGGCTTGTTGGCTGTTGAAAACGCGTTTCTAATCTCGTGTTTCTGACCCTATACTCTGATTCCAGTAACACAACATTTCGATTTTTTCAGTAATATTTGGTAGCCTGGTTGGTTTTCCTTCTTTATATGTGTATACAGGTAAAACCGGGGCTGATGATCACTTTGATTTTCCGAAGGGGAAAATGAAGAAAGGACATAACTACATGGAATCGGATAGGAACCTCTCGTACTAGGGCCCGAGCGAAGCGCTTACCACTGGAGCCATCGAGACGACGCCCCCCGAATCCGGTTCGAACTCCAAGACCTCATAAAGCATTACCAAATGATTGCACACGACCAACGAAGGGCCGTGATATCCGCGCTCAACGGGATATCACAACGAGGTACTCGGCCCGTATCTGCAGCAAATCAATAATTAACGAAAAAGAAATTTTTTTACCATTCTTAGAGTTATACTAGAGATGAAACTCTCTTACTATATAAAATGAGTGATTTTTATTCAAGAAACACATGGTAGCATGCATATCAAGGCAGTATAGACTTGTTTTCTCTACTTCTAAGCTACTCAAAGGTTCTTATTTTTGTTCATAGCTCTTCATATTTGGCCCCGAATTGAGCAGAACAATTGTTAAGCTCACACCCGAGCCGGGACCTAATACCACAACTGGTTTGGTTATTTATTTTACCTTTAATTCGCTTATCTAAAGTTATTGATCGCTTGTATTGAATCAATCCACCTATCCTTAAAACTGCGTCTAAATTCAATTGTTATCCATTTCTAAGGGCAAACAGTTTGGCTTCCACAGTGGGGCTAAGGATAATAGTGGTAATTTGATACAAATTTCCATAACACACTCTATTTTACACTTGTTCTTTAAGATTCCAATTTCAGGTTTGCTTGAAGATGTCAAACTCTCAGTTTGCTCACTTGAACGTTGAGGCTGAGTCTGGCCATTATGGTGAAAATAATAACTTGGTGCCTAGCAATGAGGTACCCCTCATTGATCCTAACGGAGTCCCACCTGCCAATCCAATTGACGTCAAGTCACATGTGGCTATCGACATTCACCTGCCAACTGACCCCGAGAACAACGTTCGAGATGGCCCACGAGTAACGGTTCGAAAAACACCCGTAGGTGGAGGTGATGGGATAAGCCTGTGTCTAATATTTGAAATGTTGCAGGATAAATAGGTGGTGATAGTGTAACTACAAAATCAAGGCCAAACTCCTTGTAGGGTCGAGCCAGAATGGTCCTGGAGGAGTACCCAAAGAAGTGAGCAAAACACCGAGAGGGCAAATGAAGCTGAGCTCGGGACCAACTCCGAAATAATGAAGATGCTTAAGGAATTGACAAAGCGGGTGGAATCAGGCGAGAAGAAAATTGAGGCCAATGACAAAAAGTGGAGAACTATAACTACATAGTCGATCAAATCCCAGGAGCACCCTCTATACTGAAAGGCCTGGACTCTAAGAAATTTGTCCAAATGCCTTTTCCTCCGAGCTCGGAACCGAAGCCAATCCCGAAGAAGTTTCGTATGCCCTATATTCTAAAATAGAATGGAACCACAGATCCAAATGAGCACATGACCTCCTACACGTGTGCCGTCAATGGGCGTGACTTGGAAGATGACAAAATCGAGTCGGTTTTGCTGAAGAATTTTAGAGAAACTCTATCAAAAGGAGCAATGATATGGTATCACAACTTACCCCCAAATTCTATCGGGTCGTTTGCTATGCTTGCAGATGCTTTTGTGAAAGCGCATGCTGAGATCATCAAGGTCGAGACCAGAAAATCGGATCTTTTCAAGGTAAAATAATAAGATAACAAAATGCTCAGGGACTTCATATCAAAGTTTCAAATGGAACGGATAGACTTGCCTCCGGTTGCGGATGATTGGGCCGTTTAGGAATTCACCCAAAGACTTAACCCCCGAAGCTCCTTGGCTTCATAGCAGATAAAACAAAATTTGACAGAGTATCCGGTGGTAACTTGGGTCGATGTCTACAACAGGTGCCAATCAAAAATCATAGTCGAGGACGATCAGCCTGGGGGCCCTTTTGGGTCCGTTTATTCCATCTGAGCCAGCGATAGGTCTAGAAAAGTCATCGATCATGATCCGAGACCGAGCATAGATCAGTACCAACCGTATAGTAGAGATAGAAGGGGTAACGGATCTGGGCGTCATCCTACGAGGAACGAGAAGAGGAGTGATCGAGGCCATAGTAACTGGGGACATATGAGTAAAATCGGTTTCGATAGGACACTCGGGGACAAATAGCACCAATATCATCGGAATATGATTTCAATGTTGATGCTGCCAACATCGTATCTGCCATTGGGCGCGTCAAGGATACCAAGTGGCCTCGACCATTGTTGTTCGACCCTAGACAGATAGACCCTAACTTGATGTGAAAGTATCATGGCACTCATGGCCATGGGACCGAGGAGTGCCGACAATTAAGAGAAGAAGTGGCTCGGTTATTCAATAACGAGCATCTCCGGGAATTTCTAAGTGATCGAGCAAAAAACCGCTTCAGGAATATGGACTCCAACAAATAGACCAAACAAGAAGAACTTCAGCATGCCATCAACATTATCATTGGAAGGGTCGATGTCCCCCAGGGACCAATGATAAAGCGCACTAAAGTTTCCATCACAAGGGAAAAATGAACCTGAGATTATATCCCAGAGGGAACTATTTCGTTCAACGATGAGGATGCCGAAGGCATCATACAACCGCATAATGATGCATTGGTAATATCTGTACTTATAAATAAATCTCGAGTTAAGCGTGTGTTGATTGATACAAGCAGCTCGGCCAATATCATTAGATCAAAGGTCATAGAACAGTTGGGTTTACGAGACCAAATAGTGCAGGCAGCTCGGGTGTTGAACGAATTTAACATAACATGTGAAACCACTAGAGGGGAGATAACCCTACTGGTGAACACCACCGGGACCATCCAGGAAACACAGTTCTATGTGATTTAAGGGGATATGAGATATAACTCTCTATTCGGAATACCATGGGCTCGCAACATGAGGGTCGTACATTTGATCTTGAACCAGGCATTGAAGTTCCCTACACTGGAAAGGGATCAAGACAATGTACGAAGAGCAGCCAACTAAAAAGGAGATGCTTGCAGTCGATGAAGTACTCTAGGTACCCGCTGTTTCGACATTAAAAATCACAGAGCCGACCAAAAAGGCCGAAGTCAAATAGAAATCACAGATGTCTATCCCGCTCAGACCGGAGCAATGAGGAATTAACGAAGAGGATGGTTACGAAATTTCGAGATCATTCATAGATCGTGATGATACCGACGCCACTAAATCGACGGTCGAGGAGCTAGAGAAAGTCATATTAACTGAACACCTACCGGATCAAAAGGTATACTTGGGCACCGGGTTAACCCCATAGCTCTGGAAAGAACTCATTAGTTTCCTTAAAATTAACATATCTTTTTTTTCCTGGTCCCATCTTTATATTACAAGGATCCCACCGGAGACTCAAAAGTTGAGTTTGGATCCAAAGTCCACCGATTAAATAGAATATAAGACCTTAATCCGAGGTCAAGCATGCATTCATCAAATACGAGGTTTCTAAACTTCTTAAAATAAGGTCTATTCGGGAAGTTAAGTACCCGGACTGGTTAGTTAATATAGTAGTAGTGCCTGAAAAAGGAAATAAGTTAAGAATGTGTGTAAATTAGAAATACTTGAACAGGGCATGCCCTAAGGATTCCTTTCCTTTGCCTAACATCGATCGTATGATCGACGCGACGGTCGAGCATGAGATACTCAGTTTTCTCGATACCTATTCCGGGTACAACCAAATTCGGATGGACCCGGGCGATCAAGAAAAAATATTCCTTTATCACTAAATTCGGTACCTATTGTTATAGCATAATGCCATTTAGATCAAAAAACGTCGGTGCCACTTATCAACGCCTAGTAAATTGGATGTTCGATGAACAAATAGAAAAATTAATGGAAGTATATATTGAGGGCATGCTGGTTAAGTCCGTGCAAGCTGAACCCGGAGAAATGCGCTTTCGGGGTCTAATCAGGGAAGTTCCTTGAGTTTATGGTTTCCAATCAGGGGATCGAGATTAATCCCGACAAAATTAAGGCCATAGAAGACATCACTGCGGTGGACAACGTCAAGGTTGTTCAGAGGTTGACCGGACGTATAGCAGCCCTGGGCTGGTTTATATCGAGGTCCTCAGAAAAAAGCCATCGGTTCTTCTAACTGTTGAAGAAGAAGAATAATTTTTCCTGGACCCTAGAGTGTCAACAAGCTTTGGAAGAACTCAAACTGTACCTTTTGAGTCCACCCCTACTCCACACTTCGAAGGCAGATGAGCAACACTACGTTTACTTGGCGATATCTAATATGGCAGTTAGTGGAGTCTTAGTCCAAGAAGAGGAAGGTATGAAATTTCCTATTTGCTATGTTAGTAGAACTCTAGGTGAGGCCAAAACAAGGTATCCTCACATGGAAAAATTGGCGCTCGCTTTGCTAAGCGCCTCTAGGAAGTTTAAACCATACTTTCAGTGTCACCCCATATGTGTCATAACCTCTTACCCACTAAGAAACATTATGCACAAACCTGAGCTCTCGGTCCAGTTGGCCAATTGGGCTGTAGAAATTAGCGGGTACGATATCGAATATCGACCCTGAAACGTCATCAAATCACAAATTTTAGCATACTTCGTGACTGACTTTACGTCGTCCTTAATACCCAAAGTCAAAAAGGAATTGTTGGAAGCCTCAGGGACTTCCTCGGGAATCTCTTCCCTCTTTACGGATGGTGCTTCTAACGCAAAGGGGTCCGGACTTGGCATTGTGTTCAATCCGCCTATGGGTAACATAGTTAGGCAGTCTATTAGAACTGTGAAATTGAATAACAACGCGGTCGAGTATGAGTCCAAGATTGTAGGTCTCGAATTGGCTAAAAGCCTTGGGGCCGAGGTGGTCGAAGCTAAGTGCGATTCCCTCCTTATGGGAAATCAAATCAATGGGATGTTCGAAGTAAAAGAGAAACGAATGCGGAGTTATCTAGACAAATTGCGGGTAATGCTGCATAAATTCAAGGAATGGACCCTACAACACATGCCCCGAGATCAAAATAGCGAGGTCGATGCTCTGGCTAACTTGGGATCATCGGTTGATGACGATGAATCAGCTCAGGAACAGTCGTACTGCTCATGAAATCGGTGGTAGAAGAAGGACGTGCCAAAATCAGTGGTAGAAGAAGGCCATGCCGAAATAAACTCGACAAGCTTAACCTGGATTGGAGGAACAAGTACATAGATTACTTGAAGTCTGGGAAATTGCCCTCGGATCCTAAAGAATCGAGAGCTCTATGTACGAAGGCATCCAGGTTTAGCTTGTCCGAAGAGTCTCTGTTCAAGAGGACATTCGATGGCCCACTGGCCATAAGCTTGAGGCCGGGGGATACCGAATATGCTTCGAGAGAAGTTCACGAAGTCACTTGCGGAAACCATTTGAGGGCAGAATCTTTGGTTCGAAAATTAATTAGGGTCGGCTATTATTGGATCGAAATAGAGAAAGATACAAAGGACTTTGTACGAAGATGCGACGCCTGCAAAAGACACATACGGATGATCCACCAACGGGGAGAACTGCTTCATTCGGTCTTGTCCCCATGGCCTTTCATGAAATGGGGAAAGGACATTGTCGGTCCCCTCCGTGGACACCTAGTAAGGCTCAATTCATACTATTTATGACCGATTATTTTTCTAAATGGGTCGAAACCTAAGTGTTCGAGATAGTCCGGGAAATGGAAATTATTGACTTCATTTGGGATCACATAATATGCCGATTCAGGATACCAACCGAGATCGTGTGTGATAATGGGAAGAAATTCATCGGCATCAAGGTAAACAAATTTTTTTAAAGATCACAAGATTAAAAAGATCTTATCAACTCCCTATCACCCTGGTGGGAACGGACAGGCGGAATCAACAGACAAGACCATACTTGAAACTTAAAAAAGAGGTTGACCGATGCCAAAAGGAAATGGAAAGAAATCTTGCCCGAAGTCTTATGGGCATATCGTACAACCTCGAAGTCTAGTACCAAAGCCACTCCGTGTTCATTGGTCTAGGATACCGAAACATTAATACCAATCAAAGTGGGAGAATTAAGCCTCAGGTTCCGATATGCGATCGAAGAGTCGAATGGCGAGGCCATGAACACGAGCCTGGAACTATAGGATGAAAGGTGTAAGGCCGCCCTAGTCCAGTTGGCCGCTCAGAAACTGCAGATAGAAAGATACTACAACCAAAGAGCCAATCTCCAACACTTCAAGATCAGGGATTTGGTGTTAAGAAAAGTGACGCTACATACTCGGAACCCGAACGAGGGGAAATTGGGACCAAATTGGGAAGGACCATATCGAGTCATCGGAATTACCGGCAAAGGCTCGTACAAACTCGATACTGGAAACGGTGTACAACTACCGAACAACTGGAACATGGCACACTTCAAAAGGCACTACTTCTAAGGTGCAACCTCATTTACTTTTTAATAATATTATGAATCGGACTAACATTTGCAGGCAACGGCCAAGGGAGAATGTGACTATTAGTTCTGAAAGCATGCGTTGCACTCTTTTCCTTTGAACTAGTTTTGTCCCAAAATGGGGGTTTTAGCAAGGTTTTTAACCAGGCAACAGTAAATCGTGCTAACTTAGAATCGACGGTCGGTCTCAACCGGAGTCAATAGTCCTTCATTTTGCATTAACAGTATTCGAGCCCTCTCAAGATCGATCTCGAATACTGGGCCCATTACCCTCCAGTTAAGGTTCTTAGCAAGGATAAAAGAAAACTTTGTACTTAATTAGCTAAGGATCGGTGATTAGAATTTATTGTAAGGGCCAAACGATCGAATGAATCGTGCCCACATAGTCCACCTAAGCCATGATACAAGCTTTTACACACTTTTAATCATGTACTTTACATACATAAATGAAATAAAATTCCTACCTTTCTACTACACATTTTTGCCTCTTAAATTATGGATCTTAAGATCCCATGGGCTACCCATTGGGGACTATCGAGCCCAAAGGTCACCCTTATTCAGGGACTATCGAGCCTAAAGGCTACGCCTATTCGGTGACTATCGAGCCCAAAGGTTTCCCCTATTCGGGGGCTATCGATCCCAAGGGCTACCCTACCCGGGGACTATCATCCGAAAAAAGTTCGGGCAACTCGGGCTACCAACTCCCAGAGGCACAAAACCTATTAGGTAGTGCCTAAACAAAAAAGGATATGGCCACCCTAAAAAATGACTCGGAGACGTCCGAAGCTCGTAATTAGAACATAAGACTTTATCAAAATTCAAAACCTGCTAAAAGGTTACCATCAGGAAAAGCATCGTCTAAAATCACTTAAGCATCTTGACAAATCTTCCGGTCATACCGAGTTTTCAAAGGTTCGAGCAAACAAAGTTTTATGGAAGTCAAATTCCGTTCAGACCTCTGAAAAACGAACGCTTAACTACTACATTTGATTCTATCCTAAGGCATTAGAAACATTTTCAAGAGTAGAAATTATTAAAAGATGTTATAAAGGTAAAGATTCGAAATTACCATAAAGGGAAAATTTATATATATTCCGGAATGTATTTACAAAGTCCCAACAAAAACGGCCTCAAAATAAACAAAAAGTTTACATAAGACAAAAATTTAAAAAGAACTAAGGCATTTATGCATGGACTTCATCGGGGCCCGACTCGTTGCCAGAACCATCGGAGCACTCAGATCCATCAGAACCATCGGAATCTTCGGGCTCGTAAAGCTTCTTCGCTTTGGACTCGAGCCTTTTGGCTTCCTCGATCTCAGCCTATAGGTCGAAACCCCAGGTGTGGATCTCTTCGAGGGTCTCTCTCCGGGACAGTCACTTTACATATTCGGCCTTTGTCTTCAAATAGGCCTCAACAGCCTCCATGTTGGCTTTGTACTGGGCCACCATTTCTTCGGCATCAGCGAAGGTTATGTCCAATTTGGACTTCACTACCTCATATTCTCTACTGAGGGTGTCCCGCGCGGCACTGACTGAGCTCAATTGTGCTCGAAGATCATTATTCAGCTGAGACCACTTGTCGCCTTTCTCCTTCGCCAACTAAAGTTGATTCTCGACCGAAGCCAGCTGTGTATTAGCTATTTCCTTCTTTGAAGCCAATAGGTCCATTTTGCTTTTCCACCCATCGGTCATGGCCTAGACCCTGTTCATCTCGGCTCGGAGTTGGTCGATCTAGTCGATCTTCTATTGAACTTGCGATGTTTTGTCGTTTGTCACCATGACTAGCTCCTCATTTTTAACTTCAAAGACCTTTACCTTTTCAACCAGGTCGGCATGTTCCTGCTCGGCCTGAAGGTCCTTGAGGGCCCCATTTTGTTTCTCACTTAGGAGCTTGTACATATCCTTCTTTCAAGCGTGCTATTTGAATTTGAACTCGATCTAGTAGATATTAGAGCAGTATTGGAGAAAGCTCTCGTAGTGAAGTACCGGGCCTGTAAAATGAGGAAAGTAGTGAGAAATATCAAAACCTTACAGAAATTCAAAAGGGAGTATTGATGCCTTACCCGATTAAGCGCCTGCTGCGCCTCGTTAAAAAGACACGGTGCACCCACCTCATTTATCTTTGCCTGCTCCTCCTCGGTCACCAGGCATCAAAGGTAACTGGCTATACCCATAGGAGTGGATAGAACCTGAGCATCCTCAAGGACAGTAAAAATAACAGCTCTCTTGCGACCGGGGTTCTTACTCGGAGTAGGAAACTGATTAACCAATTATAGGGTCGAGTTCGGTCCACCAGCTTCCAAAGATACATCCTTCTTAGGGACTACCAGGTCACCCAACCCAGAAAAATCTTTGAAAGTAGACGAATCCATGCCATCGAAGAAGGAATGAAGGGGGTCGTCCACACTGTGGACTCATTTACTTGACTTCTCTTTTCCTTCTTGGGCCTCCTCAAGCATGGACTCGGTGTAAGATGGTGTCTCCATGATTTCCATTATTCCAGTTGCTTCCTTCGGAGAAAAACCGGCTTCTCGAGGGGTCTCGGCCCCTGACTCCATCCCAGCCTCTTGAGTCGGAGGGAGGTCAGTCTCACAGCCCGCCCCCTTGGCTGCTGCCTGCTCCCCTGCAAGGATCGATAGTGGGCAATAAAAATATCATCTTCTTCAGATGCATCCTTGAGCTGGAGAAGGGAGTCAGAATCCATCACCCGGGAGTTGGTACTTTTCTTAGGCTTACAAGCCACTCTCTTCTTCGGCATCACCTCGGATCTTGGGGAGCTCAAAGACTTTTTTTTTCTCTTCTTCTTTTCCACCGTGGTAGCCTCGGGCTGTCCTGTAACGGAGGAGTCAATAAGTAGGGATGAATCCTCGTCCCTCTTCAACGACCTAAGTTCGGTGGTCTTAGGCAAACCTGCGAAGGAAAGAGAAAGGGTCAACATTATAAAAGTTCAGAGCATAATAGTAACCATTTTGGGAAAGGCCTTACCATGAGAACGGGCCTCCCATGGGCCCTTTGAAAGCTTGCGCCACGAGCACTCAAAATATGACATCTGCTTGCAGATTCCCTCGATCCACTCAAACCGAGGGACCACATTGGGAACCCGGGCAATAATTGCAAGATTGCGAATACGAATGATGAGAAAGGAAATGAAGAAAAATTAACACTTAAGGAGAGGCTGCACTTACAAGATGCATTCCACTTCTCGAGGAACAGAAGAAACTAGGGAGGGATCAAATCTTCAGTCTTCACCTGAACGAAGTGCCACTGCCAGCCTCGGTCTCGATCCTCATAAATACTCGAAAAATGAGGCATGTTGGCCCGACGAATGAGCTTGATTAGTCCCCCTCAAAAAATTCGGGGACTGTATAGATGTAGAAGGTAGTCGAGGGTGAACCGAGAGGACTCGGTGTGGCTCACAAAATAATAGAGGAAGATCACGATCCTCCAAAGAGATAAGTGGATTAAACCAAGGCATACCTCGTACCTCTTACAAAAGTCCACAATCACCGGGTCTACCGGGCCTAGAGTGAAGGGGTATGTGTAAACACTTAAGTACCCCTCCACGCAGGTAGTAATATCATCCTCATGCCCGGGGACTACTACATCTTTGCCTTCCTATCTACAAGAAAGACATCTTTGGTAACGGAGTATATATACCTCGATGCTCCTTCATCCTGGTCCTGTTTGGATGAGGTCTTCTCGACTTTGAAGTCTTTCGCGGTTAAGCAACCACTGAGTATAAAGTTTTCATGGGAGGCTCGGGGGCAATAACCTCAGGAGCGGCCACTACGGGAATAGCCACTTCGGAAGCATCCACCTCGGCATTTATGGTAGGGTGGGAAGATGAAAAGGCAGCATGTTGAGGAACCGATTTGGAAGTTTTAGCCCTTGCTAGCTGATAAAATTTGAAAATTTAAAGAAAAGGTATGAAGGTTTGAAGGAACAAGTTTGAAGGCTGAAGAGTAGAGTATGAAGATTTGAAGAAAACTTGGTAAGAACCTAAGAAAAATTATGAGATTTGAAGATCAAAGATGAATATATGAAGGTTTGAAAGAAGTTGGTGATAGCTAGGAAATACGAAGGTGGAAGCTTGATCGGAAAGTGGAAACAAAGCAAAGGGTAGAAGCTTTTATAGGGGAAGTACGCGACTGATGGGATGTTTCGACTTCTTCTTCGTTTCGGTTGTAACATATGAAGGAAGGAAGCGGGGAACATCTATCGTTTCGCATCATTTCGGTAAACCTACTCTCTGAGAAATGAGGGAACTATATATATACGGGTAAAACCGGGGCTGATAAGCACTCCGATTTTCTGTAGGGGCAAATGAAGCAAGGACAAAACTACTTGGAATCGAAGCTAGGAACCTCTCGTACTAGGGCCTGAGCGAAGCGCTTACCACCGGAGCCATCGAGACGAAGCCCCCCGAATCCCGATGCAAACTCTAAGACCTCAGAAAGCATTACCAAACGCTTGCACACGACTAATGAAGGGTCGTGATATCCGTGCTTAATCGGATATCACGGCGAGGATATCGTCCTGTATCGATAACAGATCAGTGATTAACAAAAAAGAAGATTTTTATCTTTCTTAGAATAATACTAGGGATTAAACTCTCTTACTATATAAAAGGGGTGATTTTTATTCAAGAAACACATGGTAGCATGCATATCAAGGTAATATAGACTTGTTTTTGCCGCTTCTAAGCTATTCAAAGGTTCTTATTTTGTTCATAGCTCTTCATATATGTATATATATATTTGGCTCCGAATCGAGGGCAGAACAATTGTTAAGCTGAGATCCGAGCTCGGACCTAACACCACAACTGGTTTGGTTATTTATTTTACTGTTAATCCGCTTATCTAATGTTATTGATTGTTTGTATTGAATCAATTCACCTATCCTTAAAATCACGTCTAAATTCAATTGTTATCCGTTTCCAAGGGTAAACAATATGCCAACCAGATTTTAATCGGGCACAAACAATTTTACTTTCAATAAGAGAGGCTCCTAGCCTAAATAATAATCACTTCGAGTTGTGCTTACCCTTTATTCCTTTGTCGAGGAATCGGGAAAAACTTTGCCCCCGATTTTATCCGTACACAATCGTAATTTTATGTATGGTCATTGAACTTTTGTGTTTGTTACCCAAAGTCATTTTTTTTTGTTACGTAAAGATCATTCAATTTTGTGTTCATTGTACAAAAGTCACTTTCTTACTTTTATTACACAAAAATCATTTTACTTTGCTCTAGTTATCACAAAAGTCACATTTTTTTACTTGAAAAGTCTATTTTGCCCTTGATATTATATAGACCTTCATATTTTTGTAATACCTTCTATATTATATACAATATAATATATTTTTACTTATATATTTTATTTATAAATAAAATAACTTAATATTATTTTATTTATTATTTTTATAATATATTCATATATTTAATTTTTTCTAACTTTAATTTTCAAGATATATCAGTAGCGTTATAAAACAACTTTTTTCAGCAATTCTTTTTTTGAATTTAATTAGCCGACCAAAGTTTGTCGGTAATTTCCGACCAACTTTGGTTGGTATGCCCTTCCGACCTTCAAAATACCGACCACACGTTAATGGTCGCGTTTTGGACGGTTATTGACCATTACCGACCAACTTTGGTCAATTTTTTTGGACGGTTTTTTCCAAATTTCTAGTAGCATATATAATCAATTGCCCAGGTTAATCCCCAAGAAAATATCCCCAGCTAAATTCGCATGTAGAGTTACCTATGGATCTTCCTTCAGATTAACATATGATTTTTTTCTCATTTTCTTTGTTTGTTTACCTGCGAATTTTCTCACCGAAATGTACTTGCCGATTTATTTCTCTACTAATATATATTATAGTTACTGACAAATTTAATAACGCTACTAATATATTTTAAAAATTAACATTAAGAAAAAATTAAATATACGAATATATTATAAAAATAATACATAAAATAATATTAAGTTATTTTATTTAGGCAGAATAGCCTGACAGACACCTTTACTTATTAGCCTTTGACATTCCGGTCCCCTTACTCCACATAGTTTCAACCAGGCACTTAAACTTGTTTAAAACATTAATTTTAAACACCTTTGATACGTGTGTTGTTCACTCGCGCTGATATAAAGGACAAATCATATCCACCTCAGATAAATTAATACCACGTCATTATTTATTTTTACAAAAAATACTTTTTAATAAAAATATCAAACTCATCCTTTTCTTTTCCAAAAAAAAAATCCAAACCTTCCTGCTCTCTCTACCATTCTATCTCTGCCTCTTTCACCCATCACCGCCACCCTTCCTTTTCCATCTGAAAACACTCAATCAAACCTATTTCATTTTATTTGTCCAAATTATTTTTCATTACTACAATCTATTCAACCAGCCATGGTGTTCCTGCCGCCACCATCGCCGGCGACCACTCCAAAATCACCATTATCTCTCCTCTTCACTTCACAGTTATGTCATCCTTTCAAACCCAGACAATGAATGAGCTTAAGAAAATCTATCTTTAAATTTTCTTTCAAGCCAAACACCCTAGAGCAACACCAAAAAATTGAAAAAGAAAGAGAAGAATGTTTCACTCAGTATTTCCTACCTCAAAATCCTTATTGACCCCTTCAGCTATAGCCGAGAAAATTATAAAACTAACAAAATACAGGTTCGTCGTCAGCAGTCAATGATGACCCAATTTTGGCTTGGAGCGCTATTTTAAAGCTTCACCGTCACTTAATTCTCTGACGTCTTCATCGGCTTCTTCCGTTATTTTGAGAAAAATAAAAATTAAACAACTTTGTTCCTTGACTAGCTACTCTGTTAAGCTCTATCAATTTGGTTTTTTCATGTGTTATAATACTAATTTTTTTTTTATCATAGCTCCAGTTGATTGCTAAAATTGGAGAAGAAATAATGTAATGGTGTTTGGAAAACTTTGGCTGAAACAAAATTTAATCTTCGAGGGTGGCTTTTTAGGGATTTGGGGGTAAGAAGCGGATGGGATAGAGAGGGGCGAGATAATGGCTAGCGTTGTTTTTTTTTCATTTTTCTCTTTTATTATTTTCTAATCAAATTTTGTATAGTTACTCGCTTTTAGGAGCGTGCAATTACTTATTTTGTTTGACTCAGCAAAACAAAGGCCACATAAGCTTGGTCAATGGTTAGAGGTGTTTAAAATTAATGTTTTAAACAAGTGTCTGGTTGAAACTATGTGGAGTAGGGGGACCGGGATATCAAACCCGAATAAGTAAAAATGTCTGCAGGCTATTCTGCCTTTTATTTATAAATAAAATACATAGGTAAAAATATATTATATAGTATATAATATAGAAGGTATTACATAAATATGAAACTTTATATAATATCAAGGGCATAATAGACTTTTCAACTAAAAATGTGACTTTTGTGATAGCTTGAGCAAAGTAAAATGATTTTTAATTTGTATAACAAAAGAAATAAAAATGACTTTTCTGTAATGAACACAAAGTTGAATGATTTTTACGTAACAAAAAAAAAATAATTTATGGGTAACAAACACAAAAGTTCAATGACCATAAATAAAATTAACTCAAAAATTATACCAGTAAACATTAGACCAAGTTTAACGTTGTCCTCAATGGGTAAAAACAACACCCAGTAACTTTATTGATTGAAGCTTGTTTAGTCCTTTGAATTGCCCCAGTAATACACTAGAGGCTGTTTTTATTAGTTTAAATGAATTCCTTTATACTTCTTTATCAATATAACATTAGACACCTTGTTAACCACACACAAAAAAAAAGTATGGTCAAATAATCAATGAGGCTTTGGATACGTTTTAAAAATTAGAAAGAGAAAAGTATTAGGCTACAGCTGACTTTGAGTACAGAGTTTGATGATGTCGGAAATTATACCAGCTACCTTATTTTTTATTACTTCACAGCTCCATGTAGGAGAAGATTGCCTATGTGGTATGGTTTTAGTTGGCTTAAGTTTTGACTAATTTAGGAAACCGGTCATGATTATTCATGTTTAATTCTCATCGAGTGTCTGGCTGCGACAAGACAAGAGGGGTTGCTCCAATAGTCAGCATTCCCTATCTACAACTCCTGAGTTATGGGTTCGAGTCACCAAAGGAGCAGTGACTCCAACAAAAATGATCTTAAAGAAATCAAAAGAGAGGGGAATAAATAAATAAATAAATAAATAAATAAAAAGTAAGTGTCTAGCCGCTGAAATTTGCATTAGCTGCTCGATCAACATTCAAGGTACCTGGACCTAATATTAAATTTCGCACGAACTTCATATGCTGTAACTAACACTTGATAGTTTCTTCCCTTCAACGTATCCTATACTAGATTGCATAAACCACACCTTTTTAAGACATGCATCTATTGAGTCAAACTGTAAGAACACTTTCCACTTTTAACCAAAAGAAACAAAGTAAAGGTTAAAAATAGGATTCCACGTTGTGCATAAAAATTCAATGTGTATGAATATATAAAGACACCGGATTAGCGATAATCAGGTATATATTTTTGTCATTAATTTCCTCCAAGAAAAGCAATCAAATTAGATAAGGGTGTTTCTATCGTGATAAAGGGGACACCAAAATCTTATCATAGTTTAAGCAAGTAACTATTTGTTAGTGTGTGGGGGTTGGCATTACATAGTTATTCAGCTAGCTAACTGGTGTCAAGAAGACATTTGGCACAAGTCATTTTGGTGATAGATGATGCAACATAGATAATCCATATAAATTCATAGAGAGTATAAGTGAATGGTACTCTCATTTGTACCAATTTCCGGACATATTGTCCTTGAATTATATGAATGGTAATGTAAATTGAACCTATGTATCAGATGCAATCTCGATCACTGCCTTGTCGCAATTTTAATCTTTAAGTCATATGATGTGATTCCAAAAAGAAAAAAGAAATAAAAAATACAAAGCCGACAACTAAATAACAAATTGATGACATAGCGAACCATTTCGTTAGTCAAATCACTATCAAATACATGACATTTCCCCTTTTCTTTTGTGTGCTTGTACAGTCCAGCAAAATTATCCAAAGCTGCACTGTTGATAAAGTAAAGTCTGAAAATCAGGGATCCTTTTAACTTTGCAAAACTTTGTTTCGGGTCAAGTCAAGTCAATCAATATCAAATGGAAATCGCAAAGAAGGTGAAGATGGGAAGAATTCATGATATACATGTTCTCACTGGCTTATTATTAAATTAAAAACCGTCCAACTCAAATTATTATGTATTTATATAAAAAGATCAGGCTCATTATGAATCGGCTAATTCTAGTGTCATACTAGAATTATCTATGTGTGTGACTAGACAAGGGAGGATAGAAATGTCGCCGAAAACTTGGGCTTTTCTTCACTCAATATGAATTAGTTATTCTTAACTTTGTTTCCTCTCTTTTTTTCGGTGTTTTTGCATTTCACTTTCACGGATTGACAGACTGCGACTATATATACCTTTTCTTTTTTTTTTTTAATTTTTCAAGTATGGTTAGGGTGGTGCTTCTCAGCTTGACATGTTTGTGCTTTCTTTTCTTCTCACCATTAGGTGTGACTGAATAAATCAGGTTCTCTTTTATTTTTGGTCTCAATAACTCTATATGGGGTTTTAGTGGTAGCTGTTCTTTTATCCTCTTACTGTAGAATTGTCGGTCAAGTGCTCCATATATAAGGGACACTATTCATGCATTATTACTGTGACACGCAGAAAGAATTAAAAAAGAAAAGGGTTATCTAATTATTCTGTTACTCAATAGGACTAGTATTTACAGCTGTCAGGCTTACAAGTTTCCACTTGCTCATAGGAGAGTTTCACATTTCGAGAAAACAAAGTTACCGAACTATATGCAGTGAACGAGAATATTACACTACTCGTACAACACTCTTTTGCCTTTTTCTTTTCATGAAGAGTTCATGCAAACACATACATACTGATACCATAAAAAGAAAAAGTGAAAAGCAACGAACGGAACCACTGTTTTTTTTTTTCAAATAAAGTATATATATGCATCAACCGGCAAACTTTTTCAAGACATTTTTCCTTTTACAATATGATTAAGATGTAGAATCTTGCTGGTTGTACATAGACTTAGATTGTAATTATGATTGTTATAGAAATAAGTATGAAAATGTCAGTAGAAGTTGATGAGGGGCCTAGACACCGAAAACTTTGTAAGGAAAAATTTCCCAAATAGGAAAGAAAAAAAGGAACATAAAGAAGGCATGGTTAATTTGAGAGATTTGTGGGTGGGAAACGGTATAATGGTTATATATGGACTCGGTTCAATACGTTAGATGGATGCAGGCAATTGGAGTGTAAGGGGGAAAATAAAAAAGAAGGGAGGGCCAATGCATATGGAGGGTGTTGATTGTGGCCATAAAATCACATGCTAGTATCAATAAAATGAGTTTGTCCCTCACTTTTGGAGGTGAGGATTGGAAGGGAAATATTATAATATAAAAAGGGGTGTTGAATTCAAGTCTCCTAAATACTGTTCAATTATTATAGTAGCCTAGCTAGCATGTAGGAGAGGATAAACATATATTTATCTAATAACTAAAGCAGAAAACATGACAAGATAGATTAAAAAGTTGGATTAGATTTTTTACTTTTCTCCGTTGAAATAATAATAGTGGTACGTACGAATTATTTAAGCAAAAAAGAAGGATAAAGAAGACACACTAATTAAAGATCGTTTTTATGATTCCAAAACATTCAAAGGTCCATCCTTAATCAAAACTTAACACAGAAAGCTTAGATTCCAACTTTCCATGTAAAATCTTGTTTATGCTCCCTAATCTAACACAAATAGTAGTCTAGTGACGCAGACATAGAGTTTATGACCAATCCAATTTGATTGGTTAATGGTGATTAAACCTTTTAGCCCATCGTTTCATGTTTCCCCTTACTCTAACCAATGGGTCCATTTGAAGAAGAAACACGCTTGACCACCAAAAGTATCTCTTTCTTTTTTCTTTAACAAGATGATTGAAGTCATATGGAGCAAAGTAATCAAGACTGAAATGAAAAGAAAAGGGGGGCAAATACTTGTGCGCACTTTTTATTATCGCATCTGTTTGAGGCAATATGCCCTGTTAACTTTGTATTTGTTTTTAAAGAATTTTCTTAGGAATTAAAGAGATTTGTAATGGACCAGGCAATGTGGGGAACACATTCATGCAAAAATTGAATTACAAACTAAACTACAAGTCTACAAGTGAGCATGTTCCAATTAAATATTAAGCAGATATGTCTTATGACTGTTTTATTTCTCTGTGTTGATAAACATATTCTCCATTATAAACAGTTGCAAAAGGGGTGCGTGGTGGACCATTTGTTATTTGGGTATTGCTGGATTGTCTACATAGTGGTTCTCAAAGTATGGAGGGATATGTATAACCACAATCTGTCCCTCTCCTTTCTTATTATTACTTACTTATATTAATATTTTCATTGCATACATGATACGTAACATATCTATATATATTTATATGTTATTGCGAAATAATTCTACACCTTGTTTTCATTTTGCTAAGCTGACTGTTGGTGGAAAAAAAAAATCAAGACTTTGATGGCTCCACTACCAAATTTATGAGTGAAACTGAAAAAGGAGAATTGGAAGTGTTATGTCTCCTATCAAAAGCCCTATATTGTATAATGGTGTCTTGTTCTACTAACCATTTGGTCCCTACTCAGCAAGAGCAAATGTGTCATGTTAATGTTTTGGGTTATCTCAAAACTTCTGTATATTCACTAAAAAAATATATTTTATCCGTCCCAATTTATGGATATTCTTTCTTTTTCTTTTAGCCAGTGCAAGAAAAAATCACACCTTTTTATAGTAACATTTTAACTTTAAAGTGCTCATTTTTCTCTTAGAAGTCGTTTGGTAGAGTGTATAAGAATAATACTGAAAGGAGTGCGTTAATAATGCTGATATTAGTCATGCATGCATTAGTTATGCGGAAATTATTTCTTATCGACCGTTTGGTTTGGTGTATTAAGAATTACATACATTGCATAATTTTTAAGAAAAGTATTTGTTTACAAAAATGCCCTTTAAATTCTTTAGGGATAATTACATTAATTTGGTCTACACAATTTGTGCAATTGCTGATCCAGGTTAGTGTTCCGTGGAGTAACTGACCTCAAAGGAAAGGAAGAGGAAGAATCTCACGGTTGTAGAGAAAACTACTTTAATTTTCAGAAAAGAAATTGCCAATATTTAGTATTTATTTTGTTAAATGTGATATTTTAATAGAAGGGTTGATTAATGAAAGAATTTAATATTAGAAAAAGGGGTGAAAAATATAAAAGTATTTGTCAACTTGTATTTTATTTACATTAATGAAAATGAGGTAAATCTTTTTTAATCAAACATAAAATGTCAATTTTGTCTTTAACTAAGCTTATGTATATATTAATAATCTTGGTATAGCTAATACCATGGTTTGCTATGTATTAGCTATACATAGTTAATACCAAATAGTGTGTGTAACTAATGCTTGTATTAGTTATATATAGGTTGAAAAAATATAGCAAACAAGGTATTACTAATACACAAAGCTAATGCAATCTGGACCACAAATTTTAAATGATTTTTTTCTTTCTAAAAATATGTGCTCAATCAAACCGTCATATAAACTAAGATGAAAGGAGTATACTGAATAAATATAAATAATAAATTCCGAACATATTAAATTAATAGTCCATAATAAATCAAAAACCGATCCATAAATATCAAATTCTGGATTCGCCTACCACCTCTCTCACCCCACGCACAACCTTCTTTTGTGTACTCTCACAACTCATCAGGCTGGCCCGGGGGTTAAAAAGATTTGGTCACAACATCTGATGTGATGGGAATGCATGGGTTAGGAGAATGTAGACATGTGAGGGATTTTGCCTTGTCATAACCCATTCTATCTTTTCCAAGCATAAGGAGGATACTTTTAGCACAATAATTTGCACTCTTTTTTTGTACTTATTTTCCCTGGATTTTTCATAGACACGCACTACATTGTGTAATGAAGACCTCAAATTTCGTCATGGTTGAAACTACAAAGGGCCCATGTGGCCCAGTTATAGTCAATCCAACAGCTGTAGCTGAGCCCAAAGGAGGACCTATAATATATCCTATGGTTTTTTCCCACAAAAAGGAATGGAGATTGGAGAAGAAGGGTTACACGAATTCAGTACAACATATATCAGGTAGCCAATTGGAACATTCAGATGCAGTATATGATTGGTCTAATAAACTTTATTTGAGGGGAAAATCAATTGGCAACAACAATAATAAAAATAATGATAATATATATAGTAATATATAGCATGATGTTTCTGGAAATAACACAGTCCGAGTCCCACAGCCCATAGCCAAAACAACTCAAAGTGCTTTCCAACCACACTAGATGATTTGATGCTAAGAGATTACATAACTTCTAATGGTTTAGAGTTATAGATCAGGTTCCACCACAATAGAATGTTCAAGACCTTCCACATTTTGGTCACTTCCATAAGGTTGACAAATGAGCAAACCAATACACAAATCCTCAAGTTGTCTTCTCTTTACCCCACAAAATTTCACCTAAAATGTTGTTGTATAGATCCTATTTAGTATACTTAACAATTGTAGCATGTGAAACTGCTCTTTCGTAGTTACTAAAGCCTTCTTTCTTTAAGTTTACAAGTGAAACTAAAGTTCAGAGGCATATTTTGCAGGGATTATTTCCGTAATTACCCCCACAAGAAGGGGGTTACAATTAATAGAGCGGAACCAAGGATTTGAAGTTAATGAATTTTGAATTTAGCGTCGAACTCATAGTTCGTCTTAGTTATTAGGTTTGAAATTAAATATTTATACATATTTAATAAATCTCATAACAAATACACGAACCATCTCATCCAGAACCATATCTAATGCTCTAGCTTCCCTCGGGGTTACATGAACCGTCTTGATAGTTGCATCATTCCACGTTTTAGTACAAGGTCCAAGGACGAAGGACTGTTAGGATTGCGTAACGAAAAAGATGGATATCCATAGAAAAAACTAAACAAGCTACCTATTAAAATCAAAGTATTTACCCGTCTTTACCCATTGTTAAACTTATTATAATATATACTTTTTTAATTAAAACTATTTATCAGCCTACCCATCCCCAATTTTGTTTGACCATCTGATAATCTTTCTTTCCCATTTGAAAGATCCACAATCATGTAAATACCATCATAAACCTCCATCGATATTGCCAAGAGTACTACTGTTGCGACCCTAAACTCGGACCCGATCGTGATGACGCCTCTCGTGAAAACAAGGTCAGCCGACACACTCCCAATTCATTTTTAAGCAATTAAATAATAGAACTAAGTCTTAATCATAATAATAAATTCCAAAATAAGGTAAGTAATACAGTTTGCGGAAAAAGACATAGCTCGACATCGGAGTGTCACCAGTTATAAGCATCTATCATAAAAACTACAAGTTTGAAAAGAGTCGACATAACTATTACATATCTAAACAGAAGAAAATAAGATAGAGGGAGAAGCACTGGGCTGCGAATCGCCGGGCAGCTACCTAGTGAATCTCCGGAATTTGCTGGAAGCTCTCTCAACCCTCGCAAGCAGGATCTGATACGCCTGAATCTGCACACGAGGTGTAGGGAGTAAAGTGAGTACTCAAACTCAGTGAGTAATAATAATAAATGCAGACTGAGTAATAAGAAATCACGTAAAGGCACGTCAGCAGGCTATAAAGAAGTAGTAAAAGCCAGTAAAAGCAATGAAACAGTGAAAATATGTAAAGTCTCCTAAGTTCATTTTAAACTTCTTGAAATGCCTTTTTAACAATTAAGCAAGTAAATGACAGGCAACTAGGAAAGGTAAACACATAAAGAACCACCCCTCGGGCATAATGTCAACAAAATCCGCCCCTCGGGCAAAATCATAGAACAACACCAGCCCACTGGGCTATATCTCACATCACAATGGGTACCCGCACTCACTGGGGGTGTGCAGACTCCTGGAGGGTCCCCTTACGGCCCAAGCGCAATATCAAGCCATCTCGTGGCATAATCACATAGGCTCTCGGCCTCATATCAACAAAACTCTTTGTGGCGTACAAATCCCAAGCCCTCGACCTCATAATTATAATCAGTGTTTCCTCACAACATAGGCCCTCGACCTTACTCAGTTAGAATCTCACAAGCCATTCGGGCAACGGTAAAACATGATGCTCAACCCAAAATATCATTTAAAATATTATTTTAAGTGTTAAAGTAGAGTAAACATGGCTGAGTTACAAAAATAGTAGAATATTTCCTGATTGAGTACAAGTATAAAGTCAAAACAATGAGGAAATATCATTAAAACTCCCCTAAGGGTCCAAATAGTTGGCACGAGGCCCACATATGGCATTCAGCCCAAAACATGATGATAGCAAATAGTTTTCAATCAAATACGCGATAAAACAGTCATTTGGGATGGACTAAGTCACAATCCCCAATGGTGCCTGACCCCACGCTCGTCATCTAGCGTGTGTGTCACTTTAATATAGCACCATGATGTGCAATCCAGGGTTTCATACCCGCAGGACAACATTTACAACCATTACTCACCTCAATCCGGTCCAAACTCTGGCCCGCAATGCCTTTGCCCCTCGAATCAGCCTCAACTCGCGTCGAATCTATCCAAAATCAGAATCACGACGTCAAAATATTCTAAGGGAACGAAGCCCATGCGAAAATAATCAATTTACAACACAAAACCCGAAATTACCAAAACCCGACCCCCGGGTCCACGTCTCGAAATTCGATAAAATTTACATTAATAGATTCCTTATCTCCCCACGAGTTCATACATATCAGAAGTCCCAAAATCCGACCCCAAATGGCCCCTCAAATCCTCAAGTCTAGGTCTCCAATACCAAGCCCTAGTTTCCCCAATTTTAACCTTTAATCTCCACTAATACCATGATTAACCAATGGAAAAATGATCATAAACTCAAGTAATGAAACTTAGGGAACTTACCCAACTGATTCCTTTCGATTTACCCTTGAATTCATTGCCCTAGCTCGTTTTCCGTCTTCAAAAATGGAGAACTTAGCCAAAAATTCGCGAAGGAAACATTTTATACTTCTGGACTAGGGATTCCACATCTGCGGCCCTTTTACCGCTTTTGCGGTCAATGAACCGCTTCTGCGGTTTTTTACTTAAGCCCCAAATGCCGCGTCTGTGATGCACTGCCCGCACCTGCGCCATCGCAGGTGCGGCTCCTCAGCCGCTTCTATGGCTCCAACTTCCTAGGCCCTTTCCGCTTCTACGACTACTAATTCGCTTCTACGAGACTGCATCTGCGGTCCCTTAGCCGCAAGTGCGGTTATGACAACAATGGGAAAACTTCAGCTGCCACAACTCAACTTCAATCTTCTGTCAACCATTCGAAATCACCCCGAGGCCCCGAGGACCTCAACCAAAAGTACAAACATATCATAAACCACCATCCAAACTTATACTAATCTTCAACACACTTCTAACAACATCGAATCTACCAAAACACATCAGATTCAAGCCTTAGTTCCCATAATCTTCCGAGTTACACTTTTGATCAAAAGTATAACAAACCACGTCCGAATGACCTGAAATTTTGCACACACATCCCAAATGACACAATGGAATTACTGTAACTCCCAAAATTCCATTCTGACCCCTTTATCAAAATCTCACCTAACAACTAGAAAACGCCAAAAATCCAATTTCGTCAATTCGCCTAAATCTACTCCGGACCTCCAAAACACATCCTGATCACGATCCTAAGTCCCAAAGCATCTCCCAAAGCTATCCGAACCATCGGGACTCACATCTGAGCCCTCTAACACATAAGTCAACATCCGGTTGACTTTTCCAACTTAAACTTCCTCAAAAGAGACTAAGTGTCTCAAACCTTCTCAAAACCTTTCCGAACCCGAGCCAACCAACCCGATCACATATAGAACCGATAAACAAAGCAATAAGAAGCAGAAATGGGGGAAACATAGCGGTAACTCATGAGACGACCGACCGGGTCGTCACATCTTCCCCCTCTTAAACAAACGTTCGTCCTCGAACGAGTCAAGAAACATACCTGAAGCCTCAAACAGGTGAGGATATTTGCTCTGCATCTCCCGCTCGGTCTCCCAGGTAGCCTCTTCCATGGGCCGACCTCTCCATTGCACTTTCACTGAAGCTATATCCTTTGATCTCAACTTTCGAACCTGATTACCCAAAATAGTTACTGGCTCCACATCATAAGTCAAATCATCATCAACGGAACTGTGCTGAAATCCAGAATATGAGACAGATCCCCAATATACTTCTGGAGCATAAAAACATGAAATACCGGATGCACACTCGACAAGCTGGGTGGCAAAGCAAGCTCATAAGCCACCTCCCCAATCCTTCGAAGCACCTCAAAAGGCCCAATGAACCGAAGACTCAATTTACCCTTCTTCCCAAAACTCATAACACCCTTCATGGGCGAGACCTTCAACAGAACCTTCTTACCAACCATGTAGGATACATCCCAAACCTTCCTGTCAGTATAACTCTTTTGTCTCGACTGCGCTGTACGAAGCCTCTCCTAGATAACCTTCACCTTCTCTAAAGTATCCTACACCAAGTCTGTCCCCAATAGCCTAGCCTCACCTGGCTCAAACCAACCAACTGGAGATCTACACTGCCTCCTATACAAAGCCTCATATAGAGCCATCTGAATACTCAACTGGTAGCTGTTGTTATAAGCAAACTCTGTGAGCGGTAGAAACTGATTCTATGACCCTCCGAAATCGAACACAAGCACACAAAATGTCCTCTAATATCTGAATAGTGCGCTCGGACTACCCGTCCGTCTGAGGGTGAAAAGATGTGCTCAACTCAACCTGAGTACCCAACACTCGCTGCACAGACCTCCAAAAATGCGATGTAAACTGAGTACCCCTATCTGAAATGATGGAAACTGGGACACCATGCAAATGAAAAATCTCCCGAATATAGATCCCTACCAACCACTCTGAAGAATAGGTAGTACACATAGGAATGAAGTGCGCGGACTTAGTCAATCGATCTACAATCACCCAAATAGCATCGAACTTCTTCAAAGTCCGTGGAAGTCCACAATCACCCAAATAGCATCGAACTTCTTCAAAAAGTTTACTCTGTTTTAACACTTACATGATTTTTTAAATGATTTTGTAACTTTTATTGGATTCCGATACGTGGGCCCGGGGTTGACTTTTAATTTGACTTTTTGACTTTTGATTAAGAACTTAGCATTTTCATATGGAATTAATTCATAGAGTTCGTGTTGATTTTATCAAATTATTTGTGTCTAGATTCGAGGCGTTCGAAGGCCGATTCGCGAGGCAAAGGCTAGTTGGAGTAGAGATTTGCATGGTCTGAGGTAAGTAACACTTCTAAACTTAGTTCTGAGGGTATGAATCCCTGAATTACGTGTTATGTGGTTGATATTAAGGTGACGCGAATACTAGGTGATGGACGTGTAGGCATGCACCATAAAAAATTGTGACTCGATCGATTCATTGGAACTCTAATCTTGTTGTTATCCATATATTCTCCATGTGTCAGTGAAATTGAGTTGCAATTCATGTTAGAAATCATGATTAGGATGCTAGTACTGTTGGGACCCACATAGGTCATGTTGCTGTTAAATTTCTTGCTTAATCTGTAATTATGTACTCAGTTACATCTATCATTCGCATATCATATCTCAGTCTCTGTTGCCATTTATTGATACTTCATAACAGTCATTGTCTGGGCTGATTTTCATGATATTGTAAGCTAGAAAGACTGGAGAGATTGATTACTGAGTGAAACCGATGGCTTGATTGTGAGGATATTTATAGGATCGGGCTGCATGCCGCAACAGGCTTTATTTATTCATATCATGATTAGCTTATTATAGCACTTGGGCAGGATCTGCCCCTCCGGAGTCTCACTTATTAGTATTGAGCGTATGTACCTACTGAGTGCGAGTGCGGGCGCCGAGTGCCGAGAGCGAGTGCCAACAGATTGGGTGGATTGAGTGACTGTGAGGATGGAGAGACTGTGAGAAATGACTGACTGTGAGGACTGAGTGATTGATACTCTGAAAGTATGCATATGATTTCATCACTGTTTATAGTTGGCATACATAATTGACATGTAGATATCGAGATGTATCATTTCTCATTTCAGTTATACTTAGCATATTTGACTTGTTTGCGCTTTCACTGTTGAACTTGAAAGCATGTCTATATTACTGTACTGTTATTTCTGTATTAGACTCCACCTGTTAAGCTTGTCACTACTTTCACCCAAAGGTTAGTTTTGTTACTTATTGAGTACATTAGTCGGTTGTACTCATACTATACTTTACACTTTGTGTGCAGATCCAGGTACTTCTGGGTATGGTGGTTGCTGACTTTGGAGCTTTTCTATCAGTTCAGAGATCCTCGAGGTAGTTGTCTTGCCATCCGCAGACATTGACTCTCCTCATTTACCTTTTAGTTTTCATTATACTGTTCTATCTTCTAGATAGTGTCACAGACCATGTTATTGTATAGATACTCAAGTACTTAGTGACACCCGAATTTTTGGGAGTTGTGTAATGAGTCGCGATATTTTTCATATTAGCTATTTTAAAAGATTTTTACTCTTAAGCATAATTTATTATGTTTTTACATTTAAAAAAATGTGTGATTTATTGTGAATGTCAGCTTGCCTAGTATGCGATAGACGACATCATGACATGTGAGATTTGGGCCGTGAGAAAAAGGAGAAAAAAGAAAAAGAGAAAAGAAAGAAAAAAAGAAAAGAAAGAGAAATACAAAGAAAAAAGAGGAAATTACCCATAAAAACTACCACGGGCGGAAATGTAATTAGTTTGATGGGTAAAAAAATAAATAGGTAGTGAAGGATAAATAGTTTTATTTTTATAGGTACTTGTATCATTTACCCTGCAATTTAAGCCCAAACCCATTTGACCCGTCAAAAATTTAATGAGTTGGGCAATAACTATTTCACTGATGGGCTAAGATAGGCAATGCCCAAGTTGACCGACCATTAAGCCACTGGCCAAAGTTGACCCGTGACACAGCCCAAACATGACCCGTGACTAGAACATCCCATTTAATGAGCAAATCCACAATTTTTATAACTTTTTCATTGTAAATTGTACCACCTTTACTTTAAAAGTAATAGTGGCTGACTCGTTGGATCTTGTCATACTTTATTGTTAAAATAGCACAGGCTAACCATTTTCCGGTCTGGTCACTCAAAAATAGCCAGCGGTTGCTAAGTCATTGAAAAATAGCCATTATCTTGCTGTAATAGAGACCGGTCCAGCATAATATACTGGAGTTCGGTGTAGCTGTGTATGAACTTTCAGCATATTATGTTGGACCGGTATACTTTGCTGGCTCCAGTATAATATACTAGAGTTCCAGCATATTATACTAGAATTTTAGTATATTATGCTGGAGTATTTTCTGGAATTTGAACACTATTTTCGTTCAGATTTATCTTTACATAAAAAGTAACTAAATTTCGATAACTTTTGAAACTGTGACCATTAATACCACCTTTACTTTAAAAGTAATAGTGGTTGACTTGTTGGATCTTGTCATACTTTATTGTCAAAATAGCACGGGCTAGCCAGTTTTCGGTCTGGTCATTCAAAAATAGTCAGCGTTTGTCGAGTCATTAAAAAATAGCCACTATTTTGCTGCAACAGAGACCAGTTCAGCATAATAACTTGGAGTTCGGTGCACATGTGTATGAACTTCCACCATATTATGCTAGACCGATATACTTTGCTAGCACCAGTATAATATACTGGAGTTCCAGTATACTCTGCTGGAAATCCAGTATAATATATTGGAGTTCCAGCAAAGTATACTGAAACTCCAGTACCAACATATTATACCGGAATTCCAGTATATTATGCTGGAGTATTTTCCGAAATTTGAACAGTGTTTTCGTTCAGATTTATTTTTACATGAAAAGTGACTAAATTTCGACAACTTTTGAAACTGTTGCTATTTTTGAATGACCACTTGTAAATCTGGCTATTTTTGAATTTCTTCCTACTTTATTTTCTGTTACGTGTCTGACAATAATGTATTTATAAAATTTCTTTTAGTTTTGGTTAAGGTTTATTTTGCAATTCATCTTTCTTTTTCTTTTTCTCGATTTGCATTTCACCTTTCTCCTTTTGTCTTTTTCTATTTTTTATTTTTTTTGGGAAAAAATACAATTTAAATTTTTTTCCTAATTGTAGCAGTAGTTTATAATTAACATTAGTGGCACCTATTTATTGTGAAATCTAATTCCATGTGATTTCAAATTACTGAATGAATCCGATTGCACGTTAATCACGTCTAGATTATATTTATATGTTCAGTATCTCCCGAAAAAGATATTATACAAAGTATATATAATGTTATACCATTATATCATGACTTTAGTATCCGATTTTGTGGGGAAATATCATTTAAATACTAGTTCTATTAAATGTAAGTTTTCTTAGTTAACTGCTATATATATATATATATATATATATATATATATATATATATATATATATATATATATATATATATATATATTCTATTTTGTGCTTAATTGTATGCTTTACTATTCATTTTGAAAATCACGTTTAAATTTTGAAATTGCTATAAAAGTGTCACGACCCGAATTTCCTACCGTCGGGACCGTGATGACGCCTAATATTGTACCCGCCAGGCAAGCCAATGTTTTGGAATATCTTACCTTTTTCTTTTATCTTTCAAATATTTAAGACTTGACAAAATAACCCAACAGAAATAAATGCGGAAGAAAACAGTTTAAAAGCTTAACTTTATGCAATACCGAAAATCGAAATAACATCCACCCAGAACTGATGTCACAACTCACAAACCGTCTAAGATTACTACAAACAAAGGTCTGAACGAAAAGTCTACATCTATCTTGAAAGTAGATAAAATAGAAAATGAAATGGGATAGAAGGGGACGCCAAAGCCTGCGGACGCCTGCAGGACTACCTTGGGTCTCCGGTACGCTGTGATAGCAACCAACCTCACGATCAGCCACTAGCTCCAAAATCTGCACAGAAAGTTTAAAGTGCAGTATCAGTACAACCGACCCCATGTACTGGTAAGTGCCGAGCCTAACCTCGACGAAGTAGTGACGAGGCTACGGAGGGGCATACAACATATACAACCTGCAACAGTTTAGTCTAAACAGAAAGAAAATACAGAATGTATTAAAGGAACAACTGGCATTAAATAAATCCAGAACCCAGCTGTTCTACTAGTTTTCAGCTATAACCAAAACTCAAGGGTGTTCCGACATCACCATAACGGACCTCAACAGATATGAACACATAACAACAACTGATGCGGCGCGCATCCCGATCCCATCATATAAACACAACAATATCAATATTTACCCTTATCCCTCCTTGTTGCGGCATGCAACCCGATCCCACCTGTCCACCCTTATTACTTACTCCTTGTTGCGGTGTGCAACCCGATCCCACCAGACAATCACATTCTCCCTTATTCCTCCTGTTACGGCGTGCAACCCAATCCCAATATATAAAGCAACACCAATTACGAAAATAAAGACAAGTGTTTCACAGATTAATTCAAATCCTCCAATATACTTATACCTCAACCCACACAACGGAATATCACTACGATTATGAAACTTCACCTGAGTATACTGCTCAGCGAGACCAACCAAGGTGTACCATGAGGCGCCCATAAACCAATAAAGACCAACAAGGTAATAAAACAAAACCAGAAAATAATTGAATATTTCAATAAAGAGAGCAACAATTAATATGAAGCGGTTGGACATGGAAACAATTATGAACACAGTTAAGTCATGGAAACAATTTGAACCAGTAGCAATTAAGATATGAAATAGTTTAATAGGAAACGGGGAAGGGAACAAGCTAGAAATGGTAATTTGGTGGCGCATAGGTACTCATCACCATACCTATACGCCACACACATGGGATTTCACATAGCAAATAAGTCGGGGATTCCTATTCCCTCAAGTCAAGGTTAGACCAAACACTTACCTCAAGCCAACAGGTAATTCAACACTCAATCACCGCTTTACCTCTTGATTCCACCACCAATTCACTCGTATCTAGCCATAATTAGTTTAATAACATCAATAAATGCTAAATAATTCAACTCCAATGCATAATTAAAGATTTTCCATCATTTTTCCCAAAAAGTCAAAAATCGACCCTGGGCCAGCTTGGTCAAAACTCGAAGTTCGAACCAAAATCTGACTAGCCATTCACCCACGAACTCGAATATGCAACTGGTTTTGAAATTCGACCTCAAATTGTGGTCCAAATTTCCAAAATTTGAAAATACTAATTTCTGCCCAAGAACACCCAATTTCCCATGAAAAACCCTAGATTGAAGTGAAATCATGTAAAAAGATGAATTAGATTGAAGAAGATGAGTTAGAAATTACTTACCTATGATTGGAGAAGTTTGGGTCTTTGAAAAATCGCCTACAGATGTTTAGGGTTTGAGAGAATCGAAAATGGTGAAAATTCCGTCTAAAATCTCACTTAACAGGCTGCAGTTATCGCAATTGTGATCAGGGGTTCGCAATTATGAACCCTATAAATTTCTGCTGCCTTCGCATTTGCGACAACTGCGACCTTCGCATTTCCAGCCAGAGTGTTGCATTTGCGAGGATGGCCTGCTCAGTTCTAGTTCGCATTTGCGACATTGTTATCGCATTTCCCAGGCCTGCTCACTTCGCAATTGCGAAGCCTGATCTCGCAATTGCGAGATCAGTGGCCTGTGCAAAACACCAAATGTATCAGCTGAGTTTTCCTAAGTCCTAATCACCTAGTGGCCTATCCAAAACTCACCCGAGCCCTCGGGGCTCCAAACCAAACATGCACACAAGTCTAAAAATATTATACGGACTTGTTCGTACGATCAAATCATCAAAATAATATCAACAACTACGAATTTAGCACCACAATTTATGAAATTCTTAAGAACATTGAAATTTCCATTTTCTCAACTATGAGTCCGATTTATATCAAATCAACTCATATTCTTACCAAATTTTACAGATTCGACTTAATTATTATTTAAACCTGTACCGGAATCCGGAACCAAAATACGGGTCTGATACCATCAATATCACACACCACTTCATTTCCAAAAGTCTTTATATTTTCCGGCAAATAATTTTCTTTAAAAATTCTTTTCTCGGACTAGAGACCTCAAAATTCGATTCTAGGCATACGCCCAAGTCCCATATTTTACTACGGATATTACGGGTCCGTCAAATCACGGGTCCAGATCTGTTTACCAAAAATATTGACCGAAGTCAACTTTAATCAATTTTAAATGCTAAATTCTATATTTTTCTTAAATTTCACATAAAAGCTTTCCAAAAACGCGCTCGGACTGCGCACACAAATCGAGGTAAAATAAAAAGAGGTTTTAAGGCTTCAGAACACATATTTGACTTCTAAAACAAGAGATGACCTTTTGGATCATCACATTCTCCACCTCTAAAACAACCGTTCGTCCTCGAATGGACATAAAAAAGTATCTGAATCGGTGAAAAGATGGAGATTATAGGCTCCGCATATCGGACTCGGACTCCTAGGTCGCTGCCTCAACAAGCTAACGCCTCCACTGTATACGGACTGAAGGGAAATTCTTTGATCTCAACTGACGAACTTGTCGGTCTAGAATAGCTACCAGCTCCTCCTCATAGGTCAAGTCCTTGTCCAACTGGACAGTGCTGAAGTCTAACACATGGGATGGATCACCGTGATACTTCCGAAGCATGGACACATGAAACACTGGATGCACAACTAATAAACTCGGCGGCAATGCAAGTCTGTAAGCCACCTCTCCCACTCGATCAAGAATCTTAAAAGGACAGATGAACCTAGGGCTTAGCTTGCCCTTTTTCCCAAATCTCATCATGCCCTTCATGGGCGACACCCGAAGCAACACTCGCTCTCCGACCATGAATGCCACATCACGAACCTTACGGTCGGCATAACTCTTTTTCCTGGACTGAGCTGTACGAAGCCCATCTTGAATGATCTTAACCTTGTCTAAGGCATCCTGTACCAAATCCATACCCAACAACTGAGCCTCCCCCGGCTCAAACCACCCAAAGGGCTACCAACACTGCCTATCATATAATACCTTTTAGGGAGCCATCTAGATGCTCGATTGATAACTGTCATTGTAGGCAAACTCTGCTAGAATCAACTCTCGAAGTCCATCCATATTAGGCACACAAACTCGACCCTACATCCTCAAAACTCCATCATCTCCAACTGTAACCTGCTTGGAACCATCGTGCCGCACTATGTCCCTAAGGACTAGCAAATGAGGATCATCATACTGCCGATCCCTGATACGCTCGAATTAGAAGACTGAGCGACTGTGTAAGCTAAAACATGGCTGGGCTCAGATACATCCAATCTCACTAACTGATTGGCTAAGGCCTGAACATCCAAAGTAAGTGGTCTCTCACTGACCGGAATATACGCAAGGCTACCCATATTGGCCGACTTCCTACTCAAAGCATCAGCCACTATATTGGCCTTCCCAGGATGATACAAGATGGTGATATCATAGTCTTTCAGTAGCTCCAACCACCTTCTCTGCCTCAAATTTAGCTCCTTCTGCTTGAACAAGTACTGTAAACTCTTGTGATCCATGAAAACCTCACACGATACCCCATATAAATAATGCCTCCAAATCTTCAGCGCGTGAACAATGGCTGCTAGTTCCAAATCATGAACTGGATAATTCTTCTCGTGAATCTTCAATTGCAGGGAAGCATATGCAATAACCTTGCCATTCTGCGTCAACACTGCACCAAGTCTAATACGAGATGCGTCAAAATATACTATGGCCCGAAATCTGTGGGCAACACCAACACCGGCACCGTAGTCAAAGCTGTCTTGAGCTTCTGAAAGCTCTCCTTACACTCGTCCGACCACCTGAATGGGGCACCCTTCTGGGTCAACCTGGTCATCAGGGCTGCTATATATGAAAACTCCTCCACAAACCGATGGTAATAACCTGCGAAACCTAAGAAACTCTGGATCTCTGTAGCTGATGTGGGTTTGGGCCAATCCTTGACTGCCTCAATCTTCTTAGGATCCACTTGAATACCCTCTGCTGATACAACGTGACCCAAGAAAGCAACTACCAACCAAAACTCACATTTCGAAAACTTAGCATATAACTGGCTGTCTCTCAGAGTCTGGAGAATAACTCAAAAATGTTGCTCGTGCTCCTCTCGACTGTGGGAGTAGATCAAGATATCATCAATGAAAACAATCACAAAGGAATCAAGATAGGGCTTGAACACCCAATTCATCAAAGCCATAAATGCTGCTGGAGCATTTGTCAACCCAAATGACATCACTAGAAAATCATAATGCCTGTACCGAGTGCGAAAAGCTGTCTTAGGGTCAGATGCCCTAATACTCAACTGATGGTATCCCTATCTCAAATCAATCTTCGAAAATACTTTGGCACCCTGAAGCTGATCAAATAAATCATCAATCCTCGGCAATGGATACTTGTTCTTGATGGTGACTTTGTTTAAGTATCGATAATATATGCACATCCTCATCGATCTATCCTTTTCTTAACAAACAACACTGGCGCACCCCATGGCGAGATACTAGGTCTAATGAAGCCCTTATCAAGCAAGTCTTGCAACTGTTCCTTCAATTATTTCAACTCTGGTGGGGCCATGCGGTACGGTAGAATAGAAATAGGTTGAGTGTTTGGAGCCAAATCAATATCCCTGTCAGGTGGCATCCCCGGTAGGTCTGCAGGAAATACCTCTGAAAACTCCCAAATAGCTAGCATAGAATCCATAGAAGGAACCTCAACTCTGGAATCGTGAACATAAGCCAAATAAGCCAAACACCCCTTCTCGATCATATGCCGAGCCTTCATATAAGAAATGACCCTACTGGTAGAATGACCAGGAGTCCCTCTCTACTCCAATCGAGGCAACCCCGGCAAGTCTAAGTTCACGGTCTTGGCATGACAGTCCAATATAGCATGATAAGGTGACAATTAATCCATCCCCAAAATGACATCAAAATCCCCCACATCGAGAAGTAGGAGATCTACACTAGTCTCAAGACCCCCAATAACAACCACACACCAATGATAGACATGATATACAACAATAAAATCACCCACCGATTTGGACACATATATAGGAGCACTCAAAGAATCACGAGGCACAATCAAATACGAAGCAAAATAAGACGACACATATGAGTATGTAGACCCTGGATCAAACAGAACTGAAGCATCTCTACTACAAACCAGAACAATACCTGTGATAACTGCATCGGAAGACTCAGCCTCAGGCCTGGCTAGGAAAGCAAACATCGGGGCTGGGCCCCACCACTCTGAACTACACCCCTGGGATGGCCTCCTACTGGCTGGCCTCCACCTCTGGCGGCATGACCTCCAGCTCGAGCTGCCTGACCCCTACCTCTAGCTAGCTTAGTGGGCGGTGGAACACCCGGTGCCGGAACCATGGCACGAGAACCCTGATGTTGAGAACTGCTCGAGGCTCAAGGGAAATATCTAGCAATATGCCTCGTATCACCACAAGTATAACAAGACTTTGGTTGCTAAGACTGCTGACCCTGAAATTGACCCTGACGACCTGAGTAACCACCCTGAAAACTCTAGAGCGAAGATGCACTGATAGGAGCTGGTGGTGCACTGTAGGGTAGCTGATTAGAATACTGCTTATGAGGGCCACGACCACCTGGAGCACCGTGAGAAGGCTGAATTTCTAAATGAAACGGCCTGGGAGGATGGCCTCTACCAAAAGAATCCATGCCTACAGTCAAGGCACCAATAAACCTGCTAGAATGACGAGGCCTCTTGTCAGACCCAAGCCATCTACAATCTAATAGGCTGAGCGAGTCCCTCAATAAAACTCCTCACCCTCTCTCTATCGGTGGGGAGTATAAGAAGAACATGACAAGCCAAATCAATAAACCGCGTCTTGTACTGAGTGACAGTCATATAACCCTACTGAAGACGCTCGAACCGCCTGCGATACTCCTCTCTCTGAGTGACTGGAAGGAACTTCTCGAGAAATAGCTGAGAGAACTGGTCCCAAGTCAAAGCAGGTGACCCAGCTGGTCTGGCCAAACAATAATCCCTCCACTATTTCTTGGTAGAACCTGACAGATAAAAAGCAGCAAAGTCGACCCCATTGGTCTCCACTATCCCCATGTTCTATAGAACCTCGTGACAACTATCCAAATAATCCTAGGGATGCTCTGAAGATGTACCGCCATAGGTAGTAGTGAAAAACTTGGTGAACCTTTCCAATCTCCACAAAGAATCAGAAGACATAGCTGATCCATCACCGATATATGCCCCAACACCAAGCGGGACTACCCCAACTGGCTGAGCTGCTAGAGTCTAAAACTGGGGAGCCATTTGCTCCGGAGTGCGAGTAGCGGGAGTCTGTTCTCCTCCCTCAACTCGAGAGATGACTGGTGCTACAAGAAGTATACCGGCCTGAGTAACACTCTCCATAAGGCCCACCAGACAGACCAAAAAGTCTGGAAGTACCGGAGTAACAATGAACCCCTCCGGAGCCTGAGCTGGCTCTACTGGAATGGTCTGGGCCGGAACCTCATCATCAAACTCTACCTGAGGCTTCGCTGCTGGTGCTGTTGCTCTAGGCTGAGCCCTGCCTCTACCTCGGCATCTAGCACGACCTAGGCCTCGTCCTCTACCCCTCGTAGGAGCTGCTGTTGGGGGCTCGGGCTGCTGATCAGCTGATGAAGCGGTACGTGTTCTCGCCATCTGCGAAAGAACAGAGTAGAAGTTCAATTAGCATTGAGAAATCAAATCGCACGGCAGAGAAGAATAGATGTGAAGTATTTCCTAAACTCTGTAGCCTCTAGGGGATAAGCACAGACGTCTCCATACCAATCCCTCAGACTCTACCTAGCTTGTTCGTGAATTGTGAGACCTAGGCAACCTAGTGCTCTGATACCAACTTATCACGACCCAGATTTTCCACAGTCAGGATCATGATGGCGCCTACTCCTGAAAGCTAGGCAAGCCAACAGACGCGAATATAATACATTAATCGTTAACTCAAACAATAAAGGAAATAATAGCTACAACTAAACAAATATAAAGTACAGAAGTTTTATAACAGATCCAAAACTCTAAAACAAGTCTACCCAATGATCCGGTGTCACAATTTCATGAACATCTAAGAATTTCTACAAACATTGGTTTAAAGGAAATATAGCTGTTCTCGAAATGAAGAGAGATAGAAAAATCTAGGATAAAGGGAAGGGGACTCCAAGGTCTGCGAACGCTGGCAGATCTACCTTCTGTCTCTTGTGGACTGAAGGCAACAACCTAAACTTTACTCACGAGGTTCAGCACCAAAATCTGCACAGAAAGTGCAGAGTGCAGTATCAGTACAACTGACCCTATGTACTTATAAGTGCCGAGCCTAATCTCGGCGAAGTAGTGACGAGGCTAGGACACGACAAACATCATAAACCTGTGCAGTTAATCAATATACTAATAGGATAACAGTAATGAAAGTTAAGCAGAAATGAACGGGAAGGGGAAATATGCTATGAGGGTTCCAACATAAAGAATCACAGTAGTAAAGGAATTTAAATAGCTAAAACACTTGAACCGATAATAACAATAAACACATCAAACAGAAATTTGCACGGCATCACCCTTCGTGATTTTACTCTCAATCCTCACCATGCATTCAACAATAGTAACGTGCGCAGCATCACCTTTCGTGCTTTATCACTCTTCCTCACCATATGAATAATATAAATGTGCACGACATCACCCTTCATGCTTTATCACTCTTCCTCACCATATGAATAATATAAATGTGCATGACATCACCCTTCGTGCTTTATGATTCTTCTTCACCATAACAACAACAGAAACAATAACAACCCGATAAGGGCATCACAATTAAACAACTTTATTTCTTCATTTAATTTCATAATAAAAATCTCAACTTGAGCCAATACTCACCCAATAGCCAAACCAGGAACAACATAGTAAAACTTGTTAACATGAACAATAACTAGTTTAAACAGGAATAATACATATAAAGAAATATAATTGTCACAAGTATAGAACTCACTCGCATGCTATGACCCGACACAACATATAGATACTCATCACCACAGGTATACGTCGTACTCAACAACTAACAAGTAGAACATAGGGCAAACAATACCTAATCCCTCAAGCTAAGGTTAGCCACAACACTTACCTCGATTCCACGACCACAATCAAGCCTCAATTACTGCTTTACCTCTTTATTCCACCTCCAATCCACTTGTATCTAGTCATAAATAATTTAATAACATAAATAAATACTAAAGAATTCAATTCCAATGCTTAATTATAGGTTTCCCAATATTTTTTCCAAAAAGTTAAAAATCGATCTTGGGCCCGCTTGGTCAAAACTCAAGGTTCGGACCAAAACTCGATTACCCATTCACCCCCGATCCCGGATATGCAATTGGTTTTGGAATCCGACCCCAAATCGATGTCTAAATTCCAAATTTGTAAAATTTCCAATTCCCCCCAAACTCCTAATTTCTACTCTTAAAGAACAAGATTTTGGCCTAGAAATCTAATGGGTGTTGATGGAAAATGAAAGAAATGAGTTTGAGAACACAAACCTATTATTTGGTGTTGAAATCCCTCTTCAAAAATCATCCAAAGTCGAGTTCTATGGAAGAAAATATGCAATTTTGAGCAAATCCCGACTTAGGTTCTGTTTTAAAATCACTGGACAGGTCTTTTTCACATTCGCAAGAAGCCTGTCCGGTTTGCGAAGCAGCGGTCCTATTAACTTTCGCGTTCGCGAGACACACTATGCGTTCGCAAAGGTATGTCGCCCCTAACCTTCGCGTTCGTGAGTCGCTTGGCGCATTTGCGTAGTGTGTCATTCCCCTCCCCCAGTTCCCATTCTTCACATTTGCGAACACGTATTGCGATAGCCTGGTCGCGTTCGCAAAGGGTAATGCCCCTAACGCTTCGCGTTCACGACCAATGCCACGCGTTCGCGCAGAAGGATTTCTCCTTCAGACCAAGCTTCTCTTCGCGTTCACGAGAGATCTTTCGCGAACGCAAAGAAGGATACATCTGTGCACCTGCAACAGCAAAACAGAAGAAACCTCTAAGTCCACAACACACTGAAGCCTATCCGAAACCCACCCGAGCCCTCGGGGCTCCAAACCAAATATGCACACTAGTCTAAAAATATCATACGGACTTGCTCGTGTGATCAAATCGCCAAAATAACATCTTAAAGAATGCATTTAACATCAAAATCAACGGAATTCTCAAGAACACTTAAAGTTCCTATTTTCACAATCGAGGGTCCGAATCACGTCATCAAAACTCCGTTTCTCACAATATTTCACAGACATGAATTAAATACCATATTAAACCTGTACCGGGTTTCGGAACCAAAATACGGGCCCGATACCAACAAAATCAAATATTGTTCAATTTCTAAAAACCCTTATATTTCCAGTTAAATAATTTTTTTCAAAAATTTATTTCTCAGGCCAGGGACCTCGAAATTCAATTGCGGGCATACGCCCAAGTCCCATATTTTACTACGGACCCTCCGGGACCGTCAAATCACGGGTCTGGATCCGTTTACCCAAAATATTGACCAAAGTCAACTTAATTCAATTTTAAAGGCAAAATTTGGTATTTTCTCAAATTTTCACATAACGACTTTTCGGAAGCATGCCCGGACTGTGCACATAAATCGAGGAGAAAGAAAATAAAGTCTAGTAGGCCTCGAAGCCCTGAATTGGGTTCTAAAATACGAGATGACCTTTTGGGTCATCACAGGATCTTGATAAAAAGGTAACGTTTGTTTCTTAGTAACAGAGAAAGAGAATATTTTGTCAAAAATCAGTTTTTACAAATGAATTCTCCCCCTTTCTTTTTGGCCCCTCTTATATGACACACATTTCTAGCAAACTCTAATAGTACAAACCACAAAGTATATTCGCTAGAATATTCCCTTTAGTATCTTATTTTGAAAATTAGCCATTATAGCTTCATCAGTAAGGCTCAACCTCGACCATTCGTCATCATCTCGACCACAGCTCCCGTCGACTCTTCGGCTACGAGTATTTCTGCTTCCTGGATCTTATCGACTAACGATGACTCGAGAATTTTTCGTTTTGGGTAATCTTATTTTGAATAATATTTAGGCAGATTTTGATCCATACAAATCTTAGACAATATTAATATGCAAAAGATAGACCAAATATTTTTATAGTAAAGTCTCACGTGTACTATTCGAATAGCAATGAACAATGATAATAATACAATAATCAATGATCCAAAATTGTGGAAGATAGCAATATGTTCTTAAAAAAAAGAATACTTTTATGTTCTTCATGCGTTTGTCCATTTTTTAAAATAGAAAAGGAGCATATTTAAAAAATTATAGGCCACCTCCATTGGAAATAAATAGCTTTGAGGACACACAAACTTACATGATGCTAGATTGGCCTCACGGAGAGACTCACCATAATTGAAATAATTTAGCAGCAGTACTAATAATCCTACTGGACTACTCGTAAAGAAATTTGAGCAGAGACCAATGTAAAATAGCAAGGGCTAGCCACTTTTTGGACTGGTCATTTAAAAATAGCTAGCGTTTGCAAAGTCATTGAAAAATAGTCACTATTTTGCTACAACACGGAAAGTTCTAGCATAATATACTGAAAATCGGTGCACCTATGTATGAACTTCCAACATATTATGCTGGAACTCCAACACGCGAAAAGTTCCAGCATAATATACTGGAGATTTGAGCACATGTGTATGAACTTCCAGCATATTATGCTGGACCGATATATTATACAGAGTATTTTTTGGATTTTGAACAGTATTTTCATTCAGATTTATCTTTACATGAAAAATGACTAAATTTCAATTACCTTTGAAACCATAACTATTTTTGAATGAACACTTATAAATCTAGCTATTTTTGAATTTCTTCCTAGACCAACACTATTGTGCCTGATTGGGTTATACACATAAAGCAAGTAAATTCGCTTACGTATGGTCTAACCATTACAGGAGGCCCAATTGAACAATAGCTGCATTAACTGGGCCTAATTTTGTGTCAAGGATTCTCTCATTTGTGATCTAGACTAGGTTGATTGACATAAAATGGACTTTTGGGGTAGTCTTAATTGAATGTCCTCAAAATTGGTGGTATTTAAAAAATGACCTCAGATACCTACAAGCTCTTCAGAGATTTGTCTATCGGGATTAAATTAATCATCGAAGTCTACCGAATTGTCATACTTTTGCTCTTTAGGATTTCTCTACCAATCAAGTATAGTTGATGCTATTATTATTTGACCTATTTATTAAGTTGTTCATTAAAGTCTACCGGATTGTCATACTTCCTTTCTTCAAGGAGTTCTCTACCGGTGTCAATAGAGTTGATGTTATATTTTATCTATCTATATGTTATGTTGTTCATTGAAGTCTAATGGATTGACATACTTTTTCTGCGTTGTTTTAACAAAGTGACTTAAATTTCGATCAAACAAGTCCAACGTAACTCTGCTCCAAATGATCTCAAATTTGAAACAAAACTTTTACATACCAATACAAATAATCCTCAATCACCAATTTAGTCAAATAACACCAAATCAAAAGACGCACTTTATCTTGTTTAACACTTTTTAACGTCCAACAATGGAGTTTTAAAATTTGTACAGTAAATAACTAAAATCTATGACTAAACTAAAATTTTAAGCATAAATTATTATCATTCAAATGATTTTAACAATAATTGATTATTAACTTTTAATTTATCACCATCAAACAAGAATTTCAAGCTTTAAAAATTAAAGAACTATGGTGTTCAAGTAAAAAAAAAAGGTGTGACGACCCGACCAGTCGTCTTAAGAATTTACGCCCCGATCTTCTATTAACTGCTTTTCCCAAGTTTATTTCTGCTAATTTGATTTGCCGGGATATTCGGTTTTGAGTTTCGGAGAGTTTTGGGACATTTAGTCCCTAAATGAGAGCTTAAGTGTTGGAGAGTTGACCGTAGTTGGAACAGTGTGAAGGTGGCCTCAAAATGGAAATCCGATGGTTCCGTTAGCTCCGTTGGGTGATTTTGGGCTTAGGGGTGTGTTCGGATTGTGTTTGGAGGTCCGTAGCTAATTTAGGCTTGAAATGCCGAAAGTTGAATTTTTGAAGTTTCCGGTTCGATAGCGAGATTTTGATCCGAGGGTCGTAATGGAATTCCGGAAGTTGGAGTAGCTCCATTGTGTTGAATGTGACGTGTGTGCAAAATTTTAGGTCACTCGAACGAGGTTTAATAGGATTTTTGATCGAAAGCGTATTTTTAGAGTTTTTGGACTTCTTAGGCTTGAATTTGATGAGAAATAGGTGTTTTGATGTTGTTTTGTGCGTTCCGAAGTTTGGAACAAGTTCGAATGAGGTTATAGGATATGTTGGTATGTTTGGTTGAGGTCCCGGGGGCCTCGGGTGAGTTTCGGGTGGTCAACCAGACCATTTCTTGATGTTTGAAGTTGCAGAAAACTGCTGGTGTGTTGTAGACCAGTTGTTCTTTGCGTTCACGACTGGCCATCACGTTCGCGAAGGGATAGGACGTGGAGCTGAAGGTTTAGCCTTCGCATTCGCGAGGGAGGTCCCGCATTCGCGAAGGGTTGGGGTCTTGATCTACACGTTCGCGAGAAGGGGCCGCGTTTGCGAAGAAGGGGCCGCGTTTGCGAAGAAGGGGACGCATTCGCGAAGAAGGAAAAATGGTCAACGTCAATTTGTGCTTCACAAACGCGAAGGTCTGACTGCGTTCGCGATTAAGGGAATCCCCGGGCAGAGTTTTTAAAACCCAAAATCGATAGTTTGAGCCATAATTCATATTTTGGACTTGGGAGCTCGGGAGATTTGTGATTTTTGAAGAGATTTTCACCTGGGCGATTTGGGTAAGCAATTCCTACTCGTTTTAGACTAATTTCCATGAATCTACGCTTAAATCCATCCTTTAATTTCGAAATTTTGGTGGAAATTGGAGGAAAAGTTCTTAGACCAAGAAATTAAGTTTTGATTGAGGATTTGACATCGGATTGGGATAATTTTGATATGGTTAGACTCGTGAGAGTGTGAGGATTCTGAAAATATAAATTTTTCCCGATTCTGAAATGTGGACCCGAGGGGAATTTTGGTTATTTTACGTAATTTCGCGTATTAGCTTAGAATTTAATTGTAGAATCAGTTACTTGAAGTGTTATTTACATTATAAAATTGAATTGAATAGATTTGGGCCATTTGGAGTCGAGTACTCATGGCAAGAGCGTGGTTTCAGGTTGATTTTGAGCCGGTTCGAGGTAAGTGGTCTGTCTAACCTTGTGTTGGGGACCTTCCCCTTAGGATTGGTATATTTGGTAATTGAAATACCTTGTATGTGAGGTGACGAGTGCATACTTGTGCTGATTGTTGGAAATCCGGTTTTCTTTAAGTAATTACTAATACGTTTCCTCCCCTGTTTCTATTACTTGCACTATTAAGCCTATTGTTAGCTTATGAAAGCATGTGTAAGTGGCTTAATTGCTTTATTTGCTCAACCTGCCTTACTTGAATTCTGTGCAGCATGCTAGGCTAGAATCACTTATTGCCTTAATATGAAGTCTTGCCATTTCTATATATTTTCCTGTTGCTGCTGTGTATTTATTTTAGGACTACGGATGTGGGATTCCGGTAGCTCCCCCTTGTCTGTTTATTTTGGGACTACGGATATGGGATTCCGGTAGCTCCCTCTGCATATTTATATGGAACTACGGGAATGCACCTGGTAGATTCCCCCAGTACTGGGTATTTACATTTGGGACTACGGAATGAGATTCCGGTAGATCCCCGCACACTATGAGTTGGACTATGGGACGGGAAGATCCATTGGATACGCACACATGGGACTACAGGACGGTATCCTGGAAGATCCCCGATTGTTATTATTGGTGCTGAGATGTATTTCCTTTCCGTGTTTACCTTGTTTTTGTATAGTTGTTGCTGTCCTGTATATCCTGTGTTATTTTACTGCCGTACTTTTTATACAATTCTGTTCTATACTATTTGTCACACCTCCTTTCTCCGCACCCGCGAGGGCGCAAGAGAGTTTTTCCAATTAAAGGACAATCGAAACGGGATTGGTTTATTAATTTCAGAGTCGCCACTTGGGAGATTTAGGGTGTCCCAAGTCACCAATTTTAATCTCGAATCGAGGAAAAGAATGACTCCATATTACAGTCTGCGTACCAGAAATCCGGATAAGGAATTCTGTTAACCCGGGAGAAGGTGTTAGGCATTCTCGAGTTCCGTGGTTCTAGCACGGTCGCTCAACTGTTATATTCGGCTTGATTATCTGATTTTATACAAATATGAACTTATGTGCAAATTTTATCTTTTAACCGCTTTATTATTATTGTTTTTAAAAGAAATGTGAACATCGCTTAAAACACGTCTTTGGACTGCGTCACATGAAATGCACCCACAATCCGGAACACGTTTTATTTGATGTTTTGGGATTTGGATACGGGTCGCATGAAATGCACACCCAGGCTTAAGAAAGTAAAATATTAAACACGCGCCTAAAGAGACTATCGCGTTATTATTTTGGGAAGACCGTGAAATTCGCTAAACGGTCCTTCCGAATTCTAATTAAACCATACATTTTGTGAGGGCCCCGCAATCTATACGTTTTATTTGGCGAGGCTCGTCTCATTTTTATTTTAAAGGATAAACCTACAATGACTATATTTTCTATTAAGTTCGTCTCTAAAAATAAAAGAAAATCTCTTAATTATTTACATGCTGAAAAACGTCAACTTATTAGTTATTAGTTTACGGCTAATGCGAATGGAAAATTGCGATCGAGTTTGTACAAAGAAAAACTACTTTCATTCTATATTCTATTATTCAATAATACGAGAACATGAGATTGACATACCATAATATCAAAATAAATTAACTAGTATTTGATTAATTTAAACTAACATTATTTAGATGAAGAAATTATACACATGCAACCCCATTACTCATTAATAAATCGACTACATTTTTATACAAAGAAAGGAAAATTATATTCAAACACAAATCTAAACAGGAGGGATTCAACAGGAACAAAGCCTGATTAATATTTCATTTTTTGCTTTAAGCCGAGATTGTACAAATGTGTACATGGAAACAGCAGTACAAGAACAAAAGAAGTAGGAGTCAGCAGCAATAATACCACAGCAACAGCAGATTCAGCAACACCGCAAAACCAGTAACAACCAGTAGAATAACCCAGCAACAGATTGAAAACTCAGCAATACCAAAGTGCAATCACAATCAAAGCAGAGGAGAGAAAAGATACAAGATGCAGTAATTTCGGATTTTTGAATAACACTCGAGAAAAGCAAACGGAAATTATTCGAGTGAAAGTTCAAATTATATTTCTCTTTTACTCTCTAACACTCTTGAAATTTTCCAGAATGTATTACTCTCAAAAATATTCTCTCAATAATCCCTAAGTCTTCCTTAATGTTCAAGTTCTAAAAACTCTCTCCCAAAATCCCTTCAAGGTTCAAGTTCTCGCCCCTTTTAATGTCAAGAATGACTCTATATATAGCAAGACAAGTCTTCCATTCCCAACCCCAAAATTATTCCCCCAATGGCATACTTTGGCCCACTATTAAATGTCTTCTTTATTTTAAATATTGTTCCCCATGCCTACATTAAACAAGTACAGGATTCCCAACCCATTACAATATGTTCCCCATGCCTACATTAAACAAATACCACACTCCCAACCCATTACAATATGTTCCCCATGCCTATATTAAACAAATACAAGATTCCTCCCCATTATGTTTTGTCTTGTCCCCCATTATATTAAACAAGTACATCAAAAACCCCACCCCATTATATTTGTCCCCCATGCTTAACATAAAGAATCAAAATAATGTTCAATTACCAAACTACCCCTCCGACCTTATTGCAATTACAAATCTACCCCCGAATGCAATGCAATTTACCAAATTACCCCTCTGCTCTAAACAATCAATTAATCATAACTTGACCAAAATATGATCAAGATGACCAATTTCTCAACAATCTTCAACAACAATTATATGAACACGATGAACAACACAACTCAAAATCAATGGAATGAATTAACCATATCGGGAACCAATCCTGGTTAATTTAGACCATGAATGTATGAGCAAAAACACAACAATACAAACAACAATATGCATGATTCAAATTAAATCAACAAATCACAAACAAACATAAACTCACATTAAATCACTGGATTTAAACATGAACTTCAAACAAAGATGAACATGAATTAAATTTATTTTTAGCAACAAACATGACGAATTCACATGACTCAAACAACATTAATAATTCTGGAAAATACATAACAACATGAAACAAATTGAAGAAATAACCAATTAAATTTCAATTCGAATCTAACAAACATTAAACTAACAAATATTCACTTAAACAACAATACAAACATGAAATAAACATGAAAAACAATTAATTAATCTTTCATTTAAAATCTAAAAAATTAATTTAACAAACAACACATGAACATGAACTAAAAACTAATTCAAACGATAAACAAAACAAACATTTGCCGATTTTAGATTCAAAAATATCAAAACAAAATACGGACAAAATAAAACTCAAAAACTACTAACCGGATTGAAATAAAATATGTACGGACTGTTTCGACGAACCTCGACCAAAACTCAACCGAACGACGACGAACACGAACCTAAGAAGTTGACACCGAAGCAACAACAACAATCGACGCAGCAGATGAAACAATCGACGAAGAAAATGAAACAGAAATATAGCGTGGCGGGTCTGTTTGGAGATGATGTGAGGTGGAAGGCAGAAGCAGAACTCGTCGAGCCATGAACGTCGAGGGTCATCCATGGACGTCGAGCTCGACTTTGAGCTTGACGTTGAATGATGACGATGAAGCAGGAGCAACTGGGAGATGAAGCAGACGACCAACGAACACGAGCAGACGACAGTAGCAGCAGCTCGGTGGGTCTGCTTGGCTTAAGGACGTCGAGCAGCTGCTCGGAGGTGACATAGGAACTGTGCACGCGTGGGGGACTGAAGGTCGACGGACAGTAGCAGCTGGAGGTCGGAGGGTTGTTTGGACGTGATGGTGGTTGACGATGACGACGCAGCAGTGGCGACCATGGATGTCGAGCTCAAGCTTGAGCTCGGCGAAGACGCAGCAGTCGCGGGGTTTACTTGGACGCGAGGGAGGTGGAGCTTGTGTGTGTTTGATGTGTGTGTGTGTGTGTTGTCGATAGGGAGGCAGCCATGAGAGCTGCTCGTGTGGATGGGGAGGTAGCCATGGATGGCTTGGGGTGGTTTGAGTTTGGGGAAGAAGAAGATGGAGGGGGGAGGCGGATGGTAGTTTAGGGTTTTTTGTTTTTGTTATTTTTGTTTTGTTCTTGTGTTTGGACCAAAAAATGAAGAATGGGGTTGGGTATTGGGTTAATGGGGCAGACCGGGTCGACCCGGTCTGAAGTGGAATGGGTCATGGAGAAGATTGTGCAAATTTTTGGGCCTTTGGCTCACAATTGAAGAAGTGGCCCAATCCGATTTTTCTTTGTATTTTTGTTCTCTTTTCTTCTTTTATTTTCTAAAACTAAATTATAAAAGTACTTAAATTATTATTAAGAACTAAACTAAGTTATAAAAGCGCAAATTAACTCCAATAACAATTAACGCACAATTAAGTAATAATTAAGCATAAAATTGTTCATTTGGACATTAAATGCTAAAAATGCAAAAGATGCCTATTTTTGTAATTTTTAATTTTTTGTAAAAACTAATTTAATTACTAACAATTATAGAATTAAATCCTACATGCAAATGCGACATATTTTTGTATTTTTTATTAATTTAACAAATAAGCAAACACAAACAAATACAAATAATTATCCAAAAATATCACAAAAATACTCAAAATTGCACACCAAGGAAAATCATTTTATTTTGCATTTTTTGGGAGTATTTCTCATATAGGGCAAAAATCACGTGCTTACAGCTGCCCCTCTTTGCCCGGAGACACGAAGGGTTTTCGTGCAAAGATAAAGCGAGCGATTTTTGCCCATCTGAGTACTCCGTGTGAAGCATTTTTTTGAAAAAGATTTAACCGAACCTTTGCTTCAAAGGTTTCCTACATATCCCTGGCTAAAGGGGAATCAGGTTAATGTAGTTCGGGAAATTTTGGTAGCTGGGACTACCGTGGGATTGCAATGTACTGCTGTTGCATGTTCTTATCACTGCTTACCGATCTCCTTATTACACCGTGCTTAAAAAAACAAGAAGCTAGGCTAGACTGAAATTTGTTCTTGTTGCATGGCTTTCTCGTCGGCTTGTGTTTCCTCCGGTGCTTTTCTTCCGATGCTTTTCTTCCTTTTGACCCATGCTTTTGAGTATGTGCTGGGACCTCTTGTTGCAACCTTTTGCTTCTCGGTGCTGGGATTTTTTATTGTTTCCTGTTGGGGATTCCTGCTGTAACCCTCTGTTTTATTGTCTTCTGACTTGATCTTGAAACGTATGCCTCTGTTGTATGGGCGGGCACCCAACTTCAATCCTTGAAAATTAATGCTGAATGTATTCCTCTGTTATCTGGGCGGGCTCCCAACTTCAACGCTTGAAATGTAAAGACTGAATGTATGCCTCTGTTATCTGGGCGGGCTCCCAACTTCAACACTTGAAAGCAAAGACTGAATGTATTCCTCTGTTATTATAGGCGGGCTCCCAACTTCAACTCTGGAAATATAAAGACTGAATGTATTCCTCTGTTATTATGGGCGGGCTCCCAACTTCAACTCTGGAAATATAAAGACTGAATGTATTCCTCTGTTATTATGGGCGGGCTCCCAACTTCAACTCTGGAAATATAAAGACTGAAATGTATGCCTCTGTTATCTGGGCGGGCTCCCAACTTCAACGCTTGAAAAGTAAAGACTGAAATGTATTCCTCTGTTATTATGGGCGGGCTCCCAATTTCAACACTTGAAAGTAAAGACTGAATGTATTCCTCTGTTATTATGGGCGGGCTCCCAACTTCAACTCTGGAAATATAAAGACTAAAATGTATGCCTCTGTTATCTGGGCGGGCTCCCAACTTCAACGCTTGAAAAGTAAAGACTGAAATGTATTCCTCTGTTATTATGGGCGGGCTCCCAATTTCAACACTTGAAAGTAAAGACTGAATGTATTCCTCTGTTATTATGGGCGGGCTCCCAACTTCAACTCTGGAAATATAAAGACTGAAATGTATGCCTCTGTTATCTGGGCGGGCTCCCAACTTCAACTCTGGAAATATAAAGACTGAAATGTATGCCTCTGTTATTATGGGCGGGCTCCCAATTTCAACACTTGAAATGAAAAGACTGAATGTATTCCTCTGTTATTATGGGCGGGCTCCCAACTTTAACTCTGGAAATATAAAGACTGAAATGTATGCCTCTGTTATTATGGGCGGGCTCCCAATTTCAACAACAACTTAGGATTGGGTAAAACTAAACTTAGGAGGAAATGCATCTCCTATGGGTAAAACTATACTTAGGAGGAAATGCGCCTCCTATGGGTAAAACTATACTTAGGAGGAAATGCGTCTCCTATGTAAACTTAGGAGGAAATGCGTCTCCTATAGGTAAAACTAAACTTAGGAGGAAATGCCTCTCCTATGGTTAAAATATAAACTTAGGAGGAAATGCGTCTCCTATATGTAAAATTAAACTTAGGAGGAAATGCGTCTCCTATGGGTAAAACTTAGGAAGTGCGTCTCCTATTGGCAAAACTAGACCTAGGAAGTGTATCTCCTATTGGTAAAGGCATGGAATGTATTCCCTTGTTATACAGGTGGGCGCCTGATGGTAAAGACATGAGATGTATTCCCTTGTTATACAGGTGGGTGCCTGAAATGAACAGACAAAAAAGTATTCCTCTCGTTATTCAGGTGGGCGCCTGTTTTTTGAGAAAATTTTCGCGATGAGAAAATTTTCTGCCCCGGTTTGATGATCTTCTTTATGGCATGTTCTTCCGCCATCTGTAACATTTCTTTTCCCTGCTTCAAATCAAAGAAAGATTTTGTTAGTTTTAAAAGAAAAAAAACATGGTTTCTTTCCCTTTTTTTTTTCTTTTTTTTCTTTTTTTTCTTTTTTCGGCGTTCCATTACACTATCAAAACTTGTTGGGGATGATACTATTTATTGGGGATGATATTACTGTTGGGGATCATGTCCCTGCTGGTGAACACATTCCCGTTGGGGGTGGTTTTCCTCTTCTTTCCTTGCTCCACATTGTCCGACCTTTTTGGAATTTGGTCGATGATCGGCCAAGGATGCTCTTGCATCTCGACCCCTTTTTCACTATACCTCCTTGATATTTAGGCCAACTCATCATTCGGTCTTGCAACAAATGTCTTTTCCATTTCATTGTATTATCTTTGGCATGTCCTATTCGCCTTTTGCTTCGCAGCATTTTGGCAATTAGTAGTAAGCTCTGAAAAACAAAATCCTTCTAAAAACAAACTACTGGAGAAAAACACTATAAACCCAAAATAAAAAGTGATGACTTTAAAAAGATGAAAGAAAAAGTCTTTCTGAACAAATGTTGGGGAAAGAGAAAAAAAATAAAAGAACTTATCCGAATGGTACAATCAATCCCAATGATCATGTCATGCATTTCTGGATTAACCAACTCAGTCTATTCATATCGATCAATTTTTCTGACGGCCTTACTTTGCTGGGGATGTGCAGAAGCCCAACTTTCGCCGGATGCGGATCTTATCTTGCTAGCCCCCTTTATATCCTTGTCGCCTCATAGTGCCCTTCGAGGGGTTTTCACTGATGAGGCTCTCTCATTTCTCTCAATTCTCGTCGCCTTATGGTGCCTGTGAAGGTTTTCACCGATAAGACTCTTCTCATTTTATTTTCTAAGCTGGAGATTGGAGTGTTACCGACATGACTCTTTGCTGGGGATGTGCAGAAGCCCAACTTTCGCCGGATGCGGCCCATTTTTTGCCAATCTTATCTTGCTAGCCCCCTTTATATCCTTGTCGCCTCATAGTGCCCTTCGAGGGGTTTTCACTGATGAGACTCTCTCATTTCTCTCAATTCTCGTCGCCTTATGGTGCCGATATGACTCTTTGCTGGGGATTCTTTAGGTTATCAATTCGTTGCCGACTTTCTCTGCTTTTATTTGCTTAACTTGGCTTTCCTCGGATTCTGATCGGGAGGTCTTTTTTGGACATCAACATGGGTTTTTTTTTGTTTATGGCTAAAAGAAAAAGAGGGCATCAAAAAGGGTTCAAAATAATTCTGATGGGTAAAAACCATTACAACTCTTGGAATCGAACTTCTTTCCCAACATTACAAACATAACTTCTGCCCCAGTTTCTTGCTTGGGGATTCTTATTTTTTGGTTACACTATGACCGAGCCGTGAGGCGCCTACGTATCCTTCTTTGAGGAATCAGGTCAAACGTAGTTCACAACTCCTTTTTTCTTCTTTTTTTTTTTTCTTTCTTTTTTTTTCTTTTGTTTTTATTATATTTTTCTTCTCTCTTTTTTTCTCATTTTCATTACTGATTCCAAAAGAGGGTTATGAAAGAATAGATAAGGCTCAAAAGGGGAAGCAAAGGTTAAAATGTTTGGATAGAAGAAAAAATTGCCTCCGTCATTTCATTCTCCGATGAATGCCAAGTATAAACAAACAAACAACAATTAATAGCAATGTCGATGCATCTTCCCTCGACATCTGTCTGACATAAAGCGCAACTGGATAACATCTTGGTCACAATAGATGGCCACTGCCAATTCGGGACAAATTTGCCATTTTTGCTTTGGCCTGATGTGGGAGGATCCGTTTCAACACTTGATGTCCCTCTTCTAATTTCCTAATATCGTCTGCATCCCCTAAATTGATGTCTTATGCGTCATTTAAGTTGGGCTTGGATTTCTCTTCCAATTAGCTTAACTCTCTGTTTGTCTCTTTGAAGGCTTTATTATCATCGTATCCCGATTCGTCATCGTGATTGACCTTTTGTATAATCAGTTCGGAATCAGATTGATTTTTAGACTAAGTTGAAGATCCGTTATGCATGCCACGTCATTGGAATCAGTATAAAGAGCATTGTTTAGAAAGAGAAAAGGAAGAAAAATAGACTCAAAACAAAATAAGAAGAGAAAAGCTTTCACTTTATAAAAATACGGGATAACAGAGTTTCACACTAAAACAAAACTGGATTACAACTCTGCAATAATCCAAAACAAGAAAGAAAAATCAGAACCCACTACCAAGACTCCCTTCGGATAGGAAGAGGAGTAGCCGTCCAATTGTTGATTTTTTGGTGTTTTTTTTTTGAACTATTTTCACCGGCACGGATCGTCATTAATGTTTGGCGGCTCTGGGACCTGAACCTCGATCCTATTTGTGTTGATGAGCTCTTGAACGGCATTCTTCAACTTCCAACATCTCTCAGTATCGTGTCCGGGAGCCCCCGAACAATATTCACAACTTGCTAAAGGGTCAAGATTTTCAGGCAGGGGATTTGGTAATTTGGGCTCAATAGGATTCAATAGGCCTAGCTGCCTCAATTTGTGGAACACGGTAGTATAGGATTCTCCCAGCGGAGTATATTTCTGCTTCCTCTCATTCTTAAAAGCTTGGTTCCCCCGGAAACCTGACCCTGGAGGATTTCTATAGGCCCTCGGAAGTGGATATATGTTTGGTGGAGGTGGGTATGTATTTTGGGGAGCCGGCGCACGCCATTGTGCGTGTGCTGGAGAGTGGGTATAGGTTTGTGCATGATGAACGGAAAAATGGGGATCTGGCAGTGAGTAATAATGTCGTGGAGGGCTATATGGAGTGCGGGGGTAATTTTGGTGGTAGGGTCGTGGGTGGCTATAGTAGGGTGACGGGCCTCTAGATCCGAACCAGGCTCCAGACTCAACAGTCGTGACATCTTCTTTCTTCTCCTTCCCCAGTACACCCTCAGTGCCGCTCTGGATGGCCTGAGTGGTTGCTTTAATTGCCGAATAGCTCAGGATTTTGTTGGACCTGAGTCCCTCTTCGATCATACCGCCCATTTTTACTACTTCATTGAAAGATTTACCAACTGTCGTCACTAGATGACCAAAGTAAGTTGGCTCCAAGGTTTGTAAGAAGTAGTCCACCATCTCTCCCTCTCTCATGGGAGGATCGACTCTGGCTGCTTGTTCTCTCCAGCGGAACCCGAACTCGCGAAAACTTTCCCCGGGTTCTTTCCGGGTCCTCAACGATGTGAGACGGTCAGGGACTATCCCGAGATTGTATTGAAAATGACCCGCGAAAGCCTGTGCCAGTTCATCCCAGGTGTACCATTTGCTGGAATCCTGCCTGGTATACCATTCTAGTGCCGATCCGCTCAGACTTTGGCCGAAATAAGCTATCAGCAGCTCATCTTTGCCGCTTGCCCCTCTCATTTTACTACAGAATCCCCACAAATATGCCATGGGATCACCGTGCCCTTCATATAAATCAAACTTAGGCATCTTGAATCCAGCCGGGAGTTGGACATCCGGGAAAGGGCATAGATCTTTGTAGGCCACGCTGACCTGGTTGCCCAATCCGTGCAGGTTCCTGAAGGACTGCTCCAGGCTTTTGAATTTCCTCAATACCTCATCTTGTTCTGGGGCTTTAACCGGTTTTTCAATTTCTGCCGGTGCCTCCAAATGTGAATTGTAGGCATGTGGTTCGGGGGCATGGAATGTAGGCTCAGGGGATAGTATTGCGTATCGGGAGCCTGAAGTAATGGCTCGCTGTTTGATCTTTGCAGGGTGGCTGATGTGGGTCCCATAAAAGTGGGAACATTTGGTATTGGGAGAGGTTGATGGGGCGGTGGAGCTTGGGAATCATGGGGGCTTCTCTCCTGAAGACAACGGTGATTCGGGAGGCTAGTTGAGGGGCCAGAGTGAAGGTATTCCGGCATATGCCCTAGTGGCTCAGGGGTCTTTTGTGCTTTGGCTAGAGCTAGCTGCATTGCATTCATCTCTAATCCCATCCTTTCTATTTTTCCATCGCTTCCTTTAACAACTGGCTCATCGGCCTTTCTTCGTCGGTACTATTCTCCGAAGTAGTCATGCTTGTTGCTACCGGTCCTTTGGATCTGGTTTGATAGGAGTGTGTTGCCAGAGTTCTTTAACAACTAACTTGTCTGGTTTCAGACAACAACAAGCTTTGTTAGCGTTAGAGTTTAACAGATTTGATCACAACACATAGAGGATGTAATGCTCCTAGGCAGTTAACCGTTTCTACATGCTTTGCTTCAAACAACATGCGTCATCCCGGCTTGCTCATTTGTCCCCTTTTAAAGCACTTTGGGAAACCCTGTATTTTATTTTATTTTGTATTTTCTTTTTTCTTTTTCTCTTTTTTTTTCTTTCTTTCTTTATTAAAAGCGGTCGAATCTTATGGGGATTGCCTACGTATCATGACCCCGCATGAATCAGACCTTGCGTAGTTCGGACCAATAAAAGCTAAACAATAATACACATTTTTCAATTTTAAAACAAACTAGGTTTCAAAGGTTTGAAGATGACCTGCAAACTTGAAAATCAAACAACCCACATATTCTAATCAAAAGATTTACAAACTCAAAAACAAAAGGCTGACCCCCTTTCTCTGTTTGACAAATGCAACCGAACGGTTATTTTTGCAAACGTGTGGCCCCTTCCAAATTCCACATGAATTCGAGGCCGAAGAGGATTATTTTATGACACTTTTACAAACTTGTCCGTTCTTTTACGAAAATAACCTTTCGACAACTGAAAGATACTCTAAGGCTATTTCGGCAAGAACGGTTTAAGACGCGGCCGAAGCTGGGTCGGCTTATTTTGACCAAAAATCCGAACGGTATTCACCTAACTGCTGACTCTTTGTTTTTTTTCAAATTACAATGAAAACGTGGAGTTGCAAACACGGCCCTTCAGCGCCTCGGGGACGAAGATTTTTAAGGCTGTGGGGGTCAACTGGACCAAACTCCTAAACATGACCCAAAAGGTGGCTGTTTATGCAAAGTCAGCCTTCCGGCGTCCCTTTCGGGAACATTCGGCTATTTATGACAAAACAGCATCACCTGACTTATTTATGACTCTTTTTATCGATTTTCAAATTAGAAAACTCAATACTGCAAACACGGCCTTTCAACGTCTCGGGGACGAAGATTTTTAAGGCTGTGTGGGTCAACTGGACCAAATCTTAAATATGACCCAAAAGTGGCTGTTTATGCAAAGTCAGCCTTCCGGCGTCCCTCTCGGGAACATTCGGCTATGTCTTGATAAAACAACGTCACCCGACTTCTTTATGACAAAATTAAAATTTGACATATTATTCTTTTATTATTATTTATTTGTTTTTGGCTTTTTAGCAAAAGGTGGGGTTGGACCCGATGAGGGTTTCCTACGTATCTCACATCCGGTGAGAATCAAACCCGCGTAGTTCGGGCATCGTGAATAAGTAAATGAACTAACACATATTTTTTTATTTTTTATTTTTTAATTGGAATTTGTGAAAGAACTCCTTCAAAAGAAGAAAAGAAGTATATATTTTTTTTGATTGATTTCTTTTTGAAAGAAAGACTTGTAAAAATTCATTTTCGTTTGATTTGAACTTTAAGAATTTCAAAAGTAAAAGGAAGATATTTTTTTTTCTGAATTTTCATTTGCTTTTTTTTCTTATTCTAAAGAAAAAAGAAAATATTTTTGGAATTTTACTTTTAATAAAAGAAATGCTTCTAAAAGTATTTTTTTGAATTTTGAATTTTCTTTTCAATTTTGAAAGAAGAATCAAAATATTTTCGGATTTTTTTTTAAAAGAAAACATTTTTATTATTTTTGTTTTATCAACAATGGAAAATAAAGATATTTATATTATTTTTTGCAAGACATATCTTTTTTGGAATTTTACTTTGAATTTTCTTGGCAAGAAAAATACTCTTTGCAACAAATAAAGATATATATATCTTTTGGAAATAAAAAAACTTTTCGGATATATATATATATATATATTTGCGACAAATAATGAAAGACCTTTTTTTTATTATTATTATTATTATTTTTTTTTGCATTTTCATAAGCAAATAAATAATAAAAAAACATTTTAAAAATAAGACTATTTTTCATTTTCATTTTCATGGCAAGACAAACTGTATATTTTTTCTATTTTTATTTTTGAAAAACAAAACAGAACAATGACTCTTTTTTTCTTTTCTTAGCTTAAAACAAACTAATAAGACATTTTTTCATTTTCTCAAAATTTCGGCAGAGTTTTGACAGTATTTGGGCATTTGTTTTCTTTTCAAAAATAAACAATCAATTCCCTAACCGCTATTTCTTTTTTTCAATTTCAAAATATTATTCCTGATATTCACAAGTCAGTCAGCACACAAGTCCGAATCAAATAAATGCGCAAGTAGTAGCAAGTAAGATGCATCAGGATGGTCATTTTCATTTTTGGTACACCTGTCCTAGACAGACCCAACCCCTGTGTTGGGCCTCCAAAGTCAAATGCACGTGATGCAAACAAACGTTCCTACTAGGGATCCGGCATGTGGCTTTGTTATACTAGGTTCAGAACCTGGGTGTTTGTTCTAGACCTGGCTTACCCGAGCGGACAGCTCGAGCCGAGGAGGAGGCGGCAGTCCGGGAATACAGAAGCTTCACCGGCTTTGCGACTTATCCAAACCTCGTTCTAAATTGGGAATTGGACACTATACAGAAAAGAAGTCGTACGAAGTACACCCTTCTTCATGATTCAGAAGACTCAGAGAGAAGATGGGTTTCGGCACAATTTATATACAGTTCACATAATATCAAAGCGGTAAAAGCAACATTTAGCACATTAGGCTCAAAACATGTAACAAAATCAGATAAAGCCAAATATAACAATTTATCTAAGCTCGAATTTCTAACCCTGAACCAGTGGTTCTGGGTATAGTCCCCAGTGGAGTCGCCAGAGCTATCACACCTCCTTTTTCCGCACCCGCGAGGGCGCAAGGGAGTTTTTCCAATTAAAGGACAATCGAGACGGGATTGGTTTATTTATTTCAGAGTCGCCACTTGGGAGATTTAGGGTGTCCCAAGTCACCAATTTTAATCCCGAATCGAGGAAAAGAATGACTCCATATTACAGTCTGCGTACCAGAAATCCGGATAAGGAATTCTGTTAACCCGGGAGAAGGTGTTAGGCATTCCCGAGTTCCGTGGTTCTAGCACGGTCGCTCAACTGTTATATTTGGCTTATTTATCTGATTTTAAATACAATATGAACTTATGTGCAAATTTTATCTTTCAACCGCTTTTATCATTTACTGTTATTTTTATCAAGAATTGTGAACATCGCTTAAAACATGTCTTTGGACTGCGTCACATGAAATGCACCCACAATCCGGAACACGTTTTATTTGATGTTTTGGGATTTGGATACGGGTCGCATGAAATGCACACCCAGGCTTAAGAAAGTAAAATATTAAACACGCGCCTAAAGAGACTATCGCGTTATTATTTTGGGAAGACCGTGAAATTCGCTAACGGTCCTTCCGAATTCTAATTAAACCATACATTTTGTGAGGGCCCCGCAATCTATATGTTTTATTTGGCGAGGCTCGTCTCATTTTTATTTTAAAGGATAAACCTACAATGACTATATTTTCTATTAAGTTCGTCTCTAAAAATAAAAGAAAATCTCTTAATTATTTACATGCTGAAAAACGTCAACTTATTAGTTATTAGTTTACGGCTAATGCGAATGGAAAATAGCGATCGAGTTTGTACAAAGAAAAACTACTTTCATTTTATATTCTATTATTCAATAATACGAGAACATGAGATTGACATACCATAATATCAAAATGAATTAACTAGTATTTGATTAATTTAAACTAACATTATTTAGATGAAGAAATTATACACATGCAACCCCATTACTCATTAATAAATCGACTACATTTTTATACAAAGAAAGGAAAATTATATTCAAACACAAATCTAAACAGGAGGGATTCAACAGGAACAAAGCCTGATTAATATTTCATTTTTTGCTTTAAGCCGAGATTGTACAAATGTGTACCTGGAAACAGCAGTACAAGAACAAAAGAAGTAGGAGTCAGCAGCAATAATACCACAGCAACAACAGATTCAGCAACACCGCAAAACCAGTAACAACCAGTAGAATAACCCAGCAACAGATTGAAAACTCAGCAATACCAAAGTGCAATCACAATCAAAGCAGAGGAGAGAAAAGATACAAGTTGCAGTAATTTCGGATTTTTGAATAACACTCAGAAAAGCAAACGGAAATTATTCGAGTGAAAGTTCAAATTATATTTCTCTTTTACTCTCTAACACTCTTGAAATTTTCCAGAATGTATTACTCTCAAAAATATTCTCTCAATAATCCCTAAGTCTTCCTTAATGTTCAAGTTCTAAAAACTCTCTCCCAAAATCCCCTCAAGGTTCAAGTTCTCGCCCCTTTTAATGTCAAGAATGACTCTATATATAGCAAGACAAGTCTTCCATTCCCAACCCCAAAATTATTCCCCCAATGGCATACTTTGGCCCACTATTAAATGTCTTCTTTATTTTAAATATTGTTCCCCATGCCTACATTAAACAAGTACAAGATTCCCAACCCATTACAATATATTCCCCATGCCTACATTAAACAAATACCACACTCCCAACCCATTACAATATGTTCCCCATGCCTATATTAAACAAATACAAGATTCCTCCCCATTATGTTTTGTCTTGTCCCCCATTATATTAAACAAGTACATCAAAAACCCCACCCCATTATATTTGTCCCCCATGCTTAACATAAAGAATCAAAATAATGTTCAATTACCAAACTACCCCTCCGACCTTATTGCAATTACAAATCTACCCCCGAATGCAATGCAATTTACCAAATTACCCCTCTGCTCTAAACAATCAATTAATCATAACTTGACCAAAATATGATCAAGATGACCAATTTCTCAACAATCTTCAACAACAATTATATGAACACGATGAACAACACAACTCAAAATCAATGGAATGAATTAACCATATCGGGAACCAATCCTGGTTAATTTAGACCATGAATGTATGAGCAAAAACACAACAATACAAACAACAATATGCATGATTCAAATTAAATCAACAAATCACAAACAAACATAAACTCACATTAAATCACTGGATTTAAACATGAACTTCAAACAAAGATGAACATGAATTAAATCTATTTTTAGCAACAAACATGACGGATTCACATGACTCAAACAACATTAATAATTTCTGGAAAATACATAACAACATGAAACAAATTGAAGAAATAACCAATTAAATTTCAATTCGAATCTAACAAACATTAAACTAACAAATATTCACTTAAACAACAATACAAACATGAAATAAACATGAAAAACAATTAATTAATCTTTCATTTAAAATCTAAAAAATTAATTTAACAAACAACACATGAACATGAACTAAAAACTAATTCAAACGATAAACAAAACAAACATTTGCCGATTTTAGATTCGAAAATATCAAAACAAAATACGGACAAAATAAAACTCAAAAACTACTAACCGGATTGAAATAAAATATGTACGGACTGTTTCGACGAACCTCGACCAAAACTCAACCGAACAACGACGAACACGAACCTAAGAAGTTGACACCGAAGCAACAACAACAATCGACGCGACAGATGAAACAATCGACGAAGAAAATGAAACAAAAATATAGCGTGGCGGGTCTGTTTGGAGATGAAGTGAGGTGGAAGGCAGAAGCAGAACTCGTCGAGCCATGGACGTCGAGGGTCATCCATGGACGTCGAGCTCGACTTTGAGCTTGACGTTGAATGATGAAGATGAAGCAGGAGCAACTGGGAGATGAAGCAGACGACCAACGAACACGAGCAGACGACAGTAGCAGCAGCTCGGTGGGTCTGCTTGGCTTAAGGACGTCGAGCAGCTGCTCGGAGGTGACACAGGAACTGTGCATGTGTGGGGGACTGGAGGTCGACGGACAGTAGCAGCTGGAGGTCGGAGGGTTGTTTGGACGTGATGGTGGTTGACGATGACGACGCAGCAGTGGCGACCATGGACGTCGAGCTCAAGCTTGAGCTCGGCGAAGACGCAGCAGTCGCGGGGTTTACTTGGACGCGAGGGAGGTGGAGCTTGTGTGTGTTTGATGTGTGTGTGTGTGTTGTCGATAGGGAGGCAGCCATGGGAGCTGCTCGTGTGGAAGGGGAGGTAGCCATGGATGGCTTGGGGTGGTTTGAGTTTGGGGAAGAAGAAGATGGAGGGGGGAGGCGGATGGTAGTTTAGGGTTTTTTGTTTTTGTTATTTTTGTTTTGTTCTTGTGTTTGGACCAAAAAATGAAGAATGGGGTTGGGTATTGGGTTAATGGGGCGGACCGGGTCGACCCGGTCTGAAGTGGACTGGGTCATGGAGAAGATTGTGCAAAATTTTGGTCCTTTGGCTTACAATTGAAGAAGTGGCCCAATCCGATTTTTCTTTGTATTTTTGTTCTCTTTTCTTCTTTTATTTTCTAAAACTAAATTATAAAAGTACTTAAATTATTATTAAGAACTAAACTAAGTTATAAAAGCGCAAATTAACTCCAATAACAATTAACGCACAATTAAGTAATAATTAAGCATAAAATTGTTCATTTGGACATTAAATGCTAAAAATGCAAAAGATGCCTATTTTTGTAATTTTTAATTTTTTGTAAAAACTAATTTAATTACTAACAATTATAGAATTAAATCCTACATGCAAATGCGACATATTTTTGTATTTTTTATTAATTTAACAAATAAGCAAACACAGACAAATACAAATAATTATCCAAAAATATCACAAAAATACTCAAAATTGCACACCAAGGAAAAATCATTTTATTTTGCATTTTTTGGGAGTATTTCTCATATAGGGCAAAAATCACGTGCTTACACTATTGATCCTAATATTTTATTTAACCTCAGTAAGTCCCTGGCCTTCCTCGTCAATACCCAACCGAGGTTAGGCTTTCACTTATTGAGTACCGTTGTGGTGTACTCATGCCCCTTCTGCGCATGTTTTTCATGTGCAGATCCAGGTACCGCTACTCAGGCCTACCACCCTTGAGGGAGGCGATTGCTCTAGAGACTTTGAGGTACATCTGCCGCGTCCGCAGACCGAGAAGTCCCTTTCTATTCTAGCTGTTAAACATTGCCTTTCTGTATTTTCTTTCTTGTTAGATATTGTGGAGTTAGACTGTTAGATATTCCAAAGGCTTGTGGTTCCGTGAGTTTTCAGGTTTGGGATAATAAACTTGGTTTTGAGAATGTTGTGTTGTATATGCCGAGTGGCATTATAACTATTGTCTCCATTCAATTATTTTGGTTTTTGATTATTTCTTCCGCAATTTTTGTTATGTTCCGTATTTGTTAGGCTTACCTAGTCATAGAGACTAGGTGCCGTCACGACAGTTCACGGAGGGGGGTGGGGGTGGGTGCGAACTGGGGTCGTGACAAAGGGACATTTTGCTAAGATCATAAAAAAATGGAGACATTACACCCAGAGCACCCCCTTTGGAGGTCACGCCGTGCTAATTTCTGTCTAGACTTGGAAAAGTGCACGGATATTATTGGCATAGTTTAATCTAATCAGTTTTTAAAAATTATGTAACCTTTACTCATTTTCTAAGGTAACTAATACTTGAATAAAAATACCCCTAAATTATAAAACTATGGATGATTCAAACGAAAAGGGAATGGAATAACCCAGTTGTGTTAATGGAGATTGCAAAATTGACGTCAGGAGGCCGACCCCCCAAGTTCTTTCTAATGGATCCGCAATTACATTAAAGTTCCCCTACTAGCCATGGAAAGTTAATGCAAGTCAATAGGCTTGGGCGCTCTATGTACGATGTGGACTCCATCAGATACATATCGATTTCTTTTTGATGGATCAAGACTAGCCTTGACCATGGGAAATTGCTTGATTTATGAAAGAAAGAATGACGTAAGTGAAATCATGTGATTTTTCCCCTACTAAAATATACTCCTACAAAATTAAAGAAATAGATTTTTTCCAAATTGTTTTCAATTTTATAGGATTTTTGTAGGATTTTTATTAATTGCTTGCATTTTGTGCACGTTTAATTTTGTTAAAATTATGAAACAATGCCCAAAAATGTCAAAAATATCATGCATTATATATTAGATTTTGTGTTTATATTTTTAGGATTAATTGGTTAATTAATTGCTTTATTAAAATGAAAATCACAAAACTATCATTTTATTTTACATTTTTAGCTTTTAATGCTAAATTAGTAATTTTCTCTTTATTAATTTAGGTTTAACTAATTTTGTAATTATTATAAATAGATGATTAGTTTAATTTTATAATTTATATTAATTTAGAATTAAAGTTAGAATTTAATTAATTTAGTTGGGATTTTAAATTAAAGAAAAGAAAAAAAAGAAAAAAACAAAGAGAAAGGAAAATGAGAAAAGAAATTGATTTAGTCTTGATATATTGGGCCAAATTTTCATTAGCCCGAATACAATGCCCATTTTGCCCAATCTCATATAACTGTCCGAATACAATGCCCGGTCCAACTCTCCTCTTACCAAACGACGTCGTTTCCCCGTCTTTCAATCACAGCCGTTGGATTCTTTTGATCCAATGGCTCGGAACTGATTACCTTAAATCCATATAACTATCCGAAGACAGACCCCCCAAACCCTAATTCCATTTTTCACTCTACATCTCCCAATATCATACAAGAAACCCTAACCGCCCCTTTAACCCCGTCGTCTCCGCCCTTCTCCACCGCCCGAAAATCGCCCTACGACGGCGGAGCATCACCAAACCACCCCAAATTCACCCTCTACACTCTCCACCCCCCCGAACACTAATCCACCAACCTTTTCACCAAAATCACACCAAATTCCATCAATTTAAAATCTGAAACCTATGCCCAAAAACCCTAAGTCGTCCAAGTGACCCCAAAATCACACCAGATGACCCTCAACCTTCCCTGACCACTCTCCTGCCCTTGATTTCCCAAAAATCTTCGTCAAATTCATCGAATCCCAGATCTAAGAAGAACCACAAACCCCTAAGTTTTTCATTCAATTCTCGTTGGGTTTTCCAGACTCGATTAAGTTCTAAACTTATGTTAATCAATCGTTCTCAACAAGAATAATTGATTAGCATATTTTGGATCTATTTTGAAGACATCCTGAGCTGCCAGCCCCCTCTTTTTTTGGGTATATTTTTTGACCATTTTCTTGTCTTCTTTGTGTTTATTCTTGTTTTCGCAAAGTTGCATGTGTATAGACATGGTTTAATTTAGGTCGTTTATGTATAAGTTATTTAGTTCACTGTTAGGATAGTATTAAAATGATTCGAAGCATGTTAACTTTTAGAGAAAAATCAGCTAATAGTTGTTTGTTTGTTCGACTTAATCATTCATAGAGTAATTAAGTTAATTTTTAGGATTTCATTACCTCTTCATTTTAATTCTTCGTTTGGTTTACTGTTTTGCTATATTTGCTTGTTTGAATATAATTTTGTTAGGATTTTGATTAGATTAATCATTTAATTCACTATAGATCAGGGTTGTTTGGTTTAAAGGTCAGACTTAGTTGTAAGTTTTGAATGATAGTCAAGCTTCTAAGGAGGTATAATTAAATATAATTTTCAGAAATTAAATGCTAGAATCTCCTAAGGATTTTTGAAATCAAACCTTAGTAGGAGTCGAAATAATCAGTATTTGAAAGGGTAAATTTGGATTTTACATAAGGTAAAAATCAGAAAGTTCTAGCATTTTGTACAGTTGTCTCCATTCTTAGCAATAAAATGCTGGAATTGGGCTAAAAAAGGACATACAGCTGTCAAAAGATGCTGTGCTATCTGACCCTTAGGAAATTTAGGGTAGAATATGCTCTTTTGATGCTATTTTAGGCATACCCTACAAAAAAATGGGACACCTTCATTCTGGATAGATTTTTAGACCCTAAAAAACACCTCTAATAGTTCAGCCTTACTGTTCCATTGGCAGCTGATCTAGTTTTCTGATTTCGACTTAAGTTAGAATAAATTTTCCTTTGAAATTTTTGGGTTTCCTGAGTTGCAAGATGGTTTGAGGTTGAAGCTGTGATACTACTGTTTCTTTGCTACTAGTTTCATTGGTTTCCTACTGTCTTATGCTGTTTCTTAAAGATTCACTGCCTTGTTCTTGTTCCTTGTAACCAGGTATCTCTTGAGCTTTTAATGATGAATGAAATGCAAGCATGTTTTTGAAGAGTGTACTGCTGCTGTGAAGTTTTATACTCCTGTTAAATTTCAGTTTCTTTATGTTTTTTTTAAGTCATTGGACTCTGTTTCTTTAGCTTCTTCCTCTCTAGCTTATACTTGAGTACATTAAAACTGTTGTGTTATTCCATGAATTAGTCAGTATGCCTATTGTTGAATGTTCTGAACACTTCATCTTTCATGTTTTGGATTTGTTAGTCTATAATATGGTTAGGATATTCATGGGGTGAATGCCAAAGGGCTTTTCTTCATGTTGTTGTTCGAGGGTTCAAAATGACTGATAGTGTCGTCAACTCATTCTGTTCATTTATTAAAAGTGTTGAGTAGTATGCTGGTCTTGTTGGCCATCTTGTAGGTTTGAGATCCAATTTCATACATGATTGAAAGAAGTTCATTGACATTCAGATCTGTTAACTAGAACTCCAGTACTGCTGAAGTAGTTACACGCCTAATGTTAATGGATTAATCAGTAGTTTAAGGTAGTTCAATTTGATATTGTATTACTTATGGCATATTAAAGATCTAAGGCTTATAGCATGGTTTATCAGTATACTCTGATTTTTCTTAGTTTGATGTAATTTTTTTTTATCAAAGATTTGAGGGTCAGTAAGATCTCATTAATGTCAAAGGCATTCTTGTTGAAATCGTTGGGCATAATGTTGGCCCAAATAAGGAGGCCTGGTGGAAATCACCTCTTGTGTGGTTTCTGGACTCTTTCTACTTCTGGGGCTCAATTTTGAGCCTAATCAATATAACACGTTATTGTTAATATTGTATTATTAATGATTTGTTGATAAATTAAAACCCAATATGATTATTCAACATTTGATTTTTCCAGAAATTTGTTAATATTTTGTGTTACACTATTTTTTTAAAAAAAATTAAGCTTCAATAGAGCCTTAATGTCGAAGGTCCTCTTGTTAGAAGTGGCTGGGCCCGAGTGTGACCCAGGTGAGGAAGCGCTGGTCGAATCCAGACCTAACGCGCCTGTGATTTCTGCTTCTTTCTGCTTTTGGGCTCATTTTCGAGCCCAATCAAATCTTAGCACTTCAGGTCATTAATATTTGACAACCTAATGGGCTTACTGCTGGCCTAAGTCTTTCCGAAAATAATTGAAGGTGTAACACATCTACCCCAAATATGTATACAATTAGTAGCCTTATATTGAACTTCGAATTAGTTTTAAATATGAACATTCATAGTTTGCTTTAGGCGCGATTGACAAACCATCGTGACTATGGGTATGGTTCCTGTGACATAGTTACGATGTCTCTTCCAAAGTTTGAGGGTGCATTTCATGTAACCCGATCATAACAACTTTGAACAATAATAAAATAGATATATCGCAAATTGCGGGTGCATTTCATGTAGTGTGATTTGCGGTGTGTTTCAAAACAAACAAGTGTACGACAATCGTGACGTGTTCAAGAAATAAATTCCATAAATCCTATAATAGTGGTCAAAATAATTAAAAGCGGTTATAAAGTTAAAAATGCACAATAGATTTAAAACATGTAATAAATCAGGTAGTTAGGCCAATTATTAATAGTTAAGTGACCGTGCTCGAACCACGGAACCCGGGAATGCCTAACACCTTTTCCGGGTTAACAGAATTCCTTACCTTGTTTTTCTGATTTCGCAGACTTTAAAATAAAGTCAAAATTTTCCTCGATTAGGGATTTAAAACAAACTGGTGACTTGGGACACCCTAAATTATCCCAAGTGGCGACTCTGAATTAAATTAAGTAATCCCATTTCGATTTATGTCACTTTAATTGGAAAAACTCCCTTATACCCCCTCTCGGGTAAAAAAGGAGGTGTGACAGCTCTGGCGACTTTGCTGGGAATAATAACCCAGAACTTTTGATTTAGGGGTCAAGAATTCAAGATTAGAATAACTGTTATATTTGGATTTATTTATTATATGATTTTTACACGTTTGAGCCTAATGCGCTAAATGTCGCTTTTTATCGCTTTGATATTGTTTAGACTGTATATAAACTGTTACGAAACCCTTCTTCACTCTGAGTCTTCTAAATCATCTGGGAAGTGTACACTTCGTGTGACTTCATTTCTGTTAGAGTCATATCCCAATTTTAGAACGAGGTTCGGACAAGTTGCAAAGCCGGTGAAGCTTCTGTATTCCAGGTACGCTCCCCCCGGCTCGAGCTGTCCGCTCGGTTAAGCTAGGTCTAGAACAATATACCCAGGTTTTTAAACCTTGAATAACATAGCCTCGTGCCGGATCCCTAGTAGGAATGCTTGTTTGCATCATGTGCATTTGACTTTGGGGACTCAACACAGGGGTTGGGTCCGTCTACGACAGGTGCACCCGAAATCAAAAGACCATCCTGATGCATTTTACTTGCTACTTGTACACTTATTTGCTTCGGATTGTATGTTGACCGACTTCTAGAATAATGGAGAAAAGTTTGGAAAAATCACATTGAGGTATGAGAGAGATAATTACCCGATTTTGAAAAACCTGGTGTCCAAAATACCGAAACTCTGCCAAAATTTTGAAAAAAGAGAGAAAAGAAAGGAAAAGGAGGGAAAGTTGTTTAAAAAAATTTCATGTTTTTCTGTTGCGTCAAAATTTTCGAACTACGTAGGTTTGATTCTCACCGGGTGTGGGATACGTAAGCAACCCTCATCGGGTCCAACCCCATTTTTTGCAAAAATAACCCAAAATACGAATTTTTGTCATTTTTGTCATAAATAAAGTTAGGTGATGCCGTTTTTGCTGAAATAGCCAGAAATGTCCCGATTGGGCGCCGAAAATCTGTTTTTGCAAGAATAGCCACCTATGGTCTTTTTCAAATTTTTGGCCAATTAGCATACAGAGCCCTAAAATCTTCCTTCCGGAAATGCTGAAGGGTTGTATTTGCAAAGGTGCTTTGTCTTGAGCAAGTTGTTTGAGTTGCGATTTTGCAAAAAATAAAACAATGTTCTTTTTGGGTCAAAATAAATCATGGGTTTTTAACCGATCACTTTAAATAAATGTGCAGGATGAGCACTATTGAAAATGAACCTTTCAAAGTTGTAGAGGAAATCGCGATAGGACTCCATATGTGGTGGAATGACCTGGGGGAAGTCAGCAGAGGTGCTGCGATAAAAGCTTTAGGCGGGCTCATTAGTCTCTTGAAGATTAAACCAAGGGTGGACATAATTGAAGCTCTGATACCATTTTGGGACCCGGTGCATAATGTGTTCCATTTATCAGATTTTGAGTTAACCCCTATACTTTAAGAGATAGCAATCTATGCCGGCCTTAATGGGAATATCAAGAGCCGATACCCAGTGGCACCAAGAGCGGTAACTCCTCACAAGTTTCTAGACCTTCTGAGTATTAGTCGGGAAGTCAAAGATGGAAATTTGGCTGAAGGATTTTGCACATTGTACTTTCTATACTGCCGTTATGGGGATCCCCACGGTTTTGAGGCTCCGGATATCGGTTTAAGTCATCAAGGGAATAAAGGCAAATGGGAAGCACGCCAGGTATTGGACTTCGTAGTGGCATTCTTAGGCACTCTAATCTGTCCAAGGAGTGATGGACATATAGAGTTGGGGCTCGTAGGAGTGGCTGACTTCATGATCAAAAAGGCTAATGGCACTATTATACCAATGGTCCTGGCAAACATTTACTGAGCTTTAACTGTTTGTCGAGCTGGAGGAAAGTTTTTTGAAGGTTTTAACATGCTTTTACAACTCTGGATGGAAGAACATCTTTGCCATCGCCCGGGGTACATGAACTATGGTCTGACTGCTCTCAACTGCATTGAGGAACATGAAAACCGGGTGGATGGTCATGATTTTCCAGAAGGTACAGAGGCATGGTATGCACATTTGAGTTCTTTGATTGCGAGTAAAATTAAGTGGACATTTGGTTGGCTCCCAGTCAACGAAGTTATCTATATGTCGGCCGGAGTGTGTTTTCTTTTATTAATGGGTCTTCAGAGCTTTCAGCCGTACACTTCACACAGGGTTCTATGCCAGCTGGGCAGATACCAAACTATCCCTCATGATGAAGATTTGAGTCGACATGTCATTGAACTAGGTCCAAAAGCTGGCATTCCCTGAAGAAAAGGTTCGTCAAATTTGGCATCAGTGTAGGTTTCTGGAGCCACAGACTTGAGTACGGGATTTGGACAAGGGTGAAGTAGAGCCTAGCTACACAGCCTGGTATGGTAAAAGGACTCAAGTCCATCAAGAGTCTGAAAGGCCTGCCAAAAGTCCCCATGTATAATAGTTCACTGACGGGGAACAAGAATAATGGAATTGGTTGGCAAAACAGAAAAGCTATAGGGCCACGATAAGCTAATTAGAAGGGAAAATCAGAGACCTTAAATTTGATAGTAGTGTATAGGCCGCTGTTGATGAAGGAGAGAATAAAAAGTTGGCCCGAGAAAACGAAGCCCTCTAAGCCCAGATTCAAAGAATGAAGATAGCTGCTGAAAACCCGGGAAGGAGCCAAATAGATGAAAGACTTATAAACGGTCTTAGGCAGAAAGTATGTGAGTATGGAACTGATTTGAAAAAATCCAAAGGTAGATTGGCAATAGCCCGTGCAAAGTTGGTGAAGAACGCAGAAGGACAGGCAGAGTTTGTTCAGCAATTAAAAGGAAAATATGATAGAGAGGTCGGAAATCTAAAGAAAAAGCTAACTACCCTCGAGAATGAAATGGCTCAACAGACAAATAATTTCAAGGCAGAGAGGGAAAATTGGTATGCATTAATGTCCTGACTGGAAGAGGACATGCAACAATTGCTGGAGCGAAGCCATAATGACACCCAAGTTCTGGAAGCTAGATCTCAACAAATTGGGCGCCTACTCCAAGAGAAAGGCATTGTTAGATAAAGGATTAGAGGAATTGCTGACTACATCGTCATGAAATGCCATGAGTGTGAGGATATGTCTAGATCCATTTTCTTCGCCGTAGTGATGACTTTTGTTCGCCAGATAATGGATGACCTGGATTGCCTCCAAGGAGATCTTGCACGTAGGCCTGCGTCGAGACCGACTGATGTCCCGTGGGCCCCTGGAGTAGTATTGGAGGCACTTATGTATTCCTGATTTTTCTTTTTGAGTCTGTAGTTCAGTTTTTTTAGAGTCTGTTAGTGTGCTTTGAGTCTGTTTTTATTTTCTAGTCCTTAAGTCTGTATGATGGAGTCGTTGTAATAGATAAAACTAGAAGTTTTTATTTTAATGAAAATTTGAAAAACCCAGAAACTGTTTCTTTCTTTTATTTCATATTTATCCTCTGAACTACGTAATAATCTGGTTCACGCAGCATCATGATACGTAGGCAATCCCCATCGGATCCGGTCATAGCTATAGATAACTCGAATAAGATAGAAAATGATGAAGAGAGAAAACAAGAATAAGAGTGGAAACAATGCCAAAGAGAGAGTGCAAAGAAAAGGGAGCAAATAATGAAAAGCACAAAAGAAAAGATTCAAAGATCTTGGAGGTCACAAAAGCTGGGATGAGACACGCAACCGTTGCAAAACATGTAGAGAAATATTTAACTGTCTAGGTGCATTGCATTCCCCAATGTGCAATTCCTTATGTGTTAATTATCTCAAACTAACCGGTTTGTTTTGTATGTTGTTGAGAACAAGTTCTGTTTCTTAGGTGATTGGTTTTGTGGTAACCTGGCTTCACACCCTTACTTTACAAGATCCAAAGGAAGTGTTGAAATTACGTAAGAGAGTCATCTACCAACAATTATCCCCAGAGGATAGCCCGTTGTCGGTTATCCCTACATCAGAGTCAGCAACTACTGAAGAGAACATGGCACTGTGCCTCCGCATGTTTGAAATGTGGGATGCTTTATCTAACGGTAGAGAGCCGCCTAGTGCAATACCTGGTTTTCCTGAGCTGATTCTCAAAACAAGTGGAACCTCCAACATCCCTATAAACTACCCGGCCACCACATTCGGATACCCCATTATGTCAGCCCATTTCGCCGGAACGCCTTCTGAGATTTGCCCCCAGGCACTGATTTCAGGAGTGTCTTCTAACATATTCACCGCACCACTAACATCGGCTACGACACAGCCAACATTGCCCAGGCCAAGTTTTGATCCGTCATCCTTTACTTTCCAGATACCACCATTTTAATCGGACATGGCTCATGTCACCCTAGACTCCTACCCTCAACAACCTCGGTATGAGTTTATCATAAGACAAGAGAGAACTGTAAAGAATCCAGATCAAGAAGAGATCACTCGGATAATGAAAAGCATAGAACAAAGTCTCAAGAACATACAAGGCCTGAGTGGCTAAAAGAGTGTCTCCTACGCTGACTTGTGCATGTTCCCTTATGTTCATCTTCCCATCGGTTTTAGGACTCCTAAATTTGAAAAGTATGATGGAGATGGAGACCCCATAGCCCACCTGAAAAGGTATTGCAACCAGTTAAGAGGAGAAGGCGGAAAAGAAGAACTCTTGATGGCTTACTTCGGGGAGAGTTTAGCCGGAATCGCATCCGAATGGTATATGGATTAAGACATCTCCCGCTGGCACATATGGGATGACTTGGCCCGAGACTTTGTCAGACAGTTCCAGTACAATATGGACATAGCCCCAGATCAAAACTCTTTATCCAATTTCAAAAAGAAGTCTTCAGAGAGCTTCCGAGAGTACGCTATCAAGTGGAGAACAAGCTTCCAGGGTGAAACCCCCAATGGATGAGACCGAGATGGTCTATTCTTCTTGCAAGCCCAAGAGGCTGATTACTTCCAGAACATGATGTCTGCTATGGGCAAGCCGTTTGCAGAAGCCATAAAGATTGGGGAAATGGTGGAGAATGGTTTGAAAATGGGTTGCATCTTGAGCCAGTCACCTATAAAAGCCACCTCTCAGGCAATCTAGAGTGGGTCGGGGGCTGCAACAAACCAGAAAAAAAGGAGAAGTGGCAATGATAGCCTCAAGTCTGAGAAACCCCCGTCAACCCCGAGGTTACTTTGGTTCCTCTTCAAGCACCCCACAATATTACTACCCTCACCAAGATGCGGTGTATACCGTGACTTCTTAGACTTATGCAGTAATGAATGCCCAGCCATATGCTCGGCCGCAACAACACTATAACCAGAACCGATCTCCCCTTCCCAGAAATAACCCTCCTCACCAAGCTCCATATAATCCCCCTCCACCACAGAATAATTTTCCATATAACGCCCGTGCCCGTGAGCCACCCAGAAAAACCAACTTCACACCCATCGGTGAATCATATTCCAGCCTTTTTCCAAAGTTGGTCCAAATGGATTTGTTGTAGCCTGTACTTCCAAACAGGCAAAACCCAGAGTCACCCTCCTACCGACTAGGAACCCGATGTGCTTATCCTTCAGGGGCAGAAGGGCACGACAATGAAGATTGCTGGACCTTTAAGAGAGCAGTCGAGAACCTGATATAACAAAAGCGGGTAGTGTTGAGGGATGAGGAGGTTCCTAATGTAACTAATAACCCATTGCCAGCTCATAACAACGGGCCAATTATTGGGATGATTTTAGAGGACAGAGAGTTTGACCCAGCATTGAAAGCTATCATTGCTATTGACGATGTTGAAAAGAAGCCCAAAGTGGCAGCAAAGCAAGCTAAGGATGAGAAGAAAAGCAATTCCACTCCTCAAAGCATAGAAAGGGTTGTGGAAACCAAGACATGGGCAGCACCCCCAAAAGATGTTGTTCTCTATGTTCCCAAGGCCCCCAGAAAAGAATAATTTGTGTTGAGTCCTCCCAAAAGGTTCGAGCAAAATAAGGTTACACTAGAGGTACCAAAGATGTAAATACCAAAGGGGACTTATGTGGCACGAGGGATGATAATTTCACCCAGGCTGATTGAGCCTGTGGTTATCAGCATCACACCACAGAATCCCATGAAGGAACCCACTGGCATCCCGTAGAACTACAATAAAGCGGTGCTAACGTACAAGGGAAAGGAAATCATGGGGGAGGTGAATGAAACGAACCCATCTGGAAAGTACCTCAATTTAGAAGAATTGAACAAGACCAAACAGAAGCGTTTTCCACTTAAAAAGCCAATCAGTGCTGAAGAGGCAGAGGAATTCTTCCGAAAAATGAAAACCACGGACTACGCCATAATTGATCAACTCAGAAAGTCCAACTCTCAGGTCTCACTTTTGTCCCTGTTGATAATCTCGAATGAGCATCATAAAGTGCTGTTAAAGACGCTTAATGAGGCATATGTTCCGGTCGAGACCATGGTTGAACAATTGGAAAGATTGGCGGAATGATTTTTCGAAGTCAACCGAATTTCATTTATCCGAAATGACTTGCCTCCAGAAGGGGCTGCCCATAACAAAGCTCTTCATTTGACCGTTAAGTGTGAAGGATACTACGTGAAAAGAGTTATGTTGGATTGCAAATCTGGGGTTGACATTTGCCCTCTCTCGACCTTACAGAGAATGGAAATTTGAACTAAAAGGATTAGATCAAAAAATGTTTGCGTACGTGCTTTTGACGGCGTCAAGAGGGATACGATAGGGGAGATTGATTTGATCCTAACCATCGGCCCTGTGGATTTAGAAGTAACATTCTAGGTTTTGGACATGCACACCTCCTACAATTTTCTCCTAGGAAGGCCTTGGATCCATGCTACAGGAGCCGTACCCTCTACGCTCCACCAAATGGTTAAGTTTAAACATGAAAACCAAGAAATAGTGGTCTACAGAGAAGATGAGCAATCAATTTACAGGGACCCCTCAGTCCCATGTCTGGAGGCTAATAAAGGTAGTGAGCATATAGTCTACCAAGCTTTTGAGATTGTAGTCGCGGACCAGTGTGAGGAAGGAACACCGTGTCCTAACTCTTCTTGTCAAACACATCAATCATGGTCGCCAGTGAAAAGATCAAACATGGCTACCAGCCAAGGAAAGGGCTCGGGGCATCTTTGCAAGCATTACAGACCCCATCTCTTTGACTGCTAGTGAGAACTTCTTTGGCGTTGGTTTCCGAGATACAAAAGCCGATATAAAAGGGTATAATAAACGTAAGAACAATAGGTGGGTTCTACCTCAGTCGGTCTCGCATCTTGCCAGACCGTTTGTTAAGCCAAGGTACATAAAAGAAGAAGAAAAGGTCTTCACGACCGAAGAAATTGAGGATATCTGTGGGACAATGAGGCAAATGTTATATGAGGCTCAGATGGTCCAGCCGGGTAAAGGATCAAGAATTGTTGAGCTGCAGTATATGGGGCCAAATGCCAAACCTCAAAATTGGAAGGCTACTCTACTCCTAGTCAGGCGGGAATCGGTAGTTCAGTCTTGCCATCTTTTCTGTATTCCGAGATATTTCAGGGTGTAACTCGAATGTTTTTAGTGTATTGTCTTTTAAATTCCAATGTAAACCCTTCTATCTTCAAATTCAATGAAATGAAATCAATATTTCATCATCTATGAAAATTTTCTAATTTTCATTCTCAGCTTTCTCATCACATGAATGAGACATAACTTCTTATCATAAGAATGAGGAAGCTAGTTTAATTGAGGAAGCCATCGCTCTCTTTATTTTTTCTGATTTTTGTTATTTTTCTTATCTCTCTTTTTAGTTCTAATAATGCAGACTTAAATAACATGACATGCTTATGGACTTTATGCCCAGATCCTAACACGCTGTCTAACTGTGAAATAATGAATCAAGAACCAGAATATGATGATGATCAGGCTTTTAGGAAAATAAACCGAGAACTGGAACAATTTGAGAATAAACTTAAGCCAAACTTAAATGAAACTGAGCTAGTTATTTGGGTAGTTCGGAAGAGGTCTAGGAAACCATGATATGCATTCACGTAGATGAAAGAACTAGGGATGCATTGGTCTAACTTTTGTTCGAATTCAAAGACGTGTTTGCCTGGTCCTATGATGATATGCCAGGACTGAGTGTTGATTTAGTGGTGCACAAATTTCCAACTTACCCCGGTTATCCCCCTGTCCAACAAAAATAGAGAAAGTTTAAAACGGACATCAGGGACAAGATCAAAGAGAAAGTCACCAAACAGTTGAAAGCGGGTGTGATCCGAGTGGTCCGATACACCACATGGTTGGCTAATATAGTCCCACTACCAAAGAAATATGGGAAAACCCGAGTGTGTATTGATTATCGGGATTTGAACAAAGCAAGCCCTAAGAACAACTTTCCATTACCAAACATCCACATCCTTGTTGACAACTGTGCCAAACATGAGATACAGTCTTTCATGGATTATTATGCTGGGTATCATCAGGTTCTGATGGATGAAGAAGACGTAGAAAAGAGAGCTTTCACCATACCTTGGGGTACTTACTGCTATAGGGTCATGCCGTTCGGTTTAAAGAATGCCGGAGAAACTTACATGAGAGCTATGACCACCATTTTTCATGATGTGGATGATGTGATAATTAATCCAGAACGTAGGATAACCATGTGAGAGATTTGAGAAAGTTATTTTAGCGCCTGCGTAAGTATGACTTGAAATTAAATCAAGTTAAATGCGCATTCGGAGTTCCATTTGGGAAGCTGTTGGGGTTTATAGTCAGTCGGAGGGGCATCGAGCTAGATCCAACAAAGATAAAGTCTATTTAGGATTTGCCACCTCTGAGAACCAAGAAAAAGGTTATGAGTCTATTGGGAAGGTTGAATTACATCAGCAGATTCATTGCTCAGTTGACTTCCACGTGTGAGCCCATATTTAAGTTGTTGAAGAAAGATGTGACGATTAGATGGACAAATGAGCGTCAGGAAGCTTTTGACAAAATCAAAGAATATCTGTCGAATTCGCCTATATTGGTCCCACCCGAGCCTGGAAGGCCTTTGTTCTTGTACTTGACAGTGTTGGAGAATTCTTTTTGATGTGTTCTCGGGCTACATGATGTGACCAGGAAGAAAGAACAAGCCATATATTATTTGAGCAAGAAGTTCACTAGTTATGAAGCCAAGTACACTTTGCTGGAAAGAACTTGCTGTGCCCTAACTTGGGTCGCTCAGAAGCTTAGGCATTACTTACTGGATTATACCACCTATCTCATAACTAGATTGGATCCTTTGAAGTACATATTCCAAAAACCGATGCCCACAGGAAGGTTAGCGAAATGGCAAATCCTGCTCATCCAGTTTGACATAGTCTATGTCACCCGCACGGCGATGAAAGCTCAAGCCTTGGTAGATCACCTAGCTGAGAATCCAGTTGATGATGGATATCAACCTTTGAGTACCTACTTTTCAGACGAGGAAGTAAATTCAGTGGAGGTAATTCCAAAAGAAACCAATGCTTGGAAAATGTTCTTTGACGGAGCTATGAATGCAAAAGGTGTCGGGATTGGGGCAATTCTGATTTCGCCCACTAGTCAGCACTATCCAACCACAGCCTGGCTTCGATTCCTTTGTACAAATAACACTGCTGAGTATGAATCCTGCATTATGGGTATGAATATGGCAGTTAACATGGATATGGAAGAATTGTTAATCATGGGAGATTCTGACTTGATTATTCGGCAAGCTCAAGGTAAATGGGAAACTCGGGACATTAAGCTTATCCCATACATACAACATGTGGAAGATCTTAGCAAACGGTTCAAGTCTGTTGAATTCAGGTACATCCCTTGATTCCACAATGAGTTAGCTGACGCGTTAGCTACTTTGGCCTCGATGCTGCCGTATCCGGACAATGTCCACATTGACCCACTGGAAATCCAAATCCAAGAAAGACATGGTTATTGCAATACAGTTGATATGGAACCAGATGTTCAGCCATGGTATCATGATATCAAAAGATTTTTGAAAACAAAGGAATATCACGAGGAAGCTAGTGGAGACCAAAAGAGAACCATTAGAAGGCTCGCCAGTGGTTTCTTCTTGAGTGGAGAAGTCTTATATAAAAGGACTCCAGATTTGAACCTTTTAAGATGCGTGGATGCCCAAGTGGCTGGAAGAATCATGAATGAAGTACACGCAGGAGTGTGTGGAACCCATATGAATGGATACGTCCTTGCAAAGAAAATCCTTCGGGCAGGTTATTACTGGCTGACCATGGAAAAAGGATTGCTTCAGTTTTGTCTGAAAGTGTTATCAGTGTCAGGTACACGGTGACTTGATTCATGCGTCGCCTTCAGAACTGCAAGCTATGTCGACACCATGGCCATTTGTTGCTTGGGGTATGGATGTTATTGGGCTAACCGAGCCAAAAGCTTCAAATGGCCACAAATTCATTTTAGTTGCCATTGACTATTTCACAAAGTGGGTTGAAGCAGTCACTCTCAAAGCCGTCACCAAGAAAGCAGTGGTGGAGTTCGTGCATTCCAACATTATCTGTCGTTTTGGTATTCCTAAAACTATCATTATGGATAATGCTGCAAATTTGAACAGTCATTTGATGAGAGATATATGCGAACAATTTAAGATCACACATCAGAATTCTACCCCTTATCGGCCCAAAGCTAATGGTGCTGCTGAAGCAGCAAACAAAAATATCAAGAAGATCCTTAGGAAAATGATTCAAAGTTCTAGACAATGGCATGAAAACTTGCCTTTTGCATTGTTGGGATATCACACAACCGTGCGCACATCAGTTGGGGTGACACCCTATCTATTGGTTTGTGGCACTAAAGCCGTAATACCCGCAGAATTTGAAATTCCATCTCTTCGAATCATCGTTGAAGCTGAGATTGAGGACAATGAATGGGTCAAGACCCATCTGGAACAGTTAACCCTGATTGATGAAAATCGGATAGCCGTAGTTTGCCACGGGCAATTGTATCAACAAAGAATAGCCCGCGCCTACAATAAGAAAGTACGGCCCAGAAACTTTGAAGTGGGGAAACTCGTCTTGAGGCGTATTCTCCCACATCATAAGGAAGCAAAAGGAAAATTCGCTCCAAAATGGAAAGGTCCGTACATTATAAGGAAATTATTGCCGAATGAGGAATTGTTCTCAGGAGACATTGAAGGAAATGACCATGAAACAACTGTCAAAGCGGACGCGGTCAAAAGGTATTACGTCTAACCCTTCTGTGGTACTGATATTCTTCGACTGGGTTGACGAAGGCTTTCATTCTCGCTACCCAAACACTGTTAATCCTTTTCAAACCCTTTGAGCATGTTACCTTTCTTTGATTACCCTCTTTGGAACCCGAAAATATTGTAAAAAAAAGAAAAAAAAGAAAGAAGAAAAAAACAAAACAAAACAACACAAAACCAAAAAGAAAGTTAAAAACAAAGTTTCCTAAACTACGTTCGACTTGATTCCAAAACGATACGTAGGCAGCCTCTCTCTGGGGTTCAGTCACACCAAAACAAAAATCCAAATTCCCCAAAAGTTGAAACTGGGGTAGAAGTTATAATGGATCGGTGATGGTTTTCCTGAAAGGTTCCAAAGTTGTAATTCAATCCAAACTCTTTTTACCCCAAATCCTGTTCAAGTCCTTCTGATCAATTGGTAAAGATGTTCAAAATTGGAGGATATGGTTACTTGGATCTGATACTATCAAATGATAGAAATAAAATGAGAGAGTCTTATTGATGAAAACCCACACGGGCACCATAAGGCAATGGTAAGAAGAGAAATTGAAAATGAGAGAGTCTTGTTAGTGAAAACTCGCAAAGAGCACTATAAGGCGATGATGAAAAGAGAAATGAAGAGGTCAGTTGGTGAAAACCCGCAAAGGGCGCCACTGATCGAAAAAGAGATCCCTTACAACCATCAGTACTGATAGAGTCCTGGCAAGATTTCTCGGTTTTGAGGTATGGGTTATGATGGGTTTATGGGAGTTGGATGGTTTGCACAGATCGGGTATCTAGTCCAAGAAGCATGCCATGTTTATTGAAGTCTGCATGCACTCCAGGTAAGTCCTTCTTTCCTTTCCCCGAAAGGGACACTTCTCGTTTAAATTCATTATCCTGTCTGTTGTTTACTTTTCTTTGAATCCCTTTCGGTATAATTCTCTTCCAAAACTAATACAAAGAAAAGATGGCAAGATTGGTTTTACAGTGTTTTGTCTAACAGAAAGCTAAAATTCAAGAAAAGCACCTAGCCTCAGAATGTGCGTCAAGTCGACCTCGACTTGCCATGATGGCCAGTGCTCCAGAGTAAAAAACTTTTGAATGGAAAAGAAATCAAAGTCAAGTTCCCATAAAGGCAAAATAATATGAAAAGGCCAAGCCCTACATGGGTAACCATCATGTGGAATTTTGGAAAGTCAAGATCCCTGGGTTTAGATATGAAACCAATTACCAGAGAGCCAGCGAGCAATGGATATTTTTATTGAAAGACTGGGCCAAGATCAAGCGATTGAAATAATCAAAGGCCACAAAACCAACTACCGTTTCAAACTAAAAAATTATTCTTTGTTTGAAAAACAGGAAAAACAGGTGCAAGCCAAAGCGACCTTGCAAAAAGCAGATGCAACCAAAAAGAAACTGCGCAAGGGCTAGAAATAGTTTTGCAGCAACAACCCAAAAAGGGAAGTATCCTCCAAACCTGCATTTTTATTCATTTTTTTTCTTAGATAAAAGAAATGCTAAAAGTGAAATGAAAAGAAAGAAGAAGAAAAATTCAAAATCATGGTAGCATAGGGTCTCCAATCTCTAGCTACGTTTTTTCCAACATAGGGTCCCATTCCCTAGTCGATGCCAGCATACCCTGGTAATCTTTCCAACATAGGGTCCCACCCCCCAGTTGATCCCGGCATAACCCGATGACCTTTCCGACATAACCCAATGAATTTCCCGGCATAACCCGATAACCTTTTCGGCATAAACCGATGGCTATTCTGGCATAACCCGAGGACCTTTCCGGCATAAGCCGATGACTTTCTCGACATAACCCGAGGACATTTCCGGCACAACCCAATGACTTTCCCGGCATAACCCGAGGACCTTTCCGACACAACCCGATGACTTTCCCGGCATAACCTGATGACTTTTTCGGCATAACCCGAAGACTTTCCCGGCATAACCCGAGGACCTTTTCGGCGTAACCCGATGACTTTTTCGGCATAACCCGAGGACTTTTCCGGCATAACCCGATGATTTTTCCAGCATAACCTGGTAATATTTTCCCAACATAGGGTCCCACGCCCTAGCTGATGCCAGCATAACCTGGTAATCTTTTCCAACATAGGGTCCCACTCTCTAGCTTTGCCAGCATAACCTGGTAATCTTTTCCGGTAGAGGGTCCCATTCCTTAGTTGATGCCAGCATAACCTGGTAATTTTTCCAACTTAGGGCCTCCGATACCTATTTGATTTCATTTTAAATATAGGGCTCCACTCCTCAATCTCTTTTTTCCCAAGTATACACAATCCTGATTTTATTGCATTCAATAAAGAAGTAGTTTAGATTTTTGTTATAGTAACTCACAAAATTTTACTAGTGAAAACTGGGGCAGAAAATTTTGTGTTTTGTTTGATTTGGTGCATGAGAAGGTTTTTACCTTGAGGCACAAGTTTCAAGGCAACCAAAAGAAGAAGTCTCGATCCAGAATAAAAGAAAAGAAGAGCAAAGAAAAGAGGTGAACCAAAGTGCAGAAGTGGAAAAGATGCGGACTACTCAAGATGTGATTGAAGTCACAAGTTTTGCATGTCTCGCCTTGATCCGAAAAGCTGAAGAAGAATGAACCAGCGGTTGCAGCTAACGAGCATCAAGATTCATATCAAAGTCTGCAGGAAAAACCAGCCAAGACTCAAGATCAAGCTTTAGAAGGTTTATAGATAGGAATTTTATAACTCGTAGTTGATAGGCTTAGCTAGTTTAGCTTTTCATTTTTTCATTTTGGTGTAATAAGGAGCTCATCAAGCAGCAACAGCAGCAACAACAGTGAAATCACAGTTTCTCGGTAATCCAAGCTACCAAAACTTCCAGAATTACACTGACCTGATTCCTTTATAGCCAAGGATATGTAGGCAACCTCCGAAAAAAGGTTCGGTCAGATTTTTCCAAAAAAATGCTTCTCAGGGAGTATCCAGACGGGCAAAAATCGCTCGTAATTGCCCATTTTTTCTTTGCCCGAAAACTCTTCGTGTTTTCAAGCAAAGAGCGGCAGCTGTAAGCATGTGATTTTTGCCCTACTAAAAGATACTCCGGCAAAATTAAAGAAATAGATTTTTTCCAAATTGTTTTCAATTGTATAGGATTTTTATTAATTGTTTGCATTTTGTGCACGTTTAATTTTGTTAAAATCATGAAAAAATGCCCCAAAAATGTCAAAAATATCATCCATTGTATATTAGATTTGTGTTCATATTTTTAGGATTAATTTGTTAATTAATTGCTTTATTAAAATAAAAATCACAAAAATATCATTTCATTTTACATTTTTAGCTTTTAATGCTAAATTAGTAATTTCCTCTTCATTAATTTAGGTTTAACTAATTTTGTAATTATTATAAATAGATTATTAGTTTAATTATATAATTTAGATTAATTTAGGATTAAAGTTAGAATTTAATTAATTTAGTTAGGATTTTAAATTAAAGAAAAGGAAAAAAAAGAAAAAAACAAAGAGAAAGGAAAATGGGAAAAGAAATTGATTTAGTCTAGATATATTGGGCCAAATTTTCGTTAGCCCGAATACAATGCCCATTTCACCCAGCCCAACTCCCATAAAACCCGGTCCAACTCTCCTCTTACCAAACGACATCGTTTCCCCGTCTTTCAATCACGGCCGTTTGATTCTTTTGATCCAACGACTCGGAACTGATTACCCTAAATCCATATACCTGTCCGGAGACAGACCCCCCAAACCCTAATTCTATTTTTCACTCTTCATCCCCCAATCTTAAACAAGAAACCCTAGCTGCCCCTTTAACCCTCGCTGTCTCCGCCCTTCTCTGCTGCCCGGAAATCTCCCTATGCGGAGCATCACCAAATCACCCCAAATTCACCCTCTACACTCTCCACCACCCCCTGAACACTAATTCACCAACCTTTTCACCAAAACCACACCAAATTCGATCAATTTAAAATATGAAAACTATGCCCAAAAACCCTAAGTCGTCCAAGTGACCCCAAAATCACACCAGATGACCCTCAACCTTCCCTGACCACTCTCCTGCCCTTGATTTCCCAAAATTCTTCGTTAAATTCATCGAATCCCAGATCTAAGAAGAACCACAAACCCCTAATTTTTTCATTCAATTCTCGTTGGGTTTTCCAGGCTCGATTTAGTTCTAAACTTATGTTAATAAATCGTTCTCAACAAGAACAATTGGTTAGCATATTTTGGAGCTATTTTGAAGACATCCTGAGCTGCCAGCCCCCTCTTTTTTGGATATATTTTTTGACCATTTTCTTGTCTTCTTTGTGTTTATTATTGTCTTCGCAAAGTTGCATGTGTATACCCATGGTTTAATTTAGGTCGTTTATGTATAAGTTATTTAGTTCACTGTTAGGATAATATTAAAATGATTCGAAGCATGTTAACTGTTAGAGAAAAAATAGCTAATAGTTGTTAGTTTGTTCGACTTAATCATTCATAGAGTAATTAGGTTAATTTTTAGGATTTCATTACCTCTTCATTTTAATTCTTCGTTTGGTTTACTATTTTGCTATATTTGCTTGTTTGAATATAATTTTGTTAGGATTTTGATTAGATTAATCATTTAATTCACTATAGATCAGGGTTGTTTGGTTTAAAGGTCAGACTTAGTTGTAAGTTTTGAATGATAGTCAAGCTTTTAAGGAGCTATAATTAAAAACAATATTCAGAAATTAAATGCTAGAATCTCCTAAGGATTTTTGAAATCAAACCTTAGGTAGGAGTCGAAATTTTCAGTATTTGAAAGGGTAAATTTGGATTTTACATAAGGTAAAAATCAGAAAGTTCTAGCATTTTGTATAGTTGTCCCCATTCTTAGCATTAAAATTTTGGAATTGGGCTGAAAAAGGACATACATCTGTCAAAAGATGCTATGCTATCTGACCCCTAGGGAATTTAGGATAGAATATGCTCTTTTGATGCTATTTTAGGCATACCCTACAAAAAAATGGGACACCTTCATTCTGGATATATTTTCAGACCCTAAACAACATCTCTAAAAGTTCAGCCTTACTGTTCCATTGGCAGCTAATCTAGTTTTCTAATTTCGACTTAAGTTAGAATAAATTTTCCTTTGAAATTTTTGGGTTTCCTAAGTTGCAAGATGGTTTGAGGTTGAAGCTGTGATACTACTGTTTCTTTGCTACTAGTTTCATTGGTTTCCTACTATCTTATGCTGTTTCTTAAAGATTCACTGCCTTGTTCTTGTTCCTTGTAAGCAGGTATCTCTTGAGCTTTTAATGATGAATGAAATGCAAGCATGTTTTTGAAGAGTGTACTGCTGCTGTGAAGTTTTATACTCCTTTTAAATTTCAGCTTCTTTATGTTTTCTTTAAGTCATTGGACTCTGTTTCTTTAGCTTCTTCCTCTCTAGATTATACTTGAGTACATTAAAACTGTTGTGTTGTTCCATGAATTAGTCGGTATGCCTAGTGTTGAATGTTCTGAACACTTCATCTTTCATGTGTTGGATTTGTTAGTCTATAATATGGTTAGGATATTCATGGGGTGAATGCCAAAGGGTTTTTCTTCATGTTGTTGTTCGAGGGTTCAAAATGACTGATAGTGTCGTCAACTCATTCTGTTCATTTATTAAAAGTGTTGAATAGTATGCTGGTCTTGTTGGCCATCTTGTAGGTTTGAGATCCAATTTCATACATGATTGAAAAAAGTTCATTAAATGACATTCAGATCTGTTAACTAGAACTCCAGTACTGCTGAAGTAGTTACATGCCTAATGTTAATGGATTAATCGGTAGCTTAAGGTAGTTCAAGTTGATATTGTATTACTGATGGCATATTAAAGATCTAAGGCTTATAGCATGGTTTATCAGTATACATTGATTTTTCTTAGTTTGATGTAATTTTTTTTATCAAAGATTTGAGGGTCAGTAAGATCTCAGTAATGTCAAAGACCTTCTTGTTGAAATCATTGGGCATGATATTGGCCCAAATGAGGAGGCCTGGTGGAAATCACCTCTTGTGTGGTTTTTGGACTTTTTCTACTTTTGGGGCTCAATTTTGAGCCTAATCAATATAACACATTATTGTTAATATTGTATTATTAATGATTTGTTGATAAATTAAAACCCAATATGATTATTCAACATTTGATTTTTCCAGAAATTTGTTAATATTTTGTGTTACACTATTTTTTAAAAAGAAATTAAGCTTCAATAGGGCCTTAATGTCGAAGGTCCTCTTGTTAGAAGTGGCTGGGCCCGAGTGTGGCCCAGGTGAGGAAGCGCCGGTCGAATCCAGACCAGGCGCGCCTGTGATTTCTGATTCTTTCTGCTTTTGGGCTCATTTTCGAGCCCAATCAAATCTTAGCACTTCAGTTCATTAATTTTTGACAACCTAATGGGCTTACTGCTGGCTGATCGAGGCCAACCCTGCACTACTATTGAGTAGCGGGAGAGGGTCGAAGCAGCTTTTACCCGATTAAGGTCGGGATCGATTTCCACACGGAGCTAGAAGTTGGAGTTGAGTTTCTATCTAATTGAGAGTTGTGTATGTGTTCCAAATTACACATCTAAACATTTTTGGGTTTTTGTTTTACTTCTAATTTTATCAAACTACAATGCTAAATTAAACTAGAATAAGCTAAGAGTAAACTATTGTGAGTTGTTCAAATGGTTAAAAGACACTAGGGTAGTAACTTTCGCCTAGGTTGTTAATTGACGGGCACTTGAGTCTAAGGCATGATTAACACATTTGGGGAGTATGATATAACCGTTGCACAATTTTACCAACTCTACACCTCTCGGTGGTCTGAGTGATTTTGCCTGAATTGACTTTTTCAAGACCAATTGGGTATGCAAATTAGCACAAGCAATCAAGGTTCAAGTCGGGTATTACTATCTCTAGATTAAACCCTTTAATTGGGGCTATCAATCTCTTGAGTACGCCCCAATTCCTTGTTGGACCAATTTCAAAGACTTGGGCTCTCTTTCTCAAGAAGATCCAAAGTCAACTAAACACAAACTAGTGTTTGCAACCACCAATTCACCAATTAAATATGAAATTGGCCCAAATATAAAAAACCCATAGTCAATGTAGCTCTAAAACACAAGACCCATCAATTACCCATACTAGGGTTGAGCAACAACACTAGCTTTTGGGTCTAGCTACTCACAATTGAAGAAGAAAACAAAGAAATAGATGAATAAAAACTCATAGTAATTAATTGCCAAGATAAACTAGAAGATTCAATGTTGAAATGAAGCTAAAATTGCTCAAAATAGCTAAAACTATCGAAATCACAAGCGCAACTCAGTACAAAATCTATCTAATGACCTAAAAATGGGAAAATAAGCTATTTATACTAAGCTAAAAAATTTGGACAAAAATACCCATGCGGGGCTAGTGCGACCCCACAAAATCACGTGCGGCTGCACTAGGGCTCTGAACTTGAAAATCCAATTATCTGAACTCGGGCAATGGGGACTGCACAAAATCGAGTGCAGCCGTAGTGGCTTCTAGTGCGGTCCACATGAAATGGAGCACGGACCGCATTGGCTTTAATCTCCAAACTGGCACTTCTCTGATCCTTGGTTCTGCGGACCGCACTAAATCAAGTGCGGCCGTAGAGACTCCACTGCGGACCACATTAAATCTCATGCGTCCGCATTGCCTGTTGACCTGGAAATCAACCTCTCTGAACCTCACTTGTGAGGACCGCATAGAATGGTGTGCAGCCGCATTGGGCCTGTTTTGCCTGAGTTTTGTCTTGTCTTGGTACTTGTGCAAGTTTCACTCCTTTTTGAGCTGATCTTTGACATCTTGTCACTTTGTTGATCAAACCTGCAATCGAGCACAACTTGTGAGCCTTTTGGGACTATTTTGTACAAATTTCTAATCAAAACATAGGCAAGGAGTATAAAATGTATCAAAATCCCTAGTTATCAACTCCCCCAAACTTAAGCTTTTTCTTGTCCTCAAACAAACAAAATAAGACCCAACCCATTAAGGAAAATCCAAGAAAATTCAGCTGTCCTAAAGTGACCTCATCTAGTATCAATTGGGACTAACAATTGCCCTCAATACAAATGAATCATTAACAACATTTACCCTTTTAAACACCAATGATTAAGTGCGACACAAGATCATCACGAGTTGACTCAATATATCAAAGAACTCTTTCTATTACTTTGGTCATCACGGAACCCAAACTCACACATCCTCTGCTCTCCCTAAGCAAACCTCACCTTTAGAATAGTAGCACTCAGAACGAGGTTAATGGAAAATCACTCATCTCTCTCAAGGAAAAGTCACAAGTCCGGCTCTAAGTACCATATGCTTGCCCTTTATGTTAGTCACAACTAATGTAAGTTTCATTCAACTCAAGATCATATAGGGCTTTTGTGGAGACATAGTGAAGGCTTTTGGTTTAAGGTAGGTAATGTTTGATCTAAGTAGGTTCCATCTTCCCTTAAGCACTTCTTTTGTTTCATTTTGGCTCAAATTCATTTGACTTTTTTAGTCTTTTTCACTTCTTTCTAAGGGGTTAGAGAGACACACTATCACTCTTTCTTATGCATTTCAAATCTTTTCTCCTTTCTCAACTTTCCATACCTTTCATTCTTTGCTTTTCTTGAATCCCTTTTTATTCAATTCTACTTTGAGCATTCGTTTTGTCCTTTTGCTTTTCTTTCTTTTTTTCATTGCCTTTCCTTTTCTTTATTTTGTACCTTTTTACCACTTTGTTTCCATCCTCGTCTTTCCCCCCAAAATTATAATTTTGCCATGTGCTAAAGAAAAGATCGGGTGCCAAGAGAGGGTATCTTTTAGAACGGGTAAAGACTTGTATCATGGTTATTTGAAGGAAAAAGGTCTAAGGCTCAAAAGGGTTAACTAGGGATATTATCATTGTTAAGTTATGGAAGTGTTAAAGCTATCATTTGGACCAAGGAGAGCCTATAATCATTTCTCAAGTCAAAATTCACTTAGGATTTCGCCTCAACAAACATTCAGGGCATGTTCTAGACTAATAGCTCGGGACTTGGACTTGCAATGAGATTTCTCACCACACAAGCTACGGGATCACTAAATATATAGAGTCGGGGGCCCACAATGACCTTAGATAAGATTTGAGCACACAATGGTCCTGAAAAATCACTTGATGATTATCGGTCAACACAAGAGTCTCAAGGTCATGACTTTCACCATTCTAAACACAACAATTTATTTTTGACCATGAGATCAAAGGTAAATGTGCTAGGCCCAAGTGAAGCTGTGCTTGAGGTACCCTTAACTACTAACTACTAAAAGTGAAAAGAAAGACGGACTTAAACCCTTAAGAAGGTTGTCACGCCATCCATCATTGGGAAAATCCACCCGGTTCACACAAACTCCACCTTTGGAAAGAACCGTGACATTAAGAAAACCAAAGGCTTATTGCAAACGTTCAAGACAAGAAGCTACGAACATAAATAAGAAGCTACGGAAAGGAAAAAAATGCGGAAAGTAAAATGAATACTTACAAGAGGGGATTTAATCGAATAAACAATAGATGGGATGAATATGTACAATGTAACATAACTTTATATACAGACCCAAAGTAAAATAAAAGTACGAGAAATGTAACGAAATGTTAAAATTATATACAAACCAAAGATGAAAAATAAAGAAAGTATAAAAAAATGTCAAATATATACAGTAATCCAAATCATAAAAGTAGGGCCTACCCCCTCAAATGAAAGCTGGCATTGTCCCCAATATCAACTAAACCAAATAAGCACCAAAAAGAAAAGGGGAAAAGGATATAGAGACTCCATATGGCCCGTCTGTCTGCATGGGCTCTTAAGTTGTCCCTGGTTCCTCAATATGCTTAGGAACCTCAGACTGGTTCCGTATGGCCTGCTGCTCTACTGCTGGGACCTGGGTCTGGACCTGGACAGGCTTTTGAGCTGCATCTTGTGGCTGACTGGAGGAGGTCTCCGGTGGGTCTGCCAACTGGATGAATGCATCATCTGCTCAGGGAATAATCCTCTTCCTCTTGGGAGACCTCTTGGACTGCTGAGGCTGAGGATGAGCCGCTGGTACCAGGTCCTGTAGAAATAAGTCCAAAGGCAGATGATCTGCCTTCATCCTGTCAACCTCAGCCCTCAGCTCATTTACGGGTTCCTTGGAAACCCGTGTCTTCCTCAACTTCTTATGCTCCTTAGCAAGCTCCTTGAGAGCCTTTCTGTGTTAATCAACAACATCTGTGAGAACTTTCTGGGTGTCAAGGATTTTCTTCTGGTTGGCCAGAATCTCCTTGAGGTCATCCTCGATAGACTGCGAAACATGCAGAGGCGGAGGTGCTGACTCAGCTTCCACTGTAGTAGTGAGGATAGACAACTTGGATGAAGCTCTTTGCATCCAGTTGTTGATGCTGAGAAGAGCCTAGCTCAGTCGTTGTGCAGTCACTGGGTAGGCTCGGGAAGAGGGTATCTCGGGATCTGCTGAAGTGGATGGACCAGGAGGAATGTTTGCGGAGGTGGAAGAAGGCTGAGTAGGAGCCACTACCACAACTGGATCTTCAGACTGGCCAGTTGGAGCAGTAGCTGTTCCCTTAAAGTTCTTGCTCTTTGGGTTGTCATCACCCTGCATACTATACCATGAAAACAGGGCCTTTGCTTTCACTTTGATATCAAACGGCCTCTTTTCAACTTTGAGGTTCCTGAAGTACATGGTCAAGAAGCTGGGAAAGGGGTAGTTTCTGTCACCCTCACTGACTACCTGTGTAATTACTCGAGACATTTCCTTTCCAACATTAATCGGGTACCCCGCCATGAGTGGTGGGGTCCAATCTACTGCACACAAATGTTTCCCACCCCTTGGCTTCAAAATTCAGACTTCTTCTCAAAATTTTCACTCCCGCATTTAGCCAATCGAGGGTGGTATCTGGGATTGCCAGATATTGTGCCAACCAGGGACGGACCTCCTCGCCCAATTCCATCTTTACCATATATAGTGCCTCATCCTCCTCATCAAAGCCGAGGTAATCATTTATTGTTTTCCCGTCAAAAAGCACCTTCAGATTTCGCACCTTAGTCATTTTTGTGCCCTTTTTGATGTGGGCAACATTGGTATAGAATTCCTTGACCAGGCACTCGTTTACATCCTCACAGTTGTTTAAAAAATACTCCCAGCCCACTCTTTCTCTAAACTACCTTCTCACATTAGGGTTGTGAGGCAATAAGTATCTATCAACAAAGCTCCTCTCCGGTATCAACTTCCTCACCGGCCACCATTCCCTAAATTTGTGGTAATCTACCTCGCTCACAAACTGGTCTTTCCACACCTCTGGGTTTCTAGTTCGTTCTACCCCACCAACCAGGGGCTCACCCCCTTCTCCTACTACCTCTTCTTCTCCTACTACACCCTCTCCAGATAATGAAGCTGTGGGAGAGGTGGAGTATTCATCCCCACTGCCTTCAGCTGAGCCCTCAGACGAACCAGAAGATACATTTACTGACGCTTGGGCAGCAGGGGAAGGTGGAAGAGTGTCTCTTAGCATGTTCCTCTCCGGCCAGTCAGGAATGTATTCTGGCACAGAGTCTGAAGATATCCCCCAGGAGGGCTCGTACTCACTCCCAGATATGTCAATGGTCCTATTAGCAGCTTTAATCATCTTCCTCATATTTTTAATGTTTTGCCGGGCTTGAGGAGTCAGTCTTATCATTTTCTATTTCCCTCCCTGGGAGGATTCTCCTTTGCCTGGTTGTTTAGAGCCCTTGCCTCTTTGTTTCACCATTGTTTGCAAACAACATCCATTAGGCTTGTTAGTATCAGTACAAGTAAGTAAGATCAGAGTTGCAGAAAAGGTTGCAGACAGTTGCAGAAATCACATAGTGCGGACCGAACAAATTGGAGTGAGGCCGCACAGAGGTCAATGCAGACCGCACAAAAATGGCAATGCGGTCCGCACAGAGGTGGGGTTCAGACTACCCACTCTCTGTTACCAGGCAATGTGGACCGCACAAAATGTAGTGCGACCGCACAAGGATCATGCGGACTGCACAAAATGTAGTGCGGCCGCAATCCCTAAAGATATACAAACACTCATCAATGCGGTCCGCACAAAATGCCATTACGGACCGCACTAAAGCACCGCATACCGCACAAAATCAACCGCGGTCCACACTGAGTGCCCAGAAGCAACGCTAACTTAGGGTTCAATGTATTTTAATTTTAAGTCCAATTTTACACCTAAGAAAGGTTCCTATGTGTTTGCCCAGTGTTTCTAACTACCTAATCCTACTTTAATCAAGAAATTAACTAACCTAAATTTACCAAATCAAAGAAGTACGGGCAGAACAGAAGGGAAGCAAGAAAAACAAAAATTAAAAGAAATTAACAAAATTAAACAATTAAAAAGAAGTTAATGGTACCAAATGTGAGATGAACTGAAGGTAAATGAGTCCAAGCAGTGAATTACGAGCAAAAGGAAAGATGAACATTGCTTTTATGAGTTCTGAGAGAAAAGACTCAAAAAGTGTAAAAGGAGGACCTCAGGTCCTATTTAAAGAAAAGGACCTGGGGCCCAGCTTACCAACCCAATGCGGACCGCACAAAATGGATTGCGTTCCGCACCACATAGCATTTTTCAAGTTTGAGAAGGCAACCTACTGCGGTCCACACAAAATGCCGTGCGGCTGTAGTGGTCCACCGCAGACCACACAAAATGTAATGCGGCTACGGTGGCAAACTTTAGAGAGCTGGACGTTTGTCCTTCATCAGTGCGGTCCGCACTAAATGTAGTTTGTCCGCATTGAAAACTTCAGAGACCTGAACACTTTTTCCACTATGTCCTGCACTACATCAACACAATCCTGTAGCGTCTCACAACCAGTTAGTCCACAAATAAATCCTATACTACAATGAAAATCAAATAAAAACAAGAAGAAAAACACATGGGTTGCCTCCCAAGAAGCGCCTGATTTAACGTCGCGGCACGACGCAGGTTACCATCAAATCATTTGAGATGAAGAAGTGCCACCACGTGGCTGTCATCAATTTTTCCCAAGTAGTGCTTGACCCTATACCTATTCACTCTGAAAACCTCCTAATTTTTGTTCTTTAAATCAAGTGCACCAAACGGGGTCACACACACCACTTCAAAAGGTCCACACCATTTAGACTTAAGCTTTCCCGGAAACGGACGTAACCGAGAGTTGAACTAGAGAACCAAATCACCTACTTTGAACTCCTTGCTACGAGCATATTTATCATGAAGGTACTTCATCTTGTCCTTGTACAAGGACGAACTGGTGTAGGCATGGAATCTGAATTCATCAAGTTCATTGAGCTGCTCTAGACGAAGATTGGCTGCAACATCCCATTCAAGATTTAGCTTCCTCAAAGCCTACATGGCCTTGCGATCTAACTCGATCGGTAGATGGCAAGATTTCCCAAACACTAACTGATACGGAGACATACCAATTGGAGTCTTATAAGCAGTCCTATAAGCCCATAGAGCGTCATCCAACTTCTTTGACCAGTCAGTCTTATTTGCATTGACCTTCTTTGACAATATGCTTTTGATTTCCCTGTTGGAGACTTCAACTTGACCACTTGCTTGAGGATGATAGAGAGTAGAAACTTTGTGATTGACACCATACTTTGCAAGCAAAGTGTCAAAAGCTCTATTGCAAAAATGAGACCCCTATCACTTATGATTGCACGAGGAGTACCAAACCTTATAAAAATGCTCTTCTTGAGAAATGCAACAACACTCCGGGCCTCATTGTTGGGCAAAGACACGGATTCAACCCACTTTGAAACATAGTCCACCACCACAAGAATGTATGTGTTCCCACACGAGCTAACAAACGGGCCCATAAAATCAATGCCCCACACATCCAAAATATCAACCTCAAAAATGGTATTGAGAGGCATCTCATCTTTCTTCGATATTCCACCCGCTCTTTGACATTCATCACACCTCTTCACAAGTTCACTTGCATTTTTGTACAAAGTTGGCAAATAAAACCCACAACTAAGAACTTTGGAAGCCGTCCTCGTCCCGCCATGATGGCCACCATAGGGAGAGGAATGACAAGCCTCCAAGATACTCAATTGCTCTTCCTCCGGGACATACCTTCGGATCACACCATCCATCCAAATCTTGAACAAATATGGCTCATCCTAATAGAAATCCAAACTATCCCGCTCGAGCTTCTTCCTTTGGTTAGAAGAGAGCTCATACGGGGTTATACTAGTCACAAGGAAATTAGCAACATCGGCAAAACATGGCATATCATTCATCGACATCGAAAGGAGTTGTTCATCGGGAAATAAATCAGTGATCTCTAGGCCGTCATGAGGCCTCCCCTCCTCCTTCAAGCGGGAAAAGTGGTCCGCCACTTGGCTCTCACTACCCTTCCGGTCCACAATCTCCAAATCAAACTCTTGAAGTAACAAGACCCATCACATCAGTCTAGCTTTGGAATCCTTCTTCGTCATCAAGTACCGGAATGCGACATGGTCGGTATGAATAATAACCTTAGCACCCATAAGATACGATCAGAATTTTTCCATTGCGAAAATCCAACTCTCTAAACTCGGGCAATGCAGACCGCATAGAATTGAGTGCGGTCCGCATGAAATGGAGCGCAGACTGCATTGGATTTAATCTCCAAACTATCACTTCTCTGATCCTTGGTTCTGCGGACCGCACTAAATCGAGTGCGGCTGTAGTGACTTCAATGCGGACCACATTAAATCTCATGCGACTGCATTGCCTGTTAGCCTGGAAATCAACCTCTCTGAACCTCACTTGTGTGGACCACACAGAATGGTGTGCGGCAGCATTGGGCCTGTTTTGCCTGAGTTTTGTCTTGTCTTGGTACTTGTGCAAGTTTCACTCCTTTTTGAGCTGATCTTTGACATCTTGTCACTTTGTTGATCAAATCTGCAATCAAGCACAACTTGTGATCCATTTAGGACTATTTTGTACAAATTTCTAATCAAAACATAAGCAAGAATGAGTATAAAATATATCAAAATCCCTAGTTATCACTGGCCCAAGTCTTTCCGTAAATAATGTAAGGTGTAACACATCTACCCCAAGTATGTATACAATTAGTAGACTTATATTGAACTTCGAATTAGTTTTAAATATGAACATTCATAGTTTGCTTTAGGCACGATTAATTAACCATTGCGACTATGGGTACAGTTCCCGTGACATAGTTACAATGTCTAATTCCAAAGTTTGGGGGTGCATTTCATGTAACCCGACCATAACAACTTTGAACTATGTATACAATTAGTAGCCTTATATTGAACTTCGAATTAGTTCTAAATAGGAACATTCGTGGGGTGTCTAATTCCAAAGTTCGGGGGTGCATTTCATGTCACCCGATCATAACAACTTTGAATAATAATAAAATAAACATGTCGCAAATTGCGGGTGCATTTTATGTAGCGTAATTTGCGGTGTGTTAAAAAACAAACAAGTATACGTCAATCGTAACTTGTTCAAGAAATAAATTTCATAAATCCTAAAAAAGCGGTCAAAATAATAAAAAGAGGTTATAAAGTTAAAAATGCACAATAGGTTTAAAACATGTAATAAATCAGGTAATTAGGCCAATTATTAATAGTTAAGTGACCGTTTTCGAACCACGGAACCCGGGTATGCCTAACACTGTCACGATCCAGAATCCACTAAGGGTCGTGATGGAGCCGGACACCGTTGTCAGGCAAGCCAACCATAAATACTTAATTAAATTTGTTGATACCCAATTTTTTCCTATATATTTTTCAATATGCAAAATACCTTCAAAATAGCATATATGTGCATATATAAGCATGCCCAAGAATTTTACTATTTTTCCATAATTTTAAAGGTTTTTAATTGATTTATTTTCTCCCTTTTTATCCATAATATCACAATAATTATATCCAAAATTATTATTTTTATAATTCACCTATTGGATTTTTATATTTATGCCAAAATATGGCTAAAGTATTTTTTTTTACATATTTTACAATTTCATTTAGTATTTTTAAAGCTACATAGCATATAATTGCAATATTAGCCCTTTTTAAGGTTTAAAGGTTTTATATTTATAAAATTGGATTCTATATTTTTAAATTGTTATTTATGTGTTATAAATTATTTTAGCCTTTTTAATTAGTTTTTAGAAGTTATTTATTATTTTTATAAAATTAAAAAGGAAAAAATGGCTATTTAACTTATAGCCAAAATTGGCTTCAAAATCTAGCCCAAATCGAATCCCCAATTCCCCGGCCCAATTCCAATTCAAATCCGACCCTAACCCAATTTTAACCCAAGCCCAAACCAGATCCCCACCTACCTGTTTGATCATGACCGTTGATAATTCAGATCAACGGTCCCCTTTTCCCCTAACCATTTTTAACCCAAAATGACCCCTAACCTAATTCATTTTATACGACCCGGCGCCCTTGAATCCCCTCTCCTCTCAAACTCTCTCTGAAACCTAAAGGCAACCCTAGCCGCCGCCACCCAAACTAACCCCTATCCCCTTCGATCCTCACCCAATCCATGGACTCTCATGGCTGTTTGAGATGTATATCGGTCTCCTATGTCTATTGGTTGCCTGTTTTCATGATTTCATGGAAAGATCTCGAAGAATCTAGTCCATACCTTGCTCAACTTCTATCCATGGTCTCTTTCTGGCCATCCATGGCTGTTCGAGTCAGATCCTTTACTTTTCCGGCTAGATCGGTAACTTTTCGAAGTCTTTCTCATTTTTCTAGGTTCTCCGAAACCCTAACTTCAAAGATTTGTCTTAGATCTGTGTATGTTATCAACCTCTTAAGTGTTTTCCATAAAGGTTTTCCGATTTTTCAAAGCGACTCTTCGTCTTCAACGATTAGGGTTTTCTTAACCTCTTTTAAAAATATGTCTTCTCCGATTTTCAGTGTTGTTTAATGATTTTACTATGTTTAAACGATTTGTCTAGGTTGTCTTCTACCTGGTTCATCGTGTTAAAACCCTAAGTATCTTTGGTTTTAACCGGGGTTCTGACACTATCTTTTATATGTATGCCTGTTTCGATTAAGTTCTTCATGGTTAAATCCTTTCCTTCGTTTGTCTTGGATGATTCTTAGTTTTTACCGTTTTGTTAAAACCCTAATTTCCTAAAACTCTTCTCACTTGTTACTGTGAGTTTTTGAAGACTTCCTTTACTTATTTCGGTGTGTTGGTCTTATGTGTCGAAGTGCTGAATCATGATTCTTTCTTGATTGATCTTGATTTCCTCAAGTTACGACTGATTGCAAGGGTTTTCTTATAAACCCTTAAGTTTATTCATTTGTTTAAATTGATTGATTCCCTTCCTTTATTTGCTGTGATGTTTCACACCTGCAGAATCCTTTCCCCGATTAGGTATATTCTGTACCTAGACTCAATTGTATACTCTATTTTCTTACTATCCCTTATGTGGTTAGAAATCGATCTTCCTCAAATTGATTTTCTTTCCTTAATTATCCATGTTAGTATCCGTTTGAGCAATAATTCCTTGATTAAAGGGAATACTTGTATTAATTGATTCTGATTGTGATTACTTCCATATTTGTGTTAAGCCTTTACTTGTTATCTTATTTTTCTACTCGTTTTAAAAGCTATAAATACCGTAATGCTTTCATTAACAAGACACGAACAAATAAGTTCAAAAACACACTTACACATTCAAATTCTCTTTCTTTCTCTACTACTTGTGCCACTGCCTTATCTTGCCGGCTGAAAGCCAAGGCTAGACTTTGGAACTTTGATTGCTTTACTTTTTTCTGCACTTTGCTCCTCCAACTGGTATGTTCTTAATTTAAATTATGAAGCTCAACTCTATGTGTTCCCTTGTTTGTCAATCCTTGTCTCTTTCTGCACTAACTTAATGGTCATGCTGTTGAGTTGTACTGTTTGTTTATTGCTTTACTCAGCATGCTTAAAATTCTGCCCTCCTTTATTCAAATGTGATCAACATATTTACTTGTTCTTGTTTATGTCTTTCAACTAGAATGTCTATAATAATTCATTACTAATTGAGTGTTTCTAATTCGGGTCCTCTATGTCCCCAACCTCTACTTCCTTGTTTGTAACTGCTGAAGCATGTAATTCTCTATGAACTTGTTCTGTGTGTGTTGTTGTTGCTCCTACCCCCTCTATCTTTCAAAAACTATTTTATTGGGCAATCCTTCTGCTGTTTTACAAACTCACTTCAAATATGTTGTTTCTAAAAACTATTTTCCAACTCAACTCCTGCGAGTCTATGTATAGCACTCTCATATGCACTCTTAGATCATTAGATTCTGCCCCTCTTGTTTGAGCCTTGCTTTGAGACCCTTGAGCTCCCTCTGAATCTGGACACATATGGGTTGGCTCTTCCATACTGCACTTACTTTTGGTTATGCAATCTGGGTGTGAGCAATATCCGAGATCCCTTGAGGTCCTTAGGGAACTCTGACACACCCAGGTGTGAGAATGGCTTTGGAACAATATTGACATTTGAAGTGGTTTATTACATAACTTAGAGAGGAATTTAGGATCAGGCTTCCTATAGTTGTAACTTCTTATTTTTGCATTTCTTATGTAATTCTATCACAGGGTCTGTAATAATCTGTAAACAAGTATTGGGGTGGCTAGTGAAAAGGGATGGGTAATATGCATGCCATAGTAGTTAAAGGGTAGAAAACATGTTATTAGGTTTATATTCCAAGTTGTGCAATAAAAATCATGTTTAGTATTCATACAATGCATTAGAAATCATGTTCTTAGGATTCATGTTCCCTGCTTCATCATCTCATTCATTAATCCATGCTTCGTGTCCCACACTTAGAAATCCTGCTTCTAGGACGAATAAATAAAAACTGTTAATCATGAAGGCGTTTCTTAATAATTCTGTAACTCTCTCGTATATTTATAAATCATGCCTTAGGAACTCTACCATTTGCATGTGCATATTAGATATCATGTTCTAGGATCCTATTTGCATTTTGTTTAAAAACGCCTACTTAATTACTGATTTATGAAAAAGGTAGTAAGGTGATAGTTTTCACAGTGTGTTTTCTGAAAAAAATTGGCAACGATCTCTGCGACTAGAAACAACATGCTCTTAGGATAAAAAAAATCTCCAAACTGTCTTAATGACTTGGAACAACTGCTGCATCTCGCTTTGCGCCTAAGCAATCCTTAGGTAATTACTTAAATAAAATTGGAACTACCTTTGTTTAATTCTTGGCTGTCACAACCAGCAGGTAGGCCTGATACAGACTTCTTTTCTGAGTCATATGATAAATCTAGTTCTGACTTATACACCCTGCTTTAGAATTCTAAATTCTGACCTTAATTGTGCATAAGTCGTGCTGTCTATGTGCACTATTTGCGGAGGTATATCTGAGCCTTCTATTTGCTTATATGTTTCCCCATAATTGCAGTCTTATATGTTTTGTATGTCGCCTTAGTATTTTACCTTTAAACCTAAGGGTCTACCTATAACCTCCTTCTTATAGGAATATGAGTCCTAAATTCCTCCGGGGTCGAGACCAACCCTCGCTTTAATTACCTTTACTGGACGGAAAAGGGTAGATATGGATATGATGATTGATGCGCTCATACCACGTGTATCCCCTCTTCTGAGGAGTGTCATACCGCGTATTGCATTGATGTGATCCATATTACAAACAAACATAGGACACCCCTTTATTTTTATAAGTACGCTTATATTATAACTCTTTTCAAAACCTTGCTTTTATCGTTTTTTCAAACAGTTGTGTACTTTAACTTAAATTCCCCATTATTTGAGCCCTACTTGCCTACTTGCTAATTGCACAAATTCAAAAAAACTGCCTGGCCAGGAACCACACTAGTGGATCCTGAGGGGTGCCTAACACCTTCCCCTTAGGATAATTTCAAGCATTTACCCTATCTCTGGTTATCATACATAGTTGTAGTTGAACCTTATAGGTGCCCTAACGCACCTCAAAATCGTTAGGTGTCGACTCTTCAAATACCCAATCCCCAAAAGGAAACGAGTCATTACACCCATAAATGTCGAAACCCAGACTCCTCTCTGCGAGGAGGGAAAAAGGGGCGCGACAGCATGGCGACTCTGTTGAAGATATTTAGGCTTTTACCATTTCAGATCGTTTCTGTGAATTTGCACCCCTCCCTTATGTGCAATTACTTGTTTAATTTCTTTTCCAAAAGAGAAATTGACATATCTTTCTTGTTTCCTTCCTTTATTACTGCTTTAAATTATAAAACTGCTGTATTTATTGCTTTCTTAACGTGTAAATACATGTCAACATGCTTTTAATTATTGCATAATCATGCTCAACATCATACTCCACTGGTGCCAAACAAATACTGTAGCAACGCTTGATGAGTGGTTGCGCTCTTCCTATATCATTACCCCCTAAATTCAGAAAGGCATATTTGAGGTAAAACTAGTCGGTCAGCGGTGCAGTCGACAATTCCGTGCCTTCCCCCTTGAGTTGTCCGCTCAAAGGTACTGGTCTAAAACCCTATAGAAACCTTACTCTATTAAATTATGCATGCATCATGATCAAACCTAGTCGGGACAGTTATGCTGTCCACATAATGACCCTTTAAGATAGCCTTGTCCAAAAGTTCCCTGGGTTTCACTAAACCCAAACGGACGTCATCACGTTATGTGCATTTATTTGGAGAACTAAATGCTTCATGCCAATTGTTGATGTATAAATAGTCAAGTCTGGTGGGGGTAAAGGGCCTAACCTTATTTGTCTTGCAGAAATATGAGGCACAAAGTCCCCAGATTCGGTATGGTCACCAACATCCACCCAAGATTGCTAAGCTGGTGGAGAGATTTACACTATAGTGACCAAACCCTTGACAGAAAATATCTGGGCAATCTACCGTCCCTCCTAGAGGTCCAACCTAACAACATGATCATAGAAGCTGCCACATTGTTTTGGAATTGTGAAAGGGCAGTGTTCCGCTTTGGTGACATTGAAATGACACCTTTGTTGGAGGAGGTAGGAGGACTGGCCAGTCTAGTGTGGGAAACTCCGGGTTTGCTAATGCCTGAAAACTGCAAAGGCAAGGGTTTCCTTAAAATGATGGGTTTGAAGAAGAATACAGAATTGACATGCCTGAAGGAATCATACATACCTTTTGAATACTTGTATGAAAGGTACAGTCACATCAAATCTTATCATACCTACCCTGATGAGTTTGCCATCACGTCCTTGGGACACATCCATCGTAGGGTTTTCGTCTTCATTTTTTGTTTCCTGGGTCTGATCGTGTTTCCGATGAAGTAATTGAGAATCCATACCAGGATGTCTATGGTAACTAATAACCTAATAGAGGGGATTGGTGGACAAACATTCAGCATTATGCCAATGATCATTGCAGACATATACCGAGCCTTAGAGAAGTGTTAACTAGGAGCAAAACACTTCGAAGGCTGCAATTTACTACTTCAACTTTGGCTCATGGAACATCTCCAAAAAGGCGAATACCGACAAGAAATTTAGTGAAGGGACTGGGATGACCACATCTCTTTCCACCATCCAAAGCGAATTAATTGCATCCCCGACATGTTCGCTCAACCTGAGAATACCAATGGATGGATTTAGCTATTTGATAATCTGACTGAAGAACAGGTTCAATGGTTGTTCGAGCGATTTTCGACCGAGGAGTTCATCGCTCGTTCCAGAGATGCACCTTTCCTGATACTAATTGGTCTAAGAGGGTCATACCCTTACGTCCCTCTCCGAGTTATGAGGCAAGTAGGTAGGAAGCGAGTTATACCCAGTGTCGACAAGATGAGCCATTTCTGAGCTGACTTCCAAAATGATGATAGTCCCTACAAGTGCCAAGCCCAGCATATGTGGCACTGCAAGATCGTAATGGGGAAAGAAACCATCGAGCCAGAAATATATCATGCTGGTTGTACTCCTTTCTATTCAGGTTGGTTGGAAGATAATCATGATGTTCTGGGCCAGCCAGGGTTTGTTCGAGGTCACAGAATTATAGATGAAAAGGCCGAGGCGTAAGTCAAGTACAACTAGCTGCGCAAGAGGATCCGTGAGTGTGAGAGCGAACGTCGCGAGATACAAGAGTCCAACTAGAAGGTGATTGAGGAATGGAAAGATATGCCTGTCAGTGCCAACAAAAGGCTAGGATACTTGGAGAGAGGCATAGTAGAATTGGAGAGAAATTTTCTCAAAAGGGTTGAAAATTGTCAAGAGGCTGAAGGGACTGAAGGCAGACATCTAGCGAGAGCGTACCTGTTGCTGGGACTCCGCGAGTTAGGGAAGCTGTTCAACGGAGCCAAGGATGCCGAATCTGGGGAAGGTCCTTCTGGGACCAAGTTTATCTTTTTCGCTTTATAAATGTAATAAGGCCAATGACCATTAGTGACTTTTTCCTGCTTATTTAGTGTCGATTTGGGATTCGTCTGTTTTTTATAGATAAAATGAGTCATTTAGAATTCTAAGTTCTCCAAATCAATTTGTCTCTAGGCTTACCTCGGGCACAAAGAGATTCCCAAATTAGGACACGCTTTACATTTCCGCACTATGTGTTTAAATATTGCAATACTTTTTATAATCCTCACTGACTTGATTACCTTTTATTTTATTTTATTTTTGTTTATTTATTCCCTCCCCCCAAAGGTTAGTTCGTGCACTCTGGCATCATCATCTTATTTCACAAGATCCATGGGCCCTTCACCCACTTCACCTCTTAGTCCTATCAAAGGAAAGAACAAAGGCAAGATGAAAGATTTGAACAAGGTTAGAAAGGAAAACCCAACTGAACGGGTTGAGGCCAATGATGGCCATGGTATTCGGGTTCCTACTGAGAATGTGTCACAACTTGAACAAAAACTACTAAAATTTCAATAAGAGCTCGATCAGGTTCGGAATTTGGCAAGCCTGTCAGTTTCCCTCAGAACCCCAGATATCAACTTCTCCAATACTCAAAACTTTAAATCTCCTCAAAATATCCCAAAACAACAGAATCATCCCGCTCCTCACCATCACGTTGCTCCACCAAAGAGTCAATGCAACACTTGACATAACCCAAACAACACTCCACTATTCATCCCAGAACCCTAAAACTCCACAAACGACCATTTCCACACCACACACCAAGCCACCATAACACTCCTATCTACGTGGAGACCATGCCACACTCCACCCAACCTATCTCAGGAACACTTAAGTCTGATGAAAAGGATCTGCTTATCAGGAACCTGGCTGAGGAGCTTAAGAAATTGTCTAGTCGGATTCAGGGCGTTGAGGGAAGCAAATGAATCGAGGGGTTGAACTATGAGGATCTTTGCATACAACCTGATGTCGAACTGCCCGAGGGGTACAAACCTCCTAAGTTTGAGATGTTTGATGGTACGGGTGATCCAAGGGTCCATCTGAGGACATATTGCGACAAGCTGGTTGGAGTAGGGAAAGATGAAAGGATCTATATGAAGCTGTTCATGAGGAGTTTGAAATGAGATGCATTATCTTGGTACATAAGCCAAGATCCCAAGAAGTGGTCAAGCTGGGTAGGCATGGCGTCTGACTTTATGGACAAATTCAGGTTTAATACAAAAAATGCACCAGACGTGTTCTATATCCAAAATTTGAAGAAGAAGTCTACGGAGACGTTTCACGAGTATGCTACTCGCTGGAGGTCCGAAGCTGCTAAGGTCAGACCCGCCTTAGAAGAGGAGCAAATGAACAAGTTCTATGTCCGGGCTCAGGACTCGCAGTACTATGAATGGCTGATGATGAAGGTATTAAAAGTGGTATGGTTACAAATTTTGAGGCCTTGCAAGCTACGAATAAGGCTTTATAGTTCGGTGACGTGTCCAAGAAAAGGGATGTAGGGGCCGTGATGGTTGCATAAAGGACCAAGTCTCACCTCAAATATGTCACGACCCCGGGTTGCCCTCCGTGAACCATCGCGACGGCACCTAGTCTTTACGACTAGGTAAGCCTAAATTGCGAAAGATAACCAAAACTTGCGGAAGTAAAACAATTTAAAAGCAGAAATAAGGCAATACCAGTGTTTAAATGTGCCGCTCGGCATGCACCATATATAAACCAATATGCAAAAGCAAGACCTGGGGACCCACGAATCACAAGTTAAGAAAAAGAAATACTATATAGCTCTAACTCTAGAATTTGTCTAATAAGAACAGAAAGTACAAAAGGGCTAAATTCTAAAAGGAAGGAATAGAAAGGGACTCTTCGGTCTGCGGACGCGGCAAATGTACCTCGAAGTCTCTAAGTAGGTGCCTCCCTCAAGGATGGTAGACCTGAGTAGAAGTACCTGGATCTGGACATGAAAAATATGCATAGAAGGGGCATGAGTACACCACATCGGTATTCAGTTAGTGCCAAGCCTAACCTCGGTCGGGTAGTGATGAGGAAGGTCAAAGCCCTACTAAGGTTAAATACAATATAAGGGTTAACAATGTGGAATAAAACAATATAAATAAGTGCAACAGTGAGAAATAACATAGAATTGATAGAACAACAACTAGAAAAAAGACAAAACAGCCACAGAAAGAAATACAGCTCAACACAGAGATAACAACCGGGGCACCTTCAAGGATACCATCTTGTAGTCCCAATTACAAATGTCCAGTGGATCTCCAGGGATACCGTCCCGTAGTCCATCATATATACATCCGAAGGATCTCCTGGGATCCCATCCCGTAGTACAACTATCAATGAGCGGGGATCTACCGAAATCTCGATCCGTAGTCCCAAATGTAAATACCCAGTACTGGGGAAATCTACCGGGTGCATTCCCGTAGTTCCATATAACTGTGCAGGGGGATTTATCGGGAATCTAACCCGCAATCCCAAAGTAAATGTGCAGGGGGATCTATCGGGAATCTAACCCGCAGTCCCAAAGTAAATAGACAAGGGGGATCTACCGGAATCCCATATCTGTAATTCCAATATAAATATACAGCAGCAGCAAGAAAATATTCAGAGAAGAGCAATTTCATATTAAGGCAACAAATAATTCTAGCCTAGCATGTTGCACAGAGTTCAGGTAAACAGATTGAACAACTAAAGCAATTAAATCACTTAGACATGCATTACTAAGCTAATAACGAGCTTAATAGTACAAGTAATAAAAGCAGGAGAAGGAACATACTGATAAGTACTTAAAGAAAATTAGATTTCCAACAATTTATACAAGTACGCACTCGTCACCTCATGTACAAGGCATTTCAATTACCGAATATATTATTCCGAAGGGGAAGATCCCCCACACAAGGTTAGACAAGCCACTTACCTCGAATCGGCTCAAAATCAACCTGACACCACGTCTTTGCCATGAGTACTCGACTCCAAATGGCCCAAATCTATTCAATTCATTTGAATAATGTAAATAACACTTCAAGCAACTTATTCTACAATTAAATTCTAAGCAAATACGCGAAATTATGTAAAATGACCAAAATGCCCCTCGGGCCTACGTCTCGGAATCGAGTAAAATTTACATTTTCAGAAACCTCATACACTCACGAGTCTATACATAATAAGAATACTGAAATCAGAGTCTAAATGGCCCCTCAAATCCTCATTTAAAGGCCTCTTAAACTCAAGCCCTAATTACCCATTTCCCCCCCAAATTTCACACCACTAATTAGGTCTTTAATCACATAAAAATGAGTTATGAAGTCAAAAAAATGTTAACCTCCAAGTGATTCCCCTTGAATCCTTCTTCAACCCTCTTCAAAAGGTTTCAAAATCGCCTAACAATGGAGGAACCTAGGCTAAAATTCACGAAATAAACCTTTTAAAACATTCTGCCCATGCATTTAATTCCTTATTCGCGAATGCGGTCAAAGCCTCGCATTTGCGAAGCACAAAAATGACGTTGACCAAAAGTTCTCTTATGCGAACGCGACAAGGCCCTTGCGAACGCAATGCTTTACCCGTGTAACCTTCGCGAATGCGTTCCTCTCATCGCGAACGCGATGAGTAAATTCTACTGGGCAAAATTTCCTCCTTCGTGAATGCGAAGCCCAGTTGCGAACGCGGTTCACAAGTATCTAGCCCTTCGCGAACGCGAAGGCTTAATATTTACCTTCCTCAAATGACTCTTCGCGAACGCGAGGTTCCACTCGCAAACACGAAGGGTAAAATTCCTCTGAAACAGCTGAACAAAATCTGCAACTTTTTAACAACTTAAAATGATCCGTTGAGCATCTGAAACACACCCGAGGCCCCCAGGACCTCAACCAAAGGCACCAACATATCCTAAAACCTTATTCAAACTTGTATGAATCTTCAAACACCTCAAATAACATCAATTCAACCAAAACACATCGGATCCAAGCATAAGTCTTCCAAAATCTTCCGAATCATGCTTTTGATCCAAAACCCAACCAAACCACCTCCGAATGACCTGAAATTTTGCACACACATCCAAAATGACATAATGGAACTACTACAACTCTTGGGATTCTATTCCGACCCTCAAATAAAAATCTCACTATGAACTGAAAACTTCAAAAATTCAACTTTCGGCATTTCAAGCCTAAATTAGCTACGGACCTTGAAAACAGAACCCGAATATGCCTCTAAGCCCGAAATCACCTAACGGAGCTAACAGAACCATTGGATTTCCATTCCGCGGTCAACTTTCCAACACTTAAGCTCTCATTTAGGGACTAAGTGTCCCAAAACTCTCCGAAACTTTAAACCAAACATCCCGACAAATCAAAATAGTAGAAATAAACTTGGGGAAAATAGTTAATAGGGGATCAGGCATTAATTCTTAAGACAACTGGCCAGGTCGTCACATCCTCCTACACTTAAACATTCGTTCGTCCTCGAACAAGCATAGAGACATACCTGAAGTAGTGAAAAGATGAGGGTAACGGCTGCGCATATCCTGCTCGGTCTCCCAGGTCGCCTCCTCGACCGACTGACTTTGCCACTGAACCTTCACTGAGGCAATGTTCTTTGACCTCAACTTTCTGACCTGCCTGTCCAATATTTCTACTGGCTCCTCAACATAGGATAGATCCATGTCCAACTGAACTGAACTGAAATCCAACACGTGTGACGGATCACCGTGGTACCTTCGAAGCATCGAAACATGAAAAAAAACCGGATGAACTCCTACCAAGTTCGGAGGTAATGCAAACTCATAAGCAACCTCCCCAACACGACTCAATATATCAAAAGGGCCAATAAACCTCGGACTCAACTTCCCTTTCTTCCGAAATCTCATAATACCCTTCATAGGTGAAACCCGAAGCAGAACCCGCTCTCCAACCATATAGGAAACATCACGAACCTTTCGGTCCGCGTAACTCTTCTATCTGGACTACGCTGTACGGAGTCTATCCTGAATCATATTAACCTTCTCCAAAGCATCCTGAACTAAGTATATGCCTAATAGCCTAGCCTCACCCGGCTCAAACCAACCCACCAGAGATCTACACCGCCTCCTATATAAAGCCTCATACGGTGCCATCTAAATGCTGGACTGATAACTGTTGTTGTAAGAAAACTTCCAAATGGCAAGAACTGATCCCATGACCCTCCAAACTCTATCACACACGCACAAAGCATATCCTCAAAAATCTGAATAGTGTGCTCGGACTATCCATCCGTCTAAGGGTGAAATGCTGTACTCAACTCCACCCAAGTACCCAACCCATGCTGAATTGCTCTCCAGAATCGTGATGTGAACTGAGTACCTCTATCTAAAATGATATGAAATGGAATACCATGCAGACGAACAATCTCCCGAATATAAATCTTCGCCAACCACTCCAATGAATAAGTAGTACACACAAGAATGAAATGAGCGGACTTGGTTAGCCGATCCACAATCACCCAAATAACATCAAACTTCCTCAAAGTCTGTGGGAGCCCAACTACAAAGTCCATGGTGATCCGTTCCCACTTCCACTCCGGGATTTCTATCTGCTGAAGCAACCCACCCGGTCTCTGGTGCTCATACTTCACATATTGACAGTTGAGGCACCGATCTAAGAATCCAACTATATATTTCTTCATCCACCTCCACCAATACTGCTGCCTCAAATCCTAGTACACCTTCGCGGCACCCGGATGGATGGAATTCCGCGAACTATGGGCCTTCTCTAGAATCAACTCTCGCAGCCCATCAACATTGGGTACACAAATCCGACCGTGCATCCTCAATACTCCACCATCACCAATAGTCACATCTCTAGAATCACCGTTCTAAACCTTGTCCTTAAGGACAAGCAAATGAGGGTCATCATACTACTGCTCCCTGATACGATCAAATAAGGAAGATCGAGAAACCATGCAAGCTAGAACCCGACTGGGCTCCGAAAGATCCAATCTCACAAACTGGCAGGCTAAGGCCCGGACATCCATCGCCATAGGCTTCTCCGATGCTAGTAAATAAGCCAAACTCCCCAAACTCTCCGCCTAGCAACTCAAGGCAACAACCACTACATTGGCCTTGCTTGGGTGATACAAAATAGTGATGTCATAATGCTTCAGCAACTCCAACCACCTCTTCTGGCGCAAATTTAGATCCTTTTGCTTGAACAAATGCTGCAAGCTCCGATGGTCAGTATAAATCTCACAGGGAACCCCGTATAAATAATGGCGCCAAAACTTCAGGGTGTGAACAAGGGCAGCTAACTCAAGGTCGTGAACAAGGTAATTCTTCTCATGTATCTTCAACTGTCTGGACGTGTAGGCAATCAACCTACCGTCCTGCATCAACACCTCTCCAAGGCCAATCCTTGAGGCATCACAATAGACCGTATAAGACCCTGAACCTGTAGGCAATATCAAAACTGGGACTGTAGTCAAAGCTGTCTTGAGCTTCTAAAAGCTCTCCTCACACTCCTCTGTCTACTAATATGGAGCACCCTTCTAGGTCAACCTAGTCATAGGGGCTGTAATCGATGAAAACCCCTCCACAAAACGACGGTAGTAGCCTGCCAAGCCAAGGAAACTACAGATCTCTATAGCTGAGTATAGTCTGGGCCAACTCTGCATAACCTCTCTCTTCTTCGGATCCACCTGAATGCTCTCACTCGATACCACGTGGCCTAAGAATGCCACTGAATCCAACCAAAATTCATATTTCGAGAACTTAGCATATAACTTTTTCTTTCTCTGAGCCTGGAGCACTGTCCTCGAGTGCTGCTCATGATCTTCCTGACTCCGGTAATACACTAGAATATCATCAATAAAGATAATGACGAATGAATCAAGATATGCCGGAACACACTGTGTATCAAATGCATAAAGGCTGCTGGGGCATTGGTCAGCCCAAATAACATGACAAGGAACTCGTAATGACCATACCAAGTCCGAAAAGCAGTCTTTGGGATATCTGGCTCCCGAATCTTCAACTAATGGTAACCTGAGCGCAAATCAATCTTAGAAAATACTCGTGCACCCTAAAGTTGGTCAAATAGATCATTAATACGAGGCAAAGAATAATGGTTCTTCACTGTAACCTTGTTCAACTAGTGATAATCAATACATATACACATAGAGCCACCCTTTTTCTTAAAAAACAAGACAGGAGCACCCCAAGGCGATACACTAGGCTGAATAAAACCCTTATCAAGCAATTCCTGTAATTGATCATTCAACTCCTTTAACTCAGGAGAAGCCATACGATATGGAGGGATAGAAATGGGATGAGTGCCCGGCAATAGATCATTGCCAAAATCAATATCTCTATCGGGTGGCATGCCCAGAAGATCAGCTGGAAACACATCGGGAAAATCCCGTACTACTGGGATGAAATCAACTGAAGGGGTATCAATACTGACATCTCTCACATAAGCTAAATACGCGTCACACCCCTTCTCAACTATACGCTGATCTTTAAGAAAAGAAATAAATCTACTGGGAGTGCAATCTAAAGTACCCCTCCACTCAACACGCGGTACACCTGGCATAACCAAAACAGTTTTGGTATGATAATTAAGGATAGCATAATGGGGCGACAACCAGTCCATGCTCAAGATAATGTCAACATCTACCATGCTGAGCAACAATAAATCGGCTCTGGTCTCAAAACACTAAGAGCAACCAAACACGACTGATAAATACGGTCCACAACAAAGAATCTCCCACAAGAGTAGAAACATAAATAGGGGAACTCAAGGAATCCCGATATACACCCAAATACGGGGCAAAATAAGAAGACACATAAGAGTAAGTGGAGCCTGGATCGAATAGAACTGATGCATCTCTATGACAACCCATGACAATACCTGTGATGATAGAATCGGAGGCAACAACCTCGGTACAGGCAAGAAGGGCATAATATCTGGCCTAGCCTCCCCCTCTAGGGCGACCTTTACCTTCCCGACTCCACCTCTAGCTGACTGAGCAGGTGGGGTAGCAACTGGTGGTGTAATTATAGCCTGAGAACTCTGCGGGTCACGCTGTGGCTAAGAAGTCTGTGGAGGTGCACTCCTCCCAAGTCTAGGGCAATCCCTCACCATATGGCATGTGTCACCATACTCAAAACAAGCTCTGGGAGGACGTAGCAGTGGGAACTATGCGGTATGGGTACTCCAAGACCGCCGAACACCTGAAACACTATGTAAAATCTGAGATACAAACTGAGCTGGCTGACCCACAAAACCTTTACCATGCCATACTCTTCCTCCAAAATAAGGACCAGTGGGTCTCTCCAGTCTATGAGGTCTCCTCACTTCCCTATACTTTTTCTCTTGACCCCGTCTATCCTCTACTCGGTGAGAGGTCCTCACCACCCGCTGAACTGGGACCACAGGCTGTGTCGCCATGACATCGGAAACTTGAACAATAGGAACTCGCTTCTCTGGAGTGGGGGTGGCAGAAGTCTAGATCCCTTCCCCGATCTGTGAAGTAGTTGGTACAACCTGAATCAACCCCGCCTGAACTAATGTACCAAACATGCTCAGAAACTGTGCTAATATCTCCTGAAGTACTGGAGTAGTAGTAGCAGTAGGCATATCCGGTGCCTAGGATCTAGCTGGAACTGTTGGTGGCTCCTCGATGACAGCTCGCGTGGGTGCTCCAGCTGCACCGCGTGCGCGTCCTCAGCTTCTACCCCGACCCGACTTTTGATGACTCTCGCAAGGGGAGCGGGTGTCTGATCATCTCTGATAGCACGTGTTCTCACCATCTGTGAGAGAATGGAAGACAAAAGTTTAGGATTGTGACGTCAAAATCTCGCACGACAGGGAAATCAAATGAAGTGGAATTTTCCTAACGGTTACATAGCCTATCGTAGATAAGTACAGATGTCTTCATATTGATCAGCGAGACTCTAATAAATCGGCTTTTGATTCATGACTCCTATAAACCTAGAAATCTGATACTAACTTGTCACGACCCTAGGTAGCCCTCCGTGAACCATCGTAATGGCACCTAGTCTCTACGACTAAGTTAGCCTAAATTGTAGAAGATAACCAAAACTTGCAGAAGTAAAACAATTTAAAAGCAGAAATAAGGCAATAACAGTGTTTAAATGTGCCGCTTGGCATGCACCATATATAAATCTCAAAACCAATATCCAATCCAAAACCCGAAAACCCACGAATCACAAGCTAAGAAAAAGAAATACTACATAGCTATAACTCCGGAATTTGTCTAATAAGAACAGAAAGTACAGAAGAGCTAAATACAAAAAGGCAAGAATAAAAAGGGACTCCTCGGTCTACGGATGTGGCAGATGCACCTCGAAGTCTCTAAGTAGTCGCCTCCCTCAAGGATGGTAGGCCTGAGTAGAAGTACCTGGATCTGCACATGAAAAACATGCGCAGAAGGGGCATGAGTACACCACAACGGTACTGAGTAAGTGCCAAGCCTAACCTCGGTCGGGTAGTGATGAGGAAGGTCAAGGCCCTACTGAGGTTAAATACAATATAAGGGTTAATAGTGTGGAATAAAACAGTATAAATAAGTACAACAATAAGAAATAACATAGAATTGACAAAACAACAACTAGAACAGAGACAAAACAACCACGGAAAGAAATACAACTCAACAAAGAGATAACAACCGGGGCACCTTCCAGGATACCGTCCTGTAGTCTTAATTACAACTGTCCAGTGGATCTTCTGTGATACCGTCCCGTAGTCCATCATATATACGTCTGAAGGATCTCTCGGGATCCCGTCCCGTAGTCCAACTATCAATGCACGGGGATCTAGCGAAATCCCGATCCATAGTCCCAAATGTAAATACCTAGTACTTGGGGAATCTACTGGGTGCATTTCCCTAGTTCCATATAACTGTGCAGAGGGATTTATCGGGAATCTAACCCGCAATTCCAAAGTAATTGTGTAGGGGGATGTATCAGGAATCTAACCCGCAGTTCCAAAGTAAACAGACAAGGGGGAGCTACCGGAATCCCACATCCGTAGTCCCAATGTAAATACACAGCAGCAACAAGAAAAGATTCAGAGAAGGGAAATTTCATATTAAGGCAACAAATAATTCTTGCCTAGCATGCTGCATAGAGTTCAGGTAAACAGATTGAATAATTAAAGCAATTAAATCACTTAGACATGCTTTCCTAAGCTAATAACGGGCTTAATAGTACAAGTAATAAAAGCAGGAGAAGGAACATACTGATAAGTACTTAAAGAAAATCGGATTTCCAACAATTTGCACAAGTACGCTCTCGTCACCTCACGTACAAGGCATTTCAATTACCAAATATATCAATCCTAAGGGGAAGATCCCCCACACAAGGTTAGACAAGCCACTTACTTTGAACCGGCTCAAAATCAACCTGACACCATGTCTTTGCTACGAGTACTCGACTCCAAATAGCCCAAATCTATTCAATTCATTTGCATAATGTAAATAACACTTCAAGTAACTGATTCTACAATTAAATTCTAAACTAATATGCAAAATTGTGTAAAATGACCAAAACGCCCCTCGATCCCACGTCTCAGAATCGGGTGAAATTTATATTTTCAGAAACCTCGTACTCTCACGAGTCTATACATAATAATAACACTGAAATCGGAGTCCAAATGACCCCTCAAATCCTCATTTAAAGTCCTCTTAAAGTCAAGCCCTAATTACCCATTTTCCCCAAATTTCACACCACTAATTAGGTCTTTAATCACATAAAAACGAGTTATGAAGTCAAAAAATGTTACCTCCAAGTGATTCCCCTTGAATCCCTCTTCAACCCTCTTCAAAAAGCTTCAAAATCCCCTAACAATGGAGGAACCTAGGCTAAAAGTTGCGAAATAAACCTTTTAAAACATTCTACCCAGGCATTTAATTCCTTCTTCGCGAACGCGGTCAAAGCTGCACCTTCGCGAAGCACAGAAATGACGTTGACCAAACATTCTCTTACGCAAATGCGACAAGGCCCTCGCAAACGCAATGCTTTACCCGTCTAACCTTCGCCAATGCGTTCCTCTCATCGCGAACGCAATGAGTAAATTCTACTGAACCAAATTTCCTCCTTCGCGAACGCGAAGCCCAGTTGCAAATGCGGTTCACAAGTATCCAGCCCTTCGCGAACGCAGATCTCCCATCGCGAACGCAAAAGGTTAATATTTGCCTTCCTCAAATGCCTCTTTGCGAACGCGAAGGGTAAAATTCCTCTGCAACAACTGAACAAAATCTGCAACTTTTTAACAATTTAAAATGATCCATTGAACATCCGAAACACACCCGAGGCCCCCGGGACCTTAACCAAAGGCACCAACATATCCTAAAACCTTATTCAGACTTGTACGAATCTTCAAAACACCCCAAACAACATCAATTCAACCAAAACACATCGGATTCAAGCCTAAGTCTTCGAAAATCATCCGAATCACGCTTTTGATAAAAACCCAACCAAACCACCTCCAAATGACCTAAAATTTGCACACACATCCGAAATGACATAACATAACTACTGCAACTCTTGGAATTCTATTCCGACCCTCATATCAAAATCTCACTATCGAACCGGAAACTTCAAAAATTCAACTTTCAACATTTCAAGTCTTAATTAGCTACAGACCTCCAAAACACAATCCGAACACGCTCCTAAGCCCGAAATTACCTAACGGAGCTAACAAACCATTAGATTTCCATTCCAAGGCTGTCTTCTCACTATTTCGTCTATGGTCACCTTTCCAGCACTTAAGCTCTCATTTAGGGACTAAGTGTCCCAAAACTCTCTAAAACTTAAAACCAAACATCCCGGCAAATTAAAATAGCAGAAATAAACTTTGGGAAAGCAGTTAATATAGGATAAGGGCGTTAATTCTTAAGATGACCGGCCGAGTCACAAAATACTAAGCTTACCCAACACCTCCCCTCACATACCAGCCAACCCCAATTACCAAGCACCCTCACCCTCATACCAAGCTCCGCCACCAACTTATCAGTCATCTCCACTTCCTACATATCAACCTACTTCACCTAGATACTCCCAACCCGCTCATGTATACCAAACTTATAATACTCAACCATCCCATTATCAATCACCCCCTACACGCCAAAATTTCCCGAGACCCCAACCTAATTTTGATTGCAGACCTCCAAAACAATATACTGCCATCGCTGAACCCATTGGCCAGCTGTATGAGAGACTCAAAGGTGCTGGTTATGTCACCCCCATCGTTGCTTCAACCTCCAAGAATCCTTCCTAGTGGGTTAACCCAAACAAATCTTGTGCATACTGTCACACCTCCTTTTTCCGCGCCCGGGGGGGGGGGCAGGGGAGTTTTTTCCAATTAAAGGACAACCGAAATGGGATTTATTCATTTATTTCAGAGTCGCCACTTGGGAGATTTAGGGTGTCCCAAGTCACCAATTTTAATCCCGAATCGAGGAAATGAATGACTCTATATTACAGTCTGCGTACCAAAGATCTAGATAAGGAATTCTGTTAACCCGGGAGAAGGTGTTAGGCATTCCCGAGTTCCGTGGTTCTAGCACGGTCGCTCAACTGTTATATTCGGCTTGATTATCTGATTTTATACAAGTATGACCTTATATGCAAATTCTAACTTTTAACCGCTTTATTATTATTGTTTTTACAAGAATGTGAACATCGCTTAAAATATATCTTTGGACTGTGTCACATGAAATGCACCCACAATCCGAAACATATTTTATTTGATGTTTTAGGATTTGGATTTGGGTCGCATGAAATGCACACCCGAGTTTAGGAAAATTAAATTATTAAAGACGCGCCTAAAGCGACTATCGCGTTATTATTTTGCGGAGGCCGTGAAATTCGCTAATCGACCCTCCTGAATTCTAAGTAATTTTAAACAAGTATTTACTGAGGGCCCCGCAATTTGTATTTTTTATTCGGCGAGGCTCATCTCATTCTTATTTTTTTAAAGAATTTGCAACGTCATGGAAATGCATCCCGGGCCACGCCACAATCAATGCGCCCGTGACTAGAGACATATTTCGACTCCGTTGAGATTTGGATTTGGGTCACATAAATGTGCACCCGAGTTTAGGGAGATAACATTATTAAAGGCGCGTCTAAAGCAACTAGCGCATTACTATTTTGGGATAGGGCCGTGAAATTTACTAAACGGCCCATCCCGGAATCTAAGTATTTAATACATATATTTTGCGAGGGCTCCGCAATTTGTACATTTTTATTTAGCGAAGCTCGTCTCTTTTTTTTATTTTTTTTATTATTAATTATTTATTTTTATATTTCTTTTATATATATATATATATATATATATTTTTTTTAAAAAAAAGACAAGGCTAAAATGACTACATTTCTTTGCTATTTCGCGAGGTCATGGATCGTAGATTAAACTTATTTGATGAAACGAGTATTTTTCCGCGGGATTAAATTACTACTATGATTTTAACACTGCTACTACATGTTCAAACAACTATTAAGACAAACATTGAGATAACAACAATCTGAGCGTGAAGAAACAAAATGCCGAATAACTACTTAACATGACGGAACAAAAGAAATACATTCCCGAACAAATTTCAATATCATACGGAGTTAATTAACAAGGAATAGCAACTTACAAACATCATGTGAATATGTCTCGCTCATTTGCATACTATTCGCATGAACTAGGATTGTATCTCAACGAACACATGTTCATGTTACTAAACAACAAATATGAAGGACATGGACAGAGATGACCTACTTGATATTATCGTCCGATGCGTTGGACCCGTGACGAAACCTCGGACAACAACCTCGACGTACTGGACCTCGACGAACGAAACGACCTCAAAAGAAACTGAAAGCTCGGCCCGAAAATGCTAACAACCTGCCATGTTCGTTGCTACTGGCTTTTCTCGACACATCAGATCAGTGCGAAAGATGAAGCAAAAGGGGTCGAGGGACGGTGACGACTCGACGGGGGCTCCGGTGGTCGTTTGGCTTGAGGAAGGAGCAGCTATGGAGTGTCGTTTGTGCAGTGACGACGCAACACCAATGGTGGGTCGTTTGTGCAGTGACGACGGGGTGCGAGGATGGTTTGACGTGAGGGAGTGGAGGTTTCACGTTATGGCGTCGGGGGGTGTGGTGGTGTTTGGACGATGGGAGGAGCTGGGCTGGTGGTTTTTGACGGGCAGCTGGGAAGGTCGTCGTCCGGTGCTGGGGGGGAAAGTCCAGTAGGGTTTTTTGGACTGGTTTTTTGAAGAAGACCGAGGAACAGTGGTCCGTTTTTCTTCAAAATTCAAAGTCCTTTTGTTCGTTCTTTTTTTTCTTTCCCCAGGTTCTCTTTCTTTCTTCTTTATGAAGAAGAAAGGTGAACAGTGGTCCCCCCTTTCAAAAATTTTCAAAAGTCCAAAATCCCTCAAAGTCTGTCCGTGTTTTGTAATGCTTTGCCCATGAAAATGAGCCCCACGCGTGGTGGGGTTCGAGGCATATGTCCCCCACGCGTGGTGGGGTTCCCCATGTGTCCTGGACACGGTTTATTGTGGGCTAGGTCCGAAAATTAGGCCTAAAAACCGGGTAGTTTGAACCCGAATATTATTCTTTCGCCCGGACCCAAGAAATAAAAACACGTTGCTTAACTAGTCCTATGTAAGCAAAATAACTACCCAAAATAAGACTAGTATTTAAACAAAACTATATCTTTTTAAATAATTTTCAAGGTTTAAAATAGCTACAAAGTATTAATAAAACTATTTGTAATTTTTGTTTTTTTTAAATATTAAGATAAAATATGAAGTAATTTTTTTTTGTATTTTTTCAAAGTTAAAATGACTATAGAATATTAATAAAACTATATTTTTTGTAATTTTCGTTCTTTAATAAAGACAAAAATATGAAGTAATATTTTTTTTGTATTTTTCAAAATTATAATGACTGCAAACATTAATAGAACTATATTTTTGTAATTTTCGAATTTATATAAAGTACCAAAATAAAGTACAATTTTTTTTGTATTTTTCAAGTTTATGAGAAATACATAAACTAAAATTTATATATATATTTTTGTGATTTTTTTTTTCTTTTTGCAACGAAATAAAGTAAAAATAGTTAAAATAGCTATTCTAGACCCAATTTCACATATTCATGCTAGAAATGTGAAAAAATCTCGGGGAGGGTCAAAAATCACGTGCTTACAGCTGCCCCTCTTTGACTGGAAACATGAAGAGTTTTCCGACAAAGAACGACTAGACGTGTTTTTGACCCGACCATTACTTGGACGGACTACACTTAAGGAAAGGGAGGGATTGTGACCGAGCCCTGGTATCTGAGCTGCCTACATATCCTTGGTTATACAGGAATCAGACCACGTGTAGTTCGGGAATGGGAGAGATAGTGAAGTGTACCGAGGTGAAGAGCCGATCGAGGTGCCGTTCCGTTGAGGTTCCGGTCCGCGGTCCTGTCATTACAACAAAATGAAAACTGAAAAAAAAGACTAACCAAGCCTATCAGCTACTAGTTACAAGGATTCCTATCTCTTAAGTCTTCTGAAACTTGGTCTTGAATCTTGAATGGTGCTTCATACAGACTTTGGATCTGAACCTTGATACTTGCTAGTTGTAGGTGCTAGTTCTTGAGCAGACCACATTTGTTCTCCACTTCCGTATTTTGGGCTCTTCTCTTTCTTCTTCTCTTTTTTTTTCTTGTTCTTGTTTTTTTTTTTTTGTGACCAGCTTCTGTTGATCATCCCAGACTATTGATTCGCGCTCTTGAGGCGAGCTTCTAACTTGGATTGAATGCTGGGGATTTCTGTTGTAATCCTTCTGCTCTCCAGTGGGTCACTGCTTGATTTTGAAAAATGTTTCTCCGCTCTACAGGCGGACTCCTGACTTCTTCTATCTTCGACACGCAACAACCTCCGTTCTACAGGCGGGTCCCTGACAATCAAAACAAACAAAATTTCCTAACCCAGTTTGTACTGGGAAGGTTTGTGAGTCGGTAGCAAAATCGTAACTTACTTACACTACTGATGCAATGATGAGAGTAAACTAAAGACTAGGCTAGGATGTGCATCTCCTCTGAGTAAAACCAAAACTCTTGCTAGAAAATGTGTCTGCAAAAATAAAAACCTCAATGACTCAAACTAGAAAGTGTGTCTTCTATGGTTGAATCGGAATGAGCTAAACTAGGAAGTGCGTCTCCTAAGGGTGAAAACTTCAGTGACTAGAACTAGGAAGTGCGTTTCCTATGAATAAAATCTCGATTAGGAAGTGCGTCTCCTACGGGTAAACTTCAAAAACTGGACTAGGAATTGTGTCTCCTATGGTCGAACTTAAAATGAATCAAACTAGGAAGTGCATCTCCTAGGGGTGAAATCTCAATTCCGGAAGTGCGTCTCCTGAAATAAAATATAATCTAAAAAGCCAAACTCGGGAGTGTGCCCCCTAAAGCAAAAGTATAACCTGAGTGAACCAGACTAGGAAGTGTGTCTCCTAATAATGAAAACTTAATTCAGGAAGTGCGTTTCCTGTGCATGGAATTAAACTTAGGAAGTGCGTCTCCTAGGGGTAAAACTAAACTTTAGGAAGTGCGTCTCCTACTGGTGAAACTTTTTAGGAAGTGCGTCTCCTACTTGTGAAACTTTTTAAGAAGTGAATCTCCTACTTGTGAAACTTAGGTTAGGAAGTGCGTCTCCTACTGGTACAATGGACTTAGGAAGTGTGTCTCCTATTGGTGAAACTGAACTTAGGAAGTGCGTCTCCTATTGGTGAACCTATTCTTAGGAAGTGCGTCTCCTAATGGTAAAACTGAACTTAGGAAGTGCGTCTCCTATGGTAAAACTTTTCTTAGGAAGTGCGTCTCCTATTGGTGAAACTGACTCAGGAAGTGCGTCTCCTTTGGTAAAACTGAACTTAGGAAGTGCGTCTCCTATCGGTGAAATATTTTTAGGAAGTGCGTCTCCTATTGGTGAAACTGAACTTAGGAAGTGCGTCTCCTATGGTGAAACTGACTTAGGAAGTGCGTCTCCAATTGATGAAACTTGCTTAGGAAGTGCGTCTCCTATTGGTGGAACTTGCTTTAGGAAGTGTGTCTCCTATGGTGAAACTGACTTAGGAAGTGCGTCTCCTATTGATGAAACTTGCTTAGGAAGTGCGTCTCCTATTGGTGGAACTTGCTTTAGGAAGTGCGTCTCCTATGGTGAAACTGACTTAGGAAGTGCGTCTCCTATTGATGAAACTTGCTTAGGAAGTGCGTCTCCTATTGGTGAAATATTTTTAGGAAGTGCGTCTCCTATTGGTGAAACTGAACTTAGGAAGTGCGTCTCCTATGGTAAAACTGAACTTAGGAAGTGCGTCTCCTATTGGTGAAATATTTTTAGGAAGTGCGTCTCCTATTGGTGAAATATTTTTAGGAAGTGCGTCTCCTATTGGTGAAGTTGAACTTAGGAAGTGCGTCTCCTATGGTGAAACTGACTTAGGAAGTGCGTCTCCTATTGATGAAACTTGCTTAGGAAGTGCGTCTCCTATTGGTGGAACTTGCTTTAGGAAGTGCGTCTCCTATGGTGAAACTGACTTAGGAAGTGCGTCTCCTATTGATGAAACTTGCTTAGGAAGTGCGTCTCATATTGGTGAAATATTTTTAGGAAGTGCGTCTCCTAATGGTAAAACTGAACTTAGGAAGTGCGTCTCCTATTGATGAAACTTGCTTAGGAAGTGCGTCTCCTATTGGTGAAACTTGCTTTAGGAAGTGCGTCTCCTATGGTGAAACTGAACTTTAGGAAGTGCGTCTCCTATGGTGAAACATATCTTAGGAAGTGCGTCTCCTATGGGTGAAATGAACTTAGGAAGTGCGTCTCCTATGGTGAAACTGAACTTTAGGAAGTGCGTCTCCTATGGTGAAACTGACTTAGGAAGTGCGTCTCCTATTGATGAAACTTGCTTAGGAAGTGCGTCTCCTATTGGTGAAACTTGCTTTAGGAAGTGCGTCTCCTATGGTGAAACTTGAACTTTAGGAAGTGCGTCTCCTATGGTGAAACTGAACTTTAGGAAGTGCGTCTCCTATGGTGAAACATATCTTAGGAAGTGCGTCTCCTATGGGTGAAATGAACTTTAGGAAGTGCGTCTCCTATGGTGAAACTGAACTTTTAGGAAGTGCGTCTCCTATGGTGAAACTGACTTAGGAAGTGCGTCTCCTATTGATGAAACTTGCTTAGGAAGTGCGTCTCCTATGGTGAAACTGAACTTTAGGAAGTGCGTCTCCTATGATAAACTGAACTTAGGAAGTGCGTCTCCTATGGTAAAACTGAATTTTAGGAAGTGCGTCTCCTATTGGTACAACTATTCTTAGGAAGTGCGTCTCCTATTGGTGAAACTTCTTAGGAAGTGCGTCTCCTATTGGTACAATGGATCTAGGAAGTACGTCTCCTATTGGTAGAACTAAACTTAGGAAGTGCGTCTCCTATCGGTGAAACTTAACTTAGGAAGTGCGTCTCCTATTGGGTACAATAAACTTAGGAAGTGCGTCTCCTATTGGTGAACTATTCTTAGGAGGAAAAATGCATCTCCTATGGGTAAAAATAAACTTTAGGAGGAAATACATCTCCTATGGGTAAAGACGTGGAATGTATGCCTCTGTTATCTGGGCGGGCTCCCAACTTCAATACTTGAAATAAAAAGACTGAATGTATGCCTCTGTTATCTGGGCGGGCTCCCAATTTCAACACTTAAATAAAAGACTGAATGTATGCCTCTATTATCTGGGCGGGCTCCCAATTTCAACACTTAAAATAAAAAGACTGAATTTATGCCTCTGTTATCTAGGCGGGCTCCCAATTTCAACACTTAAAAGCAAAGACTGAAACCAACATATCCTATTTGAGGGCGGATGAACCCAACATATCCTATTTGAGGGCAGATGAACCCAACAGATCCTATTTGAGGGCGGATGAACCCGACAGATCCTATTTGAGGGCGGATTAACCCGACAGATCCTATTTGAGGGCGGATGAACCCGACAGATCCTATTTGAGGGCGGATGAACCCGACAGATCCTATTTGAGGGCGGATTAACCCAACATATCCTATTTGAGGGCGGATGAACCCGACATATCCTATTTGAGGGCGGATGAACCCAACATATCCTATTTGAGGGCGGATGAACCCAACAGATCCTATTTGAGGGCGGATGAACCCGACAGATCCTATTTGAGGGCGTATGAACCCAACATATCCTATCTGAGGGCGGATGAACCCGACATATCCTATTTGAGGGCAGATGAACCCGACAGATCCTATTTGAGGGCGGATGAACCCGACATATCCTATTTGAGGGCGGATGAACCCGACAGATCCTATTTGAGGGTGGATTAACCCGACAGATCCTATTTGAGGGCGGATGAACCCGACATATCCTATTTGAGGGCGGATGAACCCAAAAATATCCTTAAGACTTGAAATGTCTTACCTCGAATACTTGCTGGGGATTGGGATGAATTTTCATTTTCTACCTTCCCCATTTTTATTATTATTCTTTTTTTTATTTATTTATTATTATTATTATTATTATTATTAGCTTCCTCCTTTGAAGTCTAACCGCTGAGGATACCGACTTTCCAACCTTGTGTTGGACCCCTCGCAACTGCTAGGGATAACACTGTTGAGGAATTATTTACTTACCTGTTGGGGGTAAAATGTTATCAGCTGGGGGTACCTGACTTCCAGAAAATTTTCTAAATGGAAGGAAAATTTTCTGCCCCAGTTTGATAATATCCCTTGTGGCATGCGTTTCTGCATCAATGCCATTTCCTTTACCTGTTTCAAATCAAACAAAATTTGTTAGTTTAAAACATGGTGGTTGGCTGTGATACTCCTATTGGGATTGCTTTCCCTTTCTCCTTCATTGCGCTGTGCTCCACGACTTGTTGGGGATGATATTATGTGCTGGGGATAATCCCTTCCTGCCGGGGATATCCCTCTTCTTTTGTGGCATAGCTTGGAAACTGGCATTTCCCCGACCTTTTAGTCTAGTATGGATTTCGCCGAATCATGCTCACTGCTCTCCTTGCTTTGTTCACGGGCCTTGTCTTTGAGGTTTATAACCTTGGTTTTGGCAAGGATATCCCTCTTGACGCTCGTCAATCCTTTTGTCAATTCCCTTTTGCTGGGGATATCTTTTTTGACACTGACCTCGCGCTTGTTCCTTGCTGACTATACCATTCGGATATACTAGTCAGATCTCATCTTGGAAAGCTGATGGCATATTTTGAAGTCATTTCATACTTGTTCTGACCGGACAGACTCTATTGGGGAAAATGTTTTATGAAAGGAGAAAGATAACAGAAACAAAATAAAAGACAAAGGAAACGATGACTCTTTTGCAAAAGAAACTATAAATAAAAACCTATCAAACGCAGATACCGACTCTAATGGCCATGACATGCGTATGTGGCCTATCCTCTGTCGTCAATCATCTTTTAAGATCTTCCATTGGCGATTCCCCCTCTGATTCTCAATCTTATTCGACTTGTAGTGCCCGAAGGGTTTTCACTATCAAGTCTCTCTCATTTTGGTTTTCTCTCAGCTTTCATCGCCTTATGGTGCCTGTGAAGGTTTTCACCGATAAGACTCTCTCATTTGTATCACTTTCCAGCTGGGGATTTGGAGTGTCGCCGGTATGACTCTTTCCGCTGGGGATCAGAGTCCTTTCTGCTGTGGAACAGAATGTTATGTTCGCCGGTAAGACTCTTATTTGTCTGACTTGGCATCTTTTAAAGACTGATCAGAAGGTCTTTCTTTGGACCGTAATGTGGTTTTTTGGATAGGGCTAGAAAGAAAGGGTATTAAAGGCTCAAAAATGCATCGATTTTGGGTTATTAGTTACAACCTTCGGAATTAGATTTATTTACATCAAACGCAACTTTTGCCCCAGTTTCCTGCTTGGGGATATTTTAATTGTTTTTTTTTCATTTTTCAAAACTATGACCGAGCCGTGAAGCGCCTACGTATCCTCTTTGAGGAATCAGGTCAAACGTAGTTCCCAATTCCTCTTTTCATTTGACTTTCCCTTTTTTGCTTTTTGTTATCATTTTTCTTTTCTCTTTTTCTTTTCTCATTTTCTATTGTCGTTTTTTTTTCTCTCTCTTTTTCTTTCATTCTTCTTTTCCCATTTTGTTGTTTTCTTTTCTTTCTTTTCTCTTACCCGCCATGCTTGCGTATTTTATTCGTTGCTACTAATTCCGAACGAGGGGTACGAAAGAAAATAAATAAGGCTCAAAAGGGTTAACGAAGGATAAAGTGTTTGGATAGTAGAACAAAATGCCTTCGTCATTCCAGTCTTCAACACATGCCAAGTGCAAACAACACAATTAAACAATAGATTTATAGTCTTTTCCGATGGTGCCGGACTTGACAATTATATTTAACCTCTGTTTGTTCATTTGTCACTTCTAAAACACCGTTGGGCGCCACTCTCATTCTCATTATTGTGAACGACCCTCATGCCAATTTAGGCGAATCTTTCTTTAATGGATTTCTTTGCGTTTAACTTGCCCCAGTTCCACATGACTCGAGCTCTGTATGATCTCAACCGTTCTTATTTTCCTTTAACTATTCTGATCACCTCTCCAGGGTTTGGATTAACTTTTAAGATTAGGCCCAAACTGGGTGCGCATGTTATGTCCCTAGAATCGGCATCGAACAAAAGATGGTAAAAGGACTAAACAAAAAGATGACTGGAAATAATAAAAGACCGGACTTGGTATTAGACTACCGGTGAAATGGTTTAAATAACAAAACAAACAAAACAATCCAGAACAAAATCCTAAAAACCAACTGGACAAGACATCATCCGACTCATCACCCTAATAATCCGAACAACAGAAATGACAACAAAATGAGCCACCACAAGCTTCTCTCTTGCTGACCCAGGAACAAAAACGTCCTCCCACTTTATCAGAATTGGCATTTTAGCCACTGAGCTTTGCATCAATACTGCCGAGACCATTACCAGCTTCAACCTCATCAACCTCCGTCGGCAAATTCTCGAGGAGGTTCGAGTGCCCCATGTCACTGTTATTAATTGCAACCCGCCCTTCTCGGATCATTTTCTCTACTTCCTTTCTCCAGCTATGACAGCTCTCAATGTTGTGCCCTATGACATTGGAGTGGTAGGCGCATCGTGCTGCCGGATCAAAGCTCCTTGCAAGCGGATTTATAGTACATGCGGGGAGTGGCTCAATCGAACCAGCATGCCTTAGCCTTTCAAACAGACTGGCATAAGATACCCCGATGGGGGCGAGAGCATTTCCTCGTTTCAGCAACCTCTTCATTCTTGCATGTTGACAGGGCCGGAAACCTGATCCAGGTGGCTTTTGGTAGGCTTGTGTAGGTGGGTAGGCATTTTGTGGAGCCGGGTGCCTGGAAAGTGAAGTATGGCGGGGAAAGAAGTGGTGTTGGGGAGCGGAGAAGCATTGGGGAGCGATGGAGCTACTCGGGTAGCTGGGAAGGCTGCCATAAGTGGGTTGGGATGGAGAGTATGGGGGATCTTCCATTATGGTGTTGGGTGCTTGGGAATTGACCGAGTTCAAGAGACTTGGCGGTGGAGGGGGTGGTGCTTTTCCTGTTATCCATGCCTGATACATGTCTGCCACATGCTGTCTCAGCATTTTCACTTCTTCTACCAACCCGTTGTTCAGTTCGACCAATTGTTGTCGGTCATCAGTACTGACCCACTCGGTTCTGCGGTTCTGAGCCATTGTCCTTTGATTTTGCTTTGCAAGGAGGAGTTACCACAACCAACCACTCTCTTTATATGGACACATCAAAGGGAAGTCATCACGTTAGTGTTAGGGCATTGGACAGACAATCATATATCAGAGATACAATGTACCTAAGCAGTTAGACAATTGTGCCCCCTGAAAATCTTCCACACTCTCTTTTATTTATTTATTATTATATATATATTTTTTTATTTATTATTTTAGTGGTGGTCGAATCTTATGGAGATTGCTTACGTATCATGTCCCTGCATGAATCAGACCTTGCGTAGTTCGGACCAATAAAAGATAAACAATACTAATCATTTTTTCAATTTATATATTAAAATAAACTGAAAAATAATCAAACAAACCACAGATTCTAATTAAAGATTTATAAACTCAAAAACAAAATGCTAGCTCCCTTTCTCTGTTCGACAAATGCAACCAAATGGTTATTTTTTGCAAATGTGGCCCCTTCCAATTTTCTCATGAATTTTGAGGCCGGGGAGGATTATTTTGACACTTTGAAACTTGTCCATTCTTTTACGAAAATAACCTTTCGACAACTGAAGGATACTCTAAGGCTATTTCGGCAAGAACGGTTTAAGACGCGGCCGAAGCTGGCTCGGCTTATTATGACAAAAGACGGTATTCACATGACCGCTGACTCTTTGATTTTTTTTCTTTTAAAAATTACAATAAAAGACTTGGCGTTGTAAACACGGCCCTTCAGCGCCTCGGGGACGAAGATTTATAAGGCTGTGTGGGTCCATATCTCAAAATGACCCAAAGGTGGCTGTTTATGCCAAGTCAGCCTTCCGGCGTCCCTTTCGGGAACATTCGGCCCTTTTTATGACAAAACAGCATCACCTGACTTATTTATAACTCTTTTTATCGTTTTTCAAAAATGAGAAAAGTCAATATTGCAAACACGGCCTTTCAACGTCTCGGGGACGAAGATTTTTAGGCTGTGGGGGTCAACTGGACCAAGTCTTAAACATGACCCCAAAAGTGGCTGTTTATGCAAAGTCAGCCTTCCGGCGTCCCTTTCGGAGACATTCGGCTATGTCTTGATAAAACAGCGTCACCCGACTTCTTTATGACAAAATTAAAATTTGACATATATTTTTTATTTATTTGTTTTTGGCTATTTTAGCAAAGGGTGGGTTGGACATCACCCGACTTATTTATGACAAGATTAAATTTTTTGATTTTTAGCTATTTTAGCAAAAGGTGGGGTTGGACCCGATGAGGGTTGCCTACGTATCTCACATCCGGTGAGAATCAAACCCGCGTAGTTCGGGCAAATAAACTGTTTTTGAGAGGACCCTTTTCCATTTTCTATATTTTTTTTTTATTATTATTTTCACAACAATCAAATAGACTATTATTCTATTATTTTCATTTATAACAAACAAACGAATTAACGAAAAACATAAAACATTCCTTCTTTTTTGAGAAGGTGGGGTTGGACCCGATGAGGGTTGCCTACGTATCTCACATCCGGTGAGAATCAAACCCGCGTAGTTCGGTTACAAGAACTACTTTAAAAGAAGAAAGGAAGCATTTTTTTTGATTGATTTTCTTTTTAAAAGAAACACTTCTAAGATATATTTTTTGAATTTTCATTTGCTCTTTTTTTTCTTTATTCTAAAGAAGAAGAAGAAGAAAATATTTTTTCGGAATTTTACTTTTAATAAAAGAAATGCTTTCTCAAAATGTTTTTTTTTTGAATTTTGAATCTTCTTTTCAATTTTGAAAAAAGAATCAAAATATTTTCGGATTTGCTTTTTTTTTATTTTATATTATATTATTTTTTGAAAACAATTAGAAAGACTTCCTAGAGAAGCCAATAATGGAGAAAATATTTTTGGATTATTTTAATTTTGTCATTTTCATAAACAAATAAATAACACATATTTTAAAAACAAGACTCTTTTTTTCATTTTTATGGCAAGACAAACAATTTTCTTTTCTATTAATGCTTTTTTTTTTTATAAAACAAACTAATAAGACATATTTTTTATTTTTTATTCTCAAAATTTCGGCAGAGCTTCGACACTACTTGGACATTTGTTTTTTTTTCCTAAAAATAAGTAGTTATATCTCTATACTGCCATTCCCTCATCTTTTCACGATTTTCTAATTTGTGGAAAATGATGACAACATACAAAATCTTTTGAATTTTCCATGTTTGTTTTATATATATACATATATATTTTATTTTTTATATTTATTATATTTTCAAAAATGTGGCATGGGGGACATAGGGAATTTCAAGACTTCTTGGATTCCGCAAATGTTCCCCATGTGCTTTTCCCAAAAATGAAGCGTGGGGGACATAGGGAATTCCAAGGCTCCTTGGATTCCACAAATGTTCCCTAGGTGCTTTTCCCAAAAATGAAGCGTGGGGGACATAGGGAATTCCAAGGCTCCTTGGATTCCACAAATGTTCCCCATGCTTTGATTAAAATAACACCATGCTGGAAATGACCAAATGACCCATTCGCCCTTGACTAAATACAACATGTAGCACATAGGATGCCAAAAGCTGGTCTATTATTTTCAGGTTGCTTGTCCTAGACGGACCCAACCCCTGTGTTGAGTCCCCTAAGTCAAATGCACATGATGCAAATAAACGTTCCTACTAGGGATCCGGCATGTGGCTTTGTTATACTAGGTTCAGAACCTGGGTGTTTGTTCTAGACCTGGCTTACCCGAGCGGACAGCTCGAGCCGAGGGGGGGCAGCGTACCGGGAATACAGAAGCTTCACCGGCTTAGCAACTTATCCGAACCTCGTTCTAAATTGGGACTTGACACTATACAGAAAAGAAGTCGTACAAAGTACACTCTTCTTCATGATTCAGAAGACTCAGAGAGAAGATGGGTTTCGGCACAGTTTATATACAGTTCACATAATATCAAAGCGGTAAAAGCAACATTTAGCACATTAGGCTCAAAACATGTAAAAATCAGATAAAGCCAAATATAACAATTTATCTAAGCTCGAATTTCTAACCCTGAACCAGTGGTTCTGGGTAACATCCCCAGCAGAGTCGCCAGAGCTGTCACACCTCCTTTTTCCGCACCCGAGGGGCGCGAGGGGGAGTTTGTTTTTTCCAATTAAAGGACAACCGAAACGGGATTTGTTCATTTATTTCAGAGTCGCCACTTGGGAGATTTAGGGTGTCCCAAGTCACCAATTTTAATCCCGAATCGAGGAAATGAATGACTCTATATTACAGTCTGCGTACCAGAAATCTAGATAAGGAATTCTGTTAACCCGGGAGAAGGTGTTAGGCATTCCCGAGTTCCGTGGTTCTAGCACGGTCGCTCAACTGTTATATTCGGCTTGATTATCTGATTTTATACAAGTATGACCTTATATGCAAATTCTAACTTTTAACCGCTTTATTATTATTGTTTTTACAAGAATGTGAACATCGCTTAAAATATATCTTTGGACTGTGTCACATGAAATGCACCCACAATCCGAAACATATTTTATTTGATGTTTTAGGATTTGGATTTGGGTCGCATGAAATGCACACCCGAGTTTAGGAAAATTAAATTATTAAAGACGCGCCTAAAGCGACTATCGCGTTATTATTTTGCGGAGGCCGTGAAATTCGCTAATCGACCCTCCTGAATTCTAAGTAATTTTAAACAAGTATTTACTGAGGGCCCCGCAATTTGTATTTTTTATTCGGCGAGGCTCATCTCATTCTTATTTTTTTAAAGAATTTGCAACGTCATGGAAATGCATCCCGGGCCACGCCACAATCAATGCGCCCGTGACTAGAGACATATTTCGACTCCGTTGAGATTTGGATTTGGGTCACATAAATGTGCACCCGAGTTTAGGGAGATAACATTATTAAAGGCGCGTCTAAAGCAACTAGCGCATTACTATTTTGGGATAGGGCCGTGAAATTTACTAAACGGCCCGTCCCGGAATCTAAGTATTTAATACATATATTTTGCGAGGGCTCCGCAATTTGTACATTTTTATTTAGCGAAGCTCGTCTCTTTTTTTTTTATTATTATTATTTATTATTTATTTTTATATTTCTTTTATATATATATATATATATATATATATTATTTTTTTTTTTAAAAAAAAGACAAGGCTAAAATGACTACATTTCTTTGCTATTTCGCGAGGTCATGGATCGTAGATTAAACTTATTTGATGAAACGAGTATTTTTCCGCGGGATTAAATTACTACTATGATTTTAACACTGCTACTACATGTTCAAACAACTATTAAGACAAACATTGAGATAACAACAATCTGAGCGTGAAGAAACAAAATGCCGAATAACTACTTAACATGACGGAACAAAAGAAATACATTCCCGAACAAATTTCAATATCATACGGAGTTAATTAACAAGGAATAGCAACTTACAAACATCATGTGAATATGTCTCGCTCATTTGCATACTATTCGCATGAACTAGGATTGTATCTCAACGAACACATGTTCATGTTACTAAACAACAAATATGAAGGACATGGACAGAGATGACCTACTTGATATTATCGTCCGATGCGTTGGACCCGCGACGAAACCTCGGACAACAACCTCGACGTACTGGACCTCGACGAACGAAACGACCTCAAAAGAAACTGAAAGCTCGGCCCAAAAATGCTAACAACCTGCCATGTTCGTTGCTACTGGCTTTTCTCGACACAGCAGATCAGTGCGAAAGATGAAGCAAAAGGGGTCGAGGGACGGTGACGACTCGACGGGGGCTCCGGTGGTCGTTTGGCTTGAGGAAGGAGCAGCTATGGAGTGTCGTTTGTGCAGTGACGACGCAACAACAATGGTGGGTCGTTTGTGCAGTGACGACGGGGTGCGAGGATGGTTTGACGTGAGGGAGTGGAGGTTTCACGTTATGGCGTCGGGGTGTGTGGTGGTGTTTGGACGATGGGAGGAGCTGGGCTGGTGGTTTTTGACGGGCAGCTGGGAAGGTCGTCATCCGGTGCTGGGGGGGAAAAGTCCAGTAGGGTTTTTTGGAGTGGTTTTTTGAAGAAGACCGAGGAACAGTGGTCCGTTTTTCTTCAAAATTCAAAGTCCTTTTGTTCGTTCTTTTTTTTCTTTCCCCAGGTTCTCTTTCTTTCTTCTTTATGAAGAAGAAAGGTGAACAGTGGTCCCCCCTTTCAAAAATTTTCAAAAGTCCAAAATCCCTCAAAGTCTGTCCGTGTTTTGTAATGCTTTGCCCATGAAAATGAGCCCCACGCGTGGTGGGGTTCGAGGCATATGTCCCCCACGCGTGGTGGGGTTCCCCATGTGTCCTGGACACGGTTTATTGTGGGCTAGGTCCGAAAATTAGGCCTAAAAACCGGATAGTTTGAACCCGAATATTATTCTTTCGCCCGGACCCAAGAAATAAAAACACGTTGCTTAACTAGTCCTATGTAAGCAAAATAACTACCCAAAATAAGACTAGTATTTAAACAAAACTATATCTTTTTAAATATTTTTCAAGGTTTAAAATAGCTACAAAATATTAATAAAACTATTTGTAATTTTCGTTTTTTTTTAAATATTAAGATAAAATATGAAGTAATTTTTTTTTGTATTTTTCAAAGTTAAAATGACTATAGAATATTAATAAAACTATATTTTTTGTAATTTTCGTTCTTTAATAAAGACAAAAATATGAAGTAATATTTTTTTGTATTTTTCAAAATTATAATGACTGCAAACATTAATAGAACTATATTTTTGTAATTTTCGAATTTATATAAAGTACCAAAATAAAGTACAATTTTTTTTGTATTTTTCAAGTTTATGAGAAATACATAAACTAAAATTTATATATATATTTTTGTGATTTTTTTTTTCTTTTTGCAACGAAATAAAGTAAAAATAGTTAAAATAGCTATTCTAGACCCAATTTCACATATTCATGCTAGAAATGTGAAAAAATCTCGGGGAGGGTCAAAAATCACGTGCTTACACATACCACTCCGGCATAAAAGGGCACACTATTGCTGAATGCCGTTCCTTAAAAGACAAGATCCAGTCTTTGATTGACAACAAGATCATTGTGGCAAAAGAACCCGCTCCAAATATCTGCAACAACCCTCTGCCAGACCGTAATGATGGGGGTATCCACATGATTGAAATAGAAGATGACTGGGATCCCGAGGGAACAATCAGGTTGATCACAGAAGGTGATAACCCAAATAGGCCAACAATTACTCTCAATCCAATCATAGTCCAGAGCCAACCGTCTAAGGACGCTGAGGTGAATATGTCTATACTCCTTGAGTTTGAAGCAACACCATCCGCAAAGATACTAACACCAATTGAGGTTGAATTCATGTCGCCGGCGGATGCACTCGCACCATTTGAGGTTGCAGTTTTGCTACCCAAGGCACATGTTCCATTTGGAGTAAGATAACCGCGCCGATCCTAGTGGCGATGTCAACCATGACACTGTTCTATACAAATGCTGTATCTTGTGACTATACAGCCGAGGCAAGAAGGAAAGGAAAGGTCAGAATTGAAGAAATTGTCGCAGCACAGGGTATGACGAGAACTGGTAAAGTCTAATACCCCTGAGCATCTAGCTGAATCAAGCAAGCAGGCCTCTAATTGGCCACCCCTCATTGAGACAGGTGTAGACGACCTTTGGAGGAAAATAAAGGCCAAGGAATATTTGGTCATCGACTAGTTAAACAAGACGCCATCACAAATATCCATTCTCTCTTTGCTGCAAAATTCTGAGGCGCACAAGAATGCTTTGTTAAAGGTGCTAAATGAGGCATATGTACCAAGTAACATCACTAGCGGGGAAATGGCTAACATGGTTGGACAAGTGTTGGAGAGCCATAAGTTCACCTTTCATGAGAATGAGCTGCCACATGAAGGACTGGGGCACAACAAGGCACTACACATCACCGTGCAATGCAAAGATTATTTCATCACCAGAATCCTGATCAATGGAGGTTCTAGTCTCAATATTTGTCCACTAGTAACACTAAAGAAGTTGGGTAAATAACTGCATGAGATAAAATACGGAGCAATCAATGTGAAAGCCTTCGATGGTTATCAGAGATCCACCATTGGTGAGATTATTATATGCTTGTAGATGGGACCAACATGGTTCGAGGTCGATTTCCAGGTGATAAATATGCCAGCATCTTACAATTTGCTGCTGGGACGACCATGGATTCATGCTTCTAGGGCTGTAGCATCAACGCTGCATCAGGAAGTAAAGTTCGAAGGGAATCACTAGGAAGTGATCATTCACGGCGATGGTAGTAACCCTATATACAATCGCTAGACCATTCCGGCAATCGAGGGGAGAAGTAAGTTAGGTGGAGAAACTTACCACCACATTGAACGGGTAAATGCTATCGACAAGGACAAATGGTAGGATAGCAACATCGAGAGTATACTAAGTTGGAGTGGGTACGATCCTAGCAAAGGGCTTAACAAGAACCTCCAAGGAATCTCTAAGCCCATAAAACTCAAGAAACATGGCACTACCTTCGGTTTGGGGATATGAATACACCTGGGAAGAATTCAACAGCTGGTCGCCACCCTGGCGCGGTCCTTACTACCCGCTAGAGTAGCCCATACCGTATCTGGAGCAGACCTTCAAACAGGCCAACATTATTTATGGGCTGAATGAAGAAAAAACACTCGTAACAGTGAAAAACTTGTTTCTAGAGGACATGGATATGGATTGTTATGTTATTCTCGAGGAGGAGGAAGGACCTTTCATACAGGATGTGAGCAGAGGGTCCATCTCAGGAATTGTACCATCTTGATAACCAAAGCCTGACGTGCCTCGGGGTAGCAAGGCTAAAACAAGCATTATTCATTGTTTTTACTAAATGATTTTCTTTTCGCATTTCAATTCCCGCAATAAAATTTTCAATGTTCAAAACAATTATTCAATTTATCAAAAGCATTTTTGATTTTTCTTATGAATTAATATTTATTGCTATCGTTTTCTCTCCTTACTTTACCAATACAGCATTACTATTACTTATCTCGATGAACCAATGACTGTGACATGCAATGAGACAATTCAACAAACGGACATGGATTCAGAGGAAGATGACCAACCTGACGAGATTGTCAAAGAAGTTGAGAACTTTGAGAACACACCTAAGTCCAACCTGGACGAGACCGTGATTGTTAACCTGGGAGATGCAGAAAACGTCAAGGAAACACGAATCAGCATTCATCTATCGCCATCGGAGAAGAAAGAGTACACAAAATTTCTAAAGGAGTATGAGGACATAATCGCCTGGTCATATGACGACATGACTGGTCTGAGTATGTCTATTGTGGCTCACAAACTGCCAACTGATCCAATGTGTCAATCGGTAAAGCAAAAGCTCAGAAAGTTCAAGCCTCATATGAGTTTGAAAATCAAGGAATAATTTAACAAACATATCAAAGCTAAGGTTCTTAGGATAGTGGAATACCCGACATGGTTATTCAAAATTGTGCTAGTGCCAAAGAAGGATGAGAAGGTCAGAGTCTGGGTCGACTACCAGGATCTCAACTGGGCCAGTCCGAAAGATGACTTCCATTTGCCAAATATACACATCCTGATCGACAATTGCGCTAAGCATGAGTTACCGTCATTCGTAGATTGCTTTGCTGGTTATCATTAGATCTGGATGGATGAGGAAGACACTGAGAAAACGACTTTCATTACGTTGTGAGGAGTGTACTATTACAAGATGATGCCATTCGACCTGAAGAACGCATGGGCCACCTACATGAGGGCCATGCCATCTTTCATGATATGATACACAAGGAGATAAAGGTGTATATGGATGATGTTATTATCAAATCCAGGAAGGCCACTGACCACATGGAAGATCTGAGGAAGTTCTTCAATAGACTGCGGAGATACAATCTGAAACTAAACCCCGCAAAGTGCGCATTTGGGGTTCCTGCTGGGAAATTGCTTGGGTTTATTGTAAGCCTTAAAGGAATAGAACTGGATCCATCAAAAGTCAAAGCCATTCAAGAACTACCATCGCCAAAGAACAAGAAAGATGTGATGAGTTTCTTGGGGAGGCTTAACTACATCAGCCGATTCATAGCACATTCTATAGTTATTTGTGAGCCAATCTTTAAGATGTTGAAGAAGGACGCCACCACCAAATGGACCAATGACTGCCAAAAGGCCTTCGACAAAATTAAAAATTACCGGTCAACACCACTAGTCTTAGTCTCGCCTGAGCCAGGTAGACCCTTATTACTCTACCTTGTAGTGTTGGATGGAGCTTTTGGCTATGTTATGGGGCACCATGATGAAACAGGGAGGAAGGAACAAGCCATTTATTATCTAATTAAGAAGTTTACCCCGTGTGAGGCCCGGTATTCTCTATTGGAACGCACCTATTGTGCTTTGACTTGGGTAGCTCAGAAGTTGAGACATTACTTCTGCGCCTATACTACATATCTCATATCAAGGATGGACCCTTTGAAGTACATCTTTCAGAAGCCCATGCCCACTGGCAAGATAGCCAAGTGGCAAATCCTGTTGAGTGAGTTCGACATTGTTTACGTAACTCAGAAAGTGGTGAAGAGATAGGCACTAGTGGACCACCTTGTTGAAAACCCTGTGGATGGAGGGTACAAACTCCTGAAAACGTATTTTCCTGATGAAGATGTATCATTCATAGGAGAAGACATTGCAGAATCCTATGACGGTTGGAGAATGTTCTTCGATGGAGCATCAAACTTCAAAGGAGTTGGCATAGGAGTAGTCCTAATATCAGAAACCAGTCAGCATTATCCGGTATCTGCCAAACTCAGGTTCCCCTGCACCAACAATATAGCCGAATATGAAACCTACATCTTAGGGCTCAAAATGGCCATTGACATGAACGTTTAAGAGCTGCTAGTGATTGGAGATTCAGACTTGCTTGTACACCAGGTACGAGAAGAATGGACAACCAAGAACTCCAGGATACTCTCATATCTGCATCACGTAGAGGAATTGAGAAAGAGGTTCACAAAGACAAAATTCCAGCATGTTCCCAGAATCCAGAATGAGTTCGCCGATGCATTGGCCACCCTATCATCTATGATACAACATCCCGACAAGAATTTCATTGATCCCATTTCGGTGAAAATCCATGATTAGCCAGCTTACTGTGCCCATGTCGAAGAGGAAGTAGACGGAAAGCCTTGGTTTCATGATATCAAGGAATATTTGGCAAAAGGAGAGTACCCGGAACTTGCAAATCCTACTCAAAAACGCACACTTCGGAGATTGTCCAACAACTTCTTTCACAAAAGAGGAATCCTGTATGGGAGGACTCCCGATTTAGGATAATTAAGATGTGTTGATGCAAAGGAAGCATCCATGATGCTAGAGGAAATTCATGTTGTGACTTGCAGTCCACATATGAACGGTTTTATCTTAGCAAAGAAGATACTCCAGGCTGGTTACTTTTGCATGACTATGGAAACAGACTGCATCTAGTATGTTCGGAAATGCCACCGCTGCCAGATACATGCAGATATGACAAAGGTACCTTCAAATGTGCTTAATGCAACAAGCTCACCGTGGCCGTTCTCTGCTTGAGGAATGGACGTTATTGGACCAATCAAGCCTACTACCTCCAACGGACACAAGTTTGTCCTAGTAGCCATCGAATATTTCACCAAATAGGTCGAAGTAGCATCTTACAAAGTAGTGACTAATAAAGTCGTGGCAGACTTTGTCCGCGACCGCATTGTTTGTCGATTCAAAATTACGGAGTCAATCATTACTGATAATGGCTCCAACCTCAACAATGACTTGATGAAAGCTATGTGTGAAACTTTCAAGATGAGACACAAGAATTCCACAGCCTACAGGCCTCAAAGGAATGGAGATGATAGAAGTCGCCAATAAGAATATCAAGAAGATATTGAGGAAAATGATAGAAAAGCATAAACAATGGAATAAGAAGTTATCATTTTCTCTATTGGGGTATCACACCACAGTCCGCACATCAATCGGGGCAAACCCTTATATGCTGGTTTATGGAACAAAGGCTGTCATTCCCGCTGAGGTAGAAATCCCTTCCCTAAGGATTATACAAGAAGCTGAGCTCGATGACGTAGAAAGGGTAAAAAGTTGTTATGAGCAACTAGCCCTTATAGACGAAAAGAGAATGAATGCAGTCTACCATGGTCAACTCTACCAGAACAGAATGTCCAAAGCCTTCAACAAAAGAGTCAAGCCAAGGCGGTTGACACCGGGGCAGCTGGTATTAAAGAAAAATTTTCCGCATCAAGATGAAGCCAAAGGGAAGTTCTCTCCCAACTGGAAGGGTCCATACATGGTTCACCGGGTTTTGATAGGAGGAGTCCTCATTCTTGCAGAAATGGACGGAGATGTCTGGCCAAAGCTGATTAATTCAGATGTAGTTAAGCGTTACTACGTGTAATCTTTATGCTTTCCTTGTATGATGTAAATTAAACTATGCATCACCTGACTCCCGTTTAAGAGGGGATAAGTAGGCAGCCCTATGAGTTCGGTCTCAATTCAATAAAATTTTATTTCCCCCCGCAATTGGAAACTAGGTAGAATTTTGAGGAGGACCCTCAAAATTCCGAATTAATTTCAGCCGATCGCCACACGAGCAACAGTCAGAAATGTCAACCCATCAAACTAGGGCAGAATTTTGAGGAGGACCCTTAAAATTCCAGAGCAATAGAGGTTGCAATGTACCAAACCACGTCACAGTCGTCGGTTCATCTAAAAGCTATTTTCAACTATACATTTATGTCATACTTTTACAAAATCATGCATGTTTATTATTGAAACTACTTTGTTTAGCAACACTACCCCAATGATACAGACAATATCACCAGATCAAAGTCAAACGAGCCAAGTAAAGCGCGGGGATATGAACTAACCTTCCCCCTTACAAAACTCACAATTTTTCTTTGGATGCAGACACTAGGATTGAGAAATCATTAACCATACTGTGCGTCTATGGAACAAACATTATTCAAGAATATGACTCTCTGAACTATTGCACTTGCCAACATTTGCTGTCAGCACACACCAGTGAGGTTCCGTACGTCACAGTGCTCCCAATGATCATAACGCCTCAATCTGCTATCAGCTAAGAAAAACTCTACTATCGTTCATTGTTTTATTTCTTGCATAAAGCTACCATTCTGCCTTCTGAGGTTAAGCTCTACATCCATTCTGCATTCTTGCATAAGGCTACTATTCTGCCTTCCGAGACTAAACGCTGTCTCCATCCGCATTTCTGCATAAGGCTACCATTTTGCCTTACGAGGTTAAACTCTACCTCTATCTGCATCTGCATTGCATAAGGCTACTATTCAACCTTCCAATTTGCATAAGGCTACCATTCTGCCTTCCGAGACTAAATGCTGTCTCCATCCGCATTTCTGCATAAGGCTACCATTCTGCCTTCCGAGGTTAAGCTCTACCTCCACCTGCATTCGCATCTTTGCATAAGGCTACCATTCGACCTTCCGAGGCTATGCTCTGCCTCCAATTTTTCTTCGAAACTAAGCATTATCTCAAGCATTATTTATCCCTCTTTCTTTACAGGCTAAGCTCTTCCCTTCAATTCACAAGACTAAGCTCTGTCTTGTCCGCATTATACGATTGAATCTTTCATGGGCTGAAATATCGCCAACTCATCAAAAGGCGTCATCGTTTGGAGGCACCATCTTCATAGCCTAAGAACACCATGTCATGGCCTGAGGATCTCTTTCAATCTTTCGCATATCTTTATTCAAAGGCGTCATGGTTTGGAGGCACCATCATCATAGCCCGAGAACATAATTTCATGGCCTGTGAATCCCTTATCATATGCTTCATGGCCCAGGACATCATGGTTTAGGGACGTCATCCTCATCATCTAAAGACAACATTCATGGTCCAATAGGAATTTGAATCATGTTTAAATTTATGCACAATATATGCTTGTATTGATTATTTGTAGGTAAGGCGGCGAGCAACGGCTATTTCGGCAGGAGCGATCCCGCTCCAGTTCTCTCAGCCATATCAAACCTAACCATTCTCGTAAAGCGTCCACTCACCCAGTCCTAGATATTGCGCCCATTCTTGAAAGGTCTTTATCTGTATACTCCGCCGATGGATCCTGAACTACATACGGCCTAGTTCCTATAAACCTAGGGATATGTAGGCAACTCAGAAGCCAGGGTGCAGACTAAATCCTCTTCAAACCATTTTGCTCGGTCAAAATTGGCCATCATATCTTTACCCGACAACTCTTTCATCCTTCCCGGGTAAAGAGGGGCAGCTGTTAATACCCAATTTTTCCCTATATATTTTTCAATATGCAAAATTCCTTCAAAATAGCATATATGTGCATATATAAGCATGCCCAAAGATTTTATTATTTTTCCATAATTTTAAAGGTTTTCAATTGATTTATTTTCTCCCCTTTTATCCATAAAATATCAATAATTATTTCCAAAATTATTATTTTGATAATTCACCTATTGGATTTTTATATTTATGCCAAAATATGACTAAAGAATTTTATAATTATTTTTACAATTTCATTTAGTATTTCTAAAGCTACATTGCATATAATTGCAATATTAGTCCTTTTTAAGGTTTAATTAGGTTTTATATTCATAAAATTGGATCCTGTATTTTTAAATTGTTATTTATGTGTTATAAATAATTTTAGCCTTTTTAATTAGTTTTCAGAAGTTATTTATTATTTTTATAAAATTAAAAAGGAAAAAATGGCAATTTAACTTATAACCAAAATTGGCTTTAAAATCTAGCCCAAATCGAATCCCCAATTCCCCGACCCAATTCCAATTCAAATCCGACCCTAACCCAATTTTAACCCAAGCCCAAACTGGATCCCCACCTACCCGTTTGATCATGACCATTGATCATTCAAATCAATGGTCCCCTTTTCCCCTAACCATTTTTAACCCAAAATGACCCCTAACCTAATTCATTTGTTATGGTCCGCCGCCCTTGAATCCCCTCTCCTCTCAAACTCTCTCTAAAACCTAAAGCCAACCCTAACCGCCGCCACTAAAACTAGACCTAATCCCCTTCGATCCTCACCCAATCCATGGACTCCCATGGCTGTTTGAGATGTATACTGGTCTTCTATGTCTACTGGTTGCCTGTTTTCGTGATTTCATGGAAAGATATCAAAGAGATCTAGTCCATACCTTGCTCAACTTCTATCCATGGTCTTTTTCTGTCGATCCATGACTGTTCGAGTCAGATCCTTTACTTTTCCGGTTAGATCGCTAACTATTCGAAGTCTTTCTTATTTTTCTGGGTTCTCCAAGACCCTAACTTCAAAGATCTGTCTTAGATCTGTGTATGTTTTGAACCTCTTAAGTGTTTTCCATAATGGTTTTCCGATTTCAAATTGACTCTTCATCTTCAACGATTAAGGTTTTCTTAACCTCTTTTAAAAATATCTCTTCTCTGATTCTTAGTTTTGTTTTACGATTTTACTATGTTTAAATGATTTGTCTATGTTGTCTTCTACCTGGTTCATCATGTTAAAACCCTAAGTATCTTTGATTTTATCCGGGGTTCTGAAAATGTCTTTTGTATGTATGCTTGTTTCGATTAAGTTCTTCATGGTTAAATCCTTTCCTTCGTTTGCCTTGACTGAATATGAGTTTTTACCATTTTGTTAAAACCCTAATTTCCTAAAACTCTTCTCGCTTGTTACTGTGAGTTTTTGAAAACTTCCTTTACTTATTTCGGTGTGTTGGTTTTATATTCTCCACCTGTTGCTAAGTATTAGACTGTTTCCTTCATTTTTGGTTTTATGTGACTAATTGACTCTGTTAACTACCATGCTTCGAGTAGGTCCCTTGCTGATGAGTCCTGGCCTACTCCTATTACTCCTGTGTTTTTGTGTTCATCTAGTTGTTTCTTTTGTCAATATGGTTGGCCTTGCATGTCTGATACTCTTGTTCATTCTTTTCTATTTATATGTCGAAGTGCTGAATCATGATTCTTTCTTGATTGATCTTGATTTCCTCAAGTTACAACCGATTGCAAGGGTTTTCTTATAAACCCTTAACTTTATTCATTTATTTAAATTGATTGATTCCCTTCCTTTATTTGCTGTGATGTTTCACACCTGCTGAATCCTTTCCCATATTAGGTATATTTTGTACCTAGACTCAATTGTATACTCTATATTCTTACTGTCCCTTATGTGGTTAGAAATCAATCTTCCTCAAATTGATTTTCTTTCCTTAATTATCCCTGTTAGTATCCGTTTGAGCAGTAATTTCTTGATTAAAGTGAATACTTATATTAATTAATTCTGATTATGAATACTTCCATATTTGTGTTAAACCTTTACTTGTTACCTTATTTTTTTACTCGTTTTAAAAGCTATAAATACCCTAATGCTTTCATTAACAAGACACGAACAACTAAGTTAAAAAACACACACTTACACATTCAAATTCTCTTTCTTTCTCTACTACTTGTGCCACTGCCTTCTCTATCCAGCTGAAAGCCAAGGCTAGACTTTGGAACTCTGATTGCTTTACTTTTTTCTGCACTTTGCTCCTTCAACTGGTATGTTCTAAATTTAAATTCTGAAGCTCAACTCTATGTGTTCCCTTGTTTGTCAATCCTTGTCTCTTTCTGCACTAACTTAATGGCTCATGCTGTTGAGTTGTACTGTTTGTTTATTACTTTACTTAGCATGCTTAAAATTCTGCCCTCCTTTGTTCAAATGTGTTCAACATATTTACTTGTTCTTGTTTATGTCCTTCAACTAGCATGTCTATATTAATTGAAGACTAATTGAGTATTTCTGATTCGGGTCCTCTATGTCCCCAACCCCTACTGCCATGTTTGTAACTAGTGAAGCATGTAATTCTCTCTCAACTTGTTCTGTATGTTGTTGTTGCTCCTACCCCTTCTCTCTTTCAAAAACTATTTTATTAGGCAATCCTTCTGCTGTTTTACAAAATCTCTTCAAATATGTTGTTTCTAAAAACTATTTTCCAAATCAACTCCTGCGAGTCTATGTATAGCACTCTCACATGCACTCTTAGATCATTAGGTTCAGCCCCTCTTGTTTGAGCCTTGCTTTGGGACCCTTGAGTACCCTCTGAACCTGGATCTTCCACACTGCACTTACTCTTGGTTATGCAATCTGGGTGTGAGCACTGCCCGGGATCCCTTGAGGTCCTTAGGGAACTCTGATACACCCAGGTGTGAGAATGGCTTTGGAACAATATTGACATTTGAAGTGGTTTATTACATAACTCAGAGAGGAAGCCAGGATCAGGCTTCCTATGGTTGTAACTTCTTATTTTTGCATTTCTTATGTAATTCTATCACAGGGTCTGTAATAATTTGTAAACAGTATTGGGGTGGCTAGTGAAAAGGGATGGGAAATATGCATGTCATAGTAGTTAAAGGGTAGAAAACATGTTATTAATTTTATATTCCAAGTTGTGCAATAGAAATCATGTTTAGGATTCATACAATGCATTAGAAAACATGTTCTTAGGATTCATGTTCCCTGCTTTAGCATCTCTTTCATTAATCCATGCTTCGTGTCCAATACATAGAAATCCTGCTTCTAAGACGGATAAATAAAAATTGTTACTCATGAAGGCATTTCATAATAATTCTGCAAGTCTCTCATAAATTTAAAAATCATGCCTTCGGAACTCTGCCATCTGCATGTGCATATTAGATATCATGTTCTAGGATCCTGTTTGAATTTTGTTTAAAAACGCCTAGTTAATTACTGATTCATGAAAAAGGTAGTAAGGTGATAGTTTTCGCATTGTGTTTTCTGAATAAAATTGGCAACGATCTCTGCGACTAGAAAAGCTTGCCCTTAGGATCTGTCTTAATGACTTGGAACAACTGCCGCATCTCGCTATGTGCCTAGGTAGGCCTTAGGTAATTACTTAAATAAAATTGGAACTGCCTTTGTTTAATTCTCGGTTGTCACAACCAGCAGGCAGGACTGATTCAGACTTCTTTTCTGAGTAATATGATAAATCTGGTTCTGACTTATACACCCTGCTTTAGAATTCCAAATTCAGACCTTAATTGTGCATAAGTCGTGCTGTCTATGTGCACTGTTTGCGGAGGTATAGCTGAGCGTTCTATTTGCTTATATGTTTCCCAATTAATTGCAGTCTTATATGTTTTGTATGTCGCCTTAGTATTTTACCTTTAAACCTAAGGGCCTTCCTAGAACCTCCTTCTTATAGGAATAAGAGTCCTAAATTCCTCCGAGACTGATAGGAATAGGACAGGTAACAGCATGCAATAGAGGCCGAGACCAACCCTCGCTTTCATTACCTTTCCGGGGCGGGAAAGGGTAGATATGGATATGATGACCGGTGCGCTAATACCACGTGTATCCCCTCTTCTGAGGAGTATCATACCGGATATTGCATTGATGTGATCCATATTATAAACAAACCTAGGGCACCCCTTTATTTTTTATAAGTACACTTAGATTATAACTCTTTTCAAAACCTTACTTTTATCGTTTTTTCAAACACTTGTGTGCTTTAACTTAAATTCCCCATCATTTGAGCCCTACTTACCTACTTGCTAATTGTACAAATTTACAAAAACTGTCTGGCTGGGAACCACACTAGTGGATCCTGAGGGGTGCCTAACACCTTCCCCTTAGGATAATTTCAAGACCTTACCCTATCTCAGGTTATCAGACATAGTTGTAGTTGAACCTTATAGGTGCCCTAATGCACCTAGAAATCGTTAGGTGGCGACTCTTTAAATACCCAATTCCCAAAAGGAAACGAGTCATTATACCCCATGAATGTCAAAACCCGGACTCCTCTCCGTGAGGAGGGAAAAAGGGGACGTGACAAAATTCTCATTTAAACAATTGTGGAAAAAACTCTGATTTTTCTTGAATTTTTACTAGTAAAAGATACTCAGTTCAAAGTAAATATACATGTCAAGAAGTCAATACAAAATACCCCATAACTATCCTAGAAACCGATGTCACAAGTGCATGAGCTATTTCTAGGAAGAATTACTACACAATAACCGTCCGGAATACAAATTGGACAGAAAATAAATACAATAATCTGGAAGAGACGCTGCTGGCTCGGGGTTGTCTCAAGAAGTGCAGCTCACCTAAGCCTCCGAATCAACCAGGCTTCTACGCCCGCCAGGCCTCTAGTGATGCATGTGCCTGTGCAACAAAAATGTACAGCAAGTGTAGTATGAGTACGAAAACAATGTGTACCCAATGAGTATCCCGTCTAATCTCGAAGTAGTAGAGACGAGAGGTCGACTTCGACATTACTAGTGGTCCAATAATGATATGTCTATACTATAATGAATTGAGGATTTATATAAACAGGATTTGTAATTCAATAGGGTGAAACATGTAAACAATTCTTACTTTTATGCGAAATTTCCAAATTTCCTTTTTCATCATTTATACACATATTCTCAAGGAGGAAAGGGGCAATAACAACTTCAATAAGTTTCAAGGCAAGCAATACAAGCATGCGCAAATCATGCCGAGGTCATACAACCCGATCTAACAATATTTAAACTGTGCACTGCCAAAGGGTCGAATGGCGCGAACCGTAGATGCATTTATGTTATCTACCGAGGCGTTCGGCCCGTTCAACAATAGATAAACATATTCAAATAATCAAATCAATAATTCATCAAGAAGAAAATATTCTGGAAAAGGCAAATTTCTCTTTTAAAAGTCAAGAAATGATATCTAGACTTTTTTAGAAATTCATTTACACGTTCGATATGTTTTAAGCATTTTAAGTTTGTTAATAAGATTGCAAGTATTACAAGAATTCATGCTTTTGGGCCCTAAACTATCCGGACTAAAACATAATAGTAGCTACGCACGGACTCTCGTCACCTCGTGCGTACGTAGCCCCGACAAATAGGAGCACATAACATATTAACTCATCTATGGGGACAATTCCCTCTTACAAGGTTAGAAAGGAGACTCATCTCGCTCCGATGATTCATAACCAGCATTCCACGCTCTTTCGAAGACTCGAATTGATGCACAATGCTCCAAAACTAGCCAATAATTATGCAAATCCATTAATATATGCTCAATTACCCCTAATGATCCAATTTATAACAATTCCTAACCCCGATCAAAAAATTGACCAATACGCCCTCGGGCCCGCATGCCCAGATTTCGAAAATTTTCAAAAAATAATTTTACCCACAACCTCGCGAACTCAAATATATAATTTACTCTCAATTTCCTACCCAAAATCGCGGCCAAAATCCAAAAATACCATTTCTAAGTCGTTCCACCAAAACCCCAAATTTTTACCAATTTCATACTCAAATCCGTACATAATCAATGTATTTAACTCAAGATAGGTTGGGATAGCTTACCTTGTCGTTGATGATGAAAACCCCCTTCTTGAAACCCTCCAAGAATCGCCCAAGCCAAGATAAAGATGAAAGAAAATGGCCAAATCCCAACTTTAAAACAACCCACTGCCTCCAGCCCTTTCCGCACCTGCGGTCTTGTAGGTGTGAACCAATTGCCTCTTCTGTGGTTGAGGGCTCCCAGCCCATTCTGCTTCTGCTTCCTCTCCTCCACAGATGTGTTCCCTTATCTGCGGCAAAACGACCGCATCTGTGGTCCCATGCCGTCCATTTCCACTTCTGCGGTACGAAGGCTGCTTCTGCGGCTTCGCACCTGCAGCCCTAGTCTCGCAGGTGCGGTTACACCAGCAACCAGCAATTTCAGCCCTTTCAAAAATTCCATTTTCGATCCGTTAACCACCCGAAATCCACTCGAGGCCCCCGAGACCCCAACCAATCATACCAACCAGTCCCAAAACATATTACAGACTTGCTCGAGGCCTCAATCCATATCAAACAACGCTAAAACCACGAATCGACCTCCAATCCTAGCTTTATGAACTTTAGAATTTCAAACTTCTACTTTCAATGCCGAAACCCATCAAATCACGTCTGATTGACCTTAAATTTTGCGCACAAGTAGTATTCGACATTACGGACTTATTCCAACTTCCGGAATCAAAATCCGACCCCGATATCAAAAAGTAAACTCTCGGTCAAACTTCCCAAAAACCTTCAAATTTCCATCTTTAGCCAAATGACTCCAAAATGACCTACGAACCTCCGAATTCACTTTCGATCGCGCTCCCAACACCAAAATCACTATATGGAGCTATTCCCAAACTCGGAATCCCAAACGAACATTGATAACACTAAAATGCACTTCAACCCAAACTTATGAGACTTTTCCAAAATGCTAACTTCCACAATAGGCGCCGAAACGTTCCTAGTTCTTCCAAAACCCCGTCCGGACATACGCCCAAGTACCAAATCCTCATACGAACCTGCTGGAACCTTCGAATCCCGATTCTGAGGTCGTTTACTCAAAAATCCAACCTCAGTCAATTCTTTCAACTTAAAGCTTCTGAAATGAGAATTCTCTTTCCAAATCAACTCCGAACTTCCCGGAATTCAATTCGGACCGTGCGCACAATTCATAATACCTGAAGTGAAGCTACTCATGGCCTAAAACTGCTGAACGATGCGCTAGAGCTCAAAACGACCTGTCGGGTCATTACATCCTCTCCCACTTAAACATACATTCGTCCTCGAACGTGCTAAGAACTGTCTTGGAGTTGTCCGAAATCACCAGTTAACACCTCGAGCACCTACCCGTGCTACCACAACTCAGCTGAGCACCCTAGCTCGATCAATATGAGGATATCCTTTTTCACTTAAGCAAATAAGCGTTAGAGCCCAATTCCAATATCCGGAATTCTCTGTCAGGCCTGTTCCAACATATGCTCACCATATCAATAGCCACACGCAACACCAAAACATGACTGCATACCTTAGCTGAATTCACACCTTGCACCACTTTACTCACAGGACTACAATAACATTCTCTGATGCTCCCATTGTACCTCATGACATACATAGGTTTTGCTCTAACTCTTTCAATAATGCCACGACGGACGAGATGTGTAGAAATTCATAACCAACTGCTGAATCAACAAATCATTGGGTTTATACTCCTGACAAGAACCATCATCTCATTCTGAACCAAATAATGGTCTTAGCTCCTTAATATACTTTATATAATCAGATTGCACCGATCCTAAATCCAATGAACTCGTCTCACCCAGTACGAACTGCTCAGGCAATAAGCTACCCAGACATGACCAAAAGTCTCGTATGATGTCACAATGCCCCAATAGGCTACCCAACTCGAACGGGATACAAAAGGAAAACAAAACCTGGAAGGAACTATTCAACTTACGCGCTATTATGAACTTTCCTCAGAAATGGAAAACAAGACACATAAAATAGAATATAGAAAGCTGTATTTAACATCACACTATTGCGGTGCGTAGCCCTACCCAAACAACATACCCATGTCGGTGTGCCACCCTATCCACACATAAAATTCACATAAAGAGATACATACCGAGCTAGATTGCTCATTACAACAAAATACAAAATGTTGGCCACAAGCACGCTAAGTGCATAACACCATCTCTAGAGAGACATATAGTGCCATAAGCTATAACTCAAGCACAACCAAGGTGCGATACACAAATCTAAATCTCAAGAGCCATTCTGCTCATATAACATCATCCCTAAGTGGAAATCTCGACATATAAGAATTTCACCAAGCCGCCTCACATCTCACACGACGCAATATATCATTACCTGAAATAGATGACGACAAAATAACATCCACATCTGAATACTCCTCCATAAGGAGCGCTATGTTGAAATGAACATATCCTGCCTGAAATAAGGCCCATATTCATACTTAAATCCATTCACAGACCTCAAGCCGAATCTGATCGTACTGAACTAGGTCCAAAATCTTTTCTAGGTCCATAATTATCCCCTTTTTCCCATAACACACAAGAATAACCATCATAATTGGAGTAATCCTCCACATTCCATAACCCAATAAATCGAGTTCCCTCCAAGCATAAATTCTCAAATTAATGATATCACCACCATCTTCATACATGGTTTAAATATTCAATCAATCAAGTGACTACATGCCATACCTATACAATCTTCCTGTGGGGCACACTCCCACGACCTTCCGTAACTGACAACAAGTATGCGTATCCATACCACTAGTCGCACTAACGCTGAGAAGGCATTCAAAAGTCCATAACCAGGATGCAAGGCCTTTTTCACAAGACACCGATCTCAGGTGACGCTAAAGACGATACCCACTTACTTTAAACATCGAAACTCCTTTACTGCTCATTCGAGCTCGTGACATCCTTGTTAACACCGAACTACAACCTTGATCCTCACTTCAAATTCCATACCACTCACTGCACCCAACATGCCAATATACGATAGAACACGATTTTCATCATAATTCCGTAACCACTAATAGATTAACACTTCCTCATATAAAACTTTTCACTTAACTCACTTCAGGAGAACCATAACAACACACAGGTAAATTCTCATAATCGTAGAATATGCAAATCTTCGAGCAGTGGTCTAAGCCACCATAGCCCTTCCGGGATCCGCCTACACATAACAGGCCATAACACTGGAATTCCTCTGAATAATGTCAATTACGGCGGCCGACAGGCCTCACCTGTACTGTCACAAATCACTTGCATAACTTAATCACACTAAGGGATCTAGTTACTCCCATCATCATGCCAATTCATTTATGGCTAACCAGTCTATCTTCTTCCAATTTATCCTTGGTTTCCTTAAAATTAATAACTCCATTCAACACATAACACGCTTCATCCGCACTCACCCCGAGTGACCGTGAATCACGAGACCATGCTGTCTCAAATCCCACAAACCATTTCATACCTCCCAATTGCTACACTGAAGGTCAAAACATCATAGAACATTCTGGGCACCTTCACATAAGCTGCTATAAAGCTCGATTCTTAACTGTACCTATAGGCTCGAAATCATTAGGTACCACACTTTACCCCTTCGAATCCACTAGGACCATTGTTTAGAGCCACTCGCTCTGACTTGACCCCAAATATAATCTACTCCATGAATCTTCTAGCACATGCATATCCTCTCGACGAAGCACCCGGCAGAATCATTTCCCTTGAAATCCGCACTTATGCAAGGCATAAATCCTGAATCCTTCCCCCAAGTCTAAACATGAGCCAATAAGGCCAACCATGGCACACCTTTCACAATCCCTTTTCTCAAATTACCACTTATGTCCTTTTCCCGTAGCTAAAATAACCCATCATATGCTAACATCCAGAAACCTCGCAAGAAGTTAACCATGCAACCCAAACATAGGCGGTGGGACTGTCCCACTTAGCTTGAAGCCACTTTTACACACATCTAGAATTCACCAGGATTCTTTATCTCTTATTGACATAACCTTGCACAATCAAGCACCAAAATTCTCATAATCTTCCTGTAATACCCCTTTTATGCTCTGAATCATCAACCACATTCGCACGACCGATCTCTTTGCTGTACAACCAATAGATTTCTTCGCAGAAGCCTCGCCAACCACGCGTCCGCTGACCTGCTCACAGGGAATAATCCACCTTGTGAAATCACTTCTCGACATCTTCCAACGCTGCTGCACGGGGTACAATCACTACGACATCAATAACCCATCCTGAGTCCGAGCTCACTCTCTAGCTACACAAGTCCATTCACCCCTCGTGGACATCAATTAAATGTACGACAACATCCTTCCAATTCAACGTTATGTTGTATCCTTCTTCATTTCAAGCAGCTCCTTCCCGTTATATCAAATCTCCTGCCGCATAATAGCCCATACTTCAATTTAAATCCATAGACCAATCACTAAAATTCCCAAATCATTCCAAACTCTCCTTAAGGTGCGTAGTCATCCTACCACAAAGCCCACACACAACTCCGCCACTCTCCCACTTTGGCGGAACTCACCCTTTTAATAAAGTACTCGACCTTTGCTTCTTATAACTGGCCTTCTAGAAATTTTAACCACCACCTGACACTCCCCACATGTCCTTTTCTCATCCTCCGCTACTCAGTTGTTGCCTTAAATAAAATCTATCTTCGCAGCACTTGAACCCTCAAATTGCTAATCTTTCTCGAGTCGTCAACATTAAAAACACCGATTCATTCCTGAACCATCATATCACGCGATCTCTGACAGTCATTTCTCCCATATTATTTCATAATATCTTACCCAAAGGCGAATTGCAGAAGAACATAACACCGGCAAACTAAACACATACAATCGAGGATGATGACACTTCATCGCAGCTGAAAATTCCACCATGCTCGAAAATACCAAGTCTCGTTTCTCCATCACCGCAAATCTGGACATTCATAGTTCAATTGTTTTTCCTCCGCCGGAAACGAAATATCAGATCTTTGAATCGTACATTGAGTAGACTTCCTTTCAAATTATTCACCGCGCCAACACATAGGCAAGTATCCTACCATCAAGTTAGTACTGCACGATAGCCAATCATGATCAATCATGGCGATCTGTGCATAGTCTCAAAGCTCTCAAGAATACTATTACTGAGCTGAAATGACAAGATATCCTCCTGCAAGGCAACGACAATAGCCCAATCAACAATACCGGGAGAAACATCCCTCACCACATCTATAGTGCCATTACAATCCTTCAATTCTCGATTTATAACTAGCGGTTCGCGTCTTGTAAGATTGAGTAGGAAGGAAACAAGGTCATAAGCCTCAAGGAATCAAGTCGCATGATGAGGAATCAAGAAGGGAGGTACTCCTAACAGTCTTGTAGCCTCTCGAAGATAAGTACAAACGTCCCCGCACCGATCTGCGGGACTCTACTAGACTTGCTCATGACTCGTGAGACCTAAGGGAACCTAGTGCTCTGATACCATGTTGTCACGACCCAAAATCCACTAAGGGTCGTGATGGCTCCGGACACCGCTGTCAGGCAAGACAACCATAAATACTTAAATAAATTCTCATTTAAACAATTGTGACAAAAACTCTGATTTTTCTTCAATTTTTACTAGTAAAAGATACTCAGTTCAAAGCAAATGTACATGTCAAGAAGTCAATACAAAATACCCCATAACTATCCCAAAACCCAATGTCACAAGTGTATGAGCTATTTCTAGGAAGCAATACAATACAACAACCTTCCGGAATACAAATTGGACGGAAAAAAATACAATATTCTAAAAGAGACTCTGTTGGCTGCGGGTCATCTCGCGAAGTGCAACTCACCTAAGTCTCTGTATCAACCATGCTGCTATGCTCGCCAGGCCTCTAGTGATGCATGTGCAACAAAAATGCACAACAAGTGTAGTATGAGTATGAAAACAACATGTACCCAATGAGTATCACGTCTAATCTTAAAGAAGTAGAGACGAGAGGTCGACTTCCACACTTACTAGTGATCTAATAATGATACGTCCGTACTATAATGAATCGAGGATTTATATAAACAGGATTTGTAATTCAATTGGGTGAAAAATGTAAACAATTCTTACTTTTATGCGAAATTTCCAAATTTCCTTTTTCATCATTTATACACATATTCTCAAGCTGAGAAGGGGCCATAACAACTTCAATAAGTTTCAAGGCAAGCAATACAAGCATGCACAAATCACGCCGAGGTCGTACGGCCCGATCCAATAATATTTATACTGTGCACTGCCAGAGGGTCGAATGGCGCGAACCATAGATGCATCAATTTAATCTACCGAGGCGTTTGGCCCGTTCCACAATAGATAAACACATTCAAACAATAATTCATCAAGGAGAAAATATTCAGGAAAAGGCAAATTTCTCTTTTAAAAATCAAGAAATGATATCTAGCCTTTTTTAGAAATTCATTTATACGTTCGATATGTTTTAAGCATTTTAAGTTTGTCAACAAGGTTGCAATTATTACAAGAAAGCATGCTTTTGGGCCTTAAACTACCCGGACTAAAGCATAATAGTAGCTACACACGGACTCTCGTCACCTCGTGCGTACGTTGCCCCCACAAATAGGAGCACATAACCAATTAACTCACCTATGGGGACAATTCCCTTTTACAAGGTTAGAAAGGAGACTCACCTCGCTCTGAAGATCCATAACCAGCATTCCACGTTGTTCTGAAGACTCGAATCGATGCACAATGCTCCAAAGCTAGCCAATAATTATGCAGATCCATTAATATATATGCTCAATTACCCCTAATGATCCAATTTATAATAATTCCTAACACCGATAGAAAAGTTAACCAATACGCCCTCGGGCCTGCGTGCCCGGATTCCGAAATTTTTCGAAAAATAAGTTTACCCACAACCTCACGAACTCAAATATATAATTTACTCTCAATTTCCTACTCAAAATCGTGCCCAAAATCCAAAAATACCATTTCTAGGTCTTTCCACCAAAACCCCAAATTTCTACCAATTTCATGCTCAAATCCGTACATAATCAATGTATTTATCTCAAGATAGGTGGGGATAACTTACCTTGTCATTGATGATAAAAACCCCCTCTTGAAACCCTCCAAGAATCGCCCAAGCCAAGAGAAAGATGAATGAAAATGGCTAAATCCCGACTTTAAAACAACCCACTGCCTCCAGTCCTTTCCGCACCTGTGGTCTCTTGACCGCTTCTGCGGTCTCGCAGGTGCGAACCAAACGCCGCTTCAGCGGTCCAGGCCTCCCAGCCCATTCCGCCTCTGCATCCTCTCCTCCGCAGATACGGTCCTGTATCTGCGGCAAAACGACAGCATTTGCGGTCCCACGCCATCCATTTCCGCTTCTATGGTACGAAGGCTGCTTCTGCGGCTCCGCACCTACGGCCCTAGCCTCGCAGGTGCGGTTACACCAGCAACCAACAACTTCAACCCTTTCCAAAATTCCATTTTCGATCCGTTAACCACCCAGAAAACACCCGAGGCCCCCGAGACCCCGACCAATCATACCAACCAGTCCCAAAATATATTATGGACTTGCTCGAGGCCTTAATCCATATCAAACAATGCTAAAACCACGAATCGACCTCCAATCCAAGCTTTATGAACTTTAGAATTTCAAACTTCTACTTTTGATGCCGAAACCCGTCAAATCACTTCCGATTGACCTCAAATTTTGCGCACAAGTCATATTCGACATTACAGACCTACTCCAACTTTCAGAATCAAAATTCGACCCCGATATCAAAAAGTCAACTCTCGGTCAAACTTCCAAAAACCTTCAAATTTCTATCTTTAGTCAAATGACTCCAAAATGACCTACGGACCTCCGAATTCACTTCCGATCGCGCTCCCAACACCAGAATCACTATACAGAGCTATTCCTAGACTCGTATTCCCAAACGAACATTGATAACACTGAGATGCAGTTCAGCCCAAACTTATGAGATTCTTCCAAAATGCTAACTTCCACAATAGGCGCCGAAACGTTCTCGGGTCTTTCAAAACCCCGTCCAGACATACGCCCAAGTCCCAAATCATCATACAAACCTGATAGAACCTTTGAATCCCAATTCCGAGGTTGTTTACTTAAAAATCCAACCTTAATCAATTCTTTCAACTTAAAGCTTCCGAAATGAGAATTCTCTTTCCAAATCAACTCCGACCTTCCCAGAATTCAATTCCGACCGTGTGCACAAGTCATAATACCTGAATTGAAGTTGCTCATGGCCTCAAACTGCCGAACGACATATTAGAGCTCAAAACGACCGATCGGGTCATTACAAACACCTTCTCCCGGGTTAATAGAATTCCTTACCTAATTTTTCTGGTTTCAGAGACTTTTAAATAAAGTCAAAATTTTCCTCGATTTGGGATTTAAAATAAACTGGTGACTTGGGACAACCTAAATTATCCCAAGTGGTGACTCTGAATAAAATCAAATAATCCCATTTCGATTTATGTAACTTTAATTGGAAAAACTCCCTTATACCCTCCCTTCCCCCCGGGTAAAAAAGGAGGTGTGATAGATCTGCCGACTCTTCTGGGGATCATAACCCAGAATTTTTGGTTCAGGGTTCAAGAATTTGAGCTTAGAATAACTGTTATACTTGGATTTATTTATTATCTGATTTTTACACGTTTGAGCCTAATGTATTAAATGTCGCTTTTTACCACTTTGATATTGTTTGGACTGTATATAAACTGTTACGAAACCCTTCTTCTCTCTGAGTCTTCTAAATCATCTGGGAGGTGTGCACTTCGTGTGACTTCTTTTCTTTAAGAGTCATATCCCAATTTTATAACGAGGTTCGGACAAGTTGCAAAGCCGGTGAAGCTTCTGTATTCCCAGTATGATGCCCCCCGGCTCGAGCTATCCGTTCGAGTAAGCCAGGTCTAGAACAATACACCTATGTTTTTAAACCTAGAATAACATAGCCTCATGCCGGATCCCTAGTAGGAACGCTTGTTTGCGTCACGTGCATTTGACTTTGAGGACTCAACACAGGGGTTGGGTCCGTCTAGGATAGGTGCACCCGACATGAAAAGACCATCATGATGCATTTTACTTGCTACTTGCACTTATTTTCTTCGGATGACCGGGTTCTAGAATAAGGGAGAAAAGCTTGGAAAAATCAAATTGAGGTATGAGAGAGATAATTACCCACTTTTTGAAATACCCAGTGTCCAAAATTTACCGAAACTCTGCCAAAATTTTTTAAAAAAAAGAGAAAAAAAGGAAAAGAAGGGAAAGTTGTTTCAAAATATTTCACGTCAAAATTTCCCGAACTACGCAGGTTGATTCTCACCCGGTGTGGGATACGTAGGCAACCCTCATCGGGTCCAACCCCATTTATGAAAAATAACCCAAAAATACGAATTGTTGTCATTTTTGTCATAAATAAAGTTAGGTGATGCCGTTTTTGTCTAAATAGCCAGAAATTTCCTGATAGGGCGCTAGAAGGCAATTTTTGCTAGAATAGCCACCTATGGTCTTTTTTCAAAATTTTGGCCAATTAGCAAACACACCCCTAAAATCTTCCTTCCGGAAGTGTTGAAGGGCCGTATTTGCAAAGGTGTTTTGTCTGGAGCAAGTTGTTTGAATTGGATTTTGTAAAAAAAAAAAATTCTTTTTGGGTCAAAATAAATCACGGATTTCTAACCGATCACTTTAAATAAATGTGCAGGATGAGCACTATTGAAAATGAACCTTTTAAAGTTGTAGAGGAAATCTTGATAGGCCTCCATATGTGGTGGAATGACCTGAGGGAAGTCAAAAGAGGTACTGCAATAAATGGTTTAGGCGGGCTCATTGGTCACTTGATGATTAAACTAAGAGTGGACATAATTGAAGCTCTGATACCATTTTGGGACCCGGTGCATAATGTGTTCTATTTTTCCAATTTTGAGTTAACCCATACACTTGAGGAGATAGCAGGCTATGCTGGCCTTAATGGGAATCTCAGGAGCCGATACCCAGTGGCACCAAGAGCGGTAACTCCTCACAAGTTTCTGGACCTTCTAAGTATTAGTCGGGAAGACAAAGATGGAAATTTGGCTGAAGGATTTTGCACATTCTACTTCCATAGCTGTTATAAGGATTCCCACAATTTTGAAGCTCCGGATACCGGTTTAAGTCATCAAGGGAATAAAGACAAATGGGAAGCACGCCGGGGATTGGCCTTCGTAGTCGATTCATGCAAAACAGATGTTGGGGATGTTGTATGTGTCAAAATCCGATCAAGGGGACCTCGCCTGATATAAGGCAATCAAGAATCAATTAGGTCGAGGTCGTGCCTGTCACACCTCCTTTTTCTCGAGGGAGATAGGGAGTTTTTACAATCAAAGTGACATTATTCGAAATAAGATTATTTACTTTAATCAAAGTCGCCGCTTGGAATAATTTATGGTGTCCCGATCACCGACTTATTTTAAATCCCAAATCGAGAAAAGTGACTCTATTTTTGGTCCGCGAATACAGAAGACCAGGTAAGGAATTCTGTTAACCTGAAAGAAGGTGTTAGGCACTCCCGAGTTTCGTAATTTTAGCACGGTCGCTCAACTATTAATAATTGATCTAATTATCTGAATTATTTAAGGCTGTATTGTGGGCGGAGCCCAGCCTAGGACCGCTAGCAAATGGGCCAAACGGGCCGGTCCCTAACGGTCCTAAAAGCCCATTGTGGGCTGGTCCTCCCAAAATAGACCGCGATCCCGGGATCGGTAGGCGGGCCTAGGCCGGTTCTACCGGGCCTAACGGGCCCAATGACTATTTTTTAAAAAAGGCCAACGGTTAGAAGTTTAAAAACTAGTCGTTGGCCTGCCATTTTAGTCGTTTGGCTTTTTAAAAAATAGCCATTTGGCCCCCAAACTTTGTCTTAACCCCAAACTTTTTATAATTACATTTTTTTCCTATTCTCAACTATAAATACCCCACATTTTTTTCATTTTTACTCACAAATTAATCAATCTCTCTCTAATTTTCTTCTATAATTGCTTACTTTATTATTGCAACTTTGTGAAAAATTATGAAGTTGGTGAATTGAAGTAATCAAGTCTTCAACAATATTCAATTTTCAAGAAGTTCTTCGTCAATTCGGTAAATTCGTTCCAACTCTTAAATTTTAATATTATAGTTTTGTTTGTTTTAGTTTGTATAATTATAATTAATATGGACTTTTCTTTGAAAAAAATATTTGGTGGTAAGGGTAAGGAAAAATCTAAAATTGGTGAATCTAGTAGCCAAGCTACTACTCCTCTCCCGGCTCCCTGACCTAGACCTGTTACCCTGTCCTCCTCCACCTGTAGATACTGAGGTTAACCCTAGTACATGGTCAAATCTAGTTCAACCGGGAATTAACACTGTTACTGGTGGCATTTTATATTATGATCCAAATAAAGATCGTGAAGAATTGGCAAAAATGGTTACTGTTATGTGCTTACCCTATAGTTTTCCTTCTAACCCTCACTTTGTGCGTTATATTAGATGAGTTTTTAATCCTACTTATAAAGGATGGCCTTGCGCAAATGTAAAGTGCGATATTTATAAATATAAATATGAGTATGAACAATATTTGTACTATTTATTTACTCATATAGATTATCGCATTGCTATTACTACTGATATTGGTAGAAGTGGTAATGACTGTGATTATCTAACTGTTACAAGTCATTGGATTGATGATGACTGGATAATGCAAAAGCGCATTATTGCTTATAGAATAATTAATTCATGCCACACAGGTAAGTTTATTGCTAACACAGTTGTAGATATTTGTAAATATTTTTGCATTAGAGATAAAATAATATCAGTTTCAATGGATAATTCTTCTAGTAACGCTAATGTTATAGGCTTGCTTACAACTACACTAAATCCTGCATTTAGTAATATTTTCCATGTTAGATGTATTTTTCATATTTACCATTTAATCGTCAGTGATGGTATGAAAATTTTAAATATGGAAATTGAAAAGGTTAAAATGACTCTTAATTGGCTTTTTTATTCAAACCGTAGAAGTAGCTTAGAGATTATTTTAAAAAATGTGATGAATTTGGTGGATAAAGAAAGGTTCCTAAACATTGTCCGACTATATGGAATTACATGTATGAAAGTTTAGTTGTTGCATATGAATATAAAAACCCAATAAACGCAACGTTTAATGCTCGTGTTGGTAGTGGTGGTGATGATGATGATGATGATGATGATGAGCACCTTATAAATCAGGATTGGACTAATGTTAAAATGCTTGTAGACTTTTTAGAATATTTTCATGTTGCTACAAATGAATTATCTGGGCAATATTATCCTACTATTTCTAACTATTTAGTTTATATTGCAACACTTGCAGATTTGTTTACTCAATTTTCAGAGTGTGGGATAATTTATCAACTTGCTATTAATTCTATGAAAGATAAGTTTAAAAAATATTTTTTCTCTATCCGCCCTATTTTTGGTGTTGCTACCATGTTAAATCCTACCATGAAATTAGGAGGTCCTCACTTTTGGTACACAAAAATTTATAAGGCTTTATCAGTTTAAGATGAGGAATTTGCTACACTTGGAGATGCAAAGGCCTCAATTAAAATAAATGCTCAAACAATTTATAATGCTTATTAACTTGCCTTAGATCACGCTAGACCAAATGTTCCAACTCCTACTTCGTCTAGTTCGCAATCATCTAAAAGAGCTGCGGGCCTAACAGCACTTAGTTCTTGGACAGAGTTCAGGGGTTCTCAAGGTGATAATATTGGTGATAGTTCACAACTAAACGAGCTTCTAGTTTATTTGTTGCAGGGACTTGAATCAGAAAATCCCGACGGCTCCTTTGATGTTTTGGAATGGTGGAAGGACAAACAAAAATACTATCCGGTTCTTTCAAGGATGACTCGAGATATTTTAAGTGTTCAAGCTTCAACGGTGGCATCAGAGAGCGCTTTCAAAAGCGAGACTTCAAATCGGTGATCATAGAGGGTCTGTGAGGGAGAGCTTGGAAAAATCAGTACTCTTCACAGATTGGATCCGTTCGGAAAGAAGAAATTTTGGACTTGCAGAATCACAACCGGAGATAGATGAAGCTTATGAAGAAATGCTAGCGGAACTTGCGCAGGATGTTGCTTCGCCCGGAAGCGTTGATGAACAAGCTTCTTTTCTGCCACCACTTACGGAAATTCCTCCGGACCTTGAAGGATTTATGAAATTTGTTAGAGATAATACATAGTCTAATATGTAACTTATATTTTGGCACATCTTCCTTAGTTTTTTTTCCTTTTAATGGTGGTATTAGTACCTTGTTGTGCTCATTCCATTAGGAGGAGGAAAACTAAGAAAAATATTGCCATTTTTTGTTAGTGTCGTAATAATAAAAATTATATGAAATTCCCTTGAATATTTCTTTGCAATTTATTTTGTGTTTTAATTTGATATAGTATATATACTATAGATATAGATATAGTGTATGTATATATATATATATATATATATATAAGGCAGCGTGATGCTAGAAAAGCTCATCGTATATCTACTAGATTTGCGAAGAATAGATCTAAGTGAGATCTTGCTAACATTAAGTGTTATAAAAGCGGAAAATTTGGTCATATTGCTTTAAAAGCTGAAAACCTTAGAATTAGATGATGAGTTACGTGATAAGGTTTATAGCTTGTTATACACTTATGGATCAGAATCTGATTATTGTTCTGAGATTGATTCTGAAGCTGAAGTTGATTTACTTAATTTATTTGATAGTGGTAAAGATATTGATAATACTTGCATAGCTTGCAAAGGTGATATCTGTACTTGTGATGATGATGAGTTTTATAAATTGCAATCACAATTTCAAGATTTGAATATAAAAACTATTACATCTGATAATGTAATAGATCTTTTAAAGGAAGTTACTGTTGAAAAACTTCGTGAAAAAATTATTAATTTGGCTACAAGTTCTACTTCTAGTAGTTCAAAACCATTTGAAAAATAAAAGAACGAATTTGACTATTTTGCGCCTTATTTTTTGTCTGAAATTAATAAACGTCTTCATAAGACAAATACGCCAAGCAGAAATGTTTCTTTTGATGATTTAAAAATCGAAATTGAATATTTGAAATAGATCATATAAAATAAACATATCAGTTCAGAACCAGGCGCATAATTATAACCATGCGTTTTCACATTTAAAGTTTAAGCATCAAGAATATTAACATCAGAGAGAGATAGCTGCAGATTGGGTTGAGTATTAAAATATACTGGACCATAGGCCACAGTAGATTCAAATCGAACCCATTAGAGACTGTCTGAAATTCAGATTCCTAGCATCTCTAAGAGCTACCAAAAATGTCTCTAGTAAACCTTTAAGGATTAATTGTTTAAATGCAATTTGAACCATGCCAATATGCAGATAGTGGTAATGATATTTATACAAATCAATATCGTGTTTGTTTAACAAACGAATAGTCTGTTCAGAAGAATTTAACGCTAAAGACTGTTCAGTCATCTTTATCAATTGTTTTGAAGAAAGTTTATCAAACCAACCATAATCATAGATGGTTTTAATTGAAACTTTAGGAATCGTCCATTTCTTTAACAAATCAAGGTTTTGAGGTATATCTACCTCTTCAAGTCTAGTACTTTTAGTACTTGTTTCTCCTAGATCAATTCCAAAAGCTTCATATCTATGTTGAATAGCTCAGATCTATTACATACTTACCATGAAAGTTCCTAGGATTTGATACCATTTACACCAGGGGTTATACTATCTAGGGGAGTCATACAAAACCCGTTCGTATTATGAGACTATTCTCATTAGTACAAGCAATGCAGAATTTCAGTACTTTTCTGGTTACAACACCAATGAGAATGTTATAACTTCTCAAAAATTATTATTAAACAGATTGGGGAATCTCCACAATGAAAGAAAGGCATATAAGCCTTAACAAATCCTTGATGAGCTTTATGTACTGGGACTATATCCAAGCCTTTGATAAAGTGCTTTACTATAATAATGAAAGACATAAACATACTTGGTTTATAAAGGTCTGTGCAATGATATTTGCAGAACCGATTCCTAATTGGTTCTTAAACTGGTGGTTATATAACGGTCCAATAGTAAAAATCTTGTCTGGTCCTTTTCTTAAGTTATACAAAGAATGGGCTAAGGTTTCACCAGATTTAAACAATCTTTATAACACTAATCATATCTGCCACTTAGAGAAGATTGACCAAATATACTTTTTTATCGAGTTCTCTATTCCATGGATCCACAAATGGATTCCAGAACTAGGATTTATAGAAGAACAAATCCCTTGCTTATACAGGATATTTTATAATAATTTTTGGGACAAGTAAACGAAGACAGATCCCAAATATCAACAGTCATTTGTTCAGCAATTAATTTAATATTCTGTTGAACTTTAGTAGATTGTAAAGTATCTAATATATTTATACTCAATACTTCTAATTGCAAGGAATCCAAATGTCTCTGCTTCATATTAATCAGAGTATTAATATATCTAGTTAGGAGATCTGTAACAAAAGAATAACTTATCCCATTACCCTGATAAGTGGTAGAAAAACCATTTGAGTCTATGTGAGTAAAAGGATAGATAGCATTAATAAAAGGAGTTTCAAGTATAATTGGAGGATATAACTACTATACATACTATATATATATATTACAAGAAATTTCCTTAGAAAAATGTTTTTTAAAAAAATAGCCCCGAACACTTAGGCCCGTGCGCCCAGGCCGTTTAGCCGGGGACCATGTGGGCTTAGGCCCACAGTGGGCTGGTTTCACCCATCAGGACCGTTTGGCCCGGGACCGCCAAAGCCCGGGACCGTTAGGCCCGGGCCCGGCACAAAATACAGCCTTAGATTTATTACATGTTTAGAACCTATAGTGTATTTTATTCCTTTTACCACTTTTAATTAATTATTTAACCACTCATAGGATTTATGAATTTAGTTGAACGAATCATGGTGGCATGCGCTTGTCTATTTTTATACACATTGTAAATCGCATCACATGAAATGCATCTGCGATTTAGAACATGTTTATTTTGTTATTATATGAAGTTGTGGTCGAGTCACGTGAAACACACACTCAAATTGGGGATTATGTATCATGACTATGCCACGGGAACCGTACCCACAACCACGATGATTTATTTTTCACCATTCACTTATCCCAAGTTGATCACAAAAGTTTCAAACATTCAAACAATTTCAATCTATTCCTATATTTAAGGACATATTATGTAATCAACCTCGGATTTGGTTCTTTTCCTCTAGCATCCTACATTCTGCTGCCCAAAATTATTAGCTGAGTCACCAAACTAAACAATCATTTAGTCTAAATCACACTAAACACCACACCTAACAATTTCAATCACAAGCATGCCAACAAAAAGAAAGAGCATAATCTGTAGTTTCTTTAGCGCTAACGGATAAAGCAGTGAGTGAAACTATAATAATGGAACCACAGGTTCAACCTTATGCCTCTGTACCAAACAAAAAAAAAAGTCAAATAATCCAACTTCAGTGATACTATGTCGTATTACTTCAATATCAAATCCCTGATTAATTTAGAAGAAAGAAATTATTTTCTTGAATTTGTTTAGACATAGAAGTACAATAATCAATTTGCTCAAAACACTTAAATAAAAAACATAAGGGCAACATTCATATAAAAAAATAGGAAGTTAGGCAAGGAATTGAAACATCAAGGAAAGAAAGGGATTGTACCTTAAGGATCGAAGCTTTTTATTAATTTAAAAGTAAACTCTAGCACGTACACGATAGTTAAGAAGAATCAGCAACTAAACTCAACCAAACGACCACGACCGCACCGAAGAAAACTCGAACATAACCTCTCAGAATTGCAAACGGATAGCTCGTCGACTCGCACCTACCGTGTTGTTTTGAACGATTTCGAGGCTGTTTTTGTGTCGTTCTTGGGGTCTGTTTCGCAGCTAGCTTTGTTGTTGTTTTTTTGGGTATTTTGGAGCTGTGTTTCAATTGGATTTTTGAGGTGTTTGCGGCGCTGCTTTGAGCGGCTGTTTTAGTGGTTGAAAATGATGCTACATAGATGAAGACGGAGGGATGAAAGTGGTGTTCTTTGGGTAGTGAGAGTGGCAGCAACTGGAGGCTTAGAGGTTCTCCCAAAATTCAGAGAAAGACCACCTCCCCTTGTCAATTCTTCCGTCCTTATCCGTGTGTGCGTTTGATTTTTGAAAAAAAAGGGGCCTGGAGAAGTTGTGTTGTGTGTGTATATGATGATGTGCATTTTCTTTCTCATAGCTTTTTCTATGGGAGGGGATCTAGAATTAGGTCTAGGTTTTGGGAAAGTCCCATTTTAAAGAGAGGGAATTAGGGTGTATTTTAGAGATGAGGGGATATTGGGTTTTGGGTCGTGGGCTAGGAAAATTGGGTTAAGTTTTGGCCAAATTTGGGCCATGACATGGACATTTGGACAAAGCAAGACTTTAGGAGAAATAGTCCAAATTAAAACTTCTTTCCTATTTTTGTGATTTTGATTTTTTCCTTTTATTGATTAATAGATGAAAATAAAATATACTACAATACTACTCCTAAACTTGAATAGCAAGATAAAATACTAATCACTCAAAATTTACTTAGCAAACTAATATTTTTTTTGAAAACCTTTTCTTTATTTGTAGATGAATATAAAACTTATATTAAAAATGTGACTTTTTTTTTATTGTTTTCAATTTTTTTAAATAAAATATATAAAAGGAGAAATAAGAGCTAAAATACGTAGATTAAACATTAAAATATATTTACATATTAAAAGGTGATGAAAACTCAAATATAATAAACAATTTGGTGCTCACATGTGATGACACGACCAGTCGTCTCATGAGGTACCGCTCCATTTTCCCCATTTCTACTTCTTTGTGCTTTGTTTATCCGTGTTATGTAATATCGGGTTGGTCGGATCGAATCCGGAAGAAATTTGGCAAGGTTTGAGACACTTAGTCGCTTTTGAGGGAGCTTAAGTTGGAAAAGTCAACTGAATGTTGACTTATGTTTTAGAGGGCTCGAAAGTGAATTCCGATGGTTTGGTTAGCTTCGGGAGGTGATTTTTGACTTAGGAGTGTGATCGGAATGAGTTTTGGAGGTTCGTAGTAGATTTAGGCTTGAATTGGTGAAGTTGATATTTTGGCAATTTTCGATCGATAGGCGAGATTTTGATATAGGGGTCGGAATGGAATTCCGAGAGTTGCAGTAGTTCTATTGTGTCATTCTGGATGTGTGTGCGAAATTTCAGGTCATTCGGACATGGTTTGGTTGGGTTTTTAATCAAAAGCGTAATTCAGAAGATTTTAGAAAGCTTGGCCTCGGGTGAGTTTTGAGGGGTTGAACAGATCATTTTGGAGTTAAGAAAATTGTAGAAAATCTATTCAGCTGTTGCAGGGATTTTACCCTTTGCGTTCGCGAGTGGACCCTCGCGTTCGCGAAGAGTCAGTTGGGGAAGGCAAAGATTAAGCCTTCGCGTTCGCGATGGGAGCTCCGTGTCTGCGAAGGGCTGTTGATTGGTGCATTGCATTTGCAGGATAGGTGTCACATTCGCATGGAAGGAATGGTGAGGCTGAGCTTTAGTGGATTTAACTCATCGCATTCGCGACGGGCTGAACGTGTTCGCGGAGGTTTACCTGAGTAAAGCATCGCATTCGCGATGGCCGTGTCGTGTTTGCGAATGAAGATTTTGGTCAAAGTTATTTTTGTTCTTTGCAAACACGAGGTTATAACCGTTTGAGACTTCAGGTATGTTTCTTGATTCGTTCACGGACAAACGTTTGTTTAAGTTGGGGAGGATATGATGACCCGGCAAGTCGTCTCATGAGGTACCGCTCTGTTTTCCCATTTCTGCTTCTTTATGATTTGTTTATTCGTGTTAGTGATATCAGGTTTGTCGGATCGAATCTGGAAGGAATTTGGTAAGGTTTGAGGCACTTAGTCTCTTTTGAGGGAGCTTAAGTTGGAAAAGTCAACCGGATGTTGACTTATGTGATAGAGGGCTCGGAAGTAAATTTCGAGGGTTCGGTTAGCATCGGGAGGTGATTTGTGACTTAGTAGTGTGATCAGAATGAGTTTTGGAGGTTGAGAGAAGATTTAGGCTTGAATTGGTGAAGTTGATATTTTGGCGAGTTCCGGTCGATAGGCGAGATTTTGATTTAGGGGTCGGAATTGAATTCCGAGAGTTGCAGTAGTGCCATTGTGTCATTTGGGATGTGTGTGCAAAATTTCAGGTCATTCGGACGTTGTTTGGTTTGGTTTTTGATCAAAAGTGTAATTCGAAAGATTTTAGAAAGCTTGGCTTGAATCTGATGTGTTTTGAGTGATTTGATATTGTTTGAGGTGGTTTGGTAATCGGAACAAGTTTGAATAAGGTATTAGGATGTGATCGTGCCTTTGGTTGAGGTCCCGAGGGCCTCGGGTGAGTTTCGAGGGGTTGAACAGATCATTTTGGAGTTAAGAAAATTGCAGAAAATCTGTTCATCGGTTGCAGGGATTTTACCCTTGGCGTTAACGAGTGGATCCTTGTGTTCGCGAAGAGACAGTTGGGGAAGGAAAAAATTAAGCCTTCGCGTTCGCGAAGGGCTGAGGATTGGTGCATCACGTTCACATGGAAGGAATGCTGAGGCTGAGCTTCAGTGGATTTGACTCATCGCGTTCGCGATGGGCTGAACGCATTCGCAGAGGTTTGCCTGGGTAAAGCATCGCGTTCGCGATGGTCGTGTCGCGTTTGCGAAAGAGGATTTTGATCAAAGTTATTTTTGTGCTTTGGGAACGCGAGGCTTTGACCGCGTTCGCGAAGAAGGAATTTATGCCTGGGTAGAGGGTTTTAAAACTCGTCTTGTCCGTGAGGATTGGGTTTATTTCCTCCATAGTTGGTCATTTTGGGAGATTTTTGAATGAGATTGAAGAGGGATTAAAGGGGAATCATTGGGATGTAAGATTCTTGGACTTAAAACTCGATTGTTATGTGAATTCCACCTAGAAAATTATGGAAATTAAGCTAAAAATTAAAGAACTAGGGCTTGGAAATTTGCACTTTTGATTGGGGATTTGGAGGACCATTTGGGGTCGGATTTAAGAACTTTTGATATGTATAAAATCATGGGGAGGTAAGGAATCTATTGGTATAAAAAACTTTGAATTTTGATACGTGGGCCCGGGGGTCGGGTTTTGGTAATTTCGGGATTTGTGCCCTTTATTTATTTTTTTCGCTTGGGCTTTGTTCCCTAAGCATATTTTGACGTCCTCGTTCTGATTTTGGATAGATTTGACGCGTGTGGAGGCCGATTCAAGGGGCAAAGGCATCCCGAGCTAAAGATTTAGCCGGTTCAAGGTGAGTAATGATTGTAAATGATGCTCTAAGGGTTTGAAACCCCGGATTGCACATCGTAGTGCAATGTTGTGGCGAGACACATGCTTGATGACGAGCGTGGGGTCGTGCAATATTGCGGATTGTGACTTGGTCCGTCCCGGTTGATGATTTTATTGCGTATGTGACTGAAAACTAATTGCTATCATCATTATTTAGGCTGAATGCCATATTTGGGCTTCGTGCCAACTATTTGAACCCTTCAGGGATTTTTATTACTATTTCCTGACTGTTTAGACTTTATACTTGAACTCAATCATGTTAATTTACATTGTTTTACTACTCAGCCATGTTTATTCAGATTTTAGGACTTAAATGATATTTTAAATGATGTTTGGGCTGAGAAAACTGTTTTACTATTGCCCGAGAGGCTTGTGATGATTTTTGATTGAGTAAGGCCGGGGGCCTACATTGTGAGGAAACACTGATATTGATTTGAGGCCGAGGGCCTAAGATATGTACGCCATGAGGTGGCTTGATTGATATGAGGCCGAGAGCCTAGATTTGATGCCATGAGATGGCTTGTTATTACGCTTGGGCCGTAAGGGGCCCCTCCATGAATCTGCACACCCCTAGTGAGCGCGGGTACCCATTGTGATGTGAGATTGAGCCTGATGGGATGGTACTGTTCTGTGATGTTGCCTGAGGGGCGGATTTGTTGATACTATGCCTGAGGGGCGAAGTTCTATTTGTTTACTTTACCTTAACTACCTGTCAATTACTTGTTTGCTTGTGAAAGAGGATTTTACTTGACTTTTCACTGGTTTACTATTTTTAAATGATTTTAGGGATTCATTATAGAATGCTTTGTGCCTTACGTGTTTTCTTACTTTCAGTCGTTATTTACATTTGTTGTTCACTGATTTGGAGTACTCACTTTACTCCCTACACCCTGTGTGTAGATTTAGGCGTAGCTGGTTCTGCTCCCGAGTGCCGATTCCTCCAGCTTCAGGCGGGCTTTCGGAGATTACGAGGTAGTTGTTGACGTCTGCAACCCGTGTCTCTACTCCTTTATCGCTTCTATTGCCTTTCAAATAGTTGTACTAATTATGGATTTAGCAGAATTGTATCAGGACTTATAGATGCTCATTACTAGTGACACCCTGGTTAGGACAATGTATGGTTATTCTTCTGCGTATTTATGTTATCATTGTTATTTTCGGATTTATTTTATCATGTTTAGACCATTTCTTAAATGCTTAACTGTTAATAATTGGAAATAAGAAGTGTCGGATGGCCTTGTCTTCACGAGAGGCGCCATCACGACCGGATTCGGGTTAGGGTCGTACCAAGTTGGTATCAGAGCTTAGGTTACATAGGTCTCACGAGTCATGAGCAGGTTTAGTAGTGTCTTGCGGATATGTACGGAGACGTCTGTATTTATCCTTGAGAGGCTGTATAACCTTTAGGAAAAACTTCATATTCTTGAAATGCTTGTCATGCGAACTTGTTGATCCGGGTACTAAACTTTTGTTATTCTATTATCTCACAGATGGTGAGGAGACACGCTACTAGTCGGGGTGGACAACCCCCAGTACCACCAGTTATGGCCAGCAAAGGCCGAGGATGCAGTCGTGGTCGTGGTAGAGGTAGAGCAGCGAGGGAAGCACCTGTAAATCCACCAGCTGCCTCAGTTCAGGATCAGGTCCCAGTTATGGACGATCCTGCAGCACCAGCTCAGGCACCAGCTGTGCCCATCGTGATTCTGGGTCTTCAGGATGCCTTGGCTCAGATCTTATCAGTTTGCACTGGCCTAGCTCAGGTGGTTTTAGCCACTACAGCCGCAACTACTTCTCAGGCCGGGGGAGGCAATCAAACTCCCGTCGCTCACACACCTGAGCAGGTCGTGTAGGGACTCAAGATGTTGGGGGCGTATCCAACCCAGCCGGTTGCAGCTGCTCAGGACTATGTCGTTCCTGCCATGCCAGAGGACGAGCAACGTAGGTTAGAGAGGTTTGGTAGACTTCAGCCTCCATCATTCAGTGGTGCAGAGGGCGAGGATGCCTAGGGTTTTCTGGACAAGTGTCACAGGATGCTTCGTACAGTAGGTATTCTGGAGACCAGGGGTGTCACTTTCATTACTTATCAGTTTTCTGGAGATGCTTTCAATTGGTAGTAGGATTTTGAGAAGCGTAGGCCTGTTGGTGCAGCACCCCTTCCCTGGCAGCAGTTCTCCGTTCTATTTCTGGAGAAGTATGTGCCGCAGTCTCGTAGTGAGGAGCTGCGTAGGCAGTTTGAGTGGTTGCGTCAGGGGGAGATGACTGTGTCATAGTATGAGTTGAGGTTCTCCGAGTTAGCTCGTCATGCCATTTGGTTGGTCCCAACGGATAGAGCGAGGATTAGGAAGTTTGTTGATGGTTTTACTTATCAGCTCCGTATTCTCATGACCAGGGAAAGGGTGACTCGTGCTACTTTCGAGGAGGTTATGGATATCGCCCGTGAGATTGATTCTGTTTGTCGCTAGGAGAGAGATGAGAGGGAGGCCAAGAGGCCTCAAGGATCTGGCAGATATAGTAGTACTCCTTTGAGAGGTCAGTTTCAGCATGGTAGAGGCCATCCATTCAGGTCTGCTCAGCCATCTCGCCCAGGTTATCGTGGGGCATCCTCGGGTCATGGTTATCACAGTTCTCAGTAGGGCCAGTCATCACTTAGTGCCCTTCCAGCTCAGAGTTTGACCTGTGCTCCATCAGTTCAGGGCTCTCCTATGCCGAGTGCATCTGCTAGTCACTCTAGTGTGAGGGGTTCCCTTCAGTACCCTTCTCCAGCACTTGGGAGTTGTTATGAGTGTGGTGAGAGGGGTCATATGTGGAGGCAGTGCCCTCGTCGTCTTGCGAGTTCATCGCAGCAAAGGGGTCAGTCATCGGCTTCAGTGCTAGTTAGTTCACCATCACCCGCCCAGTCAGCTAGGGGTGGAGGCCAGTCAGCTAGGGGTCACCCCAGAGGGGGAGGTCGATCAGGTGGCGGTCAGGCCCGTTTCTATGCACTCCTAGGCAGACCCGATGTTATTGGTTTAGATGCTGTTATTACAGGTATTGTTTCAGTCTGCCATAGAGATGCCTCTAAATTATTTGATCTCGTTTCCATCTTTTCTAATGTGTCATCATACTTTGCTCATTATTTGGGTACGCCCGGTAAGTTCCTTGTTTCACCTGTTCATATATCTACCCCAGTGGGCGATACTGTTGTTGTAGACCGTGTGTACCGATCGTGTGTGGTAACTATTGGGGGTCTAGAGACCCGTGTGGATCTTTTATTATTGTGTATGGTGGATTTTGATGTAATTTTGGGCATAGATTGGCTATCTTCGTGTCGTGCTATTCTGGATTGTCATGCTAAATAGTCACATTGGCTATACCGGGTGTGCCACGGATTGAGTGGCGAGGTGTGACTGATTTATGTTCCAAGTAAAGTGATCTCATTCTTGAAAGCCCAGCATATAGTTGGTAAGGGTTGTCTTTCGTATCTAGATTTTGTGAGGGACGTCGGAGCTGAGACTCCCAGTATTGATTCTGTCCCAGTTGTGAGGGATTTTCCCGTTGTGTTTCCTACAGACCTACTGGGCTTGCCACCGGACAGGGATATTGATTTTGGTATTGACCTGGTGCCAGGCACTCAGCCCATTTCTATTCTGCCATATCGTATGGCACCATTGGAGTTGAAGGAATTAAAAGAATAGCTTTAGGAACTCCTTGATAAAGGGTTCATTCGGCCTAGCATGTCACATTGGGGTGCGCCAGTTCTGTTTGTGAAGAAGAAGGATGCTACTATGAGGATGTGTATTGATTATAGACAATTGAACAAGGTAACAATTAAGAACAAGTATCTTTTGCCTCTCATTGATGATTTATTTGACTAGCTTCAGGGAGCGAGAGTGTTCTCCAAGATTGATCTCCATTCAGGTTATCACTAGTTGAAGATCAAGGACTCGGATATTCTTAAGACGACTTTCAGGACCCGATATGGTCATTATGAGTTCTTTGTGATATCGTTTAGGCTGATCAATACCCTAGTAGCGTTCATGCATTTGATGAACAGCGTGTTCCGGCCTTATCTCGATTTGTTTGTCATAGTCTTCATTGATGATATTCTGATGTACTCGCGTAGTCAAGAGGAGCACGCGGAGCATTTGAGAGTTGTGTTGCAGAGATTGAGGGAGGAGAATCTTTATGCAAAATTCTCCAAGTGTGAGTTTTGGCTCAGTTCAGTGGCTTTCTTGGGGCACGTGGTGTCCAGCGAGGGTATTCAGGTTGACCCGAAGAAGATAGAGGCAGTTTAGAGTTGGCCCAAACCGTCCTCAACCACAGAGATTCACAGTTTTCTTGGTTTGGCAGGTTATTGTCGTTGTTTTGTTCAAGGATTCTCATCTATCGCATTGCCCTTGACCAGGTTGACTCAGAAGGGTGCTCCATTTGTATGGTCGTACGAGTGTGAGGAGAGCTTTCAGAAGCTTAAGACAGTTTTGACCACAGCTCCAGTGTTGGTTTTATCATTGGCTTCAGGTTCATATACCATGTATTGTGATGCTTCAAGAGTTGGAATTGGTTGTGTATTGATGCAGGAGGGTAGAGTTATTGCTTATGCTTCTCTTCAATTGAAGCCCCATGAGAAGAACTACCCCGTTCATGATTTGGAATTGGTTGTCATAGTTTACGCATTGAAGATTTGAAGGCATTACTTGTATGGCGTATCTTGTGAGGTGTTCACTGATCATCGCAGTCTTCAGCATTTGTTCAAGCAGAAGGATCTCAATTTGAGGCAGCGGAGATGGTTGGAGTTGCTTAAGGATTATGATATAACTATATTGTACCATCCGGGAAAGGCCAATGTGGTGGCCGATGCCTTGAGCCGAAAGGCGTTGAGTATGGATAGTTTGGCATATATTCCAGTTGGGGAAAGACCTCTCGCAATTGATGTTCAGGCTTTGGCCAATCGGTTTGTGAGATTAGATGTGTCTAAGCCCAGTCGGGTATTGGCTTGTGTGGTCTCTCGGTCTTCGTTATATGATCTCATCAGAGAGAGCCAGTATGATGATCCGCATTTGCTTGTCCTTAAGGACAAAGTTCAGCGTGATGATGCTAGAGATGTGACCAATGGTGATGATGGGGTGTTAAGGATGCAGGGCCGGATTTGTGTTCCCAATGTTGATGTGCTTTGGTAGTTCATTTTGGAGGAGGCCCATAGCTCGCGATATTCTATTCATCCGGGTACCACGAATATGTATTAGGATTTGAGGCAGCACTACTGGTGGAGAAGAATGAAGAAAGATATTGTGGGATTTGTAGCTCGGTGTCTCAATTGTCAGCATGTGAAATATGAGCATCAGAGGCCGGGTGGCTTACTTCAGCAGATGGATATTCCCGAGTGGAAGTGGGAGAGGATCACTATAGAATTTGTTGTTGGACTTCCACGGACTTTGAAGAAGTTCGATGTTATTTGGGTGATTGTGGATCGGCTGATCAAGTCCGTGCACTTCATTCCTGTGTGTACTACCTATTCTTCAGAGAGGTTGGCAGAGATCTGTATCCGGGAGATTGTTCGTTTGCATGGTGTCCCAGTTTCCATCATTTCAGGTAGGAGCACTCAGTTTACTTCGCAACTTTAGAGGTCTGTGCATCGAGAGTTGGGTACTCAGGTTGAGTTGAGCACAACCTTTCACCCTCAGACAGACGGGTAGTTCGAGCGCACTATTCAGATATTAGAGGACATGTTGCGTGCTTGTGTCATTGATTTCGGAGGGTTATAGGATCAGTTTCTACCGCTTGCGGAGTTTGCTTATAAAAACAACTACCAGTCGAGTATTCAGATGGCTCCATATGAGTCTTTGTATGGGAGGTGGTGTAGATCTCCAGTTGATTGGTTTGAGCCTGGTGATTCTAGGCTATTGGGGACAGACTTGGTGCAGGATGCTTTAAAAGTTAAGGTGATTTAGGAGAGGCTTCGTATAGCGCAGTCACGGCAAAAGAGTTATGCAGACAGGAAGGTGCGAGAGGTGTCCTACATGGTTGGTGAGAAGGCCCTGGTGAAGGTTTTGCCCGTGAAGGGTGTTATGAGATTTAGGAAGAAAGGGAAATTGAGTCCGCGGTTCATTAGGCCTTTTGAGCTGCTTTGGAGGATTGGGGAGGTGGCTTATGAGCTTGCTTTGCCACCCAGCTTGTCGAGTGTGCATCTGATATTTCAGTTTCTATGCTTCAGAAGTATATTGGGGACCCGTCTCATGTTCTGGATTTTAGCACGGTTTAGTTGGATGATGATTTGACCTATGATGTGGAGCTAGTAGCTATTTTGGGTCGTCAGGTTCGAAAGTTGAGATCAAATGATGTAGCTTCAGTGAAAGTACAGTGATGAGGTTAGCCCATGGAGGAGGCTACCTGGGAGACCTAGCGGGAGATGCGGAGCAGATATCCTCACCTGTTTGAAGCTTCAGGTATGTTTCTTGATTCGTTCACGGACGAACGTTTGTTTAAGTTAGGGAGGATGTGATGACCTGGCCAGTCGTCTCATGAGGTACCGCTCCATTTTCCCCATTTCTGCTTCTTTATGTTTTATTTATCCGTGTTATGTGATATCAGGTTGGTCAGATCGAATTCAGAAGGAATTTGGTAAGGTTTGAGACACTTAGTCTCTTTTGAGGGAGATTAAGTTGGAAAAGTCAATCGAATGTTGACTTATGTGTTAGAGGGCTCGGAAGTGAATTCTTATGGTTCGGTTAGCATCGGGAGGTAATTTGTGACTTAGGAGTGTGATCGGAATGAGTTTTAGAGGTTCGGAGTAGTTAAATTGGTGAAGTTGATATTTTGGCGATTTTCGGTCGATAAGCGAGATTTTGATATAGGGGTAGGAATGGAATTCCGAGAGTTGCAATAGTTCCGTTGTTTCATTTGGGATGTGTGTGCAAAATTTCAGGTCATTCAGACGTAGTTTGATTAGGTTTTTGATCAAAAGCATAATTCAGAAGATTTTAGAAAGCTTGGCTTGAATCCGATGTGTTTTGATGTTGTTTGAGGTGTTTTGGTGATTGGAACAAGTTTGAATAAGGTATTAGGATGTGTTCATGCGTTCGGTTAAGGTACCGGGGGCCTCAGGCCTCGGGTGAGTTTCGAGGGGTTGAACGGATCATTTTGGAGTTAAGAAAATTGTAGAAAATCTATTCAGCTGTTGTAGGGATTTTACCCTTCGCGTTCGCGAGTGGACCCTCGCGTTCGCGAAGAGTCAGTTGGGGAAGGCAAAGATTAAGCCTTCGCGTTCGCGATGGGAGCTCCGCGTTTGCGGAAGGGCTAAGGATTGGTGCATCGCATTCGCAGGATCGGTGTCGCGTTCACATGGAAGGAATGGTGAGGTTGAGCTTCAGTGGATATAACTCATCGTGTTCGCGATGGGCTGAACGCATTCACAGAGGTTTTCCTGGGTAAAGCATCGCGTTCGCGATGGTCGTGTCGCGTTTGCGAAAGAGGATTTTCATCAAAGTTATTTTTGTTCTTCGCGAACGCGAGGCTTTGACCGCGTTCGTGAAGAAGGAATTTATGCCTGGTGTAGACATGTGCTTTTTGACCCTCCCCAAGATTTTTTATATATTAGCGTAAAATATTTAATTTAGCCATAATATAGATATTTTAAGTAATTTTGACTCTTTTACTTTATTTTATTACAAGAAAACAAAAATTACAAAAATAGGTTCATTAATGTTTCGTAGTCATTTTTAATCTTAAAAAAAAATACAACAATAGTATCGTATTTTTATTTTAATATGATATTTGAAAATACCAAAAATAGATTTGTTTTAATGGTTAGTTTTATTTTAATAATTATTTGAATAGTAGTAATAATTAATAAATGGGCCCGTATTTTTAATCTCGTTCGCAGCGAAAGAATAGAACTTGGGCTCGAGCAACCCAATTTTAGGCCTAATTTTGTACCTAGCCCACAATTGCCAAGCCCATAATTCCTAGGCCCATACCCCTTAACCTAAAAACCCTACCAAAAAACCTACAATATAAAAAAAGAAAAGCCTAAGAGAAAAGAACGGGAAAAAATAAGGCTGAACGAGCAGCTGAAAACAACTGCGCAAGAAACAACCCCCACCCCCCCGGGATCGTCTTTTCCAAACGACCCTAGCCCCGCAAAACAGACCCCCCTCTTAAACTTCATCTTCCCGATCGCACCCTATCTCCAAACACCCCTGCTCTCTTCATCAACCCCATATACCAACAGCCCCAAACCTGGAATAACCCATGCATGCTGGAAAATCGCCAACGACCCCTGAACGTTAACCATCACCCCATCTCTGCCTGAAACTCGCTGGGAAAAATGAGGTCCACCAGCTCGTCGGAGTAACGAGTTCCGAACGCGACAAGTAGAACCAAGCTACCTCACACCAGCAACTTCCAATGAGCCCACCCTAGCGAAACGACCCAACACCCAGCTACCCACCACCCATCTCGTCGACCTTGACCCGCCGGACCTTCTGCCAGCGACACACACAGTCACGCACATGAATGGAGTAAGGGAACGAGCGTAAGGCAGTTGAGGTATGGAGTTGTTTGCGAGTTTGAGTCATGTGGAAGTTGTCGTACGTTGGTTCCGGTCTATGGTTATCGTTGTCCATTTGTTCCCGTCGAGCTCGCGATGCTGAAACTCGACGTTGCTGTAAACGTCAATGCTCTTTCCGGCGTTTCGCCAGAGTTTCACCATCTCCGACCAGTTTGTTCTTACTATAAAATGTAGCAGCTTCAGCTTCTTTAATAGCTGCTGGTCTCTTAAGTCGAGCTCAGGTCGTCAAGGTTGTCAAAGTTTCTGGCGAGAATAGACCTATGATCCCGTTGCTCGTTTTCCTCCTCCGACACCGCTATTCCGACAATAACCACCGTTGAAGTGGTGATTCCGTCTTCACTCGCTCCACCGGCGACTGCACATACACAGTCGAGAAACACAAATCTTTTTCCATAAGAAATAAAAATAAAAAGGAAACTAAAAATACAGATCTGTTCACTTTTTTGACTCCATTTGTTTGGGTTTCAAGGACGAATTTTGGTTAAGATTTGGGTTTGAATCCGAGTTTGGTTGAGTTTCTAGTGCTAATTTGGGTTCCGGTCCGCGGTTCGTCACATTTTTGAGTGTTAAACATTGAAACACCAATTTTCCGGCTATATTGAGGTCCAATTCTATCATTCTCTGTCCGCTTTATTCAAGATTAATGTTAAATGTTTGTTTGGTGATATGGTCCCGTTGTTTGTGTAGTTGTTTTTTTTTCGCAGTTTTGAATTTGCTCGCATGTTTGTTCAAATTGGTTATAGCGGAACATGATTTTGTCACAGTATAGAAACTGGCTGCTAATCATCAATTGAACTATGTTAATTAGATTAAAAGGGCTCGGGTGTACATTTCACGTGACCTTGCCATGATTTTGGATAATAATAATGAAATAAGCATGTTAAAAACCGGAGTATGCGTTCGCGCAACTTTGGCCAAACTTTTCTTAATAAAGCGTTATTAATTGTGGACACGTTCGCGTGACATGATTTTGAAACGCCAAACAAATGGGTACACGTACGCGTGACTCATTTCAAGATAATTTTCTTAATTAAAAAGCGGTAAAAAGTAGATGCACATAGGTTCTAAAATGAGTAATTAGACAATTTAATAAGCCAAGTATGATCAAAGAGACCGTGCTAGAACCACAGAACTCGGAAATGCCTAACACCTTCTTTCGGGTTAACAGAATTCCTTACCCGGATTTCTGTGTTCGCAGGCCGTGAATAGAGTCAACTTTCCTCGATATGGGATTCAATCGGTGACTTGGGACACCATAAATTATCCCAAGTGGCAACTCTGAATCTTTAAACAAATCCCGTTTCGACTGTCCTTTAATTGGAAAAACTCCCTTATATTTATACCCTTGACGGGGTGTAAGTAAAGAAGGAGGTGTGACAGCTCTAGCGACTCTGCTGGGGACCGAACCCAAAATCTCTTGTTCAGGGTTCAAGAATTCGAGCTTGTTAACATGATATTTACTTGGCTTTATTTATTGTTGATATTACTGTATTATGTGAACCTTTTGTACTAAATGATATCTATTTACCGTTTTGATATTGTTTGAGTTGTATATAACTGTCTTCTTATACCACCCCTCTGAGTGTTCTGAAAATGGTGCACACGTTCGCGTGGCCCTCTTTTTCTATAGAAATTATACCAAATAGAACGAGGTTGGGCAAGCGATAAGGCCGGGCAGACTTCAGTGATCCCGGTACGTCGCCCCCTCTTCGGCCCCAGTTGTCCGCTCGGGTACCCCAAGTCTAGAACAAAACCCCAGGATTCATACCTAGAAAAACACAGCCTCATGCCGGATCCCTAGTAGGTAAGTTTGCTTGTATCACGTGCATTTGACTTTGCGGACTCAACACAGGGGTTGGGTCCGTCTAGGACAGGTGCACCCAAAATAAAAGATCATCCTAATGCATCTTATGTGCTACATGTTGCATTTAGTCAAGGGTAAAATGGTCATTTGGGGGGACCAATGATAGCTGAGGGTAAATGAAGAAATGAAAAAAAAAACAATGAAAAATAAAAAAGAAAAAAGTGGGTGAAGTGTGAAGATAAAGCGAGTGGGGCCTAATTATGCTTTCTATTACGTTTTATTAAGAAAAAAAGAGCTTGAAAAATTCAAAAGATTTTTGTACTTTTTCATCATTTTTCAAAAATCAAAAATCAAAAATCGAAAGGGGATAAAAAAAGAGAGTTTACATGTTTCATCATTTTTCAAAAAAAAGAGAAAGAAAAGAAGAAGAAAAACATATTTTCTCTAAATTAGTTGTAATTTTTATTTCTCGTCCGTATCCAATCTGCCCGAACTACGCATACCTGATTCTCGTCTTTCGGGGCGTGATACGTAGGCAACCCACATAGGGTCCGGTCTTCTTAGTAAATCTTAGGTTCTTGGCTTTGCGGGGTCGTAGCCAAATTTTGCACTTCTAGCCACTTTTTGGCCAAATAAACCAGTTTGCAAAATAGCCTCAATCATATCTTGCATGTTTCCAACAGGAAAGGTTATTGTCTCACATAGCGCTCAAGGTCTTCAACCTATTTGGTTTTCAATTTTTTCCTACAGGCGTGGATTTACTTATCGGCGTTGAGCATGACAGAGCCCCAGGACATCTAGCCAGGATCGCTCATTCAGGAGTAGATTAAAGAAGATTTTCTTTTCTTTTTATGTTTTGAGTCTGTTTTGTTTTTATTTTTTTATTTTATGTCATCTTTTACCTTCTAGTTTTGTATAGTAATGTCGAGTTTTATTATTATTATTGTACTTTATGTTTTGCATTTGAAAGGGTGTGTAATGAATCAAAAATCAAAAAATATTGCGTTTTACATTTCCGTTAGGAATTTTCTTTAGAATACTAATCGTAGGAATGGAAAAAAAAAGTATTTTGGAGGCAGTTTTTCCTTTAGGCAATTAATATCTAGGACCTAAATAAAAATTATTTTTATATTTCCTTTAGTCTATTAGGACCAAAATTCAAAAAGAAGAAGAAGAAGAAGAAGATGAATTTTCTTTTAGTACCACTTTAAAAGTTTTCTTTAATGCATTAATTCCAAAATCCAAAATATTTTCTTGTGAGGTGTTTCTTTGGGAAATTAATGAAAGATGAAAAAAAAAATCTTTTTATTTTCATTAGAACTTTAGGATATCGCACATAGAAAAAGAACATACTTTATCTTTTGTATATCATTAGAATTTTCCTTTAGACAATCAAAATTGAAATCCAAAACAAAACATTCTGTTTTATCTTTTTTGCTGCTTGTTTCGAAATCTTGCGTCAGGATATCAAATGAAGATTCAAAATGTTTTTCTGTGGATTTATTCCTTAGATTTCCTTCATAAAAAAAATGAATCAAAAAATATTTTTCTCTTTTAGGGTTTTTCCTTGATAATTTCTCATAGAGTATCTATTTTTAAAAAAGAGAGAAGAAAAACGAGAAAAGAAAAGAAAATGAAAATGTTAGTTTGTTTACTTTATTCTCGATCTTTCAGAACTACGCAAAAATCTAATTCATGAGGCGTCATGATACGTAGGCAACCTACATAGGGTTCGATCGAATCATTTTTTTAAAAAAAGAAAAGAAAAAAGGAGAAAAAGATAGTGAAATTATGGGATGTGAGAATTGAGAAAGGAGAAAAGAGCAACAATCAGAAAGAAAAAGGGAAAGAAAATGAGCGAGCTAAGAAGTGCGAGGAAAGAAAAGAAAAGAGAAGATTCAAATGGACAAATTGGGATGATGCCAAGTGACCTTATGACCCTCGAAGTCATTCTAGAACCATTAATTGTTGCTAGGTGCGTTGCACGCAATGTGATATTTTTGGTGTTAAATGCCCTAACGCTAACAGGATGACCCCATTTTGTTCTTTTGATATCTTCATAGCAGAAAGGTGGTTGGTTTGTGGTTCTCGAAGTAGTAACTCCTCTCTACAACATAAAGTCAAAAGGCAATGGCAGACAACAACAAAACTGAGTTGGTTGATACAGGTGCCCAAAAGCAATTGGTTGAACAGGACAATAGGTTGGTTGAAGAGGTGAGGATGTTAATACAACACATGGCGGACATGTATCAGGCCTGGATGACTGGGAAGGCACCACCCCTGCCACCACCTAGCTTCCTAAATACTACCCTTACCCAAACACCGGTCACAGTGCTAGATGATCCCCCATATTCTCCAGATCCACCCACTTATCATGGCTTTCCCAACCACCCTAGTAGTTCCGTCACTCATCTTCCAATTACCTTTCCCAAAAATTGCCCTCCTGTCTTATCCACCATCCCCAGTAATGAACACCCACTCAAAGCTCACGATGCCCAATATTACCCCTCAGAGGTTTCCCACAAAGTTCCCAACTCATACAAACAGAGCCCTCGAGATAAGTTGCATGTTGAAAATGAAAGGTTAACAGGAAGAGAAGACGGGATACCCAGGAGGCTGAAAGGCATATAACAATACTTGAAAAACAAACAAGGAAGGGAAGACCAAGGTAGCATGACTTAGAAAAAACTGTGTGCGTCCCCGGACGTTCGCTTGCCCGCGGGGTTCAAAGTGCCAAAATTTAACTTGTATGATGGGTGTGGAGATCCGGTAGCCCACCTGAGGGTCTATTGCAGTGAAATGAGAAGCGTTGGAGAGAAAGATGACCTGTTGATGGCATATTTCAGTAAGAGCCTGACTGTGGCAGCTTTGGACTGGTATATTCGTCAAGATGTTGGTAAGTGGCCTACATTGGGTGACATGGCTCAAGATTTTGTTCGATACTTTCAGTATAGATCAAGCGTTACCCCAGACTGCTCCTCCCTATCTATAATGGAAAAGAAGCTGGAGGAAATCTTTAGAGAATTTGGACTCAGATGGAGGGAGCAGGTTGCTCGAGTCAATACCCCGATTGGGGAAGAAGAAATAGTTGAGCTCTTCCTAAAATCCCAGGGGCACACCTACTTCGGTCATTTGATCCCGGCCTTGGGAAAGCCTTTTAATGATGTGTTAAAAATGGGGGAGATGGTAGAAGAGGGAATCAAATCAGGTAAAATCATGAGTTGTTCGAAAGACATTTAGAACATCCCAGTAAGATTGGGTGGAAGAAAGAGAAACAGAAAAGATGATCCGATGGGATTTCCCGTTCAACACTTCCAGCCTCTACATCGTCCCCATGGATATCCTGATTCACCAGATGATCCTCCCCAATGCCACTTCTCTCCACGGAACTCCAAAAATCGTACATCACTCTCTTAGTACCCAGCTCCACAAAATGCCTATCCACCCCCACGAGCCTATAGAAAACCCCCTGGATCAGGTTTCCGGCCCAATCAAGTATTTAAGAATGAGATGTTGCTGAAAAAAGAAAAGGGTTTCACCCCATTGGGAGTGTCATACGCCAGTTTATTCCAAAAGTTGAAGCAATTGGACATGTTGAAGCCGATTCATATAAAAATGTCAAACCCTCTGTCAAAGAAGTTTGATTTTTTTCAAAGGTGCGCATATTGCTCAGATGCCCTAGGGCATGACATAGAGAAGTGTTGGAATCTGAAAAAAGCAATTCAGAAGCTTATTGATGCAGGTGACATTGTCGTGCAAAATTCAGATGCAGCAAACACTAGCCAAAGTCCATCGCCTCCTGTTCGTAATGAGATGCATAAGGTGAGTATGATTTGTTTTGAAAAGGAATATGGAAATTCTTCTGAGATCCTCGAAGGTCTACGCGCTGCGAAGTTTTCAGTGCTATCAGAGGTTGATCTTAAGAACGAGCCAACAAAGGGAACCCAAGGCAATTTGTTAAGAACAATGTGATAGAAGTTTGTGAAGGTCCTAGTAATGTTGATGCGGAATTCAGTGGTTAAGATGCCGAGCTTGGCAATTGGAAAGATGCCTCTGTCTTGGTTAGCCAGGGAGGAGTTTTGGTGGTTTATTTTGTTGTCATTTTTGTTGTCCAGTTTATTTCAGGGTTGTAATCTAGATACTGTCTTGTGACTCAAACCCTTCTATCCTTTAATTTTGCTTAGTTTGTTTAGTCATAATAGCCCGTTTAGTGTTGTCTAGGTTTGTAACCCCAGTTTAGTTTGTTTGTTTTGTTGTCTAAACCCTTTCACCATCTGCATAGTGCCATTTTGTGTTTTCTGTGATTTCTGGTCATTTTCGTTTAGCTCTCTTTTCTTTTTATAGTTCTTTTCATGTTGACTCTAGTGACGTGACATGCACGTGTAATTCTCAGCCTAGTTTTAAAAGTCAGTTTAATCACGAAGCAATGAAACAATGTTGAAGAGGTAGGGACATTTGAGGGAAATAAGTGAAGGCAATTTGAGATCACTTCAAGCCCGAATTGTGTGAAACTGGGGCAGATAGAACATAAAAATACACTATTGAAATGCATCATGCTGCATCGGGCAAAGATAACGGCAAGTTTTGCCCAAATTTGTAAGGGGCCGTTCGTGGTAGTGAGAGTGAGAATGTTGTCCAATTGTGCTTTATATGTAACAGATGTAGAAGGCGAATGTGTGGAGATGGTCATCAAGTCTGGCGCAATCAAAAGATGTTATGAATGTGTTCCTTGGTTTGTTTAATTGTGTTGTTTGTACCTAGCATGTTTTGAAGATTGGAATGACGAAGGCATTTTGTTCTGCTATCTAAACACTTTATCCCTCGTCACCTCTTTTGAGCCTTATTTATTTTCTTTCATACCATTCTTTTGGTATCAGTAGCGAATATCAGAAACACAAGCGTGAAAGATAAGAAAAGGAAGAAAGAAAAAGAGAAAGAAAAGGAAAGAGAAAGAAAGAAAGAAAAAGAGAAAAAAAAAGAAAAAAAGAGAAAAGAGAAAAGAAGAAGAAAAACAATAAAAAGAAAAAGAGAAAAAAAATAGAAGAAAGAGAAAAGAAAAAACACAACAACAAAATAATTTCTATGACATGAACTACGTTCGACCTGATTCCTTTAAAGGATACGTAGGCAGCCTCACGGTTCGGTCCCATCAAAATAAAAATCCAAAAGTCCCCAAGCAAGAAATTGGGTAGAAGTTATGGTTGTTGTAAGAAATCTGATTCCGAAAGTTGTAATTTTGAACCCATGTGAATTGTTTTGAGCCTCTGATATCCTTTCTTTTTAACCCTATCCAAAAGCCCACATTACGGTCTAAAGAAATACCTTCCGATCAGTCTTCGAGAGACGCCAAGTCAAGCAAGTGGAGGTGATTCATATCAAGGGCAACACTCTGGTCCAAGCGGAAAAAAATAATGAAAATGAGAGAGTCTTACTGGTGAAAACCCTCACGAGCACCGTAAGGCGACGAGAGCCGAGAGAAGTTAAAAATGAGAGAGTCTTATTGGCAAAAACCCTCACGGGAACCGCAAGGCGACGGTAAGTTGAGAGAAAGAACAAAATGAGAGAGGCTTGATGGTAAAAACCCTTCGGGCACTACAAGTCGAATAAGGATTGTGAATCAGATTGGACAATCGGAGCATTGAAGCCCAGTTTCATGGTTCAGAGGTATAACAAGAGTTGAACATTAGATTTGTTTGACAGAATAGGCCACATGTGCATGTCATGGCCATTAGAGTTGGTATCCATATCTGATATGTTCTACTTTGTAGTTTTCTTGTTGGGAATCACCTCTTTCCCTTGTCCTTTACTCTGTTCCTTGTGTCTTGTTTACTTTCTGTTCCTGAGTCTGTTTGGTCAGAACAAGTGAGAAATGACTTCAAAATTTGCCACCAACTTTCCAATTGCACAAAATGATATCTGCCTAGCACGACATAATGTCATAAGTTAGGAAAGAGCAACAAGCGCACTGACTTGGTAACGACCAACATGCTTTGGGGTCCATCAGAAATACAAAGACTTGGAATATTTCAATTCGCGAACAGTGCAACAGATAAAGGATGTTGTGTGAACGGGTCAAAGGTATTCCCTATGATGAGACAAAGAAAGTGGTTAACCAGTGACAAGCGAGGTCTTCCAAGCAGAAATCAAAGTTGACGTGACAAGTGAGGGAACAGTAGACTTCAAGGCCAGGGCCAGTGATTTAAGTCAGGAAAAACAGCATGTGCACTGAGTGGATGGAAATTAGCGTGCTTTGGAATTCATGAGAAACACAAAGGTGTAGTACACGTCAACACAAGAGCACGATGCAATAGATGGAGGGTGTTAGGTGGACGGATCAAAGGTATTTTCGGTAAAACACAAAGGTTGGTAAATGTCAGTTCATGAGGAGTGAAATAGATAGAAGGAATTGGGTCTGAACGAAGAAGGGGCATTTTCTGTGATAAGGATGGCAGAGAAAGTGGCTAGTCCATAAGCAAGCAAGGTCCTTGAGGGGAAATTAGTTATCATGAGAAGTGAAGGAGCAACCGCCCTCAAAGTCAAGGCCACAAACCAACCACCACATTTTTAAACTGATAAGATTTTTCTTTGATTTGAAACAGGGGCAGAAAATTTCGGTTGTTTCGGAGAAACCCTCCATGGAGAAAGGCAGTCACCAAACAGGTTTGATTCTTGATTTTTAGGACCCTCCTGGAAAATGGGACTTAGTTTAAAGTTCAGAAATAGCATAATCTAGCATAAATGTATCCCAAGGGAATAAAAGTTGGATTAGAAGTTTGCATGTTCGAGATAGGATTCAATTAGGAGTTTCCAGGACCCTACTGAATAATGGGACTTAGCTTTAAGATTTCGATTAGATAACAACATTTAGCGTAAACTCTACTGTAGGGTAGTATAATTCAGACATGAAAGTTGTCACCCTTAAGATAAAATTTGACCTTTGATTTTCAGGACCCTCCTAAATAATGGGGAGTAATTAAAGATTCTCTTAGATAGCAAGATTTAGCAGAAGTCACACCTGTAGAAGATATAACATTCATTTAAAATTGTCGTTTAGTTAAGAGTTGTCAGGCCCCCCTGCATAATGGGACCTAGCTTTCAAATTCTTAGTAATATTTGGTAATATGATTCAGTTTAACACTCACATATGTGCCCAGTTACCAAACTGGGGCAGAAAATTTTCTTTGTTTTGTCTATTTTGTTGAAATCAGGTACCAGCTTGGAGAGCAGGGAATACATTCAAGTGTAGCAGTCAGGAGCCCGCCTGGAGAACAAGGGAGTATAATTTAAATTTTAGATTTCAAATTATTTGTTTTGTATATGTTAAAGTCAGGAGCCCGCCTGGAGAGCGGGGAATACATTTCAAGTCAGCAGTCAGGAGCCCGCCTGGAGAGCAGGGAACACATTCAAGCGTAGCAGTCAGGAGCCCGCCGGGAGAACAAGGGAGTACAGCTTAAATTTTAGCTTTGAAATTCTTTTTTTTGTCTATGTTGAAGTCAGGAGCCCGCCTGGAGAGCAGGGAATACATTTCAAGTCAGCAGTCAGGAGCCCGCCTAGAGAGCAGGGAATACTTTCAAGTTAGCAGTCAGGAGCCCTTCTGGAGAACAAGGGACTACAATTTAAATTTTAGCTTTCAAATTCTTTGTTTTGTCTATGTTGAAGTCAGGAGCCCGCCTGAAGAGCAGGGAATACATTTCAAGTCAGCAGTCAGGATGCCCGCCTGGACAACAAGGAATACTTTCAAGCGTAGCAGTCAGGAGCTCGCCTAGAGAACAAGGGAGTACAATTTAAATTTTAGCTTTCGAATTCTTTGTGTTGTCTATCTTGAAGTCAGGAGCCCACCTGGAGAACAAGGAAGTACAATTCAAGTTTTAGTTTTCAAGTTCTTATTAATATTGGCAATGTGATCCATTTTACACTTACATCTATGCCCAGCCACCAAACCGGGGCAGAAAATTTTCTTTGTTTTGTCTATTTTGTTGAAGTCAGGATCCCGCCTGGAGAGCAGAGCCCGCCTGGAGAGCAGGGAATACATTTCAAGTTAGCAGTCAGGGAGCCCCGCCTAGAGAATAGGGTCAGTTTTTACTTTAGTCAAGCTTAGTTTACAGTTTTCCTAGTCTATTCTTTAGTTTAATTTTATCATTGCATCAATAGTATAAGTGGTTTACAATTTTGCAAACTACTCACAAATCTTCCTAGTGCAAACTGGGGCAGAAAATATTTGTTTGTTTTGTCTATTTTGTTGTAATTAGGCGCCCACCTGGAGAATAAGGGGAGGCAACTCAAGTTTCTAGGGAAAGCAGTGTTGAAGGAAGACAACTCGAGTTTCAAGGGAAAGCAGTTTCGAAGGAAGACAGTTCAAGTTTCAGGGAAAAATGGTTCAAGGTGCAAGGGAAAACAGTGTCAAGTAACAAGATAAGACGGTTCAAGTTCAGCAATCGGGCGCCCACCTGGAAAAAGGGAATTCAATTCAGAATGCAATTCAAGTCAGTAACGAAAGAAGCTCGCGTCAAGAATGTCAGTCAACAGTCCTAGATGATCAGCATAAGTTAATAAATAAAGGAAAAGAGAGAAAGGCAACAAGTTAATCCAAATGCAGAAGTTGATGAAGAATGTGAGCTATTCAAGACATGGCCAAGGTCACAAGAACTACATGTCCGGTCTTGGTCCGAAAATCTAAAGAAGAACGAGCTAGCACCTGCAACTGGCAAGCGTTAAGGTTCAAATCTAAAGTCTGCATGAAGAACCACTCAAGACTCAAGATCAAGCTTCAGAAGACTTATAGATAGGAATCTTGTAACTCGTAATTGATATGCTTAGCTAGTCTTTTTCATGTTTTGATTTTGATGTAATAGCAGGACTGCGGACCGGAACCTCGGCGGAACGGCACCTCGACCGGATCTCCACCTCGACATACTCCGTCATCTCACTCATTTCTGAACTACACTTGGTTTGATTCCTTTATATCCAAGGATATGTAGGCAGCCCAGATACCAGGGCTCGTTCACATTCTCTTCTCTCTTAGCTTTAGTCTCTCCAAATAAGGGTCGGGTCAAAAACCTGTCTAGTCAGTCTTTATCTGAAAACTCTGTACGTTTCCAGTCAAAGAGGGGCAGCTGTAGACATGTGATTTTTGACCCTCCCCGAGATTTTTTTATATATTAGCGTAAAATATTTAATTTAGGCATAATGTAGATATTTTAAGTAATTTTGACTCTTTTACTTTATTTTATTACAAGAAAACAAAAATTACAAAAATAGGTTCATTAATGTTTTGTAGTCATTTTTTATCTTAAAAAAATACAACAATAGTATCGTATTTTTATTTTAATATGATATTTGAAAATACCAAAAATAGATTTGTTTTAATGGTTAGTTTTATTTTAATAATTATTTGAATAGTAGTAATAATTAATAAATGGGACCGCATTTTTAATCTTGTTCGCAGTGAAAGAATAGAACTTGGGCTCGAGCAACCCATTTTTAGGCCTAATTTTGGACCTAGCCCACAATTGTCAATCCCATAATTCCTAGGACCATACCCCTTAACCTAAAAACCCTACCAAAAAGCCTACAATATAAAAAAGAAAAGCCTAAGAGAAAAGAACGGGAAAAAAGAAGGCTGAACGAGCAACTGAAAACAGCTGTGCAAGAAATAACCCCCACCCCCCGAGATCGTCTTCTCCAAACGACCCTAGCCCCGCAAAACAGACCCCCCCCCCCTCTGAAACATCTTCTTCCCGATCGCACCCCATCTCCAAACACCCCTGCTCTCTTCATCAACCTCAAATACCAACAGCCCCAAACCTGGAACAACCCATGCACGCCGGAAACGCGCTAACGACCCCTGAATGTTATCTATCAAGCGACCCCATCTCTGCCTGAAACTTGCCGGGAAAAACGAGATCCACCAGCTCGTTGGAGTAACGAGTTCCGAACGCGACAAGTAGAACCAAGCGACCTCACACCAGTAGCTTCCAACGAGCCCACCCTAGAGAAACAACCCAACACCCAGCTCCCCATCACCCATCTCGTCAACCTTGACCGTTGGACCTTCTGCCAGCGACACCATATCCGGCGAGCTTCACCTTCACACACACACAGTCACATACATGAACGGAGTGAGGGAACGAGCATAAGGCAGCTGAGGTATGGAGTCGTTTGCGAGTTTGAGTCATGTGGAAGTTGCCGTACGTTGGTTCCAGTCTATGGTTATCGTTGTCCATTCACATCGAGCTCGAGCTACTGAAACTCGACGTTGCAGTAAATGTCACTGCTCTTTCCGGCGTTTCGCCAGAGTTTCACCATCTCCGACCAGTTTGTTCTTACTATAAAACGTAGCAGCTTCAGCTTCTTTAACTGCTGATGATCTCTTAAGTGGAGCTCAGGTCGTCAAGGTTGTCAATGTTTCCCGCAAGAATAAACCTATGATCCCGTTTCTCGTTTTCCTCCTCCGACACCGCTGTTCTGACAATAACCACTGTTGAAGTGGTGATTCCGTCTTCACTCGTTCAACCGGCGACTGCACATACACAGTTGAGAAACAGAAATCTTTTTCCACAAGAAATAAAAATAAAAAGAAAACTAAAAATACAGATCTGTTCACTTTTTTGACTCCGCTTGCTTGGGTTTCAAGGACGAATTTTGGTTAAGATTTGGGTTTGAATCCGAGTTTGGTTGAGTTTCCGGTGCTAATTTGGGTTCCGTCCGCGGTTCGTCACATTTTTGAGTGTTAAACATTGAAACACCAATTTTCCGTCTATATTGAGGTCCAATTCTATCATTCTCTATCCGCTTTATTCAAGTTTAATGTTAAATGTTTGTTTGGTGATATGGTCCCGTTGTTTGTGTAGTTGTTTTTTCGTAGTTTTGAATTTGCTCGCATGTTTGTTCGAATTGGTTATAGCTGAACATGATTTTGTCACAGTATAGAAACTGGGTGCTATTCATCAATTGAACTATGTTAATTAGATTAAAAGGGCTCGGGTGTACATTTCAGGTGACCCTGCCATGATTTTGGATAATAATAATGAAATAAGCATGTTAAAAACCGGAGTATACGTTCGCGCAACTTTGGCCAAACTTTTCTTAATAAAGCATTATTAATTGTGGACACGTTCGCATGACATGATTTTGACACGCCAAACAAATGGGTGTACGTACGCGTGACTCGTTTCAAGATAATTTTCTTAGTTAAAAAGTGGTAAAAAGTAGATGCACATATGTTCTAAAATAAGTAATTAGACAATTTAATAAGCCAAGTATGATCAAAGCGACCGTGCTAGAACCACGGAACTCGGGAATGCCTAACACCTTCTCCCGGGTTAATAGAATTCCTTACCCGGATTTCTGTGTTCGCAGGCCGTGAATAGAGTCAACTTTTCTCGATTCGGGATTCAATCGGTGACTTGGGACACCATAAATTATCCCAAGTGGCGACTCTGAATCTTTAAACAAATCCCGTTTCGACTGTCCTTTAATTGGCAAAACTCCCTTATATTTATACCCTTTACGGGGTGTAAGTAAAAAAGGAGGTGTGGCACCTGGGCAGAGGGTTTTAAAACTCGTCTTGTCCGCGAGGATTGGGTTTATTTCCTCCATAGTTGGTCATTTTAGGAGATTTTTGAAGGAGATTGAAGAGGGATTCAAGGAGAATCGTTGGGAGGTAAGATTCCTGGACTTAAAACTCGATTAATATGTTAATTCCACCTAGAAATTATGGAAATTAAGCTAAAAATTAAAGAACTAGGGCTTGGAAATTTGGACTTTTGATTGTGGATTTGGAGGACCATTTGCGGTCGGATTTGGGAACTTTTGATATGTATGAACTCGTGGGGAGGTAAGGAATCTATTGGTGTAAAAATTTCTGAATTTCGAGACGTGGGCCCGAGGGTCGGGTTTTCGTAATTTCGGGATCTGTGCCCTTTATTGATTGTTTTCACTTGGGCTTTGTTCCCTTAGCATATTTTGACGTCCTCGTTTTGATTTTGGATAGATTTGACGCGCGTGGAGGCCGATTCGAGGGGCAAAGCCGTCACGAGCTAGAGATTTAGTCAGTTTGAGGTGAGTAATGATTCTAAATGATGCTTTGAGAGTTTGAAACCCTGGATTGCACATCGTAGTGCTATGTTGAGGCGAGACACACACTTGATGAAGAGCGTGGGGTCGTGCACTATTGGGGATTGTGACTTGGTCCATCCCGGTTGATGATTTTACCGCGTATATGACTGAAAACTAATTGCTATCATCATTATTTAGGCTGAATGCCATATTTGGGCTTCGTGCCAACTATTTTAACCCTTCGGGATTTTTATTACTATTTCCTCTCTATTTAAACTTTATACTTGGCCTCAGTTATGTTAATTTCCACAGCTTTACTACTCAGCCATGTTTAATCAGCTTTTAAGACTTAAATGATATTTTAAATGATGTTTTGGCTGAGAAACACTATTTTACTATTGCCCCGAGAGGCTGGTGATAATTTTTGACTGAGTAAGGCCGGGGGCCTACATTGTGAGGAAACACTGATACTGATTTGAGGCCGAGGGCCTGAGATATGTACACCACGAGGTGGTTTGATTAATATGATGCCGAGGGCCTAGATTTGATGCCACGGGATGGCTTGTTATTGCACTTGGGCCGTAAGGGGCCCATCCAGGAGTCTGCACACCCCCAGTGAACGCGGGTACCCATTATGATGTGAGATTGAGCCCGAGGGCTGGTACTATTCTAAGATGTTGCCCGAGGAGAGAATTTGTTGATACGGTGCCCGAGGGGCGAACTTCTATTTGTTATCTTTACCGTAACTACCTGTCAATTACTTGTTTGCTTGTGAAAGAGGATTTTACTTGACTTTTCACTGGTTTACTATTTTTAAATGATTTTACTGCTTCATTGTATAATGCCTTGTACCTTACGTGTTTTCTTACTTTCTATCGTTATTTACATTTGCTACTCACTGAGTTGTAGTACTCACTTTACTCCATGCACCCTGTGTGCAGATTCAGGCGTAGCTGGTTCCGCTCCCAAGTGATGATTCCTCCAGCTTCAGGCGGTCTTTCGGAGATTAGGAGGTAGATGTTGACGTCCGCAGCCCCATGTATCTACTCCTTTATCACTTCTATTTTGTTTCAGACAGTTGTACTAGTTATGGATTTAGCATATATGTATCAGGACTTATAGATGTTCATGACTAGTGACACCCCGGTTAGGGCTGTGTATGGGTGTTCTTCCGTGAATTTATGTTATCGTTGTTATTTTTAGATTTATTTTATCATGTTTAGATCGTTTCTTAAATGCTTAACTGTTAATAATTGGAAAATGGGAAGTGTCGGCTGGCCTTGTCTTCACGAGAGGCGTCATCACGACCGGGTTAGGGTCGTGACATCACAGCTACCCGTCTTTACTTGAAAACATGAAGAGTTTTCAGGCAAAGACAAAGTGAGTCGTGTGACTAATTTTTGACTAAATCTTTATTCAAAAGGGAAAATAAACAAAAGAAAGGGTGCAACCGAGTCCTGGTTTTGGACAACCTACATATCCCGGATCGTAAGGGAATCAGGTCACATGTAGTTCAAGAAGAATGATGGAATGCCGAGTTCGAGAGTCGAGTGAGGTTTCATCGAGGCTCCGGTTCGTGGCCCTGTTATTACATCAAAATAAAAACAAAAAGACTAACTAAGCCTATCAACTATGAATTACAAGATTTCTATCTATGAATCTTCTGAAGCTTGATCTTGATTCTTGGTTGGTTCTTCATGGCTTGTTAGCTGCAAGTGCTGGATCATTCCTTTTTTTAACTTCACGGATCAAGGAGGGCCATGCAAAGCTTGTGAGTTCAATCACATCTTGAGCAGTCCACATCTTTTCTTCGCTTCTGCACTTTGAGTTCACTTTTTCTTTTTTCTCCTTTTTTCTTTTATTCTAGAATGAGACTCATTCTTTTGGTCGTCTCGAACCCTGTGCCTTGAGGTAAAACCTGCTCAGACACCAAAACAAACAAACGAACAAAATTGTTCTGCCCCGGTTTTCACTAGGAAAATTTCGTGAGTTATTGTAACAAAATTTTAAACTACTTCTTTATTGAAAGCAATAAAAGTCAGGATTGTGTATCCCTGGGAAAAAGAGATTAGGGAGTGGAGACCCTATATCTAAAATGAAATCAACTAGGGATTGGGAGACCCTATTGTTGGAAAATCATCAGCTATAGAGTGATGACCCTACGTTGGCATCAACTAGGGAGTGGTGACCCTATGTTGGCATCAGGTGATGCTGGAATCAACTAGTGAGTGGAGATTCTATGTTGGCATCAACTAAGGGTGGTGACCCTTTGTTGGCATCAGGTTATGCTGGCATCAACTAGGGAGTAGAGACTCTGTGTTGGAAAATGAGACTACTGAATTGTGTACCTATGCTAAAATGAACCAAGAAGAATTTTTTGTTTTTTTCTCTCTTTTTTAAGAGAAAAATCAATTTCATTTTTTTCTTTTGAGAAAATCATTCTTTTTTTTTAATTTCCTAGGAGAAAATTCATCAGACTAGGTTTTTATATCTTAGGAGAAAATTCATCAGACTAAGACATCTATCATAGGAGAAAGTTCATCATACTAGGTTTTCTAAATTATTATCTTAGGAGAAAGATTCATCAGATTAAGATTTTGATCCTAGGAGAAAAGTAGATCAGACAAGGTCTCTTTTTCTTTTCGGTATCTTAGGAGAAAGATTCATCATACTATGATTTTTATCCTAGGAGAAAATTCATCCGACTAGGTTTTCTTATTATCTTAGGAGAAAGATTCATCAGACTAAGATTTCTTGTCCTAGGAGAAAATTCATCAGACTAAGATTTTAATCTTAGGAGAGAGTTCATCAGACTAGGTCTTTTTTTTGGTACCTTAGGAGAAAGATTTATCAGACTAAGATTCTTTTTTTTGCATCTTAGGAGAAAGATTCATCACACTAAGATGTTTATCCTAGGAGAAAATTCATCAGACTAGGTTTTCTATCTTAGGAGAAAGATTCATTAGACTAAGATGTTTATCCTAAGAGAAAATTCATCAGACTAGATTTTCTATCTTAGGAGAAAGATTCGTCAGACTAAGATTGTTATCCTAGGAGAAAGATTCATCAGACTAGGTTTTTTTTGATATCTTAGGAGAAAGATTCATCAGACAAAGATTTCTATCATAGGAGAAAGTTCATCAGACTAGGTCTTTTTTTTAATGGTTATCTTAGGAAAAAGATTCATCATACTAAGATGTTTATCCTAGGAGAAAGATTCATCAAACTAGGTTTTCTAATCTTAGGAGAAAGATTCATCAGACTAAGATTTCTATCCTAGGAGAAAATTCATCAGACTAGATTTTCTATCTTAGGAGAAAGATTCATCATACTAAGACGTTTATCCTAGGAGAAAGTTCATCAGACTAGGTCTTCTATCTTATTTTCTTAGGAGAAAGATTTATCAGACTAGGATTTCTATCCTAGAAGAAAGTTCATCAAACTAGGTCCGTTTTTGTTATCTTAGGAGAACAATTCATCATTGATCCAAGGAGAAAGTTCATCATATTAGGTCCATTTTTTTTTGTTATATTAGGAGAAAAATTCATCAGACTAAGATTTCTATCCTAGGAGAAAGATTCATCAGACTAGGTTTTCTTATCTTAGGAGAAATATTCATCAGACTAAGATTTTTATTGGGAGAAAAATCCATCAGACTAGGACTTTTTATCCTAGGAGGCAAAATGTGACGAGAAAATGGCAAAATTTTATGCACACGAGCAAGATAGAAAAAGGAAAAAATTTGATAAACTTCCTTTTGTCGGCTCTTCTCTTCTTTTCATTTTTTTCTTTCTTTTTTTTCTTTCTTTTTTTGTACCACTTTCCTTGTACTGCTTTGTTCTTGCTTCAAAGAAAGAAAATTTTGTCAGTTTTAAGAGGTGGTCGGTTTGTAGCCTTGATATCTTTTAGACGACCAACGACATTGGTAGTTGGCTGCGCTGCTGGGAGACTCTGTTGTTGCTTTCAAGGGACCTTTACTTTCAACCCTGATTGTTTCGCTCCCAATGCCATTGGTATTTTGTGGCTCAATCAACATTATTCCAACTGGAGATCTTTGCTTAGGTGACCTTTTTTGATATCTTGAATGGCTTCCTACTTTTGAGCAATTTGTCTATCAGAGAGAATCACAAGTTATCTTTGTTTGCGCTAAGTTGGCTGACAAGAATCTTTTAGGGGAGCCTTTGCATAAATCCTCAAGGCATGTTGAAAGTAACAACTGAGTGTACTGGAAAAATTTACTTTGTGCAACGGAAAAGCTGGTAGCAGATTTTGAAATCCTTTTGTTGCTCGTTTTGACAAGGACGGACTCAGAGTGAAGGACACAATGATGCACAGAAACAATATACAAAGGAATGCCTCTGTCGGGAAGGACAAAAGGAAGAGTTTTTTTTCAATAACTAGTCTTAATGAATCATGACATGTATTTTGGACTTAATGGCTTGATCTTTCAAATCATTCTAACATTTACTCTTGTGATTCCTTCGAGCTATGAAATTGAGCATCTTTGTGCCAATTATTTGCATCAGACTCACAACCCATCTTCGACTAGTGGTGCCTTGAGGGATTTTCACCAACAAGCCTCTCTCATTTATTTATCCCTACTTACCGTCGCCTTAAAGTGCCTGTGAGGGTTTTCACTAGTAAGATTCTCTCATTTTTTTTTCTTTTCCCTTCTTTCGCTTTCTTGTGTGAGCAACTTGATATTGTGTGACAACCGTTGCTTATTGCATACTTCTCTTAGCATTCTTGAAGGCTTATTGGGAGGACTTGATTTGGAAGGTTTTTGGTTATGGTTGGAAAGAAAGGATGGCATAAAGGCTTAAAGTAGACTCAATATCATGGGTTGTACACTTACAACTCTTGGAATTGACTCTTTCAAAAACTAAAAACAAACTCATGCCCCAACTTTAGATACTGGACTTTTTTTTTCTGAATTCTTATTTAGTTGGACCGAACTGTGTAAGGCTACCTACGTATCCTTTTTACAGAAATCAGGTCGAACGTAGTTCAAACTTCTGACCTAACTAATTTTTTTTCATCTTTCTTTCTGTATCTCTTCTTTTTTTTAATCTTTTTTTTCTTTTTATTTTTAAAACAAGTTTTCCCAGCTTTTATTTTCTGGGGCATGGACCTTTAATAGTTCTTTTCTTCTTCATTTTTTTCACTTGAACTTTCTAAGAATTTGCTCAGTTTAAACTCTTGGGACATGGACTTTTTTTTCTATTTTTTTGTTTTTTCATTCATTTTTTTTGACTCTAGACTTGATTCCAAGAGAGGGGGGTTAAAGAAAATGACACCGGCTAAAGAGTGGTAGAGAGGGGTATAAAGTATTTGGATAGCAGAAAAAAAGGACTTCCAGCCTCGAGAACGACAATCATGTTAGCCCTTTGCAATCACGACATTGATTGACATGTTGCTTTCTCGGTCTTTTTCAGTGTAAAGCTGTATGAGCAATACTTTCCTCTGAGTGAATGACCCTGCTCAATTTGTGTGACTTTTCTTGGATTTTATCTCAATGTAGAAGATGCATTTTTCCACTAAACTAATCCATTTCAAGTTGTCTGGAATACACCTTCTTTTGAAAAACGCTTTCTATCTCTTAGTGCTAAATAGACTTCAACCCGTCCGATCATCCTTAAACCCGATCGTCTCAAATGATTCAAAAGGTAGAGATCCTTAACTTCCATGAGCATGACTACTTTGGTTCCATGTAAACTTGGCTCATGCTTATTTTTCAAATGTTTTATGTCTTTATTCATCTTCGAAAGTATCTGTTTCTCACTTAACCAATTCAAGACTAAATCAGTTTTCTAAGATCTAGCCAAAATTTCTGCATGCATGTCATGTCACTAGAACTAGCGTAATGGATACAAAATGATTGGCTGTTTTTATTGAATAAAGGATAGCCAGGTCTGATAACACAAAAAGAAGAAGAAAAGACGACAAAATAAGCTACCATGGCTGAAGGGAAGTGACTTTCCAGTTACTAAGCGACATCTTAGCCACAAATTTACACATCAGCATTACTACGGCATTTAACCATTTTGATTTCTCTGGATTCAACATTCAAAAAATTTGACAATCATCCCTAGCAGGCCATGTCCTATTGCTCAAATCTGGAAAAGTCAACCTCACATTTGCCTCCGCCTTTGATTTTTCACCGCCAACCTGCCTACTTGCCTTTACGTGACCTTGTATCAACAATAATGGTGCTTGTTCCGTTAGTTGAAAAGATGCTTTTATTTCCGAGAGATCTTGGATTATTTTTGTAACTCGCCATTGCAAACCAACAAACCGACCATCTTTACTAGCTTTTATTTCAAAACAACAAGCATGTTAGAATAAACACTCTCTTTCTTCTTCTTCTTTCTTTTTTTCTCCTTTTTTTTCTTTTTTTCTCTCTTTTATCCTCTTTTTTTTTTCAAACCATTCGATCGAACCTGATGTGGGTTACCTATGTATCATGTGGGAACATGAATCAGATCTTGTGTAGTTCGGAAGATTGGGAATAAAGTAAATAACATAACTCTTTTGTTTTTTTTTGTTTTTTTTTTTTGAAATTTTAGTTTTTTTTTTTTTTTGAATTTTTTTTTTTAATTTCTGGAAGAAAGACTTATAAAGAAGAAAGAAAATATTTTTTGAATTTTGACTATATTTTTTTTGGAATTTCAAAAGAAAAACTTCAAAAGAAATATTTTTGGATTTTTGGACTTTTATTTGAATTTATGAAAAAAATACTTCTAAAGAAAAGAGAAGATATTTTTTGAATCTTGAATTTTCTTTTTAATTTTCGAAAGAAAAATGAAAATATTTTTGGATTTTGGGAAGAAATTTAAAGAAAATATTTTTGTATTTTTAAACTTTTGGTTTTAAAAGAAAGACTTTCTAAATAAGTAAGATATGGAAAATATTTTTGGATTTTTGAAAATTGGGGGCCGGAACCGATGAGATTTGCTTACGTATCTCTCATCCGGTGAGAATCAAACTGTGTAGTTCGGTCAGTTTTGACGGAACAGGAAAATATGACTTATTTCGAAATGACTTTTCCTTTTTTTTTTCAAAATTTTGGCAGAGTTTCAGGATAATTCAAATACTTACCTCTTGCTCTCTTTTCTTTTTTCTTATTTCTTATTTTTTTTTTCTTTTCCTATTCTAGAAGTCAGTCAACATGCAAGCCGAAATAGACAGATACTCAAGTAGCACGTAAGATGCATCAGGATGGTCTTTTAATTTGGCGACCCAACCCTTGTGTTAAGTCCGCAAAGTCAAATGCACGTGATATATAAAAGCGTTCCTATTAGGGATCCGGCATGAGGCTATGTTATTCTAGGTTTAAAACCTGGATGTATTGTTTTAGACCTGGCTTACCCGAGCAGACAACTCGAGCCCGGGGGGGGGGGGCAGTGTACCGGTAACCAAAAGATCATTCAGCTTTGCAAATTGTCCGAACCTCGTTCTAAATTAAGGATATGACACTAACAGAAAAGAAGTCACGACAGCGTGCACTTCCCAGAAGATTTAGAAGAATTAGAGAGAAGAAGGGCTTCGTAACAGTTTATATACAGTTCACAAAATAGCAAAGCGATAAAAAGCGGCAATTAGCACATTAGGCTCAAACACGTAAAAATCAGATAATAAATGAAAGCCAAGTATAACAGTTATTCTAAGCTCGAATTCTTGAACCTTGAACCAGAAGTTCTAGGTTTTATCCCCAGCAGAGTCGCCAGAGCTGTCACACCTCCTTTTTCCCGAGGGAGATAGGGAGTTTTTCTAGTCAAAGTGACATTATTCGAAATGGGATTATTTATTTTAATTAGAGTCGCCACTTGGAATAATTATGGTCTCCCAAGTCACCGGCTTATTTTAAATCCCAAATCGAGAAAATTTACTCTATTTTTGGTCCGCAAAAATAGAAAACCGGGTAAGAAATTCTGTTAATCCGAGAGAAGGTGTTAGGCACTCCCGAGTTTCGTGGTTTTAGCACGGTCGCTCAACAACTAATAATTGGCCTAATTATCTGATTTATTACATGTTTAGAACCTATTGTGCATTTTATTCCTTTTATCACTTTTAATTAATTATTTAACTACTTTTAGGATTTATAAAATTTATTTGAACAAATCACGATGGCACACGCTCGTCTATTTTTGTACACATTCCGAATCACATCACATGAAATGCATCCGTGGTTTACAACATGTTTATTTTGTTATTATATGAAGTTATGGTCGAGTCACGTGAAACGCACAACCGAATTGGGGATTATGTATCGTGACTATGCCACGGAAATCGTAACCATAGCCACGATGATTTATTTTTCACCATTCACTTATCACAAGTTGATTGCAAAAGTTTCAGACATTCAAAAAATTACAATTTGTTCCTATATTTAAGGATATATTATGTAATCAGCCTCAGATTTAGTTCTTTTCCTCTAGCGTCCTACATTCTGCTGCCCAAAATTATTAGCTGAATCAACAAACTAAACAATCATTTTAGTCTAAATCACACTAAACACCACACCCAACAATTTTAATCACAAGTATGCCAACAAAAAGAAAGAGCCCTATCTGTAGTTTCTATAGCGCCAACGGATGAAGCAGTGAATGAAACTATAATAATGGAACCACATGTTCAACCTTATGCCTCTATACCAAACAAAAAAAATCTCAAATAATCCAACTTCAGTGATACTATGCCGTATTACTTCAATATCAAATCCCAGATTAATTTAGAAGAAAGAAATTATTTTCTTGAATTTGTTTAGACATTGAAGTACAATAATCAATTTGCTCAAAACACGTAAATCAACAACATAAGGGCAACATTCATATAAAAAAAATAAGAAGTTAGGCAAGGAATTGAAACAGCAAGGAAAGAAACGGATTGTACCTGAAGGATCAAAGTTTTTTATTAATTTAAAAGTAAACTCTAGCCACGTACATGATAGTTAAGATGAATCAACAACTAAACTCAACCAAACGACAACGACCACGACCACACCAGAGAAAACTCGAACAGAACCTCTCGGAATTGCAAACCGACAGCTCGTCGACTCGACTCGCACCTGCTGTGTAAATTTTTGAATGATTTCGAGGCTGTTTTTGGGTGGTTTTCGATTCGTTCTTGGGGTCTGTTTCACAGCTAGCTTTGTTGCTGTTTTTTTTTTTTGGTATTTTGGAGATGTGTTTCGATTGGATTTTCGAGGTGTTTGCGGCACTACTTTGACAGGCTATTTTGGTGGTTGAAAATTATGCTACATAGATGAAGACGAAGGGATGAAAGTGGTGTTCTTTGGGTAGTGAGAGTAGCGGCAATAGGAGGCTTAGAGGTTCTCCCAAAATTCAGAGAAAGACCACCTCCCTCTGTCCATTCTTCCGTCCTTATATGTGTGTGCGTTTGATTTTTGCAAAACAAAAGGGGCCTGGAGGAGTTGCTCTGTGTGGGTATATGATGATGTGTGGTTGCTTTCTCTTAGATTTTTCTATGGGAGGGGATCTAGAATTAGGTCTAGGTTTTGGGAAAGTCCCCCTTTAAAGAGAGGGAATTAGGGTGTATTTTAGAGATGGGGGATATTGGGTCTTGGGTAGTGGGATAGGCAAATTGGGTTAAGTTTTGGACCAATTTGGGCTATGATTTGAACATTTGGACAAAGTAAGACTTTAGGAGAAATAGCCCAAATTAAAACTTCTTTCTTTTTTTGTGATTTTGATTTTTTTCTTTTATTGATTAATAGATAAAAATAAAAAATACTACTCCTAAACATGAATAGCAAGATAAACTCCTAATCACTCAAAATTTACTTAACAAAGTACTATTTTTTTTGAAAATATTTTCTTTATTTGTAAATGAAGATAAAGCTTATATTAAAAATGTGATATTTTTTTATTGTTTTCAATTTTGTTAAATAAAATATATAAAAGACGAAATAAGAGCTAAAATATGTAGATTAAACTTTAAAATATATTTACATACTAAAAGGTGATGAAAACTCAAATATAATCAAAATTAGGTGCTCGCAGTGCCTAAGAAGCAACACTGGCGAGCCGAGCAATTAATGTCGAGGTCGAGCACTCAGATCGGCCAAAACAGCTAGTTTAGAAATAAGATATTTTAATGTAATATTCTGAAGATTATTCTCTGCATTTGTACTTTCAGTAGGTAAGAGATATGTCCCATATAATAAAGAATAGAGAGATAAAGAAGGGGTATGTAATATTCTATTTGATAAGCTCTCTTTAGAAAAGTTGACTCTCAGGTAATTACAAATATTATCTTTATACAAGATTCTATTGGCTGTTTATTTCAAGCTTTCTCACATCAGATCCGATAAAGCATTCGATATTGCCACGTTCTGTTACCTTACATCACTATCGGAGGGAGAATTATCCGCCTCATTGAACATTTGGGTGAATCATCCTCTCTATTTACATTTATTATCATTTATCATAGTTATTATCTGTCATATCCCCTCATTCATTCATTTATAAAAAATATCATTAAACACCCTTTTGGCATTTAATATCTTTAAATGCGGTTTTTAGACTATTACTATCAATCAATCTTGGATCTAGGATTTATTATATTTAACTAGAATTTATCCATTATCATTTATTTAATTAGTTTAATAGAAAGGTTTAATACTTTTTGGTCAAACAATTAAGCGTTGTATGTGGGGATTTTCTAGTTAAAAGTTTTAGTTTTTTCTAGATCTAAAAAAACACAAAACGCACAAAACTTTGCAAAATCTCATATGTCGTTGTTTGCACAAATCTGACATGGAAAGCAATGGAGAGGAAAATAGAAAGGCGATAGTCGATCTCACCGCCAATCTCCACAACACCATCAACGAAATAGACAAAACATAGGGTGAGGATATAACACCAAACACCTCTCCCAGGCGAAACAACTCGCATCCGCCTACCGATAGCATCACGACCTCGCACAGAAAGGGCGCCTCTACATCCATGACAGAAGAAGCACCACCAGTAGTGAAAAAGTTACTTGAGGCATGGTTGACAAATACTCTAACTAGCTTCCTCGACAAGCCAGCTCGGAGGTCGAATAGGGAAGAAACAAGAGCTAGCGTCGCATCAGCAGCTGGCAAACAATACGCTCCCCCCACATCAGGTATTACTCACAATGTTAGTGATGCAGGTGATGACACCCTCACAGCCATTTTGAGGAAAATGGAGGAGATGGAGAACGAGAACAAAATGCTCTGTAGACAAACGAAAGAGCACCCAGAAAGGGTAGACAAAATACCAGGTGCCCCAAAGCTGCTGCCAAAAAAAGACACCGGTCGTTTCATCGAGCAACCATATAGCGATGAGGCTGCACCACACGCTATACCAAAAACTTTCTAAATTACGCCATACTTGAAAATATATGATGGCACAACGGACCGGAGGATCATGTGACCCACTATGTCACTACAGTGAAAGGCAACGACATCGCAAAAGAACAAGTATCATCCATATTGTTGAAGAAGTTTGGAGAGACCCTAACCGGCGAGGCCCTGACTTGGTACTTACAGTTACCTGCGCGCTCGATAGAAACGTTCAAGGAAATAGCCGACAAGTTTGTCACCGCCCATGCCGGGGCAAAAAAAAGTAGAGGCGAGGGGGAATGACATATTGGCCATTAAGCAATCACCTGGCAAAGGACTCAAGGACTTCCTCGCCCGATTCAACTATATAAGAATGACCCTTACGAATGTATCTGAAGGAATGGTGGTGGCCGCTTTCAAAAATGGGCTGAGCAGAAGTGGGTCACGGGCGACCAAAAAGTTGCTAAACCGGCTCATGAAATACCCTCCAACCACTTGGGACGAGATACACAATGCCTACTATGTCGAGGAAAGAGTCGACGATGATGATCTCAACAGACCCACTCAACGTTTGACCTCGGTCCAAATGGAGTCTAGGAAAGACCGAAGAAACGACAACAGAAGACATCTAGCAGGATCCCGACCTAATCGAGAAAGACATCAGCCTTATGTTAGAGGCACCCTTATGCCGCCTCCATGCCACGACGAAGGTCCATCCAGGCCGCAAACGAGAATCCCCCGAAATGAAAGTGGTATGCCCCCTTATTATCAGCTCACAATTTTTGTGTTTCCCCCTCAGAAATAGTCTACGCGCAGGAAAAGTTCGGCCCAAAGGTAAATTGGCCACAAAAGATAAAGTCCGCCCGAGCACCAAAAAGTCAAACGCCCAATGCTAATTCCACCAGGAACGGGGTCACAAGGACAATGACTGTATCGCCCTTAGACAAGAGATCATGAACATGCTTCACCAAGGGCACCTAAAAGGGTTGATGAGCAATCGAAGGAGGTCCAACTTCGCATGAGGGCGAGAAAACATCAGGGGCCGCCCAAACCACCTTCCCCAGTTCGGACTATTCAAATGATCATCGGAGGAGGCAATGACGCATCCATCAACAGCGTGATGTTCACCACCACCCACAAACTCAAGCGGTCAATCACCCACGAACAATATGATGAACTCGAAGAAAGTATCATTTTCGATAATTCGGATACCCACGATTTAGTCTTTCTTCACTATGACGCCCTTATGATTACTTTACGTGTTTTTGATACTGATGTAAGATGTATTATCTTCGATGATAGAAGCGGCGCGTGCATCATCTATCCTCGAGTTCTCACCCAAATGAAGCTCGAGGACAAGATAGTGCCACGTTGCATCACGCTAACAGGTTTTAACAATGCAGTCGAGCGGATATTTAAAGAAATCACACTACCTGTCCTGGCCGGTGGCATCACCTTGGAGACCACGTTCCACATCATGGACCAAGATAAGGTATACAATGCCACCATGAAAGTTGTCCCCTCCAGTTTGTACCAAGTCATCAAATTTCCCACCCATGGGGAGTATTCTGCATCCGGGGAGAGCAACGCACGGCCCAAGAATGCTACCGCATCGCCCAAGACTGCACATACACCCAACAGTTGAACGGAAAAGCCGAGAAAGCATAGCAATTAACATAGTCGGGGTCAGGTGGCGATGAAAGAGAGGATGTCATCAGCGACCCTAAAATTGTAGAAGCCACGGGATCAACCGTAGAGGACCTCGACCCCGTCTAATTAGACGATGACGACCACATCAAGAAAGCTTTCATCGGCCATAAACTCCAAGATCTAGGTAAATTTCACAAATTCTTAAAAAGTAGCGTAGACCTATTTGTTTTTTCCCATGCAGACATGCCAGGTATCCCAAAAGAGATAGCAACTCACAAGTTGAATGTCGACCCATTTCACCCCCCGGTATGGCAAAGTAGACAAAAGTTCAACTCTTCAATAAATGACACAGTTCGTGATGAGGTCAAGAAATTGTTAGTAAATGGTTCTATCAGAGAATCGAAGTACCCTCAGTGGGTCGCCAATGTGGTCATGGTGAAAAAGAAGAATGGAAAGGGGCGAATGTGTGTGGACTTCAAAGATCTGAACAAAGCCTGCCCAAAAGACCCGTTCCCACTACCCCACATCAACTAACTCATTGACCTCACAGCCGGGCACGAACTGATGAGCTTCTTGGATGCCTATTCAAGCCACAACCAAATCCTCATGGAGGAGGAGGACCAGGAAAAAACATCCTTCATCACCCACCAGGGGATGTACTGCTACAGGGGGATGCCGTTTGGGTTAAAAACGTGGGGACAATGTACCAGAGGCTAGTGACCAAAATGTTCAAAGATAAACTTGGCAAGACCATGGAAGTATATATAGGCGACATGTTGGTTAAGTCAAAAATAAAGGAAGACCATATCGACTACTTGAGGGAGGGCTTCGACATACTCAAAAGGTATGGAATGAAATTAAACCCTGAGAAATGTGCTTTCGGCGTGTCATCTGGAAAATTCCTCGGCTTCTTGGTATCACAACGAGGCATTGAGGTCAATCCTGACCAAATCAAGGCCATAGAAGGAATCTCAGATCTAACCAGCAAAAAAACAAGTGCAAAAGCTGACCGGCAGGATAGTCGCCTTGTCAAGATTCATCTCGTTGTCCTCCGATAGGTGCCAATTATTTTTTGGCATACTCAAAAAGGATAACAGACTCCAATGGAATGTCGGGTGCATCAACACCTTAAAAGAACTAAAGGCCTACTTGTCTTGGCCACCCTTACTCGCTAAGCCAGAACCCGGAGAATGCCTCCTTGTCTACTTGGCTATGTCCGATGTCGCAGTAAGTGCAGTCTTGGTATGAGAAAATGAAGGTACACAATCTCCAATCTATTATATTAGCAAAACTTTGGTCGACGCTGAAATGAGGTACCCCCACCTCGAGAAGTTAGCTCTGGCCCTGGTCGTAGCTTCAGGAAAGCTTAGACCTTATTTTCAATGCCACCCTATCTCGGTGGTCATGACTTTTACTTTAAGGAGTATCCTGCACAAATTTGAATTGTCCGGCAGATTGTCCAAGTGTGCCACTGAGCTGAGCGAGCATGATATAACCAATCAGTCGTGAACAACGATAAAATCGCAAGTTCTTTGCTGACTTCGTCACTGACTTCAGTACGAAGATAATGTCCGAGATCGAAAGGAAAATCGCCAATACTTCCGCTAACATACACGACCAGAGGGTTTTGTATACTGATGGTGCTTCTAACACATTAGGATCTGGACTGGGACTCGTGCTCGAGGTCCTAACAGGCAAAATGATTCACCAATCCATATGATGCCCTGATATGACTAACAATGAGGCTGAGTATGAGGCCCTAATTGCAACGATAAAGCTAGCATTCAAGTACGGAGCACGACGAGTCATCCTTCGATGTGACTCGTGACTCGAGGTTAATCAAGTCACAAGGATTTTCCAAATTAAGGAGCAACGACTACAGAAATATCAGGCCAAAATTTGCAACCTATTACCCGAGTTCGATGAATGCCAGCTCGACCAAATACCCACAGCGCAGAATATCCAAGCGGACCATCTCGCCAAAGTGGTATCGGCCACTAAAAGCATAACCAGAGAGGGGGACGTGGTCACTCTCCTCCATTCATCACTAGACCAAATCGAGGTATGATCTATAAACCTAACTTGGGACTAGCACAATCGTACTATCTCATACTTACAGGACGGAGTACTCCCACCCGACAAAAAAGAAGCCAAGAAACTTCGAATGCAGGCGGCCAGGTACATCATCATCATTAACAATTTGTACAAAAGAACATTTGGTGGTCCCCTAGCAAAGTTCTTAGGGCCAAATCAAACACGGTGCATCCTCGAAGAAGTACACGAGGGCTGCGTAGCCTACACCGGCAACCAAGCTTTCGTCAGATGCCTCATATGAGTAGGCTACTATTTGCCCAAAATGAAAAATGAAGCCGATGACTTCATCAAAGGTGTGAGCAATGACAAATATACGCCCCCATGATTCACCAAGCGGGCGAACACCTTCATTCAGTCACCTTACCTTGGTCTTTCATCAAATGGGGAATGGACATTGTCGGACCCCTTCCAGCGGGACGAGGTAATGCATGATTTCTTTTAGTTTTAACTAACTATATCTCCAAGTGGGTATAAGTAGGTGCATTCGCCAAAATACGCGAGCAATAAGTAATCACGTTCATATGGAGAAATATCAGTCGCTTCGGCATCCCCAAAGAAATCAACTGTGATAACGGTCCCCAGTTCACTGGAAAATAGACCGCCGAGTTCTTTGAAAAATGGCACATCAAAAGAATACTCTCCACTCCATATAATTCCGCAGGCAACTATCAGGCGGAATACTCCAACAAAATAATATTGAACATCATGAAAAAGAAGCTCGAGAATGCCAAGGGATTGTTGCCGGAACTACTGTCAAAAGTGCTATGGGCATACCATACTACGCCTAAATTAGCATAGAAGAAACACCATATTCACTAGTCTATGGGACTGATGCAGTAATACCGGTCGAAGTCGCAGAACCAAGCCTAAGTTATTGAAATGAGAGCAGGCGAAGCAACGATGAAAACAAAAGGCAACACCTCGACGAAGCCGAAGAGCGGAGAGACATGGCCTACATAAGAATGATAGCTCAAAAGCAATAGGCAGAGCGGTACTACAACAAAAAATCCAAAATCAAGCCACTCAAAGTCGGGGATTACGTACTCAAAGCCAAAACACAAGCAAGTAAAGACCCACGAGAAGGCAAACTGGGAATTAATTGGGATGGCCAATACAAAATCACGGCGGTAGTAAGAAAAGGGTCATTCCAACTAGAAATAATAGAGGGAAAATTACTACCAAACAATCGGAACGTTGCCCACCTCAAATACTTCAACTTCTAAAGATAGACATCTCTCGAATCGTACTTTTTTCCCTTACCCGAGTTTCACTCCAATTTATTAACATTCAACCTCGTTTGAATCACTTAAGAGTCAAACATTTGACCTCGATCGAATCGACTCATATTCGATCTCGTTCGAATTTATTAACATTAGACCTTGCTCGAATTGACTCACATTCGACCTCGCTCGAATTTATTAACATCCGACCTTGTCTGAATCACTTAAGAGTCAAACATTCGACCTCGCTCGAATCGACTCACATTCGACCTCACTCGAATTTATAAACATTCGAACTCGTTCATATCACTTAAAGATTCAAACATTCAATCTCACTCGAATCGTCTCACATTCAACCTCCCTCGAATTAATTGACATTCGACCTTGTTCGAATTAACTAAGAATCAACATTCAACCTCACTCAAATTAATTGACATTCGACCTCATTTGAATTAACTAGGAATCAACATTTGTTCTCGCTCGAATCGACTCACATTTGACTTCGTTTGAGTTATTTATCATTTGACAACATTCGAATTATTTAACATTTGACTTTGTTCGAATTCATTAACATTCGATTTTGTTTGAATTTATTAACTTTCGGCCTTGTTCGAATCAACCAGCGTTCGAACTCGCTCAAATTAATTAACATTCGACCTAACTCGAATCAACTAAGTCAGGAACTCTTACAAAGGAAAACACATTCGAAGAAAAGCAAAAAGAGCCAAGAACATACAGAAAAAAATCAATAGTCACTCCATTTCAAAATATAAAGTATCTTACAAAGGGCCAGAAAGACCCTCCCCTCCTCCCCAAAAAAACGAAGAGAAAGAAAGAAAAGAGCAAAAAACTAAGTACAAGAAAATCACACTACATCATCTCTGCCTACGCAATCGCCACCTTCACCGCCTGGCCCAGCAGCTCCATCACCACATTTGCCTGCGCCATCAACATACTCATTGTCGTACCAAGGATTATATGCAAGCCCGTCCAGTCCTCTTCATCATCGTTGTTCTCCGGTGTGGTGGGGTCATAATCGCAGGCAAGCATGGTATCACGTGCCTTAACACAGGCATCTTCGAAGTCGGGTCAGGAACCTTCCCCGCTGCCATCAAGTTCCTATATATGTCCAGCTTTGCCTCAGCATGGATCCATATCTCGTATAAATCACGATTCATGAAGAACATGGGGTAAAGCAGAAGCATGAGAGGAAGAATGTCAAACCAACAACTATGCCTTCTCAGCCTCAAGAGAGGTTACTTACTCACTTAGGCTCAAAACTTCTTTCTCAAGCCCACCAATTTGCTCATCAAGCCGCGTCTCCCTTAGCACAGCTATTTTGCATCAGTTGCACATTCATACCTAAGGACGCGGATAGAGCTTTCTAACACCGCCGCCTTTGCCAAAGTCGCTACCCGAACCTCCTCGGCACTTACCAACTCTGCCACCTTCTCAGTCAACTCACCACTCAGGCCACTAACTCTAATTGAGCTTGGCTCAAGCTCAACCTACAAGGTCGCCACTTGCGCTTGAAGGTCGACGCACTCGGCCACGACCCCTTGTTCACCTCGAGCTTGTTGTCCTTGGCCCTGAGCAACCCCTCGAGCTCACTGCATCTAGAAATAGTTCGCATAAGCTCCTCCTCCTTCTGACCCAATTCATCTTTAAGGTCCTAGAGATTACCACCTGCTCTAAGCCATGCACGCATCTCACGATACTTGTCATGATAACGGACATACTTCGAAACCATCTTTTGAAAAACAACCTTCCTCCTCTCTTCTCGGCGGGCACTCTCAATCTCCAAAATGAAAGTCTAAAAAAAGGGGAGAGAGAGAACAAGAAGAAAATTAGCAAAGATAGAAAGAGGAAAAGATGAAAATTATAGAAATGACGAAAGAAACTCACCCTCAAAGCCATCCCAGATATGCCCAATGACAGGTCGGAATCTCGAAGCACCTGAAGAGTCCTGTTTTCAGCGACGGAACAAAGAGGGGCAAAGGATGGTACCATGCTCATCGTATCCTCCAACAAATCGCAGTCCAAAGGGATTACGATCGAGCGAGAGGATCCATCCACTGTCACCTCCACCCAAGCAAGCCCTTCATTGAATATCCTCGCTTTCTCGGTGTCGACATCAGAGCCAGATTTGTAATTATCTACAATCACACTCTTTGACCCCTCTTCAGCCGAAGAAGGAACGTTGGCCTGTCCTGATGTCAATGGATCACTCCTCGAAATGATCACAGCTGCTTTTGGTCGCTCCCCTTCTTCCACGGAGGTGATCTCGACGTCCGAAGGAGGCACAGTCTCTAAATTTGAGTTCGTACCTCCACTGAACTCGGCTGTGGTCAACTCAGTTTTGGCCCCCGCTGGCTCCTCTTCAACCACTCTTCCATCAACCTCTATCCTTTGCCTTTTTAGCAGAGCTTCTTCGTCTTTGCCCTGGTTTGACTCATCGACCAAGTGAAACACTGTAGAAGCCGAAATCTCTGCTAGCGGGGCAGCAACTTTGCAACTAGGACCATTCCAGGTGAGGGTTTGAGGAGTAACAGTGGTCTGAGTAGGCTCACTTATAGCCACAGCGAGTACGGGCCCGGCCGAAATACCTGACTGGAAAAACGTAGGCGTAGGAGCCCTCACCCTCCTTGAAGCCCTCCGACCTACCAATGAAGAAAGATAAAAAATAGAAGGACAAAAAGGACGATACAAAGGTAAAAATTACTAAGGTTAAAGCAAGGTGACTCACCAGCTGCAGGCCTATGCCCAAACCTCTCATTAAATTGCAACCATTCATGAATCCCCACCATGTGGGGCAAAATCTGACTGACCCTGTCATGAATGTCGACAACTGGCGAAGGAGGATGCCTCTCGGCTGCAAAAAGAGAAATAGAACGAGCAGATTTCCAAAAAGAAACAATGAAGTCATTTGGAGAAAACACTTACGAGCAAAGTTCCACTCCTCGAGAAATCCACTGGGGTTCGATACTATGTGCTCCATCCTCACGTAGAAGAAATTAGCCCAAAAACAACGATTAGTTTTGTCGTCCATCTTTACTACCAATCCTTTGGTCCCACGGTAGCGCATGTGTATCATCATGCCCCTATGAAAACTTGGGGCGAAGAGGTGAAGCAGATAGCGGAGAGAAACACCACAGTTGGCCAACTCCGCGTACTTGATAAGTATAAGGAAAATCTTGTATTTGTACAGGGAGAGCTGAGCCGGGCACACACCGTGAAAATGGAAAAAATCCTCTGCCAATGAAGGAAGAGGAAATGCATAGCTGACAATGAACGGGTACGCGTAAAATGTGCAATACCCTGGGTGATGTACTTGCACTACATCACTACCAGCAGGGATAAGTTTGACGTGGGGCGGGATTCGCCACTTAGCCCTAAATGTTGCAATCACCACGCATCCATCTCGGAAATGACTGGTTCAAATTCACCTTCATGTGGGTTCTTGAAGTCTGACCTGGCCTTCCCCGAACATGGAATTATCTCATCTACGATAGGGAAATTCTCGTCTTCTACCATAGATTCTCCTTATTCATGAGGAGGCATGTTCAAAGCCAAAGTTACAGGATCAGAGGAAGCACTAGCCATTTTTCTGATTGTATGCGAAAAGGAAATGCAAAAGTGAAAAAGATGACAATGGCGTAAAATGCTAAAGGGAGGAAGAAAACACAGACACAGGAAATTTAAAGAAGAAGGAAAAACTTGGGTTTCAAAAGCTCCAAAAATGCAAAAGCTCAAATGAGAAATACCCATCCTATAAGAATATGAGCACCTCGATCGAGAAAGCCCAAATGATGCCTCATTAATTCTGAAATGGAAGAGGAACAGGAAACTACGTAATGTATTGGGAATGTGCGCCATAATGACACATAATGAAATGATGTCATTTCGAACTGATGTAACGGTCAGATATGGCTCTTGAAGCGCCGCGTCATCACCTCGCTATAAAGGGTCATTCCCTGGCCAACCTGCTCATATTTCGCAAAATTTGCAACTGGTGAAGTTCGCCTATCTAGATCGTCCAAAAACAATCCTGACGGGCGGAGGGACTAACTATATGGGTCAAAATCTGTTCAAGGTGACCTCGCTTGAAATAAGGCAATCAAGAATCAATTAGGTCGAGGTCATGCCTAAGAAGCAACACTGGCGAGCCGAGCGATTAATGTCGAGGTCGAGCACTCAGATCGGCCAAAACAGCTAGTTTAGCAATAAAATATTTTAATGTAATATTATGAAGAATATTCTCTGCATTTGTACTTTCAGTAGGTAAGGGATATGTCCCATATAAGAAAGAATAGAGAGATAAAGAAGGGGTATGTAATATTCTATTTGATAAGCTCTCTTTAGAAAAGTTGACTCTCAAGTAACTATAAATATTATCTTTACACAAGATTCGATTGGTTGTTTATTCCAAGCTTTCTCACATCAGATCCGATAAAGTATTCGATATTCCCACGTTCTGTTACCTTACATCACTGTCGGAGGGAGAATCATCTGCCTCATTGAACATTTGGGTAAATCATCCTCTCTATTTATATTTATTGCCATTTATCATAGCTATTATCTGTCATATCCCCTCATTCATTCATTCATAAAAATATCATTAAACACCTTTTTGGCATTTAATATCATTAAATGCGATTTTTAGACTATTACTATCAATCAATCTTGGATCAAGTATTTATTATATTTAACTAGAATTTACCCATTATTATTTATTTAAATAATTTAACAAAAATGTTTAGCACTTTTTGGTCAAACAGATGTGATGGATACTTATTCTGTAGTTAATCCAAAGATCACTACCGCTAGTAATATGGAGAAATCTAAGAAACGTTGAATGATTTATCCCAAAAAGATTTGGATGATGATTCACAATGTGTAGCCACATGTAGATGTCATGTTCTAGTCATATATTTTGATATTCTGGTTTCTTTTAAGAATACAAATTCAACTGATTCAACCTACTGTAAGTGAGTAGCTACTAGATGAACGTAACTTCGGACATGGATATTTTGATATGAACTTCAAATATTATGGTATGAACTTCGGACATTTTTTAATACAAATTTCCCCATTGTCTGGGAGTGTTGTATTAATCAAAAGATAGTTTTCAATAGTACAACACTCGGGTAAAGGGTACCCTTCAAAATATGTGGCTAGGTGATAATATAATACAGATTCACCTGACACTACCAAAAAATCCTAGATTACAAAAAAATTAGCCTTGTCATACTTGATTCTAATACTTGAAATTTGGTTTTGTCCAAGTGAAAGGGGCCCTTAGCTGCTTTAGGTAGCTGGTGACCAGAAAAGAAGAAAGCTCCATTTTGAGCTTTGGTCGCCAATTTTGCTAAGCAGTACGCTAGTTGGTTTGCTTCTCTATAACAATGATTGATGTTTATTTTAGCTGTATACCTCAATTGTGTTATCTTCTCAGTGATCTTAGCCATCCTGTAATTGGTCTCTTTCTCCCCCCTTAGCGTATTAACAAGCAAGAGAGAATCCATATCTAAAGTGAACTCTGTATACCCATTTTGTATGAACCAGGTAATTCCAAAACTTGTTGCATAGGCTTCCGCGAGATTATGATTGTTGCAGCTATAAGGGAAAGAGAATGCCATGATAATTTCACCAGTGTCTCTTCTCAGTGCACCTCCCAATCCAACACTTCCATCACTCTTGTTAAAGCTTCCTTCCGTGTTTAGTTTGAGATATTCCAATTCTGGTTTTTTTCCATAGAACTATCATGAAGCTTTGTTTGGGATGTAACTTAATTAGAGTGTCGCATAGTCTGTTCCAAGGCAACTTGAGTTCACAGTTAGGATATGCCTTGTTGAGAGCAGCTTCCACATTCCAACTGATTTGTTGTTGCAATTTATAGAAGTTGAATTTCTTCTGATCTCCATACCTGCAAGCACAAGTTTCTTTCAACAGTGCCCAACATATGATAATAGGAGTAATACATAACACTAGTTTATGTACATCATTAATAGACTTAGTATGCCACCAGGTATATAATAAATTTCTAATTGGGTGGGGGTGATTGCTAATCCCTTGTTGAGAGCCAAACAATTTCAAAACATAAATGGTTGCATGTCTTTCTACAAAAATATGGTGCATATTTTCATAGGCCGGGTTCTCACAGCAGTTACACCTAGAAATAATTTGTCTCCCAAACCTAGAAATAACTTCATCAAAGGGGAGTTTTCCTTTACAAAGCCTCCAAACCAGAAATGACATTATTCTAAATCTTACCCATATGGTGCTGTTTAGGTCAAGAGTTTCTTATCAGATGCCAAGCTGTCTTGCTGGAGTATTTGCCATTCTCCGTAAGATCCCAATAGACCTTATCTTCTTTGTCTTAGATTCCAATGTCAATGCTAAGGATATGGCTGATCAGATGTTCTAGAAGAACATTCTTCAGCTTATTAACATCCCACCTGCCTCCGGTGATGAATTCACTTACCAATATTTTATAGCTCTTCCTAGTGGTATAACTAAACCTACAAGATGACCTTTTAAGGTCCAATTATCCCACCAAAAACTACTTAATCCTGAGTTAATTTGCTAAACCATGTGATTCTCTGCCATGCTTCTAATCTTAAGAACATGTTTTCAAGCATGAGAGTTCCCAGCAACCCATTGTTTCGAGACCAAGTGAGATCTAATATAGTATATATATGCCTAACATATGTTTACTATAGAGATGATGTGGACCTAATCCTCGACCATCTTTTCATAGCCAATATATCACTGATTTCCTCCATCTTTCGCACACCAATGCCACCCTCATCTGTAGGCACAGTGAGGTTATTCTAGGAGATCCAATGATACGTTTTGTACTCACTTGAATTTCCCCAAAAAAAGTTAATAAAAATATTTTTTAATTAATTTAAAAGTAGTTCTGCATGGGGGGACATAGCAGATAATATATAAATAGGCAAAGATTGAAGGACACTTTTAATCAGCACAGTCTTACCACTGTATGACAAGAGTTTGCCCTGCCAATCATTGAGCCTTTTCACTATTTTACTTAGCAAGGTGTCAAAATATTCTATCTTTTTTCTACCCACATAAAGAGGGCAACCAAGGTAATTAAGAGGAAAGTTCTTATCTATAAAGCCAGAGCACTTCCTAATTCTATTAATCTTATCTGCTGTTGTCTTAGGAGCAGTGAGGAAAAAGCTCTTGTCTCTGTTAACGAATTGACCAGAGCTTTCTTCACAGTTACCTATTTGCTTCATAACAAGCTTAATAGAGCTAGAATTACCAATACAGAAAATAACACTATCATCTGCATAAGCTAAGTGATTAACTCTAGGAACCTTTTCATGCATAGAAAAAGGAATAAAATCAGGGTTATTGTACAAGTTATTTAGAGACCTGGAAAGAACTTCAGTAGCTATAATAAATAGAAAAGGGGAAAGGGGATCACCTTGTTTAAAACCTTGTGAGGAAGAGAAAAAACCTTGTCTTGGCCCATTAATAATTATTGAATACCACACATTCGAAATCAAATTATGAACTATGTTTATTCAGTGTTAAGAGAAATCAAAATTATTTAACACAGAGTAAACAAAGGGCAATGATATTCTATCATAGGCCTTAGTCATATCAAGCTTAATGATAACATTACCACCCTTGTTCTTATCAGAAATTTTATGAATAATCTCTTGAGCTAATAAAATATTTTCGTAGATTAGTCTATCCTTCACAAAACCACTTTGATTAGGAGAAACCAATTTAAGCAATAAGGGGTTCAGCCTTAAAGAAAGAATTTTAGAGGGATTTTTTTAGAGAAGTTAGACAAACTAATTGGTCTAAAATCTGAAAACCTAGAAGGAAAATCAATTTTGGGAATTAAAACTAAGCAAGATCGAGAGAAAAATTTAATCAAACCTTTCCCTTTGAAGACCTCTAGAACAAAAACAATGACATCTTTTCTGATAATATCCCAACAATTATAGAAAAATGCTCTGTTATATCCATCTGGACTAGTTGTGCTAGTGCACTTAGGATCAGAACAACATTTTTAATTTCCTCTTCATCGGACATCTTACTGAGACTTGAGTTATCCTGCTCTGTGATACATTTTGGAATACACTCTAAAAAGAGAGATTGAGGTTTGGAGTAGGTAAATTGAACTGGGCATTGAAGTGTCTGACTGTTGCTTTAGAAATTTTCTCATCCCTCATAATCCATTTACCCTTATGATTCTTAATTCTGCGTACATGTTGCTTCCTCCATTTTTCCCTAAGAATACAGTGAAAATACCTAGTATTCTTGTCACCATCTTCAAACCATTTTATCCTAGACTTCTGTTTGAGGAGGGAGTCTTGGATACCAAGCCATCTAATATATTCAGCATGGGATTTGTTCACCTCTTCTCTGCTCAATTCTGTGTTGTCTTCGATGTCTTTATCCTCCAAGTATTGAAGTTTCTCCTCCTAGTTGGTAACAACATTGATGTTTGGCCAAAAATGCATATATTTACCCATTGTTATCTCATATTCTAGTACTTTTAATCGTCATTTGAGTATTAGTTATATTATTTTATGCTTAATATTATATTTTAACTGTATAGTAATAAAGCAGTATGAAGATGAAGAGATTCGGAGCAAAATTGAATAAAACGCGGAAGAAAAAGAAAGAAAATTAAATAAATATAATAAGGGGGGACACCCTTTGATCTTTGTCCCCCAAGTGGAGACAAAACAAGAAAGCTTATAATGCAATTGCAATTCAATATGCAACTGACGAAGTAACGCCAAAGGGATTTGAACGTGAAAACTTTCTGCTTTCAGCGCCAGGTCTAGCGCTAGCCTGGACGCTGGAGACGGGATTTTATCCAAGTTTGTCAGGGACAAGGTTGTTTTCGGCCCAAGACCCCCCAACTCGTATAAAAGGGGTCCTAAACCTAATTTGAAGGGGAGCTAACATAATTTGAAGGAGAATTCACATGGAGGAACACACACTATGCTTGGAGGAGGTTTCTAACTAGTTTTTCTTTTCTTCTCTTCCTTTAATTTCATAGTTTATTAGTTCTAGAGTTTTGGGTGCTACATGAACGTTGTAGTATAAAGCTTGAATTGTTCTTATTATTTTATCATATTGGTTTATTTATTCCATCTTGTGCTTAATTATTTGATTGCTTGATCACCAATTGAATACTATCTATGAATCTAGGATTGATCTCGGAAGAGGGAATTCTAGATTGCATATAAGATTGAGTAGAGCAAGATCTTAACTCTGAGGGGGAGCGGATTTGCGGTTAGGATAGGAATATACCTAATCGCCTTGCTTGGTTACTATACAGGAATTATTAATGCGTTCTTGTTAATTCTAATTCCATAGGAATATAGGCGTTAGATTAGCTTGAATAGGTTAGTTGTACTTCGGGAGAAGGCTACGAACAATATTAACCATGTCAACCAGTAAATCAGATAAATTAATTAGACTATTTAAGTGAAAAACTCAACGGAATTGTTAGCTAACCCATAGCTCTAGAATATTCACTCACATTGAGTTCGTCTCTATAATTCGCCAACTTATTTTCTTTAATCTCTTAGTTTGTTACTCTAGATTAATTTTAGTTAAATATTCATACGTTAGGATTCGCTTAAATAGATTAATTGTTTGGTATCTGGACTTACAATCCTATGATATCTGGACATACAATCCTATGTTACTTGTCGACCACATATACTTGTGTGTGCGTTTGGGAGAAATAAGTTATTGGCGTCGTTGCTGGGGACTTTGAAATTAACTATTCTACTAAATTAGACTTTTACTATTATCTTGACAAGTTTTATTTTTTTTCTTTGTAAATATTTTTAATTTTATAACTATTTGATTGATTTTTCTCTTAGTGTTTTCTGGTTCTCTCAGCATGATATCTGAGGATGAAGCATACAGAGATAAGGCTATTGATGAAGACGCATGGTTGACAGAAGATTTTTATGGCTCGTATTTTTGGGCTTGTCATGACCTGACATCTTGGAAGTCTGAATTTGAATATGGGAGTAAGGGTTGGTATTGTGATGACATTATCGATTAAGAGAATATGTGCAACGGCGTTGTTTGCTAACAACGTTGTTAAATGATTGGTCTAAGGAGACAGTTGATCTTGCACAAGAAATTGACAGGTTTAGCTTGGTTGTGCGGAACTTAGATGCAGATATGAGTGCAAAAGTTGATGCATGTAACGCCCAACAATTTACTGATAAGTTGTATGAAGCTGAAAAAGATCTTCTAGACCATATTGAGGAGCTAAAATGAGAATACCAATTATTAGACCAAAATATTATTAATGATGCCAAGGATGACGAAAAGTGCAAAATTTAGGATGTCAAAAATAATACAATTTTGGAGTTGGAGCATATTGGACCTCATTCTAAACACTTTTCAATGTTGTGTTTGGTTGGTGACATGGGAATTAATCTAGTCGAGTATATGGAGGAGTCAATAGATGAGGAACAAAGTGTTTATATTCTAAAATTTGCCATACCAAGGAGGTAAAATGACATCCCTCACTTAAGGGCCAAAAAGTGCAAGATGCGATATCTATTGCTTATTTCCTTTATTTTTACACCACCTCCCCAGGAATGTGACAGAAAAATTAATGCAAAATTGGGGGCAATTCATATCTTCAAAGTGGAAGGAAAAGTGGTTAAAGTGATGGCGTCGTGTCGCAGCGTTAAATCAAGCGCTTGTTGAGAGGCAACCCAATTTTATTTTTATTTTTACTTTTATTCTTATTGTGTTATTATTTATAGTGTTATTTTTCTCACGATCCAAATTCCACTAAGGATCGTGATGGCGCTGGACATCAATGTCAGATTAGCTAACCGTAATACTTAATTAAATTCAAGTTTTAATAACTCTGAAAACTATAATTTTCCTTCAATTTTTACCAGTAAAAGATAATCGTTTCAAATTAAATATGAATATTAAGCAGCTAATACAAGATACCCCATAATCATCCCAGAACCCGGTGTCACAAGTGCATAAGCATTTACTAGGGAATGAAATAAAATACGGTAACTGTATCGAATACAATGTGGACAAAAATGAAAAAAAAATACAGTACAATATTCTGAAAGGGACTCTGTTGGCTGCAGGTCGTCTTGATAAATGCAGCTCACCTAAGTCTCCATATCAACCATGCCGCTATGCCACTAAGCCACTAGCCACATATGAACCTGTGCAACAAAAATGCACAGGAAGTGTAGTATAAGTACGAAAACAATGTGTACCCAATGAGTATCCCGTCTAATCTCGAAGAAGTAGAGACGAGAGGTCAACTTCGACACTTGCTAGTGGTCCAATAGTAATATTATTAATGCGATGAATCACGAATTTATTAAGAACAACAGTAAATTTAAATAATTCACGAAACATGTAAAAGTTCCTTTTTATTTAAAAGTCTCCGAATTCATAAGTCATTCATTAACAATTATCTCAAGTCGGGGAGAGCAAATATCAATATCAATAAATCTCCAGGAAAGTAATACAAGCATGCACAAATCATTTCGAGGTCGTACGGTCCGATCCAACATAAATGTAAAATGTGCACTGCCGAGGTTCGAACGGTGCGAACCATAAATATATCTATTACCTTGCTCGTGAATCATACATGCGACGCGGTCAAATTTAAATAAACAATCATGCTGCTCGTGAATCATACATGAGACGCAGGTACACATAGAAATACATGCTCAAACAGCCAATTAAGAATTTATCGGGGAACATTTATCCAAATAAAAGCCAATTCTATTTTAACGATTTAAGAAAATGAAGTTTATCTTTTTAGAAATTTATTTACCAATTCGATAGGATTTAAGCAATTCAACTGTCAATAAGATTACAGATATTCCAAGTATAGCATGCTTTTGGGTCCTAAACTACCCGGACTTACATATATTAGTAGCTACGCATGGACTCTCGTCACCTCGTGCGTACGTAGCCCCCACAAATAGGAGCAAATAACTAATTATTTCACCTATGGGGACAATTCCCTCTTACAAGGTTAGAAAGAAGACTCACCTCGCTCCGAAGATCCATAACCGGCATTGCACGCTCTTCCGAAGACTCGAATGGATGCACAATGCTCCCAAAACTAGCTAATAATTATGCAAATCCATTAATATATGTTCAATTACTCATTACAATCCAGTTTATAACAATTCCCAACCCCGATAAAAAAGTTGACAAAATTGCCCTGAGGCCCACGTGCCCGGATTTTGAAATTTTTTAAAGATAAAGTTTACCCATGAACTCACGAACTCAAATATATGATTTTCTCTTAATTTCATACCCAAAATCGTAGTCAAAATCTAAGAATACGAGTTTTCTAGGTTTTTCCCCCCAAACCCCAAGTTTCTACCAATTTTCATGCTCAAATTCGAAACAAAACCATGAATTTAACGTCTAATGAGTGGGAACAACTTACCTTGACATAGATGAAGAAAATATCTCTTCCGAAAGCTCCAAAATCGTCCAACCCGAAGTGAAAATGGGTGAAAATGAACCAAAACTCGATTTTTAAAAAGAGCTCACTGCCTCCAGTCCTTTCGCACATGCGGTCTCTTGACCGCTGCGGCGGTCCGGCAGGTGTGGACCAATTGCCGCTTCTGCGATCCGGGGCTCCCATCCCATTTTCGCTTCTATGCTCCTTCTTCCGCAGGTGCGGTCCCGCTTCTGCGGTGACCTGACCGCATCTGCGGTCCCAACCTTCACCCTTCACCACCGCATCTGCGTCCCTTTGGCCGCTTCTGCGGCTCCCCACCTGCGGCCAAATCTTCGCAGGTGCGGTTATACCAGATATCAGCTGCTTCAACTATTCTTTAAAATTTTAATTCGATCTGTTAACCATCCGGAATCCACCCGAGGCCCCCAGAACCCCGTGCAATCATACCAACCAGTCCCATAACACATTACGGACTTGCTCGAGGTCTCAAATCACATCAAGCATCGCTAAAATCATGAATCGACCTCCAATCCAAGCTTAATGAACTTTAGAACTTCAAACTTCTACATTCGATGTTAAAACCTATCAATTCATGTCCGATTGACCTAAAATTTTGCACACGAGTCATATTTGACATTACGGACCTATTCCAACTTCCGAAATTGGAATCCGACCGCAATATCAAAAAGTCAAACTCTTGGTTAAACTTCTCAAAAAACCTTCAAATTTCTATCTTTAGCCAAATGACTTCAAAATGAAATACGAACCTCCGAATTCACTTCAGATCGCGCTCCCAATACCAGAATCACCATACGGAGCTATTCCTAGACTCGTAATCTCAAACGAACATTGATAACCCTTAAATGCACTTCAATCCAAACTTATGAGATTCTTCAAAAAATGCTAACTTCCACAATAGGCGCTGAAACGTTCTCGGGTCTTCCAAAACCCATTCCGGACATACGCCCAAGTCTGAAATCATCATACGAACCTGCTGTAACCTTCGAATCCCGATTCTAAGGTCGTTTACTCAAAAATCCAACCTTAATCAATTCTTTCAACTTAGAGCTTCCGAAATGAGAATTCCCTTTCCAACTCCGAATTCCCCAAAATTCAATTCCGACCATGCGTACTAGTCATAATACCTGAAGTGAAGCTGCTCATGGCCCCAAACTGCTGAACGACGCGCTAGAGCTCAAAATGACCGGTCGGGTCATAATAATTTTGTATTTTGTAGGAGTACGAGCATGGAGTCAAAGCCAATAGGCATGTGCAAAAGTGAGCTGGTGGTTGAAACTAAGTGTGAGGTACCCGCACGAAGGACCATACCTGGGAGAAGTCTGAGTATCCTATGAGCTGCTAATTCTCCGGCCTTTGGCCTACCAGGGAGTCTCTTTTACCCTCTTGTTATTTTTCAGTGTGCATTGAGGATTGGGGTGAGGAGATTATTTGGACGATTTTCTATGCTATCTTAGCTTAGTTGTAGTACTCATTTTTAGTGTAGTAGTTTTTGTTAAAAATAAAGAAAAAAGTGAAAAAAAATAAAAAAAATTGGGACTTTTCCTAATGATGGATTTTGTGGACAGTTTTGTTGAGGGATTAAGGTCCAATAAAATAAAAAAAATCAAAATATTTTCTTTTTGTTCTAGTTAATTTTAGTTAGGTAATAATCTCCCTTGGTTTTTCTTTGTACATCGGTTCTTTTCCAGGGATGTAACTTGAACCGAGTAATTTTTTATTTTTTTTTATTTTTAGGATTAATATTTTTAGGAGTAGAAAAAGAGAGAGGAGAAAAACCTTTATGACTTGTTTGATACTAGCATATTTAGGCCCGAGCTTAAGTAGTACTTTCCTCTGAGTGCTTAAATAATGAATAAAATAGCTGACCTTCTAACCCCTATGCTCAGTGTTGTGACTCTATATATAACTTATGCTTATTTTGTTGTTCGCTATGACCCTATATGTCTTAGAGTAGAATTGATCCATCTTGATTGATACTTGTGCCATGTGTGGTGAGGATTTCTTACATATATTCCATGTTTTGCATCTTAGTCTAGAACTTGCCCTGCATGTTATTGAAGCGAAATAAAAGTGTTTCTCTGTTTAGAAGATGATAATAGGCTTTCTTTGATATGTCTTGTGAATTTTAGCCTTTTCAGATATTGTACCACTTGTTAGCCTTTTGATCCTGCAGTCTTTTGTTTGGAAGCCGTATTTTCGCCTTGATCCTTTTATTGAATCCCTAGTTTTTGCACCCTGCTTCCTCGAGCACTGTTGCTTAGACAGTGATATTAATTGATAAATTTGAAGAATGTGATAGTTAAGTGAAAAATGGTGACCAATGATAGCTGAAAGGTAATGAAAAGGCTTTCTTGAGAAGGAATGTGACATAACAAAGAAGAAAAAAGAGAATGAAAAACAATTGCTTTGAAAAAGAAAATGAAACATTCTTGATGTGAGGAAAATACTTGTGAAACAATTGACAAAGAGAGGGCTGAAAAATAAAGTGAAGAGATGAAAGTAATGGGTGATGAAGTCTAAAAGTGCAAAGTGCTAAGGGAAGTATAAGTCACTATTATATAATTCTCCTATCTGTCCCCTAGCCAATATTACAACACGTTAAAGTCCTATTTGATTCTATTCGAGCATACTTAATTAGTAGAGATGTACATAAAGGGCAAGCCTATGGTTCTTTGTGCATACATGTGAATTTCTTTGTGAGTACGAGATTTGTTCTTTGATGCAAAGTCCTTAAATTATATTCATTCTTTGATTTGAGTGTATGGACTATTATTCTTGTGATGACACTTGTTTCATGATAGATAGGTGATGTTATTAACTTTATTTAACAGAATAGGTGAGCGAGCTTAAATTTGGTAAGTTAGAGTCCCTCTCTGAGGTTAGGAGGTTACAAGTTTGTTGTTTATTTGTGACTTGTATATCTTCCACGATGATGAGGAAGTGTATATCTAATGGTTTGAGTTGCTATAGGGCCTAATTGTTAATACCACCCGAAGTGGTGATATTTCTAGGGAGAGTGGTTTTAATGCTTACTCGAGGACGAGTAAGAGTCTAAGTATGGGTTATTGATGTTCGGCCAAAAATGCATATATTTACCCATTGTTATCTCATATTCTAGTACTTTTAATCGTCATTTGAGTATTAGTTATATTATTTTGTGCTTAATATTATGTTTTAACTGTGTAGGAATAAAGCAGTATGAAGATGAAGAGATTTGGAGCAAAATTGAATAAAACGCGGAAGAAAAAGTAAGAAAATTAAATAAATATAATAAGGACACCCTTTGATCTTTGTCCCCCAAGTGGAGACAAAAAAAGAAAGCTTATAATGCAATTGCAATTCAATATGCAACTGACGAAGTAACGCCTAAGGGATTTGAACGTGAAAACTTTCTGCTTTCAGCGCCAGGTCCAACGCTGGGCGCTGTCCTGGACGCTAGAGACGGGATTTTATCCAAGTTTGCCCGGGACAAGGTTATTTTCGGCCCAAGACCCCTCAACTCGTATAAAAGGGGTCCTAAACCTAATTTGGAGGGGAGCTAATATAATTTAAAGGAGAATTTACGTGGAGGAACACACACCACGTTTGGAGGAGGCTTCTAACTAGTTTTTCTTCTCTTCTCTTCCTTTAATTTCATAGTTTATTAGTTCTAGAGTTTTGAGTGGTACATGAACGTTGTAGTTTAAAGCTTGAATTGTTCTTATTATTTTATCATATTGGCTTATTTATTCAATCTTGCGTTTAATTATTTGATTGCTTGATCACCAATTAAATATCATCTACGAATCTAGGATTGAACTCGGGAGATGGAATTCTAGATTTCATATAAGACTGAGTAGAGCAAGATCTTAACTCCGAGGGGGAGCAGATTTGCGGTTAGGATAGGAATATACCTAATCTCCTTGCTTGGTTACTATACAGGAATTATTAATGAGTTCTTGTTAATTCTAATTCCATAGGAATATAGGCGTTAGGTTAGCTTGAATAAGTGAGTTGTACTTCGGGAGAAGGCTACAAACAATATTAACTCTGTCAACCAACAAACCAGACAAATTAATTAGACTATTTAAGTGAAAAACTTAACGGGATTATTAGCTAACCCATAGCTCTAGAATATTCATTCACATTGAATTCGTCTCTATAATTCGCCAACTTGTTTTCTTTAATCTCTTAGTTTGTTACTCTAGGTTAATTTTAGTTAAATATTCATACGTTAGGATTCGCTTGAATAGATTAATTGTTTGGTTTAATTTAGTTGATAGTTAATCACAAGTCCCTGTTGGTACGATATCTGCACTTACAATCCTATATTACTTGTCGACCACGTATACTTGCATGTGCGCTTGGAAGCAACAAGTTTTTGATTTATGTCATTGATGTCTTCCCTGGGCCATTGAGTTAATCTCTTACTGAGTGCCTTCAGTTTGGTTTGCATGATCCACATAGGATTACCCTTAACATTTGAATTCCAACTTTCCTTGACAATATTATAAAAGCCAAGCAGATTAATACAACAGTTGAGGAATCTGAAATATCTAATGCAATTGGGGTTAGCATATAAATTCTTCTTGAGTAAAGGTCTATGATCAGATACGGTCCTTGCCATATGCCTAATTGAACATCTTTAGAACAGATTGTCCCATAGGTCATTTACGAAGACTCTATCCAATCTTTTCCAAATCTTCTTCCTGGGTCTCCTGTTATTGCACCTGGTAAGATTTGGCGCAGAGTAGCCAACATCTGTAACTCCGCAAATATCCATACAATTCTGAAAATCAATGTTTTTGTACATTCTATGAGGTTTACCCCCTTTTTTTTTGGATCAAGGATCACATTAAAATAACCCCTATACACCAAGGAGCATCCACCAGATTACTATCATGTTGCAAAGAAGACCAAAGGACTCTTCTATCTTCTGATTTACATTTAGCATAAACAGCCATGATAAGTATATCTTGATTACTAATAGCCTTCTCCAAATTGATATTAATGTGTTGATCACTTTCTGAAAAAAAATCATTTTGTTGTTCTAAGAGTTCCAGAAGCATCAAATTTGACCATTATCATTCGAATGACAATGTTGATATCCTAAGAATCTCCTGTAACCATCTACCTTTTCTTTCGAAATAAAAGGTTCAAAGATAGCCACAAAAGGAGTGTTGTTGATGTCAATCAGTCTTTTAAGCCTGTGAATGGCTTTTTTGGACCTCATCTCCCTTATGTTTCAGAAGATTGCACTAATCATAACAAAAATTTGGGTGTTATATTCTTTTTGTTTCCTTTTCTGAGAAGGGAATGTTCTGTTTCTTTGGCTTTTGCTACTTTTTCTAGTTTCACTTCTTCCTCTTTTAACAGTGTATTGATTATCTTCTTTCTGACTTTCTGAAACCTCCTCTATGTCTTCATTCTCAATGTCATTGCCTCTTTTGGAGTTCTTGTTGATTCTATTAATACTGCTCTCATTCACCTCTTGCTCCCATCTTTGCCATCCAAGTCGACAACAAAATTTATTCCAGGTAAGTTTCTTATTTCTGTTGGGACAGTAGAGGTATTTGAATCACAATTAGCGTGCTTGTGCTTCTCCTCTGCCTTGCTTTCTTCCTCCCTGCTATTCTCCTTATCATCTGACCATTGGTTGCCATCTTCCATTTGTATGTTAGGAGCCTCCTCCTTCTCTTGCCCTTCATTCCTACCATTTCCAGTAGTACTGCACTGTTTCTCATCATCATGCGTATCCTGAGCTTCTTGATTCTATATGATGTCCCTAATCTCTGCAATAGATTAATCATTATGTTTGCTCGTCAATGTAGAGACAATATTCTTCTTGTTATTGTTCGACAGGTTTGAACTTAACTTTGCTTTTCTTCTTCGGCATCTTTTTGACTTTCTTCTTCTTAGTTCTTTTGTTCATGTTTTTCTCTTCCTTGTTGTTAATGGTCTTAGTGTTGTCGTACCCATCCTCCTGTTGCTTTTTACCAATGTCGACACTGTGAGAATCAACTAGAATTGTGTCCTCCTTGCCATCATGTTATTTTCCATCATCTTGTTCATAGATTGTGCATCATCCTCAATTTTGGTAATCTCATCTCCATCTCCCTCCTCCTTCACTTGATTAGCCTTTTTCTTTTCTAGAGCCCTACAATTGACTATGTAGTGACCCAATTTCCGACAATATTTACAATATTTCGGAACCCTTCATATTCTAATTTTCGAGTATAACCTTTTAACAGCGATTCGTCATATTCCTGTCCCACAAATACACTCTGTGGTAAAAGTCGACCTCCACTCTAATCTTGGCCATAGTAGGCCTTGTTCTACCCATTGTAGCAGCATCTAGATCAAGAGGCGTACCTACAGAACTCAATAACTGTGTAATGTAGTGCCAGTCATGCATATGAAAAGGTAGAGCTGGCAGTAGAACCCAGGTTGGAGCGATTGGTAAATCCTCCTCTGGTTTGATGTCCGGTGACCACTTTTGTAACCACTTTTGTAACTTCGGACATTTAATACGAACTTCAGACATTTTACAATAAACTTCTAGCAAATTTGTCTCAAGTTTGCACTTTCGTAGGAAATTTTGAAATAAACTTATTTGAAGTTTGCACTGTTTCAAGTAAACTTTAGTCCCTTTGTCTGAAGTTTTACTGTTGCATGTGTTGTCTGAAGTTGGGGTAAGAATATTACACAAATATCTGCTATGGAAAACTGCAACAAGATAACGAAAATTATCGTGTAAGAATGCGGCTATCAAAATACTTTGTCGATACTTGCTTGGTACTTACTGTAAGGTATTTCTCTATGATAGAGAGAAGACTAAGGAGGGTGTTTGCTGATACGAGATGGCGGGTGAAAATATTGAGGACGAAGTTTGCAACTTTGAGCAAAGAATTTTTTAGAAGGCAAAATAGTCTATTGAAGTCCATTTTAATAATACAATGGGTGCTTGTGCATAAAATGTAAAATACTGGGTGGGTACATATTAAATAGCATGGTAAACTGGATACGCGGTGAAATTTTCACGGATAATATGTAAGTGGGCTCATGCATGGTATAACAAACCCAATTCATCCAGAGTACAACGGGCCTTTTGCATCTATACCCGGTTTTGGGGTTACAATTAAACCTAACCTATACTTACTTTACAAAAATATTTGCAAGCGTACCCACTTTGCGATCAACTTCAGACTTATCGGGTCTGAAGTTAAAAACAATTAGTCTGAAGTGAAAAAATTGCACTTCAGATGCACTTGAGACCAAATAAGTCTGAAATGCAACCAATGATTTCATGCACTTAAGGCCAATAAGTCTGAAGTAAAAAATTGCACTTCAGATACACTCAAGGCCAAAAAGTCTGAAGCGCAACAAACATTTTCCTTCACCTAAGGTCAATAAGTCTGAAGTGAAAAATTGTACTTCTGATGCACTTAAGGTCAAAAGGTTTGAAGTGCAACAAATGTTTTGCTATACTTAAGGCCAATAAGTATGAAGTGAAAAATTTCACTTCAGATGCACTCAAGGCCAAAAGGTCTGAAGTGCAACAAACATTTTGCTACACTTAAGGCCAATAAATCTGAAGTGAAAAATCGCACTTCAGATGTATTTAAGGCCAAAAAGGTCTGAATTGCAACCAATGTTTTGCTACACTTAAGGCAAATAAGTCTGAAGTGAAAAATTACACTGCAGATGCACTCAAGGCAAAAAGATCTGAAGTGCAATTAATATTTTCATGCATTTAAGACCAAATAGGCATGAAGTGCAAATTGCGCAGAAAAGAAATTTTATTCTTCGAATTATAAAAATCAAATTGTAATGACCCGGCCAGTCGTTTCATGAGATACCGCTCTGTTTCCCCCATTTCTGCTTCTTATTGCCTTGTTCAGCTGTATTTTGTGTTATCGGGTTGGTTGCCTCGGGTTTGCAGAAGTTTTGCTAAGGTTTGAGACACTTAATCTCTTTTGAGTAAGCTTAAGTTGAAAAAGTCAACCGGATATTGACTTATGTGTTAAAGAGCTCGGATGTGAGTTCCGATGGTTCGGATAGCTTTGGGAGGTGATTTGGGACTTAGGAGCATGATCGAACGTGTTTTGGAGGTTCAGAGTAAATTTAGGCTTGAATTGGTGAAATTGGAATTTTGGCATTTTCTGGTTGATAGCTGAGATTTTGATATAGGGGTCTCAATAGAATTTCGGGAGTTGCAGTAGGTCCGTTGTGTCATTTGGGATGTGTGTGCAAAATTTTAGGTCATTCGGACATGGTTTGATAGAATTTTTGATCGAAAGCAGAATTTAGAAGTTTTTAGAATTCTTAGGCTTGAATCCGATGCAAATTTGGTGTTTTGATGTTGTTTTGAGCGTTCCGAAGATTGGAAAAAGTTTGAATGATCTTATGGTATATGTTGGCATGTTTGGTTGAGGTCCCGAGGGCCTTGGGTGAGTTTCGGGTGGTTAAACGGACCATTTCAAGTTGGATAAAATTGCAGAAAATCTGCTGTTGATGTTGCACACAGTTGTTCTTCGCGTTCCCGAGTGGACCCTCGCGTTCGCGAAGGGTTAGGATGGGAGGCTGTGAAATTGGCCTTCACGTTCGCGAAGGTGATCCCACGTTCACGAATGGTTGAGGCTCGTGGTCATCACGTTCGCGAGGTTCTTGCCGCGTTCGCGTAGAGGTAAGTGAGCAGATGGGGTCCTAGAGGAATTGTTCTTCGCGTTCGCGGGTGGGGAGCCGCATTCGCAAAGAGAGGGGAAGTCAAGCTTTCGCATTCGTGTACGGGGAGTCGCGATCACAATGAAGGAAAAAGTGGTCAACGCCAGGTTGTGCTTCGCGAACGGGAAATGTTGACCGCGTTCGCGATGAAGAAATTTTAAGTGCTGGGGAGAATGTTTAAAAGACCCATTTCCGCAATTTTGGGTCTAAGTTCCTCCATTTTTGGGCGATTTTGAAGCTTTTTGAAGAGGATTGAAGAGAGAATCAAGGGGGAACACTTGGAGGTAAGATTTATGGACTTAATACTCAATCCTAATGTGATTTCTACCTGATTAATCATGGAATTTGTAGAATTTAAGCCTAAATATTGAAGAACTAGGGCTTGTAATTGGAGACCTAGAATTTGGGATTTGAGGGGTCATTTGTGGATGAATTTTGGTGCTTTTGATATGAATGAACTCGGGGAGTGATAAGGAGTCTATTGATTTAATTTTTATCAAATTCCGAGACGTGGGCCTGGGGGTCGGGTTTGGCCAATTTCGGGACTTGTATTTTAATTTGATTTCTTTCGAGTGGGCTTTGTTCCCTTAGCATATTTTGATGGTTTTGCACTGATTTTGGTTAGATTTGGAGCATTCGAAGGCCGATTCGAGGGGCAAAGGCATCGCGGGCTAGAGTTTGGACCAGATAGAGGTGAGTAATGATCGTAAATGTTGTCCTGAGGGTGTGAAACCCCAGATTTCACATCGTTGTATTATTTTGAGGTGACGCACATGCTAGATGACGAGCGTGGAGTCGTGCACCGTTGGGGATTATGCCTTATTCCATCTCGAATGACTGTTTTACCGCGTATTTGATTGAAACTATTTGATATCATCATGTTTTGGGCTGAATACTCATATGTTGGCCTCGTGCCAACTGTTTGGACCCTTAGAGGATTTTTACTACTATTTCCTCACTGTTTTGATTTTATATATGTACTCAGTTATGCTATATTATACTGTTTTCATAACTCAGCCATGTTTACTCTGTTTTAACACTTTAAATGATATTTTGGTCTGAGCATCATATTTTACTGTGCCCCAGTGGCTTTTAGAGATTTCTGACTGAGTAGGGTCGAAGGCCTGTGTTGTGAGGTTATTATGGGATCGGGCTGCACGCCGCAGTAGTGTTGCACTGATTTATGATTATAAGGCTGATGGCCTAAGTTGTTATGTCACGAGGTGACTTGATATGAGGCCGGAAGCCTATTGATTATGCCAGGAGATGGCTTGATATTGCGCTTGGGCCGTAAGGGGCCCCTCTTGGAGTCTGTACACCCCCGGTGAGCGCGGGTACCCAGTGTGATATGTGATATAGCCCGAGAGGCTGGTGTTGTTCCATGTTATTGCCTGAGGGGCTGACCCTGTTGATATTGTGCTCGAGGGGCTGATTTTATGGGTTTATCTTTTCTCGCTGCTTTTCACTTACTTGTTTAACTGTTAAAAAGGTATTTTAAAGAAGCTTATACTGAACTAAGGTGTTTTTAGAAGATTTCACTATTTATTCCATTGTATTGGTTTTACACTATCTCTTTATAGTATTTTGTTGTGTTTTTACATGCTTTCTTATCGCTCGGTCTTCATTTACTTTTATTACTCACTGAGTTAGAGTATTCACTTTACTCTCGGCACCCTGTGTGCAGATTCAGGAACGTCGGGTCCTGCCAGTGAGGGTTGATTGCTCCCAGCATGCTATTCGGAGTCCACTAGATAGCTGCTCGGCGTTCGCAGCCCAGTGTTTCTCCCTCCTATTTTACTTCCCTTGTTCTAGTTTTGTAATAGACTGTATAAACTTTTCATACTCTCTTAGACTTATGTTAGATGCTCATGACTGGTGACACCCTGATGTCGGGCTGTGTTGGTTTTCCGCAAATTGTACTAGTTCACTTTTATTTTGGGATTATTAGCATGATTAATGACTTAAATTGTGTTATTATAATTGTTTAAAATGAATTGGGTGTTGTGTCGGCTAGCCTTGTTTCACGATAGGCGCTATCACGACCGGGTACGGATTTAGGGTCGTGACATAAATATACGGTTTAATACCTAAATCTACTCCAAATGAGATCAAATTTGAAACATAGCCTCCAAATGTCAGCAGGAACAAACCCCAATCATCAATTTTTCAAAACAACAACAAATCTTATGAACCCATTTTGCAATTAAGAAAAATAAGAAGAAGAAACTCTAAGCAATAGTAAAAATAAAGCGTCATAACAGCTCATCACTTTAAAAAATTATAAACTACCTTAAAATATGTTCACAAACACCATAAAAAATCACTGTCACCTGATGAAGAAGAAGGAGGAGGAGGATGGGAGGAGAAAGAAGGCTGAAGTTGTTTAAAAAATAGGTACAAGTTAAAACTTTTTAAAAAAGTAGGTATAGGTTAAATAGGGGCGACCAAATAGGGCGTCCATGCAATTTTTTGGGTAAAAATAGTGTAGGGTAACCACTTTTTAAAGTGATATTTACTTTTTATCCAGCATTTTCAATGCTTAGCAATAATAGCCACTAGTCTATTAAAATTACTATGAAAAGACTGTATTATCCTTTCTTCTATTTATATCATGTTAGGGAGAAGAACTGGGAGCCGGCGTCTGTGAAACAAAAGATATTTGGTTTTATCTTTTGTCAAAAGATATTCACAGAGGACACTAACTTATTGCAAGTAATATAACGTTTATTGTTAATATAACCAATAAATAGTAAGACAGTTATAGATCCATAAGTGGCAATATGTTTTTGTCAGTATATTCCAATTCTTTGCGTCATGAGCATTACCATAATTTCTACCTATATTGGAGTGGAATCGATTAAAAATGGAGGAAAATAAATTTGAGAATGACAAACTTGCCAATATTTTTGTCCACACAACAACTTAAGAGGAAAATAATTAAAATGGGGGAAATAATGAAATATACATGAAACTAGATAGAAAGAGAGGAAACCATGGAATAATCTCCCAATTGAGTAGAAAACAGAACCTCTAGTATTGTGTTACCACTAGTTTTCTGCTACGTTATGGATCCTGAACTTACAGTTACAAGTTTAAAAATTAAGGACACTTGGTCCTGAACTTCGAGTTCCAAGTTCAAAAGTTAAGGACATTTGGTCCTGAACTTAGACTAACAAGCTCAAAAGGTAAGGACAATAGGTCCTGAACTTACAGTTACAAATTCAAAAGTTAAGGACAATAGGTCCTGAAGTCCTGAATTTAGACTAACAAGCTCAAAAGTTAAGAACAATAAGTCCTGAACTTAGACTTACAAGTTCAAAAGTTAAGGACAAGTAGTCCTTAACTTAGAGTTACAAGCACAGAACTTAAGGACAGGTGGCCCTGAACTTAGACTAACAAGCTCAAAAGGTAAGGACAATAGGTCCTGAAGTCTTGAACATAAAGTTGCAAGTTCAAAAGTTAAGGATACTTGGTCCTGAATTATTATGAGCAGAAGAGTGTTTTCGTCCGGGCAGGTAAAGTTTATTAAAGCAATGGCTAAAGACTAAAGATATTTTAAACAGTGACTTAAAAATAAATACATATATTATTAGTGGCTAACCGTGCACATCCTCATTTTTTGGAGTACAACATTAACTGAGCCTATCTTTACGTCAAGGATGGGCATCCTTAATGGTGTAGCCAATATAAAGGAATTTTTATTACATGTGCAAAACTGTAAATCTAATTACTATTATTATAGAGGTTTCTAAATTATTGGCCTAACATAATTATATTTATCAATTGTGTTTAAAGTAAAAGATTAGGCTCCAATCTTTCTCATTTTAGACTCTAATAACTAGATCTCGAACAAATCCGACGAGCTCAAATCAATATTCAACCACACAGTTTCAAAATCCAATTCTACTTTCTACTCCAAACACCAATAGACTCTCAAATGCAAGTCAAATAACTCAATCGACAACTATTAACAAGTTTTGTAGCTTTGAATCTACAAAATTGGATTCTGCAAAATTATTATTTATTTGAATTGAATTTTATTGTAAACGATTAGGAAAACTTTTGGGAATTTATATCTCTATTTTGAGGATGTTTGGTGAATATTAAAGTTGAATTTGGTTGAATCTCAAGTTAAACTCAAAGGCAAAGATATAAACAGGTTATATGCAAGTTGTATATAAGTTATTTGTAAATTATATGTAAGTTATATATGTCACACCTCCATTTTCCCCATGATAGGGAGTTTTTCCAATTAAAGTGATATTAATCGAAATGAGATTATTTATTCAGAGTCGCCACTTGGAATAATTAATGGTGTCCCAAGTCAACAGTTTATTTTAAATCCCAAATCGACGAAGTTGACTCTTATTTATGGTCTGCTGTAACGACTCGGCCGGTCGTTTTAAGAATTTATGCTCTGATCCCCTATTAACTGCTTCCCCCTATTTGATTCTGCTATTTCGATTCGCCAGGATGTTTGATTTTGAGTTTCGGAGTGTTTTGGGACACTTAGTCCCTAAATGAGAGCTTAAGCTTTAGAATTTGGACCTTAGTCGGAGCAGTGTGAAGACGGCCTCGGAATAGAATTCTGTCAGTTCCGTTAGCTCCGTTGGGTAATTTCGGGCTTAAGGGCATGTTCGGATTGTATTTTGGAGGTCCATAACTTATTTAGGCTTGAATTGCCGAAAGTTGAATTTTTGAAGTTTCCGGTTCATAGTGGGATTTCGATATCGGGGTTGGAATAGAATTCCGGAAGTTGGAATAGCTCCGTAGTGTTGAATGTGATGTGCTTGCAAAATTTCAGGATATTCGGGCGAGGTTTGATAGACGTTTTTATCGAAAGCATAATTTCAGAGTTTTTGGAGTTCCTAGGCTTGAATCCAATGTTAAATTGGTGTTTTGATATTGTTTTAAGCATTTCGAAGATTGGAACAAGTTTGAATGATGTTTTAGGATTGGTTGACATGTTTGGTTGAGGTTCCGGGGGCCTCGGGTGTGTTTCGGATGCTCAACGAGTCATTTTTGGAACTTATTGAATTGTAGAAAAAGTTGCAGCAGTCAGTTCTAGTTTCCTTCTTTGCGTTTGCGAGTGGGGTCTCACGTTCGCGAAGAGGAGCTGGGGATGGTGAAGGGTTAAGGCTTCGCGTTCGCGAAGAAGAGCTGGGGCTGGTGAAGGGTTAATGCTTCACATTCGTGAAGGTATTCCCACGTTCGCGAGGCTGTGGGATCTTAAACCTATGCGTTCGCGTAGGAGAAGGGAAGTTGGTCATCAAGTTGGCGACTTGGGCATCGCGTTCGTGAAAGAGGAAAGATGGACCAAGCGGAATATAAATTTCAAAGGCGAGGTTTTAGCCATTTTTGTGAAAAATAGAGCTTGGGAGCTCGGATTTGAGCGAGGTTTTGAAGGATTTTCAGATATATCAATTAGGTAATGATTCTTAACTCCTTTTTGCTTATAACCCATTAATCTAAACATGAATTCATCATTTAATTTCGGAATTGGGATGAAAATTAGAAGAAAATTCTTAGACCTAAATTTCGAGTTTTGATTGAGGATTTGACATTGGATTTGGATAATTTTGATATGGTTAGACTCGTGAGAGTATGAGGATTCTAAAAATGTAAATTTTACTCGATTTTGAGATGTGGGTTCGGGGGCATTTTGGTCATTTTACCTAATTTCGCGTATTAGCTTTGAACTTATTTGTGGAATCAGTTACTTAAAGTGATATTTACATTATGTAATTGAATTGAATAGATTTAAGCCATTTGGAGTCAAGTACTCATGGCAAGAACGTGGTTTCGGGTTGATTTTTAGCCGGTTCGAGGTAAATGGTTTGCCTAACCTTGTGTGGGGGAAACTCCCCTTAGGATTTGGTATTATTGATATTTGAAATTCCTTGTACGTGAGGTGACGAGTGCGTACTTGTGCTAATTATTGGAAAATATGGTTTTCATTAAGTAATTATAATTGTGTTTCTTTTCCTGTTTATATTACTTGCAATTTAAGCCTGTTGTTAGCTTAGGGAAGCATGCTTAATTGACTTAATTGCTTTACTTGCTCAAACTGCCTTATTTAGATTATGTGTAGCATGCTAGGCTAGAAATACCTGTTTTACCTTGGTATAAAATTTGAATTGAATTGTCTATTCTTCGTGTTATTGCTGTGTGTTTACTTTGGAACTACGGGACGGTATCCCGGGGGATCCCCTTGTGTATTTCCTTTGGGACTACGGATTGGTATTCTGGTACATCCCCCTGCACATTTACATTGGAACTACGGGATTGCACCCGATAGAATCTCCGTATACTAGATATTTACATTTGGGACTACGGATCGGATTTTTGGTAGATCCCCGCGCATTATGAATTGGACTATGGGACTGCACCCGGAAGATCCACTGGATATTTATATTTGGGGACTACAGGACGGTATCTTGGGAGATCCCCGGTTGTTATCTCTGTGTTGAGTTGTACTCCTTTCCGTGATTATTTTGTCTCTGTTATAATTGTTGTTGTTCTTTATATTCTGTGTTATTTCTTGCTATTGCACTTAGTTGTACTGTCTCATTCTATAGTGCTATACCTTATATTTCATTTAATCTCAGTAGGGCCCTGACCTTCCTTGTCACTACCCGACCGAGGTTAGGCTTGGCACTTACTGAGTACCGTTGTGGTGTACTCATGCCCTTTCTACGCATGTTTTTCATGTGCATATCCAAGTACTTCCACTTAGACTTATCACACTTGAGGCGAGGCACTTTCGTAGAGATTTCGAAGTATATCTGCCGCGTTCGCAGACCGAGGAGTCCCTTTCTATTCTCAGTACTAGTATAGCCCTTCTATATTTTCCTTGTTGATAGATATTTATGGAGTTAAAGCTTTTTATGTAAACTCTTAGCTGGTGATTCATGGGGTTCTGGATTTTGGGAGTGTAAGGTTGAGATTCTTGTACTATGATATGCCAGGCGACAACTTAAACACTGTTTCATTTTATTATCTCAATTTTTAATTATTTTCTTTCCGCAATTGTTTCTTTTCTGCATTTGTTAGGCTTACCTAGTCATAGAGACTAGGTGCCATCACGATAGTTCACGGAGGGCGAACTGGAGTCGTGACAAGTTGGTATCAGAGCTCTAGGTTCATAGGAGTCATGAATGACAGGCCGGTTTATAAAGTCTCGTGGATCGGTACGGAGACGTCTGTACTCATCTACGAGAACCTATGTAACGTTTAGGAAAATTCTACTTCATTTGATTTCCTTGTCGTGTTAGATTTTGATATCACAATTCTAAACTTCTGTCTTCTATTCTCTCATAGATAGTGAGGACACGTGCTACCAGAGATGATCAGGCACCCGCGCCCCCTACTGGAGCCGTCAGAGGCCGAGGACGCGCACGCGGTGCAGCCAGAGCACCCGCACGAGCTGCCACCCAGGTACCACCAACAGTTCCAGCCGGAGTCCAGGCGCCTGATACGCCTACTGCTACTACCACTCTAATGCTTCAGGAGACTCTTGCGCAGTTCATGAGCATGTACACCACTCTGACTCAGGCATGGTTGCTTCCCCTTGCTGCAGCTACATCTCAGACCAGGGGAGGAGCACAGACTCCCACCGTTCGCACTCCTAAGCAGCGAGTGCATATTGATCAGGTCCTAGAGATTATTCATGTATAGCCTGCAGTCCCATATCAGCCTGAGGATAGGGCAGCGATTTCCGAGAATGAGCAGCTGAGGCTTGAGAGGTTCAAGAAGTACAATCCTCCTGTATTCAGTGGTCTAGCATCAAATTATGGTCTAAGATTTCTAGATGAGTGCCACTGTATTCTCCATACCATGGGTATATCAGGATCGAGCGGGGTTTCCTTCACTACCTTCCAGCTTCGAGGAGCCACCTATGAGTGGTGGCGTACCTATGAGTTAGACAGTCCAGATGAGGCTGCTTCCCTGACTTGGACTCAGTTTTCAGATATGTTCCTGAGAGCCTCAGGGACGCATGGCGTGCAGAGTTTGAGCATTTGCGCCAGGGTACTATGACTGTCTCGGAGTATGCTGTCCGTTACACTAGCTTGGCTAGACATTCCCCAGCATTGGTTTCTATTGTTCGTAAGAGGGTTCGCTGGTTTATTGAGGGGCTTATTCCCAGCATCAGGTCTAGCATGGCTCGTGAGTTGGAGATGGATATTTCTTATCAGCAGGTGGTAAGCATTGCTAAGAGGATTGAGGGTATGCATACTAGGGATAGAGAGATGAGGGAGGCCAAGAGGTCTCGAGAGTCGGGCCATTATTCTGGTGCCCATGCCCCAGCTGCAGGTCGTCATGGTAGGGTCTATATGAGTCGCCCTGTTCATTTAGCTCTTCAAGCAGCTAGTGGTATTCTAGCTCCTCATAGGCCTCATGAGCCTTATTATGCACCTCCAGTATCTAGTGTGCCTCCTGCGCGGGGTGCTTTCAGTGATTAGTCCAGCAGACCTGGCCCGAACTAGTCACAGCCACCATGTCCTCCCATAGCTTGTTTTGAGTGTGGTGACACACGCCATGTGGTGAGGTATTTCCCCAGACTTAGGAGGGGTGCACCTATACAAAATTCTCAGCCACAGCGTGCCCCCAGAGTTCTCAGGCTATGGTTACAACTCCAGTTGCTACCCCACCTGCTCAGCCAGCTAGAGGTAGATATCGGGGAGGTAGAGGCCAGATACTATGCCCTTCCTGCCTATATCGAGGTTGTCGTCTCCGATTCTGTCATCACAGGTATTGTCCTGGTTTGTCATAGAGATACATCGATTTTATTCGATCCAAGCTCCACCTATTCTTATGGATCTTCTTATTTTGCTCTGCATTTGGGTGTATCTCGGGATTCTTTGAGTTCCCCTATTTATGTTTCCATTCCTGTGGAAGATTCTCTTATTGTGGACCACGTTTATCGGTCGTTTGTGGTTTCCCTTAGTAGTTTTGACACTAGAGTCGATTTATTATTGATCAGCATGGTAGATTTTGATGTTATTTCGGGCATGGACTAGTTGTCGCCCCATTATACTATTCTTGATTGTCATGCCAAAACCGTGACGCTGGCTATGCTAGGTGTACCGCGTGTTGAGTGGAGAGGTACTTTAGATCACACTTCCAATCGAGTTATTTCTTTCCTTAAGGTTCATTGTATGGTTGAGAAGGGGTGTGGCACATATCTATCTTATGTTAGAGATGTCAGTATTGATACCCCTACAGTTGATTCAGTCCCAGCAGTACGGGATTTTCCTGATGTGTTTCCAGCTGATCTTCCGGGCATGCCGCCCGATAGAGATATTGATTTTGGCATTGACGTGTTGCCGAGCACTCAGCCTATTTTTATTCCTTCATATCGTATGGCCCCTCCTGAGTTGAAGAAGTTGAAGGATCAGTTACAGGAATTGCTTGATAAGGGTTTTATTTGGCCCAGTGTATCACCTTGGGGTGCTCCTGTCTTGTTTGTGAAGAAAAAGGATAGTTCTATGTGTATGTGTATTGATTATCGCCCGTTGAACAAAGTTACAGTGAAGAACCATTATCCTTTGCCCCATGTTGATGATTTATTTGTCCGGCTTCAGGGCGCACGAGTGTTTTATAAGATTGACTTGCGCTCAGGTTACAATCAGTTGAAGATTCAGGAGCCAGATATCCGGAAGACTTCTTTTAGGACTCGATATGGTCATTAGAGTTCCTTGTTATGTCATTTGGGCTGACCAATGCTCCAGCAGCCTTTATGCATTTGATGCACAGTGTATTCCGGCCGTATCTTGACTCGTTCGTCATTGTTTTTATTGATAATACTCTGGTGTATTCCCCGAATCGGGAATATCATGAGCAGCACCTGAGGACTGTGCTTCATACTTTGAGGGAAAAGAAGTTATATGCAAAGTTCTCAAAATGTGAGTTTTGGTTGGATTCTGTGGCATTCTTAGGCCACATGGTATCGAGTGAGGGTATTCAGGTGGATCCGAAGGAAGTGGAGGCAGTGCAGAGTTGGCCTAGACCATCCTTAGCCACAAAGATCCGCAGTTTTCTTGGCTTGGCGGGTTACTACCGTCATTTTGTTGAGGGGTTTTCATCGATTGCATCCCCTATGACCAGGCTGACCCAGAAGGGTGCTCCGTTCCAATGGATGGAAGAGTGTGAGGCGAGCTTTCAGAAGCTCAAGACAGCTTTGACTACAGCCCCAATTTTGATATTGCCTATAGGTTCGGGGTCTTATACTGTCTATTGTAATGCCTCTACGATTGGCCTTGGAGCGGTATTAATGTAGGACGGTAGGTTGATTTCCTACGCGTCTAGATATTTGAAGGTACATGAGAAGAATTATCATGTCCATGATCTCGAGTTAGCTTCCATTGTTCATGCCTTGAAGATTTGGCATCATTATTTGTACAGTGTGCCTTGTGAGATTTATACTAATCACCGAAGTTTACAGCATCTGTTCAAGTAAAAGGATCTTATTTTGTGCCAGGAGAGGTGGTTAGAGCTACTGAAAGACTATGATATCACTATTTTGTATCACCCGGGAAAAGCCAATGTGGCGGCCAATGCTTTGAGTCACCGGGCAGAGAGTTTGGGGAGTTCGGCTTATTTACCAGCAGTAGAGAGGCCCATGGCAATTTCAGGCCTTAGCCAGCTAGTTTGTGAGATTGGATCTTTCGGAGCCTAGCCGGGTTCTAGCTTGCGTGGTTTCTCGGTCTTCCTTATTTGATCGTATTAGGGAGCGTCAGTTTGATGACCCTCATTTACTTATACTCAAGGACAAAGTGTTACATGGTGATTCCATAGATGTGACTATTGGTGATTATGGGGTATTGAGAATGCAGGGTCAGATTTGTGTACCCAATGTTGATGGACTTCGGGAGTCGATTCTAGAGGAGGCCCATAGTTCGCGGTATTCCATTCATTCGGGTCCTGCGAAGATGTACCATGATTTGAGGCAGCACTATTGGTGGAGGCGGATGAAGAAAGATATAGTTGGGTTTGTAGCTCGGTGCCTCAATTGTCAGCAGGTGAAGTATGAGCACCAAAGACCGGGTGGGTTGCTTCAGCATATAGAGATTCCGGAGTGGAAGTTGGAGCGGATCACCATGGACTTTGTAGTTGGGCTCCCACGAACTTTGAGGAAGTTCGATGCCATTTAGGTGATTGTGGATCGGCTGACCAAGTCTGCACATTTCATTCCGGTGTATACTACCTATTCTTCGGAGCGTCTGGTGGAGATTTATATCCGGGAGATTGTTCGTCTGCATGGTGTTCTAGTTTCCCTCATTTCAGATAGAGGTACTCAGTTCATATCACAGTTCTGGAGGACCGTACAGCATAAGATAGGTACTCGGGTGGAGTTGAGTACAACATTTCACCCTCAGACAGACGGACAGTCCGAGCGCACTATTCATATTCTTAAGGATATGCTCCGTGCGTGTGTGATTGAGTTTGGAGGGTCTTAGGATCAGTTCTTGCTATTGGCGGAGTTTACCTACAACAACACCTATTAGTCCAGCATTCAAATGGCACCGTATGAGGCTTTATATGGTAGGCGGTGTATATCCCCGGTGGGTTGGTTTGAGCCGGGTGAGACTATATTATTGGGCACAGACTTGGTTTAGGATGCTTTGGAAAAGGTTAAGGTGATTCAGGATAGACTCCGTACAGCCCAATCCAGATAGAGGAGTTACGCGGACCGGAAAATTCGTGATGTTTCCTATATGGTTGGAGAGCGAGTTCTGCTTCGGGTTTCACCTATGAAGGGCGTTATGAGATTTTGGAAGAAAGGGAAGTTGAGTCCGAGGTTTATTGGTCCTTATGAGAAGCTTGCCTTACCTCCCAGCTTGGCAGGAGTTCATCTGGTATTTCATGTTTCGATACTCCGGAGGTATCACGGTGATCCGTTGCACGTGTTGGATTTCAGTTCACTCCAGTTGGACAAGGATCTATCTTATGTTGAGGAGCCAGTGGCAATATTGGACAGGCAGGTTCGGAAGCTGAGGTCAAAGAACATTGCCTTAGTAAAGGTTCAGTGGCGGGGTCAGCCGATCAAGAAGGCGACCTGGGAGACCGAGCAGGATATGCGTAGTCGTTACCCTCATCTTTTCACTACTTCAGGTATGTCTCTATACTCGTTCGAGGACGAACGAATGTTTAAGTGTAGGAGGATGTAACGATCCGGTCAGTCGTTTTAAGAATTTATGCCCCAATTCCCTATTAACTGCTTTCCCCGTGTTTAATTCTACTATTTTGATTCACCGGGATGTTTGGTTTTGAGTTTCGGAGTGTTTTGGGATACTTAGTCCCTAAATGAGAGCTTAAGCTTTAGAATTTGGACTGTAGTCGGAGCAGTGTGAAGACGGCCTCGGAATGGAATTTCGTCGGTTCCATTAGCTCCGTTTGCTGATTTTGGGCTTCGGGGCATGTTCGGATTGGGTTTTGGAGGTCCGTAGCTTATTTAGGCTTGAATTGCCGAAAGTTGAATTTTTGAAGTTTCCGGTTCGATAGTGAGATTTTGATATCGGGGTCAGAATGGAATTCCGAAACTTGGAGTATCTCTTCGTAGTGTTGAATGTGACGTGCTTGCAAAATTTCAGGTCATTCGGGTGAGGTTTGATAGACTTTTTGATTGAAAGCGTAATTTGAGAGTTTTTGGAGTTCTTAGGCTTGAATCCAATGTTAAATTGATGTTTTGATGTTGTTTTGAGCGTTCCGAAGATTGGAACAAGCTTGAATGAAGTTTTAGGATTGGTTGGCATGTTTGGTTGAGGTCCCGGGGGCCTCAGGTGTGTTGCGGATGCTTAACGGGTCATTTTTTGAACTTAGTGAATTGCAGAAAAAGTTGCAGCAGTCAGTTCTGATTTCCTTCTTTGCGTTCGCGAGTGGGGTCTCGCGTTCGCAAAGAGGAGTTGGGGATGGTGAAGGGTTAATGTTTCGCGTTCGGGAAGGTATTCCTGTGTTCGCGAGGCTGTTGGATCTTATACCTACACGTTCGCGAAGGTTGTCCCGCGTTCATGTAGAAGGAGGGAAGTTGGTCATCGCGTTCGCGAAAGAGGAAAGCTGGACCAAGCGGAGTTGTGCTACGCGAATGCGAGGTTCCTTTCGCGTTCGCGAAGAAGGAATTTACTGGGCAGAATATCAATTTCAAAGCCGAGGGTTTAGCCATTTTTGTGAAAACTAGAGCTTGAGAACTCGGATTTGAGCGAGGTTTTGAGGGATTTTCAGAGATATCGATTGGGTAAAGATTCTTAACTCCTTTTTGCTTATAACCCATTAATCTAAACATGAATTCATCATTTAATTTCGGAATTGGGATGAAAATTGGGGGAACGTTCTTAGACATAAATATCGAGTTTTGATTGGGGATTTGACATTGGATTTGGATAATTTTGGTATGGTTAGACTTGTGAGAGTATGAGAATTCTGAAAATGTAAATTTTACCCGATTCCGAGATGTGGGCCCGAGGGAAATTTTGGTCATTTTACCTAATTTCGCGTATTAGCTTAGAATTTAGTTGTGGAATCAGTTACTTGAAGTAATATTTACATTATGCAATTGAATTGAATAGATTTGGGCCATTAGGAGTCGAGTACTCGTGGAAAGAACGTGATTTCGGGTTGATTTTGAGACGGTTCGAGGTAAGTGGCTTTCCTAACCTTGTGTGGGGGAAACTCCCCTTAGGATTTGTTATTATTGATATTTGAAATGCCTTGTACGTGAGGTGACGGGTGCATACTTGTGCTAATTGTTGGAAATCCGGTTTTTGTTAAGTAATTATAATTTTGTTTCTTTTCCTGTTTATATTACTTGCAATTTAAGCCTGTTGTTAGTTTAGGGAAGCATGCCTAATTGATTGAATTGTTTTACTTCTCAAACTGCCTTATTTGGATTATGTGCAGCATGTTAGACTAGAAATACCTATTTTACCTTGGTATGGAATTTGAATTGAATTGTCTATTCTTCGTGTTGTTGTTGTGTGTTTACCTTGGGACTACGGGACGGTATCCCGAGAGATCCCCCCTGTGTGTTTACTTTGGGACTACAGATTGGTATTCCGGTAGATCTCCTTGCACATTTACGTTGGAACTACGGGACTGAACTCGGTAGATTTTCCCTGTACTAGATATTTACATTTAGGACTACGATTCGGATTTTTGGTAGATCCTCGCGCATTATGAGTTGGACTACGGGACTGCACCCGGGAGATCCACTGGATATTTAAATTTGGGGACTACAGGACGGTATCCTGGGAGATCCCCGGTTGTTATGTCTGTGTTGAGTTGTACTCCTTTCCGTGATTATTTTGTCTCTGTTATAGTTGATGTTGTTCTTTCTATTATGTGTTATTTCTTCCTGTTGCACTTAGTTGTACTGTCTCATTCTATACTCTTATACCTTATATTTCATTTAATCTCAGTAGATCCCTGACCTTCCTCGTGACTACCCGACCGAGGTTAGGCTTGGCACTTACTGAGTATCGTTGTGGTGTACTCATGCCCTTTCTGCGCATGTTTTTCATGTGCATATCCAGGTACTTCCACTCAGTCTTATCACACTTGAGGCGAGGCGCTTTCGTAGAGACTTCGAGGTATATCTGCCGCGTCCGCAGACCAGGGAGTCCCTTTCTATTCTCAGTACTAGTATAGCCCTTCTGTATTTTCCTTTTTGATAGATATTTCTGAAGTTAGAGCTTTTTATGTAAACTCTTAGCTTATGATTCATGAGGTTCCGGATTTTGGGAGTGTTAGGTTGAGATTTTTGTACTATTATATGCCAGGCGACAACTTAAACACTGTTTCATTTTATTATCTCGGTTTTTAATTATTTTCTTTCTACAATTATTTTTTTCGGATTTGTTAAGCTTACCTAGTCATAGAGACTAGGTGCCTTCACGATAGTTCACTGAGGGCGAACTAGGGTCGTGACATCTGCAAACACAGAAGATCGGGTAAGGAATTCTGTTAACTCGAGAGAAGTTATGAGGCACTCTCGAGTTTCGTGATTTTAGCACGGTCGTTCAACTATTAATAATTGGCCTAATTATCTGATTTATTACATGTTTAAAACCAATTGTGTATTTTTAACTTTCTAACCGCTTTTAATTAGAATTTTAATTGCTCTTAGGATTTATGAAATTTATTTAAATAAGTCGTGATGTCGCGCACTAATTGTCTTTGAACATATTGCGAATCGCGCCACGTAAAACGCACCCGTAATTTAGAACATATTTATTTTTATTATTAATTAATTGGGAGTTATGGTCGAGTCACGTGAAACACACATTCGAATTGGGATGTATCGTGATCATGCCACGGGAACCGTATTCATAGCCACAATGATTTATTATTAATCGCGCCTAAAGCCAGGTCCGATGTTTGAATTATTTTTCTAAACTACTCTGAGATTATTGTGAGGCCATGAGTTATAGAAGTCAATTGTAGATGAAGTGTAAAATCTAATTATAGAGAATTAGCACGATCATTGATATATCTAAGTTGCTGGAAGCATTTGACAAATATGCAGTATAAATTATTAAACAAGTTAGACCATAATCTATAAATTAGTAATCATCTGAAAAGCAATGATGTAAAATAATGTAATGAAACCATAAGATCATTACACATTCCAACTACGTAATTAACACACCACACTTATCAAATTACCCTTATGACCAAAGATTTAAACCCAAGTAGCTATTATAATGAAAAAGTCAACAACGAAACTTATTATAGGCAAGTGTGTATATATATATATATAAAGAAAACAAACATCATCATCATTCATCCAAATCTCAGAGCAGAAATAACATATGAATTAAAAGGGGGCAAAAGCAATGGAGGAAGGATTAAGAATGAACCTCAATATGACACTTTCTTTAATTTATAATGAAACTTCACGTACAGAACCGCTAGCTACTAGTCATGTCTGTTAGAACACATCAGTACCAAGATTACGAGATCGGAACCGTGAACCTCGAACAAAACCACGAACGGACAACCTCGCCTGGAAACTAGGACCTCATCAAAAGAAGAACGATATTTTTTGGTGTGTTGTTCCGGTGGCAAAGCAATTCAGAGAACAAACTTCAAGCTTGCTCAAAACTTTGTGAAGGTACAACCACAAGAAACGTAATGCAATTTTTCAACTTTGAACTCAAATCAAACAGAAGCATGACACTATTTCACTTTACCAAGATACCAGATCTTAGAACCCACATGAAATTCATGTCTGAAGGAGCTGAATCGGAAAAATGGACAATAAATGAAAGGGATTTTTCGAAATTGACATGCACCCTTAATCGCTAACTTCTACTAATGAATGGATGAGATGTCCTTGTCCAAAATTAGTGTTAATGAATTTGAGAATTGGGTGGCGGCGTTGGTTTGAGAATGATAGAGGGGTGGGCGGCGTTGGCTGGACAAATGGAACAAGGCTGCCTTTTTTGAGCCTCAAGAATGAGAGGCGGCTGCTGATGATTACAGGCGTAGGAATTTTGGAGATTAAAAGGTTGTCACGACCCAAATTTCATTAAAGATCGTTGTGACAACCCGGCCAATCGTCTTATGAGTTACCACTCCATTTTTCTCCATTTCTGCTTCTTTAAGCTTCGGTTATCCGTGTTATGTAGTAATGGGTTGATCTGATCGAATCTGGAATGGTTTTGGTAAGGTTTGAGACACTTAGTCTCTAAAAGTAGCTTTAGAGTTAAAAAAATCAACCGAGAGTTGACTTATGTGTAATCGACCTCGGAATGCGGATTTTATGGCTCGGATAGATTCGTTAGTTGATTTAGGACTTAGGAGTGTGTCCGAAATATTTTTTTGATGTCCAGTGTAGAATTAAGTTTGAATTGGCGAAAGTTAGTTTTTGGCGATTTCGGCAGTGGAAAATAGGCTATCGAGATCGGAAAGGAATTCCGATAGTTGGAACAGGTTCGTAATGTTATTTTGGATATGTATGCAAAATTTCAGGACAATCAGAGTTGTTTTGGATAGTTTCGGCGTCATTGGTGGAATTTAGGAATTTCAAAGTTCATAGACTTGAATTTGATGTGAGTTTGGTGTTTTGATGTTGTTTTTGGTATTTCAAAGGCTCGACTACATTCGAATGATGTTAGGGGACGTGTTGAGATATTTGTTGAGATTTCCGAGGGCCTCGGGTGGATCTCGAAAGGTTAACGGATCAATTTAAACTAGAAGAAAAGCTGCTGCATTTTTTATAGCAGCATGAACAGTAACTCAGATCAACAGTACTCGGGTGAACAGTAACTCCGGCGAACTGTACTCGGGTTAATAGTATTTGGGTGAACATTAAAACGCGTGAGCAGTATTTAAATAAACCCTTCGCGACCATTAAACCCTTTTACACCATTTTTTGAACGGGAAAAGAGCTTTGAGGCGATTTTGAAGAGAGGAAATCATTGTTCTTCATTGAGGTAAGGATTTTGGACCCTAAAACTCGATTATTTGTGATAAAGGAACAAAATATCAGTGTTTAATTCATGAAAATCAGTAGAAAAAGGTGGAGTTAGGGCTTGAGATTATGAGACCTTCTAGGGATATTTTGAGGGGTCAAACAAACTCCGATTTTCGAGTTATTTATATGTACGGACTCGTGAAATTATGAAGAACATTTTGGTGTAAAGTTTGTCCAGATCCGGGATGCAGGCCCAAGGGTTGGGTTTTGACTGATTTCGGATTTTGTGCTTAAAATCAATATTTTTCAATTGGAATTTATTAGTTTAGCATAATTTGATGATAGAAATCTGAACTTGGTAGATTTGGAGCACTCGGAAGTTGGTTCGAGAGGCAAGCGTGTTGCAGAGTAGCTTTTCGGGCTAGTTCGAGGTGAGTAATGATTTTAAATGTTGTTCTGTGGGTATGAAACCCCAGATTATACAACGTTTGGCTGTGTTGAGGAGACGCACACTCTAGATGACGAGCGTGGGGTCATGCACCATTGGGGATTGTGACTTAGTCCATCCCGAATAACTATTTTTCTGTATATTTGGTAGATAATTATTTGATATTATTATACTTTGGGCTACAGGCCATATTTGGGCTTCATGCCAACTGTTCGAACCCTTAGGGGATCGTTAATGATATTTGACTCACTGTTTGATTTCATACTTGTGCTCAATCATGCTAGATCTTTCAATGTTTTCAAAACTCAGCTATGTTAATCTATTTTAGAAAACTTAAATGATGTTTTAAAGATATTTTGAGCTGAGCTGCATATTTTTACTATTGCTCGAAGGGCTTATGAGATTTTAACTGAGTAAGGCTGATGGCTTGTATTGTGAGGATACTTTTGGGTCGGGTTGCATACCGCAACAGTGATACACTAATTATGTTAATGAGGTTGAGGACCTGAGATTGTACGCCACTAGGTGGCTTGATATTGATATGAGGTCGAGAGCCTGTTTATGATGCCACGAGGTGGCTTGATATTGCGCTTGGGCCGTAAGGGGCCCCTCTAGGAGTCTGCACACCCCCAGTGAGCGCGGGTATCCATTGTGACATAAGATATAGCCCGAGGGTCTGGTATTGTTCTGCTAATTTGATGTTATTGTGCCCGCATGGTAGTTCTTATGTGTTTACCATTCCTAGTTGTTTTTCCTATCTATTGTTGACTGCTTAAAAAGGTGTTTTTATGAGATTTCATCATTAAATTGTGTTGCTGATTTTGTTATGCCTCTGATAGCTAAATGTTATGTTTAATGTGATTTTATATTGTTCAGTCTTCATTTATTCTTATTGCTCACTAAGTTGGAAGTACTTACTTTATTCCCTGCACCTCTATATGCAGATTCGGGCGCTACAGGTCCTACTACTGAGGGTTAACAGTCCCAGCAGATCTTCGGAGGTTTACAAGGTAGCTGTTTGGTAATTCGTAGCCCAGTGCAACCTCCCTCTATCTTATTTCTTTTCTGATTCAGTTATTTAGTAGTGGAGTAAACTTTCAGACTGGTAGTATTGTTTTAGATGATCATGACTGGTGACACCCCGATATCAGGCTGTGTTGGCTTTTATTTCCGCAAATTATACTGTTAAATGCTTATTAGGGATTTTATTTCTGATTAAAGACTTAGTAGTTATTATTTTAATTGCTTAAAGTGAATTGGAAGTGAGTCGGCTGACATTGTCTTCACGAGAGGCGTCATCGCGACCGGATTGGGTTTAGGGTCGTGAAAAGTTGGTATCAAAGCCTAGGTTACATAGGTTTCACGAGTCATGAGCAGGTTTAGTAGAGTCTCGCGGATCGGTACGGAGACGTCTATATTTATCCTCGAGAGGCTGTAGAACCTTTAGGAAAAATTCAATATTCTTGAAATTCTTGTCGTGCGAATTTGTTGATCCGAGAATTAAACTTCTGTTATTCTATTCTCTCACAGATGGTGAGGACATGCGCTACCGATTAGGATGGAAGACTACCAGTACCACAAGTTGGAGCCACTAGAGACCGAGGATGCAGTCGAGGCCGTGGTAGGGGTAGAGGTGCAGCCCACACAGCAGCTGGGGCAGCACCTGCAAATCTACCAACTGCCCTAGTTCAGGATCAGGTCCCGGCTATGGATGCTCTAGCAGCACCCGCTCAGGCACCAGCTATGCCCATTGTGATTCTGGTTCTTCAGGAGACTTTGGCCCAGATATTGACCTTATGTACGAGTCTTGCTCAGGTGGTCGCGGTTTCTACTGTCACATCCACTTCTCAGGCAGGGGGAGGCTCTCAGACTCCATCCACTCGCACACCTATTCCGGTAGTTTAGGGAGTGTAGACACCGGAGGCACATCCAACCCAGCTGGTTGCAACTACTCAGGATTATGTAGTTCTTGCTATGCCAAAGGACAAGCAGCGCAGGTTGGAGAGGTTTGGTAGACTTCATCCTCCGACCTTCAGTGGTGTAGAGGGCGAGGATGCCCAAGGTTTCTCAGATAAGTGTTAGAGGATGCTTCGTACAATAGGTATTTTGGAGACCAGCGGGGTCGCTTTCACTACTTATCAGTTTTCTGGAGCTGCCTTCACTTGGTGGGAGACATTTGAGAGGCGTAGGCCAGTTGGTGCAGTACCTCTTACCTGGCAGCAGTTCTCCGTTCTCTTTCTGGAGAAATATGTGTCGTAGTCTCGCAGGGAGCAGCTACGTAGGGAGTTTGAGTGGTTGCATCAGGGAGAGATGACTGTGATGCAGTACGCATAATATTTTCTGAGTTAGCTCGTCATGTGATTTGGTTAGTCCCAACAGATAGAGAGAGGATTAGGAGGTTTGTTGATGGCCTCACTTATCAGCTTCGCATTCTTATGACTAGGGAAAGGGTGACTGGTGCTATGTTCGAGGAGGCTGTGGATATTGTCCGTGAGCTTGAGTCTGTTCATAGCCAGGATCAAGAGGAGAGGGAGGCCAAGAGGCCTCGAGGATCTGGTAGTTATAGTGGTGCTCCATTGAGAGGTCAATTTCAGCACGGCAGAGGTCGTCCATTCAGGCAGGCTTAGCCAGATCGCCTAGGTTATCGTGGTGCGTCGTCGGGTCATGGTTATCATAGTTCTCAGCAAGGCCAGTCATCACTTAGTGCCTTTCTAGCTCAGAGTTCGTCCCGTGCTCCACTAGTTCAGGGATCCTCTACACTATGTGCATCTGCTAGTCACTTCGGTGCGAGGGGTTCCCTTCAGTCCCCTTCTCCAGCACCTGGGAGTTGTTATGAGTGCGAAGAGATGGGTCATATGTGGAGGTAGTGTCCTCGTTGTCTCGTGAATTCATCTCAGCAGATAGGTTAGTCATTGGCTTCAGCGCCAGTTGCTTCATCACCACCTGCCAAACCAGATAGGGGTGGAGGTCAGTTAACTATGGTCACCCTAAAGTGGGAGGCCGATCAGGTGGTGGTCAGGCCAGTTTCTATGCACTTCTAGCTAGACTCAATGCTATGCTTCCGATATTATCATTACAGGTACTATTTCAGTCTGCCACAAAGATGCCTCTGTATTATTTGATCCCGGTTCCACCTTTTCTTATGTGTCATCATACTTTGCTCGTTATTTGGGTACGCCCCATGAGTCGCTGGTTTCTCCTGTTCATGTATCTACCCCGGTGGGCGATACTGTTATTGTAGACCGTGTGTACCAGTCGTATATGGCAACTATTGGGGGTATGGAGACCCTTGTAGATTTGTTATTATTGTGTATGGTGGATTTCGATGTCATTAGGGCATGTATTGGTTATCTCCGTGTTGTGTTATTCTGGCTGTCATGCCAAGATAGTCACATTGGCTATACCGAGTGTGCCATGGATCAAGTGGCGAGGCTTAACTGATTATGTTCCCAGTAGGGTAATCTCTTTCTTAAAGGCCCAGCGTATGGTTGGGAAGGGATGTCTTTCGTATCTAGCCTTTGTGAGGGATGTCGGAGCTGAGACTCCCAGTATTGATTATGTTCCAGTTGTGAGGGATTTTCCCGATGTGTTCCCTGTAGACCTGTCAGGCATGCGACCGGACATGGATATTTATTTTAGTATTGACCTGGTGCCGGGCACTCAGCCCATTTCTATTCCGCCATACCGTATGGCCCCAGTGGACATGAAAGAGTTAAAGGAGAAGCTTCAGGAACTCCTTGATAAGGGGTTCATTCGGCCTAGTATGTCGCTTTGGGGCACGGCGGTTCTATTTGTGAAGAAGAAGGATGGCACTATGAGAATGTGCATTGATTATAGGCAATTGAACAAGGTAACAGTTAAGAACAAGTACCCTTTGCCTCGCATTGATGATTTATTCGACCAGCTTCAGTGAGCGAGAGTGTTCTCCAAGATTGATCTCCGTTCAGGCTATCACCAGTTGAAGATCAGGGACTCGGATATTCTCAAGGTAGCTTTCAGGACCAGACATGGTCATTATGAGTTCTTGGTGATGTCTTTTGGGCTGACTAATGCCCCAGCAGCGTTCATGAAATTGATGAACATCGTGTTCCGGCCTTATCTTGACTCGATAGTCTTCATTGATGATATTCTGGTATATTCGCGTAGTCAGGAGGAGCACGCAAATCATTTAAGGGTTGTGTTGGAGAGATTGATAGAGGAGAAGCTTTATGCAAAGTTCTCCAAGTGTGAGTTTTGGCTCGATTTAGTGGCATTCTTGGGACACATGGTGTCTAGTGAGGGTATTCAGGTTGATCCAAAGAAGATAGAGGCAGTTTAGAGTTGGCCCAGACCGTCCTCAACCATAGAGATTCGCAACTTTCTTAGTTTGGCGGGTTATTATCGCTGGTTTGTTCAGGGATTCTCATCTATCGCATCGCCCTTGACCAAGTTGACTCAGAAGGGTGCTTCATTTGTATGGTCGAACGAGTGTGAGGAGAGATTTCAGAAGCTTAAGACAGCTTTGACCACAACTCCAGTATTAGTTTTGTTGTCACCTTCAGGTTCATATACCGTGTATTGTGATGCTTCGAGGGTCGGTATTGGTTGTGTATTAATGAAGGAGGGTAGAGTTACTACTTATGCTTCTCGTTAATTGAAGCCCCATGAGAAGAACTACCCTGTTCATGATTTGGAGTTGGCTATCATAGTTCATGCATTATAGATTTGGAGGCATTACTTGTATGGTGTGTCTTGTGAGTTTTTTACTGATCATCGCAGCTTCCAGCACTTGTTCAAACAAAAATATCTCAATTTGATGCAGCGGAGGTGGTTGGAGTTGCTTAAGGATTATGATATCACTATATTGTACCATCCGTGGAAGGCCAATGTGGTGGCCGACGCTCTGAGCCGAAAGGCGGTGAGTATGGGGAGTCTGGCATATATTCTAGTTGGGGAGAGACCTCTTGCCATTGATGTTCAGTCCTTGGCCAATCGGTTCGTAAGGTTGGATATTTCGGAGCCCAGTCGGGTATTAGCTTGTGTGGTTTCTCGGTCTTCCTTATATGATCGAATAAGGGAGCGCCAGTATGATGATCCTCATTTGCTTGTCCTTAAGGCAGAGTTCACCACGATGATGCCAGAGATTTGACCATTGGCGATGATGGGGTGTTGAGGATGTAGAGCCGGATTTGTGTTCCCAATGTAGATGGGCTTCGAGAGTTGATTCTGGAGGAGGCCCATAGCTCGCGGTATTCCATTCATCCGGGTGCAGCGAAGATGTATCAGGATTTTAGGAAGCACTATTGGTGGAGAAGAATGAAGAAATACATTGTGGAATTTGTAGCTCGGTGTCTCAATTGTTAGCAGGTGAAATACGAGCATCAGAGACCGGGTGGCTTGCTTCAGCGGATGGATATTCCATAGTGGAAGTGGGAGAGGATCACTATGGACTTTGTAGTTGAACTTCCACGGACTTTGAGGAAGTTCGATGCTATTTGGGTGATTGTGGATCGGCTGACCAAGTCCGCGCACTTCATTCCTGTGTGTACTACCTATTCTTTAGAGCGGTTGGCAGAGATCTATATTCGGGAGATTGTTCGGTTGCATGGTATCCCAGTTTATATTATTTTAGATAGGGGTACTCAGTTCACTTTGCAGTTTTGGAGGTCTGTGCAGCAAGAGTTGGGCACTCAGGTTGAGTTGAGCACAGCTTTTCACCCTCAGACGGACGGGCAGTCCGAGCACACTATTTAGATAGTGGAGGACATGTGCATGCTTGTGTCATTGATTTCGGAGGGTCATGGTATCAGTTTCTACCGCTTGCAGAGTTTGCTTACATCAACAGTTACCAACCGAGTATTCAGATGGCTCCATATGAGGCTTTGTATGGGAGATGGTGTAGATCTCCAGTTGGTTTGTTCGAGCCCGGTGAGGCTATGTTATTGGGGACAGACTTGGTGTAGGATGCTTTAGACAAGGTGAAGGTGATTCAGGATAGGCTTCGTATAGCGCAGTCGATACAAAAGAGTTATGCTGACAGGAAGGTTCGGGATGTATCCTACATGGTTGGTGAGAAGGTTCTGTTGAAGGTTTCACCCATGAAGGTTGTTATGAGATTTGGGGAGAAGGGTAAATTGAGTCCTCGGTTCATTGGGCCTTGCGAGGTGCTTAGGAGGATTGGGAAGGTAGCTTATGAGCTTGCTTTTCCACCCAGCTTGTCGAGTGTGCATCCGATATTTCATGTTTCTATGCTCTGGAAGTATATTGTGGATCCGTCTCATGTTCTAGATTTCGGCACGGTTCATCTGGATGGTGACTTGATTTATGATGTAGAGCCATCAGCTATTTTGGAGTGCCAGGATCGAAAGTTGAGGTCAAAGGATATAGCTTCAGTGAAAGTGCAGTGGAGAGGTCGGCCCATGGAGGAGGCTACCTGGGAGACCGAGCGAGAGATATGGAGCAGATATCCTCACCTGTTTGAGGCTTCAGGTATGTTTCTTGACTCGTTCGAGGATGAACATTTGTTTAAGTTGGGGAGGATGTGATGACCCGACCAGTCGTCTCATGAGTTACCTCTCCATTTTTCCCAATTTCTACTTCTTTATACTTTGGTTATCCGTGTTATGTGGTATCGGGTTGGTCAAATCGAATCCGGAATAGTTTTGGTAAGGTTTGAGACACTGTCTCTAAAAGTAGCTTTAGAGTTAAAAAAGTCAACCGAGAGTTGACTTATTGGTAAACGACCTCAGAATGCAGATTTTATGGCTCTGATACATTCGTTAGGTGATTTGGGACTTAGGAGTGTGTCCGGAATATTTTTTTGATGTCCGGTGTAGAATTAAGCTTGAATTGGCGAAAGTTAGTTTTTGGCGATTATCGGTTGGCAGTGGAAAATAGGCTATCGGGGTCGGAATGGAATTCCAACAAGTGGAACAGGTTCATAATGTCATTTTGGATATGTTTGCAAAATTTCAGGTCAATCGGAGTTGTTTTGGATAGTTTTGGCGTCGTTGGTGGAATTTAGGAATTTCAAAGTTCATAGGTTTGAATTTGATGTGAGTTTGGTGTTTTGATGTTGTTTTTGGTGTTTCGAAGGCTCGACTAAGTTCGAATGATGTTATGGGATGTATTGGTATATTTATTGAGATTTCCAAGGGCCTCGGGTGGATCTCAAAAGGTTAACGGATCAATTTAAACAGAAGAAAAGTTGTTGCATTTTTCACAGCAGCATGAACAGTAACTCGGATCAATAGTACTCGGGTGAATAGTAACTCGGGTGAACAGTACTAGGGTGAATAATAAAACGCGTTAGCAGTATTTAAATAAACCATTCGCAACCATTAAACCCTTTTACACCATTTTTTGAACGGGAAAAGAGTATTAAGGCGATTTTGAAGAGAGGAAATCATTGTTCTTCATTGAGGTAAGGATTTTGGACTCTAAAACTCGATTATTTGTGATTAAGGAACAAAATATCAGTATTTAATTCATGAAAATCAGTAGAAAAAGGTGGAGTTAGGGCTTGAGATTATGAGAGCTTCTAGGGATGATTTGAGGGGCCAAACGAACTCCGATGTTTGAGTTCTTTATATGTACGGACTCGTGAGATAATGAAGAACATTTTGGTATAAAGTTTGTCTAGTTACGGGATGCGGTCCCTAGGGTCGGATTTTGACTGATTTCGGATTTTGTGCTTAAAATCAATATTTTTCAATTGGAATTCATTCGTTTTGCATAATTTGATGATAAAAATCTGAACTTGGTAGATTTGGACCACTCGGAAGTTGGTTCGAGAGGCAAGCATGTTGCAAAGTAGCTTTTCGGGCTAGTTCGACGTGAGTAATGATTTTAAATGCTGTTCTGAGGGTATAAAATTATACAACGTTTGGCTGTGTTGAGGTGATGCACACACTAGATGACGAGCGTGGGGTGGTGCACCATTGGGGATTGTGACTTAGTCCATCCCAAATGACTATTTTTCTTTATATTTGGTAGCTAATTGTTTGATATTATTATACTTTGGGCTAAAATCCATATTTGGACTTCGTGCCAACTGTTGAACCCTTAGGGGATCGTTAATGATATTTTCCTCACTATTTGATTTCATACTTGTGCTCAGTCATGCCAGATCATTCAATGTTTTCAAAACTCAGCTATGTTAATCTGTCTTAGAAACTTAAATGATGTTTTAAAGATATTTTGAGTTGGCTGCATATTTTTACTATTGCCCGAAGGGCTTATGAGATTCTGACTGAGTAAAGCCGAGGGTCTGTATTGCGACGATACTTTTGGGTCGGGTTGCACGCTGCAGCAGTGATACACTAATTATGATAATGAGGCTGAGCGCCTGAGATTGTACACCACGAGGTGGCTTGATATTGATATGAGGTCGAGAGCCTATTTATGATGCCACAAGATGTCTTAATATTACGCTTGGGCCGTATGGGGACCCTCCAGGAGTCTGCACACCACTAGTGAGCGCGGGTACCAATTGTGACATGAGATATAGCCCGAGGGGCTGGTATTGTTCTGCTGATATTATGTTATTGTGCCCGAGGAGCAGTTCTTATGTGTTTGACATTCCTAGTTGTTTTTCCTATCTATTGTTGACTGCCTTAAAAGGTGTTTTTATGAGATTTCATCATTAAATTGTGTTACTGATTTTGATTATTTCTCTGATAGCTAAATGTTGTGTTTAACGTAATTTTATATTGTTCAGTCTTCATTTATTCTTATTACTCACTGAGTTGGAAGTACTCACTTTATTCCCTGCACCTCTATGTGCAGATTCGGGTGCTACAGGTCCTGCTACTGAGAATTGACAGTCCCAGCAGATCTTCGGAGGTTTACTAGGTAGGTGCTTGGCGATTCGCAGCCCAGTGCAACCTCCCTCTATCTTATTTCTTTTCTGATTCAGTTATTTAGTAGTGGAGTAGACTTTCAGACTGGTAGTATTGTTTTAGATGCTCTTGACTGGTGACACCCCGATGTCGTGCTGTATTGGCTTTTATTTCCGCAAATTATACTGTTAAATGCTTATTTTGGGATTTTATTTCTGATTAAAGACTTAGTAGTTATTATTTTAATTGTTTAAAGTGAATTGGAAGTGAGTCGACTGGCCTTGTTTTCATGAGAGGCACCATCACGATCGGGTTGGGTTTAGGGTCGTGATGGCGTCGGACACCACTGTTAGGCAAACCAACACTAAATAATCAATTTAGTTCTCGTTTTAGTATTTTTGAAATCATGATTTTTCTTCAATTTAATAGTAAAAGATGGACTTTACAGAATATATAATAATATTTTAACAATTTTAATACTGAATAACCCATAATCATCCTAAAACCCGGTATCACGAGTGCATGAGCATTTACTAAGGAATAAAATAAAATATAATAAAATTCCGAAATACAATTTGGACAGAAGGAAAATACCATTACTCTGAAGGAGACTCTGTTGGCTGTGAGTCGTCTCGAGAGATGCGGCTCAATTAAGTCTCCGTATCAACCATGCCGCTACGCCCACTAGGCCACTAGACATGCATGTGCTTGTGCAACAAAAATGCACAGCAAGTGTAGTATGAGTACGAAAGTAACATGTACCCAGTAAGTATTCAGTCTAACCTCGAAAAAGTAGTAACGAGAGGTCGACTTCGACACTTACTAGTAGTCTAATAATATCGGGTATAGTAAGGAAGTGAATAGATATGAAAAGGTGTAAATATATGAAATAAAAATGTATAAAGTACGTGGTACAATTCCCCTCTTTACAATTTTACTCAAGCTCTCAACTAGTGTATATATATATATATATATATATATATATATATCATCAAGAGGTTGTCATAATTCAAATCAGGGAAAAAACCCTCAGATACACTAGCTTCTAGCCAAAAGTTGCGCATGATTCCATAAGAAAGAATATATATACATATAGGAAATGGAGAGGCGTACGGCCCGATCCAACATAAAAGTACATTGTGCAATGCCAAGGGTCAAACGGCGCGAACCATAAATGCATATATTAACCTGCTGAGGCGATCGGCCCGCTTCCATGAAAGTAGCAGAAGGAAATACCTCGCTCGCGAATCATACGTGCGACGCGGTCAAATTTAAATTTAAGGAGTTACCCCGCTCACGAATTATACATGTGATGCGATCGAATATAGGTTTAAAGAATTACCCCGCTCGCGGATCATACGTGTGATGCGGTTACACATTGATTTCTTAAGTTATTAAGGTATTCCTCGATTCTCTTTAAATTACGAATTTCAAATGAAAGATTTTTAAGTTCCCAACGTTTCCTCAATTTCAACTCCTTTCAGAACATTTAATAAGTTAACTCAATCTTGCTTCTTCTCGGACAAGCAATAAACATAATTTAACAACAATATCAACAAGGTATGATGTAAGCCTAAAACTACCCGGACATAGGCATAGCTAGTATCTACGTATGGGCTCTCGTCACCTCGTGCGTATGTAGCCCCACAAATAGAAGCACATTATATTTTAGTTCACCTATGAAGTTAATTCCCTCTTACAAGGTTAGAAAGGGACTTACCTCGCTCCGAAATTCCATAACCGGCTCCCAAACCCTTCTGACAACTCAAAGCCATGTTCAATGCTCCAAAACTAGTCAATAATGATGCAAACTCATAAATACATACTCCAATACTCATTAAAATACTATTTATAACAATTCCCAACTTCGCTTGAAAAGTCGATAAAATCGCCCTCGGGCCCACGTGCCCGGATTCCAAATTTTTTTGAAGATAAATTTTGCTCATGACATCACAAACTCAAATATATAATTTATTATCAATTCCATGTCCAAAATTTGTGATAAAATCCAAATACACAATATTCTAGCATTTTCCACCAAAACCCCAATTTCTACTAGTTTCCATGTTCAAATCTACGTAAACTCATGTATTTAACTCAAAATTGTGAAGAAAGAACTTACCTCATTATGATTGATGAAGATGGCACTCCAATGTGCTCCAAATCAGCTCCCTTGGGTGAAAATGAAATGAAATAGAGTTAAAGAAAACACTATCAGCCCCGACTTTCGTACATGCGGTCACTTTACTGCTTCTGCGGTCTATCCCCCAGTTGCCAATTCCGCTTCTGTGCCTTCCTTTTCGCAGGTGCGGTCTCGCTTCTGCAGTGAGATAACCGCATATGCGGTCGCAGCACTTCCCTACCAAACACATCTGCGCCCCTTTGGCCACTACTGCGGCTTCGCACCTGCGGCTAAAACCTCTCAAGAGCAGTTACACCAGATGACAACAGGCTTAGAAATCTTTATAAGGTCGAATTCAATTCGTTAACCACTCGGAATCCATATGAGGCCCGCGGGACCCCATCCAATCACATCGACCTGTTCCAAAATATAACGCGGACCTGCTCGAGGCTTCAAATCATATCAAACAACGCTAAAACCATGAATCGCATTCCAATTCAAGTTTAACGAACTTTAGAACTTCAAACTTCTACATTCGATGCCGAAACCTATCAAATCACGTCCGATTGACCTTAAAATTTTTACACAAGTGACATTTGACATTATAGACCTACTCTAACTTCCGAAATCGGAATCCGAACCCGATATCAAAAGGTCAACTTCCGGTCAAACTTCTCAAAAACCTTAAAATTTCTAACTTTCGCCAAATGGATCCAAAATGACCTACGGAGCTCCAAATCCACTTTCAAACTCGCTTCCTATACCGGAATCACCATACCGAGCTATTCTCAGACTTAGAATTCCGATCGAACATTGATAAAATTGAAATGCACTTCAACCCAAATTTATGAAATTCTTCCATAATGCTAACTTCCACAATAGGCGCTGAAATGCTCCCCGATCATCCAAAACCCGATCCGAACATACGCCCAAGTCCGAAATTATCATATGAACCTGCTGGAACCTTCAAATTCATTCCCCAGGTCGTTTACTCTAAAATCCAATCTTAGTCAATTCTTCCAACCCAATGCTTTTGAAATGAGAATTTTCTTTCCAATTCAACTCAGAACTTCCCAAAATTCAGTCTTAACCACGCGTATAAGTCAAAATACCTAAAGTAGTCGGTTAGGGTTTGGTTGTAATTGGGTTTAAATATGGGTATAAGAATTGACATAGGCCATTAGATTGGAGGAATAGATGACTAAGATTAAATCTTGCATTTAAGTGGAGAGTGAGCTAATGGGTTGGGAAGAGTGGGCCTTTGTCTTACTGGGCCACTAAAATCCGAAAATGAGCTCCCAATTGGCCCAAATTTAATTCTTTCTCATTAAATAAAATAAAAATACTACCAAAATATACTAATTAATCTTAGTTAATAAGAATAAATTATTAAACTGAACTATATATTAAAGTGAAAATATTTTTGGTATTGTTTAACATATATATATATATATATATATATATATATATATATATATAGAGAGAGAGAGAGAGAGAGAGAGAGAGAGAGAGATAAAAGAAATATTACAAAACTATTTTTGTGTGTTTTAAATATGTTTTAAAATTAAAACTAAAAGTTGACTGAAATTCTATTAAAATGAAAATATGTAAATATTTTTAAAATATTACTTTTAAAAGTTGCACGGGTCAAAGATTACGTGCTTACAACTGCCCCTCTTTGCTTGGAAACACGAAGAGTTTTTGGAGCAAAGAACAATAAGCAACGTAATTGATTTATGAACCGAAGCTTATTCAAAATGAAATAAAGATAGACAAAAGATTGTGACCGAGCCATGGTAATCTGAGCTGCCTACATATCATTGGCTATAAAAGAATCAGGCCAGGTGTAGTTCAAAAGTGAATGAAGTGATGGAGTGTTGAGAGGATGAGAGAGTCGAGTGAGGTACTGTTCCATCGAGGTTCCGGTCCGCGATTCTGTTATTACATCAAAATCAAAATCTAAATGAACTAAACATGCCTATCAGCTATGAGTTACAAGATTCCTATCTATAAGTCTTCTGAATCTTGATCTTGAGTCTTGAATGGTTCTTCATGTAGTCTTTTGATTTGAACCTTGATGCTTGCAAGCTGCAAGTGCTGATTCATGACCGGACATGGTGCTCGTGACTTCATCTATGTCTTGAGCAGTTCACATCTTTCATCTGTTTCTGCATTTTGGATTCACTTCTTTTTTTTTCTTTTATTCTTGATGGAAACCTTCTTTTGGTCATCTCGGACTGTCGACTCGCATTCTTGAGGCGAGCTTCTGCTACTTATAACTTGAATTGAATTTTGAAATAACTTCCCTCATTCTCCAGGTGGGCACCAGCTACTGACTTGAAATTTGAAGAAAACTAGAAGTTAAATTCTGAAATGACTTCCCTCATTCCCAGGTAGGCTCCTTCTACTACAGCAAAATAGACAAAACAAAAGAAACTTTTCTGCCAAGTTTGCACTAGAAAGATTTGTGAGTTATTAGAAAAACTAAAAATCATTTATGCTATTAGTGAAGGAGCTTGTGTTATTGATGAAGGACGCAATGATGAGAGTAAAATTAAAGACTCGACTAGGATGTGTGTCTCTTGTGAGTAAAACCAAGAAAATTTGACTAGCAAATGCGTCTGCTAAAAATAAAACCTGAATGACCCAAATTAAGAAGTGTGTCTCCTACGGGTAAAACATGAATAAACCAAAAGTGTATCCTGAAAGACCCAGACTAGAAAGTGCATCTCCTAGGGGTAAAACCTCAGTGACTCAAACTTAAATGACCTAAACTAGGAAGTGCGTATCCCAGGAGTAAAATCTCAATTTAGGAAGTGCATCTCCTAAAGCAAAAATATAACTTGAAAAACACAGACTAGGAAGTGGGCAAACTTGAATGAACCAAACTAGGAAGTGCGTCTCCTAGGGGTGAAATCTCAATTTAGGAAGTGCGCCTCCTAAAAGTATATCCTTAAAGACCCAGACTAGGAAGTACATATCCTAAGGGTAAAACCTCAGTGACTCAAACTTAAATGAACCAAACTAGGAAGTGCGTCTCCTAAGGGTAAAATATTAGTGACTCAAACTAAAAAGTGTGTCTCCTAGGGATGAATTCGATGACCCAAACTAGGAAGTGCATCTCCTAGTGAAATAAAATATGAAAAACCCAAACTAGGAAGTGTGTCTCCTAGATTTGAGATTGAGTTTGAGGAAAACTATAAACTATGCTTGACTGACTATTCTCCATGCAAGACCCCTGAACTCAAGGAAAGCTAAAGATTATTAGCTAAAGGAAATTAAAAACTGACCCTATTCTCCAAGAGGGGACCCCTGAACTTATGAAAATCTAAAGATTAACGACTTAAGGAAACTAGAACTGACCCTATTTTTCAAGCGGGACCCCTGAACTTAAGGAAAGCTAAAGATTAACAAATAAAACTGAAAATAGACCATTTTCTCTTTCTTTTTTTAATTATCTTTGGAGAAAATTCATCAGACTAGGATTTTTATATTAGGATAAAGATTCATCAGACTAAGACGTCTATCCTAGGAGAAATTTCATCAGAATATGTGCTTTATCTTAGGAGAAAGATTCATAAGACTAAGATTTTTATCCTGGGAGAAAATTCATCAGGCTAGGTTTTTTATATCTTACGAGAAAGATTCATCAGACTAAGACTTTTATCCTAGGAGAACATTCATCAGACTATGTTTTCTAATTTATTATCTTAGGATAGAGATTCATGAGACTAAGATTTCTATCCTAGGAAAAAATTTATCAGATTAGGTTTTCTTATCTTAGGAGAAAGATTCATCAAACTAAAAATTATTAGAAGGAAAATCCATCAGAATAGGATGTATTACCCTAGGAGGAAAAAATGTGAACAGCAATGGCAAGATTTTATGCATACTAGCAAGACAAATAAAGGTAAAGATTTGAGAAACTTCCCTTTGTCGGCTATTCTCTTCTTTTTCTCTCTCTTTTTTTCTTTTTTTAACCACTTTCCCTTCAATGCTTTGTTTCTGATTTAAACAAAGAAAATTTTGTCAGTTTTAAAAGTGGTGGTCGATTTGTGGCCTTGAGTCTTGGGCAGCTTGGCTTTGTGATCATCCAGCCCTATTCCAACTGGAGATCTTTGCTTTGGTGACCTTTTCTAATATCTTGAATGGCTTCTTGATTTTGGATCAATTTGTTTGTCAAAGAGAATCACAACTCGTAAGTGCCTTTTGCATGATGTGCACACTTCATACTCCTTGTTCAGTACTACAGAGTGTTCCTGATTAAACTTAAGGTTATCTTTGCTTGGTTTAGACAAGTAAACTGACAAGAGTTTTTTGGGGAGAGCCTTTGCATGAATCCTCAAGGCATGTTGACTGTAACAACTGAGTGTGCTAGCCAAATTTACTTTGTGCAACTGAAAAGCTAGTAGCAGATTTTGAAATCTTTTCTTGCTTATTTTGACAAGGACTGAATCAGAGTGAAGGAAATAATGATGCAAAGAAACAATATTAACAAGAAATGCCTATGTCGGAAAGGACAAAAGGAAGAGCTTTTTTTGTAATAACTAGCCTTAATGATCATGACATGCATTTTGGACTTAACAGCCTGATCTATCAAACCGATCAAATCTTCCCTCTTACCATTCTTATGACCTTTGAATTCAGGCTTGTTCGTTCCAATTCTTTGCATCAGCTTCATGAATCATGTTTACCGTGAAAATGGTAACGACAATTAAGTTTGTAAATGGGACTCTAAAAATGCATGATCTATTCATGAGCTAGTTGTTAGAGCAGTTGATGCTAAGAACATGGAGTTTAACGATGAAATGCAAGCTAAAATGAGGTAGTAATCAAACCGAGGGGCCCGATGCTCAGTTGCAAGGTAGGTTGATGGGACCTCGGGGTCCAGGTTCAGGTCGAGCTTGAGTTATTAGGGTCAGTCGGGAATGGGATAACAATTAGGGATATGATTAAGCAAAGATCTTTATGACCGATATTGAGCAATATAATGAAGAACAAGTAAGAGGACGATAGATATTAAAGCGGCCTTGGGCCAGCAAGAACGAGCAAGTTAGAAAGAAGAGAGAGAGAGATATTATTGCACTTGTGGAGAAATGGAGTAACATCAGTCCACCCAACAAAGTGGTGGGGATGTGTTAGCCGTGAAGATACAGGGATAAGATGGCTAGATGTGACATCTTGAAAATAGGCCTCGGGTAGGCCGGCCTTGTCAGGTCAAGTCGCGTGTCTTGGGAACTCCTTCCTCGCCTATTACATCCCGCGGTATTAGTCGGAATGCAATCTCCTTCGGATCAGCTCCTGACGAACCTCGACGATGAGTCTCGACTTCGGCTTCGAGCTTCGAGGGGTATGACCACGAAACAACCCTATGACGGGGAACTCGGGCCCCCAGATTCGCCGTATACAGATAGTCTCTACGTTTCTTAGAGTGAAGGTGACAAGAAGTGATGAGAAACAGTTCTGAACTCCTGCTTCCTCTGGTGTCCTTGCGAACGGTTACGGGCTATCAAGACGCGCTATGTGTGCCATTACTATGGATTTCAGCATTGACTGCGGTGGTTGGCCTCCTTTAATGTACCCACGATGCTTGTATAAATACTCGCCTCTTCCCTTTCGAATCCCATTTTGCATTCAGAACCTCTTAATGAAGTCGGTTTTCCCTTGTTCTTTGCTTTTCTTTTTAGGAGCACGACCTCTCTCTTCTTTTTCTCTTAGATTTTCTCAAGGATGGCGAATATTTCCACTGCGGCTCTCAAGAGGTTACGGGCTCATCTTCTTCGTTTTTCTCCCAAGGCAAAGTGGCCGCTCCACCCTATGTCGAGGAGAGCGTCCCAGGACCCTTTGCGATGACTTCTGATTTCAGGGTCGAGAGACCTTCCTCGAAGTTAGGATGTTGTAAACCAGTAACTCGATATATCATTTCTATAACAGATGTCTGGAGAGTGAGGGCTGACTGTTGCTGGGGGATACTGTGCTTATGGAGATTCCCACTTGGGATGAAGATATTACAGCTCACAGGGTCGACTTTCTGAGCATGTACACCTACCTATTTACTTTAGGACCGGTGGGCCTGTCCTCGCCCTCGATCGACCCTGTGATTCTCGATTTCTGCCGGAGCTAGCAGGTGACTCTAGGTCAAGTTCATCCTTCATTCTGGTGTGTGGTTTATATGATCAGGCATTACTCGAGCATGATAGATGGAATGCCCTTCACTCTGAATCATTTGATCTGGATGTACAGCCCTCGTTTCCTTTGCAGGGGCTTAATCAAGCTTTACTATCGAGCCTTGAGATCCCTTTTGACCTATACCGAGGAATTTAAGGACGATGGGTCGTTGAGTCGGTTCGTCCGAGTGAGGACGCCTGATCTAATCCTAGTGGAAGGGATGCCGTTCCCTGAGAAGTGGAACGTCGGGCGTAAGTGAATGTAGAGCCTCCGCCTCTCTTTGATGATTTCTCTTTATGTACCTGACTCTATTTTTTTGTCTTTCCAACTGTAGCGGTCTATCTTGGTGCGGTGTTGGATCTTAAGGGTGGGGTTGGCCGTTTACACTCGATCTTCCCGTATACTGATCGTGCATGGTAGGATTTATCCCGAGCCCGGTGGGAAGCAAAAGACTATGGTAAGCTCAGAGCCTTGATGCATCCGCGTATTTCGGAGCAGCTTGCTGCTAAAGGCCCTTTCCTTTCTGTGTATTTGACCCCTGTGTCTATGTCGGTCTAGGAGGAATCCTACTAATAAGGGAGGTGGAGTCCATTGGAGGGGACATTCTGATGCTTGATGAGGAGAAAGAAAGGCAAATGGGCATATCGGCTGAGCGACCGAAGCCCAAGAGGACCAAAATGGAGGATTACAAGGTTGATTCATCAGTTCTGACCTCTGGGGTGGCGAGAAATCCTCGTGCTGAAGGTGAGGGTGAAAGTAGATTCTTGGCACCCCCCGCAGAGCGTTTGGGATTGATTGCTCCTCGGGCCAAGGGGATAAATGCTTTCGGACAGGAGTCTGATGCTGGCGCGGCCCGTCTTTATGGTGGTGAGGCAATAGATGGGGTATCGAGTACTACCCTTGACTCTGTAGGTGGCCAGAGTTCTCCTCAAGTAGGGACGCCCTTAGCAGGCAGTCTGGAGGAGCCTCGATCTAGGACCCAGGATGAACGGGGGCGGACATTCTAGCCGACCCTGTTGTCCCGTTGGTTATTGTTGATTCTTCAAAGGGGGGATCCTTCCATCTTGTAGAATTCAAGATGAGCCTCGCAAGGATCCTTCCGTGGTGGGAGCACTGATCAAAGGTGGAGACGCACTCAGGAGGCCGGCGATCATTCTTGAGGGCAGCTCTGAGATCAACACCTCATTTATCTTTGGCGAGATGGGCAGGCTTTGTGTGCGGGTAACTTTATCTAGCCTTATTTGTTGCTTTGGGCTGCTCCGACCTTTATTCTTTCAACTTTCTTACGTGTTTTCAGGCCGAAACACTTTATAATCAGGCCCTTGCCTAGTACCAGGATGAGGTGAGCCGTCGCGAACACGAGAAAACCCTTTTCACCAAACAGGTTATTCATCCCCTGTTTTTACTATCATTTGAGCTTTTGTGGGATTCTATTGCTTTTAACCCCTTAGGCCCTAATTTATGCAGTTCAAGAAAGAGAACGCCTTGCTGAGAGGGGAGCTTCGGGCCAGGGATGCTGAAATCTCCTAGCTTAGTCGGCATATGGACGAGGTGGTTTCTGAAAGGGATAGCCTTAGGAGGAGAGTCACCTCGATTGAGCGTCAGCTCCAGGATGCAAAAGACGACAGTGGCAAGTGTAAGAGCCTTTATTTCGAGCTGGTGGCTGCACTGCTTCAGATCATAGCTGAGACCGAGGCGCTTGTATCTTTGCATGGGGGAGGAGCGGTCACCGCAGATTCTCATGTTGATAGGACCTTTGAGAGGGAAGCTTTACCTCGAGCTGCGGATCATGCTCGATCGGACTCTCGAAGGCTGACCATTGAGGGCGCATTGGAAGGCAGCTCGAGCAGTGTTAAAAATGGGGGTGGATCCCCAGAGAGAGGGGATGTCATCGAGAAGGGGCTATCAGGGGATTCGTAATCGCCTGGAAGCAATCCTTTGAAGCCGCTGGTTCGGTAATAGATTTGGGCTATGTTGTTTTTTCCTGTTGATCTCCTTGTCTGTATATAGCGCTTTTATTTTGGCATATGTATAAGGAGAAATCTCGTAACTCTATTCCCCTTGTTGGCGAAAGAACTTTGGACCCACAACATAGCTCTGTGGCCTGTTTGGGCTGGTTGATACAGCTTCTGATGTGAATTGTCGTGGGGGGTCTCACGCTTTTGCCCAGCCGTTTTGCGTTGAGTCTCCGGGTCGGGTCTGTCCCGAGCTTTATTGATTTCCATTTTCCTGCGCGGTCGAGCGATGACGATTCTTGTCCCTTGCCCTTGAGCATTCGCTGTTTTAACAATTTTAGGTCCAGTCTCCGTTAATTAACCCTTAAACTTTTTCATGCCTGTGTGGGAGGATGATGGCGACTTTTTATTTCTCGCCCTTGAGCATTTTGTCGTTCCAACTATTTTGGGTCTAGTCTCTAAGTTGCATTGCGACTCGAGCTGTAATTAACCCTTAAGTTTTCCAAATTTCTTAGCCGGCGATAACGGCTCTTACACTGTTTCGATTGTTGAGTCCTTTCAATATGTGGCCCGGAGGCTTGCATAGTTAACTATTTTAGATCCGGTCTCCGAATCGGATTATGATTCGAGCTCATTTTAATCCTCAAGTTGTCAATTTTTTAGCTGGCGACAATGGCTCTTACGTTGTTTGGTCATAGAGACCTTTTAATATGTGGCTCGGAGGCTTGCTTAACTGGAAACAATGGCTCTTACATTGTTTCTGCCTATGGGCTTTTTTTGTAGGCTTTGTTTTCCGCTCATTAAGGTCTTTTGAAATAGTTTTGCCTGACCCATCATCAGTTCTGGAAGAACCTCGATTTCAAGTTCTTGTCGGTGATGTTTTGATCACCTCGAAAGGTTTATAGCTCGTGGATCGAGTAGATCTACGCTTTTGTGATTTGGAGCCGACATGGTCGGGGCTAATTTTTGTCTGTTGAGGGAAGCCTGTTTTAATCAGTTCTTTTCGAAGTATATTCGAAGTAGTGGCCAGTGATTTTAGCGATAGTCGGGCGTCCCCGAGTCGCGTTATTTTGGTTGTATTAGCCGTTTTGACTGTAGTCATATGCGTTTGGACATAGCCATTTTTGATCCCGAGTGATAGTTTAGGCGTCTACACCGAGGGTATGCCCTTTAGGGATTCTTACAAATGCGACGTATAGCCTAAACTTCAGGATTTTCATGCCTGTTGAGGTCTTACAGTTTCTCATACCTGTTGAGGTCTTACAGTTTGTCATGCCTGTTGAGGTCTTACAGTTTGTCATGCCTATTGAGGTCTTACAGTTTGTGTAATGTAGAATAGATCTGGTTACGCTAAGGCTGCCCGCTAGGGGTCTTACATTTTAAGGTTTTCCAGCATATGGCGATTAATGGCTGTCTCCGAGTCATCGAGTTTGTTTAAGCTTGAAGACCACTTCTCGTGAGCTTGGAGTTGCCTTGTGGGGCCTTCATGAGCCCGGAGTTCCGACCCTGGGGTTGTGTGGGTGTTGAATTGCTGATGCTAAGTCTCCGAGTATCTCGGGGCGCATTCGGTAGAGTCCCTTGCCGCGAGTATGCCAAAGTTCCCTTTTCTAAAGTATGAAATGCTGAAATATATTATTTTATTGCCTAGCGTAAAATATATTGTTTCACTGTTGTGAGCTCGGCCCGCGCGGGCGTGGCTCCTCGGGCTATTTGTCCGGCGCATTGCCTCCTATCAGAGCCCCGTTTGCCATTTTTTCGAGGTTGGGCTGACTGTGAAGGAAGTCCCGTAGGCTTTTTGAATTCTTCTTTAAGGAGTGTGCGAACATCTCCTTGTTAGAAAACCTTGTCGGCAAGAAAACTGTTTCGGGATAAAAAGCATGATTGGCGGAAAAAGAGTGTGACATTCGCTCGAGGGTTCCTTTGGGTTTCATGACCGTGCACCCTAACAGTAATACCGCTTGAGCATCGATACATTCCAGTTGCTCGGGAGCTGCTCACCCTCCATGGTGCCAAGCTTATAGGAGCCTTTGCCAACTATCCCGAGGATACGATACGACCCTTCCTAATTCTAGCCTAACTTCCCTTCATTGGGATTTTGGGTGTTGAGAGTAACCTTTCTTAGGACCAAGCCTCAAATTCTGAAATGTTGGAGATTCGTTCTCCTGTTGTAATATCTTTCGATTTTCTACTTCTAGGCATCCATCTGAACCAACGAGGCTTCACGTCTTTTATCGAGCAGCTCGAGGGCCATTGCCATGGCTTCGTTGTTTGATTCCTAGTTAGTGTGCCGGAATCTGCCGCTTGGTTCCCCGACCTCCATTGGTATTAGTGCTTCGGTACCCTATACTAGGGAGAAAGGTGTCCCCCATGTGCTTGATTTTGGAGTCGTCTAATATGCCCACAGCACCTCGGGCAGCGTTTCTCACCATTTTCCCTTAGTGCTTTCCAATTTCTTCTTCAGGTTTTGAATGATGGTTCTATTCATGGATTCGGCCTGGTCGTTCGCACATGGGTGGTATGGCGTCGAAAGGATTCTCTTGATTTTGTTGTCCTCAAGGAACTGTGTTACTTTGCGCCCGATGAATTGCCTCCCATTGTCGCATGTTATTTCGGATGGGATCCCAAACCGGCATATAATGTGTTCCCATATAAAATTGCTGACTTCCTTCTCTTTTATTTTCTCGAAGGCCTGCGTTTCCACCTATTTTGAGAAGCAATCAGTCATAAACAGAATGAATCTAGCTTTACCTGGTGCCGTTGCCAAAGGGCCGATGATGTCCATTCCCCATTTCATGAACGACCATGGTGATAAAACGGACTGTAGCTGTTCGTCGGGTTGGTAGATCATGGGGGCGAATCTCTAACACTTGTTGCATTTTCGGACGAATTTCTTGGCGTCTTTTTCCATGATATCCCAATAGTAGCCTCCTTTGATTACCTTTCGGACTAGAAAAGTCTGCCCCAGAGTGATTTCCGCAGGTGCCCTCATGGATCTCTCGGAGCACATAATCTGTGTCGCCCAGTCCTAGGCACACTGCTAGGGAGGCCATCCAAAGTTCTCCTGTACAGGGCCCCATTTTTGTCGAGCGAGAACCGGGCCGCTTTGGTTTGCAAGGCCCTCGATTCTTTTGGATTGGCGGGTAGCTTCCCGTCCTTTAGATAAATGATGTATTTGTTTCTCCAATCCCATGTTAGGCTGGTGGAGTTAATTTTCACGTGACCTTCCTCGACCACGGACTTGAATAATTTGATGACAGCTCCGGGAAGCAGGTCTTCCTCTCCAGCAGACGATCCCAAGTTCGCGTGGGCATCGGCTTCGCTGTTCTGCTCTCGAGGTACATGGACTAAGGTCCATTCTTTGAAGCGGCTCAACGTGATTTGGATTTTATCCAGATACCTTTGCATCTTGTCCTCCCGGATTTCGTAGCTCCCGTTCACTTGACTCACCACAAGGAACGAATCGCATTTTGCCTCGATAATCTTGGCTCCCAAGCCCTTGGCCAACTCCAAACCTGCAATCACAGCCTCATACTCGGCTTCGTTATTAGTTAGCTTTGTGGTTTTTATGGACTATCTGATTATGATGCAGACGGGTGGCTTTAGGACTATACCATGTCCGGATCCTCTAACTTTTGTGGCACCGTCCGTGAACAGGGTCCATAACCCGGAGGTCATGCCTGATTTTAGTAAAAGTTTATTCTCTACCTCGGGGACAAGGGATGGCGAGAAGTCGGCCACGAAGTCCGCCACGATTTAGGACTTGATGGTCGTTCGAGGTCGATACTCGATATCATATCGTCCGAGTTTAATGGCCCATTTGGCCAGTCGACCTGACAACTCAGGTTTGTGCAGTACGTTTCGAAGAGGGTAGGTTGATAGAACACAAATGCGGTGGCACTGAAAGTAAGGCTTCAGCTTGCGCGATGTGCTTATCAGTGCGAGAGCCAATTTTTCCAGATGGGGGTACCGGGTTTCGGCGTCCCCCAAGGTATGGCTTACATAATACACAAGAAATTGCGTACCTTGCTCTTCTCGAACTAGTATGCCACTTACCGCTATTTTGGACACGGCCACATATAGGTACATCATTTCATCCTCCTTGGGTGTGTGCAGTAAAGGCAGGCTAGACATGTATCGTTTCAGTTCTTCCAGGGCGTGTTGGCACTCTAGAGTCTATTCGAAGTTGTTCTTTCTTTTGAGTAGGGAAAAGAAATGGTGGCTTTTGTCTGACGATCTTGATATGAATCTTCCCAGGGCCGCGATCTGCCCCGTCAGCCGTTGGACGGCTTTTACATTGTTCACCGCTGTGATTTCTTCGATAGCCCTTATTTTGTCGGGGTTGATTTTGATCCCCCTATTTGAGACCATGAAGCCCAGGAATTTGCCCGAGCCTACTCTGAAGGCACACTTTTCGGAATTGAGCTTCATGTTATAGCTTCTGAGGATGTTGAAAGTTTCCTACAAATGGGTCAGATAGTCCTCTGCGTGCAAGGATTTGACTAGCATATCATCAATATATACCTCCATTGATTTACCTACTTGATGCTCGAACATCTTATTAACTAGGCGCTAGTATGTTGCTCGCGCGTTTTTTAGCCCGAAGGGCATTTCGTTATAGCAATATGTACCGTATTTCATAATGAATGAGGTCTTTTCCCTATCCTCGGGGTTCATCTGGATTTGATTGTACCCCGAGTAGGCATCGAGGAAGGTGAGGGTCTCTTGACCGGCCATAGCATCGATCATACAATCGATATTAGGCAACAGGAAGGAATCTTTGGGGCACGCTTTGTTCAAATCTTTATAATCTACGCACATCCTTAGCTTGTTCCCCTTTTTTGGTACTACCACTACGTTAGCTAGCCATTCGGGATACTTTACCTCCCTAATGGATCCGATTTTAAGAAGTTTGCTACCTCTTCTTTGATGAAGGCGTGTTTTAGCTCGGACTACAACCTCCTCTTTTGCTTCACGAGTTTGAATTTGGGATCAACGCTCAGCTAGTAGGAGGTAATTTCCGGTGGGATACCTATCATATCTAGGTGGGACAAGGCAAAACAGTCGATATTGTTACTAAGAAATTGAATAATCCCTGTCCTGAGTTTTGGGGTCAGCCCCATTCCTAGGTATACCTTGCGATTCGGGAGGTTCTCGATCAGAACGGTCTACTCCAGCTCTTCAACTGTTGACTTGGTCGCATCCGATTCCTCTGGGGCGATGAAAGTTTGGTGGGGCAAAGAAATCTTCCTCGTCATCCCCGAGTGTCTGCACGTTCCTCTCCTCATCTGAGGCCAGGTATGTAGGGGTTGTTATCTCATTGTGGACTGCAAACATTTCCCTTGCTGCCCGCTGTTCTCCATTTATAGTCGTGATGTTGTCCCTTGTGGGAAACCTTATCACCTGGTGCAAGGTCGAGGGCACTGCCCTTATGTTGTGTATCTAAGGCCTGCCAAGCAAGGTGTTGTATCTCATGTCACCGTCGATGACCTAAAACTCGGTGTTCTGGGTTATGCTAGATGTGTTGATCGGGAGGGTGACCTCCCCTTTCGTTTCTTCTCTGATCATGTTGAAACCGTGGAGAACTCAAGGGATGGGAACAACTTGATTGAGTAGCCCCAACTGTTCTACTACTTCTGACCTGATTATGTTGGCCAAACTGCCCGGATCCACGAGCACGCGCTTTATCCTTGTGTAATTTAAGAGAAACGAGATTACCAGCGCATCGTTATACGGTTCCATCATAGCCTCGATATCCTCTTCGCTGAATATGAGGGTTTCTTTGGGTAAGCATTTTTGGGTCGGTCCCTCTTCTGTAGCGGATGTTTTCATTCGCTTGGATATGGGTCCCTGGAGATCGTTAGTTCCTCCAATAATCATATGGACACTATGTTGGGGACCCCCCCCCCAATTCCGCTCGAGTTGAACCCGGTGGTGCATCGGACTCTAGGTTGGTCGTGCCCTCTTCTCTGTCGCTTTTGAGGTTTCGGCTTCCCATTTCACTAGCCGAGCCAGGCGTCCTGCCCTGAAAGTGAAGGTCTTGGGCAAGAAGAAGTGTGAAAGATAACTTGCGTTTTTGTAACAAAACCAACTAGAATACGTGAAAATATTTTTTAGCCCCACAGTGAGCGCCAAACTGTTTACCGTGAAAATGGTAACGACAATTAAATTTGTAAATAGGACTCTAAAAATATGTGATCTATTCTCGAGCTAGTTGTTAGAGCAATTGATGCTAAGAGAGCAGTTGATGCTAAGAACATGGAGTTTAACGATGAAATACAAGTTAAAACGAGGTAGTAATCAAACCGAGGGGCCCGATGCTCGGTTGTAGGGCAGGTCGATGGGGACCTCGGGGTCCACCTTCGGGTCGAGCTTGAGTTATTGGGGTTAGCCAGGAATGGGATAACATTTAGGGATACGATTAAGCAAGGCTCTTTATGACCGATATTGAGCAATATAATGAAGAACAAGTAAGAGGACGATAGATATTAAAGCGGCCTTGGGCCAACAAGAACGAACAAGTTAGAAAGAAGAGAGAGAGATATTATTGCACTTGTGGAGAAATGGAGTAACATCAGTCCACCCAGCAAAGTGGTGGGGATCTCCTTTACATAGGAGTGGAATCCCTTATAACACAAAATGTGTTAGCTGTGAAGATACAGAGATAAGATGGCTAGATGTGACATCTTGAAAATAGGCCTCGGGTAGGCCGGCCTTGTCAGGTCAAGTCGCGTGTCTTGGGAACTCCTTCCTCGCCCATTACAGCCCGTTGTATTAGTCGGAATGCAATCTCCTTCGGATCAGCTCCTGACGAACATCGAGGATGAGTCTCGACTTCGGCTTCGAGGGGTATGACTGCGAAATGACCCTATGACGGGGAACTCGGGCCCTCGGATTCGCCATATAGTGGTGCCCCGATGGGTTTTTGCCAACAAGTCTCTCTCGTTTATTTATCTCTACTTACTATCACCATATAGTACCCGTGAAGGTTTTCACTAGTAAAACTCTCTTATTTTTTCTTTTACTTTTCTTTCCTTTTTTTCTTTTGTGAGCAACTTAGCAGTGTTCTATGTTGTGTGATAATTGTTGCTCATTGCATGTGTCTCTTGACATTCTTGAAGGGTGATTAGGAGGTCTTTATTTGGAAGGTTTTTGGATAGGGTTGGAAAGAAGGGACGACATAAGGCTTAAAGTAGACTCAAAATGAGGAGGTTGTAGACTTACAACTCTTGGAATAGACTCTTTTTGAAGTGAAATAAAATCTTTGCCCCAGTTTTAGATACTGGATTTTTTTTATGAATTCTTATTTGGTTTGACCGAACCTGTAAGGCTACGTATTCTTTTTAAAGGAATCAGATCACACGTAGTTAAAACATCTGACCTAACTATTTTTTATCTTTCTTTCTGTTTCATTTTTTTTCTTTTACCTTTTTTTTCAAAACAAATTGCCCTGGCTTTCATTTTCTGGGGCATGGACCTTTGACTCTTATTTTTTCATTTTTTTTAATTATTTGAACTTTCTAAGAGTGGCCCCAGTTTGTACTCTTGTGGCATGGACTTTTCTTTTCGGCATTTGTTTTCATTTTTTTTACTTTTAACTGGAAACTTGATTGCAAAAAAGGATGGTCAAAGAAAATAACACAAGCTCAAAAGGGGTAACAAAAGGGTATAAAATATTTGGATAGCACAAAAAGGGCCTCCCAACCTTGAGAACGCCAAATATAGTATCCTTTCGCGGTCACAGCATTGATGAACATGTCTATCTTCTTGGTGTGTCGTGGTCGAAAGACACTTTTCATCCATTAATGTCAAACTTTCCAACAAACTTCAATTGGTTTCCTCAAACCTGGCCTTCATAATGATTTGAAGGTAAAGATATTAACCTCCACGGGTATGACTATTCTAGTTCCACATGAATTTTACTCGAGATTAATTCCAAAGTGTTTTGACTCTTTATTCATCCTCAAAAGTGTCTTTTTCTTAGTTATCTAATTCAAGACTAAATCAGATTTCTAGGATCTGGCCAAAAATTTTGCATGTATATCATATCACTAGAACTAGCAGGAAAAGGATTAAGCACAGAATAACACAACAGGACAAATTGTATTTCATTGAGTAAAGGATGGAAAGCTTGGACAACAAGACAAACAACCTACAATCCGAGTTACAACCCTTAAATAACCCAAGTAATGAAAATAGCAATCGAACAAACAAACAAGATTTACACAGACAGAATGGAGGATAGAAGGGTTTGACTCAATAAAACAAATAAAATCTGGATCACAACCCTGAAATAGCCTAGATAAAAGAAAAAAAACATCAAAACAAGCTACCAAGATTCCTTCCTAGTGAGGAGGGAATGGCGTTTCAATTGCTAAGCTTGACATTTAGCCACAAAATTGTTCATCAGAATCACCAGGGCCTTCTCCAATTTCAATCTCATTAACTCTATTCAGAAAGCTCTCAAGAGGATTCTCGTGCTCCATGTCATCACGTATCATCCCCACGAAGTGTGCATTATCATGTGCAGGTAAAGGATTCTGCGCGGTGTTCTGGGTGTCACTATCTTGGATCACAATAAGGTTTTCCTGGATCATCCTTTTTATTTCTTTTTTCAAATCCCGACAACTTTCAACATTATGCCCCTGGGCATTGGAATGGTATTCACACCTTTTAGAAGGGTCAAAGCTTCTTGCATGTAGGTCCATATATTTTGGAGGAATAGGTGCAATCATGTCATAATGCTTTAATTTCTCAAACAAGGTTGCATAGGACTCTCCTATTGGTGTAAACTAATCTTTCAACCTATGTTCCCCTTTATACCCGTGGCTTGGATGTGGGTTATAGGGAACTTGAAAATTTTGTGGAGGCTGGTGGAGATTTTGTGATGCTCGTGCTCACCTTCTCGGGTGTTTTGGTGGGTGGACAACCTACTGAGGTGGAGCAACGGAGTATTGTAGGTTCTGAGGTGGATAGTAGTGCTCAGAGGAATCATCGGAAACCAAACGAGGTTGGTCATACCTTCGAGATGCTCTCCTAGGACCTCTTCTCGACCCTGATGTCATCATGGTTTCTTCATCCTTCTCATTCGTGTCACTAAAATTATCAGATTCAATCTGGACAGCCTGAGTTGCGGCTTTGAGAACTGCTTGACTTATAATTCTGCCTGTCTTGAGGCTATTCTCAACCATTTCCCAAATCCTAATTGCTTCCGAGAAGGATTTTTACACTACGGACATCATGTTTTAAAAATAATCTGGCTCTTGAGCCTGAAGGAAGACAGTGATTAGCTCATGGTCATCCATGGGTGGCTTAACTCTAGTCGCTTGCTCTCTGCATTTAATGGCATATTCCCTGAAACTTTCAGTTGGTTTCTTCTTCAGGCTTGAAAGGGAATTGCGGTCCGGGGCGATGTCGATGTTGTATTGGAACTTTTTGACAAAGACCTGGGCCATGTCATGCCAGGCAATACTAGCAAGATGTGTCTTAATCCAAAAACCATTCAGAAGCTACTCCCATAAGGCTTTCCCCAAAATAAGCCATCAGTAATTTTCCTTTCTTCCCGCACCTCTTAGTTGACTGCAACACCTTTTCAGGTGGGCTATATGGTATCCATGTCCATCATACTTTTCAAATTTGGGAGTCTTGAAACTAGGTGGCAAGTGGACATCGGGGAATATACATAGATCCTTGAAGGCAATACTCTTCTGACTTGCCAACCCTTGCATGTTTTTCAACTGTTGTTCTAAGCTTTTTATTCTTTGGGTTATTTCTTCAAATGCCATCTTTCAGGCAGGCTTCTCAATCTTTGCAGAAAGATCAAATAGGTACGAGTGGTACTTAGGAGAGTGGCATTGTTCTTGCTGGGTAGCAAACTATGATTCATAAGTTTTCCTCTGCACCATCGTCAGTTGTGGGATGGTGAAGACGGGCATAACAGTAGTGATTGTCTGATTGGTTGTCAATAGCACACTTTGGGAACGCGCAATAGAAGTTTTAGTTGTAGTCATACTGTTGGGATAAAGATTGAACCCAGATGGATAGAATTGATCATACAATGAGACCGGAGTGGTAGTAGTCGAGATGGGTGTGAAATTTGAGAAAACGTGAGAAAGGGGTGGTCCTTGACCATTGGCCCATGCTTGACACATTTCAGGCATTTGCTGTTTCAGTATTCTATTTTCCTCAACCACAGTAGACTCTTGTTGAACCCTCTAACCCCGAGTCTCTTGATCATTCGTAATAGTTTTGATGTCAGTTGTCATTAGCATTTTTCTCTTGGACCTTGTGAATTATGGATGTGTTGCAGATTACCACAAACCGATCACCTCAAACTTTCTTCACAATTTAAAAACAAAATACACCTTAGAATCCACTCACTCGATCCTTATTATTATCATCATTATTTTTTATACACTTTTTTATTAAATGGTCGATCGAACCTGATATGAGTTGCCTATGCATCATGTGGGAACATGAATCAAATCTTGCGTAGTTCGGGAAGAACAGAAATATATATAAAAAAATAACTCTCTCTCTTTTTTTGGATTTTGAAAAAAAAAATCAAAAGAAAAACTTATAAAGAAGAAAGAAAATAGTTTTGGATTTCAATTTTTTTTTGGAATATCGAAAGAAAAACTTCTAAAGAAGAGGGAAAATATTTTTGGATTTTTGGACTTTTATTTTGAATTTTTGAAAGAAATACTTCTAAAGAAAAAAGAAAATATTTTTGAATCTTGAATTTTCTTTTCAATTTTCGAAGGAAGAATGAAAATATTTTGGATTTTGAGAAGAAATTAAACGAAAACATTTTTGAATTTTTTTTAAAAAATTGGGGACTAAAAGAAAGACTTTCTAAAGAATGATGTAAATGATTTTTTTTTTATTTTTTGAAAATTGTGGGCCGGAACCGATAAGGTTTGCCTATGTATCTCACTTCTGGTGAGAATCAGACCTATGTAGTTCAGCCAGTTTTGACGGGATGGAGGAAAATATTACTTTTTGAAAACATTGGCTTGTTTTCTTTCTCTTTTGTTTTCAAATTTTTGCCAGAGTTTCGAAAATTTTCAAATATCTACCTCTTAGTCTTGTTTTTTTTTTGTGATTTTCTTTCCCTATTCTAAAAGTCAGTCAACGTCCAAGCCGAAACAAACAGATGTGAAGTAGCACGTAAGATGCATCAGGACAGTCTTTTAATTTGGTTACACTTGTCCTAAACGGACCCAACCCCTGTGTTGAGTCCCTAAAGTCAAATGCACGTTATGCAAACAAACGTTCCTACTAGGGATCCAACATGAGGTTATGTTATTCTAGGTTTGTATCCTGGGGTGTGTTGTTCTATACATGTCTTTCCCGAGGGGACAACTCGAGCCGAGGAGGGGGGTAACATACCGGGAACCAAAAGGCCATCCGGCTATGTAACTGATCCGATCTTCGTTCTAAATTAGGGTATGGCACTAACAGAAAAGAAGTCACGCCAGCTTGTACTTCCTAGAAGATTCAAAAGACTCAGAGAGAAGAATGGTTTCATAACAATTTTATAGAGAGTTCAAACAATATCAAAGCAGTAAGAGCATCATTTAGCACATTAGGCTCAAACACATAAAAATCAGATAACAAATAAAAGCCAAGTATCACAGTTATTCTAATCTCGAATTCTGAACTCAGAACTAGAGATTCTGGGTTCTACTCCCCAGCAGAGTTGCCAGAGTTGTCACACCTCCTTTTTCCCGAGGTATTGGGAGTTTTTCCAATTAAAGTGACATCAATCGAAATGGGATTATTTATTCAGAGTCGCCACTTGGAATAATTTATGGTTACCCAAGTCACAAGATTATTTTAAATTCCAAATCGAGGAATTTGACTCTTATTTATGGTCTCTGAACACTGAAGACCGGGTAAGGAATTCTGTTAACCCGGGAGAAGGCGTGAGGTGTCGCGCCCCCTTTTTTCCCTTCGCGGGAAGGAGTCTATGTTTTGACATCACATGGGGGTGATAACTCATTTCCTTTTGGGAATTGGGTATTCGAAGAGTCGCCACCTAACGAATTATGGTGCATTAGGGCACCCAGAGCGATTAAATCTTGGATTGGTTTGTATTACCAGAGATTAAGGTAAGGGCTCGAAATAACCTTGAGGAGAAGGTGTTAGGCACCTCTCTTGGTCCACAACTGTGGGTCCTGGACGAACTTATATTTACGAATTAGTCCATTAACGAATAAATAGATTGAATCAAATAATTTGCAAGTAAAGCACGTTGGACACAAATAACAAGGCAAAGATTTTGAATAAGTTGTATAAAACAAAGTTTAAACAAAAAGAATTTTGGAAAAGCGGGAGTCCTAGGTTGGTTAGCATATAGGATCACCCCACACAATATCTGGTAAACACTCCTCAATGAGGGATTACACGTGACATTAGCACGTAGTCATCATATCTCATATCTACCCTTCCCACCCCTTTAGTGGTCATTAAAATAAGTGTTGGTCAGCGATCTCTATTGTGTGTTGTTACCCGTCCCTTCTTAATGGTCCTGGAGAAATTTTAGGACCTCTACCTATAGGTAGTTCTAGATAGACCCCTAAGGTTTAAAAGGTAAAAATACTAAGGTGACAGGCAAAAACAATTAGGACCTTAGCAAATAAGAGAAGGAAGGAGCAAATAAGAGGCTCAGTTTACCTCCACAGATAAAGCATGTAGACAACACTACTCAAACACAGATAAGTGCAACAGTATCCTAAAACATGATGTCTAGGTGAGTATCAGAGCACAGTAGATATGCAGGTTCATTTTATAACTCTGAAGCAAGGGCCCTAATCAGTTTGCCTACTGATTTTAAGTCTTTTAATCATTAAGCAGTACATACAAAGAGGCAGTTTCCAGTTTTAAAAGAAATTGGATACCTAAGGCTTGCCTAAGCGTTTACCGGACCTATTAGAAGTTTAGAAGTCATTTTTGCATAAGAGCATGTTGTTCTAGGTGTTATAAAATGCAGGGATTGTTACCAGTTTATTTTAAACAAGATGATCGAATGTGAAGCTATTTTTACCTCTTTTATAATCAGCAGTTTACACTAAGTGTGAATGCAAGTACGAATGAGATCCTAAAATATGGTATCTAAGATGCATGTATAAAGTTTATGATGGTTATATGCAGAATCCTAAAGCAGGATTTCTGAATGTACGGAAAGATTGCAGAATTTCCTAAAGAAGGATTTCTAAATGCAGACAAAGGTTACATCATTGTAGAGCATGTTGTCAAGTGTGCAAGAGTAGCAATCTTTGTTTTAATGACCCTTTTATCCTAAAACAGGATTTCTGAGTAATAAGAATGTAAACAATGAGATGTTGAAATAGTATACACAAGACCTAAAAGCATGGTTTCTATTGCACATACAGGAAATATAGACCTAAAGTATGGTTTCTACCCTTTTGATATCAATAACATGCATAGCTACCCTCCCATTTCAATATCCAAACCCCAATGTTCGTTTACAAATTATTATAGGCCAATATTGAATGAATTACATAAGTAGATAAGAAAAATAAAAAGTTACTCTATAGGGAGCCTACAAATGGGCCCAGATTTCCAAAATTTCCAATGCCAGATTGCCTCATAGCCTTTCATACAATCCAAGTGTGTTAGAGTTCCCTAAGGACCTCAAGAGATCCCGGACAGTGCTTACACCTAGATTTCATAGCCATAATTGAATAAGTGCAGAGTGGAAGGGCCAGCTCTAATGTATCAGAGTTCAGAGGATCTCATAGGGATTCCTAAGCAGTCTCACATTAGAGGGGCAGAACTTAAAACCTAAGAGTAGATGTGAGAGTGCTTCAAAATATTTAAGTAGGAAAACAGTTTGAAAAGGGACTTGTTTGAAATAGTTTTGTAAAAGACATCAGAGACAGTTTTGAAAAGAGTGGAGTAGTAAACAACAGTCCAAACACAGCACTCCCAAAACAGGTTTATACACAGCCAGAGATCATAGAACCAAAGCAGGTTCAGCAGCCACAAACAGGGGGTCAAGGGATTTGGGGACACATAGGTAAATACATAGTTATAGGAGCACTTAAGTACAGAATCAGCAGCATGCTAAAGGGTAAAGGAACCTCAGAATTAATACAGAATCATGTCACTTAAAGATAGCCAACTACTTTGCATAGAACATTAGTAAGGGAGAGTCATATTGGGGTATACTAGAAGAGGGGTAACACTTCATAAACATGCTGAGTCTAAGGGAGGGGACACATTTAGGAGCATGCTGATGAAGTGATGAAGTAAACATATTAGTTGCAAGTTGAACAACAGAACCATAAGTAAAAACAGACTAGAAACAAGAGGAATTGAAGTAATAAAAGAAACATATTGGTTTTGGAACTTGAATTGAAATCACAACATACCAATAAAGAAGACAATAAACACAAAAGTGAAGGGGTAGGAGAGCACAATAGTTAGTCTTGGCTTGCAACCGGCTAACTCAGAATGATAGTAAGTAGCACAAAAGAGAAAGCAAAAAGTTTAAGTGTGAGAGAGAGATTTTTTGAACCAAAGTGTTCGTGTCCTTGTGTTAATGAGAGACCAAGGTATTTATAATTTGAAAGCAGGTGGCAAATAAGGTAAAAATCAAAGTTCACCAGTAATTATGGGGACTCAAAATCAATCAGTCATGAAATCAAGGTAAGTACTCCCTTTAATTGAGGAGTTAACTTCAAACGGTAATAAACATGTGACAAATAAGGAAGGAAATCATATAAGGATGAGCATAACGAATAAGGAAATATTTTCAGTATAGTACAAGTATAGAACATGTAATAGAGGCTAGGTTCAGCATATTTCAATCAAGGAAAATACTTACGAAGTCAATGAATAGCATAATTGACCATAGAATAGGGTCAGAAAATATTTTACAAGGTTAAAAAATCAGTAGAGATATCATGTGAAATCAGTGAAAGATCAATCACAAAGACTCAAGGATTCAAAAGTAGAAAATAGCACTGATTTACCACAACTTTACGAGAACCAGCACATAGTAAGCAAAATCAGAACTCTAAGAAGCTGAGTAGGGCAAAAATCATATAAGAATTAGGGATTCATGTATAACATAGTCTGAATTAATAGAATAAACATGATATAGGTAGGAGAAGTGAAGAATCAGAAACATTGATGGACAAAATAGGGTAAAATCACATAATAGGTAGGAACAACCATAATTAGGAACCCTAACAAGCAAACATAAGGTAAAAATCACAGAATCACAGAAGCATATAGATTAGTTGAACACATTATCAAAAACAAACTCAGAAACCCAAGATTAGAACTAAGAAATTAGGGTTTTCAACATAATGAATCGGATAAAAGGAAAACTTAAATAAACCATTTAAACATGGTGAAAATTATAGAAAAATGCTAAAATCAGAAGGAAAAGCCGTTTTTGAAAAGGAGTCAAGAAACCTAGTTTGAAGACGAAGAGTCATTTTAGAAGAAATCGGAGAAATCCTTAAGAAAACAGTAAAGATAACTCAAATATACTCAGATCTTATTACAGATCTTAGAAATCAAGAGTCAAAATAAGGGTTTCAAAGAGAGAACCCATAGATGGAGAGACTCCGGCTTAGAAGCCATAGATCTAGCTGGAAAATAGAAAGATCTTACTCGGACGGGCCAAGGTGGCTTGAGAACGGCATAGAAACCATGGGAGGTGAGTGAACCACCTTCTGGTTCCCTTGAGGGCCTTAAGGCAGCAACAAACAGCATAGGAAGAGAGCCATGGGGCTGGTGATAGTGGTGAGACCACCATGGTTACCGGCGAACCAACGGCCGGCAAGTAGGAGCTAAGTTTAGTAGAGAGGATTTTGAGAGAGATGAGAGATATAACGGTGGAGAGAATGAGAGAAAATGAGAGTATGGGAATGAGGGTTTGGGGGTAGTCATTTAGGTTAATTAAGGAAGGGATTAATCTGGACCACTGATCAGAAATGATCAACAGCCAGGATTTGGACGGAACTGGGTCAGGTAGGATTAGGTTTGGGCCTGGGTATTGGGATGATTTAATTGGGGTTTTAGGGTTTGTTAAATTGGGTTAAAATTGAAATAAATAGGGCTATTTATTAAATACCCAATTAATTTGAATAAAATAATTTATAAAAATAGCTGATAATTGTACAAAATGAATTTTATGCATATAAAATAATTAAAAATGATTACTTAGTATTTAAAAATACAAATGATTAATTTCAGGTCAAAAAATAATATGAAATCATATGATTGGGCTATAATTGCAAAATTATTGCAATTATAGCCAAAAGATGCCAATTTGGCACAATTATGGAATAATTTGATTCAAACAAGACCATAAATAATAAGTTAAATCAAGAGATGCTTCTGAAATCATTTGTAATGTCATTTTGTAATTATTTATTGGAAACAAAAATGTTGGATGAATTAATAAAAATATAGAAAAATTGTGGAAAAATACCAATTGCTATTAATGCATGATTTTGAAGGTATATATGCAATTTTGATATATATTGGGGTAAAATTGGGCATCAACATGAGGCACTCTCGAGTTCCGTGGTTTTAGCACGGTCACTCAACTATTAATAATTGGCCTAATTATCTGATTTTATTATATGTTTAAAACCTATTGTGTATTTTTAAACTTTTTAACCGCTTTTAATTAGAATTTTAATTGCTTTTAGGTTTTATATTATTTATTTAAATAAGTCGCGATGTCACGCACTTATTGTCTTTGAACACATTGGGAATCACGTCACGTAAAATGCACCCGCGATTTACACATGTTTATTTCTATTATTAATTGATTTGGAGTTATGGTCGAGTCACGTGAAATGCACACTCGAATTGGGATTTACGTATCGTGACCATGCCACGAGAACCGTACCCATAGTCACGATGATTTATTATTAATCGCTTCTAAAGCCACCTACGATGTTTGAATTATTTTTCTAAACTACTTTGAGATTATTGTGAGGGCATGAGTTATGGAAGTAAATTGTGGATGAAGTGTAAAGTCTAATTATAGAGAATTAGCACGATCACTGATATATCTAAGTTGCTGGAAGCATTTGACAATTATGCAATATAACTTATTAAACAAGTTAGACCATAATCTATAAATTAGTAATCATCTGATATAACAACCCGTAAATTTAACTTAGTTATGGATGTGTTAAATGAGTAGTAATGTTACATTTTAGACATGTGAAGTTCTATTGGGATGAGTATGAGTGAAAATAGTTGTTTTAGAATCAAGATGGAGAGTGAGGTGCATAAGATTCGACAAAATCAACTAAGGGTGTGTTTGGTATAACGGAAAATATTTTCCAAGAAAATATTTTCTTGGAAAACAAGTAGTAATCTTATTCATTTTCCGGTGTTTGGTACGCAAATTAAGGAAAATGACTTCTCAAGAGTATTCATAAATAATTTAGATATAATAAACATGAAGCCATAAACTTTCAAACCAACAACCTTCCGGACCCACAAATTTCATAAACTTCCGAACCGCGGAATTTCGAACCCGTAAACTTTATAATTTTTAAACCCGTAAACTTCCAAACACATAAACCTCTGAACTCATAATTTTGGAACTTGTAAGATTTTGAGCCATTAAACCGATAAATAAAAAAATTAAAACTGAAAAATATATTCAAAAAATATTTTTTTGAGGGGGGGCGAGGGGGGAGGGAGGTAGTATAACGAAAAAAATAGAAATTTAAATTACAAAAAAAAAGTATTTTTTTTTGTGCGGGGGGAGGTGGGTGGTGCAGAAGCGGGTGGGATGGGAGGTGGGTGGTGCAGAAAAACGAAAAAACAGAAATTTGAAATTGCAAAAAAAAATTAAGGTAAAAAAATAATTTTTTTTGCGGGAGGGGTAGTTGTGCGCGGGGGGAGGGGGGTGAAGGGGTAGTAGGGTGGGTGGTAACGGAAAAACTGAAATTTAAAAAAAAAACTCTTTTTGGAGAGAGGGTGGTGGGTTGATGAGGGTGGGGAAGGTTAAGAAGGAGTTTTTGGAAAACATTTTCCGGAAAATATTTTCCAAAATACCAAACACACCCTAAGTTTACAAAAGGTCATCCTTCTAGCAGGATTTAGTGAACATATGTAAGGAATTTCGAAAAACTCAAAACAAGAAAGTTGTAGGCCTTTGAAATAGCTTTCCAATCATATATTGTGGATCCTGAACAGATCTATGTGCAAAAAGTTGTAACGACTCGGGCAGTCATTTCATGAGTTACCGCTCCGTTTCCTCTATCTCTGCTTCTTTATGTCTTGTTCAGCTGTGTTATGTGGTATCGGGTTAGTTGGTTCGGGTTCGAAGTAGTTTTGGAAAGGTTTGAGACACTTAGTCTCTTTTGAGTAAGCTTAAATTGGAAAAGTCAGCTGCTCATTGACATATGTGAAAAAGGGCTCGGATGTGAATTCTGATGGTTCAGATAACTTCATTAGGTGATTTGGGACTTAGGAATGTGATCGGAATGTAATTTGGAGGTCCGTGGTAGATTTAGGCTTGAATTGGTGAAATTAGAATTTTGGCATTTTCCGGTTGATAGTGGAAATTTTGATATCGGGGTCGGAATGGAATTTTCGGAAGTTGCAGTAGGTTTGTTGTGTCATATGGGATGCGTGTACAAAATTTCAGGTCATTTGGACGAGGTTTGATAGATTTTTTGATCGAAAGCGTAATTCGAAAGTTTTTGGAGTTCTTAGGCTTGATCCGTGGTTGATTTGTTGTTTCGATGTTGATTTAGGTGTTTCGAAGATTGGTATAAGTTTGGATGATGGTATATGATTTGTTCGTACTTTTGGTTGAGGTCCCGGGGGCCTCGGGGTGATTTTGGATGGTTGACGGGAGGTTGGAGTTGGAAATTTGCAGCTGAAGTTGCTGAAGCTCCGGTCATAACTGCACCTGCAGCTTGGGGACCGCAGGTGCGAGCCTGCAGAATTGCAAGGAAGGCCGCAAATGCGGAAATGGGCGAGAAGAGCTGGAACCGTAGAAGCGGATGATTGAGCGCACATGCGATAGCGCGGGTGCGAGATTTTGATCGCAGGTGCGGTGCTTGGGCGGTTAGGTGAATTCCGCAGATGCACATCTGGGACCGCAGGTGCGTGTCCGCAGGTGCAATATTTCGACCTCAGAAGCGATTTAGCTGGGGCAGAACATATAAATTTAGCCCTCCTTTTGAGTAGTTTTTCACCATTTTCATGCAGGGTTGAGCTTGGGAAAGCAATTTGAAGAGAGAATTCAAGTGGGTTTTGTCACACCTCCTTTTTCCGCACCCGCGAGGGCGCAAGGGAGTTTTTTCCAATTAAAGGACAATCGAAACGGGATTGGTTTAATTATTTCAGAGTCGCCACTTGGGAGATTTAGGGTGTCCCAAGTCACCAATTTTAATCCCGAATCGAGGAAAAGAATGACTCCATATTACAGTCTGCGTACCAGAAATCCGGATAAGGAATTCTGTTAACCCGGGAGAAGGTGTTAGGCATTCCCGAGTTCCGTGGTTCTAGCACGGTCGCTCAACTGTTATATTCGGCTTGATTATCTGATTTTATACAAGTGTGAACTTATGTGCAAAATTTAACTTTTAACCGCTTTTATCATTTACTGTTTTTATCAAGAATTGCAACGTTGTGAAAATGTATCTCGAACCGCGTTACAATCAATGTACCCGTGGTCGTCGACACACTTTGACTCCGTTGAGATTTGGATTTGGGTCACATCAATGTGCACCCGAGTTTAAGGAAATTAAATTATTAAAGGCGCGCCTAAAGCGACTAGCGTATTTATTTTGGGTAGGACCGTGGAATTTTACTAAACGGTCCATCCCGAAGTCTAAACAATTTTTAAAGCAAATATTTACTGAGGGCCCCGCAATTTGCATTTTTATTTGGCGAGGCTCATCTCATTCTTATTTTTTATTTAAAAATGAATTTGCAACGTCATGGACACGCATCTCGAACCACGTCACAATCAATGTACCCGTGATTAGAAACACATTTCGACTCCGTTGAGAATTGGATTTGGGTCACATAAATGTGCACCCGAGTTTAAGAAGGTAAGATTTATTAAGGCGCGTCCTAAAGAGTCTAACGTATTATTATTTTAGGAGGGTTGTGAAATTTGTTAAACAATCCGTCCTGGAACCTAAATGCTTCGATAATATACATTTAAACAAGGGCCCCGCATCTGCGCGTTTTGTTTATTTTCATCGAGGCTCATCTCGTTCTTATTTTAAAAAGGATATCCTATAACAACTACGTTTCTCGTCGTGTTTGTCTTTATCAATTGAAAACAGTAGATAGTCCTAATTAATTAAATGCTTGCAAGTTATTTGTAATGACATTCAGAAAAGCTAAAAAAATTTCAGAAATGAGGCTGTATGTACAGTCAGCCGAACAAACAATTATAGGCCCAAATCCAGCCCATGCGTGATAGGCCAGACCTGGGCCTCTGCCTGTTCTACGCGAGCCTACTTGGTTTGCTTCGATTTGGGCTCGACCTTCATGAGGTTGAGGCCCTGAACTGATTCTTTGTTTTGTGAAATGAGTTTATCAATTTATGGGACAATATGGCAAAAGGAGAAAGAACTTTAACTAAAACGGATAGCTTTCCTATTTGGCCTACATTAGAGAATATACTACACCATCAGACTAAGTCTGAAATACAACTTATTACACTGGGCATATTTTTCACCTAGCAGTATACATACAAGGCTAGCATTCGTTAACCTACATTGATATACTTAGTATGTAGGCTGCTTCTATTGTCCAAACAAAAATGTAACTATTTCATGACATTTAGAGTAACAGTTCATGTACATATATAAAAAACAATCTGCAGGTCCTCTCTTTTGCATTCATGCTCAAACTTTCAGTTACATTTGTGGTATTAATTGTGTACCTGGTATGGAGGACAAAGAAGGAAGGAATGGTCAGCTAGGCAGTATGCAGTAAACACAGCAACAACAGATACACAACAAACACAGCAACAACCAACTGAACCAAGTGTCTTCCACAGCCACAGACAACCAACAGTGATCTCCCAGAATACAAGGACTAGCAAATAGTCGAGTGCCAAGCCAGTAGTCCCAGGAAAAAGTAAAGAAATAGCAGCAGTAACTGAGGGTTCAGATGCAGTAAAACCACCAGTTCAACAACCACAAACAACTCAGTCAATGCAAGCAACAGAACTTGGCCAAGACAGCTTGACCAATATGCACTCTTATACAACTTTCAGGCAGTGTTTGGTTACAATCTATTTGGAAACTAACTTATGTTATTCAGCTTTCTTTAAACTCAGTAAAACTTTCTTTAGACTAAAAGTTTCAGCTTTAAAACTAAAAATTCCAGCCTTTTCTCTCTTTTTTTTTTCTGAAGACTAAAAGTCCAGCCTCAGACTCAAAAAACTCCAGCCCCGTTTAAGTTCTCAAATGGCTTATTTATAAGCCAAAAACCAGTGCAGTTAAGCTGCCTTTTTTTGCTGCAACTTGCAGCCTGCCCATACTTTTAAAGCCCATGCCTAAGCATCTTTTGGTGTCAGCCCCCCTTTATTCCCACGCCTGGTTTTGTTTAATCAGGAGTTATGGGCCTCATTTTTTATTCAAATTAAGTCCCATACTCTTATGTCTTGTTCCCCATTGGCATTAATTTAATCCCAAATTAGTACCCTACTTGTCAGCTCATTTAAACTAATCATTTTTGTTCTTTGCAAACCCCAGACTACCCCTGTTAAACCCTGGTTACCACTGTCTTGACCCTTTGCCGCATCAGGGCATTTTTGAACTGATGAAAGTTTCAAATTCAGGACTGCCTAGACTGAACCTTTCAGTCATTTTTCAATGCAAACAAACTATTTCAAACAATGTTGGGGCCTTCAATCAGTGGCAAAGTATCAATTAGTCATGCGACATTATTAGCTCGTTTGATTCATTAGTTATAGAAACTAATCAACGACATTTATCGAGTCGACTATACTAATTATAGCAGGTAATAATCAGTCGCTCACACAAACAATATGTTCAGGGACCTAAAGGGCTTCGGACAACTTGGTCAGTCACTAGGAACCTATATAAGTTTATTCATGTGACGACTATACTAATCGGACATGCTTATCATAGGATACATTTAAATCATACACAGAAACCAATCGACCAAATAAAAGGTCTTTACAGAGATGAAGAAATCCGAATGAAAAAATAACAAAAAGATAACAAACAAACACAACGAAACATGCTGACAACTTATTTAGAAATAAAACAAAAGAAAGGAAAACTTACCAAAATGTTTAAATCAAACAGACCCAAATCTGATTCAACTTCGAATTTTTGAGGCCGAACAAACTTTAATCAGGGTGTTCTCACATGAGAACACCTTGATTAAGGTCTATTAGACCTCAAACCCATGTCAAAACTGGCCGGGTTCCCCAGGTGCATGTGTTTCAAGTTCTGGATTTCCAGATCTGGATTTTTAGGAGTTGTGGGTAGATTCGGACCAAACCAAGCTTGGTGGGGTGAGGGAGGTCAGGAGGGGCCGTGGTGTGAGTTTGGGGTCAATCGGTGTAGATCTGGTTTTTACTCGAATCTTCGTTGGAAGATTCGAGAAGCTACGGGTTGATTCGAGGTGAAAGGTTAACGGATTCATGTTCAGGATGGTTGGGTGCATCGGGGATGTTATTTTGGTGGTCATCGGAACTGTGGTTACCGGGCTCATGGGGGAAAACCTAGGCTGCTAGGGTTTGAGAGGAAAGGGGTCCTGGGGAAGATGGTGAACAGTGGCTGAAGGGGGGGTGTGGCTTGGGGCGTGGGGGTAAGGGGTTAGGTTTATATATGTATTGAGGGTTTAGATCCTGGCCATTGGATCAATTGAGATCAAGGGCCAGGATCTACTCATTGAGGAGAGACGACGTCGTTCGGGAGATGATAGTGGGTTAAGACCGGGTAGGGGATTGGATCGGGTCATGTTGACGGGTTTAGAGGAGGGCCTGGATCCGTTGGATCAATGGGAAATGAACGGCCCAGATTAACCGTCCCTGAAACGACGTCGTTTCAGGAGGTGCCTGGGCAGGCCTGGTCTGGACCGGACTTGTGCTGGTTTGGGCCCATTTTTTTTGTTTTATTTCCTGGGCCTAACCCGTTTTTCAATCCCTCTTTTTTTGTTTTTTTTTCTATTTTATTTTTTTCTTTTAAAACAAAAATGAAATAACAAAAAATAATGAAATTAAAACCAACAACAATGCAACATTTTAACACAATTATCACAAAAATATTTCGGTAAGTTAACTAAAAGCCTAGAACGAACGATGCACATATATTTTTTGAATTTTCTTTTACTGACCGAATTATGGTTTAATCACCCTGACATGCATATTTTGTATTTTGTTTGTTAATGATTAAATGCAAAATGGACAGATCCACAAATGACTAACAACACATGTCACGAAAAACTCGAACAATTGTACAGCGAAATCATTTGTCACTATTTTTATTTTCTTTTGGAGCGATTGTCCGTAAAGCAAAAATCACGTGCTTACAGCTGCCCCTCTTTGCCCGAAGACACGAAGGGTTTTCGCGCAAAGATAAAGCGAGCGATTTTTGCCCGTCCGAATACTCCGTGTGAAGCATTTTTTTGAAAAAGATTTGACCGAACCTTTGCTTCAGAGGTTTCCTACATATCCTGGGCTGAACAGGAATCAGGTCAATGTAGTTCGGGAAATTTTGGTAGCTGGGACTACCGTGTGACTGTAGTGTTTGCTGTTGTTGTGCGCTGTTGTATGCTGCTGTAGGATGCTACTGCTCAACCGATCTCCCTATTACATTGCTCTAAAAGGAAAACAAGAAGCTAAGCTAAACTGAGGATCCTGAAATCTCATCCATCTTCAACTTGTTCTTGTTGCCTTGCTTTCTTGTCGGCTACCACTTTCCTCCGATGCCTTTATCTTGTGACTTTGGGAGATGATGCTGGTCCTTTGCTGACGTTTGAATGCCAGTTTCATCACTTTGCTTGATCCGCTGGGGACACGACTTTCTTCTTTAAATTTTCCAATGGTTTCTTCAGTGGTATGTTTCTTCATCAGCATCGTCATACTGGGCATGCTACAACGCTCCCAAACTGCTTCTTTTGAGATGCGTTCCTTTTTCCTTTTGAATTGCGCGCTTGCCTCTGCAGTTGTCTGCTTCTTGGTGCTGCAGATTTTATTGTTTTTCCTGCTTGGGGCTTTCTGTTGTAACCTTCCGTCTTCAGGTGGGGCTACTGATTCCAAACTCTAGAGCTAAAATATATTCCCGCATTATACTGGTGGGCGACCTAGAACTTAAAATGTATTCCCGCATTATACTGGTGGGTGACCTAGAACTTAAATGTATTCCCGCATTATACTGGTGGGCGACCTAGAACTTAAATGTATTCCCGCATTATACTGGTGGGCGACCTAGAACTTAAATGTATTCCCGCATTATACTGGTGGGCGACCTAGAACTTAAAAGTATTCCCGCATTATACTGGTGGGCGACCTAGAACTTAAATGTATTCCCGCATTATACTGGTGGGCGACCTAGAACTTAAATGTATTCCCGCATTATACTGGTGGGCGACCTAGAACTTAAAAGTATTCCCGCATTATACTGGTGGGCGACCTAGAACTTAAATGTATTCCCGCATTATACTGGTGGGCGACCTAGAACTTAAATGTATTCCAGCATTATACTGGTGGGCGACCTAGAACTTAAATGTATTCCCGCATTATACTGGTGGGCGACCTAGAACTTAAAAGTATTCCCGCATTATACTGGTGGGCGACCTAGAACTTAAAAGTATTCCCGCATTTTACTGGTGGGCGACCTAGAACTTAAAAGTATTCCCGCATTATACTGGTGGGCGACCTAGAACTTAAAAGTATTCCCGCATTTTACTGGTGGGCGACCTAGAACTTAAAAGTATTCCCGCATTTTACTGGTGGGCGACCTAGAACTTAAAAGTATTGAAATTGTTTCCCCGTTCTTCCGAGAAAATTTTCGACAATCGGCAGAAAATTTTCTGCCCCGGTTTTTGGTGACTTCCATGGCATTGCATCTTGCTGCCCTCATCAATCCTCTGTTCCCCTGCAACAGACAAAAGGATTTAATTAGTTTTTATCGTGGTGGTAGAGGGTGCCTTTCTGGCGAGCAATTTTTCTCTCTTCCTCTTTTCTTGCTCTTTGTCCCCATAATTGGTTGGCGGGCAAAGTTGCCTGTTGGGGGTCTCTAGCCTGCTGGGGATTGGTTTTCAGTTTATCCCCTACTCTGCTTTCTCTTTAAACACATGATGTGGGAGTCTGCTTCTAACTCCTGAAACCACTCCCTTTTGGAGCTTACTTCTTCCAAAATTTCCGGGCACAATCACTGCATTGCCCGGGACCGGCCTTTAAGACTGTTTGTATTATCCTGCGCTGGATGAATTCCCCTTTGGTTCCTGGTAGTAAGCTTTGAAAAATCCTTTAAAGACACTTTTTTAGGAAAAGAAATAAAGATATGGAAAAGAGAAAAACTTTCTTAGCCAATATTTTGTGGGAAGAGACAATCCACAGAACTTATCTGGAGGACAAAACTGGTCCCCGTGATCATGGCGTGCACCATAGATTCCGACCCAGTCTATTTGTATCGATTGATCTGCTCGATGGTTTGACCTGCTGGGGATGATAAAGGAGTGTTCACTTCGTTTCGAATGTGGTAGCTTTGCTGATCTGTCTTGTCGCCTCATAGTGCCCTTCGAGGGGTTTTCACTAATGAGACTCTCTCTTTTCTCTCATCTCCCGGCGCCTTATGGTGCCTGTGAAGGTTTTCACCAATAAGACTCTCTCATTTCATAGCCCTCATCTTACATCGCCTCTCGGTGCCTGTGAAGGTTTTCACCGATAAGGCTCTCTCATTTTATTTCTTTCGAGGAATCGGGGCGTTGTAGATACGACCCTCTCTTCTGGAGACTCCTTTGGCTATCAATTCATTCCCAGTCTTACGATCCTCTTCTTTGCTGGGGATTGGTGTATTATTCTCGGTCTTATTTGCCTGACTCGACATATTTTGAACATTGATCGGGAGGTCTTTTGGACGTTGAATGTTGGTTCTGGTGTGGAGTTAAAGAAAGGATATGAAAAAATGAAAATAATTTGATGGGTGATGTGCTACAACTTTTGGAATCAAACCTTTGTTGGAATTTTAAAACATAATTTCTGCCCCAGGTATCTTGCTTGGGGAACTTATTTTTTTATACTTATGTTGCGCTATGTGCGTTACGCACGCTTTACGCACACTATGTACATTATGCATCCTATATTCACTATGATGCATACTATGACCGAGCCGTGAGGCGCCTACGTATCCTCTTTGAGGAATCAGGTCAAACGTAGTTCCCACGGTTTTATATTCCTTGATTTTTCTTTTCTTTCTTTTCATTTTCTTTTCCTTTTCTTTCTTTTTCTTTTCTTTTCTTTTCTTTTCTTCTTCTTTTTTTTCGTATCTTTCCCATTAGTGATTCCAAAAGAGGGGTATGAAAGAATTACTTAAGGCTCAAAGGGGGAAGCAAGGGTTAAACAGTGTTTGGATAGAAGAAAGAATTGCCTCCGTCATCTCATTATCCATCAAATGCCAAATACAAACAAATAAACCAAAAATTGCCATAATTAAAGAAATTACGCATAATATCTCTTGACTGCATCTGAATTGATAGCCATGTCGACACATCTACCCTCGATATCTGTCAAACACAGAGCGCCGTTGGACAATACTCTGGTCACGATATAAGGCCCTTGCCAATTTGGGGCGAATTTGCCTTTTGCTTCGACCTGATGTGGGAGGATCTTCTTTAACACCTGCTGCCCTACCTCAAACTTCCTGGGGCGCACCTTCTTGTTATATGCTCTTGCCATTCTCTTCTGATACAGTTGACCATGGCACACTGCTGCCAATCTTTTCTCATCTATCAGGCTCAACTGTTCCAATCGAGCTTTTACCCATTCATCATCATCAATCCCGGCTTCAGTGACAATTCGGAGGGACGGAATTTCGACCTCCGCTGGTATCACGGCCTCAGTTCCGTATACCAACAAGTAAGGAGTTGTGCCTATGGAGGTCCGGACGGTAGTGCGGTACCCCAATAAAGCAAAGGGTAATTTCTCGTGCCACTGTCTGGACCCTTCCACCATTTTTCGCAGTATCTTCTTGATATTCTTATTGGCTGCTTCGACTGCTCCATTTGCCTTAGGACGATATGGGGTGGAATTGCGGTGTGTAATCTTGAATTGTTGGCATACCTCTCTCATCAAGCTGCTATTAAGATTCGCACCGTTATCCGTGATGATCACTTTTGGGATCCCAAATCTGCAGATGATATGGGAGTGAACAAAGTCCACCACTGCCTTCTTAGTTACTGATTTGAAGGTTTTAGCCTCAACCCATTTGGTGAAGTAATCAATGGTCACTAGAATGAACCTATGACCGTTGGACGCTGCTGGCTCGATGGGCCCAATGACATCCATGCCCCATGCTACAAACGGCCAGGGTGCTGACATCGTATGTAACTCTGTTGGCGGAGAATGAATCAAATCTCCATGTATCTGGCACTGATGGCATTTCCTTACGAAAGTGATACAGTCGTGTTCCATGGTTAGCCAATAACACCCTGTTCGAAGGATCTTTCTTGCCAATATATATCCGCTCATGTGTGGCCCACAAACTCCGGCATGTACTTCCGCCATAACCGTCGTTGCCTGCCCGGCATCTATGCATCTCAACAATCCCAAATCCGGGGTTCTTTTGTACAATACTCCTCCACTGAGGAAGAAACCATTCGACAAACGCCGAAGGGCTCTTTTTTGGTCCCCAAAAGCATGTTCTGGATATATCCCCATCCTGAGGTATTCCTTGATATCATGAAACCAGGGTTCGCCATCTGCTTCTTCTTCTACGGCATTGCAGTAGGCGTGCTGATCACGGACCTGGATGTGTAGAGGATCAACATACATTTTGTCAGGGTGGTGCAACATTGATGCTAAGGTGGCTAAGGCATCCGCAACCTCATTGTGAACTCTCGGGATATGTTTGAACTTTACCGATCGAAATTTCTTGCTCAGATCATGCAAGCATTGTCGGTATGGTATGAGCTTTAGATCTCGTGTTTCCCATTCACCCTGAATTTGATGTACCAAGAGGTCCGAGTCTCCCAAGACCAAGACGTCTTGGACACCCATGTCAGCAGCCAAGCGCAGACCCAGAATGCAAGCTTCATATTCGGCCATATTGTTGGTGCAATAGAAGCGTAGTTGAGCCGTAACAGGATAATGCCGTCCTGTTTCAGAAATGAGTACTGCTCCTATTCCAACCCCTTTTGCGTTTGCAGCTCCATCGAAGAAAAGCTTCCAACCCGGTTCCTCAGGTAATTCCAAATCAGTCGTGTGCATCACCTCTTCGTCAGGAAAATACGTTCTTAAGGGCTCGTATTTTTCGTCAACGGGATTCTCTGCCAAATGGTCTGCCAGTGCCTGGGCTTTCATGGCCGTCCTTGTCACGTAGATGATATCAAATTCTGTGAGCAGAATTTGCCATTTTGCCAACCTTCCCGTGGGCATAGGTTTCTGAAAGATATACTTCAACGGGTCCAAACGGGATATGAGATAAGTAGTGTATGAAGACAGGTAGTGCTTCAACTTCTGAGCTACCCAAGTTAGGGCGCAGCATGTTTTCTCGAGTTGAGTGTACTTGACCTCATGCACTGTGAATTTCTTGCTAAGATAGTAGATGGCCTGCTCCTTCCTCCCTGTGTCATCATGTTGCCCCAATACACAACCAAATGAATTTTCCAAGACCGTCAGGTAAAGGATTAGGGGTTTCCCGGGCTTAGGTGGGACCAATACGGGTGGATTAGACAGATACCCTTTGATTTGGTCGAAGGCCTCCTGACACTCTGCCGTCCAACCTACTGCAGCATCCTTTCTCAGTAGCCGAAATATGGGCTCACAAGTTGCTGTGAGTTGAGCGATGAACCTGCTGATGTAATTGAGTCTACCCAGCAAACTCATTACCTCTGTTTTGTTCCTTGGCGGTGGCAAGTCTCGGATGGATTCAATTTTGGATGGGTCTAACTCAATCCCCCGTCGACTGACGATGAATCCTAGCAACTTTCCTGATGGAACCCCGAATGCGCATTTGGCCGGGTTAAGCTTGATATCATACCTCCGGAGTCTTTGGAAAAATCTCCTTAGGTCTGCCACATGGTCCTCCTGACGCCAAGATTTGATGATCACATCATCGACGTACACCTCTATTTCTTTGTGTATCATGTCATGAAACACAGCAGTCATTGCTCGCATGTACGTTGCCCCAGCGTTCTTTAAACCGAACGGCATTACCCGATAGCAGTAGGTTCCCCATGGCGTAATAAATGCTGTCTTCTCAGCATCCTCTTCGTCCATTAGGATCTGATGATAACCCGCATAGCAATCCACAAAGGATCCGATCTCGCGCCCAGCGCAATTATCGATCAGGATATGAATGTTGGGTAACGGGAAATTGTCCTTGGGACTTGCTTTGTTGAGGTTGCGGTAGTCGACGCACACCCTGATTTTTCCATCCTTCTTTGGGACTGGTACCACATTGGCCAACCACTCGGGATACCGAGTGACCCGAATGACCTTCGATTGTAATTGCTTAATCACTTCTTCTTTGATCTTTACACTCATTTCTGTTTTAAATTTCCTTAGTTTTTGCTTGACCGGAGGGTATGCCGGGTCAGTGGGCAATTTGTGAACCACTAAATTGGTGCTCAATCCAGGCATATCATCATATGACCATGCAAAAACATCTTTGAATTCCCTGAGAGTTTCGATCAATTCTGCTTTGACATTCGGCTCAATGTGGATGCTAATTTTGGTCTCTTGGATGTTATCAGCGTCTCCTAGGTTCACAGCCTCAGTGTCATTTAGGTTAGGCTTGGGTTTCTCTTCAAATTGGCACAGTTCTCGATTTATTTCTTCGAAGGCTTCCCCTTCGTCACATTCGGATTCATTATCACAAACGACCTCTTGCATCATTGAGTCAGATTCAGATTGATTTATTAGACTAGGTCGAAGATCCGCTGTGCATGCCATGTCATTAGGACCAGTAAAAAGAGAACTGTTCAGAAAGAAAAAGAACAAAACAAGAAATTAAAACGGGACAAAAGAAAAGAACTTTATTAAATTTGCAGGATAAAAAAGGGTTCACACTTTTACAAAACGAAAGTAAAATTGGGATTACACCCTTGAATAATCCGATCAAACAAACAAACAAACAAAACATTAATCAAAGCCTACTACCAAGACTCCCCTCGGACAGGAAGAGGAGTAACCGTCCAATTGTTGGTCTTGGCCTCAGGCCCCACAAATTGTATCTCTGCTCTGCTGGAACCCTCTCCAGCTTCCACCATACTGACATCCGCGAATAGTCTCTCAAAACTCTGATTCAGGTCTTCACTTATGCCGATCAAAGGTCCTCGAATCTTTGGGATCGCTGACCCCTTGGCACTAGCTTTAACAAAAGACCTTGAGAGGCGTGGCACTGGTTTAGGCAGAAACCAGACCCTCTTCTTCATTTTTCGCGCTTGCTTCCTGTCTGCTGCGGTTGGTTTGAACCCCAACCCGAAAGTTTCCAGATTCTTAGGAAGGGAGACAGGTTGGACTATCCCTTGAAGTTCAACTCCCAGGCCTTTTCCCGGCACAAACCCATTACCCAGCATTTCTGATACCATCATTACTGTTGCGGCAGTCACCCTAGGGTGCGGGATGATTTCTCCTTCAGAAATTTTGTTGGCCGACCCTGTATCGAGAATCTGGTAGACCCAGGGACCCTTGTCATCAGTGGTCTCTATGAAAGGCACAATGGTTCCGCCCATGGTGCATGTCGTATCCTCGCCGTGCAACACGACCTCTTGTCTTTCCCACTCGAACTTCACTGTCTGATGTAGGGTGGAAGGCACCGCTTTAGCTGCATGAATCCAAGGTCGTCCTAACAGCAAGTTGTAAGATACCGTGGCGTCCAACACCTGGAATTCCATGGTAAATAGGACCGGACCGATGGTTAATTCAAGTACAACATCCCCCACAGTGGCGGTTCCGTTTCCGTCAAACCCCCGGACACAGATGCTATTCTCCCGGATTCTTCCACGGTCAATCTTTAACTGGTCCAGGGTGGATAATGGACAAATATTGGCGCTTGAGCCGTTATCCACCAATACTCGGGTTACCACCGAGTCTTCACATTTGACAGCTAGGTATAGAGCTTTGTTATGCTCCGTACCTTCCACCGGCAGGTCATCATCTGAGAATGTCACTCTGTTCACCTCGAAAATCTTGCTAGCAATGGTTTCCAGGTGGTTTACAGAAATCTCACTGGGTACATGGGCCTCGTTCAATATCTTTAACAGGGCCCGACGATGTTCCTCGGAATGGAGGAGTAATGACAATAGTGAGATCTGGGCAGGTGTTTTTCTCAGCTGCTCAACCACAGAATAGTCTTGTACTTTCATCTTCCTCAGGAAGTCTTCAGCCTCTTCTTCTGACACTGGCTTCTTGGTTGCCACTGGGTTGGTTTTTCTTAACTCCACCGGAGCAAAGCATCGACCTGATCGAGTCAGCCCTTGCGCTTCACAACTGACTTCTTCCACCTGTTTTCCTTGGTATGTCACCACTGCTTTTTCATATTTCCAGGGCACAGCCCTGCTGTCAAGCATTGGCAGTTGGACCACCGGCTTTATGGTCACCCGTTCTCTACATACCCCTTTCAACATGACTGCCGGTGTGGGCAGGATCCCTGGTATTACCAACTTGCTTGGCTCGGGTTTGCTTGCTATGGCGGACGGGCTCTTCCCCCATATTACTACCGGCTTGACGCCTTCTCCCTGCGACTGTACATTTGTTCCTCCACTGGTTAAGACTTCTTTTGGGGCAGCTTGGATCATCATCACTGTTTGTGAGGGTTTTCTTAATTCTCCTCCCTCACACACCAACTCAATCATGTGAGTTTCGTGGTGCGCTGGCAGTGGGTTTTGGTTGATGTTAGGAGCCTCTGGTGTCTGGACCTCGATCTTATTGGTGTCAATAAGATCCTGTATGGCATGCCTTAACTTCCAGCACTTCTCGGTATCGTGCCCGAGCATCCCTGAACAGTATTCACAACTGATTGAACGATCCAAATTCTGAGGCGGGGGATTTGGTTCCCGAGTATGGACAGGACTAACCAAACCCAATTGCCGCAGCTTGTGGAACACAGCGGTGTAGGTTTCTCCCAATTCGGTGAAGGTTCTTTGCTTCCGCAACCTGTCATTCCTAGCATCTGGATTTCCCCGGAAACCTGCCCCTGAAGGATTTCTATATGCCCTTGGTGGAGGGTAAGTGTTTTGTGGTGGTGCATATATGTTCTGGGGAGCCGGTGCGCGCCATTGTGGGCGAACCGGAGGCTGAGTGTATACCTGGGCTTGGTGTACGGAACAATGTGGTTCTCGAGGTGGATAGAAATTTTGTGGTGGGTTGTATGGGTAGTTTGACCTGTGAGGCCTGGGTTGGTTGTAGTGCGGCCTGCCAGCCCTGGACCAACTGCCTGCCTCGATCGTGGCAACCTCTTCTTTCTTTCTTCTTAGCGCACCTCCCGTGCCGCTTTGAATAGCCTGGGTTGTGGCCTTAAGTGCCGAATAGTTTAAGATCTTGTCCGACCTCAAACCTTCTTCTATCATGACCCCTATTTTGACCACCTCGTTGAAAGATTTTCCAACCGTTGTCACCAAGTGACCAAAGTAGGTTGGATCCAATGTCTGCAAAAAGTAGTCTACCATTTCTCCCTCTCTCATGGGAGGATCGACTCTAGCTGCTTGTTCTCTCCAGCGGAATCCGAACTCGCGAAAACTTTCCCCGGGTTTCTTCCCAGTTCTCAATAACGTGAGACGGTCAGGGACTATCTCTAGATTGTACTGGAAATGACCTGCAAAAGCCTGTGCCAGATCATCCCACGTGTACCACCTGCTGAAATCCTGCCTGGTATACCATTCCAGTGCAGATCCGCTCAGACTTTGGCCGAAATAAGCTATCAAAAGCTCATCCTTGCCTCCTGCCCCTCTCATTTTGCTACAGAATCCCCGCAAATGTGCCATGGGATCACCGTGCCCTTCATATAAATCAAACTTGGGCATCTTGAACCCTGCCGGGAGTTGGACATCTGGGAAAGGGCACAGATCTTTGTATGCCACGCTGACTTGGTTGCCCAGCCCGTGTAAGTTCCTGAAGGATTGCTCCAGGCTTTTGAACTTTCTCAACACTTCATCCTGTTCAGGGGCCTTAACCGGCTTCTCAACCTCTGCCGGTACTTCCAAATGGGGATTGTAAGCCTGTGGTTCGGGTGCATGGAATGTAGGCTCAGGGGGATAGTATTGTGTATCATGAGCCTGAAACAATGGCTCACTGGTCGTTCGCTGCAAAGGGGCTGATGCAGGTCCCACAAAAATGGGAATATTGGGTGTTGGGAGAGGTTGATGGGGTGGTGGAGCTTGGGAATCATGAGGGCTTCTTTCTTGATGATAGAGGGGATTTGGGCGGCTTGTGGAAGGGCCAGAGTGAGGGTACTCCGGCACGTGTCCCAGTGTCTCAGGGCTCTTTTGCGTTTTGGCCAGGGCTAGCTGCATTGCATGCATCTCTAGTCCCATCCTTTCAATCTTTTCCATTGCCTCTTTTAGCAACTGGCTCATCGGCCTTTCTTCCTCATTACTATTCTCAGAAGTAGTCATGCTTGTTGCTACCGGTCCTTTGGATCTGGTTTGGTATGAATGTGTTGCCAGAATTCTTTAACAACTAACTGTCTGGTATCAGACAACAACAAACTTTGTTAGTGTTAGAGCTTAACAGATTTGATCATAACACATACAGGATGCAATGCACCTAGGCAGTTAACCGTTTCTACATGCTTTGCTTCAAACCACATGCGTCATCCCGGTTTGTTCATTCGTTTCTTTTTAAAGTATTTTGCGAAACCCCGCGTTTTATTTTATTTACATTTTTTCTTTATTTATTAAAAGCGGTCGAATCTTATGGGGATTGCCTACGTATCACGTCCCCGCGTGAATCAGACCAGGCGTAGTTCTGCCTTAAAGTAAAGAAACACACAATTCTTGTGAAATCATTAAATTCATTCTCAAAATTTTGCTATTACAAATTACATCAAGCAAGGAATAGCAATAGTACAGACTCCACAGTTCTTAACCCGTTTTGACTAAAAGAAAGGAAAATAACATATGGAAAAACGACAAAGCCAAATAAACAGGACTCAACCAAAGATTAATTTTCCAACTTAGGGACCCGCGAGGCATCATTCGGCCTTTCCGCGGCCCTTGGTGTGAGGTCCCTCTGCAGGTTTTTCAACTCATTCATGATTCGGTGGACGCAACCCATGATGGAAACGAGGAGGGTCTTTCGAGGCTTTTGCTCGCATGCCAGGCATCTCATGTAGATGTAATGCCCAATCTCGTCGATCTTTCCCCGGATGTTGTCCCTTTCTGTGAACAAATGCCTTATCTGTTGGTTCTTCAATCCCAGTGTTTGCGCATTATTGGCAAGCTGATCCTGGAACATCTCCATTTGCCTTTCCATTCTGGTCATTGCATCGTAACATTGCCTTCTGTCGGCTTGGGCATCTCGTGTTCGCTTGAGGATCCTTTCTCGAAGAGAGGCATTCGTTTCCCTTAATGTCCCGACGCTCAGTTCATACTCCCTTATGACTCGTTGCAGGTGCTGCCCCGAGCCATCGCACCTTTTGCCCACTTGGTTCGCAATTTTGCCGTGCTGGCCCTGGCTTTTTCCAAATCTTTCTGGCATTCCGCAACCTGACCCTTTAACCCTGCTATCAATCTTTTATCTGCCCGGCTTCTCAGCTGGCTATTAGCCTCTTTTTTCATTCTCCGGATCTGAGCTTTGAGGACCTCGCCTTCTCTGATTAACCTGTTCTTTTCTCCCTCGTGGGCGGCAGACTGTAATTGGCACTCAAACCTCATATCCTGAACTTGTTGCTTCAGTTTGCCTGCTTTGACAAGATATTCCTGCTCTTTGGCCAACCAGCCCCACTGTTCTTGTGAAGATTTGGCAAATTCTTGCAGGTGAGGTCTTTTGGTCGGTCTTCCAGATGATGTCTCCCCTTTGTACCAGGCCTGATACCCGGGCGAAACTTCCCCTTTTGCCCGATTCATTACACAAGTATTTGCTTCTAAGTATTGACATTGGCTCCAAATTTGACGAACCCTTGCTTCAGGAAACTGGCCGTCGGGACTGATCTCGATTACCTGGATGCTCAGATCCTCATCTTTCGGCACTATCTGATACCTCCCAAGTTGCCTTAAAACCCGATGCGGTGCGTATGGTTGAATGCTCTTAAGTCCCATTAAGAGAAAATGGGGCCTAGCTGCTGGCATGTATATGACTTCGTCGATCGATAACCATCCTAGCGCCCATTGTATTTGACTGGCGTTGAGGGTATGGAAATATGAGGTCCATGCTGTGACTCCTTCTGGCAGGTAGGTTTCATTAACTCTGGTATAGAACTCCTCTATGCAGGTCTTTCCTGCGGATCCATGGCTCAGAAACGGGGCTCGGTGACATAGGTGTTCGGTCATCCACATTTGCAACAACAAATTGCAACCCTCGAAAAAGCTTCCTCCGGCTTTGCAAGAAGTGAGTGCCCGGAATATATCAGATACTATCATGGGCGCCAACGTACTATCACTCTGTGTGAGCAACGTACTGACGACCCCTGCTATCTTTATGTCAATATTCCCATCTTTTCTTGGGAATACTAGTAGTCCTAAGAAAGTTATCATGAAAGCAATTCGTCTATGTTCTTCCCACTTTTGGCGATTACCTTTGCTGCACAACTGGTTTTCTGGCTTGTCGAATCCTCCTATGTGACCATATCTTTGATATATGAAACTCATGCTGCAAAAACCTTTTGCCAAGTCAGGGTTATGAATTGTTCTGACTATCTTTAAGGAGTCCAGGAACCGGTGTATTGCTACAGCTCTTGGAGCAATCAGATATTTGTGCCTCAAAGGAGTCTCAGTGCTGCCGATATACCCTGCTATTTCTTCTAAAGTTGGGGTGAGTTCAAAATCTGAGAAACGGAAGACATTGTGCGCAGGATCCCAGTGGGGAACTAGTGCCCTTATGATATCTCCTCGTGGCCTGATATCCAACAAACTCGTGAGGCCTTTCAGATACTTCTTGATTTCGTCATGCCCTTCTTTGCCCAAATCATTCCACCAGAGCCGCAATTGGAGGGGAATTTTATTCATGATTGAAAAGGGTTCATTCGGAATCGTGCTCATTCTGCACATTTATTAATAAGATTTTAACAAACGACACTTATCCTGATAAAACAAAAATATATGCGATTTTTTGTGAATTTTCGTATATATATATAAAAACTTTCTAAAGAAGTCAATAACGGAAAATATTTTGGATTTTTGTTTCGAAAACTGGGAGCCTGAAAGGACTTTTCTAGACCTTTAGCAAGACAAATACTTTTGCCACAAATAAAGATATATATACATTTTGAAGTAAAGAAAAACTTTTGAATTTTTCACTTATATATATATACATATATTTGCAACAAATAATAAAAGTTAAGACAACACAAGACTCTTTTTATTATTATTTTCATAAAAAAAAACCATTTTAAAAATAAGATCTTTTTTTTTTTTTATTAATTTTTATGACAAGACAAACTCTATATTTCTATTTATATTTTTTTTTGAAACAGAACAACGACTTTTTTTCCAAAATTTTGGCAGAGTTTTGACAGTATTTGTTTTTCTTTTCTTTTTTTTCAACAATAGACAATCAATTCCTAACCGTTATTTCCCCCTTTTTTTCACAATATTCCAAACACCGGTCAGCATGCAGGCATGAGACAAATAAATGTACGGAAAACAATAGGATGCATCAGAATGGTCTTTTCATATCAGGTTGCTAGTCCTAGACGGACCCAACCCCTGTGTTGAGTCCCCTAAGTCATATGCAACATGATGCAAATAAGCGTTCCTACTAGGGATCCGGCATGAAGTCACGTTATTCTATGTTCAAAACCTGGGTCGGTGTTCTAGACAGTGTACCCGAGCGGACAACTCGAGCTGAGGAAGGAGCTCCTTTCCGGGAACCAAAAGGCCAGCCGGCTTAGAAACTTTCCGAGCCTCTTTTTATTTAGGGTATGACACTAACAGAATAGGGAGTCTCAACCAGTGAGCACATCCCCGGGGGTAAGAAGAGAAAGGTTTCGGCACAGTTTATATACAGTTCAAATAATATCAAAGCGGTAAAAGCAGCACTTAGCACATTAGGCTCAGAACATGTAATAATCAGATAATAAATGAAGCCAAATAATAACAATTATTCTAAGCTCGAATTCTTAACCCTGAACCAGTGGTTCTGGGTTCCAATCCCCAGCAGAGTCGCCAGAGCTGTCACACCTCCTTTTTCCGCACCCGCGAGGGCGCAAGGGAGTTTTTTCCAATTAAAGGACAATCGAAACGGGATTGGTTTAATTATTTCAGAGTCGCCACTTGGGAGATTTAGGGTGTCCCAAGTCACCAATTTTAATCCCGAATCGAGGAAAAGAATGACTCCATATTACAGTCTGCGTACCAGAAATCCGGATAAGGAATTCTGTTAACCCGGGAGAAGGTGTTAGGCATTCCCGAGTTCCGTGGTTCTAGCACGGTCGCTCAACTGTTATATTCGGCTTGATTATCTGATTTTATACAAGTGTGAACTTATGTGCAAAATTTAACTTTTAACCGCTTTTATCATTTACTGTTTTTATCAAGAATTGCAACGTTGTGAAAATGTATCTCGAACCGCGTTACAATCAATGTACCCGTGGTCGTCGACACACTTTGACTCCGTTGAGATTTGGATTTGGGTCACATCAATGTGCACCCGAGTTTAAGGAAATTAAATTATTAAAGGCGCGCCTAAAGCGACTAGCGTATTTATTTTGGGTAGGACCGTGGAATTTTACTAAACGGTCCATCCCGAAGTCTAAACAATTTTTAAAGCAAATATTTACTGAGGGCCCCGCAATTTGCATTTTTATTTGGCGAGGCTCATCTCATTCTTATTTTTTTTTAAAAATGAATTTGCAACGTCATGGACACGCATCTCGAACCACGTCACAATCAATGTACCCGTGATTAGAAACACATTTCGACTCCGTTGAGAATTGGATTTGGGTCACATAAATGTGCACCCGAGTTTAAGAAGGTAAGATTTATTAAGGCGCGTCCTAAAGAGTCTAACGTATTATTATTTTAGGAGGGTTGTGAAATTTGTTAAACAATCCGTCCTGGAACCTAAATGCTTCGATAATATACATTTAAACAAGGGCCCCGCATCTGCGTGTTTTGTTTATTTTCATCGAGGCTCATCTCGTTCTTATTTTAAAAAGGATATCCTATAACAACTACGTTTCTCGTCGTGTTTGTCTTTATCAATTGAAAACAGTAGATAGTCCTAATTAATTAAATGCTTGCAAGTTATTTGTAATGACATTCAGAAAAGCTAAAAAAATTTCAGAAATGAGGCTGTATGTACAGTCAGCCGAACAAACAATTATAGGCCCAAATCCAGCCCATGCGTGATAGGCCAGACCTGGGCCTCTGCCTGTTCTACGCGAGCCTACTTGGTTTGCTTCGATTTGGGCTCGACCTTCATGAGGTTGAGGCCCTGAACTGATTCTTTGTTTTGTGAAATGAGTTTATCAATTTATGGGACAATATGGCAAAAGGAGAAAGAACTTTAACTAAAACGGATAGCTTTCCTATTTGGCCTACATTAGAGAATATACTACACCATCAGACTAAGTCTGAAATACAACTTATTACACTGGGCATATTTTTCACCTAGCAGTATACATACAAGGCTAGCATTCGTTAACCTACATTGATATACTTAGTATGTAGGCTGCTTCTATTGTCCAAACAAAAATGTAACTATTTCATGACATTTAGAGTAACAGTTCATGTACATATATAAAAAACAATCTGCAGGTCCTCTCTTTTGCATTCATGCTCAAACTTTCAGTTACATTTGTGGTATTAATTGTGTACCTGGTATGGAGGACAAAGAAGGAAGGAATGGTCAGCTAGGCAGTATGCAGTAAACACAGCAACAACAGATACACAACAAACACAGCAACAACCAACTGAACCAAGTGTCTTCCACAGCCACAGACAACCAACAGTGATCTCCCAGAATACAAGGACTAGCAAATAGTCGAGTGCCAAGCCAGTAGTCCCAGGAAAAAGTAAAGAAATAGCAGCAGTAACTGAGGGTTCAGATGCAGTAAAACCACCAGTTCAACAACCACAAACAACTCAGTCAATGCAAGCAACAGAACTTGGCCAAGACAGCTTGACCAATATGCACTCTTATACAACTTTCAGGCAGTGTTTGGTTACAATCTATTTGGAAACTAACTTATGTTATTCAGCTTTCTTTAAACTCAGTAAAACTTTCTTTAGACTAAAAGTTTCAGCTTTAAAACTAAAAATTCCAGCCTTTTCTCTTTTTTTTTTTTTTCTGAAGACTAAAAGTCCAGCCTCAGACTCAAAAAACTCCAGCCCCGTTTAAGTTCTCAAATGGCTTATTTATAAGCCAAAAACCAGTGCAGTTAAGCTGCCTTTTTTGCTGCAACTTGCAGCCTGCCCATACTTTTAAAGCCCATGCCTAAGCATCTTTTGGTGTCAGCCCCCTTTATTCCCACGCCTGGTTTTGTTTAATCAGGAGTTATGGGCCTCATTTTTTATTCAAATTAAGTCCCATACTCTTATGTCTTGTTCCCCATTGGCATTAATTTAATCCCAAATTAGTACCCTACTTGTCAGCTCATTTAAACTAATCATTTTTGTTCTTTGCAAACCCCAGACTACCCCTGTTAAACCCTGGTTACCACTGTCTTGACCCTTTGCCGCATCAGGGCATTTTTGAACTGATGAAAGTTTCAAATTCAGGACTGCCTAGACTGAACCTTTCAGTCATTTTTCAATGCAAACAAACTATTTCAAACAATGTTGGGGCCTTCAATCAGTGGCAAAGTATCAATTAGTCATGCGACATTATTAGCTCGTTTGATTCATTAGTTATAGAAACTAATCAACGACATTTATCGAGTCGACTATACTAATTATAGCAGGTAATAATCAGTCGCTCACACAAACAATATGTTCAGGGACCTAAAGGGCTTCGGACAACTTGGTCAGTCACTAGGAACCTATATAAGTTTATTCATGTGACGACTATACTAATCGGACATGCTTATCATAGGATACATTTAAATCATACACAGAAACCAATCGACCAAATAAAAGGTCTTTACAGAGATGAAGAAATCCGAATGAAAAAATAACAAAAAGATAACAAACAAACACAACGAAACATGCTGACAACTTATTTAGAAATAAAACAAAAGAAAGGAAAACTTACCAAAATGTTTAAATCAAACAGACCCAAATCTGATTCAACTTCGAATTTTTGAGGCCGAACAAACTTTAATCAGGGTGTTCTCACATGAGAACACCTTGATTAAGGTCTATTAGACCTCAAACCCATGTCAAAACTGGCCGGGTTCCCCAGGTGCATGTGTTTCAAGTTCTGGATTTCCAGATCTGGATTTTTAGGAGTTGTGGGTAGATTCGGACCAAACCAAGCTTGGTGGGGTGAGGGAGGTCAGGAGGGGCCGTGGTGTGAGTTTGGGGTCAATCGGTGTAGATCTGGTTTTTACTCGAATCTTCGTTGGAAGATTCGAGAAGCTACGGGTTGATTCGAGGTGAAAGGTTAACGGATTCATGTTCAGGATGGTTGGGTGCATCGGGGATGTTATTTTGGTGGTCATCGGAACTGTGGTTACCGGGCTCACGGGGGAAAACCTAGGCTGCTAGGGTTTGAGAGGAAAGGGGTCCTGGGGAAGATGGTGAACAGTGGCTGAAGGGGGGGTGTGGCTTGGGGCGTGGGGGTAAGGGGTTAGGTTTATATATGTATTGAGGGTTTAGATCCTGGCCATTGGATCAATTGAGATCAAGGGCCAGGATCTACTCATTGAGGAGAGACGACGTCGTTCGGGAGATGATAGTGGGTTAAGACCGGGTAGGGGATTGGATCGGGTCATGTTGACGGGTTTAGAGGAGGGCCTGGATCCGTTGGATCAATGGGAAATGAACGGCCCAGATTAACCGTCCCTGAAACGACGTCGTTTCAGGAGGTGCCTGGGCAGGCCTGGTCTGGACCGGACTTGTGCTGGTTTGGGCCCATTTTTTTTGTTTTATTTCCTGGGCCTAACCCGTTTTTCAATCCCTCTTTTTTTGTTTTTTTTTCTATTTTATTTTTTTCTTTTAAAACAAAAATGAAATAACAAACAATAAAATAATGAAATTAAAACCAACAACAATGCAACATTTTAACACAATTATCACAAAAATATTTCGGTAAGTTAACTAAAAGCCTAGAACGAACGATGCACATATATTTTTTGAATTTTCTTTTACTGACCGAATTATGGTTTAATCACCCTGACATGCATATTTTGTATTTTGTTTGTTAATGATTAAATGCAAAAGGGACAGATCCACAAATGACTAACAACACATGTCACGAAAAACTCGAACAATTGTACAGCGAAATCATTTGTCACTATTTTTATTTTCTTTTGGAGCGATTGTCCGTAAAGCAAAAATCACGTGCTTACAGGTTTCGTGGAGGTAAGATTTTTGGACCCTAAACTTGTTTCTATGATGGTTTTTGGACTGATTAAGCTTGAAATTTATGGAAATTAGTATCAAATATTTGGGGGTTTAGGGCTTAGAAATTGGAGACCTTAATCTAGGGATTTGAGGGGTCATTGGTGGTCGGATTTTGGTATTCTTGGTATGTATGAACTCGTGAGAGTGTAAGGATTCTAGTTTTGTGAATTTTATCGGAATTCGAGATGTGGGCTCGGAGTCGGGTTTGACCAATTTCGGGATTTGTGATGTAATTTGATTATTTTCGTATGGGCTTTGTTCCCTGAGTATATATTGATGTTATGGTTCTGATTTTAGTTATATCGGGGCATTTGGAAGCTGAATCGAGAGGAAAGGGCGTTGCGGGCTAGAGTTTGGCTTGGCTTGAGGTGTGTAACTCTTCCAAACTTGGCTCTGAGGGTTCAAAACCCCGAACTGTGTATTCTCTGATTACTATTGAAGTGACGCAATGCCAAGTGATGGGCAAGTGGGTGTATGTTGATACCCAATGTTTTCCCAACAAAGCTTTAAAATGCATATATGTCTTCAAAATCATGCATTAGCATCAACTAGTATTTTTTTCACAATTTTTACATCATTAATGAATAATTACAAAATTGCATTACGAATGATTTTAAAATATTTCTTGATTTAATAATACTATTTTTGGTCATATTAAGTCCAAAATATTTCATAAATAGCCAAATTGGCACCTTTTTGCTATAATTGCAATAACTTTGCAATTATAGCCCATGCATACATTTTTGCATCATTTCAATCAAAATTAGCCCATTGTATTTTTAAATACTAAATAATTATTTTTAACATTTCCATGCAAGAAAAATTATTTTTTATAATTAGTAATTATTTTACAAATTATTTTTAATCAATTGTTTGGGGTATTTAACAAACAGCCTTTTTAATTTCAATTTTAGCCTAAATCTACCAGCCCAATACCTTATAAAATCAGCCCAATAGGCCTAGGCCCAATAACTTACCTGCCCGACCCTACCCTTTGGCTAATCCTGGCCATTGATCATTTTTGATCAACGGCCTAGGATCCACTTACCTTAATTAAACCATATACCCCCCTCTAACCCTAACTATTCCCACCCTTCCCCATCGTCACTCTCCTCTCCGTCTCTCAAACGCTCTCTAACTCTAACCCTAATTTCCTTCGCCGTCACTCATCTACTGTCGTTCATGGTAGTTCTTCACCACCTCGGGCCTATAATGGCCTCTCTTATGCTTGGTACCTCCATCTCCAGGGTCTTTGAGGAGATTTTCGAGGGACCAGGGCTAGTCTGTTTAGACCTTTGGGTTTTTCTTGCATGTTTCAGGCCAGTTGGCTTGATTTTTTAGTAAGAACTTCTTATTTTCGTTTTAAATCCATGGATTCCTAAGTATATGCTTGTCTCTGTTGCCTTTCTAAAAACCCTAATTTTTATCCTTTGACCTTCTCAGATCTGTCCAGATCTGAGATGAATCAAACCTATTTCACATGTTTTCACGAAAGTCTTATGGTTTTTCAATTGATTCTCCGTTTTTTCCTAAAACTAGGGTTTATTGAACTCACCTTCTCAAAGCTATTCCGATTTTCGAGTGTTTAATCGTTGTTCTTAAGTGATACTGATTAATTCATGTTAAGATTGTTTGAATCCTAGTTGATTTACGCTAAAGCCCTAAGTTTCTTATAGTTTGCTTTGACTCTGAGCTTGTCTGTGTTACTCGTTACATTGTTTTGTTTAATTATCTTGTAATTTCTCACCCTAGTTCATCTCTATAGGGTTTCTGGTTCGACTTCTTGACTGATTTCTGTGTGTTTATGAAATTGTATTTTAGCCTATTTGTCTATTTGTGGAAACCTATATTTTTTTCCCTTAAATTAGTACTGTTTGAATTTTTGATTCATTGATTTGCTCTGTTAAAACCTATGTGCTGATTCTTGATTATTTCTTTTATTTGCAACCTTATTTAGTTTTCTTACCTTATTTGATTAACTGTGATATTTACTGATTCTTCACTAATTGTTTCCTTAATTGGGCTCCTGTCTATTTACCCCTAATTGCTCACTTGATTTTCTTTCCTTAAAAGCGTCCTGCCCTTTACCGTTGGGTAATTACCCTTAATTAAAGGGAGACTACACTGATTTGGCATGTGAATTGATTCAGTGATTTTCTTAATTGCTGAGTGATTGATCTCCTTTACCTTATTCTTTTTGCTCTTAACTACTATATATACTCTTCTCTATTCTCACTTCTGGGAGACGAACATTAGTTCACAACTACACTTACACTCTAAAAGCTCTCTATTCTTCTCTGCTACTTGTGATATTCATTGGCCCAGCTATCTGAAAGCCAAGGCTAACCATTGCACAACCTTTGCTCTACATTCTGTGTTCTTCTTCCTAACTGGTATGTCCCTAATTAATTTTTGAAATCTAAACCTTATGTGCCCTAGTTCATCAATTGTGAGTTCCATTCTTATTCTTGTTTACTGCTTTGTTTAACATACCTAATCTTGTCTTGTTCAATATGTGATAATTGCATGTCCACTTCTTTACATAGCATGTCTCAATCTTGTTTGCTCGATATGTAATTAGCATGTCTAAACTACATTGCATGTTTACTGTTTCACCTAGCATGTCTGAACCTTATTCTGTTCAATCTGTGATTAGTATGTCTAATCTATGATGACCTGTCTACTACTTTATCTAGCATGCCTCAACCTGTTTTGTTTTATATGTGATTATCATGTCTAAACTATGAGTGCGTGTGTGGTGTTTGCCTAGTCTGTTCATTTAAGTCCTTGCCTACTCTGCTTTACTGATGAGATTATGCTAAGTCATCTAGTCTCTCAAGGCAACTTTAGTTCTGTGTTTGGTCATGTCCAGGGTTTATGTGTTTTCAACATATCTTTACTGTAATCTTTTCTCCATGTCTTAATCACCTACCCTTGTAACTAACTTATTAATTCTACAAACTCTTAAGAATTTCGTGCATCTTGTTGCTTATGTGTTCCACTATACACTAAGGTGTTTTTTATGTGCCCCTAACCCCTCTCTCCCTGTGTAGAATCAGTTTGCCAAGTGTTTTTGAATTTGGTTTTTGTGATTTGTGTTCTGATTTCAAAAGTGTTTTCATACTTTTCTCAAACTGTTTTACCACCAAACTAGTTCTTATTTTCAGAAAACCTTTTTCACTCCTAAGAATCCTCTTTATACTATTTTACCAAAGCCTTTTCAAAACTATGTCAAGCATTCTCACTTTACTCTTAAGTCAATAGGTTCTGCCCTCCAGTGTGTGTACTACCTTGGGATCCTTTTGAGATTCCTTTGAAATCTGGCACATTGGGGCTGGCCATTCCACACTGCACATACTCAATCCTTATTGAAAAGTCTTGGTGTGAGCACTGCCCGGGATCTTTGAGGTCCTTAGGGAACTCTGACACACCTGGACATGAATTTGCCTATGAAATCCTTGGTATTTGAGACTACTGAAGGCCTGGCATTCCCAAGTTTGGCTTTGGGCCTGTTTCAGGCTCCCTATAGCTTAGTTTATATTTCATTTATGTAAATTATTCAATCATTGGTCAGTAATAATTATTTAAACAAGTATTAGGATAACTAGTGAAAGGGAGGGTAGTTGTATGGTACTGTGGGATAATGCTGGGTAGAAATCATGTTTTTAGACTTTACATTATGCAAATCTGCACTAGAAATCATGTATTAGGACTGGTGTTTCTATTTGCATTCAAACCATGTTAAACCTGCGCACTAGACATCCTGTTCTTAGGGTATTCACGTTTATTGCTTCAGCATACTACATGTCATATATCGCTATTCCAACTTTGATTTTGCATAAGTACTTTCACTTAGAGATCCTGCCATTAGGTTAATAATTCGGCCTTAATAAAAATAGCCATCTCTTATATACATTAGATACCATGTTTTCTAGGAACTCTATTTCCATCTATTTAAATCATGTTTATTCCGATCACTATCTACAAAAGGTTTGAACAGCCCCCCCCCCCCCCCTCCCACACATACACACATAAACATCATGTATCTAAATACAAATTGATATAAAGTACCTGTTATAATCTGTATCACCTAGATCAGCATGCTCATAGGCTGAACAATCTCAAGCTATTCAAACGATTCCTTTAATTGTGATTACGTATAGTCCCCATGCCTAGGCAAGCCTTAGGTGATTAATGTCCTTATATAAAACTAGAAATTTCTTAAGTCTTACAAGTTTAAAATCAGTAGGCAAACTGATTTGGACCCTGCCATTGAGTTTTGAAATATCATTGCAAGATCTGTGTGTATAAATGTTTACCTAGATATCATGTCCTAGGATTCTTTCTAGACATTACCTGAATTTGTGTTTAGACGTGCTGTTTATTTGCCTGTGTACATGTGGAGGTAAACATGAGCCTTTTAACTACTTTTTCCCTATGTGCTTGTCCTACGTGTTATTTATTTGTTGCCTAGATTTTTGCCTTTTAAATACCATAGGTTTGTCTAGAACTGCCCAGATTTAGAGGTCCCAAGCTCCTCCAGGACCATAAGGAAGGGACGGGTAGCAGCACACTTAGAGGTCATTAATCAAACTCGTTTATATAACCATTAAGGGGAGGGTAATGGGTAGTAAAAGGATATGATGACATGCGCGCTAATGTCACGTGTAGCCCCTCTAGTTGAGGAGGATTACCGGGCATTGCACAGATTGATCTTGTAGGCTAATCAACTTAGGACTTCCCTTTCCAATTCCTATATGTGTTTAAATTATCTAAACTTCCTTTTTCTTTACATATATGTGTGTTTAAGCTGTCCAAATCTCTTTTTACCTTCATTATCTAAATTTCCTTGATCATATATGTATTTATATTATGAAAACTACCTTTATTTTCAAATAAGTGCTAAGAATGTTTACTTGTTAAATGGATAATTCACATAACTAAGTTCGGCTGGGACCCACCATTGTGGACCGCGAGGGGTGCCTAACACCTTCCCCTGAAGGTTATTTCGAGCCATTATCCTAATCTCTGGTAATGCAAACTAGTTACATGAGTTAATCGTTCTAAGTGCCCTAACGCACCTTAATCTATTAGGTGGCGACTCTTCAAATTCAAATACCTAATTCCCAAAAAGAAACGAGTTGTTCCCCCACGAATGTCGAAACCCAGACTCCGTGAGGAAAAAAGGGGCGCGACAGCGTGCACCATGAGAAATGAGGCCCAGATCATTCCGTGACACCGGTTAGTGACTCTTTTATGCTGATATATGTGTTTTAATTCTGTGATTAAGTTAATGAGATGCAAATCATACTAGATATCATGTTTAGGCTTTATACTGATAATGTTGGGACCCATAGTGGTCGTTCCTTGCTTTCATGTCATTAGCTTTATTTATATTCTATACTCAGTCCTGTTCATGCATATTATATCATGCCTCAGTCTCGATTATTGCTATTTGACATATCATATCATTGTTCGGGCTTGTATCATGATATTTTAGCCCATGCGTGTGAGACTAGAGAGTGTTGACTGAGTGAGGCCGAGAGCCTGATATTGATTGACAGTATGGGATCGGGCTGCACGCCGCAACAAGATATTGATCATGCCTTCGCTGGCATTGATATAGTGCTTGGGCTCAGAGAAGCCCCTTCGGAGTCTTTACACCCCTAGTGAGCGCAGTTGATGATATTGAGTGATGGATCTTCCCTGGACATGGATCTTGTTCGAAGTATTGGTATGGAGATGGATCTTCTCCATAAGGCTGGATTGGCCTGTTTCCTCGGTACTGGGTGACTTATTGTCTGTGATGTATGTATATTCCGGGATGGATCTTCCCTGGGCTGAATGGGCCATATACAGTACCGAGTGGTTGGGCACTGTAAGTGGAAGTAGTACACGTAACATTGATCATGCTATCCGTGCATTGGTACTTAGAGCTTCCTGATCTTTATACTTTGTATCGTTCATACTGTGTTTAATTACTGCTGAGAAACTACATGAATTGTAAGCATGTCTACTTTTCTGTACAATTAACTGTTGCAACCTGTTGAGGTTTGGTTCGTCACTAACATCAGTCCATAGTTTGGACTTGTTACTTACTGAGTTGGTGTACTCACATTACCCCTTGCACCCCTGTGTGCAGATCCAGGTATCTCGGGGCACGACAGCGGTTGTTGATCGCACCAGTTGGAGACTTTCTGTGGAGATTGAGAGATAGCTGTCTGGCGACCGCAGTTCCGCCTTCTCCTTTCCTTATCTTGCTTTAGTATATTCATTTAGATATTCTCAAACTGTATTGGTCATGTTATTTCGAACAGATGTAGTAGTTTTAGCTCATGACTTAGTGACACCCGAGGTCGGGATTGTGTTTCTTTCTGCTGGATTTTGATTTCTATTTTTATCTTATTGAATTTCTGTTAAAATTATGATATTCTTAAGTTTTTATTTGAAAAATGGAGTATTTGGAAATAAGTGGCTGGCCTAGTATCACGATAGGTGCCATCACGACATGATTAGATTTTGGGTCGTGACAAAAGTTATGTGCGGTTTATAGAGAAGTTCACAATATGCGCGCCCAGGTGCGCGCCCAGAGGGTCACGTGCGCGGTCGCGCACTTGTGGCAGTGCTACTGCCATTTTGCGTGGTCAGGTGTGTGGTCAGGCCTTCAGGTGCACGGGGGGCGCATTTGTGGGGTCATTTTAAAGCCTTACTTCGTCCGTCACATCTCGAAAACACAAAAACTTGCTCAAGGAAGGGGAGCTCTCAAAAACCTAACTCTTTAAAGGTCCCTCCAACATCCAAGGTAAGTTCTAATGGTGATTCTATGTTAATTTTAATTTTCCAACATTTTATTAACATGGATAAACCCTCCATATCAATAGATATTCGATTGGGACATTATTGTTGAGAGAAGAAACCCTAGAACTTGAATTCAAGAGGATTGAACTTCAAAAAGGTAATGTCTTCACCTTCTAATTGATTATACCATTGGATTAATGATTATAGACTCTATGTTCATATGAGATATGAGTTGATGGGTTTGATAGAAAAACATAAAAAATTATAGGTTTGGTTTCTTGATTGTTTGATTATTGGTTAAGGGTGTTGTTTATCTTATGGGTAAAGAAGAATGATTTTGATTATAAGAAATTTGAGATTTTAGAATTTATCTAGGAGCAAGAGAATGGCTTGTTGGGTGTAGAAACACCATTACTAAGGGCTATGAAGCTTTATGCCAACAAGTGTTCGAGAAAATGTTTAAGTGACCAAAACATGAGTATTATTGCTAATATGGAATCTCTTTAACTTGTATTGATATAGATTAAAGTTGAAAGGGTTGGTAAATGTTGTATTACGCTTAAGAACAGGAAGTTAAGGTATGTGAGGTTAACTCTCTATGTTTGGGAATGTTAATGATTCTCCCTACACTATATTTCTTTTACCATGTTATCATTGCCTCAGAAATATAGTTAAACCTAGTTCCTTGAATAGTTGCAAAACTTCTATTCTCTCGCTTCGTAATTCGTTCATGACTTTCATTCTAAACATTGTGAAATCAGTACGTAATCAATATAGACTTGGGTTTGATGCCCATGAGCCTCAGTCTAGATTACTCAGCATGTCATAAATAGTTGAAGTTTCAATTTTCATAATCAGTTCATGAATACATGTCTCAGTCTAGCTCTATTTAGCATTCAAGTACCATGTAACTAAGTGTAGTTCAGTATTTCAGCATCATGTATTTCAGTATGATTCTTAGTTCCTAAATGTTGAACACCTGTATTTGGGCTTGAGGTCATAGTTTATATGCTTTATGCATACTTGGGCTTAAGGCTATAGTTTATATGCTTTATGCATAGTTAGGCCTGAGGCCGTAGTTTATGTTTTATGCATTTTTGGGCCAGAGGCCGTAGTTATGTATACGTATACTTGGGTCTGAGACCGTAGCTTGTGCACATATATATTGGGTACGGGGTCGTAGCTTATTCAGATAAACAGGTTGTTCATCATTCAGAAGAGGGAGTATTCATATCCTTACTTCCGTTGTTCAGTTCAATTATTAGTTATCATTTCAGTTATCAGTTATCATTTCAGTTACCAGTTATCAATTCAGTTATCAGTTATTAGTTCAGTTTCACTTTCAATAGTTATCATTTTAGTTATTAATTATCAATTCTCAGTTATCAGCTTAGTTTCAGTTTCAGGATTTATAATCTTTCTTTCGGTTGCTTTACATACTAGTGCAATTCAAATGTACTGACGTCTCTTTTGCCCAGGGCATGCATATCATGATGCAGGTAATGATTTAAATGTTGACGATTCAGAGCGCTAGGATTCTCGTACCAGCTATTTGGTAATCCCCAGTTCTTTCGGGGCATTATCATTACCTTACAATCTTCAGTATTTTCAGACAGTCAGTGTCTTTAATGCTTCATCAGGTGCTTCATAGACTAAAGTAACAACTAGACAAAGTCGCAAGCTTTTCATATTAAGCTATGCTGGCTACAAATATATTTCAAAATTATATTAGTATTTGCGCACTTTGATTTATATTATCAAGACTTTCAGTATATTAGCATGTATTAGTTTATTTTTCGCATTCAGTATATTATGATATCATATGTTGATTCAGCCAGCCAGTTAATTCGCTCAGTCGCATATAGTCAAACACCGAATGCGGTGTTACGTCCAGGCCCAAATTCGGGGCGTAACATCTGAAAAACACCATTATAAAATTACCCTTATGAACAAATATTTAAACCGAGTAGCTATTATAATGAAAAAGTCAATAGCGAAACTTATTATGGGCAAATATATATATATATATATATATATATAAAGAAACAATAGATTACATATGAATCTCACAGCAGAGATTACATATATATTCATCCAAATCTCACAGCAGAGATTACATATGAATTAAAAGGGGGCAAAACAATAGAGGAAGAATTAAGAATGCACCTAAATATGACACTTTCTTCCATTTATAACGAAACTTCACGTACAAAACCGATAGCTACTAGCCACATTTGTTTAGAACACATCAGAACCAAGCTTACGAGATCAGAACCGTGAACCTCGAACAAGACCGCGAACGGACAACCTCGCCGGGAAACTAGGACCTCATCAAAGAAGAACGATGTTTTTCGGTGTGTTGTTCCGGTGGCAACACAATCGGAGAACAACTTCATGCTTGCTCAGAACTTTGTGAAGGTACAACCACAAGAAACGTAATGCAAATTTTCAACTTTGAACTCAAATCAACAGATCTTATAACCCACATAGAATTCATGTCTGAAGGAGCTGAATCGGAAAAAAGGGACAATGAATGAAAGGGATTTCTCGAAATTGACCTGCACCCTTAATCGCCAACTTCTGCTAATGAATGGATGAGTTGTCCTTGTCCAAAATCAGTGTTAATGAATTTGAGAATTGGGTGGCGGCGATGGTTTGAGAATGATAGAGGGATGGGCGGCGTTGGCTGGACAAATGGAACAAGGCTGCCCTTTTTGAGCCTCAAGAATGAGAGACAGTTGATGATTAAAGGCGTAGGAATTTTGGAGATTAAAAGGTAGGTTTGGGTTTGGTTGTAATTGGGTTTAAATATGGGTGTAAGAATTGACATGGGGAATAGAGGCTAATATTAAATTTTGCGAAGAGTGGGCTAAAGAGTTGGGAAGAATGTGTGCGCCACTAAAATTCGAAAATGAACTCCCAATTAGCTCAAATTCAATTTGTTCTCATTAAACAAAAATAAGTAATAAAAATAAAAATAGTACCAAAATATACTAATTAATCTTAGTTAATAAGATTAAACTATTAAAATGAACTATATATTAAAATAAAAATATTTTTGGTATTTTTTAAATATTATAAAATACTAATAGTTCCCTTCCCAATATAACTTTTTTTTCTCTTTCCCTTCCCCATAACTTTTCCTTTTCCTCACATCTTTTACTTTTCTCTCTCTTTCATTTACTTTTATATTTTATTTATTAATTTGGTTACTTAGTAGTTAGCAGTGACTTTTATAAAGAAACTTGTATAAACATGGACATGCATTTTTTCTAGCACAATTCATTTAACATCCTCCCCTTTCTTTATATTCATTTCTTTTCTTCTTGATTCATTTTGTAATTTTGCGCTGTTACTTAAGAAAATGGAGAAACGCAATAATTTTGCTTCTTCTTCTTATTCTGTACAAATGTTTCCTTCTTCTTCTTATTTTTGTTTATGTGATTGCTTCTTATTCATCATTTTTTTTCCGGGTCTAATTATATTTTATAAGTACAGATCTTTTGAAGTGGGTATTGGTGTGAGTAAAATTTTTAATGGTGTTTGGAAGATACAATATAATTTCATATAAATTTTTATATATAGGGGTCGTTTGGTAGGGTAGTTATAGCAAGACTGAGCAACATCCAATAGCGTAAGTCCTTCTGGTTTGCACTAAAGTGGCTTAAGTAGCCCTCGAGGAGTCCGTTTATTCTCTCCGTCTGAGCTTTCAAAGAACCACATAAGAATAATGCTGAATAAGGTGTATTAGTAATGCTGACATTAGTTATGCTTGTATTAGTTATGCCGGTATTAGTTATGCTGACATATTTCTTATCCATTGTTTGGTTTGATGTACTAAAGCATTGCACAATTTCTAAAAGAATTACTTGTTTAGAGAAATGTTTTTATATGAAAAAGTTTTAAAAAAATTATTTGATTTGTCTACATATATTGTAATATAGAACTAAATATTTATTTTAAAAAAAGGAATATGTTAAGTATTTATTTATTTACTAGAGTTATAATTTTATTTCTCACTACTTGGATTATTTTAAACTTGCATTTTGATATAATAACTAACATATTTTAATCAAGCATAAATTTTGAAGGATAATTTTATCTTTAACTAAGCTAATGCATGCATTAAAACCCATTGCATTGCTAATACCATAGTTTTCTATGCATTAGTTATGCATCGGATAATACCAAATAGGATGTATAAGTAATGCTTGCATAACTAATGCATAGGTTCAAAATGTCTACCAAACATGGTATTATTAATACACAAAACTATCGGATGCATTATTTTATCTAATGCATCCTACCAAACGACCCCATACAGTGTATGAAAGTTGTATATGCACCATTATATGTATATAATTACATTTTGTATAATAATGTTATTATAAAAATTGTATATACACTATTAATCCGTATAAATTTTGTATATAAAGTGTATATTGTATTTTTCAATGTATATTATAAAAATTATATATAAACTTTTATAGAATGTATAAAAATTGTATATATACTATTACATTGTATAAATTTTGTATATAAAGTGTATCCTCTATATTTTAGTGTATTCCTAATGTATCGTTAGTGTATATTCATGGCTCCGACTTATTTGCAACAACCTCACAAATGTATGTATAATGTATATATGTATAGAATAGGTGTATATGTATGGTTATATAATTTCTATACATTAGTTATACAATGTAAATATTGTTGGTCGTTAAATGGTGTTTTGCTGGCCATTTTGGAGTGAACTCCATGATTCTTTTGGGATGATTTTTGTGCATTTGCTGTGAAGAAGTGAAGGGTGAAGTGTATTTGTGCAGGTGGTTACTGCTGCTATCTTCTTCTTCTTCTTCTTCGTCCTCTTCCTCCTCCTCCTCCTCCTCCTCATCCTCCTCTGAAGGTCTTTGTATATGAGATGTATAATTATTGTATCTCATAGCAGCGAGAAGTGGTCATGGATGTGAGGCTTGAATCACAGGTTATCCTGAGTAGAGGCAGATTCAGGTACCTTGGGTCGGTTATATAGGGGGAGGGGAGATCGACGAGGATGTCACACATTGTATTGGAGTAGGATGGATGAAGTGGAGGTTAGCATCTAGAGTATTGTGTGACAAGAGAGTACCACTGACACTCAAAGGTATGTTCTATAAAGCAGTGGTTAGACTGGCCATGATGTATGGGGCTAAGTGTTGGCCTGTTAAGAAGTCACATATCCAGAAGATGAAGATAGCAGAAATGAGAATGTTGAGGTGGATGTGCGGGCATACTAGGATGGATAAGACTAGGAATGATGATATTCGGGAGAAGGTGTCTGCGGCTCCCATTGATGACAAGATGCGGGAAGCGAGGCTTAGATGGTTCGGGCATGTTCAGAGGAGAAGCCCGGATGCTCTGGTAAGGAAGTGCGAACGGTTGGTTGTGGAGGGCACGAGAAGAGGTAGAGGGCTGCCTAAGAAGGATTGGGGGGAGGTGATCAGACAGGATATGACGAGGCTTCAGATTTCCGAGGACATGGCACTTGATAGGAACATGTGGAGGTCGAGTATTAGGGTTGTAGGTTAGGAGGTAGTTGAGTCTTGCCTTATGTCATAACTTTGTGAGACTAGTTTGGTAGGGATACTATTTCGCTTTTGCTTTCCATCATTCTTTTGGATTTCATGTTGTTCTTGTTTTTCCTATTATTTCTTTGGTGTTACTGATATTGTCTCCTTTTTGTCCTTTTGTCCTCTTGAGCCGAGGGTCTTTCGAAAACAGCCTTTCTACTCCTTCGGGGTAGGGGTAAGATCTGCGTACACATTACCCTCCCTAGACCCCACTAGTGGGATTTCACTGGGTCGTTATTGTTGTTCTTATTAATGTATCTTTTGTATAATCTGTGCATCTGTATACACTTTGAGTTTTTATAAAATATACAGTAACAATATATATTACACAATATGTATATATTATGTATGTATACTATATAATATTTATATATATTATATACAAATTGTATATATATATATATATATATATATATATATATATATATATATATATATATATATATATAATGTATACATGATTGATACATATTATGCAAGTGTAATCATATAGTGGAAGGGTCCAACTCATCAAGAGTGTTCTATTTGAGATGCAAACCTATTGGGCCCAGGTGTTTTTAATCCCAAAGAAGGTCATTCAGCTTATGACAAGAATATGCAGAATCTTCTTATGGACAGGTAGTCATGAGAGCTCAAGGAGAGCACTGGTTGAATGAGAGACATTGTGTAAGCCATATTCAGCAGGGGGTCTAAATTTTATAGAGTTTCATACGTGGAACAAAGCAGCAATTAGCAAGTTGTTATGGGCAGTAGCAATGAAGAAAGATTCTCTTTGGATAAAATGGATCCACACATTCTATATCAAAGGGAAAGACATACAACAAATGACAACTCCAGCTAGAGCTTGTTGGATAGTACGGAAAATATTAGATGCAAAGAAATGGTACTTGAACAAGGATTTAAATGAGGCATTACAAGACTGATGCACTACAGGTAAGTTCAGAATAAAAAAAGCATACCAAACGTTTCTACCACAGTATCAGAAGATGAAATGGAGAGAACTTGTATTGGGATCAAAGACTATTCCAAAACACAAGTTTATTTTATGGCTGGCACTTATGGGAAGGTTAGCCACTGTAGATTGAATACAGAAATGGGGTGTCAAAGTCCAAACAGATTGTGTTTTGTGTAATACAGGAGCTGAGGAGACTTTGCAGCATTTGTTCTTCCAGTGCAGCTACTCTCCTACATCTGGAATTCAATACTTCAATGGCTAGGAGAAAAGAGCAAGGTCAGTAACTGGGAAGAAGAAACAGAATGGATTAGCAGAAAAACAAGGAACAGCACACCACGAGCACAACTTCTACAATTCTTATATGCTGCTACTATTTACCATTTGTGGAGTGAAAGAAACATAAGAAGATTCCAAGACAAAAAGAGAGGGTCGACAGATCCTTAAATAGATTGTAATACAAATGCATATTAAAGGACAACAATTTAGCAAATGGAGGAGAGTCCTAGAGTCTTTGAATAACTATCATAAGTAGAGGTAGAGATGAATTGGAAAGAGTTTTTTATATATATCTTTACATAGATAGGAAGAAGTTGAAGACTAGTTATAGAGTCCAAATATAACTAGTGGACGTAAATAAATATACTTGGTTGAAATAAATTTTTTAATTTTGGCCAAAAAGAAAAACTTAACGAGCTATATTTCTTTTTAAAAAATAATCTAAATTAAATTTCTTAAAGATAAACTTAGCCAATTGCACAAACGGATGCATGATGCAAATAGTGTCTTGAAAAAGGTCATTTGTGCAAATGCCCTGTCTTCTTTGTGGTCGAATTGCTCTTTGCTCCTGAATGCCTATCTCTCTCCTCATCCCCATCCCTATCCCCCCACTTGATTCTTTGCCTCACTATCTTTTACAACTGTGATTTTTTTACTGAATTTATCATACATAATTGACATACAATTTTGTTAAACTAAAAGAATTGTTGCGGAATGAGAGAAGAGACAAATCAAGAATGGATGGCACTTGCTTTAAGATGTTCACTTTAGTTAAATTTTCTATTAAACTTACCCTTAATCTTTTGGATTTGATAAATAATATTTCAATGATCCTTTGGGACAAAACTCTCTGACCTCAAAATCAATAACCAAAATGAGATTATCATTGCCGGAATTTTTCAAATGACCATAAAAATGACGAGTCGATTACTTAAATTGTCACTTAACTATCTCAAATTATCTCCTAAAGTCACTTTTCTTTCGTTTGTAACAATAAAGTCACTGAACTATGTCTATTGCACTCAGAAGGTCACTCAACTAAATTTTTCAAATTTTGGATTGTGAAATACCTATTTTACCCTCTAAATTATAAACATTTATCTTCTTTTTATTTATTTTTTAAACTTTTTAAAATTATGAGTTATCCCTTTTTAATTTACATTATGGACTCACCTATAGCATAAATAAATATTATTTATAAATTAAAAAAATAAAAAGTATTTAAGCATATATAATGTCGGAATAACAAAATATGAGCATAGTAAAAAACTTAATTAGAATAATTTGTTAGTAATAATAATTTTAATATTAACAACAAAAATTTAAACATTTATTTACACAATTCAGAATGAACGAAAATAAAGGTTGTAAAATATATATTCCATACACTTAATATAGAATAATTATTTAAATAAAGGTATTTTTATAATATACATTATATGCTCTTGAAAATTATGCTAAATTATATTATACATATTCCATGCACAACTTAACATAGCATATTTTATCCTATACAGATAGCCCTCATGCATTCCGGTGACATAACTTTGTGTCGTCGGAAAGTTGGTAGAAACATAATAATATAATTGAGCATAATTTTCAAGAATATATAATGTATATTATAAAAATACCTTTATTTAAATCATTATTTTTATATTACGTGCATGAAATATATATTTTACAACCTTTATTGTTTTTCATTCTAAATTGTGTAAATAAATTTTTAAATTTTTGTTGTTAATACTAAAAAGTTAAAAAAAGAAGAAGAAGAAAGATAATGTTTATAATTTAGAGGATAAAATACGTATTTGACAATCCAAAATTTGGAAAATCTAGTTGAGTGACCTTCTGAGTGCAATAGGCATAGTTCAGTATCTTTGTTGTTACAAACGAAAGAAAAGTGACTTTAGGAGATAATTTGGGATAGTTGAGTGACCATTTGAGTAATTAACTCTAAAAATTACCTTAATTTAATATGGATTACAACATTTTTTTTATGGTTAGAATTATCAAATATTGTGTAGAAATTGTAAACGCACGGCTTTATATTTTCTCATTTAGTTTTCAATTAAAATTTAATGCCTAGTTATTCTTTATAATATGCCTTTCATCTCAGAGCTTCTTTAATCAATACTCCCTCTGTCTCATATTAACGGTCATGAGTTACTAAAAGTAGTTGTCTCAAATTATTTGTCACTTTAGAACTTCAAGATAAAATTAATTATCTTTTTCCTTTTTTACCCTTAGTAATAATTATCTTTGAAGACTACAAACACCTAACTTTGTTCAAATACCAATGAAGAAAGATTAAATATTAAGACAGGAATAAAGTTAAAGTAGTTAAAATTCCATCCTAATTAATTTTTCTTAAGGAACAAGTACTAAAAAATCATGACAGATAATATGAGATGGAGAGAGTATATACGTTGCTCCTTTTTTGTGACGCACATTTATTACTAGTCAATTTTGTGCCGAAAAAGCGAACCCCTTTTTGTGACACGCATCCACAATAAATCAAAATATTCCAAAATTAGATTTGCATGACTTATAAACTATTTTTACATTTAAGATCATTATTTAAATTGTGAAACCACCGAAAAATGCTAAATCAAAGGGGTTCGCTTTATCTTATAAAATATGTAGTTTTTTTTTTCCTACCTAAAAATATTAAGGAAGTAAATTTACTATTCTTTATAGATGATACTATTCTGCTATTATTTCTTGAGAAAATAGTGTTATAATCTCATAATATGTTAAAAGAAACCCTAAGTCCGCCATTAGAGAGCTTCGAGCTGTACAAGAGGAACTCTGGTGAACAACAGAGAAGAAAGTTCTAGAGAGAGAAAGGGAAAATCTCATTAATTAAAATATTAGAATTGTACAAGCAAGTGTGTATCTAATCTAATATATCCCACTAACTAACTGCAACCAACTAACTAATACATACACATGCTAACTAACTAGATGAGCTGTCTGGAAAAGTATATATTTAATAGCTGATTGTACAATCAACATCAATTACTTATCTCTATACTCCCCTCAAGCTGAGAATGAAAAAGTTTTTCATTCCCAACTTGGATACTAGAACTGCATGTTGTCGATGTGCCAATGCCTTTGTCAGAATATCAGTTGGTTGCTCCTGAGTGGCTGTATGTGCAATCCTTATCAACCCTTCTTGTATCTTTCTCTGATGAAATGGCAATCACTGTCAATCTATTTTATTCTCGGTAAAATACCTACTTTACTCATCAACCTTGTACCAAAATCCCTCTTAAATGCCTGTTAAATGTGGGAACAATATTAAGCACTAAAACTTTTAAAAATATGTCAATTACACACTACTTCGGTGTTTGACCACATCTGCTTAATGGTTGCTATTACACGCGCCAATCAGCATCTGACACGTGTCATAAATCGAGAAAAAAAAAAGAAAAACTAAAAAAGAAACCCCCCCCCAATCTTCCCAAAGAAAAAAAAAACAGAAAAGAAACCCCTCACCTCCCCCCGCATCTTCCCAATCCTATCATCTCTCCACCACCACGATACTACCACCAACCATTCCACCACAAGTACCTTCTTCCCAAACTATAGATTTATTTTTTTGCCAATTTTTAATAAGTTTTAACAATATTCATCACAAATCCTTATACAAATTTCAAATTCAAGTTCAAACCCAAAGCTTCAAACTTGTTAATGATGTTTTTTAAATTTTATCAAAATTAATCACAAAATTTTTAGAAATTTTTAGTAAATTTTTACTCAACAATAATCACGAATTCAAATTAATTTTTTAGGTTATGGAATACCAAAATCAATAAGACCCGGTTAAATTTTCAACTTTTTTCAAAAGGTTAATAATTGTGATTTTTACAAGACCCAATAGCTCCCATTTTTTTTTTTTTTCTTAGTCATAGGGGTTGGAGAGGCGAAACATGAGGGGATAGACAAAACTAGGATAGGGGGTTGGGGAAGAAGACGAACAGGGGGGGGGGGAGCGCTAGGGTTTGGGGTTGAGGAAGAAGACATTGGTTTATATTTTTTTCTTTAATTTAAAAAGGAAATAGTTAAAAAACGAAAAAAAACTTAATTTCAGATGATTTTTTTAGTTTTCATGCTCCTCTTTTATGTGTAATGCACGCGTCTGACACATGGCAAAAGAGTGATGTAATTGATACACTTTTAAAATTTTTGGTGTGTAATATTATTCCCGTGTTTAACAAGTGTGTGAGAGGGATTTGAGTGCATGGTCGATGGGTAAAGTATGTATTTTGCCTTTTATTCTCTCATGGTATATGGGATTTGCAGCAATCTACAGAGCAGCTTCGTTGTCACAGTACAAATCCATGGGCAGTTTGGCATTCACTCCTAGCTCTTTCATCAACTCATTCAGCCATATTAGCTCAGCTACAGTTTGCGTCATGCTTCTATATTCTGCTTCAGCTGAACTTCTGGATATGGTGCTTTGTTTCTTGGCTTTTCATGAGATAAGTGAAGTTCTCAACTTGACACAAAATCATGTAATTAATTTTCTGGTCATAGGTCAGGAGGCCTAATCAGAGTCACATTATCCCTCTATCTTTTCTTGACCTCTGCTTGACATTAACAACCCAAGGCCTGGTTGTTTCTTTATGTACTTCACTATATGCAAAGCAACTTCATAGTGAGATGTCTTTGGTGCATGCATGAAATGACTCAGGCATTGCACTACATATGCAATGTCAGGCCTAGTTATGGTCAAGCATAATAACTCTCCAGTGAGTCCCTAAAAGTTATTTTTGTCCTTCGATAGTTCATCAGTAACATTTCTCTGCACACACTCGTCATGTTCTATACTTGTTAACTTCAGGTTTTGTTCCATAGGGGTGTCCTTAGGCTTTGAACATAATAGTCCTGCTTCTGATATCATCTCTAGAACATACTTCCTCTAAGACATTATGATTTCTTCCTTGGACTTGGCAAATTCCATTCCCAAAAATTACCTAAGCTCTCCAAGATCTTTCAGTTTGAAGCTTTTATGTAGGAGACTTTTAGCTTTCTGTATCTCTTCCAAATCATTACCTGTGGCAAGTAAATCATCTACATATACAAGAATAAATACAAACTTATTGTTAGTAGTCTTAGTGAATAGGTAATAATCATGTCTGCTATGTTGAAAACCAGATGATAGCCTCACATTCCATTATCTAGAGGTCTGTTTCAAACCATATAGATATTTGAGTTGTATACATACCTTATACTCCCCTTGACTACCAAATCCCTAGGTGAGAGTCATGTAAATTTCCTCAGCAATATTACCATTCAAAAAAGCATTATGAACATCCATTTGATACACAAGCCAGTTCTTCAGGGCAGCAATGGCAATAACAGTCCTCCCTGTGATCATCCTGGCCATAGGGGAAAATGTATCATAGAAGTCAATGCCTTCTTATTGTGTGTACCCCTTAGCAACTAGTCTAGTTTTAAATCTTTTCACATAACCTGTCACGACTCAAACTGAAGGGCCATGACTAGCACCCGACCATACTTGCCGAGCACCAACGTACATTTTATCTAACTTTTTTTTATTATCTTTTAGGGTTGACGAGATCAATATAAATGGTAGACCTGGATCATGGACAACCAGCACTAAAATATGACGGCATGAACATACATAGCAGGGGATGACCAGACAATCAAGAAACTACATATAAGGTATGAGCTACCACGCTACCATGAAAGACTATACAACAAAAACCAGCCGACGAGGCATACCAAACTATACATGAGTCGACACTTGTCTATGAGCCTCTAAATGAACATAAGTGCTGCAACATAGCCGGAACAGGGCCCCGACATACCCATAATGTCTATAACAGAAATGCATACCAAGACCACGACAAGTCCGGAGAAGGGATCTCGCCAATCACTACTGAATTTGACAACCTACTGTGGTGGGGGAGCTGCACCTGCCTTTCTATTAGGGCCTACAACACGACATGCAGTGTCCACAAACAAAAGGACGTCAGTACGAATAAAGTACTGAGTATGTAAGGCAGAGAACCATAAATACGAACAGTAATGTAAGCAGGGATATAGAATATACAACCTGGAACATCTGAGTACCTCTGAGGGCTACTGACATGAAATGCATGATACATATGTATGTATACATAAACTTTTAAAACATACGCCTCTGTGGGCATCATCATCATCATATCGTACCCAGCCATAATAGGCTTGGTAAAAACGTACTCGGCCGTCATATGGCTCGGTAGAATCGTACCCGGCCATATGGAGCTCGGTAAAACCCAACTGATCAGTGGTTGCACAATATGTGCCGTACCCGGCCGACTATAGCGCGGCTCGGTAGAGTAAAATAGATATATATATATAATGCATGCTCGACTCATGGAATCACATTCTAAACCTTTCGGAGTGACGTAAGGTCGGTATCCTCTGTACACGTTATTAAGACCAACTCTTCATTACGAACCTTATAAGAATCAGTAAGTACCAACAACATTGATAACATAAGAATAAGAGAAGCAACATTAACATCAATCGTTCTATAAGAGGGAAAGCAATGTAAGTACTGCTAGCTTCTAAGAGTAGAGTATTTTTGGAAGCTCGTTCATTACATTATGTACAATCGGAGTCGTGCAAAAGAAGAAAAGGGATAGCCTAACATACCTTGTATATACTGCCCCAATCACAAGCTAGGCAATTGTCACAACTCCTTAGTCTATAATAAGAGAAACGATACTATCGTTATCATTTAAGCGTCATAACTATTATGTATCGACCACAACCTATTTTACGTTGAAACGGATAGCACCTCTCCTATATATATGACTTCACACCATTCCAAACAATCACCAAACAGCCCAAACAACATCAATAATAAATATATTGAGCCTTCCAAAACAGTCCACACACAACCTTATTACATCATACATACGACGACCACCGTAGTCGTGTCAAATGACCCGGAAATATTACGAATCACTATCAGCCCACAACCCTACATATATATAGTGTTCCTCCACACACTTCCACCTCCAAAACTCCAAAAAAAAGTAGTAAAACACGAAGCCCAATAGCAACACAAAACGGTCCACAAAACAGTCCGCTACAAGTGAATAACTCGAACTCACGGCTTCCGATCATCGTCCCGTGAGTTCTTACATGTATAGAACGAATTACCATGAATTCACAGCAGAGAAAAATGTATGAAAGATGGCAGTAACTTACCTCACTTGTTGGATAACTCAGCCCTTCCCTTGGTTCTTCAAACTCTAGGTTTTACCTTCAAATAGAACTTGAAATAGAGGGAAAATCGATTAGGGTTTGTGTGGGATTTTTGGGGAGGAGTTGCAGGGGTTAACTTTGGTTTTGAGGGTCTGAAATATGGATGAAGTAACTGAGTTCATAACCCCTTAAAATTTCTCTCTTGGCCGACTTGGGTCTTTTAATTTTGTCCTATCATTTTGGCAAATATGTGATGCACCTACTTGTCATCTACCAATCTGCGCAGGCTTGCGAAAATATGAATATCTCTATACTCCAAAATCGTATTGACAAATGGTTTAATGCGTTGGAAACTAGACTAGTAGATCTTTAATTTTGTGGGTAGATAACCCCGTAATTCCTTGTAAATTAGGAGAAAAGCTTAGAAACATTTAACCTAATGTTTAAGTAAAATTATGAACCTAAGTTGCGACAACGTTTGTCGACTTTTGTTTCATAACTTGTTTGACTTCAAGACTTATGATACGGATATTATATGATTCAAACACCTTAATACATGACCTTGAGTGTATTAAGAACCTCTAGGTTTACCTGAAAATACGAGTTACCACATCCTTGATTCGTTTAACTTCTAATACTTGTTAATCACCCTTATACACCCTTGTATCACTTAAGACCAATAGGATTAACTTCTTATCATCTCAAAGGTAATTCCTTCTTGAATTTATGTTAAATAATATATGCCAAGAACTAACGAGTGTGGATATGGGTTGTAACACCCTTCCCCCTTAGGAACATTCGTCCTCGAATGTAAGGGTTCATGGGGAGTTTAAATCATCGTGGATTCCGGTCAAGTTTCTCCCATAAATAGAGGACAAACTTGCAAGCGGTTAACTCAACGTATGGCCTTACAAGAGTATGCAAAGCATTATGGACATGTACATTATCTGCATATCGCCATTTTGTATTAAGGAAGAGTATTCTCAAGTTATTGCTTACCTCATAGAGCCATTTCACCTTCCAATGTATCATGTGTTCCACCAGCATCCTTGTTATCTTCATTCTGGAATAGGTACGGGTATTTAGACTTCATCTCCTCTTCTGCTTCCCATGTTATTTCTTCCATATTCTTGTTCCTCCACAATACTTTGATGGAAGCTACATCTTTTGTTCTCAGCTTGCGGACTTGTCGATCTAATATAGCCACTGGCACTTCTTCATATGATAGGTCCTCTGTAACCTGTACATCTTTGATAGGGACGACTCGAGAAGGGTCTCCAATACATTTCCTCAACATAGATACATGGAATACCGGGTGGACAAATTCCAATTCGGATGGCAATTCTAACTCATAAGCAACCTGTCCAATCCGTCGAAGAATTTTATACGGCCCGATATACCTTGGACTCAGCTTACCTTTCTTCCCAAAACGCATAATACCCTTCATTGGTGAGATCCTCAGGAAAACCCAATCACCAACCTCAAACTCTAGATCACGACGTCGGACATCAGAATAAGATTTTTGCCTGCTTTGTGCCGTCCTCAATCGCTCCTGTATCACTTTCACCTTCTCAATAGCTTGGTGAATCAAATCTGGCCCATATAATTCTGTTTCACCGACTTCGAACCATCCAACTGGTGATCTACATCTCCTCCCGTATAGTGCCTCGTATGAGGCCATTTTAATATTGGAATGGTAGCTATTATTGTAGGCGAATTCTATGAGTGGAAGATGTTCATCCCAATTTCCCTTAAAATCTAGAACATATGCTCGTAGCATATCTTCTAGTGTCTGAATGGTACGTTCAGCCTGTCCATCAGTCTGCGGATGAAATGCAGTGCTGAGATTTACTTGTATGCCTAAACCCTTCTGAAAAGACCTCCAAAAGTTAGCTGTAAATTGAGCTCCTCGGTCTGATATAATAGATACCGGCACACCATGAAGCCTAACAATCTCCTTGATATACAACTTCGCATAATCTTCAGCCGTGTAAGTTGTCTTAACTGGCAGAAAATGGGCACATTTTGTAAGTCGATCAATTATCACCCAGATGGAGTCAAACTTATGATAAGAGCGAGGTAATCCAATAATGAAGTCCATATTAATCACCTCCCATTTCCAGGTCGGAATCTCTATATTCTGAAGCAATCCACCGGGTTTCTGATGTTCTATCTTTACTTGTTGACAATTGGGACACTGGGCTACAAATTCTGCAATAGACTTCTTCATGTTATCCCACCAATACTGCTCCTTGACATCATGATACATCTTTGTCGAGCCGGGATGGATGGAATATCGGGATTGATGAATCTCATTCATAATCTTCTCTCGCAACCCTGCCACATTAGGCACACATAATCGGCCCCTGGTATCTCAGTGCCCCATCTCTTCCGATCTCAAAAGCCATACTTTTACACTGCTGAATGCTCTCTCTTAATCGTACTAAGATAGGATCTTCATATTGCCGTGCTTTTACCTCGGCTACCAAAGATGATTCTGATGTATTCTGTACAGTAACACCTCCGTCATCAGAGTCTAACAATCTGATTCTCATATTGGCTAGCTGATGAAGCTCTTTAGTCAACCCCCATCTACCTGCCTCAATATGTACTAAGCTTCCCATTGATTTACGGCTGAGAGCGTCTGCCACAACATTGGCTTTACCGGGATGATACAATATCTCGACGTCGTAGTCTTTCAATAATTCAAGCCACCTACGCTGCCTCAAATTCAACTCTTTCTGCTTGAAGATGTATTGTAAACTCTTGTGATCTGTGTAGATGTCAACATGGACGCCGTATAAGTAGTGCCGCCATATCTTCAAAGCATATATTACTGCAGCCAATTCCAAATCATGGGTTGGATAATTCTTTTCATGCTTCTTCAATTGTCTTGATGCATAAGCAATCACATTCCCACGCTGCATCAATACGCACCCCAAACCTATACCTGAGGCATCACAATATACCACATAACCTTCTGTTCCTTCAGGAAGAGTGAGCACTGGTGCAGATGTCAATCGATTCTTCAGCTCCTGAAAACTACGTTCACAAGTGTCAGACCACTGGAATTTGGTAGCTTTTTGTGTTAACTTAGTCAATGGTGATGATATAGAGGAAAATCCTTCTACAAACCGCCTATAATATCCTGCTAGCCCTAGGAAGCTGCGGACTTCTGATGGTGTTGTAGGTCTCGGCCAATTCTTTACTGCATCGATCTTCTGAGTGTCGACACTAATACCCTCATCAGATATCACATGGCCAAGGAATGCTACTGAGTTCAGCCAGAATTCACATTTGGAGAGCTTAGCATATAACTTACGATCCTGAAGCGTCTGTAATACTATCCGCAAGTGGCCCGCATGTTCCACCTCCGAACGAGAATACACTAGAATGTCATCAATGAATACAATCACGAACACATCAAGATAGGGCCTGAATATAGTATTCATGAGATCCATAAAAGCTGCTGGGGCATTTGTTAGCCCGAACGACATCACCAAGAACTCAAAGTGCCCATATCTTGTCCGGAAGGCCGTCTTTGGAATATCCTTCTCCCTAACCCTCACCTGATGATACCCTGAACGTAAATCAATCTTGGAGAAATACTTGGCACCCTGGAGTTGGTCAAACAGGTCATCAATTCTTGGAAGTGGATACTTGTTCTTTATAGTAGACTTATTCAACTGTCGATAGTCGATACACATCCGTAACGACCCGTCTTTCTTCCGCACGAATAGGACTGGTGCACCCCAAGGTGAAGTGCTAGGCCTAATAAAGCCCTTATCCAGCAAGTCCTTCAACTGCACCTTCAACTCTCGCAACTCTGCCGGGGCCATTCTGTATGGAGGAATAGAGATCGGTTGAGTGTCAGGCAACACATCAATGCTAAACTCAATCTCCCTTTCAGGAGGAAGGCCTGGGAGTTCATCTGGGAAAACATCTGGGAATTCGTTGACCACAGGGATTGATTGTAAAGTAGGCGGTTTCGCCTCCGCATCCCTAACGCGAACGAGATGATAAATGTAACCTTTTGAGATCATTTTCCTTGCCTTAAGATAGGAAATAAACCTACCTTTCGGTGTAGCAATGTTCCCTTTCCATTCAATGACGGGTTCACCCGGAAATTGGAACCTAACCATCTTCGTACGACAGTCAACATTTGCATAGCATGAGGCCAACCAGTCCATTCCCATTATCACATCAAAATCAACCATTTCTAACTCAAATAAATTTGCCGAGGTTTGACGACTACAAATCATCACAGTGCAACCTCTATATACCCTTCTAGCAATCACAAAATCTCCTATCGGAGTAGATACCGCAAGGGGTTTACTTATCAATTCAGGTTCAATGCCAAACTTATTAGCCACAAAGGGTGTAACATATGATAATGTAGATCCCGGATCAATCAACGCATATACATCATAAGAAAACACAGATAAAATACCTGTAACAACATCTGGAGACGACTCGAGATACTGTCGACCTACTAGAGCATAGGTTTGATTTTGACCACCCCTCAAACTCGGCGCTGCACCTCTACCTCTACCACGACCTGTCGACTGCTAAAAACCCCGTGCTGGAGGTCGAACTGATGAGGAAGAAGCAGACACAGATCCAGTCGGCTGAGCCATACCATCACCTCCCCTGTTAGGACAATCCAGCATCATATGGCCAGGCTGTCCGCAAGAATAACATGCATCAGAACCTCGACGGCACAGTCCAAAGTGGGCCTTACTTCAATGATCACAACGTGGTGTTGTTGGTCTTGTATGACTAGTATCCCTGTGATGTTGCGAGCCTGATGCCTGCGAACTCTGACCTGGACCAGAATGGGTAAATCGATTAAGGCCTCTGAAACTGTGGGGGAGCACTAGCTACAGGTGGCGCCGAACTCCTCGAAGACTGGGGCCTGACGCTGCCTCTGAAGTCATTAGAATACCTTGCAAATCTCGCCCTCTTATGTTGGCCCCTATCCTGCTCCCTATTTTCCCTCTGCTGGCGCTTACGATCCTCTAGGGTCTGGGCATAAGCCTGAATACGGGAAATATCCATGCCCTCCACCAAGGAGACTATCGTGCACTCATTTATCAGATGTGGTCCCAATCCATTCACAAACAAATGCACCCTATCACTCATCTCAGCCACCATATGGGGAGCATACCTTGCTAAAGAATCGAACTGCATACTGTACTCTCGCACACTCATATTACCTTGTCTAAGGTTCAAGAACTTATCAGCTCTAGCTCATCGTATCTCAACTGGCAAGTAGTGAAGAAGAAAGGGCTTAGAAAATTCCTTCCACACAGCTGGAGGAGCGTTCGAACAACTGGATCTCTCCCAACTATCATACCAGAGAACCGCTTAATCTCGTAGCCGATAAGAAGCCAACTCTACTGCCTCTGTATCACTAACATGCATAACCCGAAGTGTACGATGAACCTGGTCAATAAAAGTCTGCGGGTCCTCCTTAGGGTCTGATCTGGTAAACACTGGAGGGTCTAAATTAATAAAATCATGAACTCTCGTACTAACTAGTTTCTCAGCAGCACCTGTATTCTGCCTCTGAGCCTGAGCAGCTACCAAGCTAGTCAATAACTGCAAAGCACTCTACATATCCTGTTCTGTAGTGCCAGACGGAGGAATTGGAGGTGTTGGGTGCCTCCAAATATCCTCTGGAGGAGACGGGGTAGATGAGGTATGAGACGACATCTCACTCTGAGCCTCACTTTGGCCTGCTCTGGCTTGGGGCACCTGACTGGTACCCTCTCCCGCAGCTGTATCAAGCCGTCTACTAATTCTTTGCTTCCTAGTCAAAGGCATCGCTGAAAGAAAACAAGGTGAATATTAGAGACAAACACTTACGACTCAACTCTACGCACTATCTAGATTCAGGAAGAAGGTAACAACCCTAGATGTCATGTAGCCTCCTGATTATTAATGTGGCGCGCTACACATCCATAATCAAGACTCTACTAGACATGACTCATAGACAATCCCTAGGACAGACTGGCTCTGATACCAAGTTTATCACGACCCAAACTGGAGGGCCATGACTAGCACCCGACCATACTTGCCGAGCACCAACGTACATTTTATCTAACTTTTTTTATTATCTTTTAGGGTTGACGAGATCAATATAAATGGTAGACCTATATCATGGACAACCAACAATAAAATATGACGGCATGAACATACATAGAAGGGGATGACCAGACAATCAAGAAACTACATATAAGGTATGAGCTACCACGCTACCATGAAAGACTATACAACAAAAACCATCCGACGAGGCATACCAAACTATATATGAGTCGACACTAGTCTATGAGCCTCTAAATGAATATAAGTGCTGCAACATAGCCGGAACAAGGCCCCGACATACCCATAATATCTATAACAGAATTGCATACCAAGACCACGGCAAGTCCGGAGAAGGGATCTTGCCAATCACTGCTGAACTGGACAACCTACTGTGGTGGGGGAATTGCACCTGCCTGTCTATTAGGGCCTGCAGCACGACATGCAGTGTCCACAAATAAAAGGACATCAATACGAATAAAGTACTAAGTATGTAAGGTAAGGAACCATAAATACGAACAGTAATGTAAATAGGGATAGATAATATACAACCTAGAACATCTGAGTACCTCTGAGGGCTACTGACATGAAATCCATGATACATATGTATGTATACATAAACTTTTAAAACATACGCCTCTGTGGGCATCATCATCATCATCATATCGTACCCAACCATAATAGGCTTGGTAAAAACGTACTCGGCCGTCATAAGGCTCGGTAGAATCATACCCGGCCATGTGGAGCTCGGTAAAACCCAACTGATCAGTGGTTGCACAATATGTGCCGTACCCGGCCGACTATTGCGCGGCTCGATAGAGTAAAATAGATACATATATATAATGCATGCTCGACTCATGGAGTCACATTCTAAACCTTTCGGAGTGACGTAAGGTCGGTATCCTCTGTACACATTATTAGGACCAACTCTTCATTACGAACCTTATAAGAATCAGAAAGTACCAACAACATTAATAACATAAGAATAAGAGAAGCAACATTAACATCAATCGTTCTATAAGGGGGAAAGCAATGTAAGTACTGCTAGCTTCTAAGAGTAGAGTATCTTTGGAAGCTCGTTCATTACATTATGTACAATCGGAGTCGTGCAAAAGAAGAAAAGGGATAGCCTCACATACCTTGTATATACTGCCCCAATCACAAGCTATGCAATTGTCACAACTCCTTAGTCTACAATAAGAGAAACGATACTATCGTTATCATTTAAGCGTCATAACTATTATGTATCGACCACAACCTATTTTACGTTGAAACGGACAGCACCTCCCCTATATATATGACTTCACACCATTCCAAACAATCACAAAACAGCCCAAACAACATCAATAATAAACATATTGAGCCTTCCAAAATAGTCCACGCACAACCTTATTACATCATACATACGACGACCACCATAGTCGTGTCAAATGACTCGGAAATATTATGAATCACTATCAACCCACAACCCTACATATATATGGTGTTCCTCCACACACTTCCACCTACAAAACTCCACAAAATAGTAGTAAAACACGAAGCCCAATAGCAACACAAAATGGTCCACAAAACAGTCCGCTACAAGTGAATAACTCGAACTCACGGCTTCCGATCACCGTCCCGTGAGTTCTTACATGTATAGAACGAATTACCATGAATTCACAGCAGAGAAAAATGTATGAAAGATGGCAGTAACTTACCTTACTTGTTGGATAACTCAGCCCTTCCCTTGGTTCTTCAAACTCTAGGTTTTACCTTCAAATAGAACTTGAAAGAGAGGGAAAATCGATTAGGGTTTGTGTGGGATTTTTGGGGAGGAGTTGCAGGGGTTAACTTTGGTTTTGAGGGTCTGAAATATGGATGAAATAACTGAGTTCATAACCCCTTAAAAGTCCTCTCTTGGCCGACTTAGGTCTTTTAATTTTGTCCTATCATTTTGGCAAGTAGGTGATGCACCTACTTGTCATCTACCAATCTGCGCAGGCTTGCGAAAATATGAATATCTGTATACTCCAAGATCGTATTGATAAATGGTTTAATGCGTTGGAAACTAGACTCGTAGATATTTAATTTGCTGGGTATATCACCCCGTAATTCCTTGTAAATTAGGAGAAATTCTTAGAAACATTTAACCTAATGTTTAAGTAAAATTATGAACCTAAGTTGCGACAACGTTTGTCGACTTTTGTTTCATAACTCGTTTGACTTCAAGACTTATGATACGGATATTATATGATTCAAACACCTTAATACATGACCTTGAGTGTATTAAGAACCTCTAGGTTTACCTGAAAATACGAGTTACCACATCCTTGATTCGTTTAACTTCTAATACTTGTTAATCACCCTTATACACCCTTGTATCACTTAAGACCAATAGGATTAACTTCTTATCATCACAAAGGTAATTACTTCTTGAATTTATGTTAACTAATATATGACATGAATTAACGCGTGTGGATAAGGGTTGTAACACCCTTCCCCCCTTAGGAACATTCGTCCTTGAATGTAAGGGTTCATGGGGAGTTTAAATCATCGTGGATTCCGGTCAAGTTTCTCCCATAAATAGAGGACAAACTTGCAAGCGGTTAACTCAACGTATGGCCTTACAAGAGTATGCAAAGCATTATGGACATGTACATTATCTGCATATCGCCATTTTGTATTAAGGAAGAGTATTCTCAAGTTATTGCTTACCTCATAGAGCCATTTCACCTTCCAATGTATCATGTGTTCCACCAGCATCCTTGTTATCTTCATTCTGGAATAGGTACGGGTATTTAGACTTCATCTCCTCTTCTGCTTCCCATGTTATTTCTTCCATATTCTTGTTCCTCCACAATACTTTGATGGAAGCTACATCTTTTGTTCTCAGCTTGCGGACTTGTCGATCTAATATAGCCACTGGCACTTCTTCATATGATAGGTCCTCTGTAACCTGTACATCTTTGATAGGGACGACTCGAGAAGGGTCTCCAATACATTTCCTCAACATAGATACATGGAATACCGGGTGGACAAATTCCAATTCGGATGGCAATTCTAACTCATAAGCAACCTGTCCAATCCGTCGAAGAATTTTATACGGCCCGATATACCTTGGACTCAGCTTACCTTTCTTCCCAAAATGCATAATACCCTTCATTGGTGAGATCCTCAGGAAAACCCAATCACCAACCTCAAACTCCAGATCACGACGTCGGACATCGGAATAAGATTTTTGCCTGCTTTGTGCCGTTCTCAATCGTTCCTGTATCACTTTCACATTCTCAATAGCTTGGTGAATCAAATCTGGCCCATATAATTCTGTTTCACCGATTTCGAACCATCCAACTGGTGATCTACATCTTCTCCCGTATAGTGCCTCATATGGGGCCATTTTAATACTGGAATGGTAGCTATTATTGTAGGCGAATTCTATGTGTGGAAGATGGTCATCCCAATTTCCCTTAAAATCTAGAACACATGCTCGTAGCATATCTTCCAGTGTCTGAATGGTACGTTCAGCCTGTCCGTCAGTCTGCGGATGAAATGTAGTGCTGAGATTCACTTCTGTGCCTAAACCCTTCTGAAAAGACCTCCAAAAGTTAGCTGTAAATTGAGATCCTCGGTCTGATATAATAGATACCGGCACACCATGAAGCCTAACAATCTCCTTGATATACAACTTCACATAATCTTCAGCCGTGTAAGTTGTCTTAACTGGCAGAAAATGGGCACATTTTGTAAGTCGATCAATTATCACCCAGATGGAGTCAAACTTATGATAAGAGCGAGGTAATCCAATAATGAAGTCCATATTAATCACCTCCCATTTCCAGGTCGGAATCTCTATATTCTGAAGCAATCCACCGGGTTTCTGATGTTCTATCTTTACTTGTTGACAATTGGGACACTGGGCTACAAATTCTGCAATAGACTTCTTCATGTTATCCCACCAATACTGCTCCTTGACATCATGATACATCTTTGTCGAGCCGGGATGGATGGAATATCAGGATTGATGAATCTCATTCATAATCTTCTCTCGCAACCCTGCCACATTAGGCACACATAATCGGCCCTGGTATCTCAGTGCCCCATCTCTTCCGATCTCAAAAGCCATACTTTTACACTGCTGAATGCTCTCTCTTAATCGTACTAAGATAGGATCTTCATATTGCCGTGCTTTTACCTCGGCTACCAAAGATGATTCTGATGTATTCTGTACAGTAACACCTCCGTCATCAGAGTCTAACAATCTGATTCTCATATTGGCTAGCTGATGAAGCTCTTTAGTCAACCCCCATCTACCTGCCTCAATATGTACTAAGCTTCCCATTGATTTACGGCTGAGAGCGTCTGCCACAACATTGGCTTTACCGGGATGATACAATATCTCGACGTCGTAGTCTTTCAATAATTCAAGCCACCTACGCTGCCTCAAATTCAACTCTTTCTGCTTGAAGATGTATTGTAAACTCTTGTGATCTGTGTAGATGTCAACATGGACGCCGTATAAGTAGTGCCGCCATATCTTCAAAGCATATATTACTGCAGCCAATTCCAAATCATGGGTTGGATAATTCTTTTCATGCTTCTTCAATTGTCTTGATGCATAAGCAATCACATTCCCACGCTGCATCAATACGCACCCCAAACCTATACCTGAGGCATCACAATATACCACATAACCTTCTGTTCCTTCAGGAAGAGTGAGCACTGGTGCAGATGTCAATCGATTCTTCAGCTCCTGAAAACTACGTTCACAAGTGTCAGACCACTGGAATTTGGTAGCTTTTTGTGTTAACTTAGTCAATGGTGATGATATAGAGGAAAATCCTTCTACAAACCGCCTATAATATCCTGCTAGCCCTAGGAAGCTGCGGACTTCTGATGGTGTTGTAGGTCTCGGCCAATTCTTTACTGCATCGATCTTCTGAGTGTCGACACTAATACCCTCGTCAGATATCACATGGCCAAGGAACGCTACTGAGTTCAGCCAAAATTCACATTTGGAGAGCTTAGCATATAACTTACGATCCTGAAGCGTCTGTAATACTATCCGCAAGTGGCCCGCATGTTCCGCCTCCGAACGAGAATATACTAGAATGTCATCAATGAATACAATCACGAACACATCAAGATAGGGCCTGAATATAGTATTCATGAGATCCATAAAAGCTGCTGGGGCATTTGTTAGCCCGAACGACATCACCAAGAACTCAAAGTGCCCATATCTTGTCCGGAAGGCCGTCTTTGGAATATCCTTCTCCCTAACCCTCACCTGATGATACCCTGAACGTAAATCAATCTTGGAGAAATACTTGGCACCCTGGAGTTGGTCAAACAGGTCATCAATTCTTGGAAGTGGATACTTGTTCTTTATAGTAGACTTATTCAACTGTCGATAGTCGATACACATCCGTAACGACCCGTCTTTCTTCCGCACGAATAGGACTGGTGCCCCCAAGGTGAAGTGCTAGGTCTAATGAAGCCCTTATCCATCAAGTCCTTCAATTACACCTTCAACTCTAGCAACTCTGTCGGGGCCATTCTGTATGGAGGGATAGAGATCGGTTGAGTGTCAGGCAACACATCAATGCTAAACTCAATCTCCCTTTCAGGAGGAAGGCCTGGGAGTTCATCTGGGAAAACATCTGGGAATTCGTTGACCACGGGGATTGATTGTAAAGTAGGCGGTTTCGCCTCCGCATCCCTAACGCTAACGAAATGATAAATGTAACCTTTTGAGATCATTTTCCTTGCCTTAAGATAGGAAATAAACCTACCTTTTGGTGTAGCAATATTCCCTTTCCATTAAATGATGGGTTCACTAGGAAATTGAAACCTAACCATCTTCGTACGACAGTCAACATTTGAATAGCATGAGGCCAACCAGTCCATTCCCATTATCACATCAAAATCAACCATGTCTATCTCAAATAAATTTGCCGAGATTTGACGACTACAAATCATCATAGTGCAACCTCTATATACCCTTCTAGCAATCACAAAATCTCATATCGGAGTAGATACCGCAAGGGGTTTACTTATCAATTCAGGTTCAATGCCAAACTTATTAGCCACAAAGGGTGTAACATATGATAATGTAGATCCCGGATCAATCAACGCATATACATCATAAGAAAACACAGATAAAATACCTGTAACAACATCTGGAGACGACTCGAGATACTGTCGACCTACTAGAGCATATGTTTGATTTTGACCACCCCTCAAACTCGGCGCTGCACCTCTACCTCTACCACGACCTGTCGACTGCTAAAAACCCCGTGCTGGAGGTTGAACTGATGAGGAAGAAGCAGACACAGATCCAGTCAGCTGAGCCATACCATCACCTCCCCTGTTAGGACAATCCCGTATCATATGGCCAGGCTGTCCGCAAGAATAACATGCATCAGAACCTCGACGGCACAGTCCAAAGTTGGCCTTGCCGCAATGATCACAACGTGGTGTTGTTGGTGTTGTCTGACTAGTATCCCTATGATGTTGCGAGCATGATGCCTGCGAACTCTGACCTGGACCAGAATGGGTAAATGGATCATATTGAGGCCTCTGAAACTGTGGGGGAGCACTAGCTATAGGTGGCGCCGAACTCCTTGAAGACTGGGGCCTCACACTGCCTCTGAAGTCATTAGAATACCTTGTAAATCTCGCCCTCTTATGTTGGCCCCTATCCTGCTCCCTATCTGCCCTCTGCTGGTGCTTACGATCCTCTAGGGTCTGGGCATAAGCCTGAATACGGGAAATATCCATGCCCTCTACCAAGGAGGTTGTCGTGTACTCATTTATCAGATGTGGTCCCAATCCGTTCACGAACAAATGCACCCTATCACTCATCTCGGCCACCATATGGGGAGCATACCTTGCTAAAGAATCGAACTGCATACTGTACTCTCGCACACTCATATTATCTTGTCTAAGGTTCAAGAACTTATCAGCTCTAGCTCGTCGTATCTCAATTGGCAAGTAGTGAAGAAGAAATGGCTCAGAAAATTCCTTCCACACAGCTGGAGGAGCGTTCGAACCCCTGGATCTCTCCCAACTATCATACTAGAGAACCACTAAATCCCGTAGCCGATAAGAAGCCAACTCTACTGCCTCTGTATCACTAATATGCATAACCCGAAGTGTATGATGAACCTGGTCAATAAAAGTCTGCGGGTCCTCCTTTGGGTCTGATCCGGTAAACACTGGAGGATCTAAATTAATAAAAACACAAACTCTCGTACTAACTGGTTTCTCAGCAGCACCTGTATTCTGCCTCTGAGCCTGAGCAGCTACCAAGCTAGTCAATAACTGCAAAGCACTCCGCAAATCCTGTTCTGTAGTGCCAGACGGATGAATTGGAGGTGTTGGGTGCCTCCTAATATCCTATGGAAGAGACGGGGTAGATGAGGTATGAGACAGAATCTCACTCTGAGCCTCACTTTGGCCTGCTCTGGCTTGGGGCACCTGACTGGTACCCTCTCCCGCATCTGTATCAAGCCGTCTACTAATTGTTTGCTTCCTAGTCAAAGGCATCGCTGAAAGAAAACAAGGTGAATATTAGAGACAAACACTTACGACTCAACTCTACGCACGATCTAGATTCAGGAAGAAGGTAACAACCCTAGATGTCATGTAGCCTCCTGATTATAAATGTGGCGCGCTACACATCCATAATCAAGACTCTACTAGATATGGCTCATAGACAATCCCTAGGAAAGACTGGCTCTGATACCATGTTTGTCACGACCCAAACTGGAGGGCCATGACTAGCACCCGACCATACTTGCCGAGCACCAACGTACATTTTATCTAACTTTTTTTATTATCTTTTAGGGTTGACGAGATCAATATAAATGGTAGACCTGGATCATGGGCAACCAGCAATAAATATGACGGCATGAACATACATAGCAGGGGATAACCAGACAATCAAGAAACTACATATAAGGTATGAGCTACCATGCTACCATGAAAGAGTATACAACAAAAACCAGCCGACGAGGCATACCAAACTATACATGAGTCGACACTTGTCTATGAGCCTCTAAATGAACATAAGTGCTGCAACATAGCCGGAACAAGGCCCCGACATACCCATAATGTCTATAACAGAAATGCATACCAAGACCACGGCAAGTCCGGAGAAGGGATCTCGCCAATCACTGCTGAACTGGACAACCTACTGTGGTGGGGGAGCTGCACCTGCCTGTCTATTAGGGCCTGCAGCACGACATGCAGTGTCTACAAACAAAAGGACGTCAGTACGAATAAAGTACTGAGTATGTAAGGCAGGGAACCATAAATACGAACAATAATGTAAGCAGGGATAGAGAATATACAACCTGGAACATCTGAGTACCTCTGAGGGCTACTGACATGAAATGCATGATACATATGTATGTATACATGAACTTTTAAAACATACACCTCTGTGGGCATCATCATCATATCGTACCCAGCCATAATAGGCTTGGTAAAAACGTACTCGGCCGTCATAAGGCTCGGTAGAATCGTACCCGGCCACGTGGAGCTCGGTAAAACCCAACTGATCAGTGGTTGCACAATATGTGCCGTACCCAGCCGACTATAGTGCAACTCGGTAGAGTAAAATAGATACATATATATAATGCATGCTCGACTCATGGAATCACATTTTAAACCTTTCGGAGTGACGTAAGGTCGGTATCCTCTGTACACGTTATTAGGACCAACTCTTCATTACGAACCTTATAAGAATCAGGAAGTACCAACAACATTTATAACATAAGAATAAGAGAAGAAACATTAACATCAATCGTTCCATAAGAGGGAAAGCAATGTAAGTACTGTTAGCTTCTAAGAGTAGAGTATCTTTGGAAGCTCGTTCATTACATTATGTACAATCGGAGTCGTGCAAAAGAAGAAAAGGGATAGCCTCACATACCTTATATATACTGGCCCAATCACAAACTATGTAATTGTCACAACTCCTTAGTCTACAATAAGAGAAACGATACTATCGTTATCATTTAAGCGTCATAACTATTATGTATCGACCACAACCTATTTTACGTTGAAACGGACAGCACCTCTCCTATATATATGACTTCACACCATTCCAAACAATCACCAAACAACATCAATAATAAATATATTGAGCCTTCCAAAACAGTCCACGCACAACCTTATTACATTATACATACGACAACTACCGTAGTCATGTCAAATGACCCGGAAATATTACGAATCACTATCAGCCCACAACCCTACATATATATGGTGTTCCTCCACACCATTCCACCTCCAAAACTACACAAAATAGTAGTAAAACACGCAGCCAATAGCAATACAAAACAGTCCACAAAATAGTCCGTTGTAAGTGTATAACTCGAACTCACGGCTTCCGATCACCGTCCCGTGAGTTCTTACATGTATAGAACGAATTACCATGAATTCACAGCAGATAAAAATGTATGAAAGATGGCAGTAACTTACCTTACTTGTTGGATAACTCAGCCCTTCCCTTGGTTCTTCAAACTCTAGGTTTTACCTTCAAATAGAACTTGAAAGAGAGGGAAAATCGATTAGGGTTTGTGTGGGATTTTTGGGGAGGAGTTGCAGGGGTTAACTTTGGTTTTGAGGGTATGAAATATGGATGAAATAACTGAGTTCATAACCCCTTAAAATTCCTCTCTTGTCCGACTTAGTTCTTTTAATTTTGTCCTATCATTTTGGCAAGTAGGTGATGCACCTACTTGTCATCTACCAATCTGCGCAAGCTTGTGAAAATATGAATATCTCTATACTCCGAGATCGTATTAACAAATGGTTTAATGCGTTGGAAATTAGACTCGTAGATATTTAATTTGGTGGGTAGATCACCCCGTAATTCCTTGTAAATTAGGAGAAAAGCTTAGAAATATTTAACCTAATGTTTAAGTAAAATTATGAACCTAAGTTGCGACAACGTTTGTCGACTTTTGTTTCATAACTCGTTTGACTTCAAGACTTATGATATAGATATTATATGATTTAAACACCTTAAAGATGACCTTGAGTGTATTAAGAACCTCTAGGTTTACCTGAAAATACGAGTTACCACATCCTTGATTCGTTTAACTTCTAATACTTGTTAATCACCCTTATACACCCTTGTATCACTTAAGACCAATAGGATTAACTTCTTATCATATCAAAGGTAATTCCTTCTTGAATTTATGTTAATTAATATATGGCATGAACTAAAGCAAGTGGATATGGGTTGTAACATAACCATCAGTATTATATTGATTTTGTAGACCCATTTGTAGCATATGGGCACCTTACCAGGTGGTAAATCAACCACATTAAGTGTGATTTTGTTCTAAAGCTTCAATCTCAAGGTTCATAGCCTTGATCCACCAATCATCTTTAATGGTTTGAGAGTAAGAAGTAGATTTTGTGTCTACAGAAAAAGAAGTACAAAAGGATTTAAAATGAGCAGGAAGATGAGTGTAAGAGGCAAAGTGGTGAATGGGATAAAGGCAGGAAGTAGAGGCTAAAGGTAAATAAGGGTGACTGTAATCAATCAGCGAAATTGAAGGTTTAAGTGTTCTACCATATTTTCTGGGTAGCAAAGAATCTGTGGGTAGAGCAGATGGATCATGTGTAACAGCAAAAGAAGGAGAAGAAACAGGATTAGGAGGCGGAGAAGGTGAACTAAGAGATAGAGACTGAGCGATAGGATCAACAGGAGGTGAAAGATTGTCATCGAGAATGAGATTCAGGTCAGTTGTAGTAGATGGCGGAGGATCAGATATGGGAAATAAGGGAGAAAGAATAGAAGAGCAATCATGAGCAACAAAGAATTTACTCCTGGGATGTTTTAAAGGATAGACACTTTCTTTAAAAATAACATCTATGCTAACTATAAATTTGCCAGCTTCAATATCATAGATTATATATCCTTTCTGAGTAGAAACATAGTCGATAAAGACTCCAGGGACAGATTTAAGGCATAACAAAGACATCCTAGAATTTTGATGTGATCAAAGATGGGGGTTTCCCATGAAAGATCTCATAAGGTGATTTTCCATATAGGACAACATTTGGTAGTTTGTTAATTATATAGGTGACAGTAAGAATACAATCCCCTCAGAACCTCAAGGGTATATTAGTCTGAAATATTAAGGCTCTTCCTACCTCTAGGATATATCTGTGTTTCCTATCCACAATACCATTTTATTGTCGAGTATGGGCACAACTGCTTTGATGAACAATTCCCTTGGCTTTGAAAAGATTAGAACAGAGAATATTAAAAAAATTCATGACCATTATCTGATCAAAAAAATCTTAACAATGGTTGAGAATTGATTTTTAACAAGGTGTATGAATTCAATTAAACCAACATACATATCACTTTTTAACCTTATCATCAACAAGATTAAGAAAATACTTGAACCCATTGTAAGTACATACTCTATATGGACCCCATACATATATATGTACAAGTTCAAAGACACAAGTAGAATTGGAAGTACTAACAAGAAAGGGTAATCTAGTTTGTTTATGTCACGACCCAAATTTTCCACCATCGGGAGTCGTGATGGCGCCTACTAGTGAAAGCTAGGAAACCCAACCGTTTGAACAATTTACCTTTTTCCCATTTTTAAACCTTTAACCATTATGAACCAACAATTTATAAACAACAAAATTTAAACAAGTGGAAGAAACAAATAAAACCATTTAAACATTTCCGATACATTTTCTTAAACAAAGACTACCCAGAATTTGCGTCACAACTTCACAGACGGTCTAGGAATACTACAAACAAGGTCCGAAAAATAAATACAATATTATTTCTGAAATATGTAAATGAAACATGATGAAAGGATAGGAGAATACGCCAGGGCCTGCGGACGCCTGCAGGACTACCTCGAAATCTCTGACTGGACTGAAGGCAGCAACCCCAAATCTATGGTCCGAAAGCTACTGCACCAAGATCTACACACATTGTGGAGTGTAGTATCAGCACAACCGATCTCATGTGCTGGTAAGTGCCTAGCCTAACCTCGGCGAAGTAGTGACGAGGCTAGGACTAGACTACTAAATAAACCTGTGCAGTTAAATCATATACAGCAGAAATAAAAGCAGGAATATACAATTAAGGATGGGAGAGGGAAACATGCTGCGGGGAAACATCAAATGATAATAGAAGGACATTAGGTAACTACAAGGAACACCATAACTCAACTATCAACAAGAATTAGAAATCAAACAAGTGCATGGCATCACCCTTCGTGCTTTTACTTTCGTCCTCACCATAAGAATCAATATAATCTGCACGGCATCACCCTTCGGCACAGAATTGTACATCGTGCGGCACGGAATCACCCTTCATTCTTTTACACTCTTCCTCATAAAATTATACACGGCATCACCTTTCGTGCTTTAACACTCTCTCACCAAAACAATGCACGGCATCACCCTTCGTGCTTTAACAATCTTCCTCAAATAAATAATAGTTCAGTAATCAAATCCCGGCTAGGGAACAATAGTTCAACAATCAAATCCCGACAAGGAAACAATATCAAAGACATTAAAATCCCGGCAAGGGAGATAGCATTAAAAGCAACAACATCCCGGCAAGAGAGACAATATAATAATCCTCTTCTATTTTTTCTCACATTTACTTCACAACTTGCTTCACAACTTGAGCCAATGCTCTATAAGGTTCAATTGCTAATTATACTTCCACAATTCATTATACAACTTGAGCCAATGCTCTTTAATATTCAAATACCGCTATTACTTTCACAAGCTTTGCTCAACAATATAAATCATCACATAAGGCAGGAATAATAAACGAAGTCATAATAATCATAGTATAAGACTCACAATCATGCTTAATACCAACGTATAGATACTCGTCACCATGCTTATACGTCGTACTCAACAAATAACATAGCAAATAGGACACAACTCCTAAACCCTCAAGTTAAGGTTAGACCAAACACTTACCTCGATGCCACGAACACAATTCAAGTCTCAACTATCGTTTTACCTCTTGATTCCACCACCAATTCGCTCATATCTAGACACAAGTTACTTAACTATATCAATAAATGCTAAATAAATAATTCTGATGCATGAAAATAGGTTTTCTAAAGTTTTTTCCAAAAAGTCAAAAATCGCCTCTGGGCCCACATGGTCAAAACCCAAGGTTCGAACCAAAACCCGATTACCCATTTCCCCACGAATCCAAATATATAATTTCTTTTAAAATCGGACCTCAAAGCGAGGTCCAAATCCCCAAAATTTGAAAAACCTAGGTTCTACCCAAAACACCAAATATTCCCCCATGAAAACATTTGATTTGAGTTGAAATCATAAAAAAGAATTTAAGGATTAAAGAAAACGAGTTAGAAATGACTTACAATCGATTTGGAAGAGTACTTGTCTTTGAAAACTTGCCCAAAAGTGTTTTAGTTTTGAAAGGGTTTGAAAAATGAAAGATTTTCGGCTAAGTTATGAATTTGCAGGTTGCAGATGTCGCAATTGCGACCAGGGTTCGCAATTGCGAACTCCTCAGAAAACTGACCTCTTCGCAATTGCGAAGATAATGTTGCATTTGCGACCCAGTTTAATTTCCGGTCACCTTCGCATTTGCGAGGGACCTTTCGCAAATGCGATATCGCATTTGCGACCAAGGAAGCCCAGGTCGATTATCGTATTTGCGAGCTCGCATTTGTGAAGCCTGCAGACCTGCAACATACCAGCTAAAACCTGCAACTTCCTAAGTCCAAATTTTACTCTGTGGCCTATCCAAAACTCACTCGAGCCCTCGGGGCTTCAAACAAAACATGCGCACTAACCTAAAAAATCATACGGACTTGCTCGTACAATCAAATCACCAAAAAAACATCAACAACTATGAGTTTACCATCAAAATCAAAGAAAATCTCAAGAACTTTCAATGTTTCAAATCTTACAAATAAGGTTCCGAATCACGTTATATGACCTCTGTTTATTACCAAATTTCACAGGCTCGACTTAAATCACATATAAGACCTGTACTGGGCTCCGGAACCAAAATACGGGCCCGATACCATCAAATTCCAAACACATTTCATTTTGTAAAACTTATATATATATATATATATATTCCTGAAAATAATTTTCTTTAAATATTTATTTCTCGGGCTTAGGACCTCGAAATTCGATTTCGGGCATACGCCCAAGTCCCATATTTTCCTACGGACCCTCAAAGACCGTCAAATCACGGGTCCGGGTCCGTGTCTTTTTACCCAAAATATTGACCGAAGTCAACTAAAATTCATTTTAAAGGAAAAATTTATTATTTTTCACAGATTTTCACATAATAGCTTTCTGGCTATGCGCCCGGACTGCGCACGCAAATCGAGGTGAGACAGAAAGAGTTTTTTAAGGCCTCGAAAAACAGAATTTATTTCTAAAACAAATAATGACCTTTTGGGTCATCACATTCTCCACCTCTAAAACAATCGTTCGTCCTAGAACGGACGTAAGAAGGAAGTACCTAAGTCGGGGAAAAGATGGGGATAACGGCTCTGCATATCGGACTCGGACTCCCAGGTCGATGCCTCAGTAGGCTGGCGTCTCCACTGAACACGAACAGAAGGAAAATTCATTGATCTCAACTGACGAACCTGCCGGTCTAGAATAGCTACCAACTCCTCCTCATAGGTCAAGTCCTTGTCCAACTAGACAGTGCTAAAATCTAACACGTGGGATGGATTACCGTTATACTTCCGAAGCATGGACACATGAAACACTGGATGCATGACTGATAAGCTCGGCGACAATGCAAGTTTGTAAGCCACCTATCCCACTCGATCAAGAATCTCAAACGGGCCAATGAATCTAGGGCTAAGCTTGCCCCTCTTCCCAAATCTCATCACGCCCTTCATAGGCGACATCCGAAGCAACACCTGCTCACTGACCATGAATACCAAATCACGAACCTTACGATCGGCATAACTCTTTTGCCTGGACTGAGCTGTACGAAGCCTATCCTATATGATCCTGACCTTGTCCAAGGCAACATGTACTAGATCCATACCCAACAACCAAGCCTCTCCCGGCTCAAACCATCCAACCGACGACCGACACCGCCTACCATATAAAGCCTCATAAGGAGACATCTGGATACTCGACTGGTAGCTGTTGTTATAGGCAAACTCTACTAGAGGAAAAACTGATCCCACGAGCCTCCAAAGTCAATGACACAAGCTCGGAGCATATCCTCCAAAATTTGACTAGTCCGCTCGGACTGCCCATCCGTATGAGGATGAAATGCTGTGTTCAACTCAACCCTTATGCCTAACTCCCGCTGAACTGCCCTCCATAAATGTGAGGTAAACTGCGTACCTCGGTACGAAATGATAGACACGGGCACACCATGAATACGAATAATCTCCCGGATATAGATCTCAGCTAACCTCTCGGAAGAATAGGAGGCTGCCACCAGAATGAAATGTGCTGACCTGGTCAGCCTATCAACAATAACCCACCAGACCTCTGATGCTCGTACTTAACCTGCTAACAATTCAAACACCGAGCCACAAATGCAACAATATCCTACTTTATCCTCATCCACCAATAATGCTGCCGCGAATCCTGATACATCTAAGCGGCACCCGGATGAATAGAGTACCGGGAACTACGGGCCTCCTCTAAAATCAACTTCCGGAGCCCATCTACATTAGACACACAAACTCGACCCCGCAGCCTCAAAACTCCATTATCTCCTAAGGTAACCTACTTGGCACCTCCGTGCTGCACCGTGTCTCTAAGGACACACAAATGAGGATCATCATACTGTCGATCTCGGATATGCTCCAATAAAGAAATACGAGCTACTATGCAATCTAACACACGACTAGGCTTAGAAACATCCAACCTCACGAACTGATTGACCAAAGCCTGAACATCCAAAGCAATTAGCGGTCTCTCACCGACCAGAATATACGTAAGACTGCCCATACTGGCTGACTTCCTACTTAAAGCATCGGCCACCACATTGGTCTTCCCCGGATAATATAAGATGGTGATATCATAGTACTTTAATAGCTCCAACCACCTTCTCTTCCCCAAATTTAGCTCCTTCTGCTTGAACAAGTTCTGCAGACTCTTATGATCTGTGAACACCTCACATGACACTCCATATAGATAATGCCTCCAAATCTTCAACGCAGGAACAATGGCTGCTAACTCCAAATCGTGAACCAGATAGTTCTTCTCATGAATCTTTAACTGACACGAAACATATGCAATAACCTTTCCATCATGCATCAACATCGCACCAAGTCCAATATAAGATGCATAACAATAAATTGTATATGGACCTCCTGTGGGCAAAACCAACACTGACACTGTAGTCAAAGCTGTCTTGAGCTTCTAACAGCTCGCCTCACACTCGTCCGACCACCTAAACTAGGCACCCTTCTTGATCAACCTGGTCATCGGGGCTGCAATAGACGAAAACCCCTCCACAAAGCGACGATAATAACCTTCCAAATCCAAGAAACTCCGAATCTCTATAGCTGATGCTGGTCTAGGCCAGTTCTTGACTGCCTCTATCTTCTTCAAATCTACCTGAATACCCTCTGCTGGTACAACATGACCCAAGAATGCAACTGAACTTAACCAGAACTCACATTTCGAAAACTTAGCATACAACTGACTATCTCTCAAAGTCTGGAGGACCACTCTCAGATGCTGCTCATGCTCCTCCTAGCTAGGGGAATAGATCAAAATATAATCAATGAAGACTATCAGGAACAAATCCAAGTAAGGCCTGAACACGTGGTTCATCAAATCTATAAAAGCTGCTGGGGCATTTGTCAACCCGAATGACATCACCAAGAACTCATAATGCTCGTACCGAGTGCGAAAAGCTATCTTAGGGACATCGAATGCCCTAATCCTCAACTGATGGTAGCCAGATCTCAAGTCAATCTTCGAAAATACCTTGGCACCCTGAAGATGATCAAACAAATCATCAATCCTCGGTAATGGATACTTATTCTTGATTGCAACCTTGTTCAACTATCGGTAATCTATACACATTCTCATCGATCCGTCCTTCTTCTTAACAAACAACACCAGCGCACCCCAAGGCGAGACATTAGGTCTAATGAAACCTTTTTCAAGCAAGTCTTGCAACTGCTCCTTCAACTTTTTCAACTCAAGCGGGGCTATACGATACGGCGTAATAGAAATAGGCTGAGTTCCCGGAGCCAAATCAATGTAAAAATCAATATCCCTGTCAGGTGGCCATGCCTATTCGTCGTACTCAAAAAATAACACATAGTAAATATGACACAACTCCTAATTCCTCAAGCTAAGGTTAGACCAAACACTTAAATCGATGCCACGAACACAATTCAAGTCTCAACTATCGCTTTACCTCTTGATTCCACCACCAGTTCGCTCGTATCTAGCCACAAGTTGCTTAACTATATCAATAAATGCTAAATGAATCAATTCCGATGCATGAAAATAGGTTTTCTAAAGTTTTTCCCAAAAAGTTAACAATCGCCCTCGGGCCCACATGATCAAAACCAGAGGTTCGAACCAAAACCCGATTACCCATTCCCCCACGAACCCAAATATATAATTTGTTTTAAAATCGGACCTCAAATCAAGGTCCAAATTCCCAAAATTTGAAAAACCTAGGTTCTATTCAAAACACTAATTTTCCCCCATGAAAACCTTTGATTTGAGTTGAAATCATAAGAAAAGATGTTAAGGATTGAAGAAAACGAGTTAGAAATGACTTATAATCGATTTATAAGAGTACTTGTCTTTGAAAAATTGCCCAAAGGTGTTTTGGTTTTGAAAAGGTTTGAAAAATGAAAGATTTGCGGCTAAGTTATGAATTTGCATGTTGCAGATGTCGCAATTGCGACCAGGGTTCACAATTGTGAACCCCTCAGAAAACTGACCTCTTCGTAATTGCTTAGATAATGCCGCATTTGTGACCCAGTTTAATTTCCTGTCACCTTCGCATTTGCGAGGGACCTTTTGCAAATGCGATATCGCATTTGCAACCAAGGCAGCCCAGGTCGATTATCGTATCTGCGATGCCTTCTCACATTTGTGAGCTCGCATTTGCAAAGCCTACAGACTTGCAACATACCAGCTAAGACTTACAACTTCCTAAGTCCAAATTTCACTCCGTGGCCTATCCAAAACTCACTAGAGCCCTCGGGGCTCCAAACTAAACATGCTCACTAACCCAAAAACATCATACGGACTTACTCGTGCAATCAAATCACCAAAATAACATCAACAACTATGAATTTAGCATCAAAATCAAAGAAAATCTCAAGAACTTTCAATGTTTCAAATTTTACAAATAAGGTTCCGAATCACGTCATATGACCTCCGTTTATTACCAAATTTTACAGGCTCGACTTAAATCATATGTAAGACCTGTACTGGGCTCCGGAACCAAAATACGGGCCCGATACCATCAAATTCCAAACACATTTTATTTTCAAAAACTTATATATATATATATATATATATATATATATATATATATATATTCTCCTGAAATCAATTTTCTTTAAATATTTATTTTTCGGGCTTGGGACCTCTGAATTTGATTCCGGGCATATGCCTAAGTCCCATATTTTCCTACGGACCTTCCGGGACCTTCAAATCACAGGTCCAGATCTGTTTACCGAAAATATTGACCAAAGTCAACTTAAATTCATTTAAAAGGCAAAATTTATTATTTTTCATAGATTTTCACATAATGGATTTTCGGCTATGCTCCCGGACTGTGCACGCAAATCGAGGTGATCCAAAAAGAAGTTTTTAAGGCCTCGAAACACAAAAATTATTTCTAAAACAAGTGATGATCTTTTGGGTCATCACAGTTTAGCTAGTGGACACATAGGACAATGACGAGTAGATATACAGGACAATTCTCTGTTTAGAGCAGGAATCTTTTGTAAGACTAAAAAAGGTGCATGACCTAGCCTTTGATGCCATAATGCACTTGAATTAGATTGAACTAAAGTAGACACACAATTAGAAGTAGAAACAACAACGGGTGTTGAGGGATTGAGGATGTAAAGGCCACCATTGAGCTTACCTATCCCTTTCATCATGCCACTGAATAGGTCCTGAAAGATAAAAAAATCAGGATAGAAATGGACTGAGTTATTTTACTCTTTTGTATATCTAAAAACAAATAGTAGATTAAACTGAAATTTAGGGACAAAAAGAACATCAAGAAGAATTTTTGAATTAGGCAAAGTACATAATCCAATATGGGTAACTTTAGTACTATTTCCATTAGATAAATGCACATATGGTGATTTAAGTTCAGGGTAAACTGATGAAAGCATTGGCAGAAAGTACAGTATGGTCAATATCCACATGAGCACTTCCTAAAATACCACCTTGTTTTGCCAAACCACTGATCTTCCTCTGACTTTGTTCCTGAATAACCATGGAGCAGGCATAATCAAGTGAGGGTGTTAGATGCAGCATGAGAATTTGACTCCTTTGTGGTGCATAAATGTTGTTTAGTCCCATCAGAAATTTCATATGTTTCTGTTGGTGTAAAAATTCAACAAATGGTCCTGACCTCTCACAATCAAAAGGTTCTGGAATCAATGACTCTAATTCATCCCACAAGTCATTCAGATTTGAGAAGTATACTGATATACTAGAAACTCCCTATACTAATGAGCTCATATTCATATGATATATTTTAGTCGCATTTACATTATCAAATCTAGTCTTCAACACATTCCAGACCTTTTGTCAATTTGAAGAGAAGATAATTCCCTTTCTAAGCTCATTTGTCACTGTCACACCCCTTTTTTACCTCTCCAAAAAAATATGTGTGTTATACTATGGATTTGTGGGTTAAAAAAATTTTCCAATTAAAGTGACAATTTTGAAATAGGGATTATTTTGTTATTCAGAGTTGCCACTTGGAATTGATTTTTGGTGTTCCAAGTCACCTTTTATTTGAATCCCTAGTCAAAGGAAGGTTTGGCTCTTTTATTATTGGTTTGCGAAAACAAAGTCCAGATAAGGAATTCTGTTGACGGGGGAGAAGGTGTAAGAGATTTTCTGTGTCCCGTAGTTCTAGCACAGTCGCTTTATTGACTTAAACTCTGCTTGAATTAATTTTGGACAAACTATAATTTATATAATTTTCATGTCTTACCTATCCGCTTTTATATCCAGATTATTAGAAAAATTAAAGAAAATTTTGAATAATAAGATGTCATAAACCACACTACGCAAGCGAATGCGTGATCGAGACGAAATTTATTAATTTTATCATAACAGCGCTACGCAAGCGAAATCGCAGTTATGACAAAGATTATTAGTACATTATTACTTTTGAAAAGAAAGCTACTACACTTAAATAAATTACTAAAATATTAAGTATCGCGCTATGCAAGGGAATCCGCAATTTTAGCAAAAAAATTAATTAAATTAAAAATTAACTAAACTAATGGGTATGATATGAGATTATTGAGTTAGAGCGTGCCAAAACTATGGCATAAACGTGACTATTACTCTGGCTTGATTAGTTCAAACTTTCGTCGTCCACTCGTTAAAAAAAACGTGGAATAAACGTAACTAATACAAGAGTGATAGCAACCTAAACTATTTCTTTTTTTTTAAAAAAAAAAAAGAAAAGAATGAAGCCAAAGCTAATACATGAGCCTAAGGATAAAATAATGCATTTAAAATATGAGTTCCTAAACATGTACCTTGGAAAACACATGTTTCATTCTTAAATAATGGATATTCAACATATTAATAACACAAAGGTATTATTCACTAATTTTTTCCAACCTACCAGCACACTTAGTCACATATTTTCCCCATTTTCATCAATTCGCCATGAACATAAATATTACTAAGAGGCATATTACTATATGTTACCTTTTCAACACTAAGATGGGAGTTAAAATGACTAACATTAGATATATGAACCAAGGCAAAAGAAACTAAACATGTACATCTAAATATTTCTTGAAAACAAAATGTTTCTTTTCCTTAAACTAGATACACTTCACAGAATGTTGTTTGAGCTATATATGTGAAGAAAAATAAAAGATTAACCAAATATTACAGATGTACATGCTTTAAACATAAGTAACACGCTAAATATTCATTCATTCCAGTAAAGCACATCGAGCATATCCTATGAGCTGAAAGAGACCCATATTCTCATTCATTGGATATAAAAATCTGCATTGCAAAATTTGAGAAATACCTGGATTGCAGAAAATAAATATAGCAGTGAAAAAATGGAGCTCCGCAACGAAAAAAACAGCAACAAACACAACAGAAAACAACAACAGTTTCGTGTTTAAAACAGCCAGAAAACCTTAGAGAAGAAACCCAGAACCAACTCTAAAGAAGACTTATACTTTTCTAAAAGTTTGCACTCTAAAATTTACTCTCAAAGCTCATCATTTCAGCTTACTAAAGGGTGCTTTAGTTAATAATTTTTCACTCTCAAAATAATATTTTTAGGTTGTAAAAACTGTCCAACAAATGTGTGATCCAGTCCCCTTAAGTGTGGGAAGTGCAGCCTCTCAAATAGGTAAATAAAGTCACTCTTATTTGGACCAATTTTTCCACAAAATCTGCTCTTAAATTCAAAAGCAAGACTTTTTGGTTCAATCTTTTCCAAGAGAGAGTATTTCAACCAAAATCTGCTCTTCACTATTTAAAGATAGACTTTTGTTGAAAAACTGTCCAAAAGTCTATATTTTCTTACCAGACAATTTGGCTTTTGAGTGTTGTACTCAAAGAGTCTTGAAGTAGTAAATAAGCAAACAAACAAGTATCCTATACTCTCAAGTATTCTTCACTACCTCACTTTTATCAATACAAAACTATTTGACTACTTCAACAAGTGCAAAATCAGAAACTTTAACATTTCAAACTTCAAAAATTAATGCTAAAATAATTAATAATAGAAAAAAATAAAATATAAAAAAAATAAAAAATAAAATATAAAAATCAGCCATGAAAAAAATAGGATTTTTACCATTTTACAATTCAAATGGCCGAAAAAATGGTGGTATGCCAAAAGAGAGTGTTCGGGGAGGTCGCCGGAATTTGGCCGGATTTTGGTAGACAAATTTTGGGGTAGAATTGGCATCAATAGATAGTTCTTGAGAAGCTCTATCCGTTGATGTAGGTATTGTGGGGTGTTAGTGGTTGGAGCTTCAAGAATTTAGGCAAAAAAGTGACGGAAAAGTTTCCTAGATCTAAGATTCAAGGAGTTTGAGGGTTTTTTGAAGGATTTGCTTTGGAGATATGTAAAGAGGAGGTTATGGAGATTGTATGGTGTGATTTTGGGGTGATTTGGAGGTGGTCCGCCGGTGGCGGTGGAGGGGCGGCGGTAGAGAGAGTGAGGAGGGAAAGGAAGAGAGAGGAATATAGGCTTAGTAAATGGCCAAAAATCTAATTTTTGGGGCCTTATATACCTATGGGGGCATTGAATAAAGGCCATTGGATCAAAGTGAGATGAAGGGTTGAGATTTTGTCTTGGTCACTTAATGAAATGACATAGTTTTGAGGTAAAACTACGTCGTTTTGGACATTTTCAATGGCAGCCCCTTTTTTTGCACTCTTGGCCATTTTATCTTTCAAATTTGGTCAAATTTCTTCCTTAATCCTACCTGTTAAACTAAATTTACACAAATAAATAAATTAATTAAATAACTTATTCAAATGATCAATTAACTAGATTGATTCACCAATTGAAAAGTTAGTCAATTTCCTAAAATGCACAAATGAAGGAAGAATTATTATTATTTTGGTATTTTCATGATAGGAAATATGCAATTTAAAACACAAAATTTGAGAAAAATAATTAAAATAATAAAACACTAATGACATTAGGAGGTATTAAAATAGTAAAAAAAATACTAATGACTTTAGGAGGTATTAAAATAGTGCAAAAATTAGGTGTTCACAGCTGACCCTCTTTGCTCGAGAACATAAAGAGTTTTCGTGCAAAGAAAAGTGAATGATATATCTAATTTTTGCTCACATATCGCTCCAATGGAAGCAATTTTTGAAAAATATTGACCGAACCTTGCTTCCGAGGTTGCCTACATATCCTTGTTTAGAGGAATCAGGTCAGTGTAGTTCTTGAAAATTTGGTAGCTGGGACTACCAGGCACTGGAGTTAAAACTGTTGTTGTTGTTATTGTTGCTGTTACTGTTACTTGTTGCTTACATAAAAAGGAAAAAAGAGAGAACTATATATGTCTGCAAACTAAGAATTACAAAATTCCTATCTATATGCCTTCTGGAGTCAAATCTTTATTCTTGACCTAGTCTCTTGTGTTGACCTTAGATTGGATCTTGATGCTCTTTGAAGAAAAGATTATGACTCATTCGATTGCTTGATTTGCTGCTCAGAATTTGGCAAAGTAAAACTTGAGAAGCTGGGTTGCTGACGCCTTATCAAAGCTAACTTCAAACTATCTTGTGAACAAAAGACTTCTTTCTTATGGTAAGAAAACTGAAACTTCAAGCTTTAATCATCACTTGTGCTTTACGGCGGAGCCTGCAAAGATATCAAAGACGAACAAAACGAATAAAATTTTCTTTCCCAGTTTGGCGCTGAGAAAATTTTGTGAGTTATTGGGTAAAGCTGTAGATAAACTTATTTTATTTGAAAGATGCAAAAATGATACTGAAGACTTCAAATCGAATGTGCTTCTCTTAGGAGTAGAACTGATAAAGCTTAGACTAAGTGGTGCATCTCCCATGGGTAGAATTGGAATGACTGCTAGGATTAATGATTCATATTAGGAAGTGCGTCTCCTATTAGAATGAACAGGGTTGACTTAGGAAGTGCGTCTCTTAGGAATAAAGATTCATATTAGGAAGTGCATCTCCTACAATATGAGGTTGATGGACTTGGACTAGGAAGTGTGTCTCCTCGGATTGATGATTCAAATTAGAAAGTGCGTCTCCTGCAATGTGAGGTTGAAAGACTTGGAGGGAATGTAATCCGGGGTTGGTGCCCTGTATCACCGAGAAAGAAGGTAACCAGGGGTTGGCGCCCTGTGTCACTAAGAAAGAATGTAACCAAGGGTTGGCACCCTGTATCACTAAGAGGGAATATAATCAAGGGTTGGTGCCCAAACTAGGAAGTGCGTCTCCTATGAGTGAGGTTGAAATATTTGAAGGGAATATAACCAGGGGTTTATGCCCTATATCACTGAGAAAGAATGTAACCAGGGGTTGGCACTCTGTATCACTGAGAGGAAATGTAACCAGGGGTTGGCACCCTATATCACTGAGAAAGAATGTAACCAGAGGTTGGCGCCCTGTATCACTAAGAAGGAATAGCCAGGGGTTGGCGCCCAAACTAGGAAATGCATCTCCTACGAGTGAGGTTGAAAGATTTGGAGGGAATGTAACCAGGGGTTAGTGCCCTGTATCATTAAGAAAGAAATGTAACTAGGGGTTGGCGCCCTGTATCCCTAAGAGGAAATGTAACCAGGGGTTGGCACCCTGTATCACCGAGAAAGAAATGTAACCAGGGGTTGGCGCCCTGTATCACTGAGAAAGAGTGTAACCAGGGGTTGGCGCCCTGTATCACTAAGAAGGAATAGCTAGGGGTTGGCGCCCAAACTAGAAAGTGCGTCTCCTACGAGTAAGGTTGAAAGATATGGAGGGAATGTAACCAGGGGTTGGTGCCCTGTATCACTGAGAAAGAATGTAACCAGGGGTTGGCGCCCTGTATCACTAAGAGGAAATGTAACCAGGGGTTGGAACCCTATATCACTTAAAGGAAATGGGGTTGGTGCCCTGTATCACTGAGAAAGAAATATAACCAGGGGTTGGCGCCCTGTATCACCGAGAAAGAATGTAACCAAGGGTTGGTGCCCTGTATCACTAAGAAGGAATAGCCAGAGGTTGAACCTGTATCATTAAGAAAGAATGTAACCAAGGGTTGACACCCTGTATCACTAAGAAGAAATGTAACCAAGGTTTGGCGCCCTGCATCACTAAGAAGGAATATAATCAAGGGTTGGCGCCTTGTATCAATTGAGAAGGAATGTAACCAGGGGTTTACGCCCTGTATTACTGAGATAGAATATGACTAGGGATTGGCACCACGTATCGCTGAGAGAATGTAACCAAGGGATGGTGCCTTGTATCACTTAGTGAGAAATTATCCAGGGGATAGGATACCTTGTATGAAAATAAAACCTCACTAAAGATTGTTGTACCTTATATTGGAAAATACAGCTAGGGATTAGTGTACCCTATACTAAACATGCGACTAAGGAGTGGTGTGCCTTATGTCAAAATGGGACCTCAACTAAGGACTGATGTACCTTATACTGAAAAATGCAGTGGTTGATGATGTGATTATTAGCATATCTAGAAAGAAAAAGTAGAGACTTTGAAGAATTTACCTTTGGTGACATTCGTCCTTTGATAACTTTATTTCTACACTACTTTGTTTCCTGCTTCAAACAAAGAAAGACTTGTGAGTTTTCAAAGTGGTCGGTTTGTGGCTTTGAATGCCTTGAGCAGTTTGAATATGCGGCCACCTCATTTTTAGAGAACTGATTTTCCAGTAATGGTACCAAACGGCTAGGAGGCTCTATACCGTGTACTGGAAACTTTGTCTTTCTAATGTCACCTCTAACTGTTTCATAACCGAATGTCTACAGTATTTTTGAACCTCGTCTATAGATCAAGTCTTCACTTGGGCGGTTTTCTCCTTTAAAATCAAACTTGATTATTTTGCGCCCGATATCATCTTATGTCTGTGGTGCTATCAGCTTTCCCCACGAAGCAAATGTTGCTTAGCGACCTTTTGGATTTCTTTGAAACACTATATTCAGCTTATCTGAGGAGATTACTGATGGATTCGTGCCTTTGTCAATGCCGCGTATGCCCCACATCCTTTATTTTTCACTTCCAAGAAATAGTGACCAATTTTATGGCCCTTTCTTTATTGTCTTCTAAACAAATAGACTAGCAAACTTTTGGAACTTTCATTGGCATAAACCCTCAAATCTCGTTTAGATTCAACAAACTTATTGTGCATGTTGCTTCCTGGGTATGTCCTCTTCGATGTGCTAGGATAGAAGTCGCTTTGTATAATTGGAAAGCTGGTAACAGATTTTGAAATCATTTCTCGGTTGTTTTAAGAAATATTGAATCAAAATAAAAATTCAAATGGACAAAATGAAGCGATGTAAAAGTGAGAAGGAATAATATTTAACTGAAAATGCCACTTTACTGGGAGAGAGAAAAAAAGGGTCTCCTTTGAATATGGTAGCCAACTTTAATGGTCATGACATGCATTTTGGACTGAGCGGCCGAATCTATCCAACCAATCTACCCTTTCTTCTTGTTGTTCCTTTTCGTCTTTGAAGTTGGCCTCTTTATGCCAATCATTTTCATCAAATCACAGCTCACCTTCGACCAGTAGTGCCCTGAAAGGTTTTCACCAACCGGCCTCTCTCATTTATTTATCTCTACTTACCATCACCTTACAGTGCCCATGAGGGTTTTCACCAATAAGACTCTCTGTTTTTATTCATTATCTCTTCTTTGTTTTCGCCTTTTTGTGCGAGCAACTTGACATTGTTCTACATTGTGTGACAACTGTTGCTTAATGCATGTTTCCCTTGACATTCTTAAGACTATTTGGAAGGTCTTTATTTGAAAGTCTTTTGGAGAGGTTTAGAAAGAAAGGTCACATTAAGGCTCAAAATAGACACAAGATGAAATAGTTGTATATTTACAATTATTGGAATCGACTCTTCATAAAAATAATTAAAAAAAAATCTACCCCAATTTCATATACTGGGGAATTTTTATTTTTGATTTGGTTAGACTGAACCCTAGTGTAGAGCTGACTACATATCCTATAAAGGAATCAAGTGAAACGTCGTTCAAAGTAACACGAAAGATTTCTTTGTTGTTTTTCTTTTCTCTTTCTTCTTTTTTTTTTATATATAATCAAATTGTCCTAGCTCCTATTTTTCGGTGGCATGGATCTTCAATAATTTTTTTTTCTTATACTTGATTCCAAAAGAGGGGGGTCAAAGAAAAATAAAACAGGCTCAAAATGGGTAATGAAGGGTATAAAGTGTTTGGGTAGCAGAAAAAGGGCCTCCTAGCCTCAAGAATGTCAAACATTCTATCTCTTCTCAGGTTCGGAATTGATGGCCATGACTATCTTCTTGGTTTTGTCAGTCGCATAGCTCTGTAGTCAATATCTTGTTCGCAACAAATGACCTTGGAGCTACTTTTTCTTGGTCTTTGCCTTGATGTGAAATGATGCACTTCAGTACCAACTAATCCATTTAATATTCCCTGGAATGCACCTTCTTGGAGATTTGGGTCATCTTCCCTGATATGATTAGATTATGGCAGGCCGTAGCCAAAAAGCCTTTCATCAATTAGTCCAACTAGGCTTCAAAACTTTCAATTATTCTTAAACCGGTATTCAATGATAGGTTTGAGATAAACATCTTTAAGCTTTACGGATACGACTATATTAGTTCCATATGACACAGGCTTATCATCACAGTTCTTCAACCTCTTATTTATCCTCCAAGTGTCTTTTCTCGATTCAATTCAAGATTGGACATGCTTTCTAAAATCAATCTGAAATCTCCGCATGCATGTCATGTCACTAAAATTGGTGTGAAAGAAATATATATGCAAGAATAATTAAATATAATGGATTAAAATGACGCAAAGCAAAAAAATTCATTTCATTGATTAAAGGATAGAGAGATTTGATGACAGGACAAACAAACAACATCTGGATCACAACCTCGAAGTAATCCAGATGATAGAAATAATGACAAAATAGTTACCAAGACTCCTTTCTGGAAAGGAGAGGAGTGACTCATTAAAATGGCACAAAGCAAAAAAATTCATTTCATTGATTAAAGGATAGAGAGGTTTGATGACAGGACAAACAAACAACATCTGGATCACAACCTCGAAGTAATCCAGATGATAGAAATAATGACAAAATAAGTTACCAAGACTCCTTTCCGGCAAGGAGAGGAGTGACTTTCCAATTACCAAGCTCGACATCTTAGCTAAGCATTTGCACATCAGCATCAAACAAGACCTTCAATAATTTTGAACGCATTGTATTCAGTGGACGGATTCTTGACCTTTTCATCAAATTGTCCCCATATTCCTTAACATTGTTAATCATCTAAGCATTGTGTGATTTGTCATGACATTTAGGATGTAATTATCTTGGACCACGATCATCTCTTCTTGAATCATCATTTCTATTTCCTTTTTCAAAACTCGACAATCCTCAGTGCTATGCCCCTAGACCTTAGAATGGTACACGCATTGTACAACAAGCTTAAAACCTTTTGTATATGGATCAGGAACATACCCTTGAAGTGACTCAATCATGCCATAACATTTAAACCTTTCAAACAAACTTGTGTAGGATTCTACGATTGGCGTGAAATCATCCCTCTGCTTATGTTCCCTTTCATACTCTTCTTTTATACGAGGGTTCTAGGGTGATTGAGAGTTCTTCTATCGCGGATGAAGGTATGTTAAAGCTGGGGCCCACATTTATTGGCGATTGGATGGTTTGGCATAAGACTGAGCATGGAATGTTGCATACTGTGGAGAAACTGAGTATCGTGGATCCGGAGGTTGAGATGCTCCCCTTTGGCCTCTTTTTGCCTGTGATGCCATCATGGCCTCCTCATCTTTCTTCTTTTGGTTAACAAGGCTATCCGGGCTATTCTATATTTCTTAGGTAGTTGCTTTGAGAGCCGCTTGACTTATAATTCATCCTGTATTGAGGCCATTGTCGATCATTTCTCCTATCTTGATTGCATCAGCAAAAGGTCTGCCCATTGCGGACATCATATTTTGAAAATAATCAGGATCTTGAGCCTGAAGGAAGACAGTGATTAACTCATGGTCATCCATGGGTGGCTTAACTCTAGATGCTTGCTATCTCCACCTAACGGCATACCCCCTGAAGCTTTCAGTCGGCTTTTTCTTCATATTAGACATGGAATTACAATATGGTGTAATATCAATATTGTACTGAAATTGTTTGATGAAGGCATGAGCCATGTCGTCAAACATGCCAGTGAGAGATATCTTGCTCAATGAACCATTCAAAGGCTACCCCTACCAAACTTTCCCCAAAATAAGCCATCAACAACTTTTCATTTTTCCGGCAGCCCTCAGCTAGGTCAGTACCTTTTCAAGTGGGCGATAGGGTCACCGTGTCTATCATATTTCTCAAATTTTGGGGTCTTGGACACTGGTGGCAAATGGGTGTGAGGGAACATGCATAGATCACTGAATGAAACACTTTTTTGACCATCTATTCCTTGTATGTTCTGCTCAAGGCTTTTCATTTTTCTGGCCAACTCATCTGGCTCATCCATCTTGGCATACTTTTCAGTTTCTGCAGGTGACTCGTACAGAGAAGTCTGATTATATGGAGCCGAGACCCTGAAAGCCATGTTTGGAGAATAGTATTGTCCATCATAAGCATGAGATGGCGGCTCATTATTTGGCCTCGTAACAGGAGGTGGTAGCGGAATTGTATACACACGCACACCAGACATGATGAGAGGTGTGTTCCTAACCTATGCGGTAGGAGGCTGCACATTAGAGGTACCAGGGCCGACATGGAAGTTGTAATTTGGCACATACCCTAGTGGTAGAATGTGATCGCTCGTTGCAGAGAGAGGTGGTTGAGTAGCCAGGGGTATGGTGGAAGTTCCCTCAGAGGCACCCTGGGGTGGAGGTTGACCAAAAACCCAAGCTTGATATACATCTAACAGTTGCTGTCTCAATTTTCTTATTTCCTCTAACTCTTGCTCGGCTGACTGACCCTGGGGATTGTCACTGAGCAACTCGATTTCATTAGTGTTATCCATTACTACTGGTCCCTTAGATCTTATGAAGTAATGATGTGTTGCCAGATTCACCACAAACCAATCACCTTAAACTTACTTGATAAGAGACAAGAAACGTGTTGGGATTAAGCATTTTACAGATATGAATCACACTTAATAAGTCATGCTCCTAACATCAAACATGTTTTTGGAAGGCTTCAATGTTTCATTTCGGCTTATCAGGTTGCTACTTATTGACGCTCTTATTTTCTTCTCTCTATTTTCTTGCTTTTCTTTTCACTCGCCTCATTTTGATCCTGCAATTTAGAGCCGTTGAAGAATATTTCGATCGAACCTTTTGGGGATTTCCTAAGTATCATGTCGCCGCATGAATCAGATCATTACGTAGTTCAGGAAAATCAGAAATAAAGTAAACAAATTAACTCTCGTTTTTTTTACTCATATACAAATAACTCCAAAGAAAGTTCCTAATAAGGAAAATATTTTGGATTTTTTTTGTAAAAAGAAAGGCTTCAAAAGTAAGAATTTTTTTTTGGATTTAATTTTTTTATTGAACTCTTGAAAGAAAGACTTCTAAACAAAGATATTTTTCTTTTTTTTAAAAAAAAGTTTTTTTTTGATTTTTTTTGATTTTTTCATTTTTGAAAGAAAGTGCCACGACCCATTTCCATAATAGGTCATGATGGCGCCCGACACCATTGTCAGGAAAGCCAACGCGGAAAAATATAATTAAGTTCTCATTTTACTTTTACCCAAAAATAGGTGAGGCAGATTCTCAAATTAAAGTTAAGATCAGAAGCGATAATTAATGAATCAAAAGATTATACAACCAAAAAGCAAATGTCTACCACTGTGTGTGCCAAGACCTGGTGTCACAAGTAATATGCAACTAGTAGAATGTACGAAAAGGTAATTCTATCCTACTGTCTGAGATAGAATAGACAGCAAAAGTAAGGAAAAGACTCCATCCGGCTGCTGAGCGACATAGGAAGGGAGCAACAGCTCACCGTGGAAGTCTCGGTCTATGAATCAGGGGCGCACACCAAACTGGTAGCCAGATGTACCTGCCTCAGATCATGTACAATTAAGTATAGAAGTATAGTATGAGTACATAAACAATATGTACCCAGTAAGTATCCTGTCTAATCTCGAAGAAGTAGAGACGAGAGGTCGACTCGATACTTACTAAGGTCAAATAATATGAGATTAATTTATAATAAGCAGGGATAGCACAAGTTATAAGCATTTAATAAGTGTAGAATAACAGTTCCTTTCAAAATATTATCTTGTGATATATATATATATATATATATATATATATCAAGCAGATATGAAGTCCAGTCCACAGAGAAAACACTAAGCAAGAACATGCGCAAATAATACCAAGGGACGTACGACCGGATCCAACATAAAAATAAATTGTGCACTGCCGAGGGTCGAACGGCTCGAACCATAGATGCATATATTACCCCGCTCGCAAATCAACCATGCGACGCGGTCAAATATAATTAAACACAGCAACAGGTAGACAATAGTATATAACTCTAGAACAATTATTCACAGGTATGTTAAATTTCTCTTTAAAAGGCCAAGGAAACTAAGGTTCCTACCACTAGTCTCATTTAACTTAATCAACATGGTTTATACGTATCCGAATTTAAGTATCAAGTTACAAGTATATCACATAGAGCATGCTTATGGGTCCTAGACTATCCGGACTTAGCATAATAGTAGCTACGCATGGACTCTCATCACCTAGTGTGTACGTAGCCCCCGCATATAGTGACAATTTATTCAATTATTACACCTATGGGGACAATTCCCTCTTACAAGGTTAGAAAGGAGACTCACCTCGCTCCAAAGTGCACTTCCAAATGCCAAGAACAAGTCCAAGCCCTCAATTCGGAGCCGAACAATCCCAAACTAGTTAAATGAAGTAAGAACTAGTTAATATAGGCTCACAAGATCGAATTCTAGCTATTTAGACAATTTCCCAACAATTAACACAAGTTTCCTAAATTCCGACCCCGGGGCCACGTGCCCAAATTCCGAGTTTTTTCAAAGGAAGTTGCTCTCTACAACTTAAGGATCAATAATATATGATTTCTAATTTATTCCATAACAATTTCGTGGTTAAATCTAAGTTTTATTAAAACCCTAGGTTTTTGCTCTAACCCCATGATTTCACCTTAACATTAGTGTTTAATCTACCTAAGACAATGATATTAGACTAGAAATAGGTAGCACACACTTACCTCAAGATGCTAGGTGAAGTTCTTCTCTCAAAAGCTACCAAATCGCCCAATGGAGGAGTGGAAATGTGATAAAATGACTTAGAACCCGCAATAAATGAACCTCACTGCCTAGCGATTTCCGCATCTACGGTCAGGGGACCGCATCTGCGAGAGATGGGCCGCACCTGCGAAAATGGGCCAAAGAGCTGGGACCGCATCTGCGGTCTCGCACTTGCGGTCCACCAATCGCAAGTGCGGTTATGACAGAAGTAGCAAGCTTCAGCTCTTTCTAAAAATTTTCACTTCACTCAAGCCTCGTCCGAATGACGCTCAGGGCTCCCGGGCCCCGCCTGAACATACCAATAAGTCTGAAATCACGATATGGACCTACTCGAACCTTCGGAACACCTGAAACAACACTAAATCTAGGAATCACCCCCTAAAACCAAATGAATTAAACTTATGAACTTCAAGTTCTTAATTTTCCTCTAACGGGCCAAAATGCCCTTAAACTACTCGGATTGACACCAAATTTTATGGACAAGTCTTAAATGATACTTCGGACCTATACCGGGCTTCGGAACCAACATACGAGACTGATACCCATGAAATCAACCATTACTTAGTTTCTTTAAATCCTTAAAACTTCAGATTAACAATTTCTAATAAAAATTCATTTCTTGGGCTAGGAACCTCGAAATTTGATTCCGGACATACGCCTAGGTCCCATATTCTCCCACGGACCCTCCGAGACTATCAAATCGTGAATCCGGGTCTGTTTTCCCAAAATGTTGACCAAATTCAAACTTAGTCTTTTACGAAAAATCCTAAGGAATCAAATGGGCATATTTTACTCAAAACCATTCCAAATCCCGAACCAACCGCCCCCGCCAGTCGTAAATTAGCTAAAGCACGTACGAGAAGTTTTATTTAGGGGAACAGGGTTCTAAAAGGCAAAACGACTAGGCGGGTCGTTACATTCTCCACCTCTTAAACAAACGTTCATCCTCGAGCGGACATAGAAAAGTACCTGGGATGCTGAATAAATGGGGATATCTACTCCGCATGTCCTCCTCGGACTCCCAGGTTGCCTTCTCGACTGGTTGGCCCCTCCACCGGACCTTTACCATAGAAATTTCTTGGATCTCAACTGGCAATCCTGTCTATCAATAATGGCAATTGGCTCTTCCTCATAGCCCAAGCTCTCATCCAGCTGAATAGTACTGAAGTCTAACACATGGGACAAGTTGGAGTGATACTTCCGAAGCATCGATACATGGAAAACTGATGAACTCCCGATAATCTAGGGGGTAAGGCAAGCTCATAGGCAACCTCCCCAACTCTCATGAACACCTCAAAGGGACCGATAAACCTTGGGCTCAACTTGCCCTTCTTCCCGAACCTCATAATGCCTTTCATTGGCGAGACTTTCAAGAGAACCTTCTCGCCAACCATAAATGATACATCACGCGCCTTCAGATCCGCGTAACTCTTCTGTCTAGACTGAGCTATGCGAGGCCTCTCCTGAATCAACTTCACCTTATCCAAGTCATCATATACCAAGTCTATACCATACAACTTAGCCTCACCAGGCTCGAACCACCCGATAGGAAAATGACAACGACGACCATATAAAGCCTCGTATGGAGCTATCTCAATGTTGGACTGATAGCTGTTATTATATGTAAACTCTGCCAAGGGCAAGAACTGATCCCACTGCCCTCCAAAGTCAATCACACATGATCTAAGCATGTCCTCTAAATCTGAACTGTCTGCTCCGACTGACCGTCGGTCTGAGGATGGAATGTTGTGCTAAGCTCTACACGGGTCCCCAACTTACTCTGAACGGCTCTCTAGAAATGGTAAGTGAACCGAGGGCCTCTATCTGATATGATGGAAAAAGGCACACTATGCAACTGGACTATCTCCCGAATGTAAATCTGAGCATACCTCTCCGCTGTATAAGTAGTCGTCGCTGGAATGAAGTGAGCCGACTTGGTCACCTATCAATAATGAACCACACTAAATCGAACTTCCGCAAAGTCCGCGGCAACCCAACTACGAAATCCATGGTGATATACTCCCACTTCCACTCCGGTATAGGTATCTGCTGAAGTAGGCCACCCGGTCTCTTGTGTTCATACTTGACATGCTGGTAATTCAAACACTTAGACATATGCTCCACTATGTCTTTCTTCATTCTCTGCCACCAATAATGTTGCCTCAAGTCACGATACATCTTCGTAACACCCGTATGAATGGAATACCACGAATTGTGAGCCTCCTCTAGAATCCTCTCCCTCAGACCATCAACATTAGGAACACATAAATGACCCTGATGTTGCAAAACACCATCCTCACCAATAGAAATCTCCTTGGAACCTCCTTGAAGTACCGTCTCCCTGAGACCGCCAAATGTGGGATCATTGAACTACCGGGTCTTGATCTACCCCAATAACGAAGACTGCGCAATCACACACTCAAGGACTCGGCTAGGCTCTGAAATGTCCAACCTCACAAGTCTGTTAGCCAAGGACTGAATGTCCAAAGCTAGTGGCCTCTCTACTGCTGGAATGAATGTCACGCTATCCATAATCTCTGCCTTTCTGCTTAAGTCATCTGCGACCACATTTGTCTTGCCTGGATGATAAAGAATGGTGATGTCATAATCCTTCAGTAACTCAAGCCACATGCGCTGCCTCAACTTAAGATCCCTCTGCTTGAACAAATGCTGTAAGTTGTGATGATCAGTATAAACCTCACATGACACCCCATACAGATAATGCCTCCATATCTTAAGAGCATGAACAATCGCGACCAACTCTAGATTGTGCACAGGATAATTCTTCTCATGAACCTTCAGTTGACGCGAAGCATATGCAATAACTCGCCCCTCTTGCATCAATACACATCCCAAGCCAACGCGTGAAGCATCGCAATATACCATATACATCCCCGAGCTAAAAGGCAATACAAGAACTGGTGCTGTAGTCAAAGCTGTCTTGAGCTTCTGGATGCTCTCCTCACAATCATCGGACCAACGGAATGGAGCACCCTTCTAGGTCAATCTAGTCAAAGGTGATGCAATAGATGAAAAGCCCTACACGAATCGCCGATAATAACCCGCTAGCCCCAGGAAACTCCTGATCTCGGTCACTGAGGTAGGACGTAGCCAACTCTGAACTGCCTCAATCTTCTTGGGATACACCTTAATACCTTCTCCTGTCACAACATACCCCAAGAATGCCACTGACTCTAGCCAAAACTCACACTTGGAGAACATAGCATATAGTTTCTGCTCTCGCAAGGTCTGAAGCACTACTCTCAAATGTTTCTTGTGCTCCCCCAAGCTATGTGAGTATATCAAGATGTCAACAATGAAAACAATGGCAAATGAATCAATATAAGTCCTGAATACCCTGTTCATCAAATCCATAAATGTTGTTGGGGCATTAGTCAAGCCAAAGAACATTACCAAAAACTGATAATGGCCATATCTACTCCGGAATGTAGACTTCGGAACATCCGAGTCCCGAATCTTCAGCTGATGATACCCTGGCCTCAGGTCTATCTTAGAGAAAACCCTAGCACCCTGCAACTGGTCGAACAAATCATCAATAGGAGGCAACAGATACTTGTTTTTGATGGTGACTTTGTTCAACTGGTGGTAATCAATGCACATCTGCATAGTCCCATCCTTATTATTTACAAATAACACTGGTGCACCCCAAGGCGATACACTGGGCCTAACAAACCCCTTTGCCAACAACTCCTCAAGCTGCTCCTTCAACTCCTTAGGAGCCATACAGTACGGTGGAATAGATATAGGCTGGGTTCCTAGAGCCAAATCAATACAGAAATCAATATCGCAGTCCGGTGGCATGCCAGGAAGATCAGAAGGAAACACATCGGTGAACTCTCGAACCACTGGAACCGAATCAATCATCGGAGACTCTGTGGTAGTATCCCAAACATAAGCTAGATAAGCCAAACACCCCTTCTCGACCATATGCCGGGCCTTTAGAAAAGAAATAACCCGACTAGGTGTATCAACTGTGGAACCCCTCCACTCCAACCTCGGCAACCTTGGCATCACTAGTGAAACAGTCTTGGCATGAAAATCTAGGACGACGTGATATGGATATAACCAATCCATGCCCAGGATGAACTCAAAATCGATCATATCAAGCAACAGGAGATCTGCTCTAGTTCAAAACCATAGAATATGACCATACAGGACCGGTAGACCCAATCCACAACCACAGAATCACCCACAGGGGTAGACACATGAACAGGAGTGCCCAAAGGCTCAGGAGATATGACCAGGAATCGAGCAAACAGGGATGATACATATGAATAAGTAGACCCTGGATCAAATAATACCGAAGTATCTCTACCATCGATAAAAATAATACCTGTGATGATGGCATCTAAGGCTAATGCATCTGGCCTAGCCGGAAGGGCATAGAATCTGGCTGGAGCACCGGCTGGCTGGGCTCCACCTGACTGAGCAGTAGCTGGCTGACCTCTCCCTACCAGGCCTCCACCTCTAGGACAGCCCCTACCATCTTACCCTCCACCTCTAGGTGGCTGGGCCGTTGGTGCTGAAATCATGGGCTTCTGACCCTGCTGCACTACCTTGCCCCGAAGTCTGGGGTAGGTCCTCTTCATGTGACCCGGATCTCCACACTCGTAGCACCCTCTTGGTACCATATCCTGCTACCCTAAAGTCTGAGTCTGCTGACCCGAATACCCACTGGAAGAGCCTTGGATGGCCGGTAGGCGATATGAACTCTTTGGCACGGCACTGAAGTGGGCACCAGGAGAACCCTGATAACCAGAATACCCGCCGAAGGAACCCTGAACAGCTGGTGGGTGGTAAGAACTCTCCAGCATCGCACTGAAATAAGGTCTCACTGGAGCACCTCGGGGAGGGGGTGGTGGTGCTGAATGCAGGGGTCTGCTAGGCCGACCCCTCCCAAATTGACCTCTACCCCTAGCTGGGGCACCTCTGAACTCTCCCGAAAATCTAGCCCTCTTATCCTGCTACATCTGCTCCCTACCCCTATGGCGATAACCCTCAATCCTGCGAGCAATATCTACCACTAGCTGTTGTTCAGTACCCATTTCCACCTCTCGGGCCATGCCAGCCCGAATAGTAGGGTGTAACCCCGCAACGAACCTCGACACTCTCTCTACATCCATGGGAAGTATCATGAGTGCATGGCGAGACAACTCAGAAAACCTCGCCTCATAATCGATCAGAGACATCTGACCCTGCTTGCTCAAACTGATACCGTAGTTCTTCCCACTCAGAGGGTGGAATTTACCTATCCAGGAATAACTGTGCGAACTGACCCCAAGTGATGGGAGGAGAACCTACTGGCCTGCCAAGAACATAGGACTGTCACCATCTACGGGCCCTGCCCTCAAGCTGAAAAGTAGTGAAGTAAACTCCATGCGACTCCAATATCCTCATATTGTGCAGTCTATCCCTGCACCTGTCAATGAAGTCCTGGGCATCCTCATGACACTCGCCACCGAAGATTGGAGGGTGAAGCCTAGTCCATCTATCCAATAACTTTTGCGGATCGCCCTCCGCAGCTGACCTGGGCTGGGGTGCCACTGCAGCAACTGGCTGAGCCCCATCCGTTGGTAATGCGCCCTGAGTCTGATACACTACAGCTGTATAACTAGGAGCCTGAGTAGTAGGGGTCTGTGCTCCCTCTCCCGCCTGTGATATGGCTGGATCTGCTAGAAATAAACCAGCCTGGGTCATCGAATACATGAACCGTAGTATACGGCCAATAACCTCCTGGAATCCCGGTGCCGTCATAAAGTCTACCGGGGTAGGCTCAGCTGCGGGCACCTCACCCTGCTCCTCGATAATAGGATCCCCCGCAGGATCTGCTAGTGGTAATACCGGAATAGCTTTGGGACACCCTCATCCCCTACCACGGGCCGGTGCCTTTTCCCGGCCTCTGCCTCGGCCTGTAGCAATGGGGGAAGTGGCTCCGCCCGGGTGTAGAACATCGGTCGTGCGTGTTCTCACCATCTGCGAGAGAATATAAGAGGGGAATTTTAATATACCGACCACTACACGATAGGAAATGAATAAAGAGTAGTTTTTCCTAATATCCTATAGTCTCTCGAAGATAAATACAGACGTCTACATACTGATCTACAAGACTCTATTAGGTTTTCCTATGACTTGTGAGACTTACGTGAACCTAGTGCTTTGATACCATGTTGTCACGACCCATTTCCATAATAGGTCATGATGGCGCCCGACACCATTGTCAGGTAAGCCAACATGGAAAAATATAATTAAGTTCTTATTTTACTTTTACCAAAAATTGGTGTAGCAGATTCTCAAATTAAAGTTAAGACCATAAGCGATAAATAATGAATCAAAAGATTATAAAACCCAAAAGCAAATATCTACCACTGTGTGTGCCAAGACCTGGTGTCACAAGTAACAGGCAACTAGTAGAATGTACGAAAAAGTAACTCTATCCTACTGTCTGAGATAGAATAGACAACAAAAGTAAGGAAAAGACTCCATCCGGATGCTTAGCGGCACAGGAAGGGAGCAGCTCACCGTGGAAGTCTCGGTGTATGAATCAGGGGCGCTCACCAAACTAGTAGCCAGATGTACCTGTCTCAGATCATGTACAATTAAGTACATAAGTGTAGTATGAGTACATAAACAATATGTACCCAGTAAGTATCTGTCACGACCCAAACCCCGCTCCGGTCGTGATGGCGCCTCTCGTGAAGACAAGGACAGCCAACAAACCCATATCGCCCTTTCAAAAATAGTTAAACAATAATAAACAATTTAAATATGATTTAATGATATAATTAACGGAAGCACAACCCAACACAGCCCTAACCGGGGTGTCACAAGTCACGAGCATCTACTAGGGTATAAATACAACTGAAAGCCTGGAATGTACAAGTACAGACTAATGAAATGAGGAGAGAGAAAAGCAGTGCTACGAATGCCGGCACCTACCTTGCTAAACCCTGATGACTCTGCCTTCGATCAGCCAAAACATACCTGAATCTGCACACAAAGTGCAGGGAGTAATGTGAGTACTCTGAATCAATGAGTAATAATAATAAATAAAGACTGGATGCAAGAAACCATGCAAAAACACAAGGTATTCCATACTGAAGCAGAAAAATCACTTTAAACAGTAAAGTAGTGAGAAATCAAGTGAAAATCCCTTTTTTTCAACAAGTAAAGTAAGTAGTTTACAAGTAAGTAACAAAAATGATAGAAATGTAAACAGTCCCTCGGGCAAAATATGTACAACAAACCGCCCTTCGGGCATAATATCAACAGAACCAGCCCCCCCTCGGGCTCAACATCAGATTAGTGCCAGCCCCTCGGGCTCAATATCAGAACAGTAACAGCCCCTCGGGCTCAATATCAGAACAGTAACAGCCCCTCGGACTCACTCTCAGAATAGTATCAGCCCCTCGGGCTACCTCACAATCACTCATATCAGCCCCTCGGGCATAGTATCAATCACTCAGAACAATGGATACCTGCGCTCACTGTGGGTGTGCAGACTCCGGAGGGGCCCCTTACAGCCCAAGCGCTATATCAAGCCACCTCGTGGCATCATCACTCAGCATATCCTTACATCACTCAAGCCACCGCGTGCATATAAAGTATCTCAGGCCCTCAGCCTCATATCACTCGGCCTCACATCACTCAAGCCACCGCGTGGCATAAATAGTAACTCAGGCCCTCGACCTCATATCACTCAACATATCCTCACATATGGCTTTCGGCCTCACTCAGTCCGAAAATCATCACAAGCCCCTTGGGCATTTGTAAAACAGTAGTTCTCAGCCCAAAATATCATTTAGAAATATCATTTGAGTTTCAAATCTATATAAAAGTGGTTGAGTTTGTAAAACAATAATCATCAACAGGACTGAGTTGAAATATAAGTCAAAACAGTGAGGAAATAGTGATAAAAATTTCCGAAGGGTTCAAATAATTGGCACGAAGCTCAAATACGGCAATCAGCCCAAATCATGATGATAACAAATCAGTTTCAATCAAATATGCAGTAAAATCATCAATACGGGATGGACCAAGTCACAATCCCCAGTAGTAAAGGACCCCACACTCATCATCCAGCGCGTGTTTCACCTCAATATAGCACTACGATGTGCAATCCAGGGTTACAAACCCTCAGGACATCATTTACAATCATTACTCACCTCGAACCGGCTAATCCTCTAGCTCGCGATGCCTTTGTCTCTCAAATCGACCTCCGATTGCCTTGAATCTAGCCACAATAATTCGATTCAGTTAATAAAAATTATAGCAATTAATTCCATATGAAATTCTACATTTTCCATTAAAAATCTGAAATTGCACTTAAAATTTACTCGTGGGGCCCACATCTCGGAACCCGATAAAAGTTACGAAATATGAAACCTCATCCAACCACGAGTCCAACCATATAAATTTTACTAAAATCCGACATCAACTAGACCCTCAAATCTTCAAATTAAACCAAGAGGGTTTTCAAGATTTTCCCAACTAAATCACCAATTAAATGCCAAAACTAGTAATAGATTAGGGTAATCTAACCAAAATTAAGTTAAGAACACTTACCCCATTGTTTTCTCTGAAAATCTCCCAAAAATCACCTCTTCCCGAGCTCCAATTTGGTAAAAATGAAAAATGGGACGAGTCCCATTTTCAGAGCTTGAATCTGTCCAGAAAATGTCGTGGGCACTGTTCACGCGTACGGTACTGTTTACGGGGGTACTGTACACGGTACTGTATACGGTACTATTCATGGGGTACTGTACACGGTACTGTTTCTGCAATTTTCTGCAATTTTCCCTAAGTCCGAAATCACTCCTAGACACCTCTGAAACACTCCCGAGCCCTCGGGGCTCCTAACCAAACACATACAATAACTCAACAACATCCTACGAACTTAACTGTGCGATCAAATCGCTAAAATAACGTCATATACCATGAATTAAGCTTTAAAATCCAAGAATTCTTTCAAATTTCATAAAACATCAATTTTTCCATTTTGAGTCCGAAACACATCAAGCGACGTCCGTTTTCAACCAAACTTTACAAAAGTGATTAAACCATATATAAGACCTGTATCAGGCGCCGGAACCAAAATACGGGCCTGATATCATCACTTTTTAATCAAATTTCATCTCCATTTTCCTTAAATATTTTCAGAAAATAATTTTACTCAAAAATTCATTTCTCGGGCCTGAGACCTCAGAATTCGATGATTCTTGTTCCTATGAGTCACAAATAATGATACAAACATAGCCCTTCAGTCAAAACTCAATTCAAAGCTTATTTGCTCAGCTCAATACCCATTTCACTCGTTAAATAATTAACTCATGTTTCGTGTCAAAAACCCAATCGCGACTTGATGAAATTAGACCAAACTTTCCAGACCAGTCCTATAATTCATTATAAAAATTCTAGAAGTCTCGAAATCAAATTTCGATCTCTAAAACTAAAAATGGACCTTTGGATCATTATATGCTTATGCTCAAAACGGCAAAATCTTCCAAAAACTCTTCCAAAACTTATCCGAGCCTCATGGGTCCCCAACCAAAAATGCCAACATAATTCATAGCATCATTCAAACCTGCTCAAATCATCAAAACACCTCAAACAACATCAAATTACCCAAAACTAATCGAATTCAAGCCTAAATTTCCAAAAACTTCCGAAATACTCTTTCGATCAAAAACCCGACCAAACGATGTCCGGATAACCTGAAATTTCGCACACACATCACAAATGACATAATGAAGCTACAACAACTCTCGGAATTCCATTCTGACTACTATATCAAAATCTCGCCTATCAACCGGAATTCGCTGAAATACTAACTTCGCCAATTCAAGCCTAATTCTACATCGGACCTCCAAAACCAATTCCGATCACACTCCTAAGTCACAAATCACCTAACAGAGCTAACCAAATCATAAAAATTCCAATCCGAGATCAAATACACATAAGTCAAATTTTGGTCAAACCTTTCAAATTTCAAGCTTCAACTGAGAACTGTTCTTCCAAATTCATTCTGATTAACCTGAAACTCAACACCAATGATTTAGATAAGTCATAATACACCAAATGGGGCAAGTAATGCCCAAAAACTGGCGAGCGAAGTGCAAAAGCTCAAAACGACCGGTCGGGTCGTTATAGTATCTTGTCTAATCTCGAAGAAGTAGAGACAAGAGGTCGACTCGATACTTACTAGGGTCAAATAATATGAGATGAATTTATAATAAGCAGGGATAGCACAAGTTATAAGCATTTAATATGCGTAGAATAACAGTTCCTTTCCAAATATTATCATGGGTGTATATATATATATATATATATATATATATATATATATATATATATATATATATCATGCAGTTATGAAGTCCAGTCCATAGAGAAAACACTAAGCAAGAACATGCGCAAATAATACCAAGGGACGTACAGCCCGATCCAGCATAAAAATAAATTGTGCACTGCCGAGGGTCGAACGGCTAGAACCATAGATGCATCTATTACCCCGCTCGCGAATCAACCATGCGACGCAGTCAAACATAATTAAACACAGCAACAGGCAGACAACACTATATAACTCTAGAATAGTTACTCACAAGTATGTTAAATTTCTCTTTAAAAGGCCAAGGAAAATAAGGTTCCTATCACTAGTCTCATTTAACTTAATCAACATGGTTTATACGAATCCGAATTGAAGCATCAAGTTACAAGTATATCACATAGAGCATGCTTATGGGTCCTAGACTACCTGGACTTAGCATAATAGTAGCTACGCACGGACTCTCGTCTCCTAGTGCGTACGTAGCCCCCACATATAGTGGCAATTTATTCAATTATTACACCTATGGGGACAATTCCCTCTTACAAGGTTAGAAAGGAGACTCACCTCGCTCCAAAGTGCACTTCCAAATGCCAAGAACAAGTCCAAGCCCTTAATTTGGAGCCGAACAATCCCAAACTAGTTAAATGAAGTAAGAACTAGTTAATATAGGCTCACAAGATCGAATTCTAGCTATTTAGGCAATTTCCCAACAATTAACACAAGTTTCCTGAATTCCGACCCCGGGCCCGCGTGCCCAGATTCCGAGATTTTTCGAAGGAAGTTGCTCTCTACAACCTAAGGATCAATAATATATGATTTCTAATTTATTCCATAACAATTTTGCGGTTAAATCTAAGTTTTATTAAAACCCTAGGTTTTTGCTCTATCCCCATGATTTTTCCTTAACATTAGTGTTTAATCTACCTAAGACAATGATATTAGACTAGAAATAGGTAGCACACACTTACCTCAAGATGCTAGGTGAAGTTCTTCTCTCAAAAGCTACCAAATCGCCCAATGGAGGAGTGAAAATGTGATAAAATGACTTAGAATCCACATTAAATGAACCTCACTGCCCAGCGATTTCTGCATCTACGGTCAGGGGACCGCATCTGCGAGAGACGGGCCGCACCTGCAAAAATGGGCCAAAGAGCTGGGACCACATCTTGGGAGCCGCTGCTACAGTTCCTGGCCTGTCCTGGGCCACTTTTGCGATGGCACGACCGCATTTGCGGTCCACCAACCGCAGGTGCGGTTATGACAGAAGCAACAAGCTTCAGCTCTTTCTAAAAATTTCCACTTCACTCGAGCCTCGTCCGATTGATGCTCAGGGCTTCCTGGCCCCGCCCGAACATACCGACAAGTCCGAAATCACGAGACGGACCTACTCAAACCTTCGGAACACAAGAAACAACGCTAAATCTAGGAATTACCCCCTAAAACCAAATGAATCAAACATATGAACTTCAAGTTCTTAATTTTCCTCTAACGGTCCAAAACGCCCTTAAACTACTCGGATTGACACCAAATTTTATGGACAAGTCTTAAATGATACTTCAGACCTGTACCGGGCTTTAGAACCAACATACGAGCCTGATACCCATGAAATCAATCATTACTTAGTTTCTTTAAATCCTTAAAACTTCAGATTAACAATTTCTAATAAAAATTCTTTTCTCGGGTTAGGAACCTCGAAATTCGATTCTGGGCATACGCCCAGGTCCCATATTTTCCCATGAAATCCTAAGGAATCAAATGGGCATATTTCACTCAAAACTATTCCAAATCTCTAACCAACCGCCCTCGCCAGTCGTAAATTAGCTAAAGCACATACGAGAAGTTTTATTTAGGGGACCAGGGTTCTAATAGGCAAAACGACCCGGTGGGTCGTTACAAAAAGTCTTCTAAAGAAGAAATAAAACATTTTTGAATTTTGAAAAATTTTCCTTTAATTGTGAAAGAAAAAAAATATTTTGGAATTCAATCCTTTTTTGGAATTTTTGAAAGAAGTTTTTTTTATTTATTTTCGAAAGAAATTTTTATTTTTTTGGTCTTTTTTTTCATTTTCTAAGGAAAGATTTCGAAGAAGGAATTAAGGAAAAGGAAAATATGTTATGATTTTTTTTTTGGAAAATTGGGGGCCGGAACCGATGAGGTTTTCCTACATATCTCACATCCGGTGAGAATCAGACCCGCGTAGTTCGGTAAAATTGGGTACTTTTCTCTTTTGATTTTTATGAAAATTAATCTTTACACCTCACACCAGACTATTACAAAATCCCTTTTTTAAAAAGGGTTATTTGCGCTAAACTAGGAGAATGACTTCCCTTTTTTTCTTCTCTTTTTTTTTTTAATAATTCCGCTATACTAATTTTCTTTTGCCGGTCGACATGCAAGTAAGCCGTCCAAATGATGTATCAATTAGCACATAAGTACACATGATGGTCTCAGAGAGGATACTTGTCTTATATGGACCCAGCCCCTATGCCGAGTTTCGCTAAGTCAAATGCACGTGATGCATATAAAACGAACGTACTAGGGATATCCGACATGAGGTTTGTTCTTCTAGGTTTAAATCCTAGTGGAGAAGGTATCTAGACTGGCTTACTCGAGCGGACAACTAGAGCCGAGGAGGGTCAGTGTGTTGGTAGCATTGCTTTCCGGCTTAACTGGTGGTGCTCCCTGCCTAAAAACATGTGTGACTAAAATCCTTCACTGGGTGACAAGCACCTCGGCTATCTCAAAGAAAGTGGGATATGTCAAGAAAATGCCCAATTATTAATTTCAAGAAGACTCAGAGGGGTGCATAAGAAGACAATTTATATGTACAAATCAACAATATTGAATCAGTAAAAAGCGAACAGGCAACACAATAGACACAAATAAATCACAATATTTACACAATTAATAAAGCTAAAAAAGTCAACATATACAAGCTCGAATTCTTATTATATCTCCAGCAGAGTCGCCAGAGCTATCACACCATTTTTTACCCCTCCAAAAAGATATGTGTTATGCTATGGATTTGTGGGTTAAAGAGTTTTTCCAATTAAAGTGACAATTTTGAAATAGGGATTATTTTGTTATTCAGATTCGCCACTTGGAATTGATTTTTTGGTGTTCCAAGTCACCTTTTATTTGAATACCTAGTCAAAGGAAGGTTTGACTCTTTTATTATTGGTCTGCAAAAACAAAGTCCGGATAAGGAATTCTATTGACCGGGGAGAAGGTGTAAGACATTCCCCGAGTCTCGTGGTTCTAGCACGGTCGCTTTATTGACTTAAACTTGGCTTGAATTAATTTTGGACAAACTGTAATTTATATGATTTTCATGTCTTTACCTATCCGCTTTTATATCCAGATTATTAGGAAAATTAAAGAAAATTTTGAATAATAAGATGTCATAACCACACTACGCAAGCAAATGCATGATCAAGACGAAATTTATTAATTTTATCATACCAGCGCTACGCAAGAGAAATTGCAGTTATGACAAAGATTATTAGTACATTATTACTTTTGAAAAGAAAGTTAATACACTTAAAGAAATTACTAAAATATTAAGTATCGCGTTACGCAAGCGAATCCGCAATTTTAGCAAAAGAATTAATTAAATTAGAAATTAATTAAACTAATGGGTATGATATGAGATTATTGAATTAATTTATTGAATGTTAAGCATCACCCTACGCAAGTGATTCCGTGAGTTAAAGCGCGCCTACTAATTGTCTAGCGTTTAAATTAATTATTAAGGGATGATTCTTAAATACACATGTTTCATTCTTAAATAATGGATATTCAACACATTAATAACACAAATGTATTCTTCAACTAGTTTTTCCAACCTACCAGCACACTTAGTCACATATTTTCCCCAATTTCATCAACTTGCCATGAACATAAATATTACTAAGAGACATATTACTATATGTTACCTTTTCAACACTAAGATGGGAGTTAAAATGACTAACATTAGATATATGAAACCAAGGCAAAAGAAACTAAACATCTACATATAAATATTTCTGGAAAACAAAATGTTTCTTTTCCTTAAACTAGATACACTTCACAGAATGTTGTTTGAGCTATATATGTGAAGAAAAATGAAAGATTAACCAAATATTACAGATGTACATGTTTTAAACATAAGTAACACGCTAAATATTCATTCATTCCAGTAAAGCACATTGAGCATATCCTATGAGCTGAAAGAGACCCATATTCTCATCCATTGGATATAAAAATCTGCATTGAAAAATTTGAGAAATATCTGGATTGCAAAAAATAAATACAGCAGTTAAAAAATGGAGCTCCGCAACGGGAAAAAAACAGCAGAAAACAGAAGCAGTTTCGTGTTTAAAATAGCCAGAAAACCTTAGAGAAGAAACCCAAAACCAATTATAAAGAAGACTTATACTTTTCTAAAAGTTTGCACTCTAAAATTTACTCACGAAGCTCATCATTCTAGATTACTAAAGGGTGCTTTAGTTACTGATTTTTCACTCTCAAAATTGTATTTTTAGGGTGTAAAAATTGCCCAACAAATGTGTGGTCCAGTCCCCTTAAGTGTGGGAAGTGCAGCCTCTCAAATTGGCAAATAAAGTCAATCTTGTTTGGACCAATTTTTCCATAAAATCTGCTCTTTAATTCAAAAGCAAGACTTTTTGGTTCAATCTTGTCCAAGAAAGAGTATTTTAACCAAAATCTGCTCTTCACTATTCAAAGATAGACTTTTGTTCAAAAACGGTCCAAAAGTCTATATTTTCTTACCAGAAAATTTGACTTTTGAGTGTTGTACTCAAAGAGTCTTGAAGTAGTAAATAAACAAACAAGCAAGTATCCTATACTCTCAAGTATTCCTACCTCACTTTTATCAATACAAAACTATTTTACTACTTTAACAAGTGCAAAAACAGAAAATTTAACATTTCAAACATCAAAAACTAATGCTAAAATAATTACTAATAGAAAAAAAAAAATTTGAAAAAAAAATAAAAAAAAATAAAATATCAGCCATAAAAAAGAATAGGATTTTTATCATTTTACAGTTCAAATGGCCGAAAAATGGTAGTATGCCAAAAGAGGGTGTTCGGGGAAGTCGCCTGAATTTGGCTGGATTTTGGTAGCCGGATTTTGGGGTAGAACTGATATCAATAGATAGGTCTTGAGGATCACTATCCGTTGATGTAGGTATTGTGGGGTGGTAGTGGTTGGAGCTTCAAGAATTTGGGCAAAAAAGTGACGGAAAAGTTTCCTATATCTAAGATTCAAGGAATTTGACGGTTTTTTGAAGGATTTGGTTTGGAGATATGTAAAGAGGAGGTTATGGAGATTGTATGGTGTGATTTTGAGGTGATTTAGAGGTAGTCCGCCGGCGGCGGTAGAGAGAGTGAAGAGAGAGTGAGGAGGGAAAGGAAGAAAGAGGAATTTAGGCTTAGTAAATGGCCAAAAATCTGATTTTTGGGGCCTTATATACCTATGGAGCATAAAATAAAGGCCATTGGATCAAAGTGAGATGAAGGATTGAGATTTGGTCTTGGTCATTTAATGAAACGACGTAGTTTTGAGGTAAAAATACGTCGTTTTGGACCCTTTCAATAGCAGTCCCTTATCTTGCACTCTTGGCCATTTTATCTTTTAAATTTGACCAAATTTCTTCCTTAATCCTACCTATTAAACTAAATTTATACAAACAAATAAATTAATTAAATAACCTATTCAAATAATCAATTAACTAGATTGATTCACCAATTGAAAAGTTAGTCAATTCCTAAAATGCACAAATGAAGGCAGAATTATTATTTTTTGGTATTTTCATGATAGGAAATATACAATTAAAAACACAAAATTGAGAAAAATAATTAAAATAACAAAACACTAATAATTTTAGGAGGTGTTAAAATAATGCAAAAAACACTAATGACTTTAGGAGGTATTAAAATAGTGCAAAAATTAGGTGTTCACAATCACCGAGCTCATGATCCATAATTGAACAATCGCATTGTAGCGGTCCGATTAACACAATTGGAAGACATCCTTTTCACACAAGTATCTAGTGCATGTTCCATCAATAAACCCTAATTTATTTTTCCCAAGGAGTGACATCTTCGTAGATCGACTCCATTCCGAATAATTTTCAGTTTTGATGAGCAATTGTGGGACAATTTGCAAACTAAGTGTGTCCAAGGGATGTACATACAATGGATCATTGTAATCAATTTGCTAACTGTTCACATGTGAGGATACTGTTGTAGTTTATGTAATGACCCGGCTGGTCGTTTTAAGCAATTGCATTCGGTTCGACAATTTGAGGTCATGAGTAGCTTCACATAATGTAGTATGACTTGCGTGCATCATCGGCTCTAGTTTAGAAGTGGTTCAGAAATGATTTTAAGGGGTGACTCTCATTTGAGAAGCTCGAAGTTGAAAGAATTGACCAAGGTTTGACCTTTGAGTATTTGACCTCTGATTGAGTTTCAATGGTTCTGGTAGGTCTGTATGGTAATTTGGACTTGGCGTATGCCCAGATTTTGCATTTGGAGGTTTTTAGAAAGTTTCGGTACCATTGCCGGAAGTTGGCAATTTAAAAGTTTAGAATATTCCTAAGTTTGACCATGGTTTGACTTTAAGGCTATCGGGTTCGAATTTTTATTTCGGAACTTGGAATAGGTTCATTCAGTCATATGGAACTTGTCTACAAAATTCGGTGTCAGTTGGAGTTGATTTGATATGGTTCGGATGCTAGGTTGCGCTTCTAGGAATTCTTTAAGTTCATTGTGATTTCATGCATTTTGGCATCTGATTCATGATTCTAGAGGTTATTTTGGTGTATCGATATCGTGAGCGAGTTTGTGTTATATTTTTAGACTTGTGTAGATGTTTGGTTAAGGGACCAAGGGCTCGGATGGGTTTCAGACGCATTTTGGAGTGTTTGGAAGAAGGTTCAGCTTGTTGGTGTCTCTGTTCTCGCATTTGCGAGGTTTTTATTGCATTTGCGAGATCATTCTCGATTTTGCGACGATGGTCTGGGGAAGAGAAGTTCGCATTTGCGAACAATTTCATCGCATTTACGATTAGGCAGCTTTTGCATTTGCGACACAAACTGTCGTTTTTGCGAAGACTCTGAGCTCGCTTTTGTGACTTTGACAGAGCGGGTCAGCCTTCGCTTTTGCGAATTTTTTGTTGCATTTGTGTCCATCGCAATTGAGAATCGGATCATCTGAGGTTGGTATTAAGATTTTCCTTTCGGGACCTAGCTTCATTTTATCATGTTTTGAACCCTAGCCTTGATGGGAGGCGATTTTGTGGAAGGATTTTCATACCAAACCATTGGGTAAGTAAATCTAATCAATTTTTGATTATATTTCATGATTATAAATTGAATTTTAACATCAAATTCATGAGAATCTAAGGGGAAAATTGGATATTTTGTCAAAGTTTTGAAAAATAAAAATTTGGGATTTGTATAAAGATCATAACTTTGTTAATTGAAATTATTTTTTCTTGCATTGTTTGATGAATTTAAGTCGTCTTTGGTTAGATTGAGCCGAGCGGAGGTGAATTTGTAAAGGAAAAGCTAATTTGAGTATTAATTTGGCCGAATTGAGGTAAGTGTCTTGCCTAAATTTGTGGGGGGGGGGGTGAACTACCCCTTAGGATTCGAGTTGATTGTGCTATTTGTGTTACGTGAAAGTCGTGTATGCAAGGTGACTAGTGGGTACACAGGCTATATATGGTATTTGACTGATCTAGGTTATCTAGACTCTTCCCATGCCTTTAATTGAATTGTCCTGGCGTGGTATGTCTCTCATTCGTATTCTGCTTTAACATGCTTTATTTGATATTGTTAGCACTTATTGTACCCCTTACTTGTCATTTTGTCCTTACATGCTTTGGTTGAAGTTATTGCCTTTCTTATTGTCATGTTACCTTTTAATTATTGAGTCTCTTCCATGACTCCTTGCATATTTGTTACTTGTCTTAACTATTTTACTTTCACACTTTAGTTGTCACGTGATTTACTTGTCTTGTTGTTTTTGTAATATTTGTTGCTTTCCTTTGATTATTTCGTGGTTCCTTTTTGACGTGTACTTATACCTTTCGATTGCAGAGATTCTTGTAAATTGAGTGATTGATTTGTTATTGTTAAGTAAAATTGCTTGTGGATCAGGTTGCACACCGCAACAGGTGTAATAAGGGAGGATTGTGAAATGATAATACAGTGGGATCGGGTTGCACGCCGCAACAAGTAGAATAAGGAAGGATTATTTGATACAGTGAAATAAGGGAGAATTTGATATTGATACGGTGGGATTGGGTTGTGCGCCACAAGAAATTTTATATGTTATTCTTGGTATTGATATAGTGAAATAACGGTGGGATCGGGTTGTGCACCGCAACGGATTATGTGTGTGTTGTATTCATTGTTGTATTGTATTAGCTTTCGATATTTATCATGTGATATGTTGAGGACTGATATCTCTGGGTTTACTGATTTCGAGGATTAAGTTGTTTTCACTAGTTTATTGCTTTGCCGTTATTTCCTGTTTTCCTTTCCTATTACTATTATTTTGGTGAATTGATTTTTAAGATGAATTTACTACACTGAGTCATTATCCCATATCCTATAGAGATGTTGGTACTACAATGGTTTTAAATAAAGAAATTATTAAATTGCTTATCTTATGTAACGCTTACATTAAAACTAGTCTTTTCATCCGGTATTTTACTATTCTTAATAGTTGTCATATTTTACTTTAATTGATTTTTCAACTTAAACTTCTCACCTCATCTGACGATTTCATCTTACTTATAAATAGTTGTTATGTTTTTATTTAACAAACTCTAAATTTAATCCAGTAGCTATCCGATGCTTTATTTCAATTGAAAATGTTATTTTCTTCACCCAAATAATTTCTAAAATAAACTCACTTTTTCTCAATTGACTTCCTACTTTATACCAAGTTGTTATTATGCCTTATTGTATAAGATTAAATCTCTTGAATATTTTAAAGTAGCATTTGATATGGATACAATGTACGTGATAACACATGAATTTTGTCGTGCGAAAGTGATTTGGAAAATATGGGCACAAGGTGCCATGTCTGTAAGGTTTGGAAGTTATGACTTATGATCTGACATTAGGAGATGTCGTACCTGGGGTAATTCTTTTTGAAATTCGTGCATTAAGAATGATTTGATTGATTGAGTTGTCATCGGGTTCTCTTACTTGAATCCATCATATTTTATCTATACCTCGACTAAGTTGTTGCTTAATTACTTGGTTGTTTCTCGTTGCCATTCGGGCTCCCCTTATTTTCACTGCTAATTGTAATTTGAAATCTTTTTGCTATTGTCCTTATATTGATATTCTTTCCTTGTTAGATTATGTCATATCCTACGTAAGTTTACATGTCCAATAGGTGTCTTGACATGTCCTCATCACTACTCTACTGAGGTTAGGCTTGATTCTTACTAGGTACCACTGTGGTGTACTCATACTACACTTATGCACAACAGATGTATCGGGTCGAGTTGGTTCTGAGACACATGCCTGTGCGGTTGGAGATTTCAAGGTACACCTGCTGGATGTCCGGCTCCGAAGTCACCTTCTGTTGCACTTTATTTCCTATTAGTCCGGGACAGTGATGTATTCTTATTTCTAGTGACTCTTAGAAAAGCTTATGACTTGTACTATCGATTTTGGGATATTGTATCATGTTGAGATTGTTGGCTTATATAGAAACTTCTACTTCATGCTTATTAGTTATGGTAGAGATCTATTATTAAATCAGCAAGTGTTAGGCTTACCTAGTCTTAGAGACTAGGTGTCATCACGATATCCTATAGAGGGAAATTGGGGTTGTGATAAGTTGGTATCAGAGCTCTAGGTTCATAGGTGCTACAAGTCATAAGTAAGTTTAGTAGAGTTTTGCGTATCGGTATGGAGACGTCTGTACTTATCTTCAAGAGGTTACAGAACTATTAGAAAATTCTACTTCTTTCATTTCCTATCGTGAAATATTGATTCAGCTTCAAACATATATCTTACATTCATTTGCATCCATTCGTGTATGATATTGCACACTCGGTATCAACTATGCACCAACAGTTCGTGATGCTGTGGATGGGCTATGAGGAAGCTAGGGATGCTCAACCATTGTCTTAACGAGTCTTCCAGACTGAGGATGCAGATGTATTAAGAGGTTATTCAGTTGTTCACATGAGGGCGCAGCGGGTTCTGGCATCTAGGGTGATAAGTATGAGCTTGGGAAGGTTTGATTGGTTGCCTAGTCATCATGATCGTGGTAAGGTCACGAGATGGAGGTTGGTTTGAGGATAGTTGGTGGTATTAGAGGCTACGTGATTTGTATGGGATTTCTACTCAGTGGAAGGCGCATAATATCATTTAAGGCACTGGAAAAATTGAGTTTGGCTGTCACGAGGGTAGGCATGCGCTTAGTAGATGACTTAAGGTATCTTATGATTGGTGTTGTACGAACGGTGAAGGTTGGTATTATGGTTCATCCGATGTTATGTCTTATGGCTTTGCTCCAAGTAGGGGAGTCCACTATCGACGAGCAGATTGCAGGGTCATGTGTTATATCAATTTTGGCCTGAGGTGCATGTATATAGTATTAAAATGTTCCCTAAAATTTGAATATGATTAAGATCTGAGATTTGCATGGGATAATGCTGGGACTTGCGATATTTCTGCGACATTAATGAATCTACATTTCAGTGTCAGAGGGGTTAGAAAGGCAATTTCAGATGCACAAAAGGCCTTTTCAGTATGGACATCTCAGCTGCGGCATTATGGGGTGATTCAGAGAAAATACGGTGGCTTATGAGGTTCTGGGATACGTGGTTCGTGCAAGGATTTTCTGTATTGAGCTTTGGTTTTGAATTATTGTATCATGTTGAGATTGTTGGATTATTATAGAAACTTCGGCTTCATGCTTATTAGTTATTTGGTTAGAGATCTATTATTAAATCAGCAAGTGTTAGGCTTACCTAGTCTTAGAGACTAGGTGTCATCACGACATCCTATGGAAGAAAATTGGAGTCATGATAGTTACGACTGTATCGTTTGCCATTACATAAAATTTCTGAAGATTTGAGATCAAAAAACTGAGCGTGAGAGAAAATGAAGAATTGAGAAAGAGTCCAACACAGAACTGAGGGAAATAAAAGAAGAGAAAAAGGAGATTAGAAGATAGAAACAGTCCAGAAGCTTGTCATTCATAATCTCCGAGCACCGCAACTTTGATACCATGTTAAAATCAACCCTAGGTTCGCCATTAGAGAGCTTCGAGGTGTACGAGGGGAACTCTTGTGAACAACACAGAAAAATATTCTATAGAAAGAAAGGGTGTCACGACCCAAATCTTTCTCCGAAAGACTTCGTGACGGCACCTAGTCTCTACGACTAGGTAAGCCTAACAAATTACAGAATAATAGATATGAAAACAGAATTAAATAACTAGACTACAACAGATAACAATAAAATGATAAAATGTCGCTTGGCATGTACAAGTAACACAACACTCGAGTATACATAGTATTCCCAAAACCCAGTAACCATAAGTCATAAGCTATAGAAGAAAACTAAGTATCTCTATACACCATAGTCTAAGAAAATATGGAAAGGTAAACGATGTAGAAGGGAATAGAGGGGGACTCCGAGGTCTGCGAACGCGGGCAGATATATCTTAAAGTCTCTGCAATCTCAGTGCTCACTAATAACGAGGCTGATAAGAAGTACCTGGATCTGTACACAAAACATGTGTTGAGGAGTAGCATGAGTACACCATAACGGTACCCAGTATGTGTCAAGCCTAACCTCGGTCGAGTAATGACGAGGTCAGGTCAGGGCCCTACTAGTACATAATAAATAAGGCAGAAGAATATAACATAAGAGACTGGAATTTAACAAGATAAAACCATAGAAAAATAGCAGTACAACACGTAGGGATAAACAGCAGGGGATCTCCCGAGATACCGTCTCGTAGTCCCAAAAGTAAATATGCAAGGAGAACTCCCAAGGTATCGCCTCGTAGTCTCAAAAGTAGATGTGCAGGGGGATCTCCCGAGGTATCGCCTTGTAGTCCCAAAAGTAAATGTGCAGGGGGATCCCCCGAGGTACCGCCTCGTAGTCCAAGAAGTAAACAAACAACTCGAAACCGATGAATACAACAATTAACAGCAAGAATCCTATAGTTAAGACTGATACAGATCGATGAAAAATAGGAAATAAACTAAGCATGCTGCAAACATTTCAAATAAGCATTTAAGGCACATAGACATGCGATACTAGGCTAAAACAAGATAACTACACATGCCAATATAACTCAATTAGGATGTAACACGTTGTCACACCTCCTTTTTACCTACACCCCCGTAAAGGAGCGTAAAGGGAGTTTTTCCAATTGAAGGACAATCGAAACGGGATTTATTTATTTAATTCAGAGTCGCCACTTGGGAGATTTATGGTGTCCCAAGTCACCGGTTGAATCCCGAATCGAGGAAAAGATTGACTCTGTATTACAGTTCGTGAACCAGAAATCCGGGTAAGGAACTCTGTTAACCCGGGAGAAGGTGTTAGGCATTCCTGAGTTCCGTGGTTCTAGCACGGTCGCTCAACTGTCATATTCGGCTTATCTATCTGATTTTAATACATGTTGAACCTATGTGCAAATTTTAACTTCAACCTCTATTTATCTATTTTTTAAGGAAAATTGCAACGTTATTAAAGCAAGTCTTGAACAACGTCACATAAATGCACCCGCGATTTTTGACATATTTTAACATCGTTAAGATTTGGATTTGGGTCACATAAATGCGCACCCGAGTTTAGGAAGGTAACATTATTAAAATACGCGCCCAGGCCTGGGCCATTTATTTCGGCCCTGAAGCTTACACTTTATGCAAAGGGGCTGTTGAGCCCCAGCCGTTAAATTAAACAACGCTTCAGTTCAATGTGCACAAGTGTTCACTGAAAGTTTTAAACCATCAAGTTTAATGAACTAGCTCAACGAAACGAACAATTACTCTGATTCTATACCCCAACCCTTATGCTAACAAAAATTACCAACTCGAGTTCACGTATCTATCAGATTTAAAGCCGTTGTTCATGCTAGGAATTAACAGGACAATCATGAAAAAGCTTAACTTATTGAGGTGATTAGATAGTATACCATGTTATTCGTACAATTTGTCATGTCTAATTTTATACCCGTTTGTGATCCCAGCACCCTAAATATGGAAGCTATAGCAATTGGCTATTACGATCCAGATTCACCTTCACATTAACGTCACAGTTAACTAAATTAACTACAGCAAATCTGAGTAACTCATACAGTCCAGTACAGATTCATGGTCATATAATCAATAATCCACAGTCTCTCTAGTTTAATTACAAGACAAGTTTCAGAAATTACTAATGCGTATTTGAAATCTATAACTACAAGCTATACTAATAGTGAAATACAGAAGCAAATTCATATGGTAGCAGTGCCTCGTCATTTGATTTCATAATCGTTTAGATACATCGAATGAAACTTCAAGGAATTAGTGACAACAAGGTACATGAAAATATAATCGAGTAGAAGGAGGAGTTAGCAAAAGAAGAGCAAACAGCTGTCGCACCTCCTTTATCCGCCCCCGCGAGGGTGCAGGGAGTTTTCTCCAATTAAAGGACAGTCGAAACGGGATTTGTTTGTTTGTTTCAGAGTCTCCACTTGGGAATTTTAAGGCGTCCCAAGTCACCGATTTTAATCCCTGAATCGAGGAGAATATGACTCTGTCTATTTAACAGTCTGCGCACCAGAAATCCGGATAAGGAATTCTGTTAACCCGGGAGAAGGTGTTAGGCATTCCCGAGTTCCGTGGTTCTAGCACGGTCGCTCAACTATTATATTCGGCTTGATTATTTTGATTTGTTAAATACATTTTTATTGCATGATTTTATTGTTACCGCTTCTATTTAGATTTAAAGACCCTTCTTTGAATCGAATCACGCGTACGTATATTCGTGTTATAAATTATATTTTTTAAAACATGCGGAGTTGTGTCACGCGCACGTGTACACAATAATATAGATAATATTTTTATTAAAATAATCATTTTCGAAATTATGCTTTAAATAAAATCAAAAACATTCGCCCTTTTGGTATAATTAAGTAGTGAACCTCACATCTCGGGTTTTTATGAAATTAATAATGATATTCTCCGAGAAATCCCTTTTATTAAATATTCGATCGAAGTCACGCGAACGCATAATCCGAATTGCTTTTAGAAATATAATTAGGTTACGCGAACGTATCCCTAATCACAAAAATATTCTTGATGGTAGTATAAATTTTCCACAAATTGTTTATTACATCCATACATTTTTATGTGAAAGTCATGAGAAATAAATATTCTTCTAGTCTCTAAATTCCTTAAAAAGAATTTACAATTTATTGGACGTTGATCGCAATTTATATTTTTTCGCGTATGAATTATATTCCTCAAACCATTCGAATTTGAGGAGTAAAATAAACAACGTGTGATTAATACTACCATTTAGTGAATACAATATTTGCCTACCCAAATAAACAACGTGCAAATTACGTATAAAAATTGGGAAAGAATGGATGTAAGAAAGGAAGTGATATTTTTGAAGAATTTTCATTATTCTATTTGTAGCAAACGCTATTTACACATTTTTGACTTAAAATGTTACAATTTATAAATCTCATCTTTCTTTTACACCACTTGTTTTTAGTCCGAGGTTATAATTATTTAGTTAATTTTTGATTACGAAGATTGAGTTTGAGATAAACACTAACTCTGCCTATGCGAATATTTACAAACACTAACTCTATATTTTGTAAAAAAATCATCGACATTATTTCATACATTAAAAGAAATGAGTTGATCGCGTTCCTAAAATAACTATGCCATTTGTTATTAAGAAAGAGAACTAATCTACCAATTGATTTAATAAGACGACATCATCTAGCTTTAAACAAAATTGGATATTTGACAAAATAATCTAGTAATGTAATTTCTGGGTATTTCCGTACTATTCTTTACTTAGCTAACAATATCACAAGATTTAATTAATGGCCAATTTTCTGCAATGTTCCCTATCTCAACAATTTAAACAGTAAATGTCATCACTAGTCCTCAAAACATATAAGATTATCGTGGAATTTACTACTCCAGAAGGTTAATTAGTTAACAGTTTATCATGTCAAGTATAATACTATATTAACCAACTAAAACAAAACTGAAACTTAAACTAATAAAATTTAAATGAGTAGAAGACATCCTTATAATTCCAAACTTCATTTACTTGCCATGTTGAAGCTTTTCATGCCATGAATTTAAAATATATACCTGATATTGGAAGCAAAAGAAAATGATGATGAGAATCAGCAGCAATAATAACAGTACAATAGCAACAACTGCCCAGCAACAGTAACAACCCAGTAACAGACCGGTGGAGTAGTAATCCCAAAAACAAAAGCTTTAAGCTTTAAATGAAACAACAACCATTAATACTAATTTCAAACAAAGAAAGAAAGCAGTAGATTTTTTTTTAGTTTTATTTTATTTTGAAAGCTTAAATATTTTTCGGAATTTTTCTCTCTTCTATTCTCTGTCCGTTTTTTTCTCTCTATCTGTGTGTGTATTTTTTTTCGTATCTCTCTCCCTATTTCTGTTCTTGTCTTGTGTTCAAGACTTCATATATATAATCCCATCCCATAAATCTTTTAATCAATTAAATCAATACTTTTTCTCTACCCAACCCATTATCTTTCCACTCATCCCCATTACATTAAATAAACATATCACACCACCCCATTATATTTTGTCCCCCATGCTTCATTTAAAATAATGCAAGATTCCCCCTTTAAATTAAATCTTGTCCCCCCTTTATATTAAACAACTATATCACAACCCACCCCATTTCATTTTGTCCCCCATGCTTCAAATAAACAATTTCAAAATGTACAATTCCTAAACTACCCCTCACGACCTTACTGAAATTACCAAACTACCCCTGAACGTACTACAAATTTACCAAACTACCCATCAGCTATAACACATCAATTAATCAAACTTAACCAAAATATAGACAATATGATCAATTTCTAACAATGTTCAAACAACAATATGAACACGGATGAACATCATAACAACAATATCACATGAACACGATTTTAACAATATTTCAACAACAAATCACATGAACACAAATTGAACAACAAAGAACAACTAAAATTTGATTGAACAATATTTTAGCAACAAACAATCCTATTTTCGGATTCAACAACTACAACAAACAAGTATATTTAGATTTCTAACTTCAATCATATTGAACTTAAAATCAATTCTAACAACATTACAACCAACAATTCCTATATTAAACTTTATGAGATAAATTCAAGAAATAATCACAAATGGTAAACAAGAAATCAAGCTATACAAATTTCGGATTCAAGAACAAACAAACATAATATGAACATGAATTAAATCTAAAAATAAAAACGATGGATTCAAATGATTAAAACCAACATACTTCCCTTATTACAACTAAATTCTTTAGACAAATAACAAGATCGACGAAGAAACAATTATGAACTTAAACTTGAACTTAACAATATTAACAATTTCTAACAATACATAAACACATGAAACAAATTGAAGAAATAGTTAATTAAATTTCAATTTGAATCTAACAAACATCAAACTAACAAATATTCACTTAAACAATAATACAAACATGAAATGAATATGAAAACAACTAATTAAACTTCTATTTTGAAATCTGAAAATTAATTTAACAAACAACATGAACATGAACAAAACCAAAAATCAAATATCTAAGCATAGACATGAACAAAACAAACATTCGCCGATTTTAGATTCGAAAAATATCAAAACAAAATACGGACAAACATAAAACTCAAAATCTACTAACCGGATCGAACGACATACGTACGGACTGTTTTGACGACCCAAGCATCGAGCGAATGACGATGAACTTGGATGGAAACAATCTGTCCGGAAACGAATCTCGCACCAAGATAACTTGACGCCGAAGACGACCACGAACGGACGACCAAAGAAGGTGGTCGTTTGGCATCGTTTAAAAACGAAAAATGGCAGCCCGTCACAAGCAGAAGGCAGCAGCAGCTCGATTAGTGAAGAAGACGCATCTACGGCAGCCATGGATGGAGGTCGAAGCTCGAGCTTTGACGAAGAACAAAGAAGATGAAAGCAACCACCATGGATGACGATGGCAGAAGCTGTGACGGGCAGTCGTGGGGAGCTTGGTGTTGAAGATGATGAGCACGATGCAGCAGCTCGGAGACAGAAGTAGTCGCGGAAATCTCAACTGTGAGCTTTCATGGTGGAGCTCGACGGATTGGTTGTTGGTTCGGTCGCGTTTGGAGGTTGTTTGGTTGAGCCGGGGTCGTGAGGGTGACGTGCGTGTGACGTTGGGCAGCCATGGTTGAGCTTTGAGGGGGAAGCCATGGATGACCTTGGAGAAACTTGAGGAAGAAGAAGAAGATAGGAGGGGGCGGATGACTTCTTAGTCTTTTTAGGGTTTTTTTCTTCTTTTTTCTTTTGTTTTGTGTTGTAAAATGTAAGACAAAGGGGTTTGGGTCTTTTGGATTATGGACTGGGTCGACCCAGTTCGAAATGGACTGGGTCGTAGGGAAGATTGGGCCATTTTTTGGGCCGGTGGCTTAAAATCGAAGAAGAGGCCCAATTCCGACTTTCTTTATATTTTCGCTCTCTTTTCTTCTTTTCTTTCTCTAAAATTAAATTATAAAAATACTTAAACTATTATTAAGAATTAAATTAAGTTATAAAAGCGCAAATTAACTCTCAATAACAATTAACGCACAATTAAGTAATAATTAAGCATAAAATTGTATATTTGGACATTAAATGCTAAAAATGCAAACGATGCCTATTTTTGTAATTTTTAATTTTTTGTAAACAAATTTAATTAGTAACAATTATAGAATTAAATCCTACATGCAAATGCGACATATTTTTGTATTGTTTTTATTAAAATAAACATGCACAGACAAATACAAATAATTATTCAAAATATCACAAAATTGCACACCAAAGAAAAATCATTTTATTTTTGAATTTTTTGGGAGTAATTCTCATATTGGGCAAAAATCACGTGCTTACAGCTGCCCCTCTTTGCCCGAAGACACGAAGGGTTTTCGTGCAAAGATAAAGCGAGCGATTTTTGCCCATCCGAGTACTCCGTTGAAGCATTTTTTTTTTTGAAAAAGATTTGACCGAACCTTTGCTTCAAAGGTTTCCTACATATCCTGGGCTAAACAAGAATCAGTTCAATGTAGTTCGGAAACTTTGGTAGCTGGGACTACCGTTGGACTGCACTGTTACTGTTGTTGCATGCTATTACTACTGCTTACCGATCTCCTTGTTACACCATGCTTAAAAGAAAACAAGAAGTTAAGCTATACTGCAATTTTTCTTGTTGCCTTGCTTTCTTGTCCGCTTGCATTTTTTCCGGTGCTTTTCTTCTTTTTGACATATGCACTTGAGTTTGTGTTGTGACCTCTTGTTGCAACCTTCTGCTTCCCGGTGCCGGAGAATTTTATTGTTTCCTGCTGGGGATTCCTATTTTAACCCTCTGTTTTATTGTCCTCTGACTTGATCTTGAAATGTATGCCTCTGTTGTATGGGCGGGCTCCCAACTTCAATACTTGAAAATTTAAAGACTGAAATGTATGCCTCTGTTATCTGGGCGGGCTCCCAACTTCAAATAAACAACTTTTGAAATAAACGTCATTCCTTTCTTCAAGCGGGCTCCTGACTTCAACAACAACTTCTAAAATAAAATGCCTTTCCTCTATTCAGGCGGGCTCCTGATTTCAACAACAACTTTGAAAATAATCGCCATTACTCTTTTCAGGCGGGCTCCTGACTTCAACAACTTTTAAAATAAAATCCTATTCGAGGGCGGATGAACCCTAAATATCCTATTCGAGGGCGGATGAACCCAAAATATCCTATTCGAGGGCGGATGAACCCAAAATATCCTATTCAAGGGCGGATGAACCCAAAATATCCTATTCGAGGGCGGATGAACCCAAAAATATCCTATTCGAGGGCGGATGAACCCAAAATATCCTATTCGAGGGAGGATGAACCCATTATATCCTATTCGAGGGCGGATGAACCCAAAAATATCCTATTCGAGGGCGGATGAACCCAAAATATCCTATTCGAGGGCGGATGATCCCATTATATCCTATTCGAGGGTGGATGAACCCAAAATATCCTATTCGAGGGCGGATGAACCCAAAATATCCTATTCGAGGGCGGATGAACCCATTATATCCTATTCCAGGGCGGATGAACCCAAAATATCCTATTCGAGGGCGGATGAACCCATTATATCCTATTCGAGGGCGGATAAACCCAACAATATCCTATTTGAGGGCGGACGAACCCAAAGTATCCTATTCGAGGGCAGATGAACCCAAAATATCCTATTCGAGGGCGGATGAACCCAACAATATCCTATTCGAGGGCGGATGAACCCAAAATATCCTATTCGAGGGTGGATGAACCCATTATATTCTATTCGAGGGCGGATGAACCCAAAAATATCTTATTCGAGGGCGGATGAACCCAAAATATCCTATTCGAGGGCGGATGATCCCATTATATCCTATTCGAGGGCGGATGAACCCAAAATATCCTATTCGAGGGCGGATGAACCCAAAATATCCTATTCGAGGGCGGATGAACCCATTATATCCTATTAGAGGGCGGATGAACCCAAAATATCCTATTCGAGGGCGGAAGAACCCATTTTCAAAATCTTGGAATTGTCTTACCTCCGACTGTTTTTCTTCGAATCGTGTTGTCTTGCTATCTCTTAAAACTTGAATTGATTTCCTCGTTCTTCCGAGAAAATTTTCGACAATGGCAGAAAATCTTCTGCCCCAGTTTTGGTGCTTTTCCTTGTTCTCCAGGTGGACGCCTGACTTCTGATATTTCAACTGTTCTTCCTTGTTCTCCAGGTGGATGCCTGATTGCTGATACTTCAACTGTTCTTCCTTGTTCTCCAGGTGGACGCCTGACTGCTAATACTTCCATTTCTCTTCCTTGTTCTCCAGGTGGACGCCTGATTTCTTCTTCAATTTTTCATCCTCATTCTCCAGGTGGACGCCTGACTTCTTCTTCAATTTTTTATCCTCCGCTCTGCTTTGTTCTTGCTTGCTGGGGATAATACCACTGTGGGAGTCTCCTTTCTTCCCCTCCTTCAAATTCAATTTTTTTTTTCAGAATTTATTTTCTCTCAACACTGCTGGGGATAAAAGTGTTATCTTCTTGGGATAACGTTGTTGAGGATAATGCTGCTGGGGAATTTTATCCCTTCAAATTGATGCATCATTCTTCTGGAAGCTGCTGGGGATGATAATGGTTTTTGCTCTTATGAGCACAAATGTCATCCCTTTGTTCTGTCTGCTGGGGAACAACTTCTTTTATTAAAACTTGTTATGCTGGGGGTAAAACTGGTTCAAAGACCACTTCCCTTGAGACTGGTGCTATATTCATTCTACCCCGAATGGGTATCTGACTTCCAGAAAATTTTCCAAATGAAAGGAAAATTTTCTGCCCCAGTTTGACAGTCTCCCTTATGGCATGCATTTCTGTCATCAATGCCACTTCCTTTACCTGTTTCAATTTAAACAAAATTTGTTAGTTTAAAACGCGGTGGTTGGTTATGATACTCCTACTGGGATGGTTTTTCCCTTTCTCCCTTCCCCACTCTATGTTGTCCGACCCTCTTGGAACTTGGTCGAAAATCTGTCGGGGATGCTCCTACATCTCGATGATCTACCGAGGGCCCTCTTGGAATTAGGTCCACAATTTTCTCAACTGTTGTTTTCCTGTTTTTCTCCAACTTCCCTTGGAAATTTGGTCGTATTGGGATCTAGGCCCCTTTCATCATTTGGTCTTGCGACCAACTTCTTTTCTCTTTATCGCCTTGTCTTTGGCGTGTCCTATTCGCATTTTGCTTTGCATCATTTTGACAACTGGTAGTAAGCTCTGAAAATCCTTTTCAAAAACAAACTGCTGGGAAGGTAAAGTTTTTTAAACCAAGAAATGAAAAAGTGATGATTTCAAAAAATAGAAAAAAGAAGAAGTCTTTCTGAACAAATGCTAGGGAAAAGGAAAGAAAAGAACTTATCTGAATGATATAACCGATTCCAACGATCATGTCGTGCATTCCGGATTAATCAACCCAGTCTATTTGTATCAATCAACCTTCCAGACGGCCTCATGTTGCTGGGGATAAACAAGCACTCAACTCTTTGCCAAATGCGGATCCTTCCCGCCAATCTTGTCTTGTCGCCTCATAGTGCCCTTCGAGGGGTTTTCACTAATAAGACTCTCTCATTTCTCTCAACTCTCGTCGCCTTATGGTGCCTCTGAAGGTTTTCACCGATAAGACTTTCTTATTTTATTTTATTTTATTTTTCAGCTGAGGATTGGAGTGCTGCCGATATAACTCTCTCTGTTGGGGATTCTTTCGGCTATCAATTCATTTTCAGCTTATGATCTTCTTCTTTGCTGGGGATCAGAGTGTTATTCCCGACTTCCATTTGAATTGACTTAGCATTTCTCAGATACTGATCGGGAGGTCTTTTTTGGACATTAATAGGGTTTTTGTGTATGGCTGAAAGTAGAAGGGGGTATCCAAAGTTCAAAAATAATTATTAGGGGTAAAATAGTACAACTCTTGGAATCAAACTTTCTTGACAAAATTACAAGCGCCAACTTCTGCCCCAGTTTTTCTTGCTCGAGGATTTTTATTTTGTCATACTATGTTACCTTATGCACACTATGTTACACTATGACCGAGCCGTGAGGCATCTACGTATCCTTCTTTGAGGAATCAGGTCCAACGTAGTTCCCATTCCTTTGTTTTTTGTTTTTTTTTCTTGACTTTTCTTTTGTTCTTATTATCATTACTTTTTTCATTTTCATTACTGATTCCAAAAGAGGGGTATGAAAGAGTAAATAAGGCTCAAAAGGGGAAGCAAAGGTCAAAGTGTTTGGATAGAAGAAAGAATTGCCTCCGGCATTTCATTCTCTGATAAATGCTAAGTACAAACAAACAACAATTACAATTACCAGAAATCATAATATCTCTTAACTGCGTCAGAATTGATAGCCATGTCGACGCATTTCCCTTCGTTATCTATGGATCATAAAGCGTCATCGGGCTTGCTCTGTTTAGATTGCGATGATCAACACATACCTCGGATTTTCCGTTTTTTTTTGGCACCACATTAGCCCACCAATCAGGATATCGAGCGGCCCGAATAACCTTAGTATTCAGCTGTTTGGTCACTTCTTCCTTAATCTTCCCACTCACGTTGGTTTTGATCTTCCTGAATTTTGCTGGACGGGGGGTAATGCCGGGTCAGTGGGCAATTTTTGAACCACTAGATTGGTGCTTAAGCCTGGCATGTCGTCGTATGACCATGCAAAATGTTTTGAATTCAGTAAGTGCTTTGATTAGTTCTTCCCTGATGTTTGGTTTCATGTGGATGCTTATCTTAGCTTCCCTGATGTCATCCGCATCCCCTAGATTGACGGCTTCCGTGTCATTTGAGTTGGGCTCTTTTTTTTTCAAATTGGCTCAACTCTCTGTTAATTTTTTCTGAAGGCTTCATCCTTATCGTATTCCGACTTATCATCACAATCTTGTACTATAAGTTCGAAATCAGATTGATTGATTTCTTTTTTAGACTAGGTTGAAGATCCGTCGTGCATGCCATGTCATTAGAACCAGTAGAAAGAGAACTGTTCAGAAGAGAAAAATAAGAAGAAAAATTAAAACAAAATAAGGAATGAGGAAAAAAACTTTCACTTTATTAAAATACGGGATAGCAAGGTTTCACACTTTGGTGAGCACAAGAAAGATCTGGATTACAACCCTGGAATAATCCAGACAACAAAAAAGAAAATCAGAGCCCACTACCAAGACTCCCTTCGTAAAGGAAAAGGAGTAGCCATTCAATTGTTGATTTTTGCTTTCAACCCCACAAACTGTACATCTGCCTCATTGGACCATTTTCTCAACACCATAACTGGCTTGTCATCTACCTTTTCCAACTATACCACCGTTTTCCCACTGGTTAATATTTATTTTGAACCGACACGGATTCTGATTGATGTTGGGTGCCTCTGGTGTCTGAACCTCAATCTTGTTGGTGTCAATAAGATTCTGTACTGCATGTTTCAACTTCCAACATTTCTCGGTATCATGTCCGAGAGCCCCCGAACAATACTCACAGCTTACCGAGTGGTCCATATTTTTGGGAAAGGGATTTGGCAATCTGGGCTCAACAGGACTCAACAAGCCTAACTGCCTTAATTTGTGGAACACGGCAGTATAGGTTTCCCCCAACTCAGTGAATGTTCTTTGTATTTTTTCATTTCTGAAAGCCTGATTTCCCCGGAAACCTACCCCTGGAGGGTTCTTGTAGGCTCTTGGTGGTGAATAGGTGTTTTGCAGTGGTGTATGTGTGTTCTGGGGAGCCGGTGCGCGCCATTGCGAGCGAACCGGAGGCTGAGTATATGTTTGGGCTTGGTTAATGGAAGAATGGGGCTCTGAAGGGTGATAGTAGTGTTGGGATGAATTGTGGTGGTAAGTTGATTGGCGAGGTCGTTGTTGATTATAGTAAGGCGGTGAACCTCTGGGTCCCGACCAAATTCCTGAATCAACTACCGCTGCTTCCTCTCTCTTCTTTCTTCCGATTTCTCCTACCCCGCCTTGAATAGCTTGAGTAGCTGCCTTAATTGCTGAATAGCTCATAATTTTATTTGTCTTGAGGCCTTCTTCCACCATACCTCCCATCTTCACTACCTCGTTGAATGATTTCCCTACCGCTGAAACCAAATGGGCATAGTAAGTTGGTTCCAAGGCTTGGAGGAAGTAGTCTACCATTTCACTCTCCTTCATAGGAGGATCCACTCTTGCTGCCTGTTCTCTCCACCGGAAGCCATACTCTCTGAAACTTTCATTGTGTTTCTTCTCAAATTTTGTCAAAGATAGTCGATCTGGGATGATTTCCAGATTGTATTGGAAATGGTGTGCGAATGCCTGTGCTAGGTCATCCCAGGTGTACCATCTCCCATGGTCCTGGCGTGTATACCACTCCAAAGCTGATCCGCTTAAACTTTGACTGAAGTAAGCCATCAATAATTCGTCCTTTCCCCCAGCTCCTCGCATCTTGCTGCAGAAACCCCTTAAGTGGGTTACTGGGTCGTCGTGCCCATTGTATAGGTCAAATTTAGGCATCTTGAAACCAACTGGTAATTGTACATTTGGGAACAAGCACAAATCCTTGTAAGCTACACTGACTTGCCCACCTAATCCCCGCATGTCTCGGAATGATTGTTCTAGACTTTTGACCTTCCTGAACATTTCTTCTTGTTCAGCATTTTTGGCTGGCTTGTCAATTTCGGTTGGGATATCAAAACGAGGAGCAGTTGAATGGATTTCGGAGGCTTTGAGGGTGGGCTCCGGGGGGTAATATTGGTTGTCCTGGGCCTGGAATGTAGGCTCACTAGGAGATTTGTGGAATGTAGCCGGGGGAGGTGCTACGAAAACAGGAGTCACAGGTGGAGGAAAGTATGAAACTGGTTTTGGAGGTGGAGACTGCGGTGTTTGAGAGGTGGTTCCTCGGTAGTGTTGGTAAATGGGGAAATTTGGGGATAATTCAGTGGTAATATTATCCTGAGTTTGGGTCATTGATGGAGCAGGGTTAGTTGGGTAAGATAGGGGTAACTGCCCTGTAGACCAAGCCTGGTACATTTCAGCCATTTGCTGTTTGAGTTTAAACATCTCTTCTTTCATTTTCCCGACATCCATCTCCTCTAGCTCAATACCTGTGTCAACATCTGGGATAGACATACTTTCGGGTATTCGTCCTTTTGATCTCGTGTGATAATGATAATATGCCAGTATACTCTTTAGAGAAACTAACTGCTTGAATTCTGAAAATGAACAAACTTGTTAGTTTTGAGAATTTAACACATATATAATTACACGTTGAGATGCAATGCTCCTAGACAAATATCCCCTTTCTATTATGCATTTGCTCGACTGCTTGTGTCGTCCCAGTTTTCTTGAAAATTTTATTCACTTATATTTTATTTTATTTTATTATATATATTTTATTGTGGTGGTCGAATCTTATAGAGATTGCCTACGTATCATGACCCCGCATGAATCAGACCTTGCGTAGTTCGGACCAATAAAAGATGAACAATACTAATCATTTTTTTTTCAATTTTCATATTAAAACAAACTGGGTTTCAATGGTTTGAAGATTACCTACAAACTTGAAAATCAAACAACCCACATATTTTAATCAAAAGATTTATACTCTCAAAACAAAAAAGGCCAGCTTCCTTTCCCCGTTTGACAAATGCAACCAAATGGCTATTTTTGCAAATGTGGCCCCTTCCAAATCTCACATGAATTTTGAGGCCGGGGAGGATTATTTTGACACTTTACAAACTTGTCCGTTCTTTTACGAAAATAACCTTTCGACAACTGAAAGATACTCTAAGGCTATTTCGGCAAGAACCGTTTAAGACGCGGTCGAAGCTGGCTCGACTTATTTTGACCAAAAATCCAAACGGTATTCACCTGACCACTAACTCTTTTTTTTTTCAAATTACAATAAAAATCGGGTGTTGCAAACACGGCCCTTCAGCGCCTCGGGGACGAAGATTTTTAAGGCTGTGTGGGTCGATTGGACCAAATCTTAAGAAATGACCCAAAGGTGGTTATTTATGCAAAGTTAGCCTTCCGGCGTCCCTTTCGGGAACATTCGGCTATGTCTTGATAAAACAGCGTCACCCGACTTCTTTATGACAAAATTAAAATTTGACACATTATTTTTGGCTATATTTTAGCAAAAGGGGAGGTTGGACACCACCCGACTTATTTATGACAAGATTAAAATTTTGACACGTTTTTTATTTATTTATTGGTTTTTGGCTATTTTAGCAAAAAGGGGGGGTTGGACCCGATGAGGGTTGCCTACGTATCTCACATCCGGTGAGAATCAAACCCGCGTAGTTCGGGCAGGTCATGATTAAAGTAAGTAAACTAATTTTAAATTATTATTATTTTGAATTTGTAAAATAACTGCTTTGAAAGAAGAAATGAAGTATATATATTTTTTTTGAATTTTTGATTGATTTTCTTTTTGAAAGAAAGACTTCTAAGAATTCCTTTTCTTTTAATTTGAACTTTGAGAATTTCAAAAGTAAAAGGAAGATTTTTTTTTTGTTTTTTTTTTCTTATTCTAAGAAGAAAGAAAATATTTTTTTGGAATTTTACCTTTAATAAAAGAAATGCTTTCTAAAAAAATATTTTTTTTGAATTTTGAATTTTCTTTTCAACTTTTAAAGAAGAAGGAAAATATTTTCGAATTTGTTTTATTTTATTATATATATATATATATATATTTAATAATTAAAAAGACTTTCTTAAAGAAGTCAATAATGGAAAATATTTTTGGATTTTTTGTTTTGAAAATTGGGAGTCTAAAAAAACTTTTCTAGACTTTTTGGTAGGACAAATATTTTTGAAACAAATAAAGATATATTTACATTTTTGGAAATAAAGAAAAACTTTTTGGATATATATATATATATATATATATATATATATATATATATATATATATATATTTGCAACAAATAATAAAACCACTTTCAACGCGACTCTTTTTATTTTATTATTTTGAATTTTTCAGAAACGAATAAAAAAACTATTTTAAAAGTAAAACTCTTTTTCATTGTCATTTTCAGGGGAAGACAAACTATTTTCCTTTTTTATATTTTTTATATTTTTTTTTATATATATATATATATATATATATATATATTATTTTTTTTATTTTTTTTGAAATATAAGACAGAACAACGATGTTTTTTTTCTTTCTATTTTTTCTTTGGTTTTAATAAAACAAACTAATAAAATATTTTTTTTTCATTTTCTCAAAATTTCGGCAGAGTTTTGACAGTATTTGGGCATTGGTTTTTTTTTTTAAAAAAAATAAACAGTCAATTCCTTAACCGCTATTTCTTTTTTTTTCAATTTTAAAATATTATTCATGATATTCAAAAGTCAGTCAACACACAAATCCGGATCAAATAAATGCGCAAGTAGCAGCAAGTAAGATGCATCAGGATGGTCATTTTTTTTGGTACACCTGTCCTAGACAGACCCAACCCCTGTGTTGAGTCTCCAAAGTCAAATGCACGTGATGCAAACAATCGCTCCTACTAGGGATCCGGCATGAAGCTGAGTTATTCTAAGTGAAAAAACCTGAGGCATATTGATCTAGCCCTGGCTTACCCAAACGGACAGTTTGAGCCGAAGCGGGGGCAACGTACCGGGAGCACGAAAGTCTACCCGGCCTAGTTACTTGTCCCAACTTCGTCTTATTTGGTATGACTTTAACAGAAAGGTGGGCCACGCGCACGTGTGCACCATAAATTTAGAAGACTCAGAAAGAAGGGGGTTTCGTAGCAGTTGTATATATTCATAATTCAAATAATATTAAAGCGGTAAAAGTGTCATTTAGCACATTGGGCATATATCATGTAAAAAAAATCAGATAATAAATAAAGCCAACTATAACAATTATTTTAAGCTCGAATTCTTGAACCCTGAACTAGTGGTTCTGGGTTGTTGATTCCCCAGCAGAGTCGCCAGAGCTGTCGCACCTCCTTTTTCCGCCCCCGCGAGGGTGCAGGGAGTTTTCTCCAATTAAAGGACAGTCGAAACGGGATTTGTTTGTTTGTTTCAGAGTCGCCACTTGGGAATTTTAAGGCGTCCCAAGTCACCGGTTTTAATCCCTGAATCGAGGAGAATATGACTCTGTCTATTTAACAGTCTGCGCACCAGAAATCCGGATAAGGAATTCTGTTAACCCGGGAGAAGGTGTTAGGCATTCCCGAGTTCCGTGGTTCTAGCACGGTCGCTCAACTGTTATATTCGGCTTGATTATTTTGATTTGTTAAATACATTTTTATTGCATGATTTTATTGTTACCGCTTCTATTTAGATTTAAAGACCCTTCTTTGAATCGAATCACGCGTACGTATATTCGTGTTATAAATTATATTTTTTAAAACATGCGGAGTTGTGTCACGCGCACGTGTACACAATAATATAGATAATATTTTTATTAAAATAATCATTTTCGAAATTATGCTTTAAATAAAATCAAAAACATTCGCCCTTTTGGTATAATTAAGTAGTGAACCTCACATCTCGGGTTTTTATGAAATTAATAATGATATTCTCCGAGAAATCCCTTTTATTAAATATTCGATCGAAGTCACGCGAACGCATAATCCGAATTGCTTTTAGAAATATAATTAGGTTACGCGAACGTATCCCTAATCACAAAAATATTCTTGATGGTAGTATAAATTTTCCACAAATTGTTTATTACATCCATACATTTTTATGTGAAAGTCATGAGAAATAAATATTCTTCTAGTCTCTAAATTCCTTAAAAAGAATTTACAATTTATTGGACGTTGATCGCAATTTATATTTTTTCGCGTATGAATTATATTCCTCAAACCATTCGAATTTGAGGAGTAAAATAAACAACGTGTGATTAATACTACCATTTAGTGAATACAATATTTGCCTACCCAAATAAACAACGTGCAAATTACGTATAAAAATTGGGAAAGAATGGATGTAAGAAAGGAAGTGATATTTTTGAAGAATTTTCATTATTCTATTTGTAGCAAACGCTATTTACACATTTTTTGACTTAAAATGTTACAATTTATAAATCTCATCTTTCTTTTACACCACTTGTTTTTAGTCCGAGGTTATAATTGTTTAGTTAATTTTTGATTACGAAGATTGAGTTTGAGATAAACACTAACTCTGCCTATGCGAATATTTACAAACACTAACTCTATATTTTGTAAAAAAATCATCGACATTATTTCATACATTAAAAGAAATGAGTTGATCGCGTTCCTAAAATAACTATGCCATTTGTTATTAAGAAAGAGAACTAATCTACCAATTGATTTAATAAGACGACATCATCTAGCTTTAAACAAAATTGGATATTTGACAAAATAATCTAGTAATGTAATTTCTGGGTATTTCCGTACTATTCTTTACTTAGCTAACAATATCACAAGATTTAATTAATGGCCAATTTTCTGCAATGTTCCCTATCTCAACAATTTAAACAGTAAATGTCATCACTAGTCCTCAAAACATATAAGATTATCGTGGAATTTACTACTCCAGAAGGTTAATTAGTTAACAGTTTATCATGTCAAGTATAATACTATATTAACCAACTAAAACAAAACTGAAACTTAAACTAATAAAATTTAAATGAGTAGAAGACATCCTTATAATTCCAAACTTCATTTACTTGCCATGTTGAAGCTTTTCATGCCATGAATTTAAAATATATACCTGATATTGGAAGCAAAAGAAAATGATGATGAGAATCAGCAGCAGTAATAACAGTACAATAGCAACAACTGCCCAGCAACAGTAACAACCCAGTAACAGACCGGTGGAGTAGTAATCCCAAAAACAAAAGCTTTAAGCTTTAAATGAAACAACAACCATTAATACTAATTTCAAACAAAGAAAGAAAGCAGTAGATTTTTTTTAGTTTTATTTTATTTTGAAAGCTTAAATATTTTTCGGAATTTTTCTCTCTTCTATTCTCTGTCCGTTTTTTTCTCTCTATCTGTGTGTGTATTTTTTTTCGTATCTCTCTCCCTATTTCTGTTCTTGTCTTGTGTTCAAGACTTCATATATATAATCTCATCCCATAAATCTTTTAATCAATTAAATCAATACTTTTTCTCTACCCAACCCATTATCTTTCCACTCATCCCCATTACATTAAATAAATATATCACACCACCCCATTATATTTTGTCCCCCATGCTTCATTTAAAATAATGCAAGATTCCCCCTTTAAATTAAATTTGTCCCCCCTTTATATTAAACAACTATATCACAACCCACCCCATTTCATTTTGTCCCCCATGCTTTAAATAAACAATTTCAAAATGTACAATTCCTAAACTACCCCTCACGACCTTACTGAAATTACCAAACTACCCCTGAACGTACTACAAATTTACCAAACTACCCATCAACTATAACACATCAATTAATCAAACTTAACCAAAATATAGACAATATGATCAATTTCTAACAATGTTCAAACAACAATATGAACACGGATGAACATCATAACAACAATATCACATGAACACGATTTTAACAATATTTCAACAACAAATCACATGAACACAAATTGAACAACAAAGAACAACTAAAATTTGATTGAACAATATTTTAGCAACAAACAATCCTATTTTCGGATTCAACAACTACAACAAACAAGTATATTTAGATTTCTAACTTCAATCATATTGAACTTAAAATCAATTCTAACAACATTACAACCAACAATTCCTATATTAAACTTTATGAGATAAATTCAAGAAATAATCACAAATGGTAAACAAGAAATCAAGCTATACAAATTTCGGATTCAAGAACAAACAAACATAATATGAACATGAATTAAATCTAAAAATAAAAACGATGGATTCAAATGATTAAAACCAACATACTTCCCTTATTACAACTAAATTCTTTAGACAAATAACAAGATCGACGAAGAAACAATTATGAACTTAAACTTGAACTTAACAATATTAACAATTTCTAACAATACATAAACACATGAAACAAATTGAAGAAATAGTTAATTAAATTTCAATTTGAATCTAACAAACATCAAACTAACAAATATTCACTTAAACAATAATACAAACATGAAATGAATATGAAAACAACTAATTAAACTTCTATTTTGAAATCTGAAAATTAATTTAACAAACAACATGAACATGAACAAAACCAAAAATCAAATATCTAAGCATAGACATGAACAAAACAAACATTCGCCGATTTTAGATTCGAAAAATATCAAAACAAAATACGGACAAACATAAAACTCAAAATCTACTAACCGGATCGAACGACATACGTACGGACTGTTTTGACGACCCAAGCATCGAGCGAATGACGATGAACTTGGATGGAAACAATCTGTCCGGAAACGAATCTCGCACCAAGATAACTTGACGCCGAAGACGACCACGAACGGACGACCAAAGAAGGTGGTCGTTTGTCATCGTTTAAAAACGAAAAATGGCAGCCCGTCACAAGCAGAAGGCAGCAGCAGCTCGATTAGCGAAGAAGACGCATCTACGGCAGCCATGGATGGAGGTCGAAGCTCGAGCTTTGACGAAGAACGGAGAAGATGAAAGCAACCACCATGGATGACGATGGCAGAAGCTGTGACGGGCAGTCGCTGGGAGCTTGGTGTTGAAGATGATGAGCGCGATGCAGCAGCTCGGAGACAGAAGTAGTCGCGGAAATCTCAACTATGAGCTTTCATGGTGGAGCTCGACGGATTGGTTGTTGGTTCGGTCGCGTTTGGAGGTCATTCGGTTGAGCCGGGGTCGTGAGGGTGACGTGCGTGTGTGTGTGTGAGTGTGACGTTGGGCAGCCATGGTTGAGCTTTGAGGGGGAAGCCATGGATGACCTTGGAGAAACTTGAGGAAGAAGAAGAAGATAGGAGGGGGGCGGATGACTTCTTAGTCTTTTTAGGGTTTTTTCTTCTTTTTTCTTTTGTTTTGTGTTGTAAAATGTAAGACAAAGGGGTTTGGGTCTTTTGGATTATGGACTGGGTCGACCCAGTTCGAAATGGACTGGGTTATAGGGAAGATTGGGCCATTTTTTGGGCCGGTGGCTTGAAATCGAAGAAGAGGCCCAATTCCGACTTTCTTTATATTTTCGCTCTCTTTTCTTCTTTTCTTTCTCTAAAACTAAATTATAAAAAATACTTAAACTATTATTAAGAACTAAATTAAGTTATAAAAGCGCAAATTAACTCCCAATGATAATTAACGCACAATTAATTAATAATTAAGCATAAAATTGTATATTTGGACATTAAATGCTAAAAATGCAAACGATGCCTATTTTTGTAATTTTTTATTTTTTGTAAACAAATTTAATTAGTAAAAATTATAGAATTAAATTCTACATGCAAATGCGACATATATTTGTATTTTTTTTATTAATTTAGCAAATAAACACGCACAGACAAATACAAATAATTATTCAAAATATCACAAAATTGCACACCAAAGAAAAATCATTTTATTTTTGAATTTTTTGGGAGTAATTCTCATATTGGGCAAAAATCACGTGCTTACAGCTGCCCCTCTTTGCCCGAAGACACGAAGGGTTTTCGTGCAAAGATAAAGCGAGCGATTTTTGCCCATCTGAGTACTCCGTGTGAAGCATTTTTTTGAAAAAGATTTGACCGAACCTTTGCTTCAAAGGTTTCCTACATATCCTGGGCTAAACAGGAATCAGGTCAATGTAGTTCGGAAACTTTGGTAGCTGGGACTACCGTTGGACTGCATTGTTACTGTTGTTGCATGCTATTACTACTGCTTACCGATCTCCTTGTTACACCATGCTTAAAAGAAAACAAGAAGTTAAGCTATACTGCAATTTTTCTTGTTGCCTTGCTTTCTTGTCTGCTTGCATTTTTTCCGGTGCTTTTCTTCTTTTTGACACATGCACTTGAGTTTGTGTTGTGACCTCTTGTTGCAACCTTCTGCTTCCCGGTGCCGGGGAATTTTATTGTTTCCTGCTGGGGATTCCTATTTTAACCCTCTGTTTTATTGTCCTCTGACTTGATCTTGAAATGTATGCCTCTGTTGTATGGGCGGGCTCCCAACTTCAATACTTGAAAATTTAAAGATTGAAATGTATGCCTCTGTTATCTGGGCGGGCTCCCAACTTCAAATAAACAACTTTTGAAATAAACGTCATTCCTTTCTTCAAGCGGGCTCATGACTTCAACAACAACTTCTAAAATAAAATGCCTTTCCTCTCTTCAGGCGGGCTCCTGATTTCAACAACAACTTTGAAAATAATGGCCATTACTCTTTTCAGGCGGGCTCCTGACTTCAATAACTTTTAAAATAAAATCCTATTCGAGGGCGGATGAACCCGAAATATCCTATTCGAGGGCGGATGAACCCAACAATATCCTATTCGAGGGCGGATGAACCAAAAATATCCTATTCGGGGGCGGATGAACCCAAAATATCCTATTCGAGGGCGGATGAACCCAACAATATCCTATTCGAGGGCGGATGAACCCAAAATATCCTATTCGAGGGCGGATGAACCCGAAATATCCTATTCGAGGGCGGATGAACCCAAAAATATCCTATTCGAGGGCGGATGAACCCAAAATATCCTATTCGAGGGCGGATGAACCCATTATATCCTATTCGAGGGCGGATGAACCCAAAAATATCCTATTCGAGGGCGGATGAACCCAAAATATCCTATTCGAGGGCGGATGATCCCATTATATCCTATTCGAGGGCGGATGAACCCAAAATATCCTATTCGAGGGCGGATGAACCCAAAATATCCTATTCGAGGGCGGATGAACCCATTATATCCTATTCGAGGGCGGATGAACCCAAAATATCCTATTCGAGGGCGGATGAACCCATTATATCCTATTCGAGGGCGGATGAACCCAACAATATCCTATTCGAGGGCGGATGAACCCAACAATATCCTATTCGAGGGCGGATGATCCCATTTTCAAAATCTTAGAATTGTCTTACCTCCGACTGTTTTTCTTCGAATCGTGATGTCTTGCTATCTCTTAAAACTTGAATTGATTTCCTCGTTCTTCCGAGAAAATTTTCGACAATGGCAGAAAATCTTCTGCCCCAGTTTTGGTGCTTTTTCTTGTTCTCCAGGTGGACGCCTAACTTCTGATATTTCAACTGTTCTTCCTTGTTCTCCAGGTGGATGCCTGATTGCTGATACTTCAACTGTTCTTCCTTGTTCTCCAGGTGGACGCTTGACTGCTAATACTTCCATTTCTCTTACTTGTTCTCTAGGTGGACGCCTGATTTCTTCTTCAATTTTTCATCCTCATTCTCCAGGTGGACGCCTGACTTCTTCTTCAATTTTTTATCCTCCGCTCTGCTTTGTTCTTGCTTGCTGGGGATAATACCACTGTGGGAGTCTCCTTTCTTCCCCTCCTTCAAATTCAATTTTTTTTTTATTCAGAATTTATTTTCTCTCAACACTGCTGGGGATAAAAGTGTTATCTTCTTGGGATAACGTTGTTGAGGATAATGTTGCTGGGGAATTTTATCCCTTCAAATTGATGCATCATTCTTCTGGAAGCTGCTGGGGATGATAATGGTTTTTGCTTTTCTGAGCACAAATGTCATCCCTTTGTTCTGTCTGCTGGGGAACAACTTCTTTTATTAAAACTTGTTATGCTGGGGGTAAAACTGGTTCAAAGACCACTTCCCTTGAGACTGGTGCTATATTCATTCTACCCCGAATGGGTATCTGACTTCCAGAAAATTTTCCAAATGAAAGGAAAATTTTCTGCCCCAGTTTGACAGTCTCCCTTATGGCATGCATTTCTGTCATCAATGCCACTTCCTTTACCTGTTTCAATTTAAACAAAATTTGTTAGTTTAAAACGCGGTGGTTGGTTATGATACTCCTACTGGGGTGGTTTTTCCCTTTCTCCCTTCCCCACTCTATGTTGTCCGACCCTCTTGGAACTTGGTCGAAAATCTGTCGGGGATGCTCCTACATCTCGATGATCTACCGGGGGCCCTCTTGGAATTAGGTCCACAATTTTCTCAACTGTTGTTTTCCTGTTTTTCTCCAACTTTCCTTGGAAATTTGGTCGTATTGGGATCTAGGCCCCTTTCATCATTTGGTCTTGCGACCAACTTCTTTTCTCTTTATCGCCTTGTCTTTGGCGTGTCCTATTCGCATTTTGCTTTGCATCATTTTGGCAACTGGTAGTAAGCTCTGAAAATCCTTTTCAAAAACAAACTGCTGGGAAGGTAAAGTTTTTTAAACCAAGAAATGAAAAAGTGATGATTTCAAAAAATAGAAAAAAAGAAGAAGTCTTTCTGAACAAATGCTAGGGAAAAGGAAAGAAAAGAACTTATCTGAATGATATAACCGATTCCAACGATCATGTCGTGCATTTCGGATTAATCAACCCAGTCTATTTGTATCAATCAACCTTCCAGACGGCCTCATGTTGCTGGGGATAAACAAGCACTCAACTCTTTGCCAAATGCGGATCCTTCCCGCCAATCTTGTCTTGTCGCCTCATAGTGCCCTTCGAGGGGTTTTCACTAATAAGACTCTCTCATTTCTCTCAACTCTCGTCGCCTTATGGTGCCTCTGAAGGTTTTCACCGATAAGACTTTCTTATTTTATTTTATTTTTCAGCTGAGGATTGGAGTGCTGCCGATATAACTCTCTCTGTTGGGGATTCTTTCGGCTATCAATTCATTTTCAGCTTATGATCTTCTTCTTTGCTGGGGATCAGAGTGTTATTCCCGACTTCCATTTGAATTGACTTAGCATTTCTCAGATACTGATCGGGAGGTCTTTTTTGGACATTAATAGGGGTTTTTGTGTATGGCTGAAAGTAGAAGGGGGTATCCAAAGTTCAAAAATAATTTTTAGGGGTAAAATAGTACAACTCTTGGAATCAAACTTTCTTGACAAAATTACAAGCGCCAACTTCTGCCCCAGTTTTTTCTTGCTCGGGGATTTTTATTTTGTCATACTATGTTACCTTATGCACACTATGTTACACTATGACCGAGCTGTGAGGCGCCTACGTATCCTTCATTGAGGAATCAGGTCCAACGTAGTTCCCATTCCTTTGTTTTTTGTTTTTTTTCTTGACTTTTCTTTTGTTCTTATTATCATTACTTTTTTCATTTTCATTACTGATTCCAAAAGAGGGGTATGAAAGAGTAAATAAGGCTCAAAAGGGGAAGCAAAGGTCAAAGTGTTTGGATAGAAGAAAGAATTGCCTCCGTCATTTCATTCTCTGATAAATGCTAAGTACAAACAAACAACAATTACAATTACCAGAAATCATAATATCTCTTAACTGCGTCAGAATTGATAGTCATGTCGACGCATTTCCCTTCGTTATCTGTGGATCATAAAGCGTCATCGGGCTTGCTCTGTTTAGATTGCGATGATCAACACATACCTCGGATTTTCCGTTTTTTTTTCGCACCACATTAGCCAACCAATCAGGATATCAAGCGGCCCGAATAACCTTAGTATTCAGCTGTTTGGTCACTTCTTCCTTAATCTTCCCACTCACGTTGGTTTTGATCTTCCTGAATTTTGCTGGACGGGGGGTAATGCCTGGTCAGTGGGCAATTTTTGAACCACTAGATTGGTGCTTAAGCCTGGCATGTCGTCGTATGACCATGCAAAATGTTTTGAATTCAGTAAGTGCTTTGATTAGTTCTTCCCTGATGTTTGGTTTCATGTGGATGCTTATCTTAGCTTCCCTGATGTCATCTGCATCCCCTAGATTGACGGCTTCTGTGTCATTTGAGTTGGGCTCTTTTTTTTTTTCAAATTGGCTCAACTCTCTGTTAATTTTTTCTGAAGGCTTCATCCTTATCGTATTCCGACTTATCATCACAATCTTGTACTATAAGTTCGAAATCAGATTGATTGGTTTCTTTTTCTAGACTAGGTTGAAGATCCGTCGTGCATGCCATGTCATTAGAACAAGAAGAAAGAGAACTATTCAGAAGAGAAAAATAAGAAGAAAAATTAAAACAAAATAAGGAATGAGGAAAAAAACTTTCACTTTATTAAAATACGGGATAGCAAGGTTTCACACTTTGGCGAGCACAAGAAAGATCTGGATTACAACCCTGGAATAATCCAGACAACAAAAAGAAAATCAGAGCCCACTACCAAGACTCCCTTCGTATAGGAAGAGGAGTAGCCATTCAATTGTTGATTTTTGCTTTCAACCCCACAAACTGTACATCTGCCTCATTGGACCCTTTTCCCAACACCATAACTGGCTTGTTATCCACCTTTTCCAACTATACCACCGTTTTCCCACTGGTTAACATTTATTTTGAACCGACACGGATCATCATCACTGTTTGTGAGGGTTTCTTTAGCTTCCCTCCTTCGTGCATTAGCTCAATCATGTGGGTTTCAAGTTGTGCCGGCAACGGGTTCTGATTGATGTTGGGTGCCTCTGGTGTCTGAACCTCAATCTTGTTGGTGTCAATAAGATTTTGTACTGCATGTTTCAACTTCCAACATTTCTCGGTATCATGTCCGAGAGCCCCCGAACAATACTCACAGCTTACCGAGTGGTCCATATTTTTGGGAAAGGGATTTGGCAATCTGGGCTCAACAGGACTCAACAAGCCTAACTGCCTTAATTTGTGGAACACGGCAGTATAGGTTTCCCCCAACTCAGTGAATGTTCTTTGTATTTTTTCATTTCTGAAAGCCTGATTTCCCCGGAAACCTGCCCTTAGAGGGTTCTTGTAGGCTCTTGGTGGTGAATAGGTGTTTTGCAGTGGTGTATGTGTGTTCTGGGGTGCCGGTGCGCGCCATTGCGAGCGAACCGGAGGCTGAGTATATGCTTGGGCTTGGTTAATGGAAGAATGGGGCTCTGAAGGGTGATAGTAGTGTTGGGATGAATTGTGGTGGTAAGTTGATTGGCGAGGTCATTGTTGATTATAGTAAGGAAGTGAACCTCTGGGTCCCGACCAAATTCCTGAATCAACTACCGCTGCTTCCTCTCTCTTCTTTCTTCCGATTTCTCCTACCCTGCCTTGAATAGCTTGAGTAGCTGCCTTAATTGCTGAATAGCTCATAATTTTATTTGTCTTGAGGCCTTCTTCCACCATACCTCCCATCTTCACTACCTCGTTGAATGATTTCCCTACCGCTGAAACCAAATGGGCATAGTAAGTTGGTTCCAAGGCTTGGAGGAAGTAGTCTACCATTTCACTCTCCTTCATAGGAGGATCCACTCTTGCTGCCTGTTCTCTCCACCGGAAGCCATACTCTCTGAAACTTTCATTGTGTTTCTTCTCAAATTTTGTCAAAGATAGTCGATCTGGGATGATTTCCAGATTGTATTGGAAATGGTGTGCGAATGCCTGTGCTAGGTCATCCCAGGTGTACCATCTCCCATGGTCCTGGCGTGTATACCACTCCAAAGCTGATCCGCTTAAACTTTGACTGAAGTAAGCCATCAATAATTCGTCCTTTCCCCCAGCTCCTCGCATCTTGCTGCAGAAACCCCTTAAGTGGGTTACTGGGTCGTCGTGCCCATTGTATAGGTCAAATTTAGGCATCTTGAAACCAACTGGTAATTGTACATTTGGGAACAAGCACAAATCCTTGTAAGCTACACTGACTTGCCCACCTAATCCCCGCATGTCTCGGAATGATTGTTCTAGACTTTTGACCTTCCTGAACATTTCTTCTTGTTCAGCATTTTTGGCTGGCTTGTCAATTTCGGTTGGGATATCAAAACGAGGAGCAGTTGAATGGATTTCGGAGGCTTTGAGGGTGGGCTCCGGGGGGTAATATTGGTTGTCCTGGGCCTGGAATGTAGGCTCACTAGGAGATTTGTGGAATGTAGCCGGGGGAGGTGCTACGAAAACAGGAGTCACAGGTGGAGGAAAGTATGAAACTGGTTTTGGAGGTGGAGACTGCGGTGTTTGAGAGGTGGTTCCTCGGTAGTGTTGGTAAATGGGGAAATTTGGGGATAATTCAGTGGTAATATTATCCTGAGTTTGGGTCATTGATGGAGCAGGGTTAGTTGGGTAAGATAGGGGTAACTGCCCTGTAGACCAAGCCTGGTACATTTCAGCCATTTGCTGTTTGAGTTTAAACATCTCTTCTTTCATTTTCCCGACATCCATCTCCTCTAGCTCAATACCTGTGTCAACATCTGGGATAGACATACTTTCGGGTATTCGTCCTTTTGATCTCGTGTGATAATGATAATATGCCAGTATACTCTTTAGAGAAACTAACTGCTTGAATTCTGGAAATGAACAAACTTGTTAGTTTTGAGAATTTAACACATATATAATTACACGTTGAGATGCAATGCTCCTAGACAAATATCCCCTTTCTATTATGCATTTGCTCGACTGCTTGTGTCGTCCCAGTTTTCTTGAAAATTTTATTCACTTATATTTTATTTTATTTTATTATATATATTTTATTGTGGTGGTCGAATCTTATAGAGATTGCCTACGTATCATGACCCCGCATGAATCAGACCTTGCGTAGTTCGGACCAATAAAAGATGAACAATACTAATCATTTTTTTTTCAATTTTCATATTAAAACAAACTGGGTTTCAATGGTTTGAAGATTACCTACAAACTTGAAAATCAAACAACCCACATATTTTAATCAAAAGATTTATACTCTCAAAACAAAAAAGGCCAGCTTCTTTTCCCCGTTTGACAAATGCAACCAAACGGCTATTTTTGCAAATGTGGCCCCTTCCAAATCTCACATGAATTTTGAGGCCAGGGAGGATTATTTTGACACTTTACAAACTTGTCCGTTCTTTTACGAAAATAACCTTTCGACAACTACAAGATACTCTAAGGCTATTTCGGCAAGAACCGTTTAAGACGCGGTCGAAGCTGGCTCGACTTATTTTGACCAAAAATCCAAACGGTATTCACCTGACCACTAACTCTTTTTTTTCAAATTACAATAAAAATCGGGTGTTGCAAACACGGCCCTTCAGCGCCTCGGGGACGAAGATTTTTAAGGCTGTGTGGGTCGATTGGACCAAATCTTAAGAAATGACCCAAAGGTGGTTATTTATGCAAAGTCAGCCTTCCGGCGTCCCTTTCGGGAACATTCGGCTATGTCTTGATAAAACAGCGTCACCCGACTTCTTTATGACAAAATTAAAATTTGACATATTATTTTTGGCTATATTTTAGCAAAAGGGGAGGTTGGACACCACCCGACTTATTTATGACAAGATTAAAATTTTGACACGTTTTTTATTTATTTATTTATTTATTGGTTTTTTAGCAAAAAGGGGGTTGGACCCGATGAGGGTTGCCTACGTATCTCACATCCGGTGAGAATCAAACCCGCGTAGTTCGGGCAGGTCATGATTAAAGTAAGTAAACTAATTTTAAATTATTATTATTTTGAATTTGTAAAAGAACTGCTTTGAAAGAAGAAATGAAGTATATATATTTTTTTGAATTTTTGATTGATTTTCTTTTTGAAAGAAAGACTTCTAAGAATTCCTTTTCTTTTGATTTGAACTTTGAGAATTTCAAAAATAAAAGGAAAAATTTTTTTTTTTTGTTTTTTTTTCTTATTCTAAGAAGAAAGAAAATATTTTTTTGGAATTTTACCTTTAATAAAAGAAATGCTTTCTAAAAAAAATATTTTTTTTGAATTTTGAATTTTCTTTTCAACTTTTAAAGAAGAAGGAAAATATTTTCGAATTTGTTTTATTTTATTATATATATATATATATTTTTTTTAATAATTAAAAAGACTTTCTTAAAGAAGTCAATAATGGAAAATATTTTTGGATTTTTTTGTTTTGAAAATTGGGAGTCTAAAAAAAAACTTTTCTAGACTTTTTGGCAGGACAAATATTTTTGCAACAAATAAAGATATATATACATTTTTGGAAATAAAGAAAAACTTTTTGGATTTATATATATATATATATATATATATATATATATATATATATATATATATATATATATATATATATATTTGCAACAAATAATAAAACCACTTTCAACGCGACTCTTTTTATTTTATTATTTTGAATTTTTCAGAAACGAATAAAAAAACTATTTTAAAAGTAAGACTCTTTTTCATTGTCATTTTCAGGGGAAGACAAACTATTTTCCTTTATATATATATATATATATATATATATATATATATTTTATTTTTTATTTTTTTGAAAAATAAGACAGAACAACGATTTTTTTTCTTTCTATTTTTTCTTTGGTTTTAATAAAACAAACTAATAAAACATTTTTTTTTCATTTTCTCAAAATTTCGGCAGAGTTTTGACAGTATTTGGGCATTGGTTTTTTTTTTCAAAAATAAACAGTCAATTCCCTAACCGCTATTTCTTTTTTTTCAATTTTAAAATATTATTCATGATATTCAAAAGTCAGTCAACACACAAATCCGGATCAAATAAATGCGCAAGTAGCAGCAAGTAAGATGCATCAGGATGGTCATTTTTTTTGGTACACCTGTCCTAGACAGACCCAACCCCTGTGTTGAGTCTCCAAAGTCAAATGCACGTGATGCAAACAATCGCTCCTACTAGGGATCCGGCATGAAGCTGAGTTATTCTAAGTGAAAAAACCTGAGGCATATTGATCTAGCCCTGGCTTACCCAAACGGACAGTTTGAGCCGAAGCGGGGGCAACGTACCGGGAGCACGAAAGTCTACCCGGCCTAGTTACTTGTCCCAACTTCGTCTTATTTGGTATGACTTTAACAGAAAGGTGGGCCACGCGCACGTGTGCACCATAAATTTAGAAGACTCAGAAAGAAGGGGGTTTCGTAGCAGTTGTATATATTCATAATTCAAATAATATTAAAGCGGTAAAAGTGTCATTTAGCACATTGGGCATATATCATGTAAAAAAATCAGATAATAAATAAAGCCAACTATAACAATTATTTTATGCTCGAATTCTTGAACCCTGAACTAGTGGTTCTGGGTTGTTGATTCCCCAGCAGAGTCGCCAGAGCTGTCGCACCTCCTTTTTCCGCCCCCGCGAGGGTGCAGGGAGTTTTCTCCAATTAAAGGACAGTCGAAACGGGATTTGTTTGTTTGTTTCAGAGTCGCCACTTGGGAATTTTAAGGCGTCCCAAGTCACCGGTTTTAATCCCTGAATCGAGGAGAATATGACTCTGTCTATTTAACAGTCTGCGCACCAGAAATCCGGATAAGGAATTCTGTTAACCCGGGAGAAGGTGTTAGGCATTCCCGAGTTCCGTGGTTCTAGCACGGTCGCTCAACTGTTATATTCGGCTTGATTATTTTGATTTGTTAAATACATTTTTATTGCATGATTTTATTGTTACCGCTTCTATTTAGATTTAAAGACCCTTCTTTGAATCGAATCACGCGTACGTATATTCGTGTTATAAATTATATTTTTTAAAACATGCGGAGTTGTGTCACGCGCACGTGTACACAATAATATAGATAATATTTTTATTAAAATAATCATTTTCGAAATTATGCTTTAAATAAAATCAAAAACATTCGCCCTTTTGGTATAATTAAGTAGTGAACCTCACATCTCGGGTTTTTATGAAATTAATAATGATATTCTCCGAGAAATCCCTTTTATTAAATATTCGATCGAAGTCACGCGAACGCATAATCCGAATTGCTTTTAGAAATATAATTAGGTTACGCGAACGTATCCCTAATCACAAAAATATTCTTGATGGTAGTATAAATTTTCCACAAATTGTTTATTACATCCATACATTTTTATGTGAAAGTCATGAGAAATAAATATTCTTCTAGTCTCTAAATTCCTTAAAAAGAATTTACAATTTATTGGACGTTGATCGCAATTTATATTTTTTCGCGTATGAATTATATTCCTCAAACCATTCGAATTTGAGGAGTAAAATAAACAACGTGTGATTAATACTACCATTTAGTGAATACAATATTTGCCTACCCAAATAAACAACGTGCAAATTACGTATAAAAATTGGGAAAGAATGGATGTAAGAAAGGAAGTGATATTTTTGAAGAATTTTCATTATTCTATTTGTAGCAAACGCTATTTACACATTTTTGACTTAAAATGTTACAATTTATAAATCTCATCTTTCTTTTACACCACTTGTTTTTAGTCCGAGGTTATAATTATTTAGTTAATTTTTGATTACGAAGATTGAGTTTGAGATAAACACTAACTCTGCCTATGCGAATATTTACAAACACTAACTCTATATTTTGTAAAAAAATCATCGACATTATTTCATACATTAAAAGAAATGAGTTGATCGCGTTCCTAAAATAACTATGCCATTTGTTATTAAGAAAGAGAACTAATCTACCAATTGATTTAATAAGACGACATCATCTAGCTTTAAACAAAATTGGATATTTGACAAAATAATCTAGTAATGTAATTTCTGGGTATTTCCGTACTATTCTTTACTTAGCTAACAATATCACAAGATTTAATTAATGGCCAATTTTCTGCAATGTTCCCTATCTCAACAATTTAAACAGTAAATGTCATCACTAGTCCTCAAAACATATAAGATTATCGTGGAATTTACTACTCCAGAAGGTTAATTAGTTAACAGTTTATCATGTCAAGTATAATACTATATTAACCAACTAAAACAAAACTGAAACTTAAACTAATAAAATTTAAATGAGTAGAAGACATCCTTATAATTCCAAACTTCATTTACTTGCCATGTTGAAGCTTTTCATGCCATGAATTTAAAATATATACCTGATATTGGAAGCAAAAGAAAATGATGATGAGAATCAGCAGCAGTAATAACAGTACAATAGCAACAACTGCCCAGCAACAGTAACAACCCAGTAACAGACCGGTGGAGTAGTAATCCCAAAAACAAAAGCTTTAAGCTTTAAATGAAACAACAACCATTAATACTAATTTCAAACAAAGAAAGAAAGCAGTAGATTTTTTTTTAGTTTTATTTTATTTTGAAAGCTTAAATATTTTTTGGAATTTTTCTCTCTTCTATTCTCTGTCCGTTTTTTCTCTCTATCTGTGTGTGTATTTTTTTTCGTATCTCTCTCCCTATTTCTGTTCTTGTCTTGTGTTCAAGATTTCATATATATAATCTCATCCCATAAATCTTTTAATCAATTAAATCAATACTTTTTCTCTACCCAACCCATTATCTTTCCACTCATCCCCATTACATTAAATAAACATATCACACCACCCCATTATATTTTGTCCCCCATGCTTCATTTAAAATAATGCAAGATTCCCCCTTTAAATTAAATCTTGTCCCCCCTTTATATTAAACAACTATATCACAACCCACCCCATTTCATTTTGTCCCCCATGCTTCAAATAAACAATTTCAAAATGTACAATTCCTAAACTACCCCTCACGACCTTACTGAAATTACCAAACTACCCCTGAACGTACTACAAATTTACCAAACTACCCATCAGCTATAACACATCAATTAATCAAACTTAACCAAAATATAGACAATATGATCAATTTCTAACAATGTTCAAACAACAATATGAACACGGATGAACATCATAACAACAATATCACATGAACACGATTTTAACAATATTTCAACAACAAATCACATGAACACAAATTGAACAACAAAGAACAACTAAAATTTGATTGAACAATATTTTAGCAACAAACAATCCTATTTTCGGATTCAACAACTACAACAAACAAGTATATTTAGATTTCTAACTTCAATCATATTGAACTTAAAATCAATTCTAACAACATTACAACCAACAATTCCTATATTAAACTTTATGAGATAAATTCAAGAAATAATCACAAATGGTAAACAAGAAATCAAGCTATACAAATTTCGGATTCAAGAACAAACAAACATAATATGAACATGAATTAAATCTAAAAATAAAAACGATGGATTCAAATGATTAAAACCAACATACTTCCCTTATTACAACTAAATTCTTTAGACAAATAACAAGATCGACGAAGAAACAATTATGAACTTAAACTTGAACTTAACAATATTAACAATTTCTAACAATACATAAACACATGAAACAAATTGAAGAAATAGTTAATTAAATTTCAATTTGAATCTAACAAACATCAAACTAACAAATATTCACTTAAACAATAATACAAACATGAAATGAATATGAAAACAACTAATTAAACTTCTATTTTGAAATCTGAAAATTAATTTAACAAACAACATGAACATGAACAAAACCAAAAATCAAATATCTAAGCATAGACATGAACAAAACAAACATTCGCCGATTTTAGATTCGAAAAATATCAAAACAAAATACGGACAAACATAAAACTCAAAATCTACTAACCGGATCGAACGACATACGTACGGACTGTTTTGACGACCCAAGCATCGAGCGAATGACGATGAACTTGGATGGAAACAATCTGTCCGGAAACGAATCTCGCACCAAGATAACTTGACGCCGAAGACGACCACGAATGGACGACCAAAGAAGGTGGTTGTTTGGCATCGTTTAAAAACGAAAAATGGCAGCCCGTCACAAGCAGAAGGCAGCAGCAGCTCGATTAGCGAAGAAGACGCATCTACGGCAGCCATGGATGGAGGTCGAAGCTCGAGCTTTGACGAAGAACGGAGAAGATGAAAGCAACCACCATGGATGACGATGGCAGAAGCTGTGACGGGCAGTCGCGGGGAGCTTGGTGTTGAAGATGATGAGCGCGATGCAGCAGCTCGGAGACAGAAGTAGTCGCGGAAATCTCAACTGTGAGCTTTCATGGTGGAGCTCGACGGATTGGTTGTTGGTTCGGTCGCGTTTGGAGGTCGTTTGGTTGAGCCGGGGTCGTGAGGGTGACGTGCGTGTGTGTGTGTGACGTTGGGCAGCCATGGTTGAGCTTTGAGGGGGAAGCCATGGATGACCTTGGAGAAACTTGAGGAAGAAGAAGAAGATAGGAGGGGGGCGGATGACTTCTTAGTCTTTTTAGGGTTTTTTCTTCTTTTTTCTTTTGTTTTGTGTTGTAAAATGTAAGACAAAGGGGTTTGGGTCTTTTGGATTATGGACTGGGTCGACCCAGTTCGAAATGGACTGGGTCGTAGGGAAGATTGGGCCATTTTTTGGGCCGGTGGCTTGAAATCGAAGAAGAGGCCCAATTCCGACTTTCTTTATATTTTCGCTCTCTTTTCTTCTTTTATTTCTCTAAAACTAAATTATAAAAAATACTTAAACTATTATTAAGAACTAAATTAAGTTATAAAAGTGCAAATTAACTCCCAATAACAATTAACGCACAATTAAGTAATAATTAAGCATAAAATTGTATATTTGGACATTAAATGCTAAAAATGCAAACGATGCCTATTTTTGTAATTTTTAATTTTTGTAAAACAAATTTAATTACTAACAATTGTAGAATTAAATCCTACATGCAAAATGCGACATATTTTTGTATTTTTTATTAATTTAGCAAATAAACACGCACAGACAAATACAAATAATTATTCAAAATATCACAAAATTGCACACCAAAGAAAAATCATTTTATTTTTGAATTTTTTGGGAGTAATTCTCATATTGGGCAAAAATCACGTGCTTACAACAGCAGCAACCAGGAATTCAAACAGCAACCATCACAGTTCAAGACTAATTTTGACCCAGAATCAACTCGACCACAGCCCAGAACAAGTTGCAAAACCAATAGAAACGACAAATATCAAACCGAACAGACTCAATAGAGTTTGAATTAAACCAAAACTTGATCAGTAGGCTACTGAACCGTTTCAGCAATGAGAATCACTGTCCAGAATTCGACTTACACCTATGAATGCAATGAAACAATATATTTTTGGTTTTCTGTTCTTAAACTCTCCAGAACTCTAAAAAAAGATGAATGCCTTAGATTTTAAAATGTTGTCTGAGACTGCCTCTTCAAAGAACTCTCAAAACTCTCTCACTCCCCTCCTCCAGAACTGATTTTTAAGACTTCTGTTTTTACCCCAGGTCTGAAAAACTCTCCTCTTATTTCTTTTGAACTTCTATATCTCTCCCTTCTCAATCTATCAGAATTCCCCCATTCTAAGGTCTGCCCTATATTTTATACCCTAAGACAGACCCTTTTTCCAGCCTGTTTTAACACTTAGATCATTAAGAAATGTATCTCTTCTATCATATTCCCTGACAGCCACTACCAAGTGTCTAATTTCATTATTTAATTCAAAGGTGTATGGGCAATGCTATATTTTAATCAATTCCTTTTAAGCCTCCCATGCCATTATGTTTTGTTCCCCATTAACACTAAACAAATGCATTAGTTTAATGTTACATTAGTACTTACTGGACAGAACACTTAAACTAACCATTTTGAAACTTTTAAGTCCCAAATTATCCCCTGAAACCCCTGTGATTACTATGCTAACCCAAGTTATGACCAATTCAACTAATCATTAACTACACTGATTCCTAATTCAATTATCTAAATGAACTGAATTTAAACTCTAAACACCTCAACTATAACCAATCCAGCCTATCAAATGCCTAAAAACTGAGTGACTAAAGCTGAATTCTAATCAGAACAAATGACCTGAATTTAAATCAAAATCATATTAACACCACACAGAACCCAACAGAATCATTGAAGCTGAAGCTGAAATTGAATAAAAATCACGTTGATACAGGGATTAAGCTAACACAATTCTAAGTCAAACCTATACAAAATGCAGGATCACTGTCAGTATATTGATAATGAGACCTGAAGCTAAGTGTCTAAGGATCAGTACATACAACACTCGACATCAAACCATTTGACGAAAGCTACTGGTCTACAAACGAGAATGAATTAATCGATGAAACTATTTATAACATAGGTTAATCAACATAAGCAAACTGGACCAAGAAAAAGGTCCGAAAGAGGAGGAAGAATTACTTGACAAAAATGATGAATTACAACGAAACCTAATTAGGCAAACAATAATCGATTGAACTACTCAAACGAACATTGGAGTATTTAATCTAACCAGAATCAGAGAAAGAGGTGGAATATTTACTGGATTAAGAATTAACTTAAACTGAAAACCTAAAGCAGCGACTAATTACAACTCAAACAGACAAATAAACATATAGAAAAAAGAAAAAAAGAAGCTAAGAAGAACTCACTGCTCTTTTCTCGGACCCCACCAACGTGCCCTTTCGAACTTGAGTTCCAGTTAGTATTATACGTCTATTTCGTCAGAAACAGGCTTATAATACTAACTAGAACCCCTTTAACCCTGATAGCTTCGAAACATTCTCGAACCGTTGAACCCTAGATCCGCCATTCGATGAGTTTTACTCGGATTCGAGCCAATTTGTCTAGGGATTAGTGACGAGGAGGTCAAGGGGATTATTAGGTGTGATTTTGGGGGTAAGTGGACAGGCTAGGGTTTGGGACGGGGATCTTCGATCGAAGATTCGAGAAGTTATAGGATGATTCGATGGATAAGGGTTAGGGATCCGGAATGGGGAGGTCGAGGGGAATCAGTAGTGTAAAGATGGGGTCGTTTGGACCACCAGAACCGCCGTGAGGCGATTTCCGGTGGGCGGAGCACGGTGGTAAGGGTGGTGTGTGTTTTGGTTTATGAAGAGATGAGTGGGGATAGGGGTGTTCTGAGGTAGGGGTGAGGTTTTAGGGCATATGAAATTGGTGAATTAATTTGGGCCGTTGGATAATTGGAAACCAATGGCTCAGATTAATTCATAAGACAAAACGGGGTCGTTTGTAGTAGTACTGGGGCGGCCCGGGTATTGGAGTGACGGGTCGGGGTCGGGTTGGGTCAAGGTTTTGGGAGCGTTTGATCAAGTTACTTTCAATGGTCCAGATTGAAACGCCTGAAACGACGTCGTTTGGTGGAGGCTGGAGACGGGTCTGGGCTAGTTGGGCCAGTTTTGAACGGGTTTGGACGGTTTTCTGATGTGTTTGGACTGGGGATTTTTGGCCCCGATCTTGTTTCCTCTCTTTTATTAATTCTCTCTTTTTTTCTTTTCTTTTCTTCCTTTTCTTTCAAAAATTAGGACTTAAAAATCCTAAATTAAGCTATAAAAACCCAAATTACCTTAAAATACTTATTATCTCTAAATAATAATTATAACACATAACTAATACCAAATTAAAAGAAAATCGCAAAAATTGGAGATTAAATGCTAAAAAAATGCCAAGTACATATTTTTTGTGATTTTGATTCTCGCAAATCCAAATATTGTTTAATTAATTCCTAATTGTAAATTAGCTCCTATATGCACAAGAAACACATATATTTTTTGTATTTTGCATTAATTAAATTAGAATAAACATTCACAAACGAAATACAAATAATTATCCAAAAAATGTCACGCGAATTCTCAAAATTGCTCACAAAGGAAAATTATTTTATTTTGAATTTTTGGGAGCAGTTCTCATAGGGCAAAAATCACGTGCTCACAGCTGCCCCTTTTTGTCCGAAAACACTAGGGGTTTTCGTGCAAAGATAAAGTGAGCGGATACGAGCGATTTTTGCCCGTTGGAATACTCCATGTGAAGAATATTTTTGAAAGAGAGTTGACCGAACCTCTGCTTCGAAGGTTTCCTATATATCCCTGGCTAAAAGGGAATCAGGTCAATGTAGTTCGGGAAGTTTTGGTAGCTGAGACTACCATGGAGCTGTGGATTTACTGTTACTGCTGTTGTTGCTGCTGCCGCTACTTACTTACCTCCTTATTACACCATGCTAAAAGAAAACAAGAAGCTAGACTAAACTGTAGTCTATGAATTACAAAATCTTATCTAGATCTTCAGACTTGCTTTTGTGTCTCTTGTTGCTTTGATGTCTTGCTGACTGGTGCTTCCTATGATGTTTCTTTCTTTCTGTCTTGACTCGTAGTCTTCTCTTGATTGCCGAATTTGAACTGCTTATTTCCTTTTTTAAGCTTCGAATTATTTTTCCTTCGAAGCTTGAACTGCCTTCTTCTGACTAGTGTTGCCTTCCTTCCGACTTCAGAACTTTAATTTATGCTGGGGATTTTTGTTGTAACCCTTCGCTTTACTGACTTCAAACTTCAATGTATTCCTCTGTTATACGGGCGGGCTCCCAACTTCAAGACTTGAAAATAAAACGCCCTTCCTCTCTTCAGGCGGGCTCCTTACTTCAACAACAACTTAAAAATAAAACGTCATTCCTCTCTTCAGGCGGGCTCCTGACTTCAACAACAACTTAAAAATAAAATGTCATTCCTCTCTTCAGGAGGGCTCCTGACTTCAACATCAACTTCGAAAATAAAACGCCATTCCTCTCTTTAGGAAGGCTCTTGACTTCAACAACAACTTAGAAAATAAAACGTCATTCCCCTCTTCAGGCGGGCTCCTGACTTCAACAACAACTTTGAAAATAAAACGCCATTCCTCTCTTCAGGCGGGCTCCTGACTTCAACAACAACTTAAAAGTAAAACGTCATTCCTCTCTTCAGGCGGGCTCCTGACTTCAAGACTTGAAAATAAAATGACCTTTCTCTCTTCAGGCGGGCTCCTGACTTCAACAACAACTTAAAAATAAAACGCCATTCCTCTCTTCAGGCGGCCTCCTGACTTCAACATCAACTTCGAAAATAAAACGACATTCCTCTCTTCAGGCGGGCTCTTGACTTCAACAACAACTTAGAAAATAAAATGCCATTCCTCTCTTCAGGCGGGCTCCTGACTTCAACAACAACTTCGAAAATAAAACGTCATTCCTCTCTTCAGGCGGGCTCCTGACTTCAACAACACTTCGAAAATAAAACGCCATTCCTCTCTTCAGGCGGGCTCCTAACTTCAACAACAACTTAAAAATAAAATGCCATTCCTCTCTTCAGGCGGGATCCTGACTTCAACAACAACTTCGAAAATAAAACGTCATTCCTCTCTTCAGGCGGGCTCCTGACTTCAACAACAACTTAGAACTGCATTCGTATTGCCATTGTTCCCTCTTGCCTCCTGAACCATTTTCCTTCTAACTTGAATTATCTTTCTTCAGAACTGCTTCCCTCAAAACTTGTATTGTCTTCCTTCTTCTAAACTACTTCCCTCAAAACTGGTGTTTCATTCCTCCGCAAACTGCTGGGGATAACACTTTTTTTCAAAACATGTTATCTTCCTCCTTCAAAGACTATTTCCCTTAAGACTTGTGTTATCTTCCTTCTTCCTCAAGTGGGTACTTGACTTCAGGAAAATTTTCAAAAATGAACAAAAATATTTCTGCCCCAATTCGATAACTTTCCTTATATCATACCTTTCCGTCATCAATAGCATTTCCTGTCCCTATTTCAAATCAAAGAAAGAATTTGGTCAGTTTAAAACATGGTGGTTGGTTGTGATACTCCTACTGGGGATAGTTTTCCCTTATGCTATGTGTTGTCGGACCATCTTGAAACTTGGTTGATTCCTTCCGACCTTCTTGATGATTCCTTATTCACAAACCTCTCAACCATCTTCCCAATCTCCTTATCTGACCCCATGTATTTTTCATGACAGCTGAATTTACTTGAAGATCTTGCATGTTTATTGATTAACCACTTTCTCCATCATCTGTATTACTGAAATACCTTTTTCCCGTGCAGACCCAATATCTTCTTTTGTGGTACTGTTCGTGAACTGGCATTTCCCCAACCTTTGAGTCTCCTATGAATTTCCAAATTATGTCCATCACTTTCCGCGTTGTTCTTTCTTGATTTTTCAGCTGGCCTTGGCCTTATAACCTTCGATTTCTGTTGGGGATATCCTTCTTGACATTGGTCCACCCTTTTTTCAATCTCATCATCGAATATACCCTTAGTTCAATCCCCTTGGCCCTCCTTTTGTTGCACTGTCCCTGAATTGATATGGACCAATCTTGGGTATTTTGCGCGAACCTCAAAGCATGTCGACTATTACCAGCTCATTGCGCTTGTTCTTTCCTGACTTATACCACTTTGATGTACTAGTCAGATCTCGTCTTGCATAATTGGAAAGCTGATGGCAAATTTTGAAATCATTTCTCACTTGTTCTGACCAAAGAGAATCAAGAAGAGGAAATGAGAAAGGTAAAAGGAACGGAGTAAAAGACAAAAGAAAGAGATGACTCCTAACAAGAAAACTACAAAGTAAAACCTATCAGATGTGGATACCAACTCTATTGGCCATGACATGCACACGTGGCCTATCCTCCGTCGTTAATCGCCTTTCACAATCTTCGTTTGGTGCTTTCCTATCTGATTCTCAATCTTTATTCGACTTGTAATGCCCGAAGGGTTTTCACTATCAAGCCTCTCTCATTTGGTTTTTCTCTCAACTTATAGCCGCCTCAAGGTGCCCGTGAAGGTTTTCACCGATAAGACTCTCTCATTTTATTACTTTTCTGCCGGGGATCAGAGTGTTATTCTCAACTTCCATTTGCATGACTTGGCATCTTTCGAAGACTGGTCAAAAGGTCTTTCTTTGGACCATAACGTGGGATTTTGGATAGGGCTAGAAAAAAAAGGGTATTAGCGGCTCAAAACGAATCAATTTGGGTTCAAAATTTACAACCTTCGGAACTACATTTCTTTACATCAAACACAACTTCTGCCCCAGTTTATTGCTTAGGGATTTTGATTTTTTTGTTACACTATGACCGAGTCGTGAAGCGCCTATGTATCCTCTTTGAGGAATCAGGTCAGATGTAGTTCCCAATTCCTTTTTTGTTTTCCTTTTCACTTATTTATTATTTTCTTTTCTTTTCTTTTTTCTTTCTCCTTTCTCTTTTGTTGTTTTGTTGTTTCTGTTGTTTTCTTTTCCTTATTCTTTTTCTTTTTCTTTATCTTCCATGCTCGTGTTTTCTAATCTTTGCTACCGATTCCGAACGAGGGGTATGAAAGAAAACCAATAAGGCTCAAAGGGTTAACGAAGGATAAAGTATTTAGATAGAAGAATAAAGTGCCTTCGTCATTCCAATCTTCAAAACATACCGAGCACAAACAACACATTTAAACATTCGCCACATCTTTTGATTGTGCCAGACTTGATAACAATATCCATACATTCGCCTTTTCATTTGTCATTTTTAAAGCACCGTTGGGCAACATTCTCACTTTCGTTACCATGAACGACCCCCTTTCCAATATGGCTAACTTGCTTTTATGGTTTTCTTTATGTTTTACTTGCCCCAGTTTCACGTGGCTCGAGCTTCAAATGACCTCAAGTTGTTCCTATTTCCCTTAAGTGTCCTGATCATCTCCCAATGGCTCTATAATTAACTTATAAGATTAGGCCTACACTGTGCGCGCATGTCATGTCACTAGAATCGACGTTTGAACAAAAGAAAACACAAAAGGATAAAAAAGAACTAAACAAAGAAGATGACTAGAGGTAACAAAAGACCAGAATTTGCATTAGACAATCGGTGAAACGGTTCGCACAACAAGACAAGTAAAGCAACTAGAGTACAATCTTGGAACAAACCTGAAACAAACCTGGACAAAACTAAGTAAACCGCTATAACAAAATGGAAGGATAAGAGGGTTTGACACAAGACAATATCCGTATCACAACCCTAGAATAACCCGGATAACATAAATGACAACAAAATAAACCACCAAAAGCCCCATTCCGGCTGACCAAGGAATGGAGCGTCTTCCCAATTACCAAGCATGGCATCTTAGCCACTGAGCTTCGCATCGAGACTACTATCCGCTTCAACATGTTCAACTTTAGTCAATATCCCAAGAGGGTTCACATGCTTTTTATTACTGTCGTCGATCGTAATCACTCTTTCATGAATCATTCTTTTTATTTCCCTTTTCAACGAATGACAACTCTCAATGCTATGCCCTGGGACATTGGAGTGGTATGCGCATCGTGTAGTAGGATCAAAGCTTCTTGCACGTGGATCTGGAGTATATCCGAGGAGCGGCTCAATCAGGCTAGCATGCTTTAGCCTTTCAAACAGACTTGCATAAGATTCTCCGATAGAGGTGAGAGCCTTTTCTCGTTTCAGCAACCTCTCGTTCCTAAATGCCTGATTTGGCCTAAAACCTGATCCAGGGGGTTTCTGGTGTGCTCGTGGGGGTGGATAGTCACTTTGGGGAGCTGGGTACTTGGAAAGTGAAGCATGCCTTTGGGAGTCCCATGGAGATAAGTAGCGTTGGGGAGGGGAGTAGCATTGGAAAAACATAGTTGGACGACGAGTGATGGAGCTACTCGGGTGGCTGGGAAATCTGTCATAAGTGGGTAGATATGGAGAGTATGGAGGATTATCCGTTATTGTGTTAGGTGTTTGGGTAAGGATAGAGCTCAAGAAGCTAGGCGGTGGCGGGGGTGGTGCTTTCCCAGTCATCCATGCCCGATACATGTCTACCACATGCTGTCTCAACGTTTTTACCTCTTCTACCAACCCGTAGTCCTGTTCAACCAGCTGTTTTCGGGCATCGGTACCAAACCACTCAGTTCTGTTGTTCTCTGCCATTGTCTTTTGCCTTTGTGTTGCAAGGAAGCATTACGTTAGAACCACAACCAACCACCTTTTTGGAAATATAATCGAGAATAAAATGGGAGCAACCTGTTAGCGTTAGGGTTTTCAACAGATAAGAAAACACACATTGAGGATGCAATGCAACTAGGCAATTAACCCTTTCTATCATGCATTTGCTTCAGTTACGTGCGTCATTCCGGCTTCTTATAATTGTGCTCCTTTTGAACGCCTCCCAATCCTTCCTTTATTTTCTTTGTTTTCTCATTTTTCTCTTTTCTATATGTATATATTTTTTCTTTTTGATGGTGGTCGAATCTTATGTGGATTGCCTACGTATCATGTCCCCGCATGAATTAGACCGTGCGTAGTTCTCACAGATAAGTGTGCAAATAAATAAAATATTTTTGGGATTTTTAGCTTTTATAAAATAGATGCTTCGATTACACAGACTCAATATCAACAAATTTAAAAAGACAAACAGACTCTGACGCAAAGACGACCAACAGACTCCGAAATCAAGATATCACACTCTAAAGAAATGCAGACTCGGAACAGAAAGAAAATGCAAACCCAACATGACTCACAAACTCTAACAGAAAAGTAAATATAGATTCAAACGGAAAATTATGAGTACATCAATGTTCCTGGTGTCCGTGGGACATCGTTCGGTCTCGTCACGAGCCTATGTGCAATATCCCTTTGAAGTCAGTCCAAATTGTTCATTATTAGATTAACAAAGGTCATCACTGCTGCAAAGAATGTAGTGCGAGTCATATCCTCACAAATGTGGCACTTCATAACGATGTAGTCAGCGATGTTTCTAATTCTCTCTCTTATGATGCCTTTCTCCTGAAGCAACCGCCCTATTTGCTGATTACGAGCTTCTAACACTCGAGAGTCCTGCAGGTGTTGATTTTGCAACTGCTGCATTTCTTCCTCTATCCAAGCCACCAGTTCATAACAACCTTCCCTATTAGCTTTGAAATCTTGAGCCTGCTTGACTGCCTCATTCTTGAGAGTGGCTATCCTTCTTCTTAGGATAGTGATGGTCCCTTCATAAAACTGTGCTTGCTCTTCTGCCTTCTTTATCCATTTCGCCTGGATTCTCGCTAGACCAGCTTCAGATGTTTCTAGGTTTTTTGATACTCGAGGGCTTTCTTCTTCAGACCGTTTATGAGCCTTTTATCAGCTCGGCTTCTCTCCGGGTTTCTTTTCGATTTCTGGATTTGAGCTTTGAGGACTTCATTTTCCCGAGCTAGTTTTTTCTTTTCTCCCTTGTTCGCAGCGGCTTGAACACCATTTTCAAACTGAAGCTCTATGACTTGCTTCTCCAATCTGCCTATTGCGGCTCTATACTCATGTTCTTTAGTCAACCAATCCTATTGTCCTTGCGACGCCTCGACGAACTCTTGGAGATGGGGTCTTTTGGCTGGCCTCCCAAAGTCGATTTCTCTCCTATACCAAGCAAGGTATCCCGGCGAAACTTCACCTTTGGAATGATCATGTACACACGTATTTGCCATTAAGTATTGACACTCGCTCCAAATTTGGCGGACTGCTGCTTCATGAAATTGTCCGTTGGGCCCGAACTCGACTATTTGGCCACTAAGATCTTCATCTTTCGGAACTATTTGGCATCTCCCCAACTTCCTCAATACTCGATACGGGGCATAGGGCTGAATACTCCTGAGTCCCATCAAAAGGAAATGGGGTCCAGTGGCTGGCATATATATTATTTCATCCACAGGAAACCACCCAAATGTCCATTCTATTTGGCTTGCAGTGACAGAACGGAGGCGCGCTGCCCACTCTGTGACCCGTTCAGGTAAGCTGATTCCGTCAACCCTCGTAGGAAATTCCTCTGTGCACGTTTTCTCCGTCGACCCATAACTCATAAATTGATGACGACGACATAGGTGTTCGATCATCCCCATTTGCTGCAACACGTTGCACCCCTCAAAAAAGTTTCCCTCGGCTTTGCAGGTTGTGAGAGCGCGGAAGATTTCAGCTACTATCATGGGTGCGAGGGTGTTGTTGGCTTGAGTAAGTAAAGTGCTGACAACCCCAGATACTTGTATGTCAATGTTCCCGTATTTTCTAGGAAACACCAGGAGTCCCAAAAAGGCTACCACGAATGCAAAACACCTATGTTCTTCCCACTTAAGGCGGTTTCCTTTGCTACAGATTTAGTTTTCCGGCTTGTTGAACCCCCCTTATGTGGCCATATCTGTTGTATATAAACCGCAGAGTACAAAAACCAGCTGTCAAGTCTGGGTTGTGGACCCCCCTGCTTATTTTTAAAGAGTCTAGGAACCTATGTACGGGAACGGCCCTTGGAGCAATCAGGTACTGGTGTCTCAGAGGAACCTTGGGACCCCCGATGTATCCGGCTATTTCTTCCAATGTTGGGGTAAGTTCAAAATCTGAGAAGTGGAATACGTTGTGTGTCGGGTCCCAGAATGTGACCAAGGCCTTTATGATATCCCCCCTAGGATTAATCTTCAGCAACCCAGTGAGGCCTCCCAGGTATAGATTGACTGTGTCGCGCCCTGATTCGCCCAAGTCAGCCCACCACATGTGCAACTCCAAAGGGATCTTGTTCACAATTGTTACGTGTAAACTTTGACTTGTGCTCATTCTGCACATTTATTAGGGTGGTTAAGCAAAAATCACGATTCCATTGACTCAAAGATAACATGGACACTAGTCTCTTTTTTTTTTCATTTAAAATAAGACCCGATTTTGCCAATACGGCCTTTCAGCATCTCGGGGTCGAAGATTTTAAGGCTGTGTCGGCTAACCGGTGAAAGCCTAAAAATGACCACAGGCGACTGTTCTTGAAAAAATAGCCTTCCGGTGCCCTTTTAAGGACATTCGGCTATTTCTAGCAAGAATGGCATCACCCTAATTATTTTCAAATAAAATTTTTGTTCTCTTGGCTAATTTCGCAAAAGTGAAGTTGGACCCGATGGGGGTTGCCTACGTATCTCACACCCTGTGAGAATCAAACTGGCGTAGTTCGGGCAGATAAAACAAACTTCTTTTGAAAACGAGACTCTTTTTCATTGGCAAATAAAACTATTTTTTCCTAAACAAAACCTTTTTTTTTCTTTTTCTCTCTCTTTTTTTCTTTTCTTTTTTTCATTTTCTCAAAAATTTGGCAGAGTTTCGACACTATTTGGACATTGGTTTTTTTCAAAACAGGCGATTAACTCTTTTTAACCCTCGTACCTCTATCTCTCTTTCCTCAAAATATTCAAAAGCCGGTCAGCATGCAAGTCTGAAACAAACAAATGCACAAGTAGCAAGTAAGATGCATCAGGATGGTCTTTTGTCATTTTTGGTACACCTGTCCTAGACAGACCCAACCCCTGTGTTGAGCCTCCAAAGTCAAATGCACGTGATGCAAACAAACGTTCCTACTAGGGATCCGGCATGAAGCTGAGTTATTCTAGGTTCATAACCTGGGTATTTGTTCTAGACTGTGTACCCGAGCGGACAACTCGAGTCGAGGAGGGGGCTACGTACCGGGAACCAAAAGGTCATCCGGCTTAGTAACTTGACCGAGCCTCTTTCTTATTTCAAGGTATGACACTAACAGAATAGGGAGTCTCGACCAGCGAGCACATCCCCGAAGATGAGAAGAGAAGGGTTTCGTAACAGTTTATATACAGTTCAGATAATATCAAAGCGGTAAAAGCATCACTTAGCACGTTAGGCCCAAACATGTAACAAAATCAGATAAAGCGAAATATAACAATTTATCTAAGCTCGAATTCTGAACCCTGAACCAGAAGTTCTGGGTTCTTGTCCCCAGCAGAGTCGCCAGAGCTGTCACACCTCCTTTTTACCTACACCCCCGTAAAGGGGCGTAAAGGGAGTTTTCCCAATTGAAGGACAATCGAAACGGGATTTATTTATTTAATTCAGAGTCGCCACTTGGGAGATTTATGGTGTCCCAAGTCACCGGTTGAATCCCGAATCGAGGAAAAGATTGACTCTGTATTACAGTTCGTGAACCAGAAATCCGGGTAAGGAACTCTGTTAACCCGGGAGAAGGTGTTAGGCATTCCCGAGTTCCGTGGTTCTAGCACGGTCGCTCAACTGTCATATTCGGCTTATCTATCTGATTTTAATACATGTTGAACCTATGTGCAAATTTTAACTTCAACCACTTTTTATCTATTTTTTAAGGAAAATTGCAACGTTATTAAAGCAAGTGTTGAACAACGTCACATAAATGCACCCGCGATTTTTGACATATTTTAACATCGTTAAGATTTGGATTTGGGTCACATAAATGCGCACCCGAGTTTAGGAAGGTAACATTATTAAAATACGCGCCTACAGAGATTAGCGCGTTATTACTTTGGGGGAAAACCGTGAAATTCATTAAATGGCCCGTCCCAAAATCTAAGTATTTTTATATATACATTTAATGAGGGCCCCCTAGTTTATTTGTTTGCTTAGCGAGGCTCATCTCATTTTTTATTATTCAAAAGGCAAACCTAAAAGCTATGGTGATTTTCCTATTTTTACTTGTCTCTAATAATAAAAATAAAACCTAACTAATTATTATATTTTAAGAAATACTGCATCTAGATCTACAAACTCCAAACAGTCTACGTGAAGGAATCATAATCCAGGCCCAGCACAAACAGGACCAATCGCAGACATGGGTCCAGGCCCCAAACGGATATGCATGTCAGACCCAGGCCCGGGCCATTTATTTCGGCCCTGAAGCTTACACTTTATGCAAAGGGGCTGTCGAGCCCCAGCCGTTAAATTAAACAACGCTTCAGTTCAATGTGCACAAGTGTTCACTGAAAGTTTTAAATCATCAAGTTTAATGAACTAGCTCAACGAAACGAACAATTATTCTGATTCAATACCCCAGCCCTTATGCTAACCAAAATTACCAACTCGAGTTCACGTATCTATCAGATTTAAAGCCGTTGTCCATGCTAGGAATTAACATGGACAATCATGAAAAAGCTTAACTTATTGAGGTGATTAGATATTATACCATGTTATTCGTACAATTAGTCATGTCTAATTTTACACCCGTTTGTGATCCCAGCACCCTAAATATGGAAGCTATAGCAATTGGCTATTACGATCCAGATTCACCTTCACATTAACGTCACAGTTAACTAAATTAACTACAGCAAATCCGAGTAGCTCATACAGTCTAGTACAGATTCATGGTCATATAATCAATAATCCACAGTCTCTCTAGTTTAATTACAAGACAAGTTTCAGAAATTACTAATGTGTATTTGAAATCTATAACTACAAGCTATACTAATAGTGAAATACATAAGCAAATTCATATGGTAGCAGTGCCTCGTCATTGGATTTCATAATCGTTTAGATACATCGAATGAAACTTCCAGGCATTAGAGACAACAAGGTACCTGGAAATATAATCGAGTAGAAGGAGGAGTTAGCAACAGAAGAGAAAACAGCAGCAACCAGGAATTCAAACAGCAACCATCACAGTTCAAGACCAATTTTGACCCAAAATCAACTCGACCACAGCCCAGAACAAGTTGCAAAACCAATAGCAACGGCAAATATCAAAACGAACAGACTCAATAGAGTTTGAATTAAACCAAAACTTGATCAGTAGGCTACTGAACCATTTCAGCAATGAGAATCACTATCCAGAATTCGACTTACACCTATGAATGCAATGAAACAATATATTTTTGGTTTTCTGTTTTTAAACTCTCCAGAACTCTAAAAAAAAGCTGAATGCCTTAGATTTTAAAATGCTGTCTGAGACTGCCTCTTCAAAGAACTCTCAAAACTCTCTCACTCTCCTCCTCCAGAACTGATTTTTAAGACTTCTGTTTTTACCCCAGGTCTGAAAAACTCTCCTCTTATTTCTTTTGAACTTCTATATCTCTCCCTTCTCAATCTATCAGAATTCCCCCATTCTAAGGTCTGCCCTGTATTTTATACCCTAAGACAGACCATTTTTCCAGCCTGTTTTAACACTTAGATCATTAAGAAATGTATCTCTTCCATCATATTCCCTGACAACCACTACTAAGTGTCTAATTTCATTATTTAATTCAAAGGTGTATGGGAAATGCTATATTTTAATCAATTCCTTTTAAGCCTCCCATGCCATTATGTTTTGTTCCCCACTAACACTAAACAAATGCATTAGTTTAATGTTACATTAGTACTTACTGGACAGAACACTTAAACTAACCATTTTGAAACTTTTAAGTCCCAAATTATCCCCTGAAACCCTTGTGATTACTATCCTAACCCTAGTTATGACCCATTCAACTAATCATTAACTACACTGATTCCTAATTCAATTATCTAAATGAATTGAATTTAAACTCTAAACACCTCAACTATAACCAATCCAGCCTATCAAATGCCTAACAACTGAATGACTAAAGCTGAATTCTAATCAGAACAAATGACCTGAATTTAAATCAAAATCATATTAACACCACACAGAACCCAACAAAATCATTGAAGCTGAAGCTGAAACTGAATCAAAATCACGTTGATACAGGGATTAAGCTAACACAATTCTAAGTCAAACCTATACAAAATGCAGGATCACTGTTAGTATAGTGACAATGAGACCTGAAGCTAAGTGTCTAAGGATCAGTACATACAACACTCGACATCAAACCATTGAAAGCTACTGGTCTACAAACGAGAATGAATTAATCGACAAAACTATTTATAACATATGTTAATCAACAGATGCAAACTGGACCAAGAAAAAGGCCCGAAAGAGGAGGAAGAATTACTTGACAAAAATGATGAATTACAACGAAACCTAATTAGGCAAACAATAATCGATTGAACTACTCAAACGAACATTGGAGTATTTAATCTAACCAGAATCAGAGAAAGAGGCGGAATATTTACTGGATTAAGAATTAACTTAAACTGAAAACCTAAAGCAGCGACTAATTACAACTCAAACAGACAAATAAACATATAGAAAAAGGAAAAGAAGAAGCTAAGAAGAACGCACTGCTCTTTTCTCGGACCCCACCAACATGCCCTTTCGAACTTGAGTTCTAGTTAGTATTATACGTCTATTTCGTCAAAAACGGGCTTATAATACTAACTAGAACCCCTTTAACCCTGATAGCTTCGAAAAATTCTCGAACTGTTGAACCCTAGATCCGCCATTCGACGAGTTTTACTCGGATTCGAGCCAATTTGGCTAGGGATTAGTGACGAGGAGGTCAAGGGGATTATTGGGTGTGATTTTGGGGTTAAGTGGACAGGCTAGGGTATGGGACGGGGATCTTCGATCGAAGATTCGAGAAGTTATAGGATGATTCGAGGGATAAGGGTTAGGGATTCAGAATGGGGAGGTCGAGGGGAATCAGTGGTGTAAAGATGGGGTCGTTTGGACCACCGGAACCGCCGTGAGGCTATTTTCGGTGGGCGGAGCACGATGGTAAGGGTGGTGTGTGTTTTGGTTTCTGAAGAGATGAGTGGGGAGGGGGGTGTTCTGAGGTAGGGGTGAGGTTTTAGGGTATATGAAATTGGCAAATTAATTTGGGCCGTTGGATAATTGGAAACCAATGGCTCAGATTAATTCATAAGACAAAACGGGGTCGTTTGTAGTAGTACTGGGGCGGCCCGGGTATTGGAGTGATGGGTCGGGGTCGGGTTGGGTCAAGGCTTTGGGACCGTTTGATCAAGTTAATTTCAACGGTCCAGATTGAAACGCCTGAAACGGCGTCGTTTGGTTGAGGCTGGAGACGGTTCTGGGCTAGTTGGGCCAGTTTCGAACGGGTTTGGACGGTTTTCTGATGGGTTTGGACTGGCTTTGTGTTTGTGCTGGGGATTTTTGGCCCAGATCTTGTTTCCTCTCTTTTATTAATTCTCTCTTTTTTTCTTTTCTTTTCTTCCTTTTCTTTCAAAAAATAGGACTTAAAAATCCTAAATTAAGCTATAAAAACCCAAATTACCTTAATATACTAATTATCTCTAAATAATAATTATCACACATAACTAATACCAAATTAAAAGAAAATCGCAAAAATTGGAGATTAAATGCTAAAAAAAATGCCAAGTACTTATTTTTTGTGATTTTCATTCTCGCAGATCCAAATATTGTTTAATTAATTCCTAATTGTATAATTAACTCCTAAATGCACAAGCAACACATATATTTTTGTATTTTTCATTAATTAAAATAGAATAAACATTCACAGACGAAATACTAATAATTATCCAAAAAATGTCACGCGAATTCTAAAAATTGCTCACAAAGGAAAATTATTTTATTTTGAATTTTTGGGAGCAGTTCTCATAGGGCAAAAATCACGTGCTCACACACCTAAAGGATTATGGCGCGTTAGGGAACCTAGAGTAATTAACTCTTGGGTTGGTTAGCATTACTAGAGATCAGGGTAAGGGCTCGAAATAACCTCGATGGGAAGGTGTTAGGCACCTCTCTTGGTCCATAACTGTGGGTCCCGACCTTACTTATATTTACAAATTAGTCCGTATAAACAAGTAAGTTGTAAAGCTCATTGAACAAGTCAAGTAATGAAATAAAGGTTTGAACAAATTACATAAACAAAGTTTTAAATAAGGAGAGGATTTGGGGTAAGAAGAGGTCCTAAGTTGTTTATCTTATAGGATCACCCCACGCAATGTTCGGTAAACACTCCTCAATGAGGGGCTACACGTGATATTAACGTGTAGTCATCATATCCCATGTTTACCCTTCCCATCCCCTTATTGGTCATGTAAACCGAGTGTTTGGTCATTGATTCCTATTGTGTGCTGCTACCCATCCCTTCTTAATAGTCCCGGAGGGAGTTGGGACCTCTACCTATAGTTAGTTCTAGACGTACCCCTAAGTTTTTAAAGGCAAAACTCTAAGGCGACAGTCAAAAAGCATATAGGACTTTCACATAATGAGAGCAAGTAAAAGGCTCATAGTTTCCTCCGCAAACAAGCATGCATGCAGCACGACTCAACCACAAGTAAGGTCTTTAGTAATCAAAGTCCTAAAGCATAATTTCTAAGTGATTATGCATAAATAAGCCACTTTCAGATATAGAAGTCATAACATTATTAGCTGCCTAGGACCTCCTCTTTAAAAGCTTATTAGAATTCAGAGACGTCGAGTGACAGAAACAACTTCAGAGAAATGCAAGTTTTGAAAATGCCCTAAGGCTTGCCTATATGCAGAACTATGTCTATGTAAATGCAGAAAAAGACAAGTTTTCGTAATAGAACCTTTTCAATACCTATAGGCAGAATATCTAACGGGATTAAAGCAATTATGAAAGGACCAATTTTAGAGAGTTATCGCTTGACAAGGCCAGTTTTAAGAAGTAAACTAGGTGAAATAAAAATTGACTCATTAGGCTAATTAGATTATCAGACATAATTGCGAGTAGAAGTCCCTATTGGTATGGTATCTAGGCGTGTTATTGGTTTTAGGCAATTTGCAGTAACTTATTGAATCAGAATTATGTCCTATAGGCATGGTATCTATATTTGAATTGATTTAAAACATGATGGCTTGGAACCTGGAAACATGATTTTTAACATGACAAATGCAGGATTTATGAACATGGTTTATATCTAATGCAAATGACATTAAAAGTGAAAACCTATAGACATGATGTTTATTATTCAAAATGAAATCAGATTCAACAAGAGTCACACCCTATGAACATGTTTTCTATTGAGTAAAGCAGGCAGATTTGAAAGTAAAATCCTAAGAGCAGGATTTCTACCCATATTACCCCACAAATTATACATCTACCCACCCCTTTTACTAAGTTACCCCGAATATCTGTTTACAAAATATTACAGCCCAACAAATGAATTACATAAATGAAATAGAAAACTAAGAAGCTATTCTATAGGGAGCCTGCAATCAGGCCCAAGTTTTCCAAAGCCTCCAATGGTCTTTCAAACCTCATTTCCATAGACAAATCAGGGTCTAGGTGCATCAAAGTTCCCTAAGGGTCTCAAGGACACCGGGAAATGCTTACACCTAGAATTAGTAGCCAAGCATTGAACCGGTGCAGCGTGGAAAGCCAGCCGCAGTATGCCAGAGTTCCAAGGGTTCTCAAGAGGATCCCAAGGCAGTACACATACTAAAGGGGGCAGAACTTATTAACTAAGAGTAGAGTGAAAGTGCATGACATATGATTGAAAGAAGTTTATTAAAGATTGTACTTAAAGGTCTATTTTGAAAGCAATTAGTAAAGCAATAGAGGTTGTTTTAAAGAGGTTAGAGTAGTAAACAGAGTTCAAACACTTCAGGATAAGACCACACACAACAAGTTCACAAAATCTAAATGTATTCAATAATCACACAAGGGTTAAGGGGTTTGGGGATACACAGACATTGCCTGCAGACACATGACCCCAGCAGGAGTATTAGGACTGATATGGACATGCTCAGAGATAGCTTGACACTGGAATAATCACAAACCAGTCATGAGGAACATAAACACTTAGAGGGGAATAGGGATTTGGGATTCACAAAATGGTAAGTGCACAGTAGGTAAAGGAAAACAATTGTCCAGACATGCTTGAATCACACAAGGGAATACATGAGCTTAAAGGGAGGGGAGTCATACTAGCATGTTTAACTACAAACTCCACAACAAAACCATAAGTAAAAGCAGTCTAGAAATAAAAAAACTGAAACAAGAAAAGAAACATCTTGTTGTTATGGCTGTAAATTAAACTAGGACATACCAGTGAAGATACAAGTAAGCAGAATGAAAGAACCAAAGAACATAGATGATTAGCCTTGGCTTGCAGCCGACTAATAGTAATAGAATAACAGAGATATTTTAAATAAGAGAGGGGTTTTTTGGAAGCCAAGCGTGTGTCTTGCTTGTGAAAACTTAGAGAATTTATAGTTGAAAGTAGGTAGTAGAATAAGGTAAAAATCATAGTAGTACACTAATTTAAGAAATCAGAATCAATCAATTAGAGAATCAAGGAAGTACTTCCTTAAGTTAAGGGAATCAAGGTCAAACGGGAAAATTTAGTACCATATAAGGAAGGAAGAGGAATAAGTGCATAGTTAAATAAGGAAAGTAGCTAGAGTTCAGTAGGCATAAAGTAGTCAATTAGGACCAAATCAGAAAGACCCAATTAAGGAAAGACTAAGTAAAACAAAGTACCATAGTAAATAAGGTAATAAAATCAGTTAATTCAAACAGACAAGTAGAATTCTAGGGCTTTGAAGGAAATTTTTTCAACACATAAATAGAGATGAATGAACATAAGTAGCAAACAAACAAGGTCAATTATACAGACAGAAAGAAATAAGAAATGAGCCAACACAGCCATATAGAGGTGATATAAGTAGGCTAGAGATTTAGCAAAACATATTCGAAGCATGGTGACCACGAGAAATTAACAAGACCAAGGCAAAGAAAACCATGCTAACACACAGAGCCAAGGCAAAGAGAATCATGCTAACACACGGAACCAAAGTGAAGAAATTCATGCTCACACAGAAAACAGAGCAAGAAAATCGTGCTAACATACAAAAACAAGTAAAGAAAATTATGCTGACACACAGAAACAAGTAAAGAAAATCATGCTAACACACAGAAACAAGTAGAAAACAAAATCTTTAAAAAATTAGGGTTTTTAGCATAGTCGAGTTAAAAAGCAGTAGAAACATGGAATCGGTCAAAATAAACAAGGGAAAAGGGTTTAATCATGAAGAAATCAGTTGAAATAGGTATAGAAAGAACTCCGAGAAAACCCTAGTTTTTCAAAGAAAGTAAAAACGGTTTAGAATAGAGGATCTTTCAGAAGAAAGCTCGAGAATAAGCAAATCATAGAAGGAAACAGACGTAAAGCATGAAAATAACATAGATCTGAGAGATCCAGAAGAGAGCTAGGGTTTCAAAAGGAAACCTAAGTAGAAATCGAAGGAACCTGTTGTAACTTCACATATCGTAACACACATGGTGTGATTTTGCCCAAAACCACACCAGAGAAGCCTCGAACAACAGGATCAGAAACCCTAGGTCCAAATCGACATGGCCCAGGACCTTTGAATGCCTTAGAGATGATGAGCACGGTGATGAGAGACCCATTGGAGGCTTGGGGTTGAAAGGAGGTTGCCGGAGATGACCGGAGAAAGAGGGGATTGACGGAGTGTTAGGGTTAGGTTTGAGAGAGGAGGAGATGAGAGCATCTGAAGGCGGCGCCTTTAGAAAAAATGACTTAGGGTTGGGGTCGTTTAGAAATTAAAAAGGAAAGGGGGAATAAGGGTCGTTGATCTAAAAGATCAACGGCCAGGATTTATGAAGGCTTGGGTCGGGTAGGAATAGTTGGGACCTGGGTCGGGTTAATTGATTAGGATATTGGGCTAGTAATTTGTCTGATTTTGGCTACAATTGAAAGCCAATTTGGCTGTTATTTAAATAGCCAATTTTTCCCTATTTAATTTATAAAAAATAGTAGGTAATTTCTAGAAAATAAATTAAGGTACAAAAATGATTTAAAATACATAATTAACAATTTAAAAATAAAGGATGCAATTTTATGCATATAAACATAATTATATCTAAAAATGGGCTAACATTGCAATTATATGCAATTTAGCTTTTAAAAATACCAAATGTAATTGTAAAAAATACATAAAAATTACATTAGCCATATTTTGCCATAAATATAGAAATTAAATAAAATGAATTATCAAAACAATACTTTTGGAAATACTTATTGGGATTTTATGGATAAAAGGGGAGAAAATAAATCAATTTAAATCCTTAAAATTATGGAAAAAATAATAAAAACCTTGGGCATGCTTATGCATGCATATATATATATATATATATGCTATTTTGAAGGCATTTGTGCATATTTAAAATATATAGGGAAAAATTGGGTATCAACAGGGCCATGCTAAGCCTGATACTGGGGTGACACCCCTCGATAAACCGATGGACCCTCTCTCGAACTGAAGCAACCAAGGCTGGTGCATGCCTAGCCAAATCACTGAAGCGAATTGTATGATCAGACACAGTTATAGCACCCTGGCGCAACTGCTCAAACTCTACGCGTCATGCATCCCTAAGACTCTGGGGAACATACTCCCTCAAGAACATATACAAGAACTAAGTCCAACAAAGTGAAGCTGCCTCAGCTGGACTACCCAACTCATAAGCACGCCACCACTGATAGGCCGCTCCTCTAAGTTGGAATGTACTGAAAGAAACCCACTCAACTTCGCTAAACCCATAGTATGAAGGATACGGTGGCACTCCTCAAGAAAACCCTGGGCAGCCTCTGTTGCCAAGCTATTGAAAGTAGGAGGGTGGTACTTCTTGTACCTCTCGAGCCTGAGCTGCTCCTCCTCAAAAGTTGTTGCCCTACCCTCGGGCCGAATTTGGGCTACTTCTACAATGGTATGAACTTTGGAACCTGATCGACCTAAAACTACTGCTTTGGGGTGCAGGCGGCGGGAGTCTGTGCTCCTCCCCCGACCTAAGATATGGTAGGAGCAGGTGGGATCAACCCTGCCTGAGCTAGAGTACCAAACATGCTCAGGAACTATACAAGGGTCTCTTGAAGAGCAGGTGCAGTAATAGGCGTCTTAGGTGCCTGCGTTCTGACTAAAGCTACTGGTGGCTCCTCTACAGCAGCTCGCGCAGGTGCTCTGGCTGCACCACATGGATGTCCTTGGCCTCTACCCTGGCACTGGCCTCTCGCGGCTCTAGCAGGAGGTGTGGGTGCCTGGTCATCTGATCTGGCTGTACGTATCCTCACCATCTGTGAGAGAATAGAAGATAGAAGTTTAGAATTTCGAAGTCAACAATTTCGCACGACAAGGAATCAAAAGAAGTGAAATTTTCCTAACAGCCCCATAGCCTCTCAAAGATAAGTCCAGATGTCTCCATACCGATCCGCAAGAATCTACTAAACCTGTTTGTGACTCACGACACCTATGAACCTAGAGCTCTAATAGCAACTTATCACGACTCAAATCTCCCTCCGTAAGACGTCGTGACAGCACCTAGTCTCTACGACTAGGTAAGCCTAACAAATTGCAGAATAACAAAAATGAAAACATAATTTAACAACTAACCTAACACTCGAGTATACACAGTATTCCCAAAACCCAGTAATCATAAGTCACAAGCTATAGAAGAAAACTAAGTATCTCTATACTCCAGAGTCTAAGAAAATACGGAAAGGTAAATGACATATGAGGGAATAGAGGGGGACTCCGAGGTCTACGGACGTGGGCAGATATACCTTGAAGCCTCCGCAATCTCACTGCTCAATAATAACGAGGCTAATAAGAAGTACTTGGACGTGCACACAAAACATGTGTAGAAGAGTAGCATGAGTACACCACAACGGTATCCAGTAAGTTCCAAGCCTAACCTTGGTCGAATAGTGACGAGGTCAGGTCAGGGCCCTACTGGTATATAATAAATAAGGTAGAAGAATATAGCAATGTAATAAGAGACTGCAAATTCATAAGAGAAAACCACAGAAAAATAGTAGTACAACACGTAGGGATAAACAGCAGGGGATCTCCCGAGATATTGTCTCGTAATCCCAAAATTAAATATGCAAGGAGTTCTCTCGAGGTACCGCGTCGAAGTCTCAAAAGAAAATGTGCAGGGGGATCTCCCGTGGTACCGCCTCGTAGTCCCAAAAGTAAATGTACAGGGGGATCTCCAGAGGTACCTGCCTCACAGTCCCAAAAATAAATGTGCAGGGGGATCTCCCAAGATACCGCCTCGCAATCCTAAAAGTACACACAGCTCGAAACTGATGAATACAACAATTAATAGCAAGAATCCTACAATTAAGACTGATACAGATCGAGGAAAAATAGGAAATCAACTAAGCATGCTGCACAAATTTCAGATAAGCATTTAAGGCACGCAGACATGTGATACTAGGCTAAAACAGGATAACTACACATGCTAGTATAACTCAATTAGGATGTAACAGGTTACTATTCGGTAAAACTAGATTTTTACAATAATTAGCCTGTGTACTCATTTGTTACCTCGCTTACACGACACTCACATATCACAGAAGTATCACAACAGTACCAAATCCTACGAGGATTTCCTCCCACACAAGGTTAGGCGAGCCACTTACCTCGAACCAAGCTCAATCAATCAGTAAGAATGCTTTTTCACGATTTTTCGACTCCGAATGGCCCAAATCTAGCATAAAGCAATTACATATTATAAATATAGCTATAAGAAACTAGTATAATTAAGGAAATCAAGACTTTAGAAAGAAATTAGAAAATCGTCCCAAAATGTTGACCAGAGCCCACATCTTGAAATCGGGTAAAAGATGCAAAATACTAACACACATTCACCCACGAGTTCACTCGTACCAAGATTACTCAAATCCGATGTCAAATTCTCAATTAAAACCAAAAAATTTGGTTGAAGAATATTTCCCTTTTTTCCAAATTTCTCAACTCAAATCCGAAATTAAAGGATGGAATTAATGATAGATTAGTAGAATAAAACCAAAAACAAGTGAAGAATCATTACCCAATCGATGCCTCTGAAAATCCCTCAATATTTCGTCCAAATCCGAGCTCTCTATCTCAAGTTTTGATAAAAATGGCTAAACCCTTATTTTTGAAATGTTATAGTCTGCCCAGGTGCTCACACTATGTGATCGCGGAACATCTTATGCGATCACATAGAACAAAATTCCAACAGCTTAAAAATACTCAATGCGAACGCAGATATCTGGTCGCTAACGCAGACTACTGCCAAACCAACCAATGCAATCGCATAACACACCATGTGACCGGATAGAGTAAATCCTCTTACTGCCCAGGTCCTCTCTTCTTCACTGCTAAAGCGAAAAGGGTCATGCATTCGTGATTCGGTGGCCATGCACACTTCGCGATCGCGGATGAGCACCTACGAACGCATAGAACAAAAAGGTGACTGCCTAACTCAAGGCTTCACGATTGTGTCACCTCTTACGCGATCGCATAAGAGGAAATCAGGAACTGAACACTAGAAAATTTCTCAAATTCCAACAAGTCCAAATCTAGTTCGTTAACCACCCAGAATCCACCCGATGCCTCCAGGACCTCAACCAAACATACCAACAAGTCTTGAAATATCATACGAATTTATTCGAGCTCTCAAAACATATCAAACAAAAACAAAAACACAAATCACACTCCAATCCAAACTTAATGAACTTTGAAACTTCAAACATCTACAACTGATGCCGAAACCTATTAAATCACGTCTGATTGACCTCAAATTTTGCACACAAGTCATAATTGACATTACAGACCTACTCCTACTTCAGGTATCAGAATCCGACCCCAATATCAAAAAGTCCACTCCCAGTCAAACTTTTCAAAAATTCAACTTTCGCCATTCCAAGCCTAATTTAGCTACAGACCTCCAATTCACAGTCCAGACACGCTCCTAAGTCCAAAATCACCCAACGGAGCTAACGGAACTGACGAAACTTCATTCCGGAATTGTCTTCACACAGTTCCAACTACGGTCAAAATCCTAGAACTTAAGCTTCCGTTTTAGAGACTAAATGTTTCAAATCACTCCGAAACAACAAACAAAACCTCTCGGCAAGTCACATAAGCATAAAAAAATACGGAGAAAGCAGTAAATAGAGGATTAGTGCTAATACTCTCAAAATGACCGACGGGATCATTACAAAGGAAAAATCTCATTTATTGGAATGTTAGAATTGTACAAGTAAGCGTGTATCTAATCTAATATATCCCACTAAACAAATACTGACAGCTAACTAATACATACACGTGCTAACTAACTAGATGAGTTATCTAGAAGAGTGCATCATAAATAGCTAACTATACAACCAATATCAATTACTTATATTAGGGGTGTTCATAAATACTCAAAAAATCGAACCAAACCAAAAACCAAACCAACCTGACCAAAAAAACTAATAGTTTTTAGGTTTAGTTTGGTTTTGGTTTTGAATTTTAAAAACTGATTAAATTTGGTTTGGTTTTGGTTTTAATAAAAAAATAACCGAAAAAACTGAACCAAACCGACTATAAAAATAGCTATTTAAAATTATTATTACACCTACATATATGTATTTTTATATAAAGTTTTTAAAATTTTATCGTACATATTAGTCATTTGTATTTTTAGTCTAGTTCTTTGCTATTATAATAATCTAATTATTTGCTTTTACATTCTAGTTTGATTGGCAGTTTTCTTTTGCAAGTACAAGAATTTATTTCATGATAAAAATAATCGATTTTTAATTGAGTACTTAAATTATTCATTACTATTTAATTCAATTATCATCAATATATCTTGGTAAATGATAGATTTATCAAAGAGCAATTGATTTGATAGTGTTACGTTGAAAATGTAGTCACCGAAATATGCGTTTCGCAGTTTATGTCTCATATTTAAGAAAAAAACCGATAAATAACCGAAAACCTGACAAAAACCAAATCGATAAAAAACCGACTTAATTGGTTTGGTTTCTTTTTAGGAAAAATTGACCCAAATTGAATCATGAACATAATAAATAAGGGTCATTGTTTCCATGGTTTAAAATATTAAGTGGAATATACTCTGCATTTTTCAAATTACGTGATTAGGGTATAAATGTATTTCACTCAACCATTCACTCTCAATGTTCCGCAATAATTAATAATGCTTACTCCATCTGTTCCAGTTTATGTGAACTTATTTCCTTTTTGGTCTGTTCCAAAAAGAATGACTCCTTTCTAAATTTGGTAATAATTTAGCTTAAACTTACAATTATACCCTTAATGAGAAGTTTTTATAACCACATAAATACTCTGGGCCCCTTTTAAACTTGTTTAGGATCACAAATTTCAAAAGTTTTCATTTTTTCTTAAACTTCGTTCCAGTCAAGCAGGTTCACATAAATTGGAACAGAGGGAGTACATGATTTGCTTTTGTTTCATTTGTATACATGCCAATTGCCATTTAAAGACAAAATATGTAGTGGGGGGGAGGGGGGGTTGGATTGGGTTTTAAAAAGTAATCTCTCCGGTCTACAATAAGTGACCATTTCACTTTTTTATTTTGCTTCAAAATAAGTGTCCATTTACACAATCAAGAAGGAATTAGTGTTAGTTTTCCAAAATTTGCCCTTAGAAACATATTCAATGTGTCAAGGTAACAGTTAATTAAGGTTAATTTAGTGAATGATTTTTTTTCTCTAGGAGTTCGTATTTCCTTAATGAGTGTGTTAAAGGTAAAATGGTTACTTATGGGAGTAGTTTATAAGCTAAAAGCACAAAAGCCAAAAGCCATGAGTTGATAATACCCAACTTTTGGCTTATTTTTATACGTTTCATGCCTAAAAATAAGTGACTTTAAGCACTTTTTATTATTACCAAACACCACAAAAACTAAAAGTATTTAAAAACCAATAAACACTTAAATTAAAATAAGTCAATCCAAACACCCTCTAGTTTCTATTCCAATCAGCTTGGTAAGTACATCTGAGCAAAATGCTTAACCCGTAAATGTTGTAATTGCTTTAAATTTTTCAATCACCCTGTATCTTTTACGGTCGTAGCGTTTCTCTAGTTAATAGAGAAATTTGGGTATGGGTAGCCGGGGGTAAAAATTTATTTAGAAGCCTTAGAAGCGTTTTTAGGATTTAAGTTCTATGAGTTCCTACTTTAAAGTTCTTAACATTGAATTCATTGTATTTTAAAGATATGAGTTTTGTACGTACAGTTTATTACAATTTTATTGAACTTTTAAACTAATATATTGCATCCACCTCTACTTGTAAGATGTTTACATCATATTAATATAGGCATTCACGTGTTTGCACATATACTTTTCTCACATAACCATGGTTAATTAATATATATTCTTACCTCATTAAACATTAATGGGAAAGCTTCTAGGATTTGAACAGGTCATGTCCAGAAGACCAAGAAATTAAAGGACTTGAAATCAATCATCACAAATGTAGAAAACGGAAGGGTGAGGAGGAGATTGGGGGGTTGAATAGCGGGTCCAACCAAGCTTTTCTTCTCAATATATGATAAACTTTCATCATGATTTATAGAAAGTTGCATTGTGCATACTGATATCAAAAGAAAACCTCAGTTTCTTAATTATAAAACAGAAGACCCACAACATTATGTATTTTTTTTCATACTTATGTAACAGAATATATGTGTTATGATGATGCAACGATGAGGTAAGCCTCTCGACCGTTGTCGTTGTGTTCTAAGTTAACAAAGAAAAAAGTGGTCTTTTAGATCAAACAAATATTGGCATTACATTATATCCCAAGTGCAAATCCAGCGGGTGAGATAACAATTTAAAAAGCGACATAAGGAATTGCTATATATATATATATATATATATATATATATAGAGGCGGATATAGTGTATTAACTACGGGTTCAACTGAACCCATAATTTTTTATGCGAATTAAAAATTTGTATATAAAAATTCATTAAAATTATAAAAACAATATATATGAACCCATAACTTTATGGGTTCAATGTTAAAAACATTAAAACTAAACTCATAGGATTTAAATCTTGGATCCGCCTATATATATATATATATATATATATATATATATATATATATATATATATATATATATATATATTATCAGAGTGATTGTATCCACCCCATAGCGCAGGAAAAATGTCGCTCGCATATTATATTGCTAAAATAAGAACAAAAGTTACGCAAGTTACGCAAGTAGTAGTTGATTTTGTTCGTATTCTTTGTTAAACAATATGTTAACAAAGTTTTCTCATGTATGTTGATCGTACGTAATATTGACATGACTACAGATTACTACAAGTTCTATGGTCATTTTTCTTTTTCATTTAACTATCTGGTATTTAAATTTATTGGTCGATTAATTTAGATTTATATCATGTAGACCTTAAGGCGGAGTGCTCCTTACGAGAAATTCTCTATTCCAAGGACTCGACAATACCTCTAATAGACTATTAAGGGATTTCATTCATCCTACCCATTCCTTGGCTGTGACCATAGATTACACTACAATACAGTACATTTATAGCTACGAAATCATAGCTATAAATTTAAAAATTGTGGCTAATACTAAATAATAGCCACAAAAATTAGAATTTTTTGCCTATTTACAAATTCGTAAAAATTGCTAGCCACAAAAATTAAATTGGTAAAGCTAATTCCTTATTTTTGCTATAATTGGTAACAATCGTAGCAATAACTATCTAAATAGCTACAAATATTTTGATACAATAAAGTTGCGTAGCTAATCATAAGTTTTTGCCACGCATTAAAAGTTATTGTAGCAATAGTAACCTTTTAGCTACAATAAATTATTTGAAACAAAATATTGTAGTTAAATGATCACGCCCAATTATGCCTTATAAAAAGGACAATGCGGTCGTTGCAAATATGATCCAGTTTACAAGTCTGGAGTCGAATCCCACAGAGAGTTAACCTATCAATCACAATCTTTAGACCCACTAAACTCTTCAGAACCAGCTTCCCAAATGTTTGAATCACAAGTTGATGGTTTCTTTAGTAACTAAGATTGCAAGTAAATTAAACAGGCTGTAAACTAAAATGCTAAGGTTGTAAACAATGATGAGAAAAAGCTAAGGTAAAGATTTCCCCTATTGATGGAATCCCTTCTGTTTATGCATCATACAAATTTACCAACACACCTCTACCAATCATGAACGCTCGTCTTACCGTAAATCTCTCCCGAGTAATCACAGTAATATACTATTGCACTCTCCCGAGATACACTAGCTAGCTTTAATTAACGCAGTTCACTTAAGATTGCACCCAAAGCTTCGTTATCCCTAATCCTGCCTTTAAACCCGCAGTTATAGATTCCTCTTATACTTTAGGAGTGGTGTTATTCAACAATAACCTAAATATGCACTCTCTCCCGAGTTATGCACACTAACTAGACACAACTAATTGAGGATCCTGTCAATTAACTACAACAAGAACATAGTTGAATAAATAAAGATTGAAACTAGCAATTTGTATTCACATAAACAAGAAGTTCATCCCCCAATAGGTTCCATCAAAACCTTAGACAAGGGATTTAGCTACTCATAACTATGGGTAAACAAGATAAGATAATATTCATCATCAAAAACTAGCAATAAAAATCAAAGAAAAGAAGAAAGATGTTTTGGGTGATCTCTCACAATTGTTTTTCTTCCAAGATACTCTCAAATTCAATACATCCTCTCTTGGGCGGAGTCTAGTATTTAAAATAGGGTTTTGGGCTAAAAATCCCATGTTTTGTACTTTAGTCCCTGAAATTTCTGCCTCCTGCCGCGGTCGCGGTCAAACTGCGGCAAAACATGGCCTCTAATTCTTCAATTGTCTGCGTCTGCACTCTGCCACGGTTCTACCGCGGTCGCGGTGAAACCGCGGTTTTTCATCCTGTTCCGTTTAGAATTTGGAAAAACGCAAAACATGAAAGTTGTATACTTTTGAGTTATCTTTCCAACCATATATTATGGAGCCAAAATAGAGTTCTGACTAAAAAGTTATGTGCATTTTACTAGACAGTGTGCAATATGCCTCATCGAGTCTTCGTTTGTTCTCAACTATCAAATTTGACCCCCGAACACGATCCCGGCTTAATTCCTTGAGTTCTTACTCTGACTTCAAAGCTTAAAATCACTTATATTCATTCCATAACATCTATATGGCTCGGAATCACACCTACAAGGCATAAAACACATAATTAGTGCAAAACACTAGCGATTAAAGCGCAAACTCAACTAAAGTGCAGTAAATTAGAGTGTAATAATCAACTAAAACACGTAATTATAGCCTATCATCAACACCCCACACTTAAACCATTGCTCGTCCTCGAGTAATCAAACTACACTTTATATAGACACGACCTTTTTAAAGCAATTTTTCTAACTCATCACACCAAAAATATTTAAAATAGACTAAGCACAAAAGCGTACCATCTTCACCTCAAGATTTGACTCACAAGTACCACGCATTATTCACAACTCACCCACTTACTCTAATATAGAAGTCACTGACATTATCTTTCCTTCATGAATCAAGTGCCCTTACACAAAAAAAAAAGTGGTTCCACACAATAAAATTTAAGAACACTTAGGAACCCAAGATAGAAAGAATTCACTCACTCTCAGAAATAATATTCATATGCGACAAAAGATGCACCATAAGCTTGCCCGTAGTGTACTACTCCACTAACCGAGCTCATTCAATCTAGGATCAATTAGGACTTTATTTGGTTGTAATGTAGGTTACGGGACGGGTAGGATACATTTAGATATAAGAGTGACTACACCTCCCTAAGCACTTTAATACATATAATTTAACATTCAAACCCCATACTTATGTCAAACCAAACTTCACCTTCACATCAATATACATCAACTCCCACATTATTTAAGCTCAATTATATCAAGAGTCACCACTATCAAAGAATTTTTTTTTCTTTTCCTTTTTTTTTCAATTCAAGTGGCTCTTGCCTTTTCAAATCAGTGCACCTTTCTCCTTATTTCATTGGTTCCACTCAAAAGCCAAACCAACCACCCCACACTTTAACTTTTAGAAAGTTCATAACAATTCAAGTGCTCATGAGAGGTTACAATGGTTCAAATAGATGGTTAATTCAAACAAATGGGTAAGGCTTGTAATGTGGTTGCCAAAGAAACTAGATTACAGGCTCAAAGGGGTTAACTACGATACATAACAATTAGGCGGGTAAAATATACATATCTGGCTCAACAAAGAAACGCCTATATCATTTCCAAGACTGAACAAAACTACTATTTTGCTTTGCAAACACACAGGGCAAGTTCTAGACATCAAATGCAATGCACAGAATACAACAAACCTCACACACGCATGGCACATAACTCACTCAGGATTGGATTCATCAAGACACTCTAGTCAAAGCAGTTGAGCAAAGTTAAGATAATACAATTTAAGGTACTTCTACAAGAGTCAAAAACTGAGCCTAAGCGTCACAACCAAAGTACTCACTATTCTCAAGGCATAACAAAGTCAAGAGATATTGCTTCACTTCAAAACACAACACAATGGCTCCTACTCCCAAAAAAATACTAACTACACCCGGTTCAAATAAAACCCTTGGAAAAGAACCGTGGTTTAAAGAAAACCCAAGGGGGAATTACTACACTACCTAGAAAAGAACAATAAAATAAAATAAAAAGAAGCTACATGGACTACTTCCCTCAAAACTACTGTCCAAGTGGTCCGTCCTCAAGAAGAGTCCTGTACCTTTATTTTTTTGTTTTTTTTTTTAGATCCGACTTTGACCCTCAAGAGACCCATCGACAAGCGTCCGTCGTTGGGCCAAGTCAGTTACTCCTAATGTGAGTACAGTCAACTATACGCAACAACACATATACAATATTAGAACATGTTTCATGTCTATGTACACTACAATACAGTATCAAGGCAAGTCTCCCACCCCACACTTAAAATTGTGCATTGTCCCCAATGCACACCATACTAATAAGAGGGTAAAAGAAACTCCCTGGTAGGCCAAAGGCCGAAGCACTAGCAGCTCATGGGGTACTCAGACTTCTCCCAATCTTGGTCCTTCGTGCGGGTACCTCACACTTAGTTCCAACCAATGGTTTGTTGTTACATCCTTCCAATGGCTTTGTGTTCCATGTTCCTAAAAATAAAAAATCTACACTACAAGAATAATACAATAATAAATAAAAATAAAATAAAATAAAATAAAATAGGGTTGCCTCCCAACAAGCGCTTGATTTAAAGTCGCAGCACGACGCAAATAATTTTATCACTTTTCTCGCCACTTGGACGATATGAACTGTGTACCTAGCTTGGAATAAAGCTTGTGACCACGAGCCATAGGGGGTGGTAAGTTGATTATCGAGCGGAGCCTTAAATTCTTCATTTTGCACTTCTTGGCTCTCATGTGAGGAATGTCATTTTGGTTTTTTGTTTCCTCAAATTGTAAAATGTATGGTTGTTGCCTTTCCTCCTCGCAGTCCCTCACGGACTCATGTAGTTCAATTTTTATATCACTACACAATTCTAATGTTGAAAAATGCTTGGAATGTGACTTCAAACCTTCATTTTGCAATTTTTCTATTCTGACATCCTCTTCTTCCCCCGGACTAGAGTCATTCTCAACCAGATTTTTATTTACACCGGTTGATTCTAAGTCCATGTTTTTCTCGGCATCATTGGTACTCATGGGGTCGGTTGGCGGAGGTTCAATTCTTGACTCTTCAAATTTTAGCTCACATTCTTCCTCATTTTCAAGAATGGTCTCCAACATGAGCATTATTTTCTCATTTTGGGCATTTGAGAGTTCTTGGTTTTGATTAAGTGCCAAGGAATTTTGGAGACTATTTTCCAAAAGCTCCTCCAAGGCACTTTGTTCTTTGTGTCCTCCTTCAAGTAAGCACTCCAACATGAGCTTGAACTCTCCCTTTCGGCCATGCTCAACTTCTTCCAATTCGTTAGCCCTATCATTTCATCAAAAACAATAGAATCATCATAGCGGCGGCTTGGGGAAGGGAAGGACCAATGACCATTTTGAAAACCACACTTATCACAAATACTCCACTCATGGGTTTGAGATTGTGCGCACAATCCACCCCCGGGAAAATTTAAACAATTTTGCCACGAGTGTGGTCCTCCACAATAAAGACAAGGGTCATCACAGTGTGAACAACTACCATCCCACCAATTTTTATTATATGATGCCAGTTTTCAAAACTAAGAAAATAAACAAGACCCAAACAATAAAAATAAACTAAGGTAAGAAAAATTAATTACACAAATATTCACAAGTTGGGTATAGATAAAACTGACCATACTAAGAATTTTTGTATTTCTATCAATGGTAATTGATAATTCCGTTAACTCCCCGGCAACGGCGCCAAAATTTGATCACGCCCAACTATGCCTTATAAAAAGGACAATGCGGTCGTTGCAAATATGATCCGGTTTACAAGTCCGGAGTCGAATCCCACAGAGAGTTAACCTATCAATCACAATCTTTAGACCCACTAAACTCTTCAGAACCAACTTCCCAAATGTTTGAATCACAAGTTGATGGTTTCTTTAGTAACTAAGATTGCAAGTAAATTAAACATGCTGTAAACTAAAATGCTAAGGTTGTAAACAATGATGAGAAAAAACTAAAATGCTAAGGTTGTAAACAATGATGAGAAAAAGCTAAGGTAAAGATTTCCCCTATTGGTGGAATCCCTTCTGTTTATGCATCATACAAATTTACCAACACACCTCTACCAATCATGAACGCTCGTCTTACCATAAATCTCTCCCGAGTAATCACAGTAATATACTATTGCACTCTCCCGAGATACACTAGCTAGCTTTAATTAACACAGTTCACTTAAGATTGCACCCAAGGCTTCGTTATCCCTAATCCCGCCTTTAAACCCGCAGTTATAGATTCCTCTTATACTTTAGGAGTGGTGTTATTCAACAATAACCTAAATATGCACTCTCTCCCGAGTTATGCACACTAAATAGGCACAGCTAATTGAGGATCCTGTCAATTAACTACAACAAGAACATAGTTGAATAAATAAAGATTGAAACTAGCAATTTGTATTCACATAAACAAGAAGTTCATCCCCCAATAGGTTCCATCAAAACCTTAGACAAGGGATTTAGCTACTCATAACTATGGGTAAACAAGATAAGATAATATTCATCATCAAAAACTAGCAATAAAAATCAAAGAAAAGAAGAAAGATGTTTTGGGTGATCTCTCACAATTGTTTTTCTTCCAAGATACTCTCAAATTCAATACATACTCTTGGGCGGAGTCTAGTGTTTAAAATAGCGTTTTGGGCTAAAAATCCCACGCTTTGCACTTTAGTCCCTGAAATTTCCGCCTCCTGCCGCAGTTCTACCGCGGTCGCGGTCAAACCGCGGCCAAACATGGCCTCTGATTCTTCAATTGTCTGCGTCTGCACTCTGCCGCGGTTCTACCGCGATCGCGGTGAAACCGCGGTTTTCAATCCTGTTCCGTTTGGAATTTGGAAAAACGCAAAACATGAAAGTTGTATCCCTTTGAGTTATCTTTCCAACCATATATTATGGAGCCAAAATGGAGTTCTGACTAAAACGTTATGTGCATTTTACTAGACAGTGCGCAATATGCCTCATCGAGTCTTCGTTTGTTCTCAACTATCAAATTTGACCCCCGAACACGATCCCGGCTTAATTCCTTAAGCTTTTACTCTGACTTCAAAGCTTAAAATCACTTAAATTCATTTCATAACATCTATATAGCTCGGAATCACACCTACAAGGCATAAAACACATAATTAGTGCAAAACACTAGCGATTAAAGCGCAAACTCAACTAAAGTGCAGTAAATTAGAGTGTAATAATCAACTAAAACACGTAATTATAGCCTATCATCATTAAACAAATACATTTGCTTCAAGCTATAAAAACTGTGGCAGTAGGTTAATAATACAGCCACAGATTTATTACTATGACGAAATATTGTAGCTAATTATTAGTTTTTGCCACAAACTAAGAGTTGTTGTAGCAAAAGAAACCTTTACTAAATTATTTAAAATAAAATATTATAGCTAAATAACTCTTTGTGCTTCAAGTCCTGAAAATGTGTGGTAATAGTTGGCTTAGTAACTACAATTATTTGTCATTATGGAATAATCTAGCTACAAATTTATTGCTATCATAAAATTTTGGTAGCTAATTATTAGACTTTGCCACGAGTTGAAACTTGCTATAGTAATAATAACTTTTTGGCATATTTATTAAATTATTCGAAAAAAATCTAATGAGTATTTTTGCTTCAAATTATAAAGAAAATAAAAACAGTTGGCTTAAATAAATGAAAATGGTTGCCAAGAAAAAAATATGAATATTTTTGCTCAATTACGAAAAATCATGTCAAGAGTTGTCCAACACTAGGCAAAGAAAAGTTAATGTCAAATGTAACAGTTACATTTTTCTTAAATATAGAAAAATAGTAATTGTATATGATTATGGAAGAAAATAGTAATTATATATGAAATTAAAGAATTATTTAACTTTCAAATTACTAAGATTAAAAAACAAAATTAATCTTCATTCTCAAATAGTAGATCATTCGTTACCTCCTTATAGCAGCAAATTGACTTCTTAGATTTATCAAACTCATATTTTATTTGATTGCGTTTGTTGTTAATTCTATAATTTTTTATGTAAATTTAAATTACTATTAATAGTCGTAGATATTTATTTATGTATATACTTAATATTTTTAAATAAGTGTACTTACATTTTCTAAAAAGATATTCATATTGAAAACTTTAATAGTTGTAATATTTATGTATGGTCCTTAATTATTTTTAAAGCACTTAATCATATATATTTAAGAAGTCATTTTAAAATAAGTGCTCATATATTGAAGAGCTTTCTTGGGAGAGGGTTGGTGCATTTTGTTTTGATAATGACCAAAGGCTCCAAATATATACAAGGAGCATATTTAACACCACAAAAAAATAATGATAATCTTAATGAAAAAAAAAAAGAAAAAGGAAAAAGCATATTAAAGTAAAAAAGATTTGCGATGAAAAATTAAATTTATCGCTAATTTTTTCCCTGATATATGATGACAAATTTAAAAACAGGTTTTCTGTTGATAATAGTATTATTTGTATACAATTTTCTTGTATCGAGTTACCCTAAGATATCTAAGTCCATACGAAAATTAATTATTTTGGTCTTATAAAATCATTATTAGTTGTATGTCCAATTTTTTTATTTAAAAACATTGAATTACATATTATTAATATGTGAATAACTAATATATAGAATCGCACAAAAAAAACTAATGTATAGAAATAAACAGTAGTATTATACCAATTACATTATATAACAAATTATATTTTTTTATAGATAGTAAAATATGTTATAATGATATGGATTTACTATCCTAATAACTATTAATTATCATAATTTATACATTGAATCTAAGAATTGAAAATTTAATATTATTCTTATATATGAAGGAGATCTTGTCTCTCTTCTGAGTATTATTTGTATTTAAGATTAATCCTATTTTCGCTATTATTATTCTTATTTTTTAGTATAATTTGTATTTAAAAATAGTTACATCTTTTTACCTTTGCTAAATTTATTTCATATAAAAGTTAAGAACTTAATATAGTGGGAGTATAAAAAAATAAACTAGTATATCTTAATTTATTTTTTGGTAAATAATAAATATCATAATTCATTCTAAACAAAATATTACTTGAAAGTTTCAAATATACTTTAAAAAGTATAATTATAATTAGTTAAATTTAAATATCTGAATAAATCAGATTTAATCAATTATGTGCTTGTATATATCTATATTGCTTACTAGTTATACTCAATTTCAATAAGTATTAAAGTTATTGATTTAATTATCTAAGTAATAGTATTTTAATAACTTAATAGTTATCATAAATCTAACTTAACACTAAAATGAAGAAGCTAATATTATTGAAATATGAACGTATAACAAACAAACAATATCATCTAGGATAAAAAAACGGTAAAGAAAAAAAAATAATTTACAATATCTTTAATTCATGCAAATAGTTGATTTTTTTCTATTTTAGTTAAATTAAATATAACTCTTTTGGTTTATTTTAAATATAACTCTTTTGGTTTATGTAGGTACTTTTCCTACCTTTATTTGCATTTTATGGTATTTGTATGTATTTTTCCCCTTGTATTTATGGTATTGTATTAAGAAATAAAACAAAGCAAAATTTATAAAAAAAGAAACACAAGACACATATGGATCATCGGAACAAGTGAATGAGAAGGACAGACTAGCTTTGACTAGTGGCAAGCTTTGGGAGGATCAAGCGGAGGAGGATTCTGAAGAAGGAGAAATTCCAAAAGGAATTAATGAAGAAGCTGAAGCCGATCAGGAGGTCATAGAGGAGGAAGATCAAAATGTAAATGATAATGCAGATGTTGTAGCAGAACATACTAGAGCTCCAAACAGAGCAAATACTCTGTTTCAAAATAGAGAAAAGGTAAAAAACATACCAGAGGAGGAAAATCATGCTGCAGAATGCAGTGAAGCCAGGAAACAAGCAGATACAACAATTACAGGCGCCTCAATGCACTTGGGCAAAAATGATAAGTTGGATGGATTAAAATGCAACGCTGAAGGGGAACAAGGGATGATTAAAAAAACTGATAATCAAAAAGAGTTTGGTGATAACAGTAGGGTGAGGATACTCAAGTATAATGATTCCAAAGGCGTAATGACAAGCTGTCCCTCTCATGAATTGACAAGACCAGTTATGAATCAAGAAAAAGAATATGAAAACATTCTGGGAAATGAAAGAGATTTAGATGAGGAATCAACAACTCAAAACTTCATCAATGTGGCAAGAAAATGTGATATCTCTCCAACTTATATAGCCAAAGTTAAATCTGCTGCAAAAGGAAAAAAAGGAAAGATTAACATAAACAATTCTGGCATGCCTACTGCTGGGATCCAAACTCGACGTGGTTGTTCTAAATCAAATAATTGTTAATGGATGCAATTATTTGGAATATTAGATCCGTCAATACGCAGCGAGCCTTTGAGAGGCTCGTAAAAATGCATAGACAACATGATTTCGATTTTGTTGGTCTCATGGAACCAATGCAGGATGGTTCAAAGCTGGAATTATACAGAAGACAGATAGGTTTTTCTCAAGCATTTTCTAACATTTCAGATATGGTGTGGGCTTTCGTTGACGAACTGTACGACGTCACAATTCTATATGACATGGAGTAGCAGCTGACATTACAAATGACTCATACAAAAACACGCATTGTCCAAAATGTTACTTTGGTCTATGCCAAGTGTGATGCAATAGAAAGAATAGAGCTTTGGGACTCATTATACGCAATGGCAGCAGATATGGATGTTCCTTGGCTTGTTGGAGGTGACTTCAATGTCATATGGGATGATGAGGAGAAGTTTGGGGGACGTCCAGTGACTTTGAATGAAGTAGACGATTTCCGACATTGCATGAACACCTGTAATCTATTTGACTTGGGATTCAAGGGAAGTATATATACTTGGTGGAATGGAAGAGCGGAGGAAGATTGCATTTTCAAAAGACTTGACAGATGTATGACTAACATTGATTTCCAACAAATGTTCCCTGGAATAGAAGTCACTCATCTGCCAAAAACTGAATCCGACCATTGCCCCATGTTGCTAAAATGTAACCTTGAATCGACTGTGATAAAGAAATCCTTCAGATTTCTCAATTTTTGGACAAAACATCCGACGTTTAAAGATGTGGTCAATGAAAATTGGAACGCAGATTTTGAAGCAAATCCTTTCACTTTATTCAACCACAAAATGAAAAAAGTGAAAAAAGGACTGTCACAATGGAGCAAGTCGACATATGGAGATATTTTCAAGAAGATATCTAGTTTGGAAGAGGTAGTCAAGGTTCATGAGGCGCAATTTGAAATAAATCCAACTCGGGCAAATAGGGAAAGACTGTGTAAAGTTCAAGCACAACTTATCAAATTTCTTGCTCTTGAGGAACAATTTTGGAAACAAAAGGCAGGAATGGCTTGATTCAAAGACGGAGATAGAAACACTAAATTCTTTCACGCTCAAGTCAACGGCAGAAGGAAGAGATTGCAGCTACGAGGGATTCAAAACAGAGATGGAATCTGGATAGATGACAATACTCAAATCGCAGAAGAAGCAGTTCATTTCTTTAAAGAACAGTTCCATGAAGAAAGATGCCCATCTGATTTTGAAATTATAGGTCATGTTCCAAAATTAGTAGGAATGGAGCAGAACATTCAGCTGATGAAGCAGCCCACAAAAGATGAGGTCCAACAGGCTACGATGGGGTTAAATGGAGAAAGCGCAGCTGGCCCAGATGGTTTCACATGAGCTTTTTTTCATTCATGTTGGGATATCATTGGTGACGATGTCTTTAACATGGTCAAGAGTTTCTTCAATGGTCATGAACTACCAAGATATGTTACACATACAAATCTAGTTCTATTACCAAAGAAGAAAGATGTGCAAACATTTTCAGATCTATGTCCAATAAGCCTGAGAAATTTCATCAACAAAGTTATTTCAAGGGTCATCCACGAGAGGCTAGTTAGTCTACTTCCTACTCTTATTTCTGACGAACAAGCGGGGTTTGTAAAGGGTCGAAACATAGTTGAAAATGTGCTCCTTACTCAAGAGATAATCACTGATATTAGACTGAGATCGAAGCCCGGACCAAACGTAGTGATTAAACTAGATATGACGAAAGCCTATGATCGTTTTTCTTGGTTATTCCTCACTAAAGTCCTGAGGCAAATGGGTTTCTGTGAAACATTTATTGACTTGGTTTATGGAATTGTGTCTAACAATTGGTACACCGTTCTCATCAACGGTCAGCCACATGAATTTTTCAAGTCTACTAGGGGCGTCAAGCAAGGAAACCCTCTATCACCAACCCTATTCATACTTGCAGCTGAGGCATTTTCAAGGGCGTTAAATGATTTGCACCTTAATTTATACTTCTGTGGCTTTGAAATGCCAAAGTGGAGTTCAAAAATAAACCATCTTGCATACGCCGACGACACTATAATTTTTTCTTCTTCAGATGCTAAGTCGTTGCAGCTGCTAGTTGGGATTTTGGCAGCATATGAAAAAGCTTCTGGACAACTCATTAATAAGTCAAAATCAGCAGTCTACATGCATGATTCTTCACCTGAAGATGTTGTAAATAAGGTTCAAAGAATCACGGGTATTTGCAAGCAGGAATTCCCTTTCATATACCTTGGATGCCCAATTTTCTACACTCGAAGGAAAATGGAATACTATGATGGCTTGATCAATAAAGTCATGGACAAATTGCAAGCATGGAAAGGAAAATTATTATCAATTGGTAGTAGGGCGATTTTAATCAAACATGTCCTACAAAGCATGCCTATCCATCTCTTATCGGCAATGAATCCACCTTCATTTGTCATTAACAAGCTACACAAGATATTCGCACAATTATTCTGGAGTAGCTCTATTGGTGGCAAAAGTAGGCACTGGGCATCATGGAGTACTCTATGTCGACCTTATGAAGAAGGAGGAGCAGGTTTTCGATCTCTACACGATGTTGCAAAAGCTCTTTTTGTAAGCTCTGGTGGAACTTCAGGACAAAACCAACTTTATGGAGCTCTTTCATGTCCCAAAAATACTGCAAAAAATTAAATCCCATTGTAGTACCTTGGAAAAAAGGTTCGCATGTTTGGAGACGAATGCTGGAATGTCGGGACATTATAGAACATCAAATTAGGTGGCGTCTGAAAATGGGATCTTCGCTTTTTTGGTTTGACAACTGGACTGGATTGGGAGCATTATACTTCAACACACCTGATGGCTTTTACATTGATGAATCAGTAAACAATATTACTGATGTTATGCATACAGGAGCTTGGGATGCAGACAAGTTAACCAACATTCTGCCTGGGGAATATGCAGCACACATTATCGACAATATAAAACCACCAGGGGAGCAGCAATTGCTTGACGTACCTTACTGGTGCCTTGAGAATGGAGGAATTTTTTCAGTGAAATCAGCGTGGGAGTATTTAAGGCAGAGAAAGGACACGGGGGCAGCATACATAAAGATGTGGGTAAAAGGATTACCATTCAAGATATCGTTCTTTATGTGGAAAGTATGGAAAACAAAACTACCCCTAGACGACCATATGAAGAAAATGGGATACGCAATGCCTTCTCGATGCTGGTGCTGTGTGCAACCAGGAGAAGAAACGTTACAGCACCTTTTCTTTACTTCGTTTGCTGCAAAAAAAAGTGTGGTCATACTTCCTAATGCATGCTGGAATTAAAACAGAGGGATTGTCTATGCACCAGGCAATTGTGAAGTACTGGACACTTACAGTAATATCAAGATTGCAGCCAATTTTTCAAGCACTTCCTGCCATCATTATGTGGGAGCTGTGGAAGAGAAGAAATAGTTACAAACATGGGGAAACAGTGACGATTAGACGAGTGATTTATCAGGTTTCCACAACCATTCAATCGCTTGTTAGATTGAGGAAACCTGCAGTGGCTAACATTCCTCATAACTGGCCAGACATCCTGCAAATGATGGAACAGTATACGCCTAAATTGAAGGTTACTAAAGTCTTGTGGGAATTGCCAACACAATGATGGATTAAAGTTAACTGCGATGGGGCATCGAGGGGAAATCCGGGCAGGAGCTCAATTGGATATGCACTTTGAGATGATGAAGGAAATATAAAGTATGCATGTGGAAAGGTGATACATGACACAACAAACAATGAGGCAGAGGCATTGGCAATTTTGGAAGCTCTAAAATACTGTGAGGAGAAAGGATTCAACAGAATTATTTTGCAAACAGATTCGCTACTCTTGAAGAACGCTATAGAAGGATTGTGGAATGTTCCTTGGGTCATTGCAGAATATCTAGAAGATATTGCAAAGGTCATGTCAACGATTGATGTGAAGCTGTCACATATCTTGAGAGAAGGGAATTGCTTGGCTGACCATCTGGCAAATCAAGCACTTAACATGGGCAATGTCGAAGCACATAGTTTTCAGGAACTGGATACAAAAGGCAGGAGAATTGTCAATAACGACAAATTACAATGCCAATATCTAAGGGTGAAAGTTGCGAGACAATAAGGATGAGCAAGACAAAGGAGATGGGGACAGCTGAAAGATTGCACTTTTATAATAACTCAGCTTTCTTTTTTGCAGGAACAGATTGTATGCCATACTTGTGGTTTGGAATTCAAAGGGTGATAGTTCTAAATAATGTCCATTATGTCGGAGCAAAAACGATAGTAAGCTCATACAGTTTGGCTCAGGAACAGGAAGGATATCAGCTCGTGCACAAACTGGAAGTAAACATATACTGGACAAGGGCAATGGACAGGTGTGCACCAGAAATTCGCAGCAAATACACAATAAGACTCACAGTACAACAATCGAGTCATTGGTACAAGAAAATGGAAGACAAATCTGTGCATACACAGATAATGTTTGGGGCAGAACTGAGCAGGAATGTTTTAAACCTGTGGACCAGTCATGTCCAGAACTGTGGGAACAATGGAATGGCTCAAATCTGGGATTCGACCACTACTCAAAATTACAGGACCAATGCAGTGAATCGTGTAGAACCAATCGTACACAGAAAACATGGTACAGCAATGTACAAGAGACAACACAATGCTTGTATGGCAATAAAAATGGATGCTCATTTCACTCAAATGACAAATCTGGGCGGCTGCATTCATGTGAAGGAAGGAACAAAAGCAAATGCTGGGACACTCAAAGAACAGGCAATATTCATGTTCGAATCCTTATGAGGGAGAACATGATAAAGCAGGGAGATATCACACGTACTGACCATACTTTGCTTCAAACAAGCTCGTCAAGCCAGATGGAGCAACAATACCAAGTATGTTGTATTCGTCGGTGGCTACTGAGATTACAAAGTATAATTTTCCAGATTATACATCATCACATTAGGCGCGTTATTAGTATACAAATTGTACTATCAATGATGAGTATTATACTTAACATTGGTAATAGGATTTATGTGCGTCTTATATTTTACTTCTTTCATCGTTCAAGACCACCGGAATTGTTGTAATAGTTGTAATTCTCTATTTTTACTTTAATATATATAAAATTAGCCCTAGGCACTTGCCTAGAGGATTGCCAAAAAAAAAAAAAAAAAGCCAAAACCTAATCTTTCTCTCCCTAAGCCGTCACTCTCCCTCAATATCCTAAGACGGGAAGTGAATCCACCTTCAGAAAACGAAGAATAAGCACGATATCCACAATAGAGAAGTTATGGATGGTTAGAAGTTGAGTTGGGAGAATTGTTTGTCAAGAGAGGGCAAGAAGTAGAACGGGGGATGAGCTTGACACAGATCAAGGAAGGTAACTGCAAAAGTGTCTTAGTTGTTGAAGGGATTGAAATCAGGCCTAAGGAGGGCTAATGATTTGATATTGAAAGTTCATATGGTGTCTGTGCTAAGCCACTTTTCAAGTGAGTGCAAGAAAAAGAGGTACTAAAAGCTACGAGGCCTAAAATCGTTGTCCCACGTGTGGCTGGGGAGATCTTGACCACAAGAGTTGCACAAGTTTTACAAGAATTGAATCACCATTGCAGCCAAGTTGGTGCTAAAAGCTAGTACGTATATAGTATCTTAAGCACTTTATATTTTCTTGTAATTTGTAATGTGGCCCCTGTCGTTTTTTTTTTCTTTAGTTATTTGTCTTAATAATTTGTGGAACTCACATGCTGCTTAATACACTTTCTTATTTCTTTCTTTTACCTTTAGTAGTCGGCAATGCAAGGTTGCAAGAAAGACAAAAGGATCAAAAACAGTGTATTCCCATTGCGATCTCTATTTATAGACAGAAATTTTAATTTCTTGGTTCGCCTCTTCCCCGTAAGCTCATGTCTCTATATCATAGTATTTTTGAATCTTCATACGCCTACTTGAGTTTGGGGTTTTTAGTTCAATTTTATGGGCTATTCCAGCAATTTGATAAATATTATGCCTTATTTTTTGATAAGTGATGAGTGCAATTTTAAAAATTTGATAGATTTTGTGCCTTACGCCTAATTGACTTGGGTTTCTACTTCAATTATTTATTTTTGATTTACAGGATGCTCAAGAGAAAAGTGCCTTTGAAAAATTGTATTATCTTTTAATACGAAACCGTAAGTTTTTTTTCATCTTCTTAAGTTTTATGATGTTTATTTAAATTCCTTTTTCTTTTTCCTTCCAAGTTTAGTTCTTTTTAACCTGATACATGGCTAAGTTTTTCTTATTCCATGATTCATTGAATTTTTAATTATTAACTGTAAATGCATCTAATTGGTATATGTTCTGATAATTCAAATATAAATTTTTCACAAGATCATTTTATTTTATATTTCAGTCTAGTGATTTTGAAGAGTGCTTCATATATTCTTCGATGTATAAAAATCAACAACTGCGATGAAGGTGGCAACATAAATCATCAAGATCAAACGGGGGTGGCAACATGAATCATTAAGCAAATGCTTATATTCGTTCATGTGGAATGTCGTACATTATTTCTGTCTCTATTACCATAAAGCCTCACATTGACTAGTTCTTTTCTTCAAATTTTAGTTAATGTAAAAGAGTTATGTACTGCAGATGCTATTAATTGATTAATATAAATTTGTATCTTGGAATTTATTTTGTGAAAATTTGTACATGCTAATTTGTGTAGAATAAGTCATGTCTCAAGGTAATATATTATTACTATTAGTTTTAATATAACATGTGCAACCATAGAATAATTGAAAATTTTAAATAGCGAAGAAACAGGGTGATAGGAACTTTCATCGCTACTAAAATTAATATTCTGTCAAAAAATTAATAATAAAGTAATCTAATCTCGACTTTTTTGGTATGATTTGTAGCCATAAAACTTTTTGTCCGTAGCTAAACAAAAATACTTTTGTAGTTACATATCAAAGCTTTCGTGGCAAATAAATTTAAAACTTTTGCCACGCTATATCACTTTGTAGCTACCATAATAGCTACAAATTAATTTGTTGTGGCAAGAGTATAAAATCATTTGCTATAAATATATTTGCCGTGGAAAAGGTATAAAATTATTTGCTATGAGTATAGCTACAACACAAATTTTTTGTAGCAATAAGTATTAATCCTTAGCCACGGGTCATGTAAAGTTTGTAGCTAACTTTTAGCTACGCTACATTTTGCTACGAATGCTACGGAAAAAAATATTGTGGCTAAAGTGTTTAGTTACAGAAATTTTCATAATTAGTTACGTTGTGTTTTATAGCTATAAGTGCATTATGTTGTAGTGTTAGAATAACTTCTTGTGGTCGTTGTATATTTCTAATGCACTTTAAGCTAAGCTTCTCATGATTGATTTTTCTTGTTGAATAATTGATCACGCCGAACTCTAGTCCTAAAAAGGATAAGCGGTCGTTGCAAATATAATCCGGTCTAAAATTTTGGAGTCGAATTCCACAGAGAACTAAGGCCTAGTTATATCTCTTTAATATCATTAAAAAGATAAGTTTGAACAATTTTCTAAATTATAAAGATTGAGATTTATATTTCTAACTAATTAACTAGCAAATACTAGAAAGCGGTAAAATTATCAACTAACGAGACAAAGGGCTGGAGACTAAATTAATGAGGTCTAGAGTTATGATTTCCCCAATTGTCGGAATCCTTCTAGTTATGTTCCCTACAATTTTGCCAATGTATTCTCTACTGATCGTGAGCACTTTAGGTGTCGTAATTCTCTCTCGAGCAACTACAATAATTTACTAGACATTTTCTATCGAACTACGCTAGTTGACTTATCTAACCGCTCACTATGACCACGTCAAGGCTTTTTTATTTCTAAACCTGCCTTTAAACCCACTGTATTGATTTCTCACATACGTTATAAGTGACGTTATTCAACAACTACCTAAATACGTATCCTTTCTCAAGAAACACATAATAAATAGGCACAGTCAATCGATGGTCAATCAATCAACAACAACAAACACGTAGTTGAACAAGTAGAGAAATCCAACGGGTCAATTATATGAAAACATAATAAGAATTTATCCTACAAAAGGCTCTATCAAAACCCTAGATAACAAATTAGCTATTCATAATAGTATGTAAATCTACAATACTAAAAGTCATAACCAACAATGAAAAATAGGAAGATGAAAGAAAAACTCGTAGAAGAATTCCCCGCCTTGCTCTTATTGTGTCTCTACCTCCTTGGGTCGAATCTTTGTCAAAAGTATGTCCAACCCCTTAAAATACCGTTTTTCCATGTATATATACCAAGTAGGGTTGGGCTCAAATAATTATATCTTCTCCAACGCGAAAAAGGACAATTTTTCAGGTATGGATGCTCGCGGTCGCGGTCCAGACGCGGTATTTTCATAGTGCACTGTCTCAGTCCGCGTCCAGGTCCGCGGTCGCAGTTTTGACCGCATGTTTCATCCTGTTCTGTTTGGAATTTGGAAAAACGTAAAACATGAAAGTTATATCCCTTCGAGTTAGATTTCCAACCATATATTGTGTATCCCAAATGGAGTTTTGAGCGAAACGTTATGTGCATTTTGTTAGACAATGCGCAATATACCTACTTGATTCTTCGTTTCATTGCTCTATCATCCGTTGATCCCCGAATACGATCCCGGCTTAATTTCTTGGGCTTTTACTTAGACTTCAAAGCTCCAAATCACTTGAATTCATTCCATAACATCTACATAGCTCGGAATCACTCCTGTAAGGCATAAAACACACAATTAATGCAACACTAGCGATTAAAGTGCAAACCCAACTAAAGTGCAGTAAATTAGAGTGAAATAATCGACTAAAATACGTAATTATAGCCTATCATCAATAATCATATTATTTTTCCTTATTTTTAAGTAAACGTGCGAGGTTCCAAATAAATGAAAGGGTAAGGAAAATCGAACCTCATACTTTTAAGATGTAGATAACAATTATATCAGTAAATTACTAAATTTAATTCGCAAGATAAATCACATTAAAAAGAAAATGATGAATGTTATTTTAATCCGTGGACGTTACGCACTATTTCTTTTCCATTCTCTTTTGGCATAAATCTGCAAGAAAACTTAAAAATTAGCGAACTAAGTCAATCTGCATGTTTCATCTCTCAATATTCACCTTTTGGGAATTGTTATCAATCTAAATTAGTTCTCAAGAGTTGGTTTTTTAGACTTAGACGCAGCAGAAGGTAAAATAAGATGTGAAGAAATGAGATAATAAGCAATATGAAAAGAAAAGAGTAAGCATTATAATGACTAGAAGAAAAACACATATATTGTGATGGAATATTTATGACGGACAAACACGTCACATGTAACGGAGTTTGTGACTATTTTATGACGGAATTTATAATGTGAACATAATCGTGATGGATATGATGATCTGTCACAATCCAGTTATATATTTGTAATAGAGATAAACAATAACATACCTAGTGTAATCTCACAAATGAAGTCTAAAAAATAATAATGTGCATGCAAATTTTATACCTACTTTGTGAGGGGTAAAGGAGATAACGGAGCTCATAAATCCAGACATTTCTTGTAATAAATAACAGTACATAAACCCAGTTTTCTCGATTTTATTTCCACATACTAAGCATGACGAATTCAAGTCAACATTGAAATATTATAGGATTTTAACAGAATATGTGATAAAGTAGGGCCTGAATTTATCTAAAACAGTAGTCAACCACGAATGTCTAAACTCACCTGAGATAATATTGATAGGACACATCCCCACTAGTCAAATTATATTTTTAATTTATTGACGAACTTAATGGTTGGAAAAATGGTGGACTTCCTTTAACTTGGCAAATTCAAATAAGTCATTCAGTAGATTGGAGGTCAGACTATAAAATATTCAACGGAAATATAGTCATACAAGGCATTGAAATCATGAGTCAATGTCAAAAATTTGGTCGCCAAGGTCTTTAACAAAAATTGCTTCTCTAAATAAAATATCTTCTGGGCGTGCATTTGGGACCATTGCTGCTAAAGTAAGTTGGTATGGACAACATTAATTCAAACATAAAACAAATTATATTTAATTGACATACGACTTGTCTGGTGTAGTTCCTAGATTATTTGATCGGATTTTGTTAGCTTTTTCTCTTAAAAATAAAAATAAATAGATACAATAAAATGAAGCACATATTGTTTCCAGGACAATATTTTCTTGTTGATATTTTAGCTAGAATATTTCCCAACCGCTATCATTAGCAAGAGTGTCAATAGATATTTAAACACCGACTAAACTAGCTGAACCGTACTGTACCGTACCGAACTAATTTTTAGGTTTCTTTTAATAAAATCGTAGATTTTTATATAAATTTATAACTGTACCGATAATTATGGTAGGTTTTTAATTTTATAAAAATAAACCAAAAAAGTATCGAACTGTACCGAATCAATTTTATGTGAAAAATATATTTATATATTAAGTTTAAAAATAATAAAACATTAAAATTTTCCCAAGGCCCTGAAATTATGAAAACGTACAAATCAACAACTAACTGAACTCAAAATCCTAATTCTCAAACCTATTATGTTACTCTTATTAAAGCAAATATTTTCAGCATATTCACTAGCAAGACACAAGGTATTCTAGCGATTAAGTGTAGTAAACTACAATGCATTAAATATGTTTCCTTTCGTTTGATTTAGATTTATCTTTTCAAATATTTAATCTTCTATAGACTTTATTTTTTAGTCCCAACTTGGTTAATATCTTTCCACTCATATGATTTATATTTTCTTTGCCTTTGCTTAGTTTCTTTTATGTTGCTATAGAATAGTTGATGTCTCCATATTCTGGTCATCTTTTATTTTGACTACGTCCTATAAAAGTACGTACGTTATTGCATTCTACTTCTACTAGTAACTTTTACATGACATTTAAAAAGTACCAAAAATTAACCGATACCGATACCGAAGAGAAACCGATATGATTGGAACAGTTTCAAAAGGTCTAATTTTGGTTATGCATAATAGAATAACCAAAAATTGATATGGTACAAATTTTATAAAATAAGCGGCCGAACTGGACCATTAACACCCCTAATCGTCAGTACTTAATATTTAATTTGACGATACAAATGACGATACAAATGACGAAACGTCAAGTAATTTATTACTCTCTCCGTCTCATATTATGTGTCGTGTTTCTCTTTTACATGCCCCTAAAGAAATACTCCCACCGTCTCATGATATGTGTCGTAATTCTCTTGTGCACGCCCCTTAAGAAAGAATAGTTTTTGACTACTTTACCTTTATTAAATATTTTCTCCATTTGTGTGTCATCTTTATCAATGAAATTATCCATATTTTTACTAAATGTCAACGCACTTGATTATTAAGGGTAAAAAAGGAAAAATATAATCAGTTTTGTCTTGAACTTCTAAAACGACAAATAATTTGAGACAAACATTTTTAGTAACCACGGCACATATTATGAGACGGAAGGAATATTAATTAGGAAAGGGATTGGACTATTCTACCCTTATTAATTATGTCTTAAAATATAATCTATCTTCATTGAATATTTATTCTATTTATGTGTTATCTCCATCTTCAAGAACAATTATTACTAACGGTAAAAAAGGAAAAAAAATAATCAATTTTGTCTTGAACTTCTAAAATGATAAATAATTTGAGATAACTATTTTTAATAACCACGACTGATAATATGAGACAGAGGGAGTAGTGAGATGACCTAAAAGGTTATCTCGTGTTTTAGAACCCAATTCGGGGTTCCGGGGCCTTCAAAACCTCATCTTACTTCTCCTCGATTTGTGTGCATACTCCGAGTGCGTCTCCGTAAAACCCTAATGTGAAAATTTGAGAAAATAATAATTTTTGCCTTTAAAATAGATTTTTAGTTGACTTCGGTCAATATTTTGAGTAAACTGATCTGGACCCGTATTTGACGGTCCCGGAGGGTCCGTAGTAAAAGATGGACTTGGGTGTATGCCCAGAATCGAATTTCGTGGTCCCTAGCCCGAGAAATGAATTTTTGATTAAAATTGTTAAACTGGAATTATAAGGATTTAAAGAAATTGATTAATGCGTGATCTCATTGGTATCAGGCCGTATTTTGGTTCTGGAGCCCGGTACAGGTTTAACATGATATTTAAGGTATGTATGTGAAATTTGACGAAAAACAAAACAGATTTGGCGTGATTCGGACCTAGAGTTGAGAAAATAGAAGTTTTGAACTATCTTAAAAATTTCATGCAATTTGGTGTTAACTTCGTAGTTCTAGGTGTTATATTGGCGAATTGATCAACGGAGCGAGTTCATATGATGTGTTAAGACTTGTGTGCATGTTTGGTTTGGAGCCCCGAGGGCTCGGGTGAGTTTCGAATAGGCTACTGGGTGTCTAGACTTAGAGGAAGACGTGGTGTTGAATAGTTTCAGAAAATTGCAGGTCTCAGATCTTAGAAGTGCAGCCGCGGAGTGAAATTCGCGGACCGTGGTAGGAGAACGCGGCCGCGGTGGAGGTTTCACGAGCGCGGTAGGGTAAGGCCAAAGTTTCGCAGACGCGCCCATAATTTCGCGGACCGCGGTGAAGGTTTCAAGTACCTTTTCTTCCCTAAATCATAAGTAAGTGATTCTTAACTCACTTCTTTCACTCTTTTACTTCTTTTTACAAGATTTCATCCTAGAATCTAGGGTTTTTATGGTGGAATTGGGGATTTTTGAGTAGAACTTAAGATTTTTGTAATTTGGGAATTTAGACCTCAAATTGAGGTCGTATTCCAAAACCAATTGTATATCCGAGCTCGGGGGTAAATGGGTAATCGGATTTTGGTCCGAATTTCGGGCTCAGACCAAGCGGGCCCGGAGTCGATTTTTGACCTTTGGGGGAAAATATTGGGAAATCTGTAATTATGCATTAGAATTGATTTCTCTAGCAATAATTGATATTATTAAGTTAATTATGACTAGATCAAGTGGTTCGGAGGCGGAAACTAAGGGAAAAACGGTGTTTGAGGCTTGAGTTCGGCCGTGGAATCGAGTTAAGTGTCATGGATAACTTTAGCTTGAGGGAATAGGTATTGTGTGATTATTTGCTATGTGTTGTGTTGTTAAATATGATGTATAGGCAAGGTGACGAGCATCTATGTGTTGTGGTCGAGTCATAGCATGCGAGTGAAATTTCATTCTTGCATATTTTGTAGTGTTATCTTATTATCCAAGCTTATTGTCGTTATTGCAAATGTTGGGAGACTTATATCCGATTCCACCGAGGTTGATGATTTTTGAATATTGATTCAGGGTTAAAATGTCAAATTTGTGAAATTAATCATTGATGAAATTCGAGTTTCTTTGTGATACTTCTCTCTATCCGTTGTTGTTAATTCTGTGATATGTGAGTGTTAATGCACGAAGGGTGATGTCATGCCATGATATGTGATTGTTAATGCACGAAGGGTGATGTTGTGCCATGATATATGAGTGTTAATGCATGAAGGGTGATATTGTGCCATGATATGAGAGTAATAAACACGAAGGGTGATGCTGTTTATATTATGAGAGGTTTGATGCACGAAGGGTGATGCCATGCCGTTCTATTTATATATTGGGGAGGTTGAGAGTGAAAGCACGAAGGGTGATGCCGTGCAGTTTTCCTTTGTTGTCTTAATTTCTTAATTTATTCGAGGATTTGTGTTTAAAATTTTGCCTTTCTGTTACTCTCTCTCTCCTTATATTGTGATTCCCCGTTGCATATCCCCTTTCCCATTATATCTGTTTTATTCCTTTGTTTACCGTTGTTTCAATTAGCATGATTATATTGTTCAGGTTTATGTGGAGTCCTGTCCTAGCCTCGTCATTACTTCGCAGAAGTTAGGCCCAGTACTTACTAGTATATGGGGTCGGTTGAACTGATACTGCACTTTGCACTTTCTGTGCAGATTTCGGTACTGGACCGCACTGATCAGAGTACGGTTGGATGCCCAAGGTAGATCTGCCGGCGTGCGCAGACCCTGGATTCCCCTTCCATTTATCTTAGTATACCTATTTTCTTTCATTTTGAGAACAGATGTATTTTTCTTTAAACTAGTATTTATAGTAACTCTTATACTTTCGTGGATTGTGACACCAGATCTTTGGGTAGTTGTGTAATAGTGTTTGAATTATTATACTTCCGCACTTTCTAAATTGTTTTGGTTTAAATTTGTTTTATTTACTGTTTGAATAATGATCAGCGTGTTAGATCTTTATCTATTGGCTTGCCTAGCATTCTAAGAGTTAGGCGCCATCACGATCCTGATGGTGGAAAATCCAGGTCGTGACAAGTTGGTATAAGAGCACTAGGTTGCTTAGGTCTCACAATTCACGAACAAGCTAGGTAGAGTCTAAGGGATCAGTACAGAGACGTTTATACTTATCCTAGAGGCTATAGAGCTTAGGAACAACTTTGCTTCTATTGTTCTCTGTTGTGCGATTTGATTTCTCAATGCTAATTGGACTCTCTACTCTGGTTTTTTCGCTGATGGCGAGAACACGTACCACTTCATCAGCTGACCAGCAGCCCGAGACCCTAGTGGCAACTCCTACGAGGGGCAGAGAACGAGGCCAAGGTCGTGCCAGAGGCCGAGGCAGGGGCAGGTCTCAGCCTAGAGCTCGAGCAGCAGCACCAGCGGTGGAACCTCACGTAAAGTTTGATGAGGAGGCTCCCGCCCAGAGAGTTCTAGCAGGACCATCTCAGGTCCCGGAAGGGATCATAGCCACCCTAGTGCTTCAGGATGCTTTGGTCCGTCTAGTGGGCCATATGGAGAGCGTAGATTAGCCTAGCACATTTTTTGTAGCACCAGTCGTGTCTCAGGCTGGGGGAGGAGCACAGACTCCCGCTACCCACACTCCGGAGCAGGTGGCTCCTCAGTTTCAGACTCCGGCAGCTCAGCCAGTTGGAATAGTTAAGCCAGCTATTGCGGCACAGGCCGCTGGTGGATTAGTTATGTCTTCTGAGGCTTTGTTGATGTTGGACAAGTTCACCAAGCTTTTCCCGGTTCATTACAGTGGGGCAGCTTCTGAGGACCCCCAGGATTATCTTGATCGTTGCTATGAGGTGTTGCGGAACATGGGGATAGTGGAGACCAGTGGGGTTAACTTTGTTGTATTCTAGATGATAGGGTCCGACAAGAGATCGTGGAATGATTTTGTGATGACTAGACCAGCCGGGTTGCTTGCCTTGACTTGGGACAAGTTCTCTTAGATATTTCTTGAGAAGTTCATTCTAGTTACTCAGAAAGAGGACTATTACAGGTGGTTCAAGCATCTTCAGTAGGGTTCTATGACCGTCACTCAGTATAGGTTTGTTGATTTGGCCCGTCATGCTCTTCTTATACTTCCTACCGAGAGAGAGAGAGAGAGTGAGGAGGTTTATTGAAGGATTCGCTCAGCCTTTTAGATTGCAGATGGCTAAGGAAACAGGGAGCGAGATTTCTTTCCAGGATACGACCAATATGGCCAGGCGGGTGGAGATGGTTTTAGCTCAAGGGAGTGGTCAGTGGTCTGATAAGAGCTCTCGTCATTCTGGTAGGTTCAGTGGTGCCTCATCTGGCAGCAGGGATTCTTTTGGTAGAGGTAATCCTCCCAGGTCATTTCATTCAGCACTTCAGGCTTCTCACAACGCTTCAGGTGGTCGTGGCTCTCATATGCAGTATTTTGATCAGCTACCCTACAGTGCACCACCAGCTCTTATTAGTGCACCTCCGCTCCAAAGCTTCCAAAGTGGTTACCCAGGCTGTCAGGGTCAGTTTCAAGGCTAGTAGTATCAACAGTCGAGGTCTTATTATATTTGTGGCGATCTGAGGCACATTGCTAGGTATTGCCCTCCAGCAGTTCCCAGCATCAGGGTTCTCGTGCCATGGTCTCGACACCGAGGGTTCCATCGCCCGCTCAGTCAGGTAGAGGTAGGGGTCAAACATCTAGAGGTAGAGGTCAAGGTGTTAGAGGTGGAGGTTAGACCGATAGAGGTGAAGGCCAGCCAACAGGAGGCCGTCCCAGGGATGTAGTTCAGAGTGGTGGGGCCCAGCCCCAATGTTATGCTTTCCCAGCCAGGCCTGAGGCTGAGGCATCCGATGTCGTTATCACAAGTACGATTTCAGTTTGCAGTTGGGATGCCTCAGTATTATTTGACCCGGGATCTACTTGCTGGTATGCATCATCTTACTTTGCTTCATATTTGGTCGTACTTCATGATTCTTTTAGTGCTCTTGTGTATGTGTCCATACCGGTGGGTGATTCTATTGTTGTAGATCGCGTCTATCGTGCGTGCGTGGTTATTATTTGTGGTTTTGAGACTAGCATAGATCTCATACTTCTCGATATGGTTGATTTTGATGTCATTTTGGGGATGGATTGGCTGTCACCTTATCATACTATATTGGACTGCCACGCTAAGACCGTGACCGTAGTATTGTCTGGGTTGCCTTAATTAAAGTGGAGAGGGACTCATGGGCATTGTACTAGTAGGGTTATTTCTTATATGAAGGCTCGGCACATGGTCGAGAAGGGGTGTTTGACTTATTTGGCTTATGTTCATGATTCCAGTACGGAGGCCCCTTCTATGGATTCTGTACCAGTCATTCATGAGTTTCCTGAAGTATTTCCTGCATACCTGCCAAGGATGCCACCCGACAGGGATATTAACTTTTGCATTGATTTGGCTCCGAGCACTCAGCCCATTTCTGTTCCGTTGTATCGTATGGCCTCGCCAGAGTTGAAAGAATTAAAGGAGCAGTTGCAAGATTTACTTGATAAGGGCTTCATAAGGCCCAGTGTCTCGCCTTGGGGTGCGCTAGTGTTGTTTGTAAAGAAAAAGGATGGATCGATGAGGATGTGCATAGACTATCGGCAGTTGAATAAAGTCACCATCAAGAACAAGGATCCATTGCCGAGGATTGATGATTTATTTGATCAGTTTCAGGGTGCCAAGGTGTTTTCAAATATTGATTTGAGATCTGGCTACCATCAGTTGAGGATTAGGGCATCTGGTGTCCCTAAGACAGCTTTTCATACTCGGTATGGGCATTATGCGTTTCTAGTGATGTCATTTGGGTTGACAAATGCCCCAACAACATTTATGGATTTGATAAACCGAGTGTTCAGGACCTATTTGGATTCCTTTGTGATTGTCTTCGTTGACGATATCTTGATATACTCCCACAGCCGGGAGGAGCATGAGCAACATCTTCAGACCGTTCTTCAGACTTTGAGAGACAACCAACTATATGCTAAGTTTTCAAAATATGAATTTTGGTTGAGTTCAGTTGCAATTTTGGGTAACGTTGTATCAATAGAGGGTATTTAGGTGGATCCTAAGAAGATTGAGGCAGTCAAGGACTGGCCCAGACCTAGATCAGCTACAGAGTCCAGAGTTTCTTGGGGTTGGAAGGCTATTACCGCCGGTTTGTAGAGGGGTTTTCATTAATAGTAGCCCCGATGTCCCAAAAGGGTGCCCCGTTCAGGTGGACAGACGAGTTTGAGGCGAGCTTTCAGAAGCTCAAGACAGCTTTGACTACGTCGCTGGTGTTGGTGTTGCCCATAGGTTCAGGGCGATATACAGTATATTGTGACGCATCTCGTCTTGGACTTGGTGTGATATTGATATAGGGTGGCAAGGTTATTGCATATGCTTCACGACAGTTGAATATTCACGAGAAGAATTATCCAGTTCATGACTTGGAGCTAGCAGCCATTGTTCACGCGCTGAAAATTTGGAGGCATTATCTGTATGGCGTGTTGTGTGAGGTGTTCACGGATAATAAGAGTTTGTAGTACTTGTTCAAGCAAAATGAGCTCAATTTGAGGCAGAAAAGTTGGTTGGAGCTATTGAAATACTATGATATCACCATCTTGTATCATCCCGGAAAGGCCAATGTGGTGGCTGATGCTTTGAGTAGGAAGTCAGCCAGTATGGGCAGCCTTGCGTATATTCCAGTCGGTGAGAGACCGCTTGCATCATATGTTTAGGCTTTGGCCAATCAGTTCGTGAGGTTAGATGTTTCTGAGCCTAGTCATGTTTTAGCTTGCATAGTCACTCGGTCTTCCTTGTTTGAGCATATCAGGGAGCGGCATTATGATGACCCTCATTTTCTTGTTCTTACGGACACAGTGCGGCATGGAGATGCCGAGCAAGTCATAGTTGGAGATGGTGCAGTTTTGAGGAGGCAGGGTCATGCTTGTGTGCCTAATGTTGATGGACTTTGTGAGTTGAATCTGGAAAAGGCTCATAGTTCCCAATATTTTATTCATCCGGCCGCTGTTAAGATATATCAGTACTTGCGGTAGCATTATTGGTGGAGGAAGATGAATAAGGATATTGTTACATATGTAGCTCGATGTTTGAATTATTAGCAAGTAAAGTACGAGCATCAGAGACCTGGTGGTTTGCTTCAGAAGATTGAGATACCTGAGTGGAAGTAGGAGCGTATCACCATGGACTTTGTTGTTGGACTCCCATGGACTCAGAGGAAGTTCAACGCAGTTTGGGTTATTGTGGATAGATTGACCAAGTTAGCACATTTCATTCATGTGGTAGTTTCCTATTCTTCGGAGCGGTTGGCAGAGATTTATATCCGTGAGATTGTTCACCTTCACGGTGTGCCCGTGTCTATCATTTCTGATTAAGGTACGCAGTTTATCTCACATTTCTGGAGGGTAGTACAACGTGAGTTGGGTACGTGGGTCAAGTTGAGAACAACATTTCATCCTCAGACGGACGGACAATCCGAGCGTACTATTCAGATTTTGGAGGATATGCTCCGCACCTGTGTTATTGACTTTGGATGTTCTTGGAATCAATTCTTTCCATTAGCGTAGTTTGCCTACAACAATAGTTATCAGTCGAGCATCCAGATGGCTCCCTATCAGGCATTGTATGGTAATTGGTGTCAATCACAGGTTGGATGGTTTGAACCGGGAGAGGCTCGGTTATTGGGTACAGATTTAGTACAGGATGCCTTGGATAAAGTTAAGATCATTCAAGATAGACTTCGTACAACTTAGTCCAAGCAAAAGAGTTATGCCAACCGTAAGGCTCGTGATGTGGCATTCATGGTCGGCAAGAGAGTGTTGCTCCGGGTGTCACCATGAAGGGTGTGATGTGGTTTGGGAAGAAGGGCAAGTTAAGCCCTAGGTTCATTTGGCCTTTTGAGATCTTTGATCGAGTGGGAGAGATGGCCTACAGATTTACATTGCCACCAGGCTTATCAGTAGTACACCTAGTGTTTCATGTGTCTATGCTTCGGAAGTATCACGGCGATCCACCCACGTATTTCAGCACTGTCCAGTTGGACAAATATTGGACCTACGAGGAGGAGCCGGTAGCTATTCTAGACTGGCAGGTTCGTCAGTTGAGATCGAAGAGTTATCCTTCGGTTCATGTGCAATGGAGAGGTCAGCATATTGAGGCAGCTACCTGGGAGTCCGAGTTCGATATACGGAGAAGATATCCCCATCCTTTCTCTAGCTAAGGTACTTTTCTATGTCCGTTCGAGGACGAGAGATTGTTTTAGAGGTGGAGAATTTAATGACCCAAAAGGTCGTCTCGTATTTTAGAATCCATTCGGGGTTCCAAGGCTTCAAAACCTCATCTTACTTCTCCTCGATTTGCATGCACAGTCCCGGCGCATCTCCGAAAAGCCTTTATGTGAAAATTTGAGAAAATAATAATTTTTGCCTTTAATAGTGATTTTTAGTTGACTTCGGTCAACATTTTGAGTAAACGGATTTGGACCGGTATTTTGACGGTCCCGAAGGGTCCGTAGTAAAGTATTGGACTTGGGTGTATGTCCGAAATCAAATTCCGATGTCCCTAGTCCGAGAAATGAATTTTTGATGAAAATTGTTAAACTGGAATTATAAGGATTTAAAGAAATTGATTAATGCGTGATCTCGTTGGTATCGGGCCCGTATTTTAGTTCCGGAGCCTGGTACAGGTTTAACATGATATTTATGGCATGTATGTGAAATTTGGTGTAAAACGGAACTGATTTGGTGTGAATTGGACTTAAGGTTGAGAAATAAAAGTTTTGAACTATCTTGAAAATTTCATGTAATTTGGTGTTAAATTCGTAGTTCTAGGTGTTATGTTGGTGAATTGATCACCCAAGCAAGTTCATATGATGTGTTAAGACTTGTGTACATGTTTGGTTTGGAGCCCCGAAGGCTCGGGTGAGTTTCGGATAGGCTATGTGATGTCTAGACTTAGAGGAAGACCTGGTGTTGAATAGTTGCAGAAAATTGCAGGTCTCAAATCTTATTAGTGCGGTTGCGGAGTGAAATTCGCGGATCGTGGTAGGAGAACGCGGCCGTGGTGGAGGTTTCGCGGATGCAGTAGGGTAAGTCCAAGGTTTTACGGACCGCGGTGAAGGTTTGTTGTTGCTCCCGGAATTTAGCGGACCGCTTAGTGAGGATTCAGAGGGCTATATAAATGGAACTTTTCATCCAATTTTCACTTTTTCAAAACCCTAAAACATAAGAGGTGACCTTTCAAGTACTGTTTCTTCCCTAAATCATAAGTAAGTGATTCTTAACTCATTTCCTTCACTCATTTCTTTCTTTTTACAAGATTTCATCCTAGAATCTAGGTTTTCATGGTGGAATTGGGGATTTTTGGGTAGAACTTAAGATTTTCGAAATTTGGGAATTTAGACCTCAAATTGAGGTCGGATTCCAAAATCAATTGTATATCCAGGCTAGGGGTGAATGGGTAATCGGATTTTAGACCGAATTTCGGGTTTAGACCAAGCGGGCCCGGGGTCGGTTTTTGACTTTTTGGGGAAAATGTTGGAAAATCTATAATTATGTATTAGAATTGATTTCTCTAGCAATAATTGATGTTATTAAGTTAATTTTGACTAGATACGAGTAGTTCGGAGGTGAAAACTAAGGGAAAAATGGTGTTTGAGGCTTGAGTTCGGTCGTGGAATCGAGGTAAGTGTTGTGGCTAACTTTAGCTTGAGGGAATAGGTATTGTGTGATTATTTTCTACGTGTTTTGTTGTTAAATACGATGTATAGGTAAAGTGACGAGCACCTATGCATTGTGGTCGAATCATAGCATGCGAGTGAAATTCCATTCTTGTAGATTTTGTAGTCTTAAATCTTATTATCCATGCTTATTGTCGTTATTGCAAATGTTGGGAGACTTATATCCGATTCCACCGAGGTTGATGATTTTTGAATATTGATTCAAGGTTGAAATGTCACATTTGTGAAATTAATCATTGATGAAATACGGGTTTCTTTGTGATACTTCTCTTTATCCGTTGTTGTTAATTCTGTGATATGTGAGCGTTAAAGCACGAAGGGTGATGTCGTGCCATGATATGTGAGTGTTAATATACGAAGGGTGATTCCATGCCATGATATGTGTTAATGCATGAAGGGTGATGTCGTGCCATAGTATGAGAGGGATAAACCACTATGGGTGATATCGTATATATTATGAGAGGTTTAATGCACGAAGGGTTGTTACACCCTATAGTTTCGTACGTGAGAGTACGTCGTAAGTCAATTGATGTAAGCTCACAAATGAGATCATCTTTGAAAGAATATAAAGTAATTTAATCATGTTACCTCGTAGGTTAGAAATATTAAGGATCATGAACAACACGTACAAAAGAGGGTTCAGAAGCTAAAGAATTGAAGAAAACAATGTTTCATCGAAAGTCGACAAGTTGGAAAGTTATAACATGTACTTTTGGGGTGATACTAGGGTGCTTAACATGATAAGAAGTTTATGTCATGAATTATGCTAGTCGCATGATAGTCGTGTGTTATGTTTTGAAGCCAAGCGAGTTGTGGAACAAAAGTCGATGAAAGTCATCTCAAGTTACGTTCATAAGTTTTACTAAAACTTTGGGTCAAATGTAACTGCACTTTTTTCCCAATATACTTAGCTTTATGGGGTGTTCCACCCACCAAATTGAAGATATATGAGTCTAGTTTCTAACTCATTAAACCATTTATCAATATGATATTGGAGTAAAGAGATATGGTCGTTTTTGCAAGACTGCACAGGCTGCTAGGTGACAAGTAAGTGTGTCATCTAATTGCTTAAATGAGAGCCCAAAAATGGGCATTTCGGGTCGTCCAAAAAGGCCTTTTAAAAGCCTATTTTCTTCATATATTAGACTGAAAATAGGGCAAATAACCAGACATAAGCTCTGCAAAAATCCTCCCAAATATTTCCCACAAACCCTAATTGATTTTTTCTCTTTTTCAAGTTTTAATTGGAAGTAAAACCTAGAGTTTGAAGAACCAAGATAGGAGCTGAGTTATCCAACAAATAAGGTGAGTTTACTGCTCTCTTTCATCCATTTTTTCTGCTGTAAATTCAGGGTAAGTCGTTCTATACTTGTAAGAACTCGCTGGACGGTGATCGGAAGCAGTGAGTTCGAGTTATTCACTTGTAACGGACTGTTTTGTGTTGTTATTGGGCTGCGTGTTTTACTAATTTTTTGTGTAGTTTTGGAGGAAGAAGGGTGGGAGAACACCATATAAATTTAGGGTGGTGGGCTGGTCGTTCGCCGTAACATTTCCGAGTCGTTTGACACTACTACAGTGGTCGTTCTGTTTTGAAGTATTTGATGGTGTATATAAGGCTGAAAATAATGTATATATGTTGTTGTGGTTATGTTCTTATGTTGTTGGTGTTATCTTGAATTTGGAGGAAGTAAGGATTATAGGAGAGATACTGCACGTTTTAATACAAACTAAGCTTGTCGTTCGTTGTGTGATAGTTGTACCTTTCGTAACTTAATGATAGTATTATTATCATTGTTTAGATTAAGATGTGAAGAGCCAAGTTCAACTAGGTGATTGGAAAGATTGTGATAAGGTATGTTAAGGCTAAACCTTTCCTTCATTTTGGCATGATTCAGTAACTACATGTGCTTGATAATAAGACATAAAGAGAAGTTCATATTCTTGAATTTATGTACATTTTCCTAGTCTCATAAGTTACAACATTCTCCCTTATCGGGACTTCATATTCAGTTTAGTTTTGTGTTCTTTCAGCCAAGAGAGCAGAGAGTCTATATATATATATATATATATATATATATATATATATATATATATATATATATATATATATATACAGTATTACAATATTTTCACCACCATCAAGCTATAATCAATGGGCAGGCCCCTATTGGGCAATCTCTGATCAGATGGTGAGTTATATACTGAACCTACTGTGGCCGAGCGCCTATGAGCGAGCCCAAAATGACCGAGATACAGAGTCTAGTATGGCCGAGCGCCTATGAGCGAGCCTACTACGGTAGAGCAGTTACATATACCGAGCCTTATAAGGCCGGACAACTATTTTACGAACTATATTGAGAGAGTTGAGTCAGTATCAGCAGGTAAGCATATCTTCAGATTATCTTTGACACTCAGTTACTTTCAGTTATTATATTATCAGTTCAGTTTCAGCTTTCAGTTATTCTGTCGCCTTACATACTCGGTACATTATTTCGTACTGACGTCCCTTTTGTCGGGGATGCTGCATTTCATGCCTGCAGGTCCTGATTGACAGTTGGACAGATCCTCCAGTAGAGAGAGTCTAACATCAGCTTGGTTTGTAAGCTCCACTTCCTTGGAGTTATCATGTCTAGACCTTGAAGTCTATTATATATATATATATATATATATATATATATATATATATATATATTGAATGGGTAGGTCGAGGCCCTGTCTCGATCATGGTATAGTTCAGTTATCTCTAGAGGCTTGTAGACGAGTCCTACATATTTTTTTATATTAGTAGATGTTCTGGTGGCTTCATCGGCCTGTACAGTATATATATCAGTTTTTGGGTATGGTTACCCCATAGATGAGAGAGGCGTTATTTTCAGACGATTCAGAATATGACCTCATCGGCCTAAGTTGAGGGTTACCCCTCTAGAGTTTACAGTTACGGAGTGGTACTCTCGGGCCGAGTACGTCACCGAGTGTCGGCCACGCCTCTTCAAGTTTGGGGCGTGACAGGGTGATGTCGTGCCGTTCTATTTATATATAGGGTAGGTTGAGAGTGCAGTTTTCCTTTGTTGTCTTAATTGCTTAATTTATTCGAGGATTTCTATTTAAAACTTTGCCTTTCTATTACTCTCTTCCTCCTTATATTGTGATTCCCCGTTGCATGTCCTCTTTCCCATTATATCTATTTTATTCTTTTGTTTATTGTTATTGCTATTAGCATAATTATACTGTTCAGGTTTATGTGGTGTGCTGTCCTAGCCTCGTCACTATTTCGCCGAGGTTAGGCTCGATACTTACCAGTATATATATGGGTCAGTTGTACTGATACTGCACTCTGCACTTTTTGTGTAGATTTCAGTATCGGACCGCACTGATCAGAGTAGGGTTGCTGCCTTCAGTCCATCAGGAGACCCAAGGTAGATCTGTCGGCGTTCGCAGACCCTGGAGTCCCCTTCATTTTGAGAACAAATGTATTTTCTGTAAACCAATATTTGTAGTAACTCTTAGACGTTCGTGGATTGTGACACCAGATCTTTGGGTAGTTGTGTAATAGTGTTTGAATTATTATAAACTTCCGCACTTTCTAATTTATTTTGGTTTAAATTATTGTTATTTACTGTTTGAATAGTGATCATCGTGTTAGATCTTTATCTGTTGGCTTGCCTAGCATTCTAAAAGTTAGGCGTCACCACGATTCCGATGATGGAAAATCCGGCTCGTGACAAGTAGAGCCCAATAAGAAGCTTGAGCGCGCGCCTTCTAAATGAGGGAGACATGAACACTAAGTTGGTGCCGAAAATGAAGAAGCGTGGAACGTAACTATCGAAGTTGAACCATTTAACTTATAAACCACCTCCAGCTTTAAAATTATATATAAAACATGACTTCGAGTTAACTTAGGTGTGGCTCACGTCATAATTGTTGTGAGTTATTATACTATTCGATTCATTAAGTTATTTGACTTCATTAAACGCTTAACAATTAAATTTTAATTGGTTATCTTTGATATTACCGCTTAAGGGACCTTTTATTCAAGGGATTAATTAAGTGGGTTATCCCTATATAAATTCTGAGATTAAATTTATCCCGTGTTTGATTGAAATTATTAACTATAACCTATGTTATTATTATACCAAATCTTGGTATAACTTATCCCACATAAAAGCTAAATTGATTATCTGAGCTATAATTCTAATTATATTCCCAAGATTAAAATCCTGAAATATTCTGGTTTTGAACAAAAGACTCCTAATTTGTTCTCTTTGATAAATTATTTTTTAATAAACCACTTTGTAACCTGTCAAATGATACTCCAAGGGAGAAACATTATCTTCAGAAACTGGTCTTCTCTCTGCCTCTGAAGAAAGGAATTTTAGCTTTTTAATTTATTGTTCAATTCAAAGAAAGATAAGAAATCATCTTCCAACACCTGTTCAAGAATCATAACGGATTAACAAATACTCCTATATGTTATTTACGTTAAGCGTTCCTTTATATTTATTGCAAAAATCAAGAAGTTTTAAGACCTTGAAGACATGTATAAATTTTGTGGTAAATTGGGGAAAGTTTACAGTTTATAAATGTTGATGAAATTCCTTGCAGATTGACTTGTGGCTCAGCTGAAATATAACCAAATAAGTTTTTTTCTATAAAAAAGAAAAACAAAAACGAAAAATTGCCGAGTCACTCACGAGTTGCTCTAGCTTGAATGTTTTATGTTTCTAAATTTACTGTTTTAATTCAACTTATTAAAAATAGAAGGGTTTCCAAAGAGGCTTACTACCAAATTGTGTTAACTTCCACTAATGTTATTATTTGATTTTCAGATTACTACTTGATTATAACATATATGTATCCACTGATGCATTCATTCACCGGTAGAAAAGCAAAATCAAGAGGAAAAGGTCAATCAGTAGAAAAACAAGTCGTCTAAAGCACACATGGTAGGTAAGTGCAATTCTACTAAAATCATATAAAAGGTTAATTCGTACATGGAAGTTTGTGATATTGTGCTATATTAGTACATTTGTGGTTGGGCGTTCGTGTATCTCTATTTGCATGTGTTATTTCTCACCTTGGGATAAATAATAATAATAATATATCATACTCAATATTTAAATTGTGTGTATGAAAATATATCTAATTAAACCTATCCTTACCACATATAGTTTTATTGAGTTGGAGGACGGCATGTACGCGAGATATATGTGTGGCGCTAGAGTAAGGAAGGGGGTTACGGGCATGTGCGTAGCAGGGCAGAGCTAGGATGGCGGAAGGGAGTTTATCCGAACCACTTTCAGAAAAGTTATATTGTATATACAAAGTGAAATATATATATATATATATATATATATATATATATATATATATATATATATATATATATATATATTAATTCCCTTTACTTCCCTCGTGTATTTATATATATTAATTCCCCTTTACTTCCTCGTGTATTTACTTTATATTTTGAATCTCCTTAGTGAAATTCTGTCACTATGCAGTTACATATTTTACTACTCAATAGAATTAGGGCGACTTTTATGAACTGAAATTGAATTTACTTTCGGCTCGAGCTATGTCTATATTATCGGGAAAAAACTATTGAAACAAAGAAATTAGTAAAAAAAAAAATACTTTGTTGGTCATAAAAATTAAACAATAATACAAAAGATATCTAAATATTCATATAAAATAACATCACACTAATTTTGAATTTTAAAGTTTGAATTGATGACCCAAATGTATATTTTGCTCTTAACAGCATAACATGTGGACCTAATTAAATATTAGAGAGCGACTTCAAATTGGTTTTCTTTGGCAAAGGATGTGACTACCTCCACTTGGACCCCTCCATGTTTCTAAAATATATCTTCTTCTTTCTTTCTTCTTTTCAAAGAATTTAAAGGTCACTATCACCCTCTGCTTTTTTCTTCCTTAACAGTCGTAAGATATAAAAATGAGGATGGAGATCGAAGAGACCATCACTTCATGTTGTTGACCTACGACTACTAGAATATATATACTTGCCTTTCCACTTTGTCTGGTTTCACACCTCAAACTTGCGTCGTCACTACATCATCATTCGCTATTTCTCTCTTTATTTTTATTTTTTTCATAGTATAATTTAACTGCAAGTATTCCGCTCATGTGCCTTCACAATTGAATCATAACACCAAACGTGCACTTAACGTAATGGTTTACATGAAATATTATATGGCTCGTTGTGGTTTGCATTTCACTTCTTTTTTATTTGTTCCACCTAGTTCAGATACTTTCTCTAGACCCCAACTAATCTTGATCTACGTCGGAAAATTTCACAATCTGGGTAAGGTGCTCCTATCAAAGACAACTCAAAACTTAAATCTTTTTATAAAGCTCATGAGCCTATGTTACACGGTCTCCCCCCCCCCCTTGTTACAAGGTCCTTTTTTCGTTCATTTTTAATGAGAGAATGAGCCCATGATAGAAAACCTTTACTGAAATTTGAACCTACATATATATACACCACTTAAGTGCATGATGAAATTACAATCATAATAATGTGTGATTCCAATTTCTCATCGCTACAACTTTACTACCAATTGTATATGAGATAGAATTGATTAGTGGCAACTGGCGGAATGATGAAGTGATACGTGGAATTAAAGACAGGTGGGACATGAGTCAGCAAACGGTAGTCACTTGATGTAAGCATGTAATTGGTGCTGAATGAATTCCGACGACAAAGTAGCCGGTAACAAAGATTTAAATTATTGCCATCGGATGACATTCAATGAGCAACCATTACGGAGAATATTGACATTTATAGCCAACTGTTATACAGCCATTAATGACCGTTTTATTCTCACTTAAGAGGAGCTTGATTTGGAGATCTTGTCTCCCTAAATGGAGTTATAAATAGGAGAATTAACATCCATTATAGACATGAAATAATCTGTACAACAAGAAAGCTATACTCTGCTCTCATTTTATAACATTACTCTCAGTCTTTGTTCTTGGAAAATTATTCTCGCTTTTGCCACTGGAAAGGCTAAGTTCATAGCCAGGCTTGTATTTTCCTTCATTTTAATTCATATTCTTATTTCTGTTCTTATTCATTTCGTACTTTAGGATCAAATAGGTTCACTTATCCATAAACCACGTTACAAATCCAACTGTATTATTTTCAGGTAAATAGTTTGGCGTCCACCGCGGGGCATAGACAATTGTGTAATTGCTTTGATCCGTGCATTTGTTATATACCAACAAATTTTGATTCCTCCCTTAGCGAAATAAAGATCAGGCATGACAGCTAATGATGTCAACAATGTTTATAATATTGGAGCACACGATGAAAGGGAAGATGTGTTCCAATGTGATAATTCAACCAGTGAAACCCACAATGAAGGGGATGAAGTAACCCCAGTTCGTGAAGGTCAATATCCTCGGCATATGCGGGGCCCGACTCCTGATTATGGCGGAGGATGAGCATGATGTTGAAACAGTCAAAATCTTGAGAGAACAACAAAAAACGATTATGGATCACCTCTAGGAAAGATCGGGTGATGACGGAATTAAAGCAGGCGTTATCGGGGGCTTCCAATAACGCTAATGTAAGGGCTCCGGTTCATCCCAGCGTTCCCAAAGATCAAACGTCTCAAAGAACCGACAACAACACTCCAACGGAAGAGGTTAGTTTCAACAAGGACGGAGGTACCGCTAGTGGATCTGGGAACAACAACTTAAATGATTCTTTTAAAACCAAGATCATGAGAATCATTAGAGAAATGAATGAATGAATAAATCAGAATGCAAAGGAAGTCATGCTCGGATGGACCAGATCCCAAGTACGCCGCCAGTATTAAAGGGACCAGATTCAAAAAAGTATATGTAGTTGATGTTTAAATCAAATGCGGCACCAGAGTTGATCCCAAAGAGGTTTAAAATGTCGAATAAACCAAAATACAATGGGACTTCGGATGTACAGGAACATTTCACGACCTACATTATGACAATAAAGGGAAATGACTTGGCCCAACAATGGATCAAATTGGTTTTGTTGAAAATTTTTGGTGAAACCCTTACGAAGATTGCCTTAACGAGGCATTATCTCTTACCAGAACACTCTATTGATTCTTTTGAAATGCCCGCAGATTCGTTTATCATAGCTCATGCTGGAGCAAGAAAAGTCCAGGAAAGGAAGGCGGATATATTCAGAATATCCCATGAAGAATTTGAACTCTTGCGAAAGTTCGTGGTCCGATTCCAGAAAGAAAGGATGTTGTTACAGTGGCTCTGAATGAGTGGGCACTGGAGGCGTTTACAAAAGGTTTCAACCTATTGAGCTATGATGCCTCCTAAAAGTTGTAGGAAATCTTTGTTGAATTCAGATAACCATTAATTTCATAAATTAAAGCATGAACAAGGCTAAATAATAAACACCCAACGACAAGCACTAAATCAGACACCCATAAGATTAACATACTAGGGTTGGGTCATAACCCTAGTAAAAATCTAGCTACTCATGATTGAAATTGAAGAAATAGAAGAAAAGATGCTAATAAAACACATATTGCAAAATCAAAATGACAAAATCTGTTAAAATATCCAAAAATATAAAAAACTACTAAAAGAAGTAAATAGAAATGGCTACTGTAGCTGCTGATGTCAAAAGTTGACCTAAAAATATGAAACTCGTCTATTTATATAAGGATAAAAATTTCAGACAAAACTGCCTTTCGAGAGGTTCTGCGGCCGCACAATTCCAAGTGCGGTCCACAGAATTCTTCAACTTTGTCAGGATAGGAAGTCTGTGGTTGCATAATTCTGATGTGTGTTCGCAATACACTCTTTCTCCGAACTGCAGAATTGTAACTGCGGCCGCATCTTACTCTTTTGCGGTCCGCACTTTTACATCTGCAGCCGCACAATTCTTATGCGGTCCGCACTCTTGATGGACTTGGAATGCACATTCTCTGAACTTTTCTCCTTGCCCAGCTTTTACGGCAGCACAATTCATGTGCAGACCGCACTTTGCACCAAGCTCTACTAACATTTCTTTCATAATCTGCAGCCGCAGATGATATTCTGCGGTCCGCACTTCTGAGCTTCTGTGGCTTTTGTGTCCTTGAGTTCAGATTACTACTTCTTGAGTTGGATTTCATCTCGGGAGTTCATATTCCAATATTCCTGCAATTAAGCATATTTTATCAGCTTTTGGGAACATAATTAAATACTTTTAGACTAAAACAAAAGCTAAAAGGCACTAATAAGTATTCAAAATCCCCACTTATCAGCATGCCCTAAAAACTCTTTCCCATTACCAAATATTGATAAAATGATTGATGCTATGGCTGGGCATGAGTTGATGAGTTTTTTTTATGCTTATTCTGGGTATAATCAAGTTAAGGTAAACCCGGAAGATCAAGAGAAGACTGCTTTCATCTCAAATTCTAGCGCATATTGCTATAATGTACCAGAGGCTCGTCAATAAAATATTTGAAAAACAGATAGGTAAGACAATGGAAGCTTATATTGATGACATGTTAGTTAAGTCTCTTAGTGCAGAAGATCATCTAAAACATCTCCAAGAGACATTTGACATTTTGAAAAAATACAATATGAAGCTCAACCCAGAGAAGTGCGCCTTCGGAGTTGGTTTTCGTAAGTTTTTAGGGTTCCTAGCCTATCAGAGAGGAATCAAAGTAAACCCTAATAAGATCAAAGGCATCGAGGATTCCTGAATAGCTGTCAAGTATAAAGGAAGTACAGAGGTTGACTGGTAGATTGGCGGAAAAGTGCCATTACTTCTTTTTGCTTTTGAAAAGGAAGAACGATTTTGTATGAACTCCGGAATGCCAACATGCACTAAAGGACCTTAAAAAGTACTTGTCTAGCCCTCCGTTGTTGTCAAAACTAGGGGGAAGGTGAGCAATTATTATTTTATCTGGCGGTCTCGAAAGTAAAGGTAACTGCTGTTTTGGTCCGGAAAGAAGAAGGCACGCAATTTTTTGTTTATTATGTTAGTAAATATTATTGAGAGTAGAGACATGAACACAACTAAGACACTTACTACTCTCAAGGCATAACAACGTCAAGAAAAGGCATCTCCATTTAATACATGGCACAAGACTTCATTATTCCTAGTAATAGAAAAACTAACTACACCTGGTTCAAATAAAATTCTTGAAAAAGAACCGCGGCATAAAGAAAAATCAAGGGAAAATTATTATACTACCTAAGGAATACACTACCTAAGAAGATTAATTTTAAAAATTTCAATCAAAAGAGATAGAAACAAACGTTGATTTACATATTATATCTACATCCCCACCCCACACTTTAATTTATGGCATGTCTCCATGGTACATAAATAAAAAGCAAGAGCTAAAGAAAACTCCCTTGGATTTTTTCTGTTTCTGAGAACTTGTGAACTCCACCCCTAATTCTGAATTCATTTTTCGTTTTCACTCCTCGGGATTCTCTATGGAGCTCATCAGGCCAAAGTCCTTCATGGAATTTTGAAGGACCCGCTCTTTTCTTTCATTCTTGGCCTCATTTTGGGTAGTGGATTGTTCTTGTAGGATCATCCTCAACTTGTTTCTACATTTATTTACAAGATCAATCCATGCATGTTCCTGTAAATGCCAAAAATAAAATCCACATGATCAATTTTAGAATAAGAAAATGAAGAATAAAGGCCACGCGAGTACTCCTCTGGTAAGTCTAAGACCATTTGTTCCTCATTCCCTTCTACTAACAATTGTAAATGTGGACAGGTGGATGGGGTTTTAACTCTTCTTTTATTGCTTCATAATCAACCAAAGCCTCATTTTCAATCAATTCAGTTGAAATAGAGTCCTCTTGCAGAGTAAAAAACTCTCTTTGTAGATGTTCATCATATCGGGTAGGCTCATTCTCACAGGGTATCTCCTCCATATATTCACCATCACAATGCAATGAGCTTTCTGAAAGTGTCCTTATTTGTTGATTCAGTTGCATTGTTAGGTTGTTAGTGGCTTCATCATCGTGTGTAAATCTCTCTTCCACCTTATTTATGAACTTTTACATAAGCTCTTCTATACTAACACTCTCCTCTTGAGATGGTTGTCTCACTTTGCTTTTATTCCAGTCATAATAAGGGTGTTCATCCCAACCAAAGTTAGAATTGTGCCCATATGAATGCTCATACCTGTACGGACTAGAAATATAGTGAGAGTTTTTAAAATATGAACCATAGGAGGAATACCTACCTGCTTGACAATCAACCCATAGATGATTTCCACCGCATTTAAAACACATAGCAAACCGCTGATAATATTTAGCTGCTAACTCTTCAACCATTTTCTTAGACTTGTTGTATTCCATCTTTACATCATTTAGAGTTCAATATCAAGAATATGCTCTTCAAAATTTCTTCAACAAAAGAAATCTTGAAGAGAAGTTAACCAAATAAAACTAAAATTACATGAAAAAAATTAAAAGCTAATTCCTGAATTAGTACTACAAACTATTTCAAATACTATTGATTTCCAATCCCCGACAGCGGTGCCAAAATTTGATGAGCACAAAACACACACTTAAATTGTGCTCGCTAGTCAAAGATAGTATAGTATAATATCGTACCACAAGGATTGGATTTAAACAGTATTCTCGTAGTTTCTAGCTTGATTGATATCCAGGAGGATCAACAGTTGAGATTTATATGAGTAATAATAAAATTTAACTAAGAGTCTAAAATCTACAGCTATTGACTAGTGACTATCGAAACAAGGAATAAGCAATTAAGGTTATCAGTAGGAGAGGATAAGATTTTGACAAGATAGGTGCAAGATAATTATTCGGGATCTAACTCTAGATAATTCACTTTCAATGTTCAATTGATTCTCTTGAATTCACTCTATCATTAGTTCAAACGTTCATCAAAAACTCCTCTCTCGATTAAGTCTTAACCTCACAAGATGAACCAATTTAAGCATTGTGAATATATGCAAGAATGCATAGTGATCGGTCTTTCGGAAAACTTCTTTCGATTATTCTCCTAACTAGGTTTAATAAATGATTCAACTAGCCTGTTTCGATTACTTAGTAGAATCTATGAACTCAACCAACAATATAGTGCAAAGATATCACAAGTTATGCCTCTTTCAATTACAAGAACTAGTGAATATAGATGCAATAATTAAATCCTCCAAAACTATTCAAATACATAAAAATAGAGTTATAATCCACAAAGAATCATCAATACACCTAATCCATAAAACCTCAAAAGGAACTACTCCATAGACATAGAGAAGTTCTTCACAAATATAAATAAAGTATAGGAAAACATAAATTCAATCTAAACCCGGATCTTGAGTGAGGAAAGAATGATGAATCCTTGAGCTTGTGTTTTTCCCGTTCCTCCTTAGACTTCTTAGGTCGAAAATGTGTCAAAAGTCCCAGAAATAATATTTTCTGGTGTATTTAAGCCATCCTTAATTAATCCCCCACGAAACCATCTTTTTTAGCAAAAATAGGAAGTCACTCTAACATTTTTATACTACCGCATCGTTCCATGCGACGCACCTTTAGAAAATTCCAGAACACTGGCAAAAATCATTTCTGGGCATAATTTGCACTGGCGCGCCGCACTGGACGACGCGTTGTGCGTCGCATTTGTTTTGTTTCTGCTGCCTTCCGCTTTTGCTTTTGCAATGTTAAATCCAAAGCTTACTTCAATGTGCTTTTTGTCTAACTCTCCATTATTTCTTTCCTTTACCAATTATTTGTGTTTGTCTTCTAATATTAGCTTTAAGCCTTTGCATGATGTATTTTTCCACTAGCACATTAGTCACGTTAGCTTGCAGTACAATTTCATCCATTTTTTAGTTTTTCCTTCTTTTGTTTTTATGTATACACAGTTTTTGACCTCCGAATTTGGTCCCAACTTAACCCTTGGACTTTTACTTAGATTTCAAAGTCCCATTATATTCATTTTAGTTCTAAAAATACACCTTAGGTGGGAATCGTAACCTACACAATAGAAAATATGTAATGAGTATAAATTATCTATATTTTAGCTCAAATATGTTTACAGTGTAGTCAAATAATAGGTGCAAAGTACCTAAAAACTTATATTTTTGGACTACCATCAATTACTTAATATTGGTTTGATTGGGGAGGTAAGTTACCTTGACTGGCTGGATAACGTAGTAGTAGTGCCTAAAAAAATAATAAATTTAGAATGTGTGCAGACTATAAAAGTTTAAATAAAGCATGCCCTAAAAACTCTTTCTCGTTGCCAAACATTGATAAAATGATTGATACTACGACCGGTCATGAGTTAACGAGTTTTTTTATGCTTATTATGGGTATAATCAAATTAAGATGGACCCGGAAGATCAAGAGAAGACTTATTTCATCACAATTTCTGACACATATTGTTATCATGTGATACCTTTTGGGCTTAAAAATCACGAAACCACTTACTAAAGGCTCGTCAATAAAATATTTGAATAACATATAGGTAAGACAATGGAAGCTTATATTGACGACATGTTAGTTAAGTCTCTTAGCGCAGAAGATCATCTAAAACATCTCCAAGAGACATTCGACATTTTGAGAAAATATAATATGAAGGTCAACCCGGAGAAGTGTGCTTTCAAAGTTGGTATTGGTAAGTTTTTTGGGTTCTTGGTCTCTCAGAAAGTAATCAAAGTAAACCCTGATAACATCAAAGCCATCGGGGATATCCCGGACCAGCTTTCAAGTGTAAAGGAAGTACAGAGGTTGACCAGTAGATTGGCGGCTCTAAGAAGGTTTATCTCGAGATCTTCGGAAAAGTGCCATTACTTCTTTTTGCTTTTGAAAAAGAAGAACGATTTCGTATAGACTCCGGTATGCCAACATGCACCAAAAGACCTAAAAAGGTACTTGTCTAGCCCTTCTTTATTGTCAAAACTAGGGGGAAGGTGAGTAATTATTATTTTATCTGGCGGTCTTGAAAATAGCGGTAACCGCTTGTCACGACTCGAATTTCCCACCCTCGGAAGTCTTGATAGCACCTACTCGTGAAAGCTAGACAAGCCGAGTATTATAGATTCATTAACCCTTTTTACTTAGCCTTTTAAACAGTTTTAAAACAACATACGATCAACAGCGAAATAATAATAATATTAAAGAAATGGGGAAGACGAAATTTGATAACTTAGCCAAATACAAGCATGAAAAATACAAAGTACATCTCTACTCAGAACTAGTGTCACAATATAACGGACCATGTACGAATACTACAAATAGTTTTCTGGAAAGAAAGATATAATCTGTGTCTGAAGTAAATGAAAACAGAATATAAAGATAGAAGGGGACGCCAGGGCCTGCGGACGCCTGCAGGACTACCTCGGGTGTCCTGATGGACTGAAGGAAACAACCTCTCTCTACGGTCCAAATGCTCCAGCACCGGGAACTGCACACAGTGCAGAGTGTAGTATCTGCACAACTGACCCCATGTGCTGGTAAGTGTCGAGCCTAACCTCGGTGAAGAAGTGACGAGGCTAGGACAAGACTACCAAACAAACCTATGTAGTTTAAAGCATATACGACAAGTAATAATAACGGAAACTAGCAGTTAAAAAAATGGGAAGGGGGACATGCTATGGGGGAATATCAAGTATCAACAGTAACTCAGGAGAAAACTTAAGAACATTTTAAAGTCAGCATCAGTAAGAATAAGGAGACAGTAACTAATCAATATCCACTTTTATTCTTTATTGTTGCGGCCGCAACCCGATCCAAATAATATAACTCTGTGCGGCGTGCAACCCGATCCAAATCATATATCACTATTGCGGCGTGCAACCCGATCCAATCATAATTCACTATTGCGGCGTGCAACCCGACCCCTCCTATCCTCCCTTATTACTCCATGTTGCGGCGTGCAACCCGATCCCATATAAAATTGTTGCAGCGTACAACCCAATCCCAATATATAATTCATCATCAATCACAAAAGAATCCTGGCAAGGGAATAATAAGGAAGCAACACCATCCCGACAAGGGAATCAACAATGAGAATAAACACATCCCGGCAAAGGAACGAACAGTAAGAATTAAATACGTCCCTGCAAAGGAATCAACTATAACCAAACTTGTACCAACATTTAACTTCACAATGAAACCTCAACTAGAACCAATACTCAACAATAAGCAAATATCACGAGAACAATCATAATTCTTACCCAATACGGAGAAGCAACAACTGAGGCATTTGTAGTACTTATTAAGAACACAACGATTACAATTTAAGACTCACGGGCATGCTTGAAAATGACGTATAGATACTCGTCACCACACTTATACGTCGTACACTACACTAGCACATAGCAAATAAAGCACAATACTTATTCCCTCAAGCTAAGGTTAATCCTAAACACTTACCTCGAATTTTCACGGTCAACTCAAGCCTCAAACACCGCTTTTCCTTTAGAATTCGCCTCCAAATTACTTGTATCTAGTCCAAATTAATTTAACAGCATCAGGAAATGCTAAGGAATTCATACCCAATGCTTAATTATGGATTTTCTATCATTTTTCCCAAAATTCAAAAATCGACCCCGGGCCCGCTTGGTCAAAACTCGAGGTTTGGACCAAAACCCGATCACCCATTCACCACGGGCCCAAATATGCAATTCGTTTCAAAATCCGACCCCAAAACGAGGTCTAAATCCCAATTATTCAAAAAGCCCTAACTCTATTCAAATTCTTAATTTCTACCATGAAAACTCTTGAATTTTGATTAAAAAGTGATGAAAAACACTGAGTAATTGAAAAAGTCCAGTTTAGAATTGATTACCAACACTTTGGGGATTAATTTGTATGAAGAAAATCGCCTATAGGCCTTGGAAGTTCGAAAATATGAAGAAAAATGAGTTCGGTCCGTGTTGGAGTCTGTTTTAAAATGACTGGGTAGGCCTTCATCGCGTTCACAATGGGCCTGTCGCGTTCGCGATGAGTGAGGCCAAGATGGCCTTCGTGTTCACGGTCGAGTGGCTGCATTTGCATAGAACAAAATCCCTTCCCCCAGTTCGTGATGAACAAATCTGATACCTGAGGAACTTGCCTTATGCATTCACGAGAGAAGTTAGGTGAACGCGAAGAACAAAATCACTGGGCACCTGAGACAGCAAAACCTGCAACTTTTCTAAGTGTAAAAACATCCCGAAACCTATACGAAACTCACCCGAGCCCTCGGGGCTCCAAACCAAACATGCATACTAACTCAAAAATATCATATGGACTTACTCGTGTGATCAAATCGCCAAAGTAACACCTTTAACAACGAATTTAGCATCAAAATCAAAGAAGAATCTCAAGATCTCTTAAATTCAAGTTTTAACAACTGAGAGTCCGATTCACGTCATATCAAGTCCGTTTCTTACCAAATTTTACAGGCTCAACCTAAATACCATATAAGACCTGTACCGAGCTTCGGAACCAAGATACAAGCCCAATACCATCAAATTTCAAATACATTTAACTTTCTAAAAATTCTTAAATTTTCAGTTAAACAATTTTCTTCAAAAATTCATTTCTTGGGCTTGGGACTTCGGAATTCAATTCCGGGCATACGCCCAAGTCCCATATTTTCCTACGGACCCTCCGGAACCGTCAAATCATGGGTATGGGTCCGTTTATCTAAAATATTGACCGAAGTCAACTTAAATTCAATTTTTAAAGGCTAATTTAACATTTTTATCAAATTTTCACATAAAAGCATTCCGGATATATGCCTGGACCGCGCACGTAAACCAAAGTAAGATAAAGGAGGCTTTTAAGGACTCAAAATATAGAATTTACTTGTAAATCAAGCGATGACCTTTTGGGGGTCATCACATCCTCCACCTCTAAAACAACTGTTCGTCCTTGAACGAACATAGAAAAGAAGTACCTGAGTCGGGGAAAAGATGGGGATAGCGGCTCCACATATCGGACTCGGACTCCCAGGTAGCTACCTCGGTAGGCTGACCTCTCCACTGAACACGAACTGAAGGGAACTTCTTCGATTTCAACTGACGAACCTGCCGGTCTAGAATAGCTACCGGCTCTTTCTCATAGGTCAAATCCTTGTCCAACTGGACAGTGCTGAAGTCTAACACGTGGGATGGATCGTCGTGATACTTCCGAAGCATGGACACATAAAACACTGGGTGCACAATTAATAAACTTGGCGGCAATGCAAGTTTGTAAGCCACATCTCCCACTCGATCAAGAATCTCAAAAGGACCAACGAACCTAGCGCTTAGCTTGTCCTTCTTCCCAAATCTCATCACGCCCTTCATGGGCGACACCCGGAGCGACACTTGCCCACCGACCATGAATGCCACATCACGAACCTTGCGGTCAGCATAACTCTTCTGCCCGGACTGAGCTGTACGAAGCCTATCCTTAATTATCTTTACCTTGTCTAAAGCATCCTGTACTAGATCCGTACCCAATAATGGAGCATCTCCCGGCTCAAACCATCCAACCGGTGACCGATGTCACACCTCCTTTTTCCGTACCCGAGAGGGTACAAGGGAGTTTTTTCCAATTAAAGGACAATCGAAACGGGATTTGTTTATTTATTTCAGAGTCGCCACTTGAGAGATTTAGGGTGTCCCAAGTCACCAATTTTAATCCCAAATCGAGGAAAATAATAACTCCATATTACAGTCTGCATACCAGAAATCCGGATAAGGAATTCTGTTAACCCGGGAGAAGGTGTTAGGCATTCCCGAGTTCCGTGGTTCTAGCACGGTCGCTCAACTGTTATATTCTGCTTATTTATCTGATTTTAATACATTTATGAACCGATGTGCAATTTTAACTTTTTACCGCTTTATTATTTTTTTTTTAAGAAACGAAACGTGAACATTGCTTAAAACATGTCTTTAGCTCGCGTCACATGAAATGCACCCGCGGTCCGGAACATATTTTTGTTCAATGTTTTAGGATTTGGATTTGGGTCGCATGAAATGCGCACCCGAGTTTAAGAAGGTAAGATTATTAAGATATGCACCTAAAGCGACTAGCGTATTGTTATTTTGGTAGGGCCGTGGAATTTTGCTAAACGGTCCGCCCCGGAAACTGAATGCTTTGACATATACTTTTGACGAGGGCCCCGCAGCTTGTGCGTTCTTTATTTGTCGAGGCTCTTCTCATCTTTTTATTTTAAAGGGTATCCTATAGTGGCTATGTTCTTGTCGCATTTGTCTCTACCAGTTGAAAGCAGAAATAGCCCTAGTTAATTACATGTTTACAGTTATTTACAGCAGGATTCCGAATGCTTTTTCAAACAAAAATCAGAAACAGGGCCGCACCCATGGGCGAGCAATCGGACCTCATGGGCCCAAACCCAGCTTATGCGGGATTCGCCAGGCCTGAGCCAGTGATTTCCGGTGAAGGCCTGCTTAGCCCGTTTCGACTTGGGCTCGACCTTCGTGAGGTTGAGGCCCTGAACTGGTTCTTTGTTCTAAGATGTAGTTTATCAGTTATAACAAGGCAGTTGATCAAAGGGGGAGAAAATTAACTAATGGTTGGCAGCTTTCATGCATTCATGGTCATGTTAATCACAGACATAACTAGTTTCTGAGCTATAACCTAGTATACTGTCAAACCTTTCATCTATCAACCTACACACATACTAAAATATCATGTTACCCTACAATTGTCATTTTTGCTAAGTATGAGGGCTAATTCCAGTATCCAAACAGAAATGTAAACTATTTATGCATTACAATGATGTTCCATATAACAGTCTACGTATGAAATAAACATCTTCAACTCTTCTCTTTTGTATCCATGCTCAAACTTTCAAGTTACATTGACAGTGTATTAATCGTGTACCTGGTAATAGCCAAAGCAAAAGAAGAAGGAGAATGACCAGCTGAGTGGTATGCAACAAACACAGCAATAGCAGATACACAGCAACAACAACCCGCCAACAATGATGAAGCTCACAAGTGGTCGAGCAAACAAACAAACAGTCCCAGAACCAGATTGGTGAAAACAACAGAAAACCAGAGTGTTCAATGTAACAGCACCAACAGTTCAACAATCACCAACAGCTCAGCCAATAACTAACAACAAATAGCAAAGACAGCTTGGCCAACTTGAACTCCTAAGCAGTTTTCAAACAGTGTTTGGTTACAATATTCTCAAACTTTCTTTATGTTTCTTTCTTTTTTTGAAGACTAAATTGTCCAGGCCCTTTTATGTTCTGAAACAGTCCTATTTATAGGCAGAAATGGCAAGCATTAAGATGCCTTGAACCCTTTTTCTCCTTCCTGCCCATAACTTCTTTTTAAAACTAAAAGTATTCCTCATGCCCATCCCTTCGACAGGCCTTTAGCCTGTATTTTCTGCCCAAAAGCATGGGCACCCCTTTTTTATTCAATCAGCCCCATGCTACCAAGTTTGTCTCCCCACTATTTACATTAATTTAATCCTAATCCAGTACTCCATTTGTCAGCTCACTTAAACTAAGCTTTTCTGTTCTCTTCAAACCCCAAACTACCCTTGTTAAACCCTGATTATTACTGTCCTAAACCATTGCAGCATTAGGGCATTTTGAACTTCTGAAAGTTCAAATTCAAAACTGCCCTAGCCTGAGTCTTTTAGTTGTTTATAATGCAGTTACAAACTACTTTCAAACAATGCCAAGCAATCAATTAACAACAACAGGTTCGTTCACTCATGTGAAGTTGTATGAATTAGAATATTTGAACCTTCAGTTATAGGAAACTAATCGACGACGTTTATCAAGTCGACCACACTAATTATAACAAGGCATAACTAGTCGATCACATAAACAACACGTACAGGGTCCCGAATGGCTTCAGACAACTTTGCACAATCACCGGGAGGCCATGCGAACTATCTATTCGACGACTAATCTCATCGAGCATATATATCACAAGACGTATTCACATATACACAGAAGAACAAATGACCAAATAAAAGGTCTTTACAAAGACGGAAGAAAATTGAAAAAATATTAGAAACACCAAACAACTACAACAAAACATGCTTAACAAATTCAGACAATACTTAAACAAAACTGAGAAGAAAAAGAAAACTTACTGAATGCTTAACTAAGAACGGGCCAGGTCTGAACCAGTTTTGACCATTTGAGCCCGAACAAACTTTAATCGGGGTGTTCTCAACCGAGAACACCTTGATTAAAGTCTATTAGACCCCAAACCCTCTATGAAACAGGTCGGATTCCCCAGGTTCTTGTGTTCTAGGGTTTGAATCTTTAGATTTGGGATTTGAGGATTTGTGGGTAGATTCGGACCAAACCAGGCTTGGTTTGGTCACGAGGGAGGTCAGGGGGTTGTCCAGTGTGAGTTTGGGTTGGTTTGGTGTACATCGGGGTTTGGTCTCGAATCTTCAAATCAAGATTCGAGACGATGGAGTGTGATTCGAGGTACATGGTTGGTGGATTCGTGTTCAGGGTGGTTGGATGTATCGGGGGTGTTGTTTTGGCAGTCACCGGCATCCTTGCCGCCGGCTTTTCAGTGAAGGTGAAGGGGGGCGACTAGGGTTTGGGATATTAGGGTTAGGCTCTGGAGACGATGAAGCCGGGGGGGTGGTGTTTGGATAGGGGTCGTGGGGTGTGATGGGGGGTTTATATACGAAAGGGGAGGATAGATTGGGGCCGTTAGATCAAGTGATCTCAATGGCTTGGATCTACTGGTGAGTGACCGGACGGGGTCGTTTGGTATGGAAACGGGGTCGTTTTGGTTTAAGTGAGGGGTTGGGTTGAACCGGTTAAACAAGTCGGGTTATGGGTGCGGATGTGGACCATTGGATGAGTTTGAACGGACGGCTCCGATTAGACGCCCTATGCGGCGTCGTTTTGGGTCCAAGCCTGGGCAGCCTATGTTTGGACTGGATTTGTGTCCTGGTTTTGGGTCTCATTTCAAGCCGATTTTCCACAATCATTTTCTTTTAAAATTAACAAATTAAACTAAAATCCCTAAAAATTGTAAAAAATAAACTTACACACATATTGGTTAACACCTATAACAATTAACACGCAATTTTAACATTAAACAAAAATCACTCAATGACAAAACATATATTTTTTGATTTTCTTTTCCCCCTTTTTTTCTTTTTTGGAGTAACTTTCGTGAAGCAAAAATCACGTGCTTACAACCGACACCGCCTACCATATAAAGCCTCATAGGGAGCCATCTGAATGCTTGACTGGTAGCTGTTGTTGTAGGCAAACTATGCTAAAGGCAAGAAGTGATCCCACGAACCTCCAAAGTCCATAACACAAGCTCGAAGCATATCCTTCAAAATCTGAATAGTACGCTCGGACTGTCTGTCCGTCTAGGGATGAAAAATTATGCTCAACTCGACCCGTGTGCCCAACTCACACTGAATTGCCCTCCAGAAATGCGAGGTATACTGCGTACCTCGATCAGAAATGATAGACACGGGCACACCATGAAGACGAACAATCTCTCGGATATAGATCTCAACCAACCTCTCAGAAGAGTAGGAGACTGCCACAGGTATGAAATGCACTGACTTAGCCAGCCTAAACAATAACCTACTCTACATCGAACTTCCTCTGAGTCCGTGGGAGTCCAACAACAAAGTCCATAGTGATACGCTCCCACTTCCACTCAGGAAGCTCAATCCTCTAAAACAAACTACCAGGTCTCTGATGCTCGTACTTTACATGCTGACAATTCAAACACCGAGCTACATAGGCAACAATTTCCTTCTTCATCCTTCTCCACCAAAAATGCTGCCGCAAATCTTGATACATCTTAGTGGTGCCCGAATAAATAGAATTCCGGGAACTATGTGCCTTCTCTAGAATCAACTCATAAAGTCCATCCACATTAGGCACACAAATATGACCCTGCATCCTCAGAACTCCATCTTCTCCAACTGTAACCTGCTTGGCACCCCCGTGCCGCACTATGTCTCTAAGGACAAGAAAATGAGGATCATCATACTGACAATCTCAGATACGCTCAAATAATGAAGAACGAGCGACTGTGCAAACTAAAACACGACTGGTCTCAGAAACATCCAACTTCATGAACTGATTAGCCAAATCCTGAACATCCAAAGCAAGCGCTCTCTCACCGACTGGAATATATGCAAGGCTACCCATACTAGTTGACTTCCTACTCAATGCATTGGCCACCATATTGGCCTTTCTCGGATCATACAAGATGGTGATATCATAGTCTTTCAACAGCTCCAACTACCTCCTCTGCCTCAAATTTAGCTCCTTCTGCTTGAACAAGTATTGCAAACTCTTGTGATCCGTGAACACCTCACATGACATGCCATACAAATAATGCCTCCAAATCTTCAGCGCGTGAATAATGGCTACTAACTCCTAATCAAGAACTAGATAATTCTTCTCGTGGATTCTCAGCTGTCGTGAAGCATATGCAATAACCTTACCTTTCTGCATCAACATCGCACCAAGTCCAATACGCGATGCATCACAATATACTGTATATAGCCCTGAACTTGTGGGCAAAACCAATACTGGCACCGTAGTCAAAGCTGTCTTGAGCTTCTGAAAGCTCGCCTCACACTCATCTGACCATCTGAACTGGGTACCCTTCTGGGTCAACCTAGTCATCGGGGCTGAAATAGATGAAAACCCCTCCATAAACCGACGATAATAACCCGCCAAACCCAAGAAGCTCCGGATCTCTGTAGCTGATGTGGGTATAGGCCAGTCCTTGACTACTGCAATCTTCTTAGTATCCACCTGAATACCCTCTGCTAATATAACATGACCCAAGAACACAACCGAACTCAACCAAAACTCACACTTTGAAAACTTGGCATACAACTGACTATTCCTCAGAGTCTGAAGAACGACTCGAAAATGTTGCTCGTGCTCCTCCCGGTTACGAGAATAGATCAGAATATCATCAATGAAGACAATCACGAAGGAATCCAAATAAGGCTTGAACACTCGGTTCATCAAGTCCATGAAAACTGCTAGGGTATTTGTCAACCCAAATGACATCACTAAGAACTCATAATGCCCGTACCGAGTGCAAAAAGTTGTCTTAGGGACATCAGACGCCCTAATCGTTAACATATGGTAGCCAAATCTTAAATCAATCTTCGAAAATACATTGACAACCTGAAGCTGATCAAACAAATCATCAATCCTCGACAATGGATACTTATTGTTGATTGTGACCTTATTCAACTGTCGATAATCTATACACATCCTCATTGATCCATCCTTCTTCTTAACAAACAACACCAGCGCACCCTAAGGCGAGACACTAGGTCTAATAAAGCCCTTATCAAGCAAGTCTTGCAACTGTTCTTTCAATTCTTTCAACTCTAATAGGGCCATACGATATGTCAAAATAGAAATGGGCTGAGTACCCGGAGCCAAATCAATACAAAAGTCAATATCCCTATCGGGCGACATACCCGGCAGGTCTATAGGAAATACCTCTGGAAACTCACGTACAATAGGCACAGAATCCATAGAGGGAACCTCGACACTAGAATCACGAACATACGCCAAATAGGCCAAACACCCATTTTCAACTATACGCCGAGCCTTCATATATGAGATAACCCTTCGGGTGGAATAACTAAGAGTCTCTCTGCACTCTAAACGAGGTAGACCTGGCAAAGCTAAGGACACAGTCTTGGTATGATAGTCCAAGATAACGTGGTAAGCTGATAACCAGTCCATCCCCAATATGACATCAAAATCAACCATATCCAAAAGTAACAGATCTACTCTGGTCTCAAAACCCCCAATCGTAACTATACATGAACGATATACACAATCCACCACAATAGAATCATCTACCAGTGTAGATACATATACAGGAGCACTCAAAGAATCACTAGGCATGACCAGATATGGGGCAAAATAAGATGACACATAGGAGTATGTAGACCCTGGATCAAATAGAACTGAAGTATATCTACTATAGACCATAACAGTACTTCTGATAACTGTATCAGAGGCCTCAGCCTCGGGCCTGGTTAGAAGAGCATAAAATCGGGTCTGGGCCCCACCACTCTGAGATACATCCCTAGGACGACCTCTTTCTAGCTGGCCTCCACCTCTAGCGGCCTGACCTCCACCTTTAATATCTCTACCTCCACCTCTAGCACCTCTACCCCTACCCTTAGGTGGCTGAACGGGAGAGAGAACACCTGGTGCCTGAACTATAGCATGGGAACCCTGCTGCTGCGATTGAACACCCACTAATCTCGGACAAGCCCTTCGGATATGACCATACCCACCGCACTCAAAGCATTCACCTGAGTGTTGCGACTAAGGGAACTGAGACTAACCTTGGCGGGCCAGCTGACCATGAGAATAGCTCTGAATAGGAAGTGCTCTGATAGGAGCTGATGGTGCACGGTAGGACTACTGATCAGAACGCTGCATATGAGAACCACGACCACCTGAAGCACCATGAGAAGTCTGAAGTGCTGAATGAAACGGCCTAGAAGGATGGCCCCTACCAAAAGAATCCCTGCCTCCAGATGAGGCACCACTGAACCTGCCTAAATGATGGGGCCTCTTGTCATAATATCACGGGCCATCTACAAATACTTCAAACAGTTGTCTGGCAAGAAAGATACAGTCTGTCTCTTAGGTAAATGAAAATAGAATATAAAGATAGAAGGGGACGCCAGGGCCTGCGGACGCCTGCAGGACTACCTCGGGTCTCCTTATGGACTGAAGGCAGCAACCTCTCTCTACGGTCCAAATGCTCCAGCACCGGGATTTGCACATAGTGCAGAGTGTAGTATCAGCACAACCGACCCCATGTGCTGGTAAGTGTCGAGCCTAAGCTCGGGGAAGTAGTGACGAGGCTAGGACAAGACTACCAAACAAACCTGTGCAGTTTAAAGCATATACAACAAGTAATAATAACAGAAACTAGTAGTTATAAAAAATGGGGAGGGGGACATACTACGGGGGAATATCAAGTACCAACAGTAGCTCAAGAGAAAACTTAAGAACATTTTAAAGTCAGCATCAGTAAGAATAAGGAAACGGTAACAAATCAATATCCTCTTTTATTCTTTATTGTTGCAGCGTGCAACCCGATCCAAATACTATAACTCTGTTGTGGCGTGCAACCTGATCCAATCATAATTCACTGTTGCGGCGTGCAACCCGACCCCTCCTATCCTCCCTTATTGCTCCATATTGCAGCGTGCAACCTGATCCCACATAATATTGTTGCAGCGTGCAACCCAATCCCAATATACAATTCATCATCAATCACAAAAGAATCCCGGCAAGGGAATAATAAGGAAGCAACACCATCCTGACAAGGGAATCAACAATGAGAATAAACATATCCCGGCAAGGGAACGAACAGTAAGAATTAAATACGTCCCGGCAAGGGAATCAACTATAACCAAATTTGTACCAACATTTAACTTCACAATGAAACCTCAACTAGAACCAATACTCAACAATAAGTAAATACCACGAGAACAATCATAATTCTTGCCCAACACGGAGAAGCAACAACTTAGGCATTTGTAGTACTTATTAAGAACACAACTATTACAATTTAAGACTCACGGGCATGCTTGACAACGATGTATAGATACTCGTCACCACACCTATACGTCGTGCACTACACTAGCACATAGCAAATAAAGCACAATACCTATTCCCTCAAGCTAAGGTTAGGCCAAACACTTACTTTGAATTTCCACGGCGAACTCAAGCCTTAAACACCACTTTTCCTTTATAATTCGCCTCCAAATTACTTGTATCTAGTCCAAATTAATTTAACAACATCAATAAATGCTAAGGAATTCATACACAATGTTTAATTATGGATTTTCTATCATATTTCCCAAAAACTCGAGGTTCGGACCAAAACTCGATCACCCATTCACCACGAGCCCAAAAATGCAATTAGTTTCGAAATCCGACCCCAAAAAGAGGTCTAAATCCCAATTATTCAAAAAGCCCTAGCTCTACCCAAATTCCTAATTTCTACCATGAAAACTCTTGATTTTTGATTAAAAAGTGATAAAACAATATTGGGTAATTGAAAGAGTACAGTTTAGAATTGATGACTAACACTTTAGGGATGAATTTTTGTGAAGAAAATTGCCCGTAGGACTTGGAAGTTCGAAAATATGAAGAAAAATAAGTTATGTCCACGTTGGAGTCTGTTTTAAAATGATTGGGCAGGCCTTCATCGCGTTCGCAATGGGCCTGTCGTGTTCGCAATGGGTCAGTCCCAGATGGCCTTCACGTTCGCGGTCGAGGGGCCGCATTCGCATAGAACAAAATCCCTTCCCCCAGTCTCCAAACAAAAAGGCCTTCGCGTTCGCGATATCAGGTCCGCGTTCGCGAAGGGTAACCCTCCCAAGCTTCGCATTTGCGTCCTGAGCTCCGCATTCACGATGAAAAAATCTGACACCTGAGGAACTTGCCATACGGTTCATGAGAGAAGTCACGCAAACGCGAAGAACAAAATCACTGGGCACCTGAGACAGCAAAACCTGCAACTTTTCTAAGTGTAAAAACATCCCGAAACCTATCCGAAACGCACCCGAGCCCTCATGGCTCCAAACCAAACATGCATACTAACTCAAAAACATCATATGGACTTACTCGTGTGATCAAATCACCAAATTAACACCTTTAACAATGAATTTAGCATCAAAATCAAAGAAGAATCTCAAGATCTTTTAAGTTCAAGTTTTAACAATTGAGGGTCTGATTCACGTCATATCAAGTCCGTTTCTTACCAAATTTTATAGGTTCAACCTAAATACTATATAAGACTTGTACCAGGCTTCAAAACCAAGATACGGGCTCGATACCATCAAATTTCAAATACATTTAACTTTCCAAAAACTCTTAAATTTTCAGTTAAACAATTTTCTTCAAAAATTTATTTCTCGGGCATGGGACCTCGTAATTCAATTCCGGGCATACGCCCAAGTATCATATTTTCTTACAGACCCTCCGGGACTGTCAAATCATAGGTCCAAGTCCGTTTACCTGAAAAATTGACCGAAGTCAACTTAAATTTAATTTTTAAAGGCCAATTTAGCATTTTCATCAAATTTTCACATAAAAGTGTTCCGGATATACGCTCGGACTGTGCACACAATTGAGGTGAGATAAAGGAGGCTTTTAAGGCCTCGAAATACAGAATTCACTTATAAATCAAGTGATGACCTTTTGGATCATCACACCGCTGTTTTAGTCCGGAAAGAAGAAGGCACACAATTTGCCATTTATTATATTAGTAAAATATTATCGAGAGTAGAGACACGATATTATTACCTTAAAAAGCTGACCTTAGCTCTCGTAGTTGCCTCTCGAAAGCTGATGCCTTATTTTCAATGTCATCCAATAGCCGTTGTGACAGCCTTTTCCTTAAGGGATGTCCTTCATAAGCCTAAGTTGTCAGGTCATTTGGCTAAATGGGCAATCAAAGTTAGTAAATTTGAAATAGTATACAAGCTTAGGACTGCAATCAAGTCAGAAGTTTTGGCCGACTTCATGGCCAATTTAAGTCTAGCATTAATGCCTTTAGCTACTAAAGAAGCAATATTGATATTGGGAATGGTATTAGTAGTTTGGACCTTATTTATGGATGAAGGTTCCAACATAAAAGGGTCTAGTCTAGAGGTAGTTTTAATCACTCCTTCGGGGAAAACCCTAAGGCAGGCTATTAGAACCGTGTTGTTAACTAATAATAAAGTCGAGTTTGAGGATTTGGTTACAGGACTTAACTGGCAGGAGAACTGGGTTCCGAGGTCATAGAAATAAAGTGTGACTCCCAGCTGGTTGTGAACTAAGTGTATGGAGTTTTCGACATCAAGGAGGAGAACATGCACAATACCTGAACATGGTTCACATATTACTTTTCTGATTCAAAGAATGGCCGATCATCCACATTCTAAGTGTGAAAAATATGGAGGCAGATGTATCAGTGAACTTGGGTTCATCCATAGAAATGTAGGGATCTGATTTCAGTACGATAGTTCAATTGTTGCACTCAGTGTTGGAGGTGGACGGCTACTGTGAAGTTAATTCAACCAATTTAATTTGGGATGGGAGGAACAAGTTTATTGAGTATCTACGGTATGGAAAATTTCATGAAGACCCATAGGCTCCCTAGGTACTATGGACCAAGGCGGTTCGTTGCTATCTTATTGATGGACAATTATATAGGAGGTCGTTCCAAGGACTCTTGGCTCGGTGTTTAGGGACATCAGAGGTTGACTATATGATGAGGGAAGTTCATGAAGAAGTCTGCGAGAAACATTTTAGTACAGAGTCCTTGTTTCTCAAGTTAGTTAGAGCTGGCTACTATTTACCCCAGATGGAGTAAGACACAAAGATGTTTGTAAAAAAGTGTGATAAATGTCAATGCCATGTACATTTAGTGCATCAACCGGCAGAAATTTTGCATTTGGCGGTGTCGCCACGGCCATTCATGAAATATGGAATGGACATAATTGGTCCCTTGCCACAAGGACCCGGTAAGGTAAAATTTCTTTTGATTTTAACTTATTATATTACTAAATGGATTGAAGCAAGTTCTTACCAAAGGATATGAGAGCGAGAAATGACTAATTTTACATGGGACCACATTGTTTGCCAATTTCGAATACAAAAAAAATTGCTTGTAACGAACGGGCCACATTTCATAGGTTTCAAAGTCATGAAGTTTTTTGAAGGATTGAAAATCAAACAAATTACGTTTTCACCATACCCCTAGAGTGCTAGTGGTCAAGCGGATTCAACTAAGAAGGTAATTATTCAAAACCTTAAAAAGAAGTTAGAAGATGCTAAAGGAAAATGGTCAGATGAGCTACCGAATGTTTTATGGGCATATCAGACTATGACGAAGTCGAGCACGGGTGAAATACCTTTTTTATTTGTACCCGGTTTAGTGGCTTTGATAACTTTAGAAGTGGGGGAACCAACTTTAAGGTTTTTTCGAGCCAACGAAGAAATAAACAATGAAGGATTGCCGGTTATTGAAGAGTACCGAAATCTAGCATATGTGAGGATAGTGGTACAAAAGCAAATGATGAAAAGGTATTACAATCGTAGGGCAAATCTCCAACATTTCAAAGTTTGAAATTTGATTCCAAGGAAGGTTACTCAAAGCACTCAGGAAGTTAACGCGAGGAAGCTGGGACCAACATAGGAAGGACCTTACTGTGTTTCGGCTATAACCAGTATGAATTGGAAAACCAAGATGGGGTTAAAATGTAATGTAATTAGAATGTGAATCACCTCAAAAGATATTACTACTGAAGATCCTTGCTTGTACTGAAAGTATGTGTTGTACTCTTTTTCCCTTCGACCAGTTTTTGCTCCAATTAGGTTTTTCTTGTAAGGTTTTTAATGAGGACGCAATGTAAAGCATACTACGAAGGAAGGATCATCAGCAAACTCAAGACTTCCAGTGTCAAGGCACTAAGTTCCTTTACTAGAGAATCCACAACTAAAAGTTCTATTGCCTTCACTTCAAAATGAATATAAACAGTTCTATAGATCAACTCATGCGACAACCAGCTTGTGGATGGTTACATAGTCTTTGGCTCGATGGCATAGTTCATATCCCAAAACTCTCTTCGTTTCCATTAGCCTTTGGAAACAGATTATTTAACTATCTACAAGTTGTTTTCACTAATAAGGCATCAATGTAAAGCATGCTATGAAGGAAGGGTCATCAGTGAATGCAAGACTTCCAGTGCTCGAATTCTCATACTTACCATTCGAACACTAGAGGAAAATAATACATGACAAGGAATTAAAAGTGTTATGAAGACCGGGGATTGTTAGAACGGGGATCAGTGTCCTATTTGGATCGGGGATTGCATGATCATCACCGTAGAAATAAGTTATACAAGTTAGCCACATGTGTTAGCAGCTTTACTTACTTAAGCAAAAGAATTTTTATGTCAATATACTTGTAAAGATAGAGGGGATAAATCGAAGTCCTTTTATTTGTATCTTATTTCTTGTCCGAATGATAAGTTAATTTTTTTTTATCGTTTGAAAGTTAACAAAAACTATAAATGTTTTTGCCGGAATGACCAGGAGACTTCTTCTTCAAGAGCACCGTAAACATAGGGTCCCTCTTTTATGAAACACTCATAGTAAAGGGTAGATTCCGAAAGTGTTTATGCCTAGAATCAAAAGCTATCGGATATGAAAAGATTCTCGAACCTTTATTAGTTAAATAAAAAAGAATATTTTTTGCACAACACTTAAGAAAAAGAGCTTCTTTTACTAATTATAATATGCCAAACTCAGTAAAGAAGTTCGGGTATAATTACAAAAAGTAAAGAAAAAGTATAAGCATTAGTTCTTGCTGCTAGAACCCGAAGAGAGAGAAGAGTCTTCGTTTTCTTTATTGGGAGAAGGTTGTTCTGCTTCCAGTTCCCGGCCTTCATATTCTTCAGTTTCTCCTTCATTTCTCGAATACTCGAAGTTAGTATTCGAAGAATCTGAAGCAATGGGCCGAGTAGGGAGGTTCTCATGAGCAGTTATCTCTAGCTCTCGGGCCTTAGCAATACATTCATCAATGTTAACAATGCCTTTTTTGGCCTCCTCCAAGGTTTTTCTCTTCGTATGGTAAATGGCATAGGACTTCGAAGACGATGAATTTTCCTTGTCTTGGAGTTTAGCTTGGAGTTTTTCAATATTGGATTAAAGTTTCATTTTCGGCTTTCATAATGCTAATTTTTTAATCAAGCTCAACATTGGTGGTCGAGTGAAGTTGATTATACTCCATGACCCTTTTGAGCCTTTCTTCTATTCTTGCTCTCTTCTCCTCGGCAACATTGGCCTCCTCTGTTTTGGAGCATAAGATGGCCTTCAAGTTATTAATTTGTTCCATGAGAACCTACTCACACTCAACAGTAGCAGTCGCAGCATCATGAAGTTCGACCCACTTAGGCTTTGCATTCTTGAGGTCTTCGTGCAATTGAGCGGCCTCTTGGATGTGAGCGATTGCTGCAACCGAGCCTCAAGTTCATCTATCTGTGTGATTTTTACTTCCAACACCAGGAGGCACTCAGCAAGCTGACTCCATTAATGTAAAGTTGATCTCGTTCTAAAGTAAGTACTTGTTTATCCATTATCAACCTTTGCAGGCCTTCAGAAACAAGAAGGTTGGGCTGAAGAGGTCAAATCTAAGGTTCTTAATTCAAAATATTACAAATAAAGAGTGATATGAAATTAATTTATTAATACTTGTACAGAGCAGTGCATGCTGTTGTTTAGCAGCTATTCACCGGAGAGAGAATCCATATTTCTCCAGTCTTTTTTTGATGTCAACGGCTTCAAAGAATTATCAAGATCCACCGACTTGGAAAACATGTGGCATTCGTTTGAAACCGTAAGGTAGCACTTTGTTTGCCACTAAGGTTTTGAGTGGGTGACGAAAATGTGCTCCTTAAATTCCCATGATCGGATGGCCGTGGGGAGGGAACATTTGTTGTTTGTTCAGTTGGAGCCGATGGAGAGATTGTAGCTGGTGGAGAAGGAGATGCGGTGAAGACGGGTTCAAAATTTGAAGGTAGAGGAAGTTCGGGGGTTGAACTTCTTCGACCAGAATTAACTGTGGGAATTCGAAAACGGGATGAGGCATTTTCGACTATATACATTTCCCTAGAGTTCTTGAACTTCTTCTGGTGGTAGAGTTTGAAGCTCTCCCGGCTGGGTATCCGATTAGCCTGATGAATATCTTTTTTAAAGGGGAGCCTCTTCATTATCAACTCCTTTTTCATCATCAAGGACCACTATGGTCGGTGCAGTTAGTATTTCTTTTATTCTCTTCTCCTAAGTCTTGGCCGAGGAGGGATGTTTCCTCTTTGATTTATTATTTTGGACTAGGGACTATGGGAGGAGGTAACTTTACTAGAAGTGCGAGTAGATTCACTAGCTCCTATTTGGTTAAGGACATTTTGCAGTAATTGTTCGGCTTCCGCCGGGTTATCGAGGATCTCGATGTCGGGGTAAACGACGAATCCCTTCAAAAGTCCTGTGAGACACAAGAAGATGGTTAAATTGCATCCAAGATATATTGAAAGATTAAAAGAAGGGAAGAAGAATACTTTTTTACCATGGTTTTTGGCTTTCTACGCATATTTGAGAGCTATTTCTTTCTATCTTCAAAATTCTGGTGTAGTAATATCCTGAATCATCTATACCCACTGGACCAGATCTTGAACCCGTGGTGGCTTCTAGTAAGTAGCTGGAGTAAGGAAAGTGTAAAGTTAGTAGTGAAGGAAGGTCTTTTTGAACGTGAAAAGAAAAAGATATTCAAAGACTTACAAAAAATATTCCATGATTCAGGAAGAGCAGGTGTTGTGGCCGGGAGGATGTCCCTAGTAGCAATAACAACAAATTGTGTCATTCATCTATGGTCGTTGTCATTGTTGACGCTGGTGAGGAGGGCATGATGGCCACATTTTCTATTTTTTAGAACACCCTCATGAAAAATCTTTTGGGAGTAGAGGTTCATCATGTGCGCAAGAGTCAGAGTTTCCCCGGTCTTGGAGCAAAACTAACAGAGGAAAGCCACCGTATGTCACGCGAAAAAGAGCCTACTTGTGCAAACATATTTGGTACCGGTGGCAAAACTCTAAGATTATTGGGTCTACTCCTTCACCCACTCTCAATGTGAAAGGGACCAAAACGAAAGGGTATGTATAAATATACATGAACCCTAGTTTGGAGAAAGTGACCCTTTCTACCTCACTATGAGTAAGGATTTCAATGTTGTCCCAGTGACAATCCTCCTTAACGACAGAAAGGCTAGGAGGACGGATGGAAAAAAGGTACCTGTTAACACGTCAACATCTGTCACTTTTGGAATTTACGTGTTCTTGTTGTTCTTGAAGGTCAAATTTCAAGCTAAGGTGAAGAGGTATGATGGTGTTTACGGTTGGAGGTTCAGACTCGACAGGAACCTTTTTGGTTTAGAAGGCAACCGTGTTAGAAGACATGATGGTGAGAAATTTGTGGAGAAAAGTTTTACTAAAGAAGTTGAAGTTTCCAGTAAGGTTCTAAGATAAATCAGAGAACAAGAAGTTGTAAAAGGTAAATAGTTAAAATGAGCAGTTGTGGAGAAGTTATAGACTACAAAAATCATGGTCATGATTGCCTAAAAAACCAGTGAAAATATTTGATGAATCACAGAACAACATGTGTTCGGGTCATTAATACGAGAAGACGTGCGTCCATTCAAGTGTCAGAGGCCGTTCAGGAACTTTCCCGCTAAGAAAAAAACTTCTATCTACTTTTCGGTAATACTAAGTTGTGTCACAAGAAAGTAGGAGGACTATTTATAGGGGTAAAATTGGTTAGTGACAGTTGGACGAATGACGAAGTGACACATGGAACTAAAGACATGTGAGATGTGAGTTAGCAAACATCGGTCACTGGATGTAAGCATGCAATCGGTGCTGAATGAATCCCAAAGATAGAGTAACTGGTAACGAAGATTCAAAGAGCAGTCGTTACATAGAATATCTGTATTTATAGCAAACCGTTATGCAACCATCTATGACGGTTTTATTATCATTCAATAGGAGCTTGATTTGGGGATCTTGTCTCCCTAAATAGTGTTATAAATAGGAGGACATTGTAGACGTGAAATATTTTGTACACAAGAAAGTTATACTCGACTCTCATTTTATAACATTACTCTCAGTTTTTGTTCTTGAAATATTGGTCTCGCTTTTGCCACCGAAATTGCTAAATTCATAGATAGGCTTGTATTTCCCTTAATTTTAAGTCATATTTTTATTTATGTTCTTATTCATTTTGTACTTTAGGATAAAATCAGCTCACTTGTCTATAAACCACGTTATAAATTCAACTGTACCGTTTTACGGGTAAGAACCCATCAACCATTAGTTTGGTAATTTTACACATATATATTAGTCAGACCTCTCTATAACAGCATCCCTATATAACAACACATCACTATAAAAGCTAAGCTTTTTCGAAACAAATTTCTATGTTATGTTATAATATATGTTTTCTATAACAGCAGTTTACTATAATATCGAAAAATATTCGAAACAAATAAGCCTGTTACAGAGAGGTTTGACTCTCTCTCTATGTATATATATATTGCTTGTATATCGTTTTCTTTTTCAGACAGCTAAGAGGGAAATGTCAGAAATCCACACGTATAATAATCTTTAGCCAGGATACCACACTCTAGCTCTAACAATAATGTTGGTATTATAGTAAGTGCGATTAATTCCGACCAGGGGCGGATTTAGGGGAGGGGTTCACCCGAACCCTTCGCCGAAAATTTATGTTGTATATATAAGTCAAATTTATTTTTTACCTCTATATATTATGTTTTGAATCCCCTTAACACAATTCAAAAGCATAGCTTAGTGATCAAGGGGGTCCAAAAACTTTTATTAGGTCACTGATTCAATTCCCACTAGTTACAATCTTAATTAACTCTTTTTTTGAACCCCTTAGTAAAAATTTTGTCTCCACCGCTGCTTCCGACAGCCGATATATAAAGGGAATTTAGTCATTATATCCGAACATGCGTGTGTTACCATCATGGTTACTATACCCTATTTGCTTCATAATGTACAGTTATGAATATGAAATGCTTACTCGATTAGTTTAACTCCTAACCTTTATGTAATTAAGAACGACCAAAAGAACTTAAATTGAAGTTGAAATATACTATTAAGTTAGTTAATATTTAGAGCCCGTTTGACTTAGCTGATTTAGAGTAGCTGATAATCATTAGCTGCAGAAAAGTACTTTTAAGTGCCGAAACTGATTTAAAAAATAAGCAGTTACGTGTTTGGATAAAAGTGCTGAAATTAATAATAAGCAACTTAAGAACTGAGTATACGAAGAGTTTTGTTTAAAAAGAATTATTTTAGGGATAGAATAGTAAATATTTTGGTCAAACCTAAAGTGCTTATAAGCTGAAATTTGATAAGTTGGGGGAAACCAACTTATGGCTTTTTGCTTATTTTTGGCCTTATAAACACTTAACTTATAAACACTTTTAATTTTACTAAATGCGTAAATAAGTCAAAAAATGCTTATAAGCCAGTTTGACCAACTTATAAGCTTAGCCAAACACGTCTTAATTAATCCCTTTTAAATTACGACTTATTGTGCATCCACAGGAAAAAAAAAATATAGTATCTTTCATGAGACATTACTGCGTCCACCTAGTTATGTCTGTTGATAATTGTCTCTTTACCAGCATACTAATACAATAAGACAAAAACTACTAATAATCACCTTCATCGATTGCTATAAATGTCTATGATTAGTAATGACCTACCCCTCTGAAAATCTTAATTTCACACTTCAGATACCTATAATGTTAAAAAATCTATCAAATTGATGTTACAAGATAGTATGGTCATGATTTCATTATTTTAAATTTACCCCGCAAGAAAGAACCTAGTATGCTCCAAAGTGATTATGATTTCACCCATGCTTTAAATAGAATGCGATCATTGTGTTTTAAGATAAATTAATTAAAATTAATTGGTATGGTTCACATTATTTTATGACATGGGCAAAGCTAAAAAAATTAGATACGGGTCGGCCGATCCAATAACTTGGTCTAAACTTTGTATTCGTATCAATAAATCTACTAATTATGTATAAAAATTAAATTAATTAATACCCAATGTTCATATCCTAGAATTAGAACTCATAAAGCTCAAATCTTGATTCTGATTTTATTTTATGCTTGTAATAAATGTATCATTTAAACATTCACACCTGACTAATGTAGGAGTTTTATCATCAATATTGATTACAAAATATGTGCATTCTCAATATGCTTTTACTTAAAAAGGGACTATGATACTATAGTAACATTAAGGAGGCAATAACATTTTTATATTCTCCCTCTGGGATCTACTAAAAGTTACTATCTTTCTAGTTGGTTGGACAAGTAGATACACAAAATGGAAAGTACACGTTCTCTCCTAATTTTATATCAATATTTTTTAAGATACTTCAAGTATCGATATTATTCTACCAATAATGTTCTGGTTAAATTTTATATATAATTCTTAAAAATTTAAATTCATTTAACTAGTCAAAAAATTAACTTAGATGTGTTGTTTTCTTTACATAACCATTTTTCCATTTTTATTCTGATATATTCTTTTTATTAAATTTTAACGAATTAAATGCATAAGCTAAGTTAATATTTAAGTTATGTTATGAAATAAAGACTATAAAGTAAAGACAAGTATAGAGAGAAACTGATATATTATTCGAATTCAAATTGATGTACATAATGAACTGAAATCTCTTCTATTTATAGAAGAAAGGAAGCTGCTACGACAAGCTGCAGTGTAAGCTACTATAAGCTGCTGTGTAAGCTGCTACTACAAGCTGCTGTGTAAGCTGCTACAAGCTGCTGTGTAAGCTGCTGCTGTACCAGATATGGATAATCTTCTACTGAGAGCAATATTTATCCATAACGGAGTACTGAATGGATAAGCTTATTATACCCGGTATGGATAATCTTCTACCGGGGGTAATGTTTATCCATAACTGGGTACTGAAAAGATAAGCTTATTATACCCGATATGGATAAACTTCTACTGGGGGTAATGTTTATCCATAACCGGGTACCGAAGTGATAAGCTTCTTCAGGAAGCTTATTTCCAATATAGTACTAAATAGATAAACATATTTACGGTGGAGTCCCATATGGATAAGCTTCTTCAGGAAGCTTATTTACAACGGAGTACTAAATGAACATCCATAATATAATATATTTATAACACTCCCCCTTGGATGTTCATTAAAAGATAATGTGCCTCATTAAAACCTTACTAGGAAAAACCACGTGGGAAAAAATCCTAGTGAAGGAAAAAGAGTACACATATTTAGTAAGACGCTGTAAGCACGTGATTTTTGCCCTATATGAGAATTACTCCCAAAAATTCAAAAAAATAAAATAATTTTTCTTGGTGTGCCATTTTTGTGATATTTTGTGATATTTTGTGTAACTATTTGTATGTTTGTCTGTGCATGTTTATTTGCTAAATTAATAAAAAATACAAAAATATGTCGCATTTTGCATGTAGGATTTAATTCTACAATTGTTAGTAATTAAATTTGTTTTACAAAAATTAAAAATTACAAAAATAGGCATCGTTTGCATTTTTAGCATTTAATGTCCAAATATACAATTTTATGCTTAATTATTACTTAATTGTGCGTTAATTGTTATTGGGAGTTAATTTGCGCTTTTATAACTTAATTTAGTTCTTAATAATAGTTTAAGTATTTTTATAATTTAGTTTTAGAGAAATAAAAGAAGAAAAGAGAGCGAAAATATAAAGAAAGTCGGAATTGGGCCTCTTCTTCGATTTCAAGCCATAGGCCCAAAAAATGGCCCAATCTTCCCTACGACCCAGTCCATTTCGAACTGGGTCGACCCAGTCCATAACCCAACACCCTTTCTTCATTTTTTTGACCAACACAAAACAAAACAAAAAATAAAAAAAACAAAAACCCTAAAAACTAAAACCATCCGCCCCCTTCCCTATTTTCACCTTCTTCTTCCCCAAAACAACCCCTCCACCTTCAACCCTCCCATGGCTGCCCTCGCTACTTCCCTTCCCCCTCACGACCAACTTCTGCTCCTCCTCCTTCGTTTTTCATTCAAACCACCAAACAACATAACCACCCTCGCGTCCAAACGACCCCCTCGTCCTTCATTAAAACCAAACAACCACCTTTAAGCTCGAGCTCGACATCCATGGTCGCCACTGCTGCGTCTTCGTCATCAACAACCAGTAGTTGCTACTCCATTCCAGCTTCTTCTGTGTCCTCACTCCAGCTGCGTCGTCCGCTTCTTCATCTGCGTCTTGCGTCGTCCGCTTCTTCAGCTAATCGAGCTGCGACCATGAAGAGTGCCACTGATTTGGCTGCAATATGCCGTTGTTACTGTTTTAGCTTTCTTCACCTCCAACTGTCACTGTTTCATTTCCTCCTCCAAAAAATAGGAGTCCGCCATGGCTGCTTTCACTACTGCATTGTCGAGCTCCTACGGCCGCTGTCGCTGCTGCATCGACAAGCTTGTGCTTCAGTCGATGCGAGGCTGAACGTTCCCCTACGTCCTATTGCTGCTACTGTTTCAGTCTTCTTCCTCATCGACAACCTTAGTCGTTGAACGTAGCAGCATGTCGACGACCATAGCTGCTTCAGCTGCGTCCGCCATGGCCACGCTGTTGTGGCTGCTTTCATCTTCTTCGTACAAGTAAACCAAACGCACCCCAGCTGCTTTTGTTTCATCGCGTCTGTCGCGTTGAACTACTGCTACTTCGTTTGCTTCAGTTGCTTCTTAGGTTCGTGTTCATCGTCGATCGGTCGTTGTTGTCGTTTCATTTCCGGTTAGTTGGTTTTTGAGTTTTATTTTTTGTCCATATTTCATTTTTATATTTCTCGAAGTTAAAGTTGTTAAATATTTGATTCTTGTTTTGTTTGTTCATCGTTGAAATAGTTTTCTAGTTTGTTCATGTGTTTTGTTAATTTAATTTTCAAATTCAAATGGGAAATTAATTAGTTGTTTTTCATGTTTATTTCATGTTAATTTTATTCATTTTTGTAAAAAAAAAAAAGAAAAGGAATTGTTAGTTAATGTTTGTTAGATTCAAATTGAAGTTTAAATTAATTGTTTCTTCAATTTGTTTCATGTGTTTTATGTATTTTCAGAAATTGTTAACATTGTTTTAATCATTTAATCTGTCATGTTTGTTGTGTTAAAATAGACTCATTCATGTTCATACTTTGTTTGATTGTTCTTGAATCCGAAATTTGTATAGTTTGATTTCTTGTTTATCATTTATGATTATTTCTTGAATTTGTCTCATAATCTTGTTTTAAGTTTAATATAAGAATTGTTTGTTGTAATGTTGTTAGAGTTGATTTTAAGTTCAATATGATTGAATTTAGAAATCTTCATACTTTGTTTGTTGTTGGTGTTGAATCCGAAAATAGGATTGTTTGTTGCTAAAATATTGTTCAATCAAATTTTAGTTGTTCTTTGTTGTTCAATTTGTGTTCATGTGATTTGTTGTTGAAATGTTGTTAAAATCGTGTTCATGTGATATTGTTGTTATGATGTTCATCCGTGTTCATATTGTTGTTTGAACATTGTTAGAAATTGATCATATTGTCTATATTTTGGTTAAGTTTGATTAATTGATGTGTTATAGCTGATGGGTAGTTTGGTAAATTTGTAGTACGTTCAGGGGTAGTTTGGTAATTTCAGTAAGGTCGTGAGGGGTAGTTTAGGAATTGTACATTTTGTAATTGTTTATTTGAAGCATGGGGGACAAAATAAAATGGGGTGGGTTGTGATATGGTTATTTAATATAAAGGGGGGACAAGATTTAATTTAAAGGGGGAATCTTGCATTATTTTATGTTAGGCATGGGGGACAAAATGAAATGGGGTGGTGTGATATGTTTATTTAATGTAATGGGGATGAGTGGGAAGATAATGGGTTGGGTAGAGAAAAAGTATGGATTTTAATTAATTGAAAGGTTTATGGGATGAGGTATAAGAAGAAGTCTTGAACACAAGACATGAAGAAAAAAAGGAGAGAGAACAGATAAGAGAAAAATACACAGATACGAGAGAGAGAAACAAATCTGAAAATAAGAGAGAGAAAAGGGCTGAACATTTAAGAGATAAAAAATTCCGAAAAATATTTAAGCTTTCAAATAAAAAAAACTAAGAAAAAACATTCTGCTTTCTTTTGTTGTTTGAAATCAGAATTAATTGTTGTTTCATCAAAGCTTGAAGCTTTTTTTTTTTGGGATTACTACTCCACCGGTCTGTTACTGGGTTGTTACTGTTGCTGGGCTATTGTTGCTGTGTTGTACTGATTTTACTGCTGCTGCTGATTCTCATATTCATTTTCTTTTGCTTCCAATATCAGGTACACAACTGAAAAGCTGGTTATTGTAATCCGAAATATGAAGCGTGAATACATATGAAGAATGAAAATTTGAAGTTTTAATTTCGTTTTTTTTTCTTTGTTCCTTTTGTTGATTGTATTTAAGCTATTTCATGAATTACTAAATAATAATTGGAATAAGAAAATAATATCATAAGTTAGTCTGTAATAAATCGGTTCGGCAAAATAGGTTAATTCACTAGTTATGAAGGCTTCAAGATTATAGGTTGATCATGAACAAGTAGCTAAATTTAGCTAAGACACGAATTTAAATTAAACATCGTAAATTAGGCATTAAGGCATGACTTGAGCTTAAGCAATATTAGAAGAACGTTTAAGTCTAATAAACTTTCTAATAAGCTTTAGTAATTATGGTTAAATTTAGTTTCAAATGATTGTGAATAATTAATCTCAATAATATTTTTTAAAAAAAATAACAATGCTGAGTTTTAATCTAGCTATATTTGTTTATTTTGAATATTAGTTGTTGAATTTTTATTTAATTTATAATTTTCGAAATTAAGAATAAAATTCCTTTTTCATCAATATTTGTATTAATCAAGCAATTAGCGTGTCATGTTTTCTTAAATAATAATAATAATAATAATAATAATAATAATAATAATAATAAACGTAATTAATTAGGATTTTCTTTATTCATTTTAGAGACTAATTTTAAATAGCAAAATGTAGTCGCTTTAAGATTTATCCTTTTAGGAAAATAAATGAGATGAGCCTCGCTTAATAAAATGTATAGATTGCGGGGCCTTCAATAAATGTACATTTAATTGCTTAGAATTAAGGAGGAGTCGTTTTAGCAAATTTCACGGCCATACCCCAAAGTAATAAATCGCTAATTGCTTTAGGCGCGATATAATAATAATACATTCTTAAACACGGGTATACATTTATGCGACCCAAATCCAAATCCCAAAACATTGAATAAAAATACGTTCCGGATCGTGGATGCATTTTATGTGACCCAATCCAAAGACATATTTTTAAACGATGTTCACATTCTTTAAAAAATATAATAATGAAAGCGGTAAAAAGATAAAACTTGCACATGAGTCCATATTTGTATAAAATCAGATAATCAAGCCAGATATAACAGTTGAGCGACCGTGCTAGAACCACGGAACTCGGGAATGCCTAACACCTTCTCCCGGGTTAACAGAATTCCTTATCCGGATTTCTGGTGCGCAGACTGTAATACAGAGTCATTCTTTTCCTCGATTCGGGATTAAAATAGGTGACTTGGGACACCCTAAATCTCTCAAGTGGCGACTCTGAAATAAAGAAATAAATCCTGTTTCGACTGTCCTTTAATTGGAAAAAACTCCCTTCACCCCTCTTCGGGTATTTTAAAAGGAGGTGTGACAGCTCTGGCGACTCTGCTGGGGATAAAACCCAGAATCTCTAGTTCAGGGTTAGAGATTCGAGCTTAGATAAATTGTTATATTTGGCTTTATCTGATTTTTACATGTTTGAGCCTAATGTGCTAAATGCTGCTTTTACCGCTTTGATATTATTTGAACTGTATATAAACTGTGCCGAAACCTTTCTCTTCTTACCTCCGGGGATGTGCTCACTGGTTGAGACTCCCTATTCTGTTAGTGTCATACCCTAAATAAAAGAGGCTCGGAAAGTTTCTAAGCCGGCTGGCCTTTTGGTTCCCGGAAAGGAGCTCCTTCCTCAACTCGAGTTGTCCGCTCGGGTACACTGTCTAGAACACCGACCCAGGTTTTGAACATAGAATAACGTGACTTCATGCCGGATCCCTAGTAGGAACGCTTATTTGCATCACGTTGCATTTGACTTAGGGGACTCAACACAGGGGTTGGGTCCGTCTAGGACTAGCAACCTGATATGAAAAGACCATCCTGATGCATCCTACTTGCTATGTACATATATTTGTTTCGAACCTGCATGTTGACCGGTTTCTGAATCTCGGGAATGTTGAAAAAAAAGAGAAAAGAGAAAACAAAAAGAGAGATAACAGTTAAGGCGTTAATTGATTATTTTAGAAAATGAAAAAAAATAGGAAAAAAAAAGTCTTTTATTTTTGGAAAGTCGTTTGTTGAAAAAGAAAATGAAAAAGAGTCTTTATTTTAGTTTGGAAAAATAGGTTGTTTTATTTTTGTCGAAAATGAAAAAAAAGAGTCGTTATTTTGTCTTGTTTTCAAAAAAAATAGAAAAGGAAAATGGTTTGTCTTGCAATGAAAAATGAAAATCAAAAAGAGACTTGTTTTAAAATGGTTCGGTTAATTTGCCCGAACTACGCGGGTTTGATTCTCACCGGATGTGAGATACGTAGGCAACCCTCATCGGGTCCAACCCCCCTTTTGCTAAAAAAGACAAAAACAAAAAAAAAACAAAAAAAAACATGTCAAGATTTTTAATTTTGTCATAAATAAGTCGGGTGATGTCCAAATTCCCCTTTTACAAAAAAAAAAAATATATATAGCAAAAATATATGTCAAATTTCTAAGAAGTCGGGTGACGCTGTTTTATCAAGACATAGCCGAATGTTCCCGAAAGGGACGCCGGAAGGCTGACTTTGCATAAATAGCCACCTTTGGGTCATTTTTTTTAAGATTTGGACCGGTTGACCCACACAGCCTTAAAAATCTTCGTCCTCGAAGCGTTGAAAGGCCGTGTTTGCAATATTGAGTTTTCTAATTTGAAAAACGATAAAAAGAGTCATAAAAAATCAGGTGATGCTGTTTTTCGAGACATAGCCGAATGTTCCCGAAAAGGGACGTCGGAAGGCTGACTTTGCATAAACAGCCACCTTTTGGGTCATGTTTAGGATTTTGGTCCAGTTGACCCACACAGCCTTAAATATCTTCGTCCTCGAGGTGCTGAAGGGCCGTGTTTGCAACACCAGGTTTTTATTGTAATTTGAAGAAGAAAAAAAGAGTCAGCGGTCAGGTGAATACCGTTTGGATTTTGGGTCAAAATAAGTCGAGCCAGCTTCGGCCGCGTCTTAAACCGTTCTTGCCGAAATAGCTTTAGAGTATATTTCAGTTGTCGAAAGGCTATTTTCGTAAAAGAATGGACAAGTTTGTAAAGTGTCGTAAAATAATCCTCTCCGGCCTCAAAATTTGGAAGGGGCCACATTTTCAAAAATAAACGTTTAGTTGCATTTGTCAAACGGAGAAAGGAAGATGACCATTTGTTTTGGAGTTTGTAAATCTTTTGATTAGAATAGGTGGTTTGTTTGATTTTCGAGTTTGTAGGTCATCTTCAAACTTTTGAAACCCAGTTTGTTTTAAATTGAAAAAAAAATGTTTAGTATTATTTATCTTTTATTGGTCCGAACTACGCAAGGTCTGATTCATGCGGGGTCATGATACGTAGGCAATCTCCATAAGATTCGACCACCACTGAAAAAGAAAAAAAAAGGAAGAAAGAAAAATAAAGGAAAGCGCAAGTGCATCGCATCTCTGATAGAATGGTTTAACTGCTTAGGTGCATTGCATCTCTAATATATGATTATCTGTCAAATGCCCTGACACTAACGTGATGACTTCCCTTTGCTGTGTTCATATATAGAAAAGTGGTTGGTTGTGGTAACTCCTCCCTGCAAAGCAAATGACACAGAACCTCAGAACAGGGTGGGTCGGTACTGATGACCGACAACAATTGGTCGAACAGAACAACGGGTTGGTAGAAGAAGTGAAAATGCTGAGACAACATGTGGCAGACATGTATCAGGCATGGATAACTGGGAAAGCACCACCCCCACCACCGCCAAGCTTTTCAAACTCTGGCATTACCCATCCCCCATACTCTCCATCCCAGCCCACTTATGACAGCTTTCCTAGCTACCCGAGTAGCTCCATCACTCGTCCACGCTACTCCCCTCCCCAATGCTACTTCTCTCCACGAGATTCCCAAAGACGGGCTTCACTTTCCAAATACCCAGCTCCACAGAAGGCCTATCCACCCTCACAAGCCTACCGGAAGCCCCCTGGATCAGGTTTCCGGCCCAATCAAGCATTTAGGAACGAAAGGTTGCTGAAACGAGGAAAGGCTCTCACCCCTATCGGAGTATCTTATGCAAGTCTGTTTGAAAGGCTAAAGCATGCTGGCTCTATTGAGCCACTCCCCGCATGTACTCCAAATCCACTTGCAAGGAGCTTTGATCCGGCAGCGCGATGCGCCTACCACTCCAATGTCATAGGGCACAACATTGAGAGCTGTCATAGTTGGAGAAGGGAAGTAGAGAAAATGATCCAAGAAGGGCGGGTTGTGATTAATAACAGTGACATGGTGCACTCGAGCCCCTCGAGAACTTGCCAACGGATGTTGATGATATTGAAGCTGGTAATGGTCTTGGCAGTATCGATGCAAAGCTCAGTGGCTAAGATGCCAGTCTTGATAAAGTGGAAGGACGCTCTGTTCCTTGGTTAACAAGAGAGAAGCTTGTGGTGGCTTATTTTGTTGACATTTATGTTGTTCGGATTATTAGGGTTATAAGTCGGATATTGTCTTGTCCAGTTTGTTTTAGGATTTTGTTCTGGATTGTTTTGTTTGTTTTGTTATTTAAACCATTTCACCGGTAGTCTAATACAAAATCCGGTCTTTCTTTATTTCCAGTCATCTCTTTGTTTGGTCCTTTTATCATTTTTGTTCAGTGCCGATTCTAGTGACATGACATGCGCACACAGTTTGGGCCTAACCTTAAAAGTTAATCGTAAAACCCTGGAAAGGCGATCAGACCATTTAAAGGAAATAAGAACGGTTTGGGATTATTTGAAGCCCGAGTCATGTGGAATTGGGGCAAGTTAAACACAAAGAAAACCGTTAAAATCAAGATTCTCCAAATTGGCGTGAGGGTCATTCATGATAATGAGAGTGTCGCCCAACGATGTTTTAGAAATAACAAAGGGAAAAGCAAATGTTTAACATAATTGTCAAGCCCAGCACCGTCGGAAGAGACTATAAATCTATTGTTTGTTGTGTTGTTTGCATTTGGCATGTTTTGAAGACTGGAATGACGAAGGCATTTTGTTCTGCTACCTAAACACTTTATCCTTCGTTACCCCTTTTGAGCCTTACTTATTTTTCTTTCATACCCCTCGTTCGGAATCAGTAAAAACGACTAGAAAATGCGAGCATGGCATGAAAACATGAAAAAAAAAAACAACAAAACGAAAAAGAAAAGAAAAGAAAAATGATAACAAAAAAAAAGTCAAATGAAAAAAGAGGAATTGGGAACTACGTTTGACCTGATTCCTCAAAGAGGATACGTAGGCGCTTCACGGCTCGGTCATAGGGTGCTTAATGGCCACAATGGTCATAGTGTACATGGTGTAATAAAAATAATAAAAAATAAGTAAATAATCCCCAAACAAGAAACTGGGTCAAGGGTTGCGCTTGTTGTAAACAAATATGATTTCGAAGGTTGTAATTTTGAACCCCAAATTTGATTTGTTTTTTAGCCTTTAATACCCTTTCTTTCTAGCCTGTCCAAAAACCCACATTACGGTCCAAAGAAAGACCTTCTGACCAGTCTGCAAAAGATGCCAAGTCAGACAAATGAGAGTCTTACCGGCGAACATAACATTCTGTTCCACAGCAGAAAGGACTCTAATCTCCAGCAGAGAGAGTCATACCGGCAACACTCCAAATCCCCAGCTGGAAAGTGACACAAATGAGAGAGTCTTATCGGTGAAAATCTTCACGGACACCATAAGGCGATGAAAGCTGAGAGAAAAACCAAAATGAGAGAGACTTGATAGTGAAAACCCTTCGGGCACTACAAGTCGAATAAGATTGAGAATCAGATGGGGAATTGCCAATTGAAGGTCTTGAAAGACGATTGACGACGGAAGATAGGCCACAAATGCATGCCATGACCATTAGAGTCGGTGTCTGCGTTTGATAGGTTTTTATTTATAGTTTCTTTTGTTACAGAGTCATCTTTTTCATTTGTCTTTTATTCTGTTCCCTTTTTATCTTTTTCCTTTCATAGAAAAACTCCCCAATAGAGTCTGTCTGGTCAAAACAAGTGTGAATTGACTTCAAAATATGCCATCAGCTTTCCAATTATGCAAGATAAGATCTGACTAGTACATCCAAGTGGTATAGTCAGCGAGGAACAAACGCGAGGCCAGTGTCAAAAAAGATATCCCCAGCAAAAGGGAATTGACAAAAGGATTGACAAGTGTCAAGAGGGATACCCTTGCCGAAATCAAAGGTTATAAACCTCAAGGCCAAGGCCCGTTGAACAAAGCAAGGAGAGCAGTGAGCATGATTTGGGGAAATTCATACTAGACTAAAAGGTCGGGGAAATGCCAGTTTCCGAGCTATGCCACAAAAGAAGAGGGATATCCCCAGCAGAAAGGGATTATCCCCAGCAAATAATATCATCCCCAACAAGTTGTGGAGCGCAGAGCAAGGAAGGAGAAAAGGAAAAGCCATCCCAGTAGGAGTATCACAACCAACCACCACGTTTTAAACTAACAAATTTTGTTTGATTTGAAACAGGTAAAGGAAATGGCATTGATGACAGAAATGCATGCCATAAGGGAGACTGTCAAACTGGGGCAGAAAATTTTCCTTTCATTTGGAAAATTTTCTGGAAGTCAGGTACCCATTCGAGGAAGAATAAAGATAGCACCAGTCTTCAAGGGAAGTGGTGTTTGAACCAGTGTTGCCCCAACATAATAAGTTTAAATGGAGGAAGTATTCCCCAGCAGACAGAATAAAGGGATGACACTTGTGCTCAGAAAAGCAAAAAGACATTATCATCCCGAGCAGCTTCCAGAAGAATGAATCATCGACTTGAAGGGATAAAATTCCCCAGCAACGTTATCCTCAACAACGTTATCCCGAGAAGATAACACTTTTATCCCCAGCAGTGTTGAAAAAAAAATTGAATTTGAAGGAGGGGAAGAAAGGAGACTTCCCCAGTAGTATTATCCCCAGCAATCAGGCGTCCACCTGGAGAACAAGGAAGAGCAGTTGGAGTATTAGCAATCAGGCATCCACATGGAAAACAAGGAAGAGCAGTTGGAGTATTAGCAATCAGGCGTCCACCTGGAGAACAAGGAAGAGCAGTTGAAGTATCAGCAATCAGGAGCCCACCTGGAGAATAAGGGAATACAATGGAAGTATCAACAGTCAGGAGCCCACCTGGAGAATAAGGGAATACAATTCAAATTTTAAGTAATCAGGAGCCCCCTGAAAAACAGAATGGCGTTTTTATTTTTGACATTATTGGTTGAAGTCAGGAGCCCCCTGAAGAACAGAATGGCGATTTGTTGGTTGAAGTTGGGAGCCCGCCCATATAACAGAGGAATACATTCAGTCTTGTCATTTTTTTTAAAAAAAAACGAAAAAAAGAAAAGGGGGAAGTAGTTTGCAGAGGAATGAAACATCATACTCAAAAGGAAGTAATTTTGGAAGGAGTAAGATAACATATTTACTCAGGAGAGTTATCCACAGCAGTGTTATCCCTAGTGGATCATCGAGATGTAGAAGCATCCTCGACCAAGTTTCAAGAGGGTCGGACAACCCAGAGTGGGTAAGGAAGAAAAGGAAAAGTCATCCCCAGCAAAATAATCCCCAGCAGTTTCGAGGGAAGATAACACAAGTAAGTAAATAATTCAGGAAGAAGGAAATGGTTCACGCATAGGAGACGCACTTCCTAAGTGAAGATTTCATTAATAGGAGACGCATTTCCTCCTAAGTTTATTTTTACCCATAGGAGAGGCATTTCCTCCTAAGTTTAGTTTCACCCATAGGAGAGGCATTTCCTCCTAAGTTTAGTTTTCACCCATAGGAGAGGCATTTCCTCCTAAGTTTAGTTTTACCCATAGGAGAGGCATTTCCTCCTAAGTTTAGTTTCACCCATAGGAGAGGCATTTCCTCCTAAGTTTAGTTTCACCCATAGGAGAAATATTTCCTCTTAAGTTTGTTTTTACCCATAGGAGATGCATTTCCTCCTAAGTTTGTTTTTACCCATAGGAGAGGCATTTCCTCCTAAGTTTAGTTTCACCCATAGGAGATGCATTTCCTCCTAAGTTTGTTTTTACCCATAGGAGAGGCATTTCCTCCTAAGTTTAGTTTCACCCATAGGAGAGGCATTTCCTCCTAAGTTTAGTTTTTACCCATGGGAGAGGCATTTCCTCCTAAGTTTAGTTTTACCCATAGGAGACGCATTTCCTCCTAAGTTTACTTTAAGTTGTTGAAATCTTGCCAACCTAAAGAAAGGAATGGCGATGTATTGGTTGAAGTCAGGAGCCCGCCTGAAGAGAGGAATGACGATTATTTTCAAAGTTGTTGTTGAAGTCAGGAGCCCGCCTGAAGAGAGGAAAGGCGTTTTTAAAAGTTGTTGAAATCTTGCCAACCTAAAGAAAGGAATGGCGATGTATTGGTTGAAGTCAGGAGCCCGCCTGAAGAGAGGAATGGCGATTTATTTTCAAAGTTGTTGTTGAAGTCAGGAGCCCGCCTGAAGAGAGGAAAGGCGTTTATTTTAAAAGTTGTGTATTTGAAGTCAGGAGCCCGCCTGAAGAGAGGAAAGGCGTTTTTAAAAGTTGTTGAAATCTTGCCAACCTAAAGAAAGGAATGGCGATGTATTGGTTGAAGTCAGGAGCCCGCCTGAAGAGAGGAATGGCGATTTATTTTCAAAGTTGTTGTTGAAGTCAGGAGCCCGCCTGAAGAGAGGAAAGGCGTTTATTTTAAAAGTTGTGTATTTGAAGTCAGGAGCCCGCCTGAAGAGAGGAATGACGCTTATTTTTAAAAGTTGTTGTTGATGTTGGGAGCCCGCCCAGATAACAGAGGCATACATTTCAGTTGTTGAAGTTGGGAGCCCGCCCATAGAACAGAGGCATACATTCAGTCTTTACATTTCAAGCATTGAAGTTGGGAGCCCGCCCATATAACAGAGGCATACATTTCAGTCTTTAATTTTCAAGTATTGAAGTTGGGAGCCCGCCCAGATAACAGAGGCATACATTTCAAGTCTTTAATTTTCAAGTATTGAAGTTGGGAGCCCGCCCAGATAACAGAGGCATACATTTCAAGATCAAGTCAGAGGACAATAAAATAGAGGGTTACAATAGGAATCCCCAGCAGGAAACAATAAAATTCCCCGGCACCGGGAAATAGAAGGTTGCAACAAGAGGTCACAGTACAAACTCAAGTACATGTGTCAAAAGAAGAAAAGCACCGGAAGAAATGCAAGCAAACAAGGAAGCAAGGCAACAAAAAACAAATTGTACTCTAGCCTAGCTTCTTGTTTTCTTTTAAGCATGGTGTAACAAGGAGATCGGTAAGCAGTGGTAATAGCATGCAACAACAGTAACAATGCAGTCCCACGGTAGTCCCAGCTACCAAAATTTCCCGAACTACATTGACCTGATTCCTGTTTAGCCCAGGATATGTAGGAAACCTTTGAAGCAAAGGTTCGGTCAAATCTTTTTCAAAAAATGCTTCAACGGAGTACTCGGATGGGCAAAAATCGCTCGCTTTATCTTTGCACGAAAACCCTTCGTGTCTTCGGGCAAAGAGGGGCAGCTGTAAGCACGTGATTTTTGCCCTATATGAGAATTACTCCCAAAAATTCAAAAAAATAAAATAATTTTTCTTGGTGTGCCATTTTTGTGATATTTTGTGTAACTATTTGTATGTTTGTCTGTGCATGTTTATTTGCTATATTATTAAAAATACAAAAATATGTCGCATTTTGCATGTAGGATTTAATTCTACAATTGTTAATAATTAAGTTTGTTTTACAAAAAAAATAAAAATTACTAAAATAGGCATCGTTTGCATTTTTAGCATTTAATGTCCACATATACAATTTTATGCTTAATTATTACTTAATTATGCATTAATTGTTATTGGGAGTTAATTTGCGCTTTCATAACTTAATTTAGCTCTTAATAATAATTAAGTATTTTTATAATTTAGTTTTAGAGAAATAAAAGAAGAAAAGAGAGCGAAAATATAAAGAAAGTCGGAATTGGGCCTCTCCTTCGATTTCAAGCCATAGGCCCAAAAAATGGCCCAATCTTCCCAAACGACCCAGTCCATTTCGACCCGGTCCGCCCCATTAACCCAAATACCCAACACCCTTTCTTCATTTTTTTGACCAACACAAAACAAAACAAAAAATAAAAAAACCAAAAACCCTAAAAACTAAAACCATCCGCCCCCTTCCCTATTTTCACCTTCTTCTTCCCCAAAACAACCCCTCCACCTTCAACCCTCCCATGGCTGCCCTCGCTACTTCCCTTCCCCCTCACGACCAACTTCTGCTCCTCCTCCTTCGTTCTTCATTCAAACCACCAAACGACACAACCACCCTCGCGTCCAAACGACCCCCCCGTCCTCCATTAAAACCAAACAACCACCTTTAAGCTCGAGCTCGACATCCATGGTCGCCACTGCTGCGTCTTCGTCGTCAACAACCAGTAGTTGCTACTCCATTCCAGCTGCTTCTGTGTCCTCACTCCAGCTGCGTCGTCCGCTTCTTCATCTGCGTCTTGCGTCGTCCGCTTCTTCAGCTAATCGAGTTGCGACCATGAAGAGTGCCACTTATTTGGCTGCAATATGCCGCTGCTACTGTTTTAGCTTTCTTCACCTCCAACTGTCACTGTTTCATTTCCTCCTCCAAAAAATAGGAGTCCGCCATGGCTGCTTTCACTACTGCATTGTCAAGCTCCTACGGCCGCTGTCGCTGCTGCATCGACAAGCTTGTGCTTCAGTGGATGCGAGGCTGAACGTTCCCCTACGTTCTATTGCTCCTACTGTTTCAGTCTTCTTCCTCATCGACGACCTTAGTCGTTGAACGTAGCAGCATGTCGACGACCATAGCTGCTTCAACTGCGTCCGCCATGGCCACGCTGTTGTGGCTGCTTTCATCTTCTTCGTACAAGTAAACCAAACGCACCCCAGCTGCTTCTGTTTCATCGCGTCTGTCGCGTTGAACTACTGCTACTTCGTTTGCTTCAGTTGCTTCTTAGGTTCGTGTTCATCGTCGATCGGTCGTTGTTGTCGTTTCATTTCCGGTTAGTTGGTTTTTGAGTTTTATTTTTTGTCCATATTTCGTTTTTATATTTCTCGAAGTTAAAGTCGTTAAAAATTTGATTCTTGTTTTGTTTGTTCATCGTTGAAATAGTTTTCTAGTTTATTCATGTGTTTTGTTAATTTAATTTTCAAATTCAAATGGGAAATTAATTAGTTGTTTTTCATGTTTATTTCATGTTAATTTTATTCATTTTTGTAAAAAAAGGAATTGTTAGTTAATGTTTGTTAGATTCAAATTGAAGTTTAAATTAATTGTTTCTTCAATTTGTTTCATGTGTTTTATGTATTTTCAGAAATTGTTAACATTGTTTTAATCATTTAATCTGTCATGTTTGTTGTGTTAAAATAGACTCATTCATGTTCATACTTTGTTTGATTGTTCTTGAATCCGAAATTTGTATAGTTTGATTTCTTGTTTATCATTTATGATTATTTCTTGAATTTGTCTCATAATCTTGTTTTAAGTTTAATATAAGAATTGTTTGTTGTAATGTTGTTAGAGTTGATTTTAAGTTCAATATGATTGAATTTAGAAATCTTCATACTTTGTTTGTTGTTGGTGTTGAATCCGAAAATAGGATTGTTTGTTGCTAAAATATTGTTCAATCAAATTTTAGTTGTTCTTTGTTGTTCAATTTGTGTTCATGTGATTTGTTGTTGAAATGTTGTTAAAATCGTGTTCATGTGATATTGTTGTTATGATGTTCATCCGTGTTCATATTGTTGTTTGAACATTGTTAGAAATTGATCATATTGTCTATATTTTGGTTAAGTTTGATTAATTGATGTGTTATAGCTGATGGGTAGTTTGGTAAATTTGTAGTACGTTCAGGGGTAATTTGGTAATTTCAGTAAGGTCGTGAGGGGTAGTTTAGGAATTGTACATTTTGTAATTGTTTATTTGAAGCATGGGGGACAAAATAAAATGGGGTGGGTTGTGATATGGTTATTTAATATAAAGGGGGGACAAGATTTAATTTAAAGGGGGAATCTTGCATTATTTTATGTTAGGCATGGGGGACAAAATATAATGGGGTGGTGTGATATATTTATTTAATGTAATGGGGATGAGTGGAAAGATAATGGGTTGGGTAGAGAAAAAGTATGGATTTTAATTAATTGAAAGGTTTATGGGATGAGGTATAAGAAGAAGTCTTGAACACAAGACATGAAAAAAAAGGAGAGAGAACAGATAAGAGAAAAATACACAGATACGAGAGAGAGAAACAAATCTAAAAATAAGAGAGAGAAAAGGGCTGAACATTTAAGAGATAAAAAATTCCGAAAAATGTTTAAGCTTTCAAATAAAAAAAAACTAAGAAAAAACATTCTGCTTTCTTTTGTTGTTTGAAATCAGAATTAATTGTTGTTTCATCAAAGCTTGAAGCTTTTGTTTTTTTTTGGGATTACTACTCCACCGGTCTGTTACTAGGTTGTTACTGTTGCTGGGCTATTGTTGCTGTGTTGTACTGATTTTACTGCTGCTGCTGATTCTCATATTCATTTTCTTTTGCTTCCAATATCAGGTACACAACTGAAAAGCTGGTTATTGTAATCCGAAATATGAAGCGTGAATACATATGAAGAATGAAAATTTGAAGTTTTAATTTCGTTTTTTTTCTTTGTTCCTTTTGTTGATTGTATTTAAGCTATTTCATGAATTACTAAATAATAACTGGAATAAGAAAATAATATCATAAGTTAGTCTGTAATAAATCGGTTCGGCAAAATAGGTTAATTCACTAGTTATGAAGGCTTCAAGATTATAGGTTGATCATGAACAAGTAGCTAAATTTAGCTAAGACACGAATTTAAATTAAACATCGTAAATTAGGCATTAAGGCATGACTTGAGCTTAAGCAAGATTAGAAGAACGTTTAAGTCTAATAAACTTTCTAATAAGCTTTAGTAATTATGGTTAAATTTAGTTTCAAATGATTGTGAATAATTAATCTCAATAATATTTTTTTAAAAAAATAACAATGCTAAGTTTTAATCTAGCTATATTTGTTTATTTTGAATATTAGTTGTTGAATTTTTATTTAATTTATAATTTTCGAAATTAAGAATAAAATCCCTTTTTCATCAATATTTGTATGAATCAAGCAATTAGCGTGTCATGTTTTCTTAAATAATAATAATAAAAAAAACGTAATTAATTAGGATTTTCTTTATTCATTTTAGAGACTAATTTTAAATAGCAAAATGTAGTCGCTTTAAGATTTATCCATTTAGGAAAATAAATGAGATGAGCCTCGCTTAATAAAATGTATAGATTGCGGGGCCCTCAATAAATGTACATTTAATTGCTTAGAATTAAGGAGGAGTCGTTTTAGCAAATTTCACGGCCCTACCCCAAAGTAATAAATCGCTAATTGCTTTAGGCGCGATATAATAATAATACATTCTTAAACACGGGTATGCATTTATGCGACCCAAATCCAAATCCCAAAACATTGAATAAAAATACGTTCCGGATCGTGGATGCATTTTATGTGACCCAATCCAAAGACATGTTTTTAAACGATGTTCACATTCTTTAAAAAATATAATAATGAAAGCGGTAAAAAGATAAAACTTGCACATGAGTCCATATTTGTATAAAATCAGATAATCAAGCCAAATATAACAGTTGAGCGACCGTGCTAGAACCACGGAACTCGGGAATGCCTAACACCTTCTCCCGGGTTAACAGAATTCCTTATCCGGATTTCTGGTGCGCAGACTGTAATACAGAGTCATTCTTTTCCTCGATTCGGGATTAAAATAGGTGACTTGGGACACCCTAAATCTCCCAAGTGGCGACTCTGAAATAAAGAAATAAATCCCGTTTCGACTGTCCTTTAATTGGAAAAAACTCCCTTCACCCCTCGTCGGGTATGTAAAAAGGAGGTGTGACAGACGCATTGCTAGGTGCCTCATTAAAAACCTTATAAGGAAAACCCCATGGGAAAAACCTTAGTAAGGGAAAAAGAGTGCATCGCGTATTTTACTCCCCCTGATGAAAACCTTGTTTCAAATATTTGAGTCTCCGCATTCCAATCTTGTATACCATCTTCTCAAAAGTTGAAGTTGGCAAAGATTTAGTGAATAAATCTGCTGGATTATTACTTGAACGGATTTGTTGCACATCAATGTCACCACTTTTCTGAAGATCGTGTGTGTAGAACAATTTTGGTGAAATGTGCTTCGTTCTATCTCCTTTTATAAATCCTCCCTTTAATAGCGCTATGCATGAAACATTGTCTCCGTATAATATTGTGGGTCTTTTATCACATTCCAACCCACATGTTTCTCGAATGAATCACTGATCTCAATCATATGCATTCCCTGCTTGCCGGTTTGAAATCGAACTTTATGGGTATCGGATAAATAACCTGCATTACCAATATGATCTGCACCACTTTTGTTAGCATTAGCAAGATAAATAAGTGCACCATCTACACCGAGATAGAGTATTTCAGGACCAAGGAGTTCCTCGTCCTCTTCTGGAGGTCGGAACAAATCCTTATTTACTTCAAGTGATCGAACAACCATTGGTGTACTCAATGGGTGCGCTTTGTCCATGTAAAAGCGTTTTAAGACCCTTTCTGTATAGGCAGATTGATGGATAAAGATCCCATCTGCTAAATATTCAATTTGCAGACCAAGACAAAGTTTTGTCTTTCCAAGATCTTTCATCTCAAATTCTTTCTTAAGATATTCAATTGCCTTTTGAAGCTCTTCTGGAGTTCCAACAAGATTTATGTCATCAACATAAACAGCAAGTATAACAAATTCTGATGCCATTTTCTTTATAAAAATACATGGACAAATAACATCATTTATGTAACCTTCTTTCAGCAAATATTCACTAAGGCGATTATACCACATGCGCCCAGATTGCTTTAAACCGTACAAAGATCTTTATAATTTGATCGAGTACATTTCTCAAGACTTTGAATTATATGCTTCGGGCATTTTCAATCCTTCAAGGATCTTCATATAGATTTAGCCAAATAAGTCATATAGGTTAAGACTTGTATCTAAATGGTACGACATCTTCAAGTGTCTGGACTGCTAGTCCGATCCTCACAATCGTTTACAATATTGTGCACTATATTGTATTAAATGTATCGTCGACGATCATTTTGTGCCAGTTCCGAAGTGACATAACTTGTGGAGATCTCATCACTTTCTTTATTTTCAGGTACCTGAACTTTTTCGGGAGTTTCATGAAATGTTATGTCGTGGGCTCTTCTAGAGCTTATTTCCTCCTCATTATGATCATTTTGATCATTAGCTCCTACTATTTTTCAAGGATTGTTACCTTTGGAACCGATTGGTCTACCACGCTTCATGCGTACAGTAAACTCTATCCTTCAGGGACTTTAATTTTAATAGGAGCATTTGCAGCTGAAATATGATATTTAATTTTGGATCAGCAAATGCTTCTGGCATTCGACTTGAATTATCTTCTAAGTGAGGATCATGATAATTCGATTCATATAACATATTTTTCAACTGTTTATTCCATCCTTCAAATGTTAGAAAAACTAACATATATCCTCAATCATCTTTGGGAAACATATCTTTGTGTATTATGGTAGAGAAATTAATCACATACCACACAACAAAAGATAGTAAAAATATTTGGTTTCTGATCCTAAACCAATTGTGAAGGGAGGACTTATCATATATTGTTGATCTGATGCATACAAGTGCTGCTATATGCAATTTAGAAAATCTTAGACCAACACATGAAGCTTTGTTCTCATAAGCAATGGTTTAGACATTAATAGGAGGTATTCAATGCTAAACCAGCTTGGATATAAACCAGCATTATCAAGATGAACTGTCTTGATTTCATAATCTGAAAATTATGCTCTTAATCGAGAAAAGCAATTCCAAATGCCAAACTGCAGGTTGACAATAATTACACATGTAACCATCTCATATATGCACCTATAAGTGGTTCACATGATAGGTGAACGAGCCCATATTCACCTTTTATATATTTCAGAATCAGGGGTCTTAGTCCCAACTTTAGCTGGTATAATCAATTCATTATGAGAACAAGCAACACATGAGAATTCCTGAAGAATCTTCTAGTTCTTTAGTATATGCTTATCTGAATTTTCAAATAGCTCATTTGAAAATGACAAATGAAAACTTCAAGTTTATCATGTCATGTGCTATCTCTTAGTAAACTTCTGGTTTACTATGGCATAAACTTTTGCTTTAGTAAACTTCTAGTTTACTGTGATACATGATATAGTACAAATAAAGAATAAGGCGGGTAACTTCTCACATACATATTATTTTACCCCCTATGATTGTGGAAACATGAAGATTATCAATCTTCCAATCATTTGTAGTCTCACTATGATAGCCATTTGTATTAGTAAACTTCAGGTTTACTACAACATATGTTTTGACCATAATCATATAATATGAATGACATATTTGTATATAAGCTCTTCGAGAGCCTTAATTTATTATCCACAATCTAATATTTATCTGGCACTACTGGTGTCATGTATTCTTTAGGCAAACATTTAGCTCTTCAGGAGTTATTGATACATTTTGTACTATCAAATATTGCTCAGACACTGCTGGTGTCATGAGAGAAAATCACAATCAAATAAACAATGTAAAACAATTGTTTAAGCACACGAAAACTCTTCTTCATAATATTTTTCCACTTCAGGAGGCAATTTCAACTGTGTTACTTCTTCAGGAGCAAATTTAAAATACGAAATATTGAGTATATATTCTCTCAATTATATTAACTCTTCTGGAGGTGAATTGTAATGTATTCACATCAAGAGCGCGTTCATATTTACCCGACTTATTAGTATTGTCACATTCACTTCAGGGAATGGATTAATATTATCAAAAGTTCTCATCCTTCAGGAAATCGAACATAATTATCTGAATGCGCATTAATCACATCAAATTGTGATGCCTCAACCTCTTTTAAAATATTTACTACTTCAGGAGCAAATCGAGGCGTGCATTTAATATAGAGAATATTTATGTAGCTTATCTTCAATTGTAACTATAGAAAGCCTAAATTATCACTTCTGGTGATCATAGACATATACCACTTCTGGTGGTTAACAAAATATAATTACAATGAGATATATGAAATATAACTACTTCTGGTGGTTGTATATTTCTTGCAAACTCTGCTAGAGTTTAAGTTGATCTAATAATATTATCCATATTCTTTAAAATGACATAAATAAGATATATTATAGTAAACATCATTATCAAATCATAATTTTTCTTTATGTACAACAATTACATAACCATACTATCTATTACAAATAACAAAAATTAAAATATTTACATTTCTACAGATTCACCACCGATTACATGACTTGTTTCTCCTTCTGGGAGTGCAAAGTAATCAGCTACATCCAAATGCATGAAGTCTAAATTATCTTCAGAAATAAAATTTGCTTCAGCATTTTTCTCTGTCTTCTTCAGGGAGGCTTGATAAAGCTCAACCAGGTGCTTTGGCGTACGACAAGTACGTGACCAGTACCCTTTTCCTCCACATCTATAGCATGCATTTTCCACATTTGGCGCTTGCACCGCTTCATGCTTTTGTTCCTTCCTTTTCCACTGCTGGTGGTGAGAAGGCTTCTTTGGTGCATTATTATTACCATGATTGGGGTTTCTTCCCCGACCACGGTCATGACCACGACTGGGGCCACGACCTCTTCCACGTTTAGCTTGGTGGAAGTTCGTCTCATTCACTTCAGGGAATGGACAAGAACCAATAGGTCGGCTTTCATGATTTTTCATTAATAGCCCATTATGTTGCTCTGCTATAAGAAGATGTGAGATAAGTTCAGAATACTTTTTAAATCCCATCTCTCGATATTGCTGCTGCAGGAGCATATTCGAGGCATGAAAAGTGGTGAAAGTTTTCTCCAACATATCATGATCAGTAATATTATCACCACATAATTTTAATTGGGAAATAATTCTGAACATAGCAGAATTATACTCACTGATAGATTTAAAATCTTGTAGCCTTAGATGAGTCCAATCATAACGTGCCTGTGGAAGAACGACCATCTTCAGGTGGTCATATCTATCTTTCAAATTATTCCACAGTATGACTGGATCTTTAATAGTGAGATATTCCATTTTCAGGCCCTCATCAAGGTGATGGCGTAGGAATATCATTGCTTTGGCACGGTCTTGGTTTGATGCCTGATTTTTATCCTTGATGGTGTCTGCCAGACCCATCGCATCAAGATGAATTTCAGCATCAAGCACCCAAGACATGTAGCTTTTGCCCGATATATCCAGGGCTACAAATTCAAGTTTAGAAAGATTTGACATTATTTAGGAAAAGAAAGTTCTTACCTCAGATACTTTCAAAATATTTGCTCGAGATGGTAGAGCTTCGTGCTGATAACGTGTTATGAAATAAAGACTATAAAGTAAAGACAAGTATAGAGAGAAACTGATATATTATTCGAATTCAAACTGATGTACATAATGAACTGAAATCTCTTCTATTTATAGAAGAAAGGAAGCTGCTCTGTAAGCTGCTACTACAAGCTGCTGTGTAAGCTGCTACTACAAGCTGCAGTGTAAGCTACTATAAGCTGCTGTGTAAGCTGCTACTACAAGCTGCTGTGTAAGCTGCTACAAGCTGCTGTGTAAGCTGCTGCTGTACCAGATATGGATAATCTTCTACTGAGAGCAATATTTATCCATAACGGAGTACTGAATGGATAAGCTTATTATACCCGGTATGGATAATCTTCTACCGGGGGTAATGTTTATCCATAACTGGGTACTGAAAAGATAAGCTTATTATACCCGATATGGATAAACTTCTACTGGGGGTAATGTTTATCCATAACCGGGTACCGAAGTGATAAGCTTCTTCGGAAGCTTATTTCCAATATAGTACTAAATAGATAAACATATTTACGGTGGAGTCTCATATGGATAAGTTTCTTCAGGAAACTTATTTATAACGGAGTACTAAATGAACATCCATAATATAATATATTTATAACAAGTTATACTTATTTCTATTCAACGTAGTCACGTAAGAATACGTTGGTTGATGAACTAATAAGGCGTTTTCTTTAATTATTTAATTTAGGAAGGGATTTGGTAAAACCAAAAGGACAAAAATAAGATGAGTGATAGATGAAATGATTACAAGTAGAATGTTTTCAGTCGCTCTCAGGCTCTGACTCTTAGGTCTCCAGCGAGGGCCCCTGTGTATCCGCACGCGCACCAGCCGCGTGGACCCACCGCTGACTTTATTTTTATCAAAGGTGTAAAGTCAAAATACGCAAAATAGCAATTACTCGGAATGACGCCGCCGGTTTGAGACTGAGAGAAGCGGTAACCGGTCTCCCTCCATCATTTGCCGCCTCTCTCACCCCACCCCCACCCCCAAATTTCTCCTCACGCAAGTTAACTCTTCCCAGCCAAAAAATAAAAAAGATTTTCTTTTCCTTTGAATTATTGTAGTTTTTAAGTTCTTAGGTAGTACTTATTTGGTCACACATAACAATCTATTTGGAGGCGAATCTTAAATTTAAAATTTATCGGTTCTAAAGCGACCTTTAAGTTAATATTTTATGATAATTACGTTCATACACTAATATTAATATATAGTTATTTTGATAAATTTCTTAATACTTATATAGGGTCTTGACAAATATTATTGGACCAAGATAATACATTGTGGATCCCCTCCAGCATACCAGAAATACAGTATTCCTTTTCCCTTTGTATGTTTTGCCTTGGCCCCGTAAGTAAAGCAGATGATAAGATTGGGATAGATAACAAATCGGATACTGTATTATATTTGCGCTATTATCCAAAAGTTTCGTACACCACATTCTCAGTTTTGTGGCAATCATCGATCTATAACTAACAAATTCTTGTTTTAGTTTGAAACCAAAAGATTAAGTAAACAAAATGAGAAAGACCGGTACTCATGACCAGTTAATATCACATTATCAAACCGGCCAGTGCTTTATCTTCTGCTATTTCTTTCTTTTTGTTTGGAGGGTGGGGTTGTCAATTCTTCTTTTGGGTCCTAATGTACTAATCATCTCAAAGATTTGGGACATTGCTTCTCATAGAGCAAAATGCGGTGAGTTGATGTGTCAGCATCGTTATTATTTATTCTGAACTAAATAAAGGGCATGATTATATCTATCTAGTAGCCCATATATCTTCTTGGTCACTCTTCCATTTACATTTACGTTTAAGGATTCCGCTTTTTATCGAAAATAGATTTTCTAACATTTCTAGTACCAACTAATTTATTCGGGAGAGACATTTTACGATGTCATGATGCGCCAATTTCCTGCATGGCCATTCTTTTAATACTTCTGACTCTCGGGAGTCTCTTTGTAGGATACTTGATCAGAATATTCGCCCTTGGTCTATGCGGATCAGGGCCCGGCTAACGCGTCACAAGACCGAAACTTAGAGGAATTGACGGGCGCTGCACAAGAGATGGAGCATGTGGTTTAATTCGATATAATGCGCAAAATCTTCTATCAATTTTATGATATTGATGATTGCTATTGGAAAGAAATAAATGACTCTCTAAGATGCCATTCTTTTGATGAGATTGATGAATGTCATTATATAATTAAGGATGAACCTCAATCATTCAATATATACGACGCATATTAGAGAAGTATTAACTCTAAAAATATTACCAAAATTAACTCTAAAAAGTAGGTGATGTCAAGATTCACCTACCAATCTGCCAAAAGTTTAGAATAACATTAGCCAAAGACACACGAGAGTGACAAGAGCCAACATGTTATTATTAATTATCGACTATGTTTTACTATTGGTTCTGTGGTCCTTACATACGGGTGGCTGACTATCCAAAGCTTAAGTGCAAGTTGCTTGAGAAATGAAAGAACGGACTGTACTATTTGGATGCTAAATTCATTGTCAAAAGCATTCAGGATTCAGGAGCTGATTTTAGTAAAACGTTTAGATGATGACATTTGTGAACTAAAATTGGTGGCAATAGATATTTGACATAGACTTCCACCACTAACCCAAAAAATGAGGGGGAAAAAGGAAGAATTAATCCTTTTCTAGAACTATAATAGCTTTATTTTACTTATTTTGTAGTTATCGCAGAGTCTATTTATACGAGCAGAAAAAGTCATAAGGTAATATTCATCTGATAGACTCCTTGCTTTTATTAGCCTTCATGTAAAGGTACAGCAAATGAAAATTATGCTAATTTATTAACTTATCTATTCTTTTTTAATTTCTCACTCGATTTCTGTTATTTGTGGCTTGAATTATTTCCTTGTATTTTTAGGAAACTCATAGTCCCTATAGGTTTAGGAAAACCCATTGTCCTAATAGATTTGAGAAAGGAAAACCTATAGTCTTTGTCCACATGATCTATTAGGACAATAGGTTTTCCTAAACCTTGAGTAAGCAGAATTTGCTGAATGGGTACAAAAATCAAGTTTTGAATTTTTGTGAGCATTGTGTGTTTGATAAACAGACAAGGGTAAAGTTCATCAAGAAGGCCGAGCACAAGACCAGAGACAACATAGATTATATGCACTCTGACTTGTGGGGTCCAAACAGAGTTCCCTCCAAGAGTGGTGCCAGGTATTTTATGACTTTGATTGATGATTACTCAAGGATGGTGTGGGTGTATGTTCTGAAAATAAAAGATCAGGCATTTTCGACATTTGTTAAATGGAAGACGATGGTTGAGAGGCAGACGAAAAGAAAAGTTAAGCATCTTCGAACTGACAATGGGTTAGAATTTTGGAATTCTGAGTTCGATAATTTCTGGAGCAGGGATGGCATAGTCAGACACCGCACTTGTGTCGGAACACCACAACAAAATGGTGTTGCAGAACGTATGAATAGAACGTTTTGTGATAGGGCACGAAACATGCTTTCACACTCATGTGTTAGCAAAGATTTTTGGGTTGAAGCAATCAATACAGCTTGTTATTTGGTTAATAGATCTACATCCACAACTATTGAGTTCAAACCTCCTTTTGAGGTATGGTCCGGTTCGCCTACTGATTATTCAAAGTGAAAGATATTTGGTTGTCCTGCTTATGCTCATGTGAGGGATGGAAAACTTGAGCCGAGGGAAAAGAAGTGCATATTTCTAAGGTATGCAACTAAAGTGAAAGGTTATAGGTTGTGGTGCACAGATAAAAAGACTCCCCGGTTAATTATCAGTAGGGATGTAACATTCAATGAATCTGCCTCACTGGACAGTCAGAGGGAGAAGGCAATAGCATAAACTGATCGTGGTGTCAGTGACCTCATAGAGCTAGAAATTGAATCTCCACTAGCTCAGCCCAGTAGTTCTAAAGTAGAGGAAGTGGAGGAGGTGCAAAATAGTGATCAAGATGATAATGTTGATGCACCTGCACAACAACAACCATATAGCATTGCAACATGCAGAGAGAAGAGAGTGATCAATCTACCGCAAAGGTTTGCAAACATAGTTGATGGGAATCTTCTGGGATATACGAATCTAGTGGGATTTGCTTTGGCAGTTGCAGAGACCGTTTTTGAGTGTTATAGCTACTCAGAATCTATTCAGAGTACAGAACCAAATTGACAGATTATTGCTATGGCTAAAGAGATTGAGTCTCTTAACAAGTTTAGGCGTTGCCTAGACTTGGTTGATGTGTGTGGCAATGGATAGAGCCTTGCGAGGGCTGAGGGCAAGGTCGAGAGACGTTGTTCCTGTTGATGAAGAGAATTCAAGCCAAAGGGAAGATTTTTTATCTGTGGTTTGAATTATTTCCTTGTAATTTTAGGAAACCCATAGTCCCTATAGGTTTAGGAAAACCCATTGTCCTAATAGATTTGGGAAAGAAAAATCTATAGCCCTTGTCAAATTGGGAAACCTTTCTCATATTTGTTTGGGACCTTTATATATATATATATATATATATATATATATATATATAGGAGTTGTAGTTGAGGATTCTATAGATTGTATTGTACTTTTCTTCTCATTCATAGTAGAAAACACTCTCTGCTTTTGCCCCGAGGATTAGGCTTAGCCGAACCTCATTAAATCATTGTGTTGATTTTTCTTCTCTATTTATTTTGTGTCTGATTGTGTGCTAGTTAACCCACGATATTCCGCAACAATTTCGATACCTATTTTGGGCTCGGCTAATTATATTCATACTGAAAAATTCTATTTGCAGAGTAAAGCATTTCTTACCAAAAACAACTTTGTTCGCATGACACAAACTTGAGACATCTAATATATCCCCTTCGTTTTGCTGAAATAATATAGTCCATATACTTGCATGGTCTAAGTTTATGCTCTCGCAATTTTATAAGAAAAAATAGTGGTGTGGCTTATTAATCAGAGAATAATAGAGTTCTACTTTAAATGGGGTTAATGATTTTTGTAAATTATGAACATCGGCCAAAGAGTATTGTGGGTGTGACGTGTAAACTTTTGTCTGCTACTGTCAATGGTATATTGACTCGACAGTCCATGGGAAAGCTTGTTTGGCATTGTTAGCTTTTGAAGCAAATACATAACCCCCAAATTGAAAATAATTTAAAGTCAAAAGTTAAAGCGGAGGAGAAAAAGGCACGAGTGCTGCTGACTATAAAAGATAATACTACTAAAATAGGAACATAAGTTTTACTTTCTTATTTTAATTCAGCAAAGGTAAAAGTAAATTAAATGCTTAATTCTATTTGGCTAAGCAGGAAATTAAATTCGACTGCCTAAAAGGTGCGTGAATACATGTCTAATCAGTCACGAAAAGTCAACCGAATTGTGGTCATTTTTGAATCCCATAAACTCAAAATAGTTTCCCACTTTGAGTTAGGGGTACTATAAATAGTTATAATATATGCAGCGAAACGAAGTCATTTCATTTTTCAGCTTTTTCTTTTATAAAAAAAAAAGAAGAGCCAAACAACAAATTAAAGCCATCGAGTAAAGCAAAGCGAATTCCAGAATAGAAGAATCTAGCTCTATATTCTAGCTTGGTCATTACGTACCACAGAAAAAGGGAAAACTTTATAAGGTGCTTGTAATTTATAAGCTCAAGTTGAAAATCTTTCAAATTTTTTTTTTTCAACTTTTGTGATCTTGAAAGGAGCCATGGCAGAAGAATTTCAGCTAGGTAGAGGAAACTGGTGGGAGTCGTCATCATCAACAACAACAACAACATCATCGTCTAGGAATAATAAGTTTGAAAGTGGAATATTATCATCTACTACTACTACTATGTCTTCAGTATCCACCGCACTAAATAGCATGGCAAGCAACTTTGGTTGTTGGCCGACAGAAATTGAGGATATTAAAGCTAGATCTTCCTTGAATCCTGTGTCTGTGTCGGCATCTGATAGTAGCTCTATGGTTTTTCCAGCTGATCCCCAGAAACTCCACGCCTCTGAATCTGGTGCTCTAAATTTGCAAGTCATGGGCTTAGGTCTACCATCCCAAGGACTTGATTGGAACCAACCTTTCTTGTAAGTACCACTATTATATATATATATATGGTGATCCAAATTTGCAGCTGACTTCAGGATTCTTGTTATTATACTTTTATAATTTTGCATTCAAAATTTGATATATTTTTTTAAATATATACTTATGTTGTGTGTTGAAAATTTTAAGTTCATTTAAATTTCACAGACAATACACTCAACCGTTGTCCGTAGTTTGTCCAACCGCGATTAATTAAATTGATGTTCCACTTAGGATATGTTTTGAATTATTTTCCTATTAATTAATTCTCATTTGCAGCCGCGGTGAAAAAGCTGGGAGTGGCTTTCGTTCCATACTTGAAGAAGGGCTGAGCTCGGATGCAAATTATCAGCAAGAAGGATCATGTCAGCAAGATCATCATTGGACGCAGAAAATATATACTGGGAATGACTATAATAATAAGCAAATGGACCGGGGTATTTCTTTAGATCATCAACCAGTATTTAATGCTCCAAATATGAGCTCAAATCTTGATAAAGCACCCTATGGAAGTCCTTCAAATATGTTACAAGGACTCTTAATTTCTGATAGTCACCAAGAATCCAACTTTACAAGTGCTACATCGCTATATTATCCTCCCTATAACCCATCGAATTGTGACGTCAATCATGCAGCAGCTGATGTAATGCCCGCTTCATCTTCATCTTCTTCTTGGTCTAAATTTCCGAAACAGCAGTGGCCGATGCCGCTGCCTCACGGCCAGTCGCATTTCTCTGGCACTCCTTTCTGGAATGCCACGTCAGCTTCCATGGACGATGTTCGCTCAGGTTTCCACCTCCCATCTATACATCAGCAGCTTCCCAACCCAGTTGATACGAAACCAAAGGTAATCGAATACGTAGTAGTATGCCTCCGTTTCATTTTATGCGACAACAACGAATTATAAGAAAAAAAAAAAAGACTTTTCACATATACCAGTTAAAGTCTCCTCATAACTAGTCATTCTTAAACATTCCAAGAGAATGTAATTCAGAGAAAACAAAAACTTTAATATAAAAGAGTTTTTAAATATAGATGTTATCATTCTTTTTTAAACAAACTAAAAAAATAAAGAGTGTTATAAAAAAATACAACGGAGGTAGTACTAACTAGAACTCAATTTTTATGCGATATATGGATTTTGATTTTACCTTTTGGTAAATTTATAAAAACATGTAGTACTAATATTGATTCATTCATCGTGCTACAGCATACAGCTGAAGATAAGAATATAAGAACAATAGCAAAGAGAAGTGGCAGTGAAACGTCAAATAAGAGACCACGGAATGAAGCGCCATCTCAAATGCCAGCTTTTAAGGTATATATGTGCATGAATTTTTAACGAAAAAATGGGGCTTTGGATTTATTTGTTAAATTATTCTATCATAGCCTAATATGAGAATATGTTTCTTTGTTCTTGATTTTTTCAGGTGAGGAAAGAGAAGATGGGAGACAGAATCACTGCCCTTCAACAATTAGTCTCACCTTTTGGAAAGGTAACAAATTAAAGCTGCGCCTGAAAATTTCTTTCACTTTACATAAAGAATATCATATGTCGTGTATACTGAGAGAGACCATTAACTTTCTGAATTCACCAAAAAGATACTCTCATTCACTAAATCTTGATTTTGTTTTTCCCCAGACTGATACAGCTTCTGTGCTCTCCGAAGCGATTGAGTACATAAAATTCCTCCATGAGCAAGTCAATGTAAGTTTTTCAGAGTTAGCCTTTATTTTCTTCAATTTGCTTTTGCTCTCGCTAGCTATTCTTTTCCTTTAATTCAGTGCAAAATACTGCATCTCATGGTCAATACCCGGTTAGAATATGATAGGGAAAGAAAGAAGCATATACTCTTTCCGTTCTGAATCTTTTCCAAGTACGACGGTAAAACTGATTAGTTTTTGGGGTGAATTTGAACATAGAATTTACAATTTTCTTGAAATATAATTACATATTTAAAAACTACATTAAAGTACTATAAGTCAAAATAGTTAATAATTTAAAATATTTTTGCACAACAATATGGTAAGAAATAGTTTGTTTAACTTTTCTAGTAGTAATATGTTCACGTAAAGTGAAACATATGGAGTACGAGATAGTACAAGGCTTTCAACTTGGTATTATCAATATCTCAAAAGAGTGATTTTTCATAAAAGATTTGAACTTTTTCAGTACATATGTATCTTTTGGAAATTAACTTCTAATAATAATTACTATAAAAAATAACGAAAAAAATATAATTACGGAGTGTGTTTTTATTTTCAAGTCCCCAAGCCCCGTCCAAGTTATAAATGATCAATAGAAATATTATATATTGCTATATAAATACTACGCCCTCTGAATTTGTACATCATGCCCCTTTACAATTTTGAATTTGAGAATATATCTTTTTTCAGATCTCTTATGTGTGAAAGAAAGATCTCTTATGTATAAAAGTAAATCTCTCATGTGTAAAAAAAAAAAATAGGTAGGGTCATAAAATTAAAAACAAATATGTAAAGAGCCAAAAAACCAATTGACCCCAATTTTTATGTGATAGACTTAGCACATAATTTAAAAAAGATCAAATTAAAGAAAGACTTTTGAAACTTGTAGTCTAAAATAGGTTATAGACAATGGCTAGTTATAAATCATCTTAATAAGTGTCACACCGAAAGTTTAAAATTATGTTATTTTTAAATACTATAAAAATTGTCATTCTAAGATCTTATTTTTTGGGATAGAATGAAAAGAAAGTGTGGCATATAAATTAGGAAAGAGGAAATATATATAACAGGAACAACTGATTTAGTCTCAAATAGGAAAAGAATGGACAAGTTTTAATACGTAGTTATATTTCAAATTCCATTTTCAATATAGCAAACTATACCACATTGATATTAAGCATTTCTTTTAACCATGTCACATAACAGGTCTTAAGCACCCCATACATGAAAAGTGGAGCTTCCAGGCAGCAACATCAGCAGGTAAAACTACATGTTATTCTTTAAGGGGTCGTTTGGTATGAGGTATAAGAAGGTATAAGGGTAGTATAAAAATTTAATACCACCTTAATACTTTATTTGGTTAGCAAACCAGGTATAAGTTATCCTGGTGTTAGTTTTAACACCGGGATAACTTATACCTTATAGAAGGTGGGGTAATTAGCACCGATATAACTTATACATTCGTGTTATAAATTATGCAATTGTCATTCTTAATACAATATACTAAACAATAAATAAACAACAATCCCAGCATAATTAATCCCAGCATAACTTATCCCAATTAATATAACTTATACCGGTATAAATCGTATTCCAAACGACTCCTAATAGTGCTACTTTACACCGAGACTATTAAGTATTAATCGTGGATTGCAAATAAAGGTAGTTTATCTACATTCTGTCTGCAGAGTACTGGTGATAGATCCAATGTTAATCCAGAAGGAGCAAAGCAAGATCTTAGAAGTCGAGGATTATGTTTGGTCCCAGTTTCTAGCACCTTTCCCGTAACTCATGAAACGACAGTAGATTTTTGGACACCAACATTTGGAGGAACATTCAGATAATGAAGAGGCCCAGACAAGAAGCCAACAACAGATAAATTAATCACAAAAAGAGTTAGAGTTTAAGTTATATACACCGTTAGTATAATTTTTGTTTTTTACATTATCAGGTTATCTTTAACAGGTAATTAATCTGTCTTATTTTTATGATTACAAATCTTACATTTTAAAGAAGCTTACATTAAGCTATCCTTCGGATGGCCTGATGGTGTAAAAAAAACAAACTCTTGAAACTGACGGTGTATATGACGTAAACTCTGAGCACATATTGTATGTTCCACTAGTCATCCCCTTATCAAAACCCTAGACAAGTGGGGGATGAAAATGAAAAAGAGGGCCAAAAAAAAAATATGATGATGATGATGATGGAAAACAAAAAATAAAGAATGCAAAAAGAGAAGGAAAAGGAATTAAGTGACCCTTTAAAAATGGACCAGCTCATGCAAAATGATGCAGCTTTGGCCAATATTTGGGACCACTGTATGCGTCTAGGGGTATTATAATTATTGAAGAATAATTATGATCAAAGCTTGTTGATTACTCGTTAGGAATAATATGATAAATTTTAAAAAAGATTTCTTTTTTCTCATTATGCTAGTTAGTTTACAAAAAGGAATTTTGTTTATAGCTGAATTTAGTTGAAATGAGGGATAAAAGGAGCTTTTAACGCTAGCTGTTTGTATCTGTTATTTGTGCATCTAGCTGGCACTACCATTACTTTAAAACAAAAGATATGAAGGAATAATTCATTTGGTTGGAAATCTAACTTTCCATTTGTTTATATATATTTAAATATGTCTGGAATAAGTTAGTGGAACTTTTACGGCGTTTCGACTTTTTTTATTTTCAATTTTACATATTCGTTTAATGATTAATGGAGGGATGTAGATGAAGGAGAGAAACGGATATTTCTTTTCCTCTTCTAATGGTTAAATTGAACTGCTTTCATCAGAAGGCAAAGAGAAGCCAGAACTCAATTCCTCATTCCCTTCTCCTTTAACTTTTGCACTAGTTTATATTACATCTTCATTCATTTTCTAAAGCTAGCCATTATAGATTGCTGAGTCTTTCGTTAGATATATAACGAAGAATGAATCTGTTTTAAAAAAAAAAAAAACTAGGAAAATCCATTAAACTTAAAAGGTCTATTAAACAACTTTTGTAAAATCCAACAATAATCTAGCAGAATGAAAAGACATTTTTAATTGGGAAACTTACACAAAAGTCCGAGATAAGTCTCAACTTACCGACCTCTAGCCATTAGTCATAGACTTATCAAACCTAACCAAGCACATATAAAAATTGAAAAACTAAATAAATAAGGTTCTTCTCTCAAAGAATCACACGCAAAAATTACCTTCCATATTTTTAAGTGGGATTAGCAACATTAGATGCAAGACGAAAGAAAAATTCATAGATGAGGTAGCAAATAAGGTGACGAAATACAAAAAAAAAAATATTCCAAAAATCAAAGCAAAAAGGGAACTTTTTCAATGGGTATAATTGAAATTCATTGATAACATGTAGATAAGTCAATATACAAAATTTGAGAAAGATTGGAGGTGATTTGGACTTGTTTTGTATCAAAATTCGTAATTAAATCGAGTTCAAAAAATTCTTCTGCGATGTAACAAACATATATCACGCATGTATCTTACACACAGGTATACATGGATATACATGTGATACACAATTGATACAAATATGATACATATGTGATATACAAATGATACACAGTATGATACACATCATTTTTATTCATGTTCAATTTTTACTTCGAATTTTCAATTCAAACCACCTCAAAACTACACCAAATCATCCCAAAATCGAGATTTAAGCTCCTTAAGATGTACTCAATCTATTCTAACACCCACTCAAAAGAAAGCAAAAATTTGATATTATTTTGGCTACAAATAACTAATTGGTTATTACTAGTAATATTTTGCTAATATTAATAATATTTTATGAATTGACCAATTATTGTAATGAGCTACTTATAAATGGACATAGCTGGTTTCCTTTTTTATTTTTTCCATTTTCTTGGTGGAAGCGCGCCGGCCTCCCTTTTGGTCCATCGAAATTCAACTCTTTAAGTTCGAGTATTTGTTAAGAAATAAGTAAGAAATAGGAAAATAGCTCTACTTGATGTGAAACAAATAAATGATTAATTGGTTTCACTTTGGTGATTATCATAAGTAGTAACTTAGACTTGATGAGGTACCAAAATTTTACTCAAACACTAGAGTATTCACAAGCTTAGTGATAGGCTACTTTTAGCATTGCCATGATGTACTTTGGAATATCTATATTTATGGAAAATTGCGTGGGCAAACATTATTAGCTTTACTTAGAAGCTTAGTGAATACAAAAAGATAGCATCAATGCAATCATCACCATCGTTCTGCTTTCTGTTTCACTTTTAGTTTCCTTTTTTTTGCTGATAATTTTATTAAAGACAACATTTAAAGAGTTTCATTACTTTAATTTTCAGTAGACAAAGTTGTTTTTTAAAAAAAAAAAAAAAAACTTAGAGTAAATGATATTATAAAGGGTCATATAGATGCTTGTTCTTTTGCTTCTCTCCAAATATCATGGCCCTAAGAGTTCATCGCATAAGTTCTATTCGATTACCACACAAATTGACTATAGAATATATATAAAAATTTAGGAAAAACTAGGCAAATGAAGTCCCAGCTTAAATTTTGTCATGTTATGTAATTAATACAGGAAATATAAAGCTCATGGGAATTTCGTTAATAAAAGTACCTATACGTTCAACTTCAGTTTGTACTTTGAAGAAAAAATAGAAAATGTACAAGATTCGTCTTTAGTTTCCAACCAAAAGGAGCATCAAGTTAAAGTGGAGTTGTTCAATTGACTTAAACGAGCAGCTTGAGGTTTAATTTTTGTTAACTATTAAACGGAGTGCTCCACTGCATCTATTAGATCTAGAGCATCCACAGAAAGTCATAATATTTGAAATATTTCTCCAGAAAGTATATAGTTTTAAAAAGTCGAAATCGTGTGGGTATTAGTAGCGATTGTTCGGTGTTTCTATCGTGTAAGCAAATACATTGGCAAGAAATCAATAGTTTAATGAGGCAGAAGCACCTAATTAAGCTACTAAGGTGCCACTAAATTGTGCTTTGAGCATAAAATATTAAAATACCAAAGTTATCAGCAATATTTATCATCATTCAACTTGCTGAATAAGCGGACATTTGAGCTTATCAGCGCATTTACGATTTGGAGATGGATGTAGGGTTAAAAATAAGGAATTTTGCCGCGATTTATTTGGCAATCATATGGCTCTCATGCCACTTAAGGTGGAGATGCAGAATGCTGAAGGTAGTCTCATACGCTTATTCCCCTTATGCATAAAATTCCTTGAAATGTCATCTTTCCTTTGCAAATTTGAGATTTAAAGATCCTAGTATCTTGATATTGTTATCCATAATATAAAGCGCTGTATATCATCCACATTTGAAAAAGAGAATCTAATTGTGCAGCATTTTTTTAGCCAATGCCCAGTTAGGTAACCATTTTCATTTCTTTTTGGCTATAGAACATAATACAATATCCTGCCACTTTAAATTAGAGTTTCAGAGCTACGTAACTTGTTCCAATAAACAGATCCGTGTACTTCCATAAGAGAACTCAAAACCACATCAAAGTTACCAAAAGTCAAAGGCAGAATACATAAAATGACACCTGAACTTATACTCAAATCTCTGTTACGCACCTGTTGACCATGAAAATATTTTCAAACACTCAACCTTTCAAAATTGTATCTATTATACACCACTTTTCCTACATGGCATGCACGTCCTTTACACACAAATAAGACGAGTGAACTAAAAAGTTTTGTATCTGAAGCCTCATAAAAACGCCACATGTCCAACTTTTTCCCATTTCTTTCTTTTTTATTCATCTCCTTCATTTTTCTTCCTCCACTAATGCTCACAGAACCTCTTTCTAGTTATTTTTTTTGTTACTTTCCAAACTTTTTTTTTCGTTTTTCAACTAGTAAATAAAGCATTTTCGGATTATCAAGAGATTGGTATGAAATTGTTGGCACGGAAAGTGCGGTTTCAATTAGACCCAAAATTTTTTGATTCAAAAAGTGCAAATATTGGCTCGAAAAATCAAGAGAACAATACTAAAATTATTTATGTAAAATTATTTTTTTACTAAAATTGATATTTGGATACTGAATTAGTTATTGATTAGAAGCTTCATTTCAAGTTGGAACTTATTTGGAGATGAATTGAGAGTTGGATTGAAACTTGTTGAAGAATGCCAAAGAACAATGTTTTGAATTAAGTGTTGGATCTTAGACTTGAAGAAGTCTAAGCTTGATTTTAAAAATTTTGGTAGCTGAAATTAAGATGAAAGTGGGCGTAGCCATGGTGGTTGGTCTTGTGAAGAAGATGAGTTCCCTTTTCTTTTTCTTTTTTTGCCTGGGTTCCTTTTTTTTTTAAAAAAAAAAAATTTGTTGGAGACCTTTTTTTTATTTTTTAACTTAATAACACATGTCACGATGATATTGGTGCATGACATACACCTATTTAAAAGAAGTGGTCAAATATCAAAGTGGTGTGTAATAGATACAATTTTGAAAGGTTGAGTGTTTGAAAATATTCATGTGATCAACAGGTGTGTAACATGGATTTGGGTACAAGTTCAGGTGTCATTTTATGTATTCTGCCAAAGTCGAATTATACTTAACCTCCACAATATCCATGTCAATAATTTAGCTTCTGTGATGAATGAAGTAGATAAATGAGTTTATTTTTGGGTTTTTTTTATTCTCAATAAAAAGGTGTGAATAGAAAATGGAGGGAACAGAGTTAAAGGGAAACGAAAAGTTTGAAGTGTTCTTTTTACTAAAACACTTTATCCCTCGTCGGGAAATGGAAAGAAAATCCTTGTGCTTATATAGAAAAACACATCTTCTAACTCTTAAAAGAGTTGAGAAGAAGTGATGCCTCATGCCATCGTCATCGCTCGGCTTCGATCAATTGATTGATAAATATTTGGACCAAATTTATTTTTCATTTTTTCGTTATTTATTTTCTTTTTCCTTATATTTTTCGCGCGGATTTTATGTTTTAATTACTCGGTTAATTTCCTAACGGTCTTTTTTGAATTTAAAATTCGTGATCAAATCGAAATTTTTTAGATGTACCTTATGTGAATAGGTACATTTGCACCTATTCAACCCAGATTATTTTGCTATAAATTAGAGGCTTTAGCTCAACTTTCCACCACCGAAAATTTGCAAACTCTCCCCTCTCTCTTCTGCATTGTTTTCAAAAGCAAAACGTAAACATCATGGTCTACTGTCATTTGTTGAGTTCGACGAAATTTTATAATTTTCATTGTCGGTATTATAGAATAGTTGTTCCGTTCTATCCCGGAGAAATTAATCCAATAACCTTAGGCAATAGTGAGTGGGTTAAATTCCTTGAGGAAACATAGTTTTCAGTTGGGCTCGGAACTTTTACTTATAATATTTCTATTTCTTTTTCTATTTTGTTTCTTGTTTTATTTGCAGAAATTATTTTCGCACACAGTTTGATTACAAGCTTAAGAAATTTACATTTACTCAGTGTTCATTTTATATTCTATTTTGGAAGATTAAAATCCTAGTGATTTTCTACTTTCATTTCTGAAAATTTAGATCTTCGAATTTTTTACTTCATTTTTATATTCGATTTGAAGATATAAAAACTTCATCGATTTACTAATTCTAGCTGTGTCAACATCTTTTACAGAAAAATGACAATAGATACCGAAAAAATGATTATGTTATAGTGACAAATGTTGCGACAAATATTGCTGCAATTGCTACTGCATCTTCAAGTCACACATCGCATGCACCCGGCAATGGCACCGGCAGAAAAGTCTGAAAAATTTTCCAGCACAGATTTTAAGTATTGGCAGTAGAAGATGTTCTTCTATTTGACCACGCTGAGTTTGAAACGATTTATCAATGAGGACATTTCGGTCTTGGGAGAAAAAACTCCTAAAAATGAGTGATTTATGGCCACGAAGGCATGGATGCATTCTGACTTCTTGTGAAGATATTATATAATAAGTTGCTTGAAATACGACTTGTACAATATTTATAGCGTCATAAAAATATCAAGAGAGTTGTGGAATGCTCTTGCAATGAAATATAAGACTAAAGATGATGGATATAAGAAGTTTGTGACCGCCAAATTTTTGGACATCAAAATAGTTGACGACAAACCTGTCATAACGCAAGTCCAAGAACTGAAAGTTTTTGTTTGGCCTTTGTGATGACCTGATAGGTCGTTTTGAGTGCTAGCCTTAATTTTCGTGATCTGAGACCCCCATAGCTTTATTTGGTATTTTTCGGTTTGCGTGCATGGTCTGTGTTGCTTTTCAAAAAACTTTTATGTGAAATTTTTAAGAAAGTAAAAATTTTGACTAAAAATAAGGAAAGAGTTTTGCACGATCAATATTTTGGATAAATGACCCCAGATCGATATTTTGACGATTCCGGTCGGTTCGTATTTTATTATTGAACTTGAGCGTATGCCCGGAATTAAATTCGAAGGTCCCTAGGTTGATTTAACTTGTTTTGCCAAAAGTTAGAAATTTAATTTTGAAAATTTCTTAGGTTTGACCATAGGTTGACTTTATGGTTATCAGATTCGAATTTTAGTTTTAGGACTTAGAATATGTCAGTTTTTCTATTTGAAAATAGTCTACAAAATTTGGCACAATTCGGAGTCAGATTGATAGGATTTAGACGCTTGGTTGCAATTCTATAGGTTCTTGACCGATTCCTGGTTCTAAATGTTATTTCTGTGATTTATTCGCATGAGAGAGTTCGTATGATACTTTTAGACTTGTGTAGATGTTTGATTTGGAGCCCAGGGGGCTTGGGTGAGTTTCGGACGTGTTTCTGAATGGTTTAGACTCAATTACAAGTTGCTGGAATGATGGTGCCTTAGGTGTCACAATTGTGAGCACCAACATCGCAATTTCGATCATAGCGGAGGGGCATGCGATACCTTGATTGCATTTGCGATGATTAGGCTAGACAGCGCAGGCTCGCTTTTGCGACAATTTAGTCGCTTTTGCGATGGGAGCATGCTTCGCAAATGTGAAGCCAATGTAGCATTTGCGACTTCCCCATTATGCTGTCAGGGCCGCAATTGCGAGTCCTTCTTCACAATTATGAGGGTTCGCAATTGTGAACCCAGTGTCGCAATTGAGATATATGCACCTGAACAAAAGGGCTGAAAAGTTGGGATTTGATCTTATTTCTCTCATTTTAGAACCTTAGACTCGGTAGGAGGTGATTTGGAGATGGGATTTTCACCTACAATCATTGGGGTAAGTGATTTAGATCTATTTTTAATTATATTACATGATTATACATGATATTTAACATCAAATTCATGAGAATCCAAGAGAAATTTTGGAAATTTTTGTCTATGTTTTGAAAAATTAAAATGTTAGATTTGAGAGTCGAATTAGCCACAGATTTTGAAACAAAATACATAAATGGACTCGTGGGGTTATGGGTAGTCGAGATCTATCCTTAGACCCGAGTTTTAACCGGTTAGACCCGGGATTGTCTTTTTCTAATTTCATTAAAGATTGAATCTTTTTCACTCGGGGGTAATTTCTAAAGCTTATTTTGAATTATTTGAACTATATTTAGCTAGATTTCACCGATTTAGAGGCTAATTCTAACGGAAAGGCCATTGTTAAGTATTGATTTGATTGCAGAAAGAGGTAAGTGTTGTGTCTAACCTTGACTTGAGGGAATTATATCTTTTTATATGCTTTAATTATTGCATGTTCCTACTAGACATCTATGTTTCACTTGTTAAATTGTTACCTAATTCTTACTTGCTTGATTTGTTCATTTCTTACTCAATAATCTACTTATCTGTTACTTATTCCTACTTGACGTAATTGCATATTCTCATTGTCACATATTTTACCTATTTTTATTGTCCTAATATTACTAGATGCACTCTATTATATTATTTCTCTCACGTGACCCGTTAGCTATTCTTCTATTGATGAATGGATAAGGTCTGGGATTTCGAAGTGTTGGATATTCTCTGTTGTATTGGTGGATCTTAAATGTTCTGTACGTTTCATCTTCTTTTGTGTTAATACATCGTAAATATTAACATTGAGTTGTTTATGTTAATAATTTAAAATTATTGGGATCGGGTTGTGCGCCGCAACCGTATTGAAATGAAGAGATAAAGACGTATGATTTGAACATATGATGATACAGTGGGATCGGGTTATGTACCGCAATAGATTTGATGTGTTTTAGTTGTTTGTGCCTGTAGAGTTTGTTCTCGGTATTATGATATAAGATTTGAGATTACGTTATTCAGGGGCCTTCGGGCAGTTGACCTAGGGGTCTGGTTATTTTAGTTTACTTTTTTATTTCTATTCATGTTTCTGTTATTACTGTTTTGTTCAGGTTATTTGTGAGTGACTTGCCATAGACCTGTCACTACTTCGTCAAGGTTAGGCTCGTCACTTACAGAGTATATATGGTCGATTGTACTCACGTTACACTTCTGCAATTTTTTTACAGATACTGGTATTGGTCCCAGCAGTGCGTAGAAGAGACTGCTCGGATTTAACTATTTATGAAAACTTGAGGTAGACCTGTTGGCTTTCGCAATCGATGAACTCCCCTTCTATCCTATCATTATTATTTTCCTTATTTCAAATAGTTGTATTTCATTCAGACTTTATCTGTAGAATTCTATAATGCTCGTATATTCATGACTCCAAATTTCAAGCAGATGTTTAGACTATGCTGCGTTGTATTTATCACATCCATTTTAGAATACTAAAGTTACTTATTATTAGTATTTTGATTTAAGTTTTTAAAACTGGTTAAGTAATTAGCTAACGCTAGCTTTCCTAGCAAGTGGAGTGCGAGGCGCTATCACGGTCCCGAGGTTGTGATTCCGGGTGTCATGACCCCGGTTCGTCCTCCGTGAACCATCGTGACAACACCTAGTCTCTACGACTAGGTAAGCCTAATTTCCGGAAGTAAAACAATTTAAAAAAGAAATAAAGTAGTGACAGTGTTTAAATACGCCGCTCGGCTTACACCATGTTTAACTCTCTATACATAAATTCAAGACCCAAAAACCCACGAATCACAAGCTAATATCAATACTACATAGCTCTAACTCCGGAATGTCTAATAAGAACAGAAAAAAATATAGAAGGGCTAAATACTAAAAGCAGGAATAGAAAGAAACTTCTCGGTCTGCGGACGCGGCAAATGTACCTCGAAATCTCTAGAGCAGTCGCCTCCTCAAGCATGATAGGCCTGAGTAGCGGTACCTGGATCTGCACATGAAAAACATGCGCAGAAGAGGCATGAGTACACCACAGTGGTACTTAGTAAGTGCCAAGCCTAACCTCGGTTGGGTAGTGACGAGGAAGGTCAGGGCCCTACTGAGCTTAAATAAATATAAAGATGACAGGATAAGATAAGAAGTACAATTGAGAATCTACAGTAAGAATCTATACAGGATAATAAGAGTACAATAACGGAAAACAAAGATGAAGGCAAACCACAAGGAAGTACCACTCATAGCAAGGATGATAATCGGGGATCTTTTGGTATCCCGATGATCTCTTGGTATCCTCAATATATGCTAGGGATCTCTTGGTATCGCGAGGATCTCTTGGTATCCTCAATATATGCTAGGTATCTCTCGGTATCCCAAGGATCTCTTGGTATCCTCAGTATATGCTAGGGATCTCTTCGTATCCCGAGGATCTCTTAGTATCCTCAATTATATGCTAGGGATCTCTTAGTATTCCGAGGATCTCTTGATACCTCAATATACATGCCAGGGATCTCTTCGTATCCCGCACCTCAGTTTAGATCATAAATACGTACAGGGGATCTCCTGGGATGCCGTCCCGTAGTCCCAAAGTAAAAACACACAATAACAACACAAGAATACCCAATTAAGCTAAATTCCGTACCAAGTAAACAGTTAATTCTAGCCTAACACGCTTGACGTAATGCAATTAATGCAGTTTAAGCAAATAGGAAATTAAGTCAACTAAACATGCTTTTCTAAACTAGTAACAGGCTAAATTTGCAAGTAGAATAAAACAGGAAAAAGAATTCAATAGAAATACTTAATGAAAAATCGAAATTTTCAACAATTAGCTCAAGTACGCGCTCGTCACCTCACGTACAAGGCATTTCAATTATCACATATATCATATCTTATGGGCAAGGTCCCCCACACAAGGTTAGACAAGCCACTTACCTCGAACCAGTTCAAAATCAACCCGAAACCACACTCTCTCCATGAGTACTCGACTCCAAATGGCCTAAATCTATTCAATTCAATTGCATAATGTAAATAACACTTCAAGTAACTGATTATACAATTAAATCCTAAGCTAATACGTGAAATTATATAAAATGACCGAAATGCACCTCGGGCCCATGTCTCGGAATCAGGTAAAATTTATATTTCCAAAATCCTCACACTCTCACGAGTTCAGTCATACTAAAAGCATCAAAATAGGATCTCAAATAGCCCCTCAAATCATCACTCAAAGGGCTCCAATTAGACAAGCCCTAAACCCCTAATTTCCATTGTTTTTCCTAAATTTTTCATGTTTAAATTGATAAAAATCATTCCAATAACGAGTTTAGGGACCAAAAATCTTACCCCAATGAACTCCTCTAAAAATCTCTCTTGAAAAGTGCTCCCCAAGCTTCTTCCCGTTTTGAAAAGATGAAAAATGGATAAATTTTGCGAAGGCAAGAATTTATATATTCTGCCCAGCGATTTCCGCATTTGCAGCCCTGGGACCGCTTCTGCGGTCCCACTTCTGCGCCAAGGTCGCATCTGCGACTTTTCATTAAAAGGCCAATTTCCGCACCTGCGGTCTCCTACTCGCAGATGCGGTTTCGCTTTTGCGGAAAATCCCCCGCATCTACGGAACCTACTGACCTCCCTCAGTTTCGCTTCTGCGGCGCCGCACCTGCGGAACCCAAACCGTAGGTGCGGTTATGACAGAACCAGCAGCTGAAGCTGCAACTTAAATTCCAAAAATCTTTCCCGTCAACCATCCGAAATCATCCCGAGGCCTCCGGGACCTCAACAAGTCACAAACAACTATCCAAACTTGTATCAATCCTTAGAACACCTAAAAAAACATCGAAACCTCGAATTAACCATGGCTTCAAGCCTAAGAACTTCAAAATTCTCAAAATACGCTTTCGATAAAAAAGTCTATCAAACCTCATCCGAATGACCTAAAATTTTGCACACACATCACATTCAACACTACGGAGCTACTCCAACTTCCGGAATTATATTCCAACCCTCGAATCAAAATCTCACTATCGGACCGGAAACTTCAAAAGTTCAACTTTCGGCATTTCAAGCCTAAATTAGCTATGGACCTCTAAAATAAAATCTGAACATGTCCCTAAGCCCGAAATCACCGAACGGAGCTAACGGAACCATCAAATTCCATTACGAGGCCATCTTCACACTGTTCCGACTACGGCCAACTTTCCTACATTTAAGCTCTCATTTAGGGACTAAGTGTCCCAAAACTCTCCGAAACTCGACACCGAACATACCGGCAAATCAAAATAACAGAATTAAACTTGAGGAAAACAGTTAATAGGGGATCTGGGCATTAATTCTTAAGACGACCGGCCGGGTCATCACATCCTCCTACACTTAAACATCCGTTCGTCCTCGAACGAGCATAAAGACATACCTGAAGTAGTGAAAAGATAATGGTAACGGCTGTGCATATATTTCTCGGTCTCCCAAGTCGCCTCCTTGACCGGATGACCACGCCACTGAACCTTCACGGATGCAATGTTCTTTGACCTTAGCTTTCTAACCTGCCTGTCCAATATTGCCACTGGCTCCTCATCATAGGTTAGATCCCTATCCAACTGGACTGAATTGAAATCCAACATGTGTGACGGGTCACCGTGGTATCTCCGGAGCATCGAAACATGAATTACCGGATGAACTCCTGCCAAGCTGGGAGGTAAGGCAAGCTCATAAGCAACCTAGCCAACACGCCTCAATATCTCAAAAGGGCTAATAATTCTCGGACTCAACTTCCCTTTCTTCCCAAATCTCATAATGCCCTTCATAGGCGAAACCCAAAGTAGAACTCGCTCTCCAACCATATAGGAAACATCACGAACCTTTCGATCCGCGTAACTCTTCTATCTAGACTAGGCTGTGCGGAGTCTATCCTAAATCACCTTAAACTTCTCCAAAGCATCTTGAACTAAGTTTGTGCCCAATAATCTGGCCTCACCCAGCTCAAACCAACCCACCGGGGATCTACATCGTCTCCTATATAAAGCCTCATAAGGTGCCATCTGAATACTGGACTGATAGCTATTGTTATAAGCAAACTCCACCAATGGCAAGAACTGATCCTAAGACCCTCCAAACTCATTCACACACGCACAGAGCATATCCTCAAGAATCTGAATAGTGGGATCGAACTGTCCGTCCGTCTGAGGGTGAAATGATGTACTCAACTCCACCCGAATACCCAATTCATGCTGAACGACCCTCTAGAACCGTGATGTGAATTGGGCACCTCTATCTAAAATAATGGACACTAGAATACCATGCAGTCAAACAATTTCCCGGATATAAATCTCCACCAACCACTTCGAGGAATAAGTAGTACACACAGGAATAAAGTGAGCGGACTTGGTCAGCCGATCCACGATCACCCAAATAGCATCAAACTTTTTCAAAGTCCGTGCAAACCCAACTACAAAGTTCATGGTGATCCGCTATCACTTCCACTCCAGAATTTCTATCTGCTGAAGCAACCCACTCGGTCTCTGGTGCTCATACTTCACCTGTTGACAGTTGAGGCACCGAGCTACAAATCCAACTATATCCTTCTTCATCCGCCTCCACCAGTAGTGTTGTCTCATGTACTGATACATCTTCACGGCACCCGGATGGATGGAATATCGCAAACTATGGGCCTCCTCTAGAATCAACTCTCGAAGCCCATCAACATTGGGTACACAAATCCGACCCTGCATCCTCAATACCCCATTATCACCAATAGTCACATCCCTGACATTATCGCGCTAAACCTTGTCCTTGAGGGAAAGAAAATGAAGGTCATCATACTGTCGCTCCCTGATACGATCAAATAAGGAATACCGAGAAACTATGCAAGCAAGAACCCGACTGGGCTCCGAAAGATCCAATCTCACAAACTGGCTGGCTAAGGCCTGAATATCCATCGCCATAGGCCTCTTCGATGCTGGTAAATAAGCCAAACTCCCCAAACTTTCCGCCCGACGACTCAAAGCATCGGCCACCACATTGGCCTTGCCCGAGTGATACAAAATAGTGATGTCATAGTCCTTCAGCAACTCTAACCACCTCCTCTGGCACAAATTTAGATCCGTTTGCTTGAACAAGTGCTGCAAGCTCCGATGGTCAGTATAAATCTCACAAGGCACACTATATAAGTAATGGCGCCAAATATTCAGGGCGTGAACAATGGCAGCTAACTCAAGGTCGTGAACATGGTAGTTCTTCTCATGTTTCTTCAATTGTCTGGACGTGTAGGCAATCACCCTACCATTCTGCATCAACTCCGCTCCGAAGACAACCCTCGAGGCATCACAATAGACCGTATAAGACCCCAAACCTGTAGGTAATATCAAAATTGGGGCTGTAGTCAAAGCTATCTTGAGCTTCTGAAAGCTCGCCTCACACTCCTCCGTCCACTGGAACAGAGCACCCTTCTAGGTCAACCTGGTCATGGGGGCTGCAATCGATGAAAACCCCTCCACAAAACGACAGTAGTAACCCGCCAAACCAAGGAAACTGCAGATCTCAGTAGCTGAGGATGGTTTGGGCCAACTCTGCACGGCCTCTATCTTCTTCGAATCCACCTGAATACCCTCACTCGATACCTTGTGGACTAAGAATGCCCCTGAATCTAACCAAAACTCACATTTCGAGAACTTAACATATAACGTCTTCTCTCTCAGAGACTGAAGCACAGTCCTCAGGTGCTGCTCATGATCTTCTCAACTCCGGGAATACACTAGAATATCATCAATAAAGACAATGACGAACGAGTCAAGATACGGCCAGAACACACTGTCCATCAAATGCATAAGGGCTACTGGGGCATTGGTTAGCCCAAATGACATTACAAGGAACTCGTAATGACCATACCGAGTCCTGAAAGCAGTCTTCAGGATCTCTGGCTCCCGAATCTTCAATTGATGGTAACCTGAGCGCAAATCAATCTTAGAAAACACCCGTGCACCCTAAAGCTGGTCAAACAGATCATCAATACGAGGCAACGGATAACGGTTCTTAACTGTCACTTTATTCAACTGGTGATAATCAATACACATACGCATAGAACCATCCTTTTTCTTCACAAACAAGACAGGAGCACCCCAAGGTGATACACTAGGTCGAATAAAACCCTTATCAAGCAATTCCTATAACTGATCCTTCAACTCCTTCAACTCAGGAGGGGACATACGATACGGAGGAATAGAAGGGTTGAGTGCACGACAACAGATCAATGCCAAAATAGATATCTCTATCAGGCGGCATGCTTGGAAGATCAGTTGGAAACACATCGAGAAAATCCCGTACTATTGGGACTGAATCAACTGAAGGGGTATCAATACTAACATCTATCACATAAGCTAAATACGCATCACACCCCTTCTCAACCATACACTGAGCTTTAAGAAAAGAAATAACTCTACTAGGAGTGTGATCTAAAGTACCCCTCCACTCAACATGCGGTACACCTGGCATAGCCAACGTCACGGTCTTGGCGTGACAATCAAGAATAGCATAATGGGGCAACAACCAGTCCATGCCCAAGATAATATCAAAGTCAACCATACTAAGTAATAATAAATCGGCTTTGGTCTCAAAACCACTAAGAGCAACCAAACATGACCGATAGATGCGGTCCACAACAAGAGAATCTCCCACAGGAGTAGAAACATAAACAAGGGAACTCAAAGAATCCCGAAATACACCCAAATGCAGAGCAAAATAAGAAGACACATAAGAATAAGTGGAGCCTGGATCAAATAGAACCAATGCAACTTTGTGAAAAACCAGTATAATACCTGTGGTGACAGAATCGGAGGCAACAACCTCGGTACGGGCAGGAAGGGCATCATATCTGGCCTGACCTCCCCCTCTAGGGAGACCTCTACCTCCCCGACCTCCACCTCTAGCTGGCTGGGTAGGTGGGGTAGCAACTGGTGCTGTAATCATAGCCTAATAACTCTGCGGGGCACGCTATGGCTGGGAAGTCTGTGGAGGTGCACTCCTCCCAAGTCTGGGGAAATCCCTCACCATATGGCATGTGTCATCATACTCAAAACAAGCTCTGGGAGGATGTGGTAGTGGGAACTGTGCGGTACGAGTACTCGAAGTCCCCTGAACACATGAAACACTGTATGAAATCTGAGATGCAAACTAAGGTGGCTGACCTACAAAACCTCTACCATGTCGTGTTCTTCCTCCAAAATAAGGACCAATGGGTCTCTCCAGTCTACGAGGTCTCCTTACTTCCCTATACTCTCTCTCCTGACCTCATTTTCCCCTTCTCTGCTAGGCCCCCTATCCTCTACTCGGCGAGAGGTCCTCACCACCCACTGAACTGGGACCATAGGCTGTGTCGCCATGGCACCTAGAACTAGAACAATGAGATCTCGCTGCTCTAGAGTGCAGGTGGAGGGAGTTTGTACTCCTCCCCCGGCCTGAGATGTAGCTGCTGCAAGGAAAAGCAACCCTGCCTGAGCCAAAGTGGTGTACATGCTCATGAATTGCACCAGAGCCTCCTGAAGTACTGGAATAGTAGTAGCAGTAGGCATATCAGGTGCCTGGACTCCATCTGGAACTGCTGGTGGCACTTTGGTGGTAGCTCGCGCAGGTGCTCTAGCTGCACCACGTGCGCATCCTCAGCCTCTACTCTGGACCTGACTTTTGGCGACTCTTGTAGGGGTGCGTGTGCTTGATCTTTTCAGGCAGCGCGTGTCCTCACCATCAGTGAGAGAATAGAAGATAGAAGTTTAGAATTCGTGATGTCAAAAATCTCGCACGACAGGGAAATCAAATGAAGTGGAATTTTCCAAATGGTTACATAGCCTCTCGTAGATAAGTACAGACGTCTCTGTACCGATCAGCGAGACTCTAATAAACCAGCTTGTGATCCATGACTCCTATAAACCTAGAGCTCTGATACCAACTTGTCACGACCCCGGTTTGCCCTTTGTGACCATCGTGACGACACCTAGTTTCTACAACTAGGTAAGCCTAATTTGCGGAAGTAAAACAATTTAAAATAGAAATAAAGTAGTGACAGTGTTTAAATGCGCCGCTTGGCTTACACCATGCTCAACTCTCAATACCAATACATAAATCCTAGACCCGGAAACCTACAAATCACAAGCTAAGATCAATACTACACAGCTCTAACTCCGGAATGTCTAATAAGAATAGAAAAAAATATAGAAGGGATAAATACTAAAAGCAGGAATAGAAAGGGACTTCTCGGTTTGCGGACACGGAAGATGAACCTCGAAGTCTCTAGAGTAGTTGCCTCCTCAAGGATGATAGGCCTGAGTAGCGGTACCTAGATCTGCATATGAAAAATATGCGCAGAAGAGGCATGGGTACACCCCAACGGTACTCAGTAGGTGCCAAGCCTAACCTCGGTTGGGTAGTGACGAGGAAGGTCAGGGCCATACTAAGCTTAAATAAATATAAAGATGACAGGATTAGATAAGCAGTACAATTGAGAATCTACAGTAAGAATCTATATAGGATAATAAAAGTATAATAACGGAAAACAAAGATGAAGGCAAACCACAAGGAAGTACCACTCACAACAAGGATGATAACCAGGGATCTCTTAGTATCCCAAGGATCTCTTGGTATCCTCAATATATGCTAGGGATCTCTTGGTATCCTCAATTATATGCTAGGGATCTCTAAGTATCCCGAGGATCTCTTGGTATCCTTAATATATGCTAGGGATCTCTCTGTATCCCGAGGATCTTTTGGTATCCTCAATATATGCTAGGGATCTCTCGATATCCCGAGGATCTCTTGGTATCCTCAATATATGCTAGGGATCTCTTGGTATCCCGAGGATCTCTTGGTATCCTCAATTATATGCTAGGGACCTCTTAGTATCCCGAGGATCACTTGGTATCCTCAATATACGTGCCAGGGATATCTTGATATCCCTCACCTCAGTTCAGATCATAAATAAATACAGGGAATCTCCCGGGATGTCTTCCCATAGTCCCAAAGTAAAAAACACACAGAAGCAACACAAGAATACCCAATTAAGCTAAATTTCGTACCAAATAAACAGTTAATTCTAGCCTAACACGCTTCACGTAATGCAATTAAGGTAGTTTTAGCAAATAGGCAATTAAGTCAACTAAACATGCTTTTCTAAACTAGTAATAGGCTAAATTCGCAAGTAGAATAAAATAGGAAAAAGAATTCAATTGAAATACTTAAGGAAAAATCGGATTTTTCAATAATTATCTCAAGTACGCGCTCGTCATCTACGTACAAGGAATTTCAATTATCAAATATCTCATATCCCAAGGGGAAGGTCCCCCACACAAGGTTACACAAGCAACTTACCTCGAACCGGCACAAAATCACCCAAAACCACACTCTCACCACGAGTACTCGACTCCAAATGGCCTAAATCTGTTCAATTCAATTGCATAATGTAAATAACACTTCAAGTACTTGATTCTACAATTAAATCGTAAGCTAATACGCAAAATTATGTAAAATGACCAAAATGCCCCTCAGGCCCACGTCTCGGAATCGAGTAAAATTTATATTTTCAGATTCCTCACACTCTCACGAGTTTAGTCATACCAAAAGCATCAAAATAGGACCTCAAATGACCCCTCAAATCATCAGTCAAAGGTCTCCAATTAGATAAGCTCTAAACCCCCAATTATCACTGTTTTCCTAAATTTTTCACGTTTAAATTGATAAAAATCATTCCAATAACGAGTTTAGGGACCAAAGACCTTGCCCCAATGAACTCCTCTGAAAATCTCTCTTGAAAAGTGCTCCCAATGCTTCTTCCTGTTTTGATAAGATGAAAAATGGCTAAATTTCGCGAAAGCAAGAATTTATATGTTCTGCCCAGCGATTTCTGCCCAGCAATTTCTGCATTTGCAGATGCAGTCCCGCTTTTGCGGAGCCAAGGTCGCATCTGTGACTTTTCATTAAATGGCCAATTTTTGCACCTACGCTCTTTAACTCGCAGATGCGGTTCTGCTTCTGCGAAAAATCCCCCGCATCTGCGGAACTTGCTGACCTCCCTCAGTTTCGCTTTTGCAGACTCTTAGCCGGTTCTTCGGCGCCGCACCTGCGGAACCCAAACCGCAGGTGCAGTTATGACAGAACCAGCAGCTGAAACTGCAACTTAAATTCCAAAAATCTTTCCGTCAACCATCTGAAATCATCCTGAGGCCTCCAGGACCTCAACCAAAGGCACCAACAAGTCACAAATAACTATCCAAACTTGTACCAATCCTTAGAACACCTAAAACAACATTGAAACCTCGAATTAACCATGGATTCAAGCCTAAGAACTTCAAAATTCTCAAAATATGCTTTCAATCAAAAATTCTATCAAACCTCGTCCGAATGACCCAAAAGTTTTCGCACAAGTCACATTCAACACTACGGAGCTACTCCAACTTCCAGAATTCCATTCCAACCCTCGGATCAAAATATCACTATCGGACCGGAAACTTCAAAATTTCAACTTTTGGCATTTTAAGCCTAAATTAGCTATGGACCTCCAAACCACAATCCGAACATGCCCCTAAGCCTGAAATCACCTTACAGAGCTAACTGAACCATCGAATTTCCATTCCGAGGCTGTCTCCACACTGTTCTGACTACGGCCAACTTTCCAACACTTAAACTCTCATAGGGACTAAGTGTACCAAAACTCTCCAAAACTCGACATCGAACATCCCGACAAATAAAAATAGCAGAATTAAACTTGGGGAACACAATTAATAGGGGATCGGGGCATTAATTCCTAAGATGACTGGCCGGGTCATCACACCAGGTCATGACAAATTGGTATGAGAGCACTAAGTTGCCTAGGTCTCACGAGTTATGAGAAAGCTTAGTAGAGTCTGGAGGATCAATACAGAGACGTCTGTACTTATATTCTAGAAACTATTGAGGTTTAGGAAAATTTCACTTCTTTCTTTTCTATCGTGCGACATTATCGTATTACTGAAGTTTGAACCATTTTTTTCTTGTTTTCTCGTAGATGGTGAGAACAAGCACAACATCTACAGCCGAGCAGGAGACAGATCCTCCTATTCTAGCCACTACAAGGGTAGTGAATGGGGCCGAGGTAGAAGTAGAGCTTAACCTAGAGCACGTGCAACAACACCCATTGCAGAGCCTCAGATTGAGCATGAGGAGGATATATCTATTCAGATAGCACTAGTCGGACCCGCTCAGGTCTTAAAGGGATTCATTGCTACTCCCATACTTCAGGACATTCTATTTCTCTTAGTCGGCCTTATGGAGAGTGTGCCCCAAGCCGGGGTATTTCCTATGGCACCAACTGTCTCTCAAGCTAAGGGAGGAGATCAGACTCTCGCTGCCCACACTCTGGAGCAGATGGTTCCTCTATATCAGACTCCAACATTTCCAGTAGTTGGAATAGTTCAGCAGTTGGAAGGAACCTTTACACTAGAATCATGGATATAGGCCAAATAATCTAGACATCCCTTCTCGACCATACTCCGAGCCTTCATATATGAAATAACCCTTATAATAGAAAGGCCAGGAGTCCCCCTGCACTCTAAATGAGGCAAACCCAATAGAGCTAAGGTCACTATCTTGGCATGACAATCCAATATACTATGATGGATGATAGCCAATCCATGCCCAAAATGACATCAAAGTCTATCATATCAAGAAGTATGAGGTCTCCACTAGTCTCAAGACTAGATATGAAGCAAATAGGATAACATGAAGGATTAAGTAGAGCTTGGATCAAATAGAACTGAAGCATCTCTATGGCAAACTGGAAAAATACCTATGATGATATCGTCAGATGACTCGACCTCAGGTCTAGCTGGGAATGCATAAAAATGTGGTTGAGGCCTACCAACTTGGCCTCTGCCTCTTGGACGGCCTCTAGCTGGCTGTCCCCCACCTCTAATGGCCTGAACTCCTCCTCTGGCAGCTTGACCCCCGCCTCTAGTTGGCTAAGCGGGTAGTAGAGTAACCTATGCTGGAACCATGGTGCGAGAACTCTGTTGTGCTAGGCCGCTCTATGACCTAGGAAAATCTAGAAAAGTGCCTCATATCTCCACAAGTACAACAATCCATCGGCTACTATGACTGCTGACCCTGGAATTGGCGCAGTCGACCTGGATGACCATCCTGATAACTCTGGATCGGAGGTTTACTAATAAGAGCTAATTGTGCATTGTAGGCTAGCTACTCAGGATGAGGTACATAAGGATCATGACTCCCCGAAGAACGATGGGATGCGTGAAGAGCTGACTGAAACGGCCTAGGAGGATGGCCTCTACCAAAAGTACCCTTGCCTTCAGATGAGGTACCACTGAAACCACCAAAATGACGAGATCTCTTATACGATACCGGCTGTTGATACCCAATTTTTCCCTCACATATTTCAAAATGTATATATACTTTCAAAATAGTGCATGAACATCAGCCAATATTTTTTCATAATTTTTCTGTAATTTTTAAAGGATTTTAATTAATTTATTCTAGTATTTTATTATCCAAATAATTACTAATCGAATTACAAATAGTTTTATGATAATTTTATTGCTTAATTTTATCATTAATATTTATACTAGGCTTTAGTTATTTCATGAATAACCATATGTACATGATAGGGTTATAATTGCAATAATTTTGCAATAACAACCCCATGTATGGATAATTACCTTATTTCACAAGAAAATAACCTTTTATATTTTTATAATACTAAGTAATTATTATAAATAATTTTCATACACAAATAATGTTTTTATCATTTATAAAATTATTTTATTAAGTTAATTGGATATTTAAACAATAGCTCCTTTTTCTTAATCAATTTCGGACTTTAGCCTACCCCAGCCCAATTAAACCCTAGCCCACTTAAATGTAACCCATGACCCAATCTCCAAATAGCCCGCCCTAGCCCGAAATCAATCTTGGCCGTTGATCTCAAAAGATCAACGGTCCAAGACTCTCTTTGCTTTCTTAATTACACTAACACCCAAAACCCTATTCATTTATCAAATTACGCCGCCTCCGAATCATCTCCTCCTCTCTTCCCTCTCAGACGCTCTCAAACCCTAGAGCGCCGTCACTCAAAATTCCCTCCAAATCCCTTTGATTCCCAATCGGATATGGAATCATTTGGTGATTTACCGCCTTATCCGACCTCCTACCTCTACTGGCTGTTCGGTTTTCATGTTACTTGATGGGATCTCAAGGGATTCGAACGAAATTTAGTTAAAATCTCTCATCTTTTCGATTAATCCGCATATATTCAACCCTACGTCTGTGAGTACTATCACTTTCGTGTTTTCATGACTTCAAATCTCTGGTTCAAACCAGATTTTCCACCTCTATTCATTTTTAATATAAACTTAGTTATTTCTGGTTGAATTCGTTAGACCTCTTTAGATCTGAAGGGTTTTTATTTTGTTTGGTATTTTTCCTTTAAGATTTTTCTGTTTTTACTATTATTGTCAACCAAATTCATTTTTTCTAAAGGCTAGGGTTTCGATTTTTCTAAGCAATTTCTGCAAAATATTTTAAATGTTTAGGCATTTTTCAACTCTAGTTTTCTTCTTTGATTTTTTCGACTGATCTTACTGGAACTTCATCTCTATGGCTTTACACCTTAGAATTTTCAATTATCTGACCGTTAGTTATAATGTTTTGCCCGCTTACCTAGCTTTGTCAACTAACGTATTAATTGACTTTCTTGCCTAATTAGTGTTTTAAATTGTGCTTCCCTTTAAAACTGATATTTCCTTATATGATTTTTACCATTCTTTCCTTATGTGTGATTAATAATTGGTACTACTCCCCTTAGTTCCTCTACTGGTCTGATTTCTCTGTTTTGATTGATCTCTGGACTTACTACTTACCTTATTTAAACCTCTATCTTGTCTGTTGATTTACTCCGTGTGAGATTCTCCTTGATTTAAGGGATACTTAGTTAATTTTTCTTAGTAATTGATTCATGTTAGCCCTAATTGACTGATTAGCTGATCTCTTTGCCTTATTTGGGTGGAATTGATTTCCTACCTTATTTGTTTGCTCTATTGTATGCTATAAAAGCCTTTCATTGTTCTGACATACGGACACACTCAGAAATATATAGAAAAACACACAAACTCTTATTCACACACACTCTCCACTGTAATTCTTTATGTTACTTGTGTTTGCTGTACTGTCTAGCCGGCAGAAAGCCAAGGCTATGCTATTGGATTCAACTTGCCTTCACCTTCGTGTTTGCTATCTCTTAACTAGTATGCCCCTATTTCTGTTATCATAATCTCTTTTATGTGCTATGTGTCTTAGTATACTTCTGCTTTAATACTTGCCTCTTAGCCATCTCAACTACTATGATTCAGTTCCTATTCTCTATGCCTTATATGATTAGTTCACTCTGAACCTCAACATGTGCATGTTTATTATATGCTTCATGTTTATTTTAACCAGTATGCTTTAGTCTTGTTACCTCTTTGTCCCATGTGGTTGTGTGGTTAACATGCTTCTGTTCTGCCCTATGTTTCTCTTAACCAGCATGACTTAGGTCCAGTCTTGTTTTATATGATAGCATGATCTTGTTTGATCGATGACACTTATCTACCCATTTCTCAACTAGCATCCCCCAATTCGTGTCTTGTTTATGTGCTGATAGTCTGCCTTAGCATGTTCCTGATCAACACATGGTTTTCGTGTACTTCTTTCAAGAATAATGTGCTTTAGATTATCACTATCTTTTCTATATGGCTGTCTGATTAGTCATTTGCCTTAGCATGTTCCTATCTGTTACATACACGTCTATATGATTCCATTTGGTAATAGTTAATGGACTAAATCAGCTTCAGCAATATGAAACCTTGTTTGTGACTCTGTTCTGTGTACGATTCCAATGTTCCTATTTTGTTTAACTACTGGTAACTAATCTAAATCAATCTGCTGAAACATGGTCCTGTTTTGTTTGCAACCTGTTTTTATTCACTTCTGAAAATAAACTGTTTTTTTAAAAACTATCCCATATCCTTGTATACTATTTTCCAACTCTTACTCTTAGTTAATTAGGGTCCTGCCACCCTGTCACGACCCTAAACCCAGACCCGGTCGTGATGTTGCCTCTCGTGAAGACAAGGCTAGCCGACGCAACACTCAATTCATTTTAAACAATTAAAATAACATAATTAAGTCATTAACAAGCATATAGTCCCAAAATAAAGGTGAACTAGTACAATTTTTTGGAAAAACACAGCCCTATATTGGGGTGTCACCAGTCATGAGCATCTAATAACCGATTAAAATTAATAAGAGTCTACATAGTCTATTACAGAACTAAAACAAGGGAAAATAAGATAGGGGAGAAGCACTGGGATGCAAACGCTGAGCAGCTACCTTGTGAACTCTGAACCGCCTGAGCTGGAAGCAATCAACACTTGCTAGCGGGACCCGAGGCTCCTGTATCTGCACATAGGGTGCATGGAGTAATGTAAGTACTCCGACTCAGTGAGTAATAATAATAAATGAAGAATGAGCGGTAAGAAATCACGTAAAGCAAAACAACATGCTATAAAGAAGCAGTGTAAAACCAATAAAAGGCAATGAAATAGTGAAATCTAATAAAAACACCTTAGTTCAGAATAAGCTTCTTTAAAACACCTTTTTAACAGTTAAATACGTAAATGAAAGGCAACTAGAAAAGATAGACGCATAAAAATTGCCCATCGGGCACAATACCAATAGAATCAACCCCTCGGGTAACAACATGGAACAACACTAGCCCCTCGGGCTATATCTCATATCATAATGCGTACCCGCGCTCACTAGGGGTGTACACACTCCGGGAGGGGACTCTTCCGGCCCAAGTGCAATATCAAGCCATCTCGTGGCATAATCAGTAGGCCCTCGACCTTATATCAACAAGCCACCTCGTGGCATACAAATCTCAGGCCCTCGGCCTCATAATCATAAATCAGTATATCCTCACAACACAGGCCCTCGACCTTACTCAGTCAGAATCTCATAAGCCACTCGGGCAACAGTAAAACATGATGCTCAACCCAAATTATCATTTAAAATATCCTTTAATTTATTAAAACAGATTAAATTTGGCTGAGTATGAAAACGTTAGAATATCGCATGACTGAGTACAAGTATAAAGTCAAAACAGTGAGGGAATATCAGTAAAAATCCCCCTAAGGGTCCAAATAGTTGGCACGAGGCCCAAATATAGCATTCAGCCCAAAACATGATGATAGCAAATAATTTTTAATCAAATACGCGGTAAAATAGTCATTCGGGATGGACTAAGTCACAATCCCTAATGGTGCACGACCTCACTCTCGTCATCTAGCGTGTGCGTCACCTCAATATAGCACAACGATGTGTAATCCGGGGTTTCATACCCTCAGGACAACATTTAAAATCATTACTCACCTCTATCCGGTCCAAATCTCTAGCTCGCAATACCTTTGCCCCTCGAATCGGCCTCAACTCACGTCGAATATATCCAAAATCAGAATCACGACATCAAAATATGCTAAGGGAACGAAGCCCATGCAAAAATAATCAATTTACAACATAAATCCCGAATTTAACCAAAACCCGACCCCCGGTCCCACGTATCGGAATTCAATAAAATTTACATCAATAGATTCCTTATCTCCCCACGAGTTCATACATATCAAAAGTCCCAAAATCCGACCACAAATGGCCCCTCAAATCCTCAAGTCAAGGTCTTCAATACCAAGCCCTAGTTTTCCCAATTTTAACCCTTAATCTCCATAATTACATCTCTAATCCGTGAAATAATACCATAGAAACGAGTTTTAGGTTCAACAATCTTACCTCAACGAATCTCCCTTTAATTCCCTCTTCAAAATCTCCCAAAAAGCTCCAAAACCGATTTAGAAATGGTGGAATAACCCAAAAATTCACGAAGGAAATAATTTATACCTTCTGGCCTAGGCTTTTCGCATATGTGGTCCAGATATCGCTCCTGCGCAACCGCTCTGTGTTCCCAAGTTCCGCATCTGCGGTCCTCACTTAAGTCGTCAAAATCCGCATCTTCGATCCTCAACCACTTCTGCGGTTCCTGCTGTCGTACCCCCTTTTCCCCCTTCCAATCGGAGAGGAGTTTCCGTGTTTCGACATTCATGGGGTATAATGACTCATTTCCCTTTTGGGAATTGGGTATTTAATGAGTCACCACCTAATGATTTAAGGAGCATTAGGACACCTATAGAGTTTATTTACAACTATGTTTGATAACCAAAGATTGGGTAAGGGCTTGAAATTATCCCAAGGGAAAGATGTTAGGCACCTCTCAGGATCCACTACTGTGGTTCCCGGCCAGATAGTTCTTTTGTAAATTTGTGAAATTAGCAAGTAAACAAATAAAGGCTCAAGTAATAGGGAACTTAAGTTAAACACACAAGCATTTGAAACAATAATTGAAAGGCAAGGTTTTGAAAGAGTTATAAGCTAAACATGCTTGTAAAAAAATAAAGGGGGTCCTAGGTTTGTTTATAATATGGATCACCTCAATGCAATACCTGATATGACACTCCTCAGAAGAGGGAATACACATGGTATTAGCACACTGGTCATCATATCCATATCTACCCTTCCCACCCCGTTAAGGTATTAAAGCGCGGATTGGTCTCGACCTCTATTGCATGCTATTACCCGTCCCATTCCTATCAGTCCCAGAGGAATTTAGGACTACTATTCCTATAAAAGGGAGGATTTTAGGCTGAATCTTATGTTTAAAAGCAAAATGCTAGGTGACATACAAAAAAACACGTAGGACTACATTTGGAGGGAAACATGTAGGTAGTTATAAGGCTCATGTATACCTCCGCAAATAAAGCACATAAATAGCATGACTTAAACATACTTAAGGTCTGAATTATATAACTCAGAAAAGAAGTCCGAATCAGGCCTGCCTGCTGGTTGTAGCAGTTGGTGATTAACAAAGGCAGTTCCAGTTTTAATTAAGAAATTACCTAAAGCTTGCCTAGGCGTAATAGTGATGTTCTATGAGCATGATGTCTATATTGATTAGTAAAGCAGTGATTAATTTTAAACAGGAGATTTGGGTCCTATAGGCATGCTTTCTAATGATATTGATTAACACGAAAAGAGTAGGTTATTTAAACTGATTCAGAATAGATAAGTACGAGCCAAACTGATTTTTTTTAACTAAACTGGTTTTGGATCTTATAGGCATGACCTCTATTATAGCTGATTTTAATTTCTATATACATGGTATCTAAGTATTAAAGGTTGATTTTAGTCCTATATTCATGGTATCTAATTTGAACATGAAGTGGAGTAGGCAGGATTTATTTGATCAAAGCGAAGTTCCTATAGGTATGATTTCTATTGAAAGGCCATTTAGATCCTATAGACATGTGTAAGGCCCCGTGAAAACTTGTACTCAAAACCGGGTAGCTCGTGGTGCCAAGTACCGAATATATGTTAGGAATGTGTAAAATTAAGCGAACCGTGGTTCGGACCCTTTTGGTACTGATCTATGTTATAAAAAGTCAAGAAATACTGTTTTCCAGGATATGCAATTCTGCCGTCTAGAATGCGATCGCATAACAAATATGCGGACTGCATAATCGCCGCAAAGTCAGTCAGTGTGTTGGTTGAATTGGAGGTTAAATATGCAGTCCAATATGCGATCGCATAACGGATATGCAGACCGCATAGTCGTCGCATATTTCCCTTGGGGTTTTGTGAGGGGCAGTTCTGCGGTGCCCTATGCGACCGCATAATGGGTATGCGGATCGCATTTATGCCACATACCCAGGCAGTGTGTTCAGATTTTGGGAGCACTTTTGCGGTCCATTCTGCGGACCGCATTTCCACTCTGCGATCGCAAAGTGCGATCACATACCTAACTCGGGCTCCTATTTTTTTAAATTTTAAACCCGACCCCTTCTTCAATAAAACACCCCAACCCCTTATTTTAACATATTTTCTGAACAAAACTAGAGATAGGGAAGAGAGAATTCTTGAGAGATAAAGTCCTACCTTCATCAATTTGATTCTTCAAAGTCACTCGGGCCGGGGAATTTCAAGTAATTTTTTTCATCTCCATTCTTGCAGGTAAAATCCCCAACCCTTTTTCATTGTTTTCAGATTTAAACAAAAAGGGGGATTCTCATGCGTTAATTCTTAAAAATGGAAGTTGAGATACACGTGCATGTCCTTTAAAACCTAAAATCTAGTTAGAGGAATTGGGTAGAACTAAAGAATTGCAAAAGAGGGGTTGATAACCTAAGTAAGTTCGGGCTGAGTTTGTGAACTTCAATTCTAAGTTATATGTGTTAACTTGTGAACTAGATTGACGGTACTAGGTTGTTGGTGAATTGGAAATAGAAGAAAAAAGGGGGAATTCGACTCCAGGTATGTATTGCTAACTTTAACCTTTGTAAAGTCACCTTTTTGGTGTACGAGTAATTGGTATGTGTTACTTATGTGGACTATTTGCGACTTCTTGTGAATAATATGCCTTGAATGTTGTTGGTTAAGTCTCCCGATATAATGCTGTGAGTAAATGGCAACAAACCAAGTGTGTGTGTGAATGTGTTTATGTGGTAAAAGCTGTGTAACAAATGATGGAAAGAAATCGTAATTGATGCAATTGAAACAACTGTGGTAATATCATACGTGACTTGTCGCGGGTAATTATCGTTGTGACTTAAGTTGTATACGGGCTGTTGCATATGATGGAAATGGTATTGACGTTTATGAAAATTCTTTGTGAATTGTTGTTGTTGTCGTCTGAAATGTGATTGTCTGGTGGGATCGGGTTACGCGCCGCAACACGAAGTTATAAGGTGTGGGTTGTGGTGATAAGGGTGGCCGAGGTAATAAGGGTGGCCGAGGTAATTAGGGTGAAAAAGTGATCGAAATCACTATTGAAATAAAAATATGTGAAAGTTGTGAAATCATTGATGTGATGAAATAATGTTGAAAGGGGAAAAATGAGAAATTGTGGAGTTTGTTTGGCTTTGGTTGTTCGTTTCATGTGCGTTTGATTGTTGATTCTATTACTGTTTGTTATTTGTGTATTTCTTGATTTTACTTGGGTTAAAGTTTGTTCATACATACTAGTACAATTCAAATGTACTGACGTCCCTTTTGCTGGGGGCGCTACATTCGTGTTATGATTGTAGGTGGTTCCATAACAGGTACTCCAGCCCACCGACAGTAGCACTCATTCACCTCCCGTCAGCTGAATTGGTGAGCCCCTTTCCTCTCGGGGCCCTACATGGCTCATGCCGCTTATCCTCCCGAAAATTTTATTTTGGTATTTGCGTAAGGTATAGCCGGAGCCTTGTTACCGACAAGTATTGTAACACTCTTTTGTATCTCTAGAGGCTCCGTAGACAGGAAATGTGGGTTATGTACTTATGTATTTTGGGCAGTATAACTTGTAAACCACGCTAAGTAACTATGTATGTTATGTAAATCTCGTAAGAATGTGTTTAAATTTATAAATGGCTATTTCACTTGGTTAATGGGTAATGAAAACGTAGGGTATCACATGGAATAGGAAAGGCACCCAGGTCCGCTTGGCTGGGGGCTACCGGTCGAGCGCCGGTCGCGCCGCTCGGTTTTTGGGGCGTGACAACATGGTTTCTAACTGTGTAAAAAGTAAAGCATGCAGAATTTTTATTAAACCAAAGCAGATCCTATAGGCATGTTCTCTAACAGAACATTTCAAGGTACACCCTATGGACATGTTATATACCTTTCTAATAGTTAAAGCATGCATAATCACCCCATCCCTTTTCACTAGCCAGCCCCGATATTGTTTACAAATTATTACCGCCCAAATGATTGAATTACAAAAGAAGTGCAGAAATATGAAAATTACAACCAAAGGAAAGCCTAATCTTGACTTCCTCTTTGAGTTATGTAATGAACCACTTTAGTACCAGAATTTCAAAGCCTTTCTCATACCTCTGTGTGTCAAAGTTCCCTAAGGATCTCATGGGATCCCGGGCAGTGCTTACACTCAGGTTTGCATTGCCAGACAGAAATGAGTGCAGTGTGAAAGGGCCAGCCCTTATGTGTCCATGTTCAGAGGGAGCTCAAGGGTCCCATGGCAAGGCTCACACAAGAGAGGCAAAACCTAGGTTCTAAGAATATAGTGGAAGTGCAGAACATAGTTGAAAAAAAAAGTTTGTTTAAAACTGGACTGGCAAGTCCATTTTGAAAGTAATCAGGAGCAGAGATGTTTGAAATCAGTTGGAGTAATGAACAAAACTCAAACAGAATCAGTAGCCAACAAAAGGGGTTAATGGGGTTTTGGGAATACATTGTATGAAGCATATGACCCCAGTATGGGTCAGGTTTGGTCATGCACAGCAATAGCTGACGCTGGCATGCCCATAAACCAGCTAAAGAATATAAACACATAGAGAGGACAGGGGTTGGGATTCATAAGACGACAAGTACACAAAGTACACACATAGGGAAACATGAAATTAAAAGGGAAAGGGAACATATCATAGCATGCTAGTAATACAGCTTGACTGCAGAAATATAAGTAGGAGTAGACAAGAATAAGAAACTGAAGCAACTAAAGAAAGCATGTTGCTGTTGAGGCTTGAAAATTAACTAGGACATACCAGTAGAGAAACAAAGTGCAGAAAGGTAAAGCAAGCAAGACTTCACAGTCTAGCCTTGGCTTTCAGCCGGCTAGACAAAGTGGCAGAACAAGTAGTAGTAGAGAAAGAGAGGGTTTTTGAGTGTAAGTGTGTGTTCTGAACTCAAGATTGTTCGCTGCGTTTAAAGAAAAAGAGTATGGTATTTACAGTTTTGAAAACGAGTGAAGAATAAGTTAATAAGTAAAGTCTTAACACAAACATGGAAATAATCACAATCAGAATCAATTAACACAAGTGATTTCCTTTAATTAAGGAATCACAACTTAACGGTTACTAACAGGGTTAATTAAGGAAATAAATCAGTTTGAGACAGATTGATTCTTGCCATGTAAGGGGCAGTAAAAGAATGAAGTAAATAATGAAGTCTAACTACAAAATATGCTTAGTTTCGGGAAAGGATTCAGCAAGGTAAAACACCACAATAATTAAAGGAGGGGAATCAATTAATTTAAACAAATGAATACAATTAGGGTTCATAAGAAAACCTTTCGCAATCAGTCACAACATTGATGAAGTCAGAATCAATCAAGAAAGGGTCAAAATTCTGCACCTCAACATATAAACAGCAAGGAAAGAACATGCATGCATATTCAAACATGTTGACAGAAAGAAGCAACACAAACATACAGTAGCAACAGGGTAAGCTAAGATTGAGTAGTAAAAGAAAACTATTCGAGGCACAGTAGTCAAGCAGTCACATAGAACCAAAGTGCAAAGAACCAAACTCACAAGTAAGAAAAATCAGAAACAAGTAAAGGTCTCACAGTAGTAATAAGTGAGGAAAACCCCTTTTAAGAAATTAGGGCTTCAACAGTAGTCGAGTTTAAGAGATGATAAGAACTCAAATCAGATAAGTCAAACAAGGAAAAGAGAGTCAGAAACAAAGAACTTAATCGAACAAGTACACATTTAAACAAACAATTTCAGAACACAGATAAGACCAAAAAGGAACTATGGTTTTTTAACATGCTGAATCAAGTATAAGTAAAGCATAAACAAGTTGTTTGAACATTGTAAAATCATGAAACAACACCAAAAATCAGAGAAGAAATCTTTTAAAAAGAGGTTAAGAGAAACCCTAATCGTTGAAAAATGAAGAGTCATTTTGAAGAAAGTGGAAGAACCTTCAAGAAAACACTTAAGAAGTTCGTAGTAAGCATAGATCTAAGATAGATCTGAAAGAAAATCAAAAGGCCTTAAATCTAGGGTTTCAGAGAACCCAGAAAAGGTGAGAGAGACCTTGAAAAGTTACCGATCTAGCCGGAAAGGTCAAGGTTCGGCCTTGAACGGCCATGGATGGACGGAGAAAGACTAGAGACATAGGTTGAGCAAGGACTGGACCAGATCTCTTTGAGATCTGGCCACAAAATCATGGAAACAAATACCCAGGAGCCATAAGAGGCCTATACACATCTCAAATGGCCATGAGAGGCCATGGATTAGACATGGGTTGAGGTGGATTAGGGTGGAATTAGATGGCAGCAGTTAGGGTTCATGTGAGGTTGCAGATAGAATTGAGAGGGGAGGGATCAGAGGCGGCAGTTGGTGGGAAATGAGTTAGGGTAAGGGGTCATTTGAGTTAAAATTGGAAAGGGTGAATGCTGGTCGTTGATCTGAATGATCAACGGCCTGGATTAAAGAGGGTAAGTAGGGGATCCGGGTTGGGCTGGTTTAATTAGGTTAGGGGTCGAGTAAAAATTGAAATTGGGCTGGCGAAATTGGGCTTAATTTGGGGCTAAAATTTAAATAGCCACTTTCCCTTTTTAATTTATAAAAAATAGTAAATAAATTTCTGAAAATAAATTGAAAGCACTAAAATGATTTATAATATATAATTAATAATTTAAAAATATAAGGATTAATTTTTATGAATATAAAACACAACTAAATCTTAAAAAGGCTAATATTACAATTATATGCAATTAGCTTTAAAAATATTAAATAAAATTGTAAAAATATATAAAAATTAGTTTAGCCATATGTTTGCATAAATATAAGAATCCAATAAATGAATCATCAAAAATAATAATTTTGTAAATAATTATTTGGATTTTGTGGATAAAAGAGGGAAATAAATCGATTTAAAAACCTTGAAAAATAATAAAACATTTGGACATGCTTAGATATGCATATATATATATATATATATATATATATATATGCTATTTTGAAGGTATTTAGCATATTGAAAATATATGGGAAAATTGGGTATCAACGGCTGCCCCTCTTTACCTGGGAAGGACACAAGAGTTATCGAGTAAAGATATAATGGCCAATTTTGACCGAGCGAAACGGTTTGAAGATGTTTAGGTCATACCCTGGCTTCTGAGATACCTACATATCCCTGGTTTTACAGGAATCAGGCTGTATGTAGTTCAGGATCTGTCGGCGGAGTATGCCGATGGAGACTTTTCGAGAACAGACGCAATATCTAGGGCCGGGTGAGTGATCGGTTTACGGGAATGGTTAAGGTTTGATATGGTTGAGGGAACTGGAGCAGGATCGCTCCTGCTGGGATGGCCGTTGCTTGCCGATTTACCTGCAATGAAAAAATACAAGCGTATTCTGTACATAAATTTAAATAGGATGCAAATTCCTGTCGGACCATGAATGTTGTCTTTGGACGGTTTGGATGACGTCCTTAGACCATGACGTCCTGGGCCATGAAGCACATGATAAAGGATTCGCAGGCCATGAAATGATGCTCTCGAGCTATAAGGATGGTGCCTCCAAACCATGATGCCTTTGAATAATGATATGCAAAAGATTGAAAGGGATCCCCAGGCCATGACATGGTGTTCTCGGGCTATGAAGATGGTTCCACCGAATGATGATGCATTCGGATGAGTTGGTGATATTTCAGCCCATGAAGGATGCAGTAGCATGATGCGGACAAGGCAGAGCTTAGTCTTGCGGTTTGAAGGGCAGATCTTAGCCCGTAAGAAAAGCGAAATAAATAGTGCTTAGTTTCGAAGAAAATGGGATGTAGAACTTAGCTTCGGAAGGCAAAATGATAGCCTTATGCAAGATGCAAATGTAGAGAGAGGTAGAGCTTAACCTCGGAAGGCAGAATAGTAGCCTTATGCAAGAATGCATGTGGAGACAGCGTTGAGTCTCGAAAGGCAAAAAGGTAGCCTTATGCAGATTGGAAGGTAGAATAGTAGCCTTATGCAAGAATGCAGCTGGAGACATCGTTGAGTCTCGGAAGGCAAAAAGGTAGCCTTATGCATATTGGAAGGCAGAATTGTAGCCTTATGCAAGAATGCGGATGGAGACAACATTTAATCTTGGAAGGCATAAAGGTAGCCTTATGCAGAAATGCAAATGTAGATGGAGACAACGTTTAGTCTCAGAAGGCAGAAAGGTAGCCTTATGCAAGAAATAAAATAACAGATGGTGGTAGAGTTTTTTTATCTGATAGCGGATTGCGGCATTGTGATTATTGAGAGCATAATGACTGCAGAGCATTACTTGTGCGTGCTGATAGTAAATATTGGCAAGTGTAAGTGATTCGTAGAGTCGTATTCTCGAACGATATTTGTCCCGTAGGCGTATAGTGTGTTTAAAGATTTCGCAATCCTAGTGCCTACATCCAAAGAAAAATCGTGAGTTTTGTAAGGGGGGAAGGTCAGTTCGTATCCCCGCTGGCTTTGCTTGACTTGCTCAGCTTTGATCTGGTGACATTGTATGTATCGTTGGGGTAGCGTTGCTAAACAAAGCAGTCTCGATAATAAACATGCATGATTTTGTAAAAATATGACATAAGTGCATAATTAATATAATTTTTAGATGAACCGACGACTGTGATGTGGTTCGAGACATTGCATCCTCTCTTGTTACGGAATTTTGAGGGCCCTCCTCAAAATTCTGCCCTAGTTTGATGGGTTGACGCTTCTGACTGCTGTTTGCGACGATTGGCTGAAATTACATCAGACCCTAGTTTCAGCTACGGGGGAGGGGGGGGGAATGAAAATTTTATTAAATTGTGACCGAACCCATAGGGCTGCCTACGTATCCCCTCTTAAACAGGAATCAGGTCAGGCGTAGTTTAATTTACATTATATAAGGCAAGCATAAAGATTAAACATAGTAGCGTTTGATGGCATCTGAATTGATCGGCTTTGGCCAGACTTCTCTGTTCATTTCTGCAAGTATGAGGTCTCCTCCTGTCAGAACTCGATGAATCATGTATGGACCCTGCCAGTTTGAAGAGAACTTCCCTTTGGCTTCATCTTGTTGCGGAAAAAATTTCTTTAACACCAAGCTGCCCCGGTGTGAACTGTCATGGCTTAACTCTTTTCTTGAAGGCTCTAGACATTTTGTTCTGATAGAGTTGACCATGCAAACTATATTCATTCTCTTTCCGTCTATAATAGCTAGTTGCTGAAATTTTTAGCGTCAATACCACACAAGAGGTGGGGGGGGGTAATTTGTGTGGCACCCAATTTTTGCTTAACTGAACTATAAAAGAACCTGGTTCTTCTAGGTGTTCCAACTACTACTGTTTGCAGAACAATAAATATAGAAAATAAAGAACACAACAACTTTATGTGGAAAACACCTGGCTCAAAAGGTGATAAAACCACGACCTACTACTCAGTAGGATTTTCCCAAACTTCCACTAAAATCACCAAGCCAAAAAAACATTTACAAAACTCTTTGTAAACCTAAGGATTAACTCTAATCCCGTTGTGGCACACAACCTCAACTGTTGCGACAACTTCAAGTTAGCTATAACTTGAACACTCTAGGTACCTAATAAAATTGCTTCTATGAAAGTTGAAAGGTATAATGTTAAATCACCTACTACAATTGAACTAAAATAAAAGATAGACACAATGGAACTGGTCCTTCAATCTCGTTCAAGTAGCTTCAGGATTGCACGCTCAAGTCACACATAAATTGCTTGCAAAATCGCCTTGCTCTTTTGCTCTTAATTTAAGTTTAACTTCTGCTTATGTGCATTAACTGTAAAAGAGAACAACACTGACATTTAATAGGTTAGTAATTAGAGTTTGAGTGAGATTCAATTGCTACTCTTCTATCATAGAAGAGTTCATAATGATCTCAAATTCTAACGCTATCTTTATCCTAAACTGTGTTCTCTTCATGTAAGGAGTCTTTCTCTCCTTATCCAATATACAACCTTTTCGATCAGATTAGGAGATATTGCTGCTTGATCAGTTAGACTTATCTCCTTCACGTGCATCTCACGTGTACAGGCTGATCATGACTGTGCTTCACAAGATGGACCTAGTCTATATCTGTGTTCTTTTGTCAGTCTTCAAAACATCACCTATTCTTGGGCCAACAAATTCCTCCTTTTTAATGATGACAAACTCTGTGCTTTTTACTTATATGGTTCCTGTATGAACTCAGCTTAACCATCAATACAAAGTTTAGTAAATTCACTTATCATTAAGGACCAGGTTAATTAGGTTATAAATATCACTTTTTCAGAATATGTAAAGCACAATATCTCTATGTAAAGTACAATATCTCTTCCCCCTTTTGGCTTCATCGAAAAGTTGCATAGTGTGAGTTCCAGATTTTAATAAGTACTCATGGCCACTGGGGCAACTGCAAGTGCACTTATGGTTTAATCATCAGTAATCAAGCAAACATATTTAAACTATCAAGGAAAGATTAATATTGAACAAGAGCAAAATAGTAGTTATCATTGATAGAGATATGTTGCCATCACAATCCATAACCAAAAAGAAAAACATTTAAACCATGAGCAAAAAGATAGAAAAATCCCTAATCTGGGTCACTGAGGTACTAGACAAGTTCAGAAGACAAAAGCTAGGAATCCTAAGGCTTGGAGGAGCTAGAGGGTTGGTTTTGGGTTTGGAGAAGATTCAGCATATTATGAAGAATTCCATCATTCTTCTCCTTTTCTTTGGTAAGCTCAGTTCTGAGAGCATCCCTCTCAGATTCCACCTTTGCCACACGAGCCTTGAGCTTAGCTATCTCAGCATCCTTAGCTTGACATTCCTGAACCAGAGCCCTAACTTTGCTGTTAATAGGAGTCTTCTTAGATGAACCAGGTTCATTTGGGATGGCACTGACTAAGTAGTCACAAGCAATCAAAGTGTTGATACCAAAATGTTCTTTGCTTGAGGCCATTTCCCATTTCTTCAGAGGCACATTGAGCCTATCCAAAATCGTGGTTAGAATAAAGCCATAAGGAGTAACATGAGCCTTGGAGCCATTTATGACCCTGTCTAGCAGCTTGGTAATGAAGACAGGCCAATTTATTTGCTTTCCACTCTCCAGGCACTCCATAAGAACCAGGTCCATGTAATTAGCGATGTGCCTTCTCTCCTGCCTGGGCAATAAGCATTTGTTGAAAAATTCAAACAAGACCTTGTGCTGAGGCCTCATTTCGCTTTTCTAAACAGCCCTGGCTTCATTCACATTCTCTGCATCACAAAATCTCTTGGTAATCTCAAATGCAGTAGGGAGGGAGTCCAGACAAGGCCACATATGCCTTGTATAATCATCAAACCCTTCAGAGGGTATATCAAGGATTTCTCCAAGTTTCTCTGCATCAAAGGACACTTGGACCCCTTTCACCAGACTGTTGATCTTGCCATCCTGAACCTATGCATTTGCCATGAACTCAATTATTTCATTCCTAGCTAGCCTACCATCCATCTGAAGGACCATGTCTTTCCACTCCTAAGTAGCTAAGGCATCCACCAGTCTCATCATCCTTGGCTCCACCAGGTCTTTCAGCAGTCTAACCTTCAAGATCTTTCTTTTGCCAAACATGGAAACCTTGTCCTTGTCACCATCAGAATCTTCTACTTCTTCTCTACTCCATTCCTCATCTTCAGACATTTTCACTTGTTTTCCTTTCACAGCAGACCTTGTCCTCTTGGCTAGTGGAGGTTCAGTGACCTCAGACACAGAGGAAGATTTCTTGGAAGAAGTCTTGGGCTTTTTGGGCTTGGGGGTTTGAACCACCACTGGTTGAACTTCCTCTTGATGGACATGTTCTATCTCCTCAATCTCCATATCCACTGGGGACTCTGCAACCTTTCCCTTTCCTTTAGCCAACCTTTTCTTCTTACTCTCATCTAGAGCTTTTTGTAGATCAGTCTCACTCTGCCTCACCCTGCTTCTTGTAGCTCTACCCTTTGGTGATGGAAGTACAATAGTTGGTGGGGGTGAAGCCTTTCTTTTCTTGGAAGGCTTAGGAAGACTGGGGGGGGTTGGTGTGGGAGATCTACGTTTCTTTGGGTCATAGCTTGCCCCAACCTTTATCAGCAAGTCTGCTAGGGTCTCTTCAGTAGATGAACCAGGTTCATCACCCTGTGTGCTCAGATTAATCAGCCCCTCAGCAGCTTCCCCAGAACCACTTCCCCCCTAACTTCTTGCCACTCTTTTCTACCCTATCTAGTGCCACTTCACAGATAGCAGGCACATCTCTTTTCCCATTTTCCCTCTCTTCACCACATGAACCCTCTCTCTCTCTTTATTTTTTAGAATTCTTTTTACCTCCATTACTTCGTAACCCTGGTAATTCTACATCCTTAACAGACCTAACCAGAACAAACCTATTTCTAGATTTTCAGACACAAAAGAAATTACCTTGGAAGGAGATTCTTGAGTCTTTTTAGAGTCAGAAGACCCAAGTCTTTCCCCCTTAGTGGTGGATTGATATGAGACAGAATTAGAACTAGAACCGGAGTTTTGGGCCTGGCTTACCTTCAACTTCTCATTTAATTTCTTCCTCTGAGCCCCAGACACTACTATCTTTCTAGCAAGCATTTTCACCCTTCTCAGTCTAGGTTTTGGTGATGTACTGAGTGAAGGAGGTGTAGATGAATTTGAGGGAGTGGGTGGTGGAGGAGTTCTAGGATTTTCATGTGGGTTGGTCATGATCGTTGGTTTCTTGAGAGAATTTGTGAATTGGAGATTTGGAGAAGAGGGCAAGTGAAGATGAAGAAGAATTTTTGGCGGTTTAGAATTATGGAGAAGGCAGAAGAAATGGTGTGTATTTAAAGAGAAATACATATTTAATAGGTAACGACAGCTTTTGGCAGTGGTCAATTAGAGGTCTAATCACCCTGAAATTTCAGATTTTGAATGATCATTTTATCTTCCCTAGATTTTACGCAATTCTTCGGTTAAGAGTTCTAGGTTGACGGAACTGGTTCAAAGCTAACAGATAGAATTTTCTAGAAATTGAACAATTATAGGACTTCTGCTCATGATTTAAATATTAATCTTTCTAATTGTTCAGAGTATAGAAAACATACCCTAGCTTTCATATGAACCCATACTGATGAACCAGGTTCTTCATTTAGAATTCTCTTGAACATGCCTCTAATGCCATAATGAAATTTTTTTATAAGAGATCAATGAGTCATATTAACACATGTCATAGGAGTATACTAATTAAAGTATGAATTTGAGTAAGAATTAATCTATATATTTACACAAGTTTAGAGTTCCTAGTCAAAAAAAAATTTCATTTTTTTTCATTGTGCATTCTGAGCTGGACCTATTAGGTGATTTTAATCATCCCTAATTCCAACCTGTCCCTCTTAAAGTTTTCTCTACTCAGTGCTTTAGTGAAGATGTCAGCAATTTGTTTATCAGTAGCACAGAATTCTATGGAGATCAATCCTTTCTCATAGTTATCTCTTAAGAAGTGGTGTCTAACATCTATGTGCTTAGTCCTCTTATGATGAACATGGTTCTTTGTCATACTTATAACACTAGTGTTATCACCGAATATAGGAATGCAACCAACTTCAATGCCAAAATCTACCAGCTGTTGTTTGATCCATAACAATTGAGCACAACAAGAGGCAACAACAACATATTCAGCCTCAGCAATGGATAAGGCCACTGAATTTGGCTTTTTGGTGGGCCATGATGCAAGACATGAACCAAGAAAGCGATCCATCCTTGTGGTGCTTTTCCTATCCACAAGGAAACTTGCATATTTAGCATCATCATATCCTACTAAATTGAAATTACTACCTTTAGGGTACCAAAGACATAGATTAGTGGTGCCTTTCAAATATCTCAGTATCCTCTTGACAACAGTCAAGTGAGACTCTTTCGGATTAGCCTGAAAGTGAGCACAAAGCCCTACATTGAAAACTATGTCAGGTCTACTGGCAGTAAGATACAAAAGTGAACCAATTATACCCCTATACAACTTCTGATCAACTGATGAACCAGGTTCATCTATGTCTAATTTAATGGCAGTTGCAAAGGGGGTGTCTATTTCTTTTGATTAATCCATTTTAAACTTTTTGATCAACTCTTTTGCATATTTCTGCTGATGGATCATGGTTCCATTTGGGCTTTGTTTGATCTGTAGCCTAAAAAAAGTTAAGCTCACCCATCATACTCATTTCAAACTTACTCCCCATTAATTTGGCAAAATCCTTACTTAGTTTATCAGTGGTGGTCTCAAAGATTATGTCATCAACATATATTTGTACGACAAGGAGATCCTTCCCTTTTTCCCTTAAGAATAGGGTACTGTCAATTTTGCTTCTTTTGTAGCCATGTTCAAGCAGGAATTTGGACAGTCGTTCATACCATGCTCTAGGGGCCTGCTTGAGTCCATAGAGAGCCTTGTCTAATTTGTACACATGCTCAAGACATTCCTTGCTCTCAAATCCTGGAGGTTGTTTCACAAACACTTCTTCTTTTAGGTAGCCATTTAGGAAGACACTTTTACATCCATCTGATGAAGAGTGAATTCCATGTGTGCTGCAAAGGCTATGAGGAGTCTTATTGCCTCTAGTCTTGCAACTGTAGCAAAAGTCTCATCATAATCTATACCTTACTCTTGGCTGTAACCTTGGACCACCAGTCTTGCCTTATTTCTTGTAATTGTTCCATTTTTATCAAGTTTGTTTTTGAAGACCCATTTTGTGCCAATAACTGATCTATCCTTGGGTCTTGGAACTAGATGCCAAACTTGACTTCTCTCAAATTGATTGAGTTCATCTTGCATTATATTCACCCAATCTGCATTCTGCAAAGACTCAACAACATTTTTAGGTTCAATAAGAGATAAAAAGACATCAAAAGCACACAGATTCTTTAATTATGATCTAATTTTGACTCCAGATCTTGGACCAGTGATTATGTTCTCAATTGGATGAGGACTTTGATACTTATGAGGTTTCACAATTAACTGATTTCTGCTAGATATTTCTTCCATGTTTTGTTGCCGAGGAACAGGGTCATGAACAAGCTCTTTTAGGGGATTGGTTTCAAATCCTCTTTGATCAGATCCCCCTATCAGGTTGCCCTGGATGGACGAACCTGTTCCATCACCTGTTCCTTCTTTTGGTGCCACTTTAACTTGTGTTGATGCTTCAGTCAAATCCTTTACAAGACCAATGGCTTCATCTTCATGTTCCTGTCTCACAGAAAGAATGTTAGTTTTATCAAACACTACATGCACACTTTCTTCTACACACAAAGTTCTTTTATTGAACACTTTATATGCTTTTCTATGTGAATAATATCCCAAGAATACTTCCTCATCAGTTTTGGGATCAAACTTACCTAGGGAGTCCTTTCCATTATTGTGCACAAAGCACTTGCATCCAAATGCCCTAAGATGAGATATATTTGGTTTTCTCCCTTTAAGTAACTTAGAAGGAGTCCTCTATACAAGAGGTCTAGTCATGCATCTATTGATAATATAACAAGCAGTGTTTATAGCCTCAGCCCAGAAGCTGTGGGGCAGTTTACTAGAAAGAAGCGTAGTTCTAGCCATGTCTTCAAGGGTCCTATTCTTTCTTTCAACTACTCTATTTTATTGAGGAGTCCTAGGGGCAGAGAAATTATGATCTATACCATGCTCATCACAAAATTCAGCAAACTTAGCATTTTCAAATTTAGTTCCATGATCAGACCTAATGGATGGATGTTGATTACCTAGTTGTTTCTCAATCTTTCTAACAAAAGCAGTAAACATGTCAAATGCTTCATCTTTGGATGTTAAGAATAGTACCCGGGTAAATCTAGAATAATCACCAACAAGAACCATTACATATTTCTTACCACCTCTGCTCAATGTTCTCATTGGACCACAGAGATCCATATGAACTAGTTCCAACATCTTGGTTGTGCTTACCATTTTCTTGCTTTTAAAGGATGATCATACCTGCTTCCCCCTTGCACAGGCCTCACAAACTTTGTCTTCCTTGAACTTGATGTTAGGTAGCCCTATCACCAAGTCCTTAGAGACTAATTTGTTGAGTTGATTCAGACTAGCATGACCAAGTCTTTTGTGCCACAGGAGGGGATCATTATCCAACACATTTAAGCAAGTGAGTTCATTTTCTGAAAGAGTGGAAAAATCTACAATATAAATATTGTTAACTCTTTTTTCCTGCAAAACAATCTTGTCAGTGGTAAGGTTAATCACAAAGCATTTGGCAGAGGTGAATGCTATAAGGTTACCTTTGTCACACAGTTGTGACACACTGATTAAGCTATATTTCAAGCCATCTATCAAGTTGACATTCTCAATGGAATGTGACTCTATCTTACCTACCTTTCCAACCCCAATAATCTCACCTTTCTTACCATTTCCAAAGGAGACATTACCTCCTTTTAAGTTCTCAAGTGAAAGGAACTGGTTCTTGCTTTCAGTCATATGCTTTGAGTAGCCACTATCCATGTACCATATTTGGCTACTTCCCTTCACTTGGACCTGCAAAAGGAAATTAAGGGTTAGTCTTAGGAACCCAAACTAGTTTGGGTCCCTTTCTATAGGCAAAAGAGTAAATCAAATTCCTTTTAGCCCATCCAGGTAGCCTATTTTTCTCTTGAACAAAAGCTTCGTTCTTTTGACTGGCCTTTTCTTTTACATTACATTCATTTTTGTAATGGCCAGTCTTGCCATAGTGTGTGCAAATTTTGTTCTCAGGAAAAGTGAGGTACTTGCTTTTAGGGTCCCACTTAGGTGATTGAGTCCCATAGTCAAGTCCTCTTTTGTTGCTACTGTGATGTTCTTGTAGCCAGGAAAGTGCATCAGAAGCCTTATTCCATTTGCGAGTTCTATCTAGTTCATGCTTTACCTTCCCTAGATCTTCTTTTAAGACTCTTATCTGCTCATCCTTCCTGTAGAACTCATCCTTCATTTTTCCTAAGTTTTCTTCTAGGGTGAGATGTGTGTGATCAACTTTCTTTTTACCTATTCCTAGTTTCAGCTTTAAGTTTTCAGACCTAAGTTCTAAGAAACTGGTGTCAAGTTCAAGAACCTGGTTCTTTAACTCAATATTTTTACTATCACTCTCATTAGCCCCAGATTATAGATTTTTGCACTTGGCTTTTAAGATCACACACTCCCTAGACAGATCTTCCTTCTCATTGTTAGTTACCTCAGACTCATCAATTAAGTCTATCAATAGCTCAGACAACCTTTCTTTAGACATGAATTTAATTTTGTCTTTGAGATGAATGACACTTACCTCTTGTTCATCATCTGATTCTCTGATGGTTATAAGTGCTTGTTCATCTCCAGCTTCATCTTATGAGTCCTCATCTGATGTTTCTCCCTAAGCAGCAGCCATAGCCTTTGTTGAACCTTTGTTTCTTTTGGGTTGAACCTATTCCTTCTTCCTATTACTTCGTTCAGCCCTTTCCTTCTTCCATTCAATTTCCCATTGAGAACAGTTCTTGATCATGTGATCAGTCTTACCAGATTTGTAGCAACCCTCATTGGTCTATTTCTCAGGAGCCTTTGGTTTGTTGAATGTTGTACCTCTAGAAGAACCCTTTCCTCTCATCAAGTACTTTTTGAAGTCTCTTATGATCATGGCCATTTCATTGTCTTCCTGATCTGCTCCTTCATCTATTCTGAGAGCCAAACTTCTTTCCTTCTTTTGTGCATCCATTTTCATGGTTTGCCTTCTCAGTTCATAGGCAGTGAGGTTTCCAATCAGTTCATCCAGCTTAAGGGTAGCAATGTTCTTAGATTCCTGAATAGCAGTAATTTTGCTTTCCCAATCACTGGTAAGACTCTTGTCAAGATTTTCTTAACCTTGTCTTTTCGAGGATATTCTCCCAAGAGATTTAAGTTCATTGGTTAGTGTTGTGAACCTTGTGTATATATACTGGATAGATTAACCTTCTTTCATAGTGAAATTCTCATATTGACAATATAGCAGTGTTCCTCTTGATCTCTTTACTTGAGGAGTTCCTTCATGGGCCACTTGTAAGGTGCCCCATATTTCCTTGGCAGTGGTACAACTTTGAATCCTAATGTACTCATCTGGACCCAGTCCACACACAAGCCATTTCTTAGCCTTGGCATTCTTCTCCCATTTCTTCATTCTTCAGTAGTGCAATCAACTCTTGTCTTTGGCACGTCCACTCCTTCAGCATTCTTCTTTATAGTTGCCAGGGGACCATCAGTGACTATGTCCTAGAGTTCATAGTCTTCTCCTATGATGTGATCTCTCATCCTATTCTTTCACCAAGAATAGTACTGACCATTAAAGAGTGGAGGCCTAGCAGGGATTACCTTTCCCAGTTTCTAGGCGGTGCACTCATTTTGATCTTTTCCTAAAGTGTTAGCCTTTTCAAGGAAAACCCGCTCTGATACCAATTGATGTTTTAAGTGTCAATACCACACAAGAGGGGAGGTGATTTGTGTGGCAACCAATTTTCGCCTAACTGAACTATAGAAGAACCTGGTTATTCTAGGTGTTCCAACTACTAGTGTTTGAGGAATAATAAATACAGAAAATAAAGAACACATTAATTTTACGTGGAAAACACCTGGCTCAAAAGGTGAAAAAACCACGACCTACTACTCAGTAGGATTTTCCTAAACTTCCACTAAATCACTAAGCCAAAATAGCATTTACAAAACTCTTTGTACTAAGGATTAACTCTAGTCCCATTGTGGCACATAGCCTCAACTGTTGCGACAACTTCATGTTAGCTATAACTTGAACACTCTAGGTACCTAATATAATTGCTTCTATGAAAGTTGAAAGGTACAATGTTAAATCACCTACTACAATTGAACTAAAATAAAAGATAGACACAATGGAACTGGTCCTTCAATCTCGTTCAAGTAGCTTCAGGATTGCACACTCAAATCACACATAAATTGCTTGCAAAATCGTCTTGTTCTTTTGCTTTAAATTTAAGTTTAACTTCTGCTTATATGCATTACCTGTAAAAGAGAACAACACTGACATTTAATAGGTTAGTAGTCAGAGTTTGAGTGAGATTCAATTACTACTCTTCTATCATAGAAGAGTTCATAATGATCTCAAACTCTAACGCTATCTTCATCCTAAACTGTGTTCTTTTCATGTAAGGAGTCTTTCTCTCCTTATCCAATATCCAACCTTTTCGATCAGATCAAGAGATATTGCAGCTTGATCAGTTAGACTTATCTCCTTCACGTGCATCTCATGTGTATAGGCTGATAATGATTGTGCTTCACAAGATGGACCTGGTCCATGTCCGAGTTCATTTGTCAGTCTTCAAAACATCACCTATTCATGGGCCAACAGTTGCTCATAATGACTTTTTACCCACTCTGCGTTGTCGAGCTCAGCTTCTTGTATGATCCTTAAGGAAGGAATTTCTGCCTCAGTGGGAATGACAACCTCCATACCATAAACCAGCATATAGGGGGTTGCCCGGGTTGATGTGCGGACTATGGTGCGATACCCCAATAGTGCAAATGATAACTTTTCGTGCCACTGTTTATGCTTCTCTATCATTTTCCTCAATATCTTCTTTATATTGTTGTTGGCAGCTTCTACAGCTCCATTCATTTGAGGCCTGTAGGCTGTGGAATTCTTGTGTCTGATCTTGAAAGTTTCGCGCATAGCTTTCATTAAGTCGCTGTTAGGGTTGGAGCCATTATCAGTAATGATTGACTCTGGAATCTCGAACCAACAAACAATTGTGGCCGCGGACATAGTCTGCCATGACTTTCTTAGTCACTGCTTTGTAAGATGCTGCTTCGACCCATTTGGTGAAATAGTATATGGCTACCAAGATGAACCTGTGTCCATTGGAAGCGGCATGCTCGATTGGTCCAATAACATCCATCCCCCAAGTAGCAAACGACCATGGTGAGTTTGTTGCATTGAGCTTGTTTGGAGGTACCTTTATCATGTCTGCATGTATCTGACAGCGGTGGCATTTTCGGACATACTGGATGCAGGCCGTTTCCATGGTCATCTAAAAGTAACCCGCTCGGAGTATCTTCTTTGCTAAGACAAAACCGTTCATATGTGGACCGCAGGTCCCAACATGAATTTCCTCTAGTAACTTGGATGCTTCCTTTGCTTCGACACACCTTAGTAATCCCAAATCAGGATCCTCCTATAAAGGATTCCACCGCTATGAAAGAAGTTGTTGGACAATCTCTGAAGTGTGCGTTTCTGAGTAGGGTTTGCAAGCTCTGGGTACTCTCCTTTTGCCAGATATTCCTTGATATCATGAAACCAAGGCTTTCCATCTGCTTCCTCTTCGACATATGCATAGTAATATGGCTGGTCATGGATCTTTACTGGAATGTGATCAATGAAATTTTTGTCTGGGTGTTGTATCATAGATGACAGGGTAGCTAATACATCAGCAAACTCGTTCTGGACTCTGTGAACATGTTGGAACTCCGTCTTCATGAACCTTTTCCTCAGTTCATGTACATGATGCAAATACGGGAGTATCTTGGAGTTCTTGGTTGCCCATTCTTCTCGTACCTGGTGTATAAGTAAGTCTGAATCTCCGATTACTAGCATCTCTTGAATGTTCCTGTCAATGGTCATCTTGAGCCCTAAGATGCATGCTTCGTACTCGACCATATTGTTGGTGCATGGGAACCTGAGTTTGGCAGACACCGAATAATACTAACCGGTTTCTGATACTAGGACTACTCCTATGCCAACACCTTTGAAATTTATTGCTCCATCAAAAAAATCCTCCAACCGTCATAATATTCTGCAATGTCTTCACCTATGAATAATACCTCTTCATAAGGAAAATACATTTTCTGGGGTTTGTATTCTCCATCCACGAGATTCTCAGCAAGGTGGTCTACCAGTGCTTGTCCCTTAAACGCTTTCTGAGTTACATAAACAATGTCGAACTCACTCAACAGGATTTGCCATTTGGCTAGCTTGCCAGTGGGCATGGGCTTCTGAAAGATGTATTTCAAAGTATCCATCCTTGATATTAGATATGTAGTATAGGCACAGAAGTAATGCCTCAGATTCTGAGATACCCAAGTCAAAGCACAGCAGGTGTGTTCCAATAAAGAATACCGAGCCTCATACGGGGTGAACTTCTTACTGAGATAATAAATGGCCTGCTCCTTCCTCCCAGTTTCGTCGTGCCAGAATGCAATCAAAAGCTCCATCCAATACTGCAACGTAGAGTAACAAGGGTCTACCTGGCTCGGGCGGGACTACGACTGGTATTGTTGACAGGTACTCCTTGATTTTGTCGAAGGCCTTTTAGCAGTCATTAGTCCATTTGGTAGCGGCGTCCTTCTTCAACATCTTAAAGATTGGCTCACAAATAACTACAGACCGGCTATGAATCGAGTGATGTAGTTGAGCCTTCCTAAGAAACTCATCACATCTTTCTTGTTCTTTGGCGGTGGCATTTCTTGAATGGCTTTGACTTTTGATGATCTAGTTCTATTCCTCGGCGACTCATAATAAACCCAAGTAATTTTCTAGCAGGAACCCCGAATGTGCACTTTGCGGGGTTCAGTTTCAGGTTGCACCTCCGCAGTCTATTGAAGAACTTCCTCAGATCTTCTATGTGATTAGTGGCATTCTTTTACTTGATAATAACATCATCTACATATACCTCTATCTCCTTGTGTATAATATCATAGAAAATGGTAGTCATGGCCCTCATGTAGGTGGACCATACATTCTTCAGGCCAAACGACATCATCTTGTAACAGTACATTCCCCACAGCGTAATGAAAGCCATTTTCTTAGCATATTCTTCATCCATCCATATCTTATGATAACCAGCGAAGCAATCTACAAATGATTGAAGCTCATGCTTAGTGTAATTGTCAATCAGGATGTGTATATTTGTCAAAGGGAAGTCGTCTTTTGGACTGGCTCGGTTGAGATCCCGGTAGTCGATGCAGACTCTGACCTTCCCATCCTTCTTTGGCACTGGTACAATGTTGGATAACTATGTTGGGTATTCTACTACCCTGATAACCTTAGCTTTGACCTACTTGGTGACTTCTTCTTTGATCTTCAGACTCATATCAGGTTTGAACTTTCTGAGCTTTTGCTTTACCGGTGGACACATTGGATCGGTTGGCAGTTTGTGATCCACAATAGACGTACTCAGACCATTCATGTCATCATACGACCAGGCGAATATGTCCTCATATTCTTTTAGAAATTCTATGTATTCTTTCTTTTATGACGACGATAGGTGAACGCTGATTCATGTTTCCTTGACTTTTTCTGCATCTCCCAGGTTAACAATTTTGGTCTCGTCTAGATTAGACTTAGGTCTGTTCTCAAAGTTCTCAACTTCTTTGACAATCTCATCTGGTATGTCATCTTCCTCTGAAACAATGTCTGTTTGTTGCGTTGTCTCATTGCATGTCACAGTCATTGATTCATCAAGATAATTAATAGTAATGTTGTATAAGTAAAGTAATGAAAGAAAATGATAATGAGTGTTGATTCATAAGAAAAGTCAAAATGCTTTGACAAATTGCATAACTATTTTGAATATTGAAGATCTTATTGCGGGAATTGAAAATGCGAAAAGAAAAATCATTTAGTAAACAAAATAGTGAATGATGCTTGTTTTAGCCTTGCTACCCCGAGGCTCGTCGGGCTCTGGTTATCCTGATGGTCCAATTGTTGAGGCATGCCCCTTTCTCATAGCCTGTATGGAAGGGCCTTCCTCCCCCTCCTCCTTGAGAATAACACAGCAATCCATATCATTGTCCTCTAGGAACAAATTCTTCACCGCTGCAAGTGCTTCTTCTTCGTCTGACCTATAAACAATGTCATCCTGTTGGAATGTTTGCTCTAGATGTGGTATTGGCTGCTCTAGTGGATAGTAAGGACCACGCCATGGTGGCGACCAGTTGTTGAATTCTTCCCAGGTGTTTCTTGAGTTTTATGGGTTTATATTCCTTGAAGGTTTTTGTCGAGCCCTTTGCCAGGTTCGTACCCACTCCAACTCAGTATACTCTCGATTTTGCTATCCCACCATTTGTCCTTGTCAACAAAATTTACCCGTTAAATGTGATGGTAAGTCTCTCCACCTATCTTCCTTCTTCCCTCGATTGCTAGAATAGTCTAGCGACTGTATATAGGGTTGCTACTATCACCGTGAATGATCACCTCTTGGTGATTCCATTCGAATTTTACTGCCTAATGCAGTGTTGATGCTACGGCCCTAGAAGCATGAATCCATGGCTGTCCCAGCAGTAAGTTGTAAGATGCTAGCACGTCTATTACTTGGAAATCAACATCGAACCATGTTGGTCCCATCTGGGAACCATCAAAGGCTTTCACATTGATAACTCCATCTTTTGTCTCATGTAGTCTTTTACCCAACTTCTTAAGTGTTACCATTGGACAAATGTTGAGACTGGAACCTCCATCTATCAGGATTCTTGTGATAAAATAGTCTTCGCATTGCATGGTGATGTGTAGTGCTTTGTTGTTCCCCAACCCTTCAGGTGGCATCTCGTCCTCATGAAAGGTGATCTTATGGCTTTCCAGAACTTTTCCTTCCATGTTAGCCATTTCCCCGCCAATGATGTTACATGGTATGTATAGTCCCAGGGTACAACCTTTGTATGGAATGGTGTCATGGTCGACATTGCCATTGGGATTGGCGTGGCTATCCTCACTCTGAACGGAGCATGTGCCTTGGGTGGCAAAATTGCAACCTCAAATGGTGCGGGTGCATTTGCCGGAGCCATGAATTTGACCTCAATTGGTACTGGTGTCTTTGCGGATGATGTTGCTTCAAATTCCAGTGGTACAGACAAGTTCACCTCAGCGTCCTCATATGGTTGAATCTACAATATGATTGGATTGAGAGTGACTATCGGCTTCTTTGGATCATCGCCTTCTACGATCAACCCGATTAATCCCTCGGGATCCCAGTCATCTTCTATTTCAATCATGTGGATACCTCCACCCTTATGGTCTGGCAAAGGGTTGTTACGGATATTTGGTGCGAGTTCCTTTGCCACAATAATCTTGTTATCAATCAAGGTCTGGATCTTGTATTTCAAAGAACGACATTCATCGATGGTGTGCCTTTTCATGCCGGAGTGTTATGGACAGGATTTGTTTGGGTTAACCCACTAAGAAGGATTCTCAAGGGTTGCACCAGGGATGGTGGTGACATAACCAACAGCTTTGAGTCTCTCATACAATTGGTCAATGGGTTTAACAATGGCTGTATATTATTTTGGATGTCTGCGATCAAAATCTGGCCGAGGTCTAGGGAAGTTTTGGCGTGCAGGAGGTGATTGATAGTGGGATGACTGAGAATTATAGGTTTGGTAAACATGTGCGGGTTGGGAATGTCTGGGTGAAGTAGGCTGATATGTTGGAGGTGGAGGTGACTGATAAGTTGGTGGTGAAGCTTGGTATGAGGGTGAGAGTACTTGGTAATTTGGGGTTGGCTGATATATGAGTGGAGGTGTTGGGCAAGTTTGGTATTTGAGGGGAGATTTGGTCCTTTGTGCAACCATCACGGCCCCTACGTCCCTCTTTTTGGACACACCACCAGACTGTAAGGCCTTATTTGTAACTTGCAAGGCCTCGAGGTTTGTAACCATACCGCTTTTGATACCTTCTTCAATTCTTTCACCCAGTTTGATAATGTCGGAGAATTTGTGGTTCTCGATCATCATCAATCGTTCATAATAATGCGGGTCCTGAGCCTGGAAAAAGAATTTGTTCATTTTCTCATCCTCTAAGGTAGGTCTGACCTTAGCAGCTTCGGACTTCTAGCGAGTGGCATACTCGCGAAATGTCTCTGTGGGCTTCTTTTTTAGATTTTGAATGTAGAACACGTCTAGCGCATTCTCTGTATTAAACCTGAACTTGTCCATAAAATTGGATGCCATGCCTACCTAGCTTGACCACTTCTTTGGATCTTGGCTGATGTACCAGGACAACTCATCTCCTTTTAGACTCCTCATGAACAGCTTCATGTGAATTCTCTCATATTTCCCTACTCTAACCAGCTTGTCGCAGTATGTCCTCAGATCGACCCTGGGATATCCTGTACCATCAAATATTTCGAACTTCGGAGGTTTGTACCCCTCGGGCAGTTCGACATCGGGCTGTATGCAAAGATCCTCATAGTTCAGCCCCTCGATTCCTTCACTTCCTTCCACACCCTGAATACGGCTAGTCAATTTCTTAAGTTCCTCAGCCAGGTTTCTGATAAACAGATCTTTTTCATCAGACTCTGGTGTGATTGAGATAGGTTGGGCGGAGTGTGACATGGTTTTCATGTAGATAGGGGTGTTATGGTGGGTGTGAAAGTTGTTGTTTGTGGAGTTTTGGGGTTTTGGGATGAGTAGTGAAGTGTTGTTTGGGGTATGGCAGGTGTTGCAATGGGTCTTTGGTGGAACAATGTGATGGTGAGGAGAGAGATGATTCTGTTGCTTTGGGATGTTTTGAGGCGGTGTAGGGTTTTGAGTATTGGGGAAATTGATATCTGGGGTGCTGAGGGAAAATGACAAGCTTGCCAGATTCTGAACCTGATCGAGATCTTCTTAGAATTTCAGCAGTTTCTGGTCAAGTTGGGATACATTCTCCTTAAGAACCTGAGTACCATGGCCATTAGTGGCCTCTACCCGTTCAGTTGGATTCTCCTTTTTGATGTTGTTCAAATCTTTCATCTTGCTTTTCTTTTTGTTTTTGATAGGACTAAGAGGAGGAGTGGATGGAGGGCCTGAATCTCGTGGAATAGGATGATGATGCCAGACTGCACGAACTAACCTTTGGGAAAGGGAATAATAAAAACAAAAAACAAAGAATAAAAACAAAAAGGTAACCAAGTTAGTGAGGATCATAAAAAGTATTGCAATATTTAAACACATAGTACGGGAATGTAAATCGTGTCCTAATTTGGGGACCTCTTTGTGCCCGAGGTAGGCCTAGAGACAAATTGTATTGGAGAATTTAGAATGCTAAATGCCTCATTTTATTGATAGAAAATAAGACAGATCCCAAATTGACACTAAATAAACAGGAAATAAAAAGTCACTAATGGCCATTGGCCTTATTACATTTATAAAGCGAAAAGGTAAACTCCTATCTACTTGGTCCCTGAAGGACCTTCGCCAGATTCAGCATCCTCGGATCCATCAAAAAGCTTCCCCAACTCGCAGAGTCCCAACAGCAGGTACACTCTAGCTAGATGTCCGCCTTTGGTCCCTTCAGCATTTTGACAATCTTCGACCCTCTTGAGAAATTTTCTCTCTAATTCCACTATGCCTCGCTCCAGGTATCCCAGCCGCTTGTTGGCACTGATAGCCATGTCCTTCCATTCCTCAATCAGTTTTTGGTTAGACTCTTGTATTTCGCGATGCTCGCTTTTGTGCTTTCGGATCCTTTTGCTCAGCTGGTTGTACTTGACCTGTGCCTCGACCTTTTTATCTATACTCATGTGACCTCGGGCAAACCCTGGCTGGCCTAGACCATCATGATTGTTTTCCAACCAACCTGAGTAGAAAGGAGCACAACCAACATGATACCTATCTGGTTCGATGGTATCCCCCCCCGTTATGATCTTACAGTGCCACATATGCTGAGCTTGGCACTTGTAGGGACTATCATCATTCTGGAAGTTGGCTCAGAAATGACTCATCTTGTCGACCCTGGGTATAACTTGCTTTCTACCAGCTTGCCTCATATCTCGGAGAGGGACGTAAGGGTATGTTCCTCTCAGGCCAATTAGTATCAGGAAAGGTGCATCTCTGGATCGGGCGATGAATTCCTCAGTCGAAAACCACTCGAACATCCATTGAACATATTCTTCAGTCAAATTATCAAATAGTTCAACCCATCCTTTGGCATTCTTAGGCTGAGCGAACATATTGGGGATGTAATTCATTCACTTTGGATGATGGAAAGTGATGTGATCATCCCAGTCCCTTCGCTGAATCTCTTACCGGTATTCGCCCTTTTGGATATGTTCTATGAGCCAGAGTTGGAGTAATAAATTGCAGCCTTCGAAGTGTTTTGCTCCTTGTTGACACTTCTCCAAAGCTCGGTATATATCTGAAATGATCTTGGGCACGATGCTGAATGGCTTCCCACAAATCCCTTCCATTAGGGTCTTAGTTACCATAGGCAGCTTGGTATGGATTCTACCTTTCTTCATCGGAAATACGAACAGCCTCAGGAAATAAAACATGAAGATGAAAACCCTTCGATGGATGTGTGCCAAGGATGTGATGGAAAACTCGTCAGGGTAGGTACAGTAGGATTTGCTGTGACCGTACCTTTCATACAAGTAGTCAAAAGGGATGTATGATTTCTTCAGACATGTCAATTCCGTGTTCTTCTTCAAACCTATCATTTTGAGGAAACCCATGTCCTTGCAGTTCTCTAGCATTAACAAACCCGGAGTTTCCCACACTAAACTGACCAATCCTCATATCTCCTTTAGCAAAGGCGTCATTTCAATGTTCCAAAGCGGAACACAACACTTTCTCAATCCCAAAACAGTATGGCAACTTCTATGATCTTGTTGTTAGGTTGGATCTTTAGGAGAGACGGTAGATTTCCCAGATATTTTTGGACGAGAATTTGGTCACTGTAGAGTAAATCTCTCCACTATCTTAGAAGTCTTGGGTGGATGTTGGTGACCATGCCAAATCTAGGGACTTCGTGCCTCATATTTCTGCAATACAAATAAAGTTAGGCCCTTACCCCCACCACACTCGACTATTTGATACCAACAATTATCATGAAGCATTTAGTTCTCCAAATAAATGCACAGAACGTGGTGGTGTCTGTTTGGGTTCAGGAAAACCCGGTGGACTTTGGACAAGGCTATCTTAAAGGATCATTATGTGGACAACATAACTGACCCAGCTAGGTTTGACTATGATTCATGCACAATTTGAACAGAATAAGGTTTCTATGGGGTTTTAGACTGGTACCCTTAAGCGGACAACTCAAGGGGGAAGGCACGAAACTGTCGGCTGCACCGCTGATCGACTAGCTTTACCGCAAATATGCCTTTCCGAATTTAGGGGGTAATGATATAGGAAGAGCGCAACCACTCATTATAAGCGTTGCTATAGTATTTGTTTGGCACGAGTGGAGTATGACGTTGAGCATAATTATGCATTAATTAAAACATGTCGACATGTATTTGCACGTTAAGAAAGCAATAAATACAACAGTTTTATAATTTAAAGCGGTAATAAAGGAAAGAAACAGGGAAGACATGTCAGTTTCGCATTTTGAAAAAGATATTAAATGCTCAAAGAAATTTAAACAAGTAATTGCACATAAGGGAGGTACAAAAGAACAGTCTGAAATGTTAAAAGCCTAAATATCCCAGCAGAGTCGCCATGCTGTCGCGCCCCCTTTTTCCCCCTTCCAATTGGAGAGGAGTTTCCGGGTTCGACATTCATGGGGTATAATGACTCATTTCCCTTTTGGGAATTGGGTATTTGAAGAGTCTCCACCTAATGATTTAAAGAGCATTAGGACACTTATAGAGTTTATTTACAACTAGGTTTGATAACCAGAGATTGGGTAAGAGCTTGAAATTATCCCAAGAGGAAGATGTTAGGCACCCCTTAGGAACCACTAGTGTGGTTCCCGACCAGATAGTTCTTTTGTGAATTTGTGCAATTAGCAAGTAAACAAATAAAGGCTCAAGTAAGAGGGATCTTAAGTTAAACACACAAGCGTTTGAAACAATTATTGAAAGGCAAGATTTTGAAAGAGTTATAAGCTAAACATGCTTGTAATAAAATAAAGGGAGTCCTAGGTTGTTTATAATATGGATCAATGCAATACCCGGTATGACACTCTTCAGAAGAGGGTATACACGTAGTATTAGCGCACCGGTCATCATATCCATATCTACCCTTCCCATCCTGTTAAGGTATTAAAGCGCGGATTGGTCTCGGCCTCTATTGTATGCAACTACCCATCCCATTCCTATCAGTCCCAGAGGAATTTATGACTACTATTCCTATAAGAGGGAGGATTTTAGGCTGACTCTTAGGTTTAAAGGCAAAAGTCTAGGCGACATACAATAAAACACGTAGGACTGCATTCAGAGGGAACAATGTAGACAGTTATAAGGCTCATGTATACCTCTGCAAATAAAGCACATAAATATCATGACTTAAACACACTTAATGTCTGAATTACAAGATCTTAAAACAGAGTTTGAGATAGAACTAGATTCATTATATCTCAGAAAAGAAGTCCGAATCAGGCCTACCTGCTGCTTGTAGCAGTTGGTGATTAACAAAGGCAATTCCAGTTTTAATTAAGTAATTACCTAAAGCTTGCCTAGGCATAATAGTGATGTCCTATGAGCAGGATGTCTATATTGATTAGTAAAGTAGTGATTAATTTTAAACAGACGATTTGGGTCCAATAGGCATGCTTTCCAATGATATTGATTAACACGAAAAGAGTAGGTTATTTAAATTGATTCAGAACAGATAAGTACGATCCAAACTGATTTTTTTAACTAAACTAGTTTTGGATCCTGTAGGGATGGCCTCTATTATAGCTGATTTTAATTTCTACAGACTTGGTATCTAAGTATTAAAGGCTGATTTTAGTCCTATAGGCATGCTATCTAATTTGAACATGAAGTAGAGTAGGCATGATTTATTTGATCAAAGCGAAATTCCTATAGGCATGATTTCTATTGAAAGGCCATTTAGATCCTATATACATGGTTTCTAACTGTGTAAAAAGTAAAACATGCAGAATTTTATTAAACCAAAGCAGATCCTATAGGCATGTTCTCTAACAGATCACATCAAGGTACATCCTATGGACATGTTATCTACCCTTCTAATAGTTAAAGCATGCATAATCACCTCATCCCTTTTCACTAGCCAGCTCCGACATTATTTATAAATTATTACAACCCAAATGATTAAATTACAAAAGAAGTGCAGAAATATGAAATTACAGCCAAAGGAAAGCCTGATCTGGACTTCCTCTCTAAGTTATGTAATGAACCACTTCAGTACCAGAATTTCAAAGCCTTTCTCATACCTGGGTGTATCAAAGTTCCCTAAGGACCTCATGGGATCACGTGCAGTGCTTATACCCAGGTTTGGATAAACAGACAGAAATGGGTGCAGTGTGGAATGGCCAACCCTTATGCGTCCAAGTTCAGAGGGAGCTCAAGGGTCCCAAGGCACGGCTTACACAAGAGGGGCAAAACCTAGGTTCTAAGAATATAGTGGAAGTGCAGAACATAGTTGAAAAAAAGAGTTTGTTTAAAACTGGACTGGCAAGTCCATTTTGAAAGTAATCAAGAGCAGAAGTGTTTGAAATCAGTTGGAGTAATGAACAAAACTCAAACAGAATCAGTAGCCAAAAAAGGGTTAAGGGGGTTTTGGGAATACATTGTATGAAACATATGACCCTAGTAGGGGTCAGGTTTGGTCATGCACATCAATAGATGATGTTGGCATGCCCATAAACCAGCCAGAGAACACAAACACATAGAAGGGATAGGGGTTGGGATTCATGGGACGACAAGTACACAAAGTACACTCATAGAGAAACATGAAATTAAAAGGGGAAGGGAACATATCATAGCATGCTAGTAATATAACTTGACTGCAGAAACATAAGCAGGAGTAGACAAGAATAAGAAATTGAAGCAACTAAAGAAAGCATGTTGTTGTTGAGGCTTGATAATTAACTAGGACATACTAGTAGAGAAACAAAGTGCAGAAAGGTAAAGCAAGCAAGACTTCATAGTCTAGCCTTGGCTTTCAGCCGGCTAGACAAAGAAACAGAACAAGTAGCAGTAAAGAAAGAGAAAGTTTTTGAGTGTAAGTGTTTGTTTTGAACTCAAGATTGTTCGTTGCGTTTAAAGAAAAAGAGTATGGTGTTTATAGTTTTGAAAACAAGTGAAGAATAAGGTAATAAGTAAAGTCTTAACACAAATATGGTAATAATCACAATCAAAATCAATTAACACAAGTGATTCCCTTTAATTAAGGAATCACAGCTTAACGGATATTAACAGGGTTAATTAAGGAAAGAAATCAGTTTGAGATAGATTGATTCTTGCCATATAATGGGGCGGTAAAAGAATGAAGTAAATAATCAAGTCTAAGTACAAAATATGCTTAGTTTTGGGAAAGGATGCAGCAAGGTAAAACACCACAGTAATTAAAGGAGGAGAATCAATTAATTTAAACAAACAAATACAATTAGGGTTCATAAGAAAACCTTTCGCAATCAGTCGCAACATTGAGGGAGTCAAAATCAATCAAGAAACGGGTCAAGATTCTACACCTCAACATATAAATAGCAAGGAATGAGTATGCATGTAGAGTTTAACATGTTGACTAAAAGAAGCAACACAAACATACAGTAGCAATAGGGTAAGCTAGGATTCAGTAGAAAAAGAAAACTATTCAAGGCAGAGTAGTCAAACAGTCACATAGAACCAAAGTGCAGAGAGCCAAACTGACAGGTAAGAAAAATCAGAAAAAAGTAAAGGTCTCACAGTAGTAATAAGTGAGGAAAACCCCTTTTAAGAAAGTAGGGCTTCAATAGTAGTCGAGTTTAAGAGATGATAAGAACTCCAATCAGATAAGTCAAACAAGGAAAAGAGAGTTAGAAACAAAGAACTTAATCGAACAAGTCCACATTCAAACAAACAGTTTCAGAACTCGGATAAAACCAAAAAGGAACTAAGGTTTTTTAACATGCTGAATCAAGTAGAAGGAAAGCATAAACAAGTTGTTTGAACATAGTAAAATCATGAAAAAACACCAAAAATCAAAGAAGAGATCTTTTAAAAAGAGGTTAAGAGAAACACTAATCGTTGAAAAGTGAAGAGTCATTTTGAAAGAAAGTCGAAGAACCTTCAAGAAAACACTTAAGAAGTTCGTAGTAAACACAAATCTAAGATAGATTTGAAAGAAAATCAAAAGGCCTTAAAGCTAGGGTTTCAGAGAACCCAGAAAAGGTGAGAGAGACCTTGAAAAGTTACCGATCCTGCCAGAAAGGTCAAGGATTTGCCTTGAACGGCCATGGATGGCCGGAGAAAGACCAGAGACAGAGGTTGAGCAAGTACTGGACCAGATCTCAAAGAGATCTGGCCTGTAAATCATGAAAACAAATACCCAGGAGCCATAGGAGGCCGATACACATCTCAAATGATCATGAGAGGCCATGGATTAGGCAGGGATGAAGTGGATTAGGGTGGAATTAGATGGCGGCGGTTAGGATTCATGTGAAGTTGCAGAGAGAATTGAGAGGGAAGGGATTCAGAGGCGGCGATTGGTGGGAAATGAGTTAGGGTAAGGGGTCATTTGGGGTTAAAATTTGAAAGGGTGAATGCTGGCCGTTGATCTGAATGATCAACGGCCTGAATTAAAGAGGGTAGGTAGGGGATCCGGGTTGGGCTAGTTTAGTTGGGTTAGGGGCTGGGTAAAAATGGAAATTGGGCTGCGGAAATTGGGCTTAATTTGGGGTCAAATTGAAGACCAATTTGGGGCTAAAATTTAAATAGCCAATTTCACTTTTTAATTTATAAAAAATAGTAAATAAATTTCTAAAAACAAATTGAAAGCACTAAAATGATTTATAATATATAATTAACAATTTTAAAATATAAGGCTTAATTTTCTATGAATATAAAACACAACTAAATCTTAAAAAGGCTAATATTACAATTATATGCAATTAGTTTTAAAAATACTAAATAAAATTGTAAAAATATATAAAAATTACTTTAGCCATATTTCGGCATAAATATAAGAATCCAATAAATGAATCATCAAAAATAATAATTTTGGAAATAATTATTGGGATTTTGTGGATAAAAGAGGGAAATAAATCGATTTAAAAAACCTTGAAAAATAATAAAATATTTGGACATGCTTATATATGCATATATATGCTATCTTGAAGGTATTTCGTATATTGAAAATATATAGGGGAAAATTGGGTATCAACACCTGCCTTCATAGGCTCTTTCCACTTCTGCGACTCCAAACTCGCTTTTGCGAGACCGCACCTGCGGTCCCCTAGCCGCAAGCGCGTTTATGACAGCAATGGAACACCTTCAACTGCCAAAACCAACTTCCAAACTTTCCGCCAACCATCCGAAATCACCCGAGGCCCCTCGGGACCTCAACCAAAGGCACAAATATGTCACATACCACTACTCAAACTTATACCAATCTTCAAAACACCCTAAACGACTTCGAATCACCCAAAACACATCTAATTCAAGCCTAAGGATCCAAAATCTTCCGACTTACGCTTTTGATCAAAAAGTCTACCAAACCACGTCCGAATGACCTGAAATTTTGCACACACATCCAAAATGACACAACGGACCTACTGCAACTTCTGGAATTACATTCCGACCCATATATCGGAATCTCACCTATCAACCTGAAAACGCCAAAATACCAATTTCGCCAATTCAAGCCTAAATCTTCTCCGGACCTCCAAAACACATTCCGATCACGTTCCTAAGTCCCAAATCACCTCCTGAAGCTATCCGAACCATCGAAGCTCACATCCGATCCTTCTAACACATAAGTCAACATCCGGTTGACTTTTCCAACTTAGCTTCCTAAAAGAGACTAAGTGTCTCAAACCTTCTCAAAACCTTTTCGAACTCGAGCCAACCAACCCGATCACATATAGAACCGATAAGAAAAGCAATGAGAAGCAGAATGGGGGAAACAGAGCGGTAACTTATGAAACGACCAGCCGGGTCGTTACATCCTCCCCCTCTTAAACAAACGTTCGTCCTCGAACGAGTCAAGAAACATACCTGAAGCCTCAAACAGGTGAGGATATATGCTCCGCATCTCCCGCTCGGTCTCCTAGGTAGCCTCCTTCACGACTGACCTCTCCACTGTACTTTCACTAAAGCTAAATCCTTTGATGTCAACTTTCGAATCTGACATCCTAAAATAGCCACTGGCTCCACATCATAAGTCAAATCATCATCGAACTGAACCGTTCTGAAATCCAGAACATGAGACGGATCCCCAATATACTTCCGGAGCATAGAAACATGAAATATCAGATGCACACTCGACAAGCTGGGTGGAAACGCAAGCTCATAAGCCACCTCCCCAATCCTCCGAAGCACCTCAAAAGGCCTAATTAACCGAGGACTCAATTTACCTTTCTTCCCAAATCTCATAACACCCTTCACGGGCGAAACCTTCAATAGAACCTTCTCACCAACCATGTACGACACATCCCAAACCTTCCTATCAGCATAACTCTTTTGTCTCGACTGTGTTGTACGAAGCCTCTCCTGAATTACCTTCACTTTTTCTAAAGCATTCTGCACCAAGTCTGTGCCCTATAGCCTAGGCTCACCCGGCTCAAGCCAACCAACTGGAGATCTACACTGCCTCTCATACAAAGCCTCACATGGAGCCATATGAATACTCGGCTAGTAGCTGTTGTTATAAGCAAACTCTGCGAGTGGTAGAAACTGATCCCATGACCCTCCGAAATCAATGACACAAGCACGCAACATGTCCTCCAATATCTGAATAGTGCGCTCGGACTACCCGTCCATCTGAGGGTGAAAAGCTATGCTCAACTCAACCTGAGTACCCAACTCTTGTTGCACAGACCTCCAAAACTACGAAGAAAACTGAGTGTCCCTATCTGAAATGATGGAAACTGGGACACCATGCAAACGAACAATCTCCCAGATATAGATCTCTGCCAACCGCTCTGAAGAATAGGTAGTATATACAGGAATGAAATGCGAGGACTTGGTCAGCCGATCCACAATCACCCAAATAGCATCGAACTTATTCAAAGTCCGTAGAAGTCCAACTACAAAGATCATAGTGATCCTCTCTCACTTCCACTCTGGAATATCCATCTACTGAAGCAAGCCACCCGGTCTCTAATGCTCATATTTCACCTGCTAACAATTGAGACACCGAGCTACTAATCCCACAATTTCTTTCTTTATTCTCCTCCACCAATAATGCTGTCTTAGATCCTGATACATCTTTGCGACACCCGGATGAATGGAATACCGCGAGCTATGGGCCTCCTCCAGAATCAACTCCCGAAGCCCATCTACATTGGGCACACATATCCGGCTCTACATACTCAATATCCCATCATCACCAATAGACACATCTCTGGCATCATCGTGCTGAACTCTGTCCTTAAGGGCAAGCAAAATGCGGAACATCATACTGGCACTCTCTAATCATATAAGGATGACCGAGAAATCACACAAGCTAATGCCTGACTGGACTTCGAAATATCCAACCTCACGAACCGATTGGCCAAGACTTGAACATCAACTGCAAGAGGTCTCTCCCCAACTGGAATATATGCCAAACTCCCCATACTCACTACCTTTCGGCTAAAAGCATCGGTCACCATATTGGACTTCCCCGGATGGTACAATATAGTAATATCATAATCCTTTAGCAACTCCAACCACCTCCGCTGCCTCAAATGGAGATCCTTCTGCTTGAACAAGTGCTGGAGGCTACGATGATCAGTGAACACCTCGCAAGACACACCATACAAATAATGCCTCCAAATCTTCAACGCGTGAAGAATGGCAGCCAACTGCAAATTATGAATGGGGTAGTTCTTCTCATGGGGCTTCAACTGACAAGAAACATAAGCAATAACTCTACCCTCCTGCATCAATACACACCCAATACCAACTCTCGAAGCATAATAATACACGGTATATGAACCTGAAGCTGATGACAAAACTAACACTAGAGCTGTGGTCAAGGCTTTCTTGAGCTTCTAAAAGCTCTCCTCACACTCATTCGACCATACAAATGAAGCTCCCTTCTGGGTCAACTTGGTCAAGGGCGATGCGATAGATGAGAATCCCTGAACAAACCGGCGGTAATAACCTGCCAAACTAAGAAAGCTGTGAATTTCTGTGGTTGAGGATGGTCAGGGCCAACTCTGAACCGCCTGTATCTTCTTCGGAGCGACCTGGATACCCTCACTAGACACCACATGCCCCAAGAAAGCCACTAAACTAAACCAAAACTCACACTTGGAGAACTTTTCATAAAGTTTCTCCTCTCTCAATCTTTGTAACACATCTCTCAAATGGTCCGTGTTCTCCTCCTGACTATGCAAGTATACCAGAATATCATTAATGAAGACTATGACAAACGAGTCGAGATAAGGCCGGAACACGCTGTTCATCAAATGCATGAACGCTGCTGGGGCATTGGTCAGCCCAAAAGACATCACCAAGAACTCATAATGACCATATCGGGTCCTAAAAGTTGTCTTAAGAATATCTGAATCCCTGATCTTCAACTGGTGATAACCTGAACGGAGATCAATCTTAGAGAACACCCTCGCTCCCTAAAGCTCGTCAAACAAATCATCAATGCGAGGCAAAGGATACTTGTTCTTAATTGTTACTTTGTTCAATTGCCGGTGGTCAATGCACATCCTCATAGTGCCATCCTTCTTCTTCACAAATAGAACCGGCGTACCCCAAGGCAATACACTAGGCCGAATGAACCCCTTATCAAGAAGTTCCTCAAGCTGCTCCTTTAACTCCTTAAACTCCGCTGGTGCTATACGATACGATAGAATAAAAATGGGCTGAGTGCCCAGCACCAGATCAATAAAAAAATCAATATCCTTGTCCGGTGGCATGCCCGACAGGTCTGCAGGAAACACATGGGGAAAATCCCTCACAACTGGAATCAAATCAATACTGGGAGTCTCTCCACCGACATCCCTCGCAAAGGCTAAGTACAAAAGACAACCCTTCCCAACCATACGTTGGGCCTTCAAGAATGAGATCACCCTACTGGGAACATAATCAGTCGAACCTCGCCACTCAATCCGTGGCACACCCCGTATAGCCAATGTCACTATCTTAGCATGATAGTCCATAATAGCATGACACGGAGATAGCCAATCCATGCCTAAAATAACATTGAAATCTACCATACATAACAACAAAAGATCCACTCGGGTCTCCAGACCCTCAATAGTCACCACACATGACCGGTACACATGGTCTACAACAACAATATCGCCCACCGGAGTAGATACATGAACAGGTGAAACAAGAGACTCACGAGGCGTATCTAAATAACGAGCAAAGTATGATGACACATAAGAATAAGTGGAACTAGGATCAAATAAAACAGAAGCATCTCTGTGGCAGACTGAGACAATACCTGTAATAACATCATCAGAAGCAATATCATTGGGTCTAGCTAGAAGTGCATAGAAATGGGCCTAACCTCAACCTGATTGAACTCCCCCTCTAGGGCAACCCCTAGCTAACTGACCTCCACTCCTAGCTAGCTGGGTGGGTGGTGGCGAAGTAACTGGCGCTGAAGCTGATGGCTGACTCCTCTATTGAGATGAACTCGCAAGACAACAAGGACACTGCCTCCACATATGACCCATATGTCTACACCCATAATAACTCCCTAGTGCTGGTGACGGGGTTTGAAGGGAAGCCCTAGCACCGGAATGACTAGTAGATGCACCTGACATAGAAGATCCCTGACTGATGGAGCACGGTATGAACTCTAAGCTGGAAGGGCACTGAGTGATGACTGGCCCTGATGAGAGCTATGAGAACTATGACCCGATGATGCCCCACGAGAACTTGGACGAGCTGGCTGAACCTACCTAAATAGATGGCCTCTGTTGTGCTGAAACTGGCCTCTCGAAGGAGCATGACCATAACTACTAGATCTACGAGGCCTCCTGGCCTCCCTCTTATCTCGCTCTTGGCGACGAACTGACTTAATCTCACGAGCAATGTCAACAACCTCCTCAAAAGTAGCACCAAACACCCTCTCCCTGGTCATGAGAATAAGAAGCTGATAAGTGAGGCCATCAACAAACCTCCTAATCCTCTCTCTATCTGTCGGAACCAACCAAATAGAATGACGAGCTAACTCGGAGAACCTTATCTCATACTGCGTCATAGTCATCTCTCACTGACGCAACCACTCGAATTGCCTACGTAGCTCCTCTCTGGGAGACTGCAACATATATTTCTCCAAAAAGAGAATAGAGAACTGCTTCCAGGTAAGGGGTGCTGCACCAATAGGCCTACGCCTCTCAAAAGCCTCCTACCAAGTGAAGGTAGCTCCAGAGAACTAAAAAGTAGTGAAAGCAACCCTGCTAGTCTCCAGAATACCCGTTGTACGAAGAATCCTCTGACACTTGTCCAAGAAAACCTGGGCCCTCTGCACCACTGAAAGTCGGAGGCTGAAGTCTACCAAACCTCTCCAACCTACGTTGCTCATCCTCTAGTATGGCAGGAGCTGCATAGTCCTGAGCAGCTGCAACTGGCTGGGCTGGATGTGCTCCCAATATCTGAAGTCCCTGCATGACCTGCTCAGGTGTGCGAGCGGCGGGAGTCTGAGTGCCTCCCCCGACCTGAGAAGTAGTTGCGGTTGTAGTGACTAAGACTGCCTGAGCTAGGCCAATGCATATCAATGGAATCTGAGCCAAAGCCTCCTGAAAACCCAAAATCACAATGGGCACAACTGGTGCCTGAGCTGGAGCGTCCACAACTGGGACCTGATCCTGAACCGGGGCGGTTGGTGGATCTGTAGGTGCTGCCCTAGCTGTTGTACAGGCTACACCCCTGCACTTACCGCAACCATGACCGCATCCTCGACCTATAGTGGCCACAGCTTATGGTACTGGTGGTCGTCCATCCTAACCGGTAGCACATGTCTTCACCATCTGTGAGAGAATAGAATAACAGAAGTATAGTACTCGAATCAACAGATTCACACGACAAGAATTTAAAGAATATGAAGTTTTTCCTAAAGGTTCTGCAACCTTTCGAGGATAAATACAGACGTCTCCGTACTGATCCGTGAGACTCTACTAAACCTGCTCATGACTCGTGAGACCTATGTAACCTAGGCTCTGATACCAACTTGTCACGACCCTAAACCTAGACCCGGTCGTGATGAAGCCTCTTGTGAAGACAAGGCCAGCCGACACAATACCCAACTCATTTTAAAAAATTGAAGTAACATAATTAAGTCATTAACAAGCATACAGTCCCAAAATAAAGGTCAACTAGTACAATTTGCAGAAAAAACACAGCCTGACATCGGGGTGTCACCAGCCATGAGCACCTAATAACCGATTAAAAGTAGAAATAGTCTACATAGTCTATTAAAGAACTAAAACTAGGGAAAATAAGATAGGGGGAGAAGTACTAGGCTACAAACGCCGAGCAGCTACCTAGTGAAATCCGAACCGCCTGAGCTGGAAGAAATTATCACTCGCTAGCGGGACCCAAGGCTTCTGTATCTGCGCACAAGATGCAGGGAGTAATGTGAGTACTCTGACTCAGTGAGTAATAATAATAAATGAAGACTGAGAGGTAAGAAATCACGTAAAGCACAACAATATGCTATAAAGAAGCAGTGTAAAACCAATAAAAGGCAATGAAACATTGAAATCTTATAAAAACACCTTAGTTCAGAATAAGCTTCTTTAAAACACCTTAGTTCAGAATAAGCTTCTTTAAAACACCTTTTTAACAGTTAAACACGTAAATGCAAAGCAGCTAGAAAAAATAACCACACAAAAACCGCCAATCGGGCACAATACCAACAGAATCTGCCCCTCGGGCAACAACATGGAACAACACCAGCCTATCAGGCTATATCTCATATCACAATTGGTACCACCGCTCACAGGGGGTGTACAGACTCCGAGAGGGGCCCCTTACGACCCAAGCGCAATATCAAGCCATCTTATGGCATAATCAGTAGGCTCTCGACCTAATATCAACAAGCAACCTCGTGGTATACAAATCTCAGGTCCTCGGCCTCATAATCATAAATTAGTGTATCCTCACAACACAGGCCCTCGGCCTTACTCAGTCAGAATCTCATAAGTCACTCGGGCAACAATAAAAAATGATGTTCAACTCAAATTATCATTTAAAATATAATTTAATGTATTAAAACAGGGTAAAACCTGGTTGAGTTATGAAAACGGTAGAATATCGCATGACTGAGTACAAGTATAAAGTCAAAACAATTAGGAAATATTAGTAAAAATCCCCCTAAGGGTCCAAATAGTTGGCACGAGGCCCAAATATGGCATCCAACCCAACATGATGATAGCTAATAGTTTTTAATCAAAAATGCGGTAAAACAGTCATTCGGGATGGACTAAGTCACAATCCCCAATGGTGCACGACCTCACGCTTGTCATCTAGCGTGTGCGTCACCTCAATATAGCACAACGATGTGTAATCCAGGGTTTCATACCCTCAGGACAACATTTAAAATCATTATTCACCTCTATTCGGTCCAAATCTCTAGCTTGCGATGCCTTTGCCCCTCGAATCGGCCTCAACTCGCGTCGAATCTATCAAAAATCAGAATCACAATGTCAAAATATGTTAAGGGAACAAAACCCATGCAAAAATCATCAACTTACAACATAAATCCCGAATTTAACCAAAACCCGACCCTTGGGCTCATGTCTCGAAATTCGATAAATTTTACATCAATAGATTCCTTATCTCCCCAGGAGTTCATACATATCAAAAGTCCCAAAATCCGACCACAAATGGCCCATCAAGGTCTCCAATACCAAGCCTTAGTGTCCCTAATTTTAACACTTAATCTCCATAATTACAGCTCTAATCCGTGAAATAGTACCATAGAAACGAGTTTTAGGTTCAACAATCTTACCTCAACGAATCTTCATTGAATTCTCTCTTCAAAATCTCCCCAAAAGCTCCAAAACCGATTTAGAAATGGTTGAATAACCCAAAAATTCGCGAAGGAAATAATTTATACCTTCTGGCCTATGTTTTTCGCACCTGCGGTCCAAATATGGCTCCTTCGCAACTGCTTCTGCGGTCCCAACTGCCGCCTCTGCGGTCCTCACTTAAGTCTCCAAAATCCGCATCTGCGATGCATAATCCGCACCTGCGCCTTCGCAGGTGCGGTTCCTCAACCGCTTCTGCGGTTCCTGCCTTCCTAGTCTCTTTCCGCTTCTATGACTCCAAACTCGCTTCTACGAGACCGCACCTATGGTCCCATAGCCGTAGGTACGATTATGACAGCAATGGAACACCTTCAGCTGCCAAAACCAACTTTCAAACTTTCCGCCAACCATCCGAAATCACCCCGATGCCCCCCGGGACCTCAACCAAAGGCACAAACAAGTCACATACAACTACTAAAACTTATATTAATCTTCAAAGCACCCCAAACGACATCAAATCACCCAAAACACATCGAATTCAAGCCGAAGGTTCCAAAATCTTCCGAATTACGCTTTTGATCAAAAAGTCTACCAAACCACGTCCAAATGACATGAAATTTTGCACACACATCCCAATTGACACATGGGACCTACGACAACTTCCAGAATGACCCCTATATCAGAATCTCACCTATCAATCGGAAAATACCAAAATTTCAATTTTGCCAATTCAAGCCTAAATCTACTCTAGACCTCCAAAACACATTTCGATCATTCTTCTAAGTCCCAAATCACCTTCTTAAGCTATCCGAACCATCGAAGCTCACATACGAACCCTCTAACACATAAGTCAACATCCGGTTGACTTTTCCAACTTAAGCTTCCTCAAAAGAGACTAAGTGTCTCAAACCTTCTCAAAACCTTTTCGAACCTAAGCCAACCAACCCGATCATATATAGACCTGATAAACAAAGCAATAAGAAGCAAAAATGGGGGAAATGGAGCGATAACTCATGAAACAACCGGTCGGGTCATTACACACCCCTAATGTGAGCACTACTTAGGGTCCATGATACTCCTCTGAACTCTAACACATTGGGGATGGTTTTCCAATCCTTTGTGAATCGTGTGAACATTTGATTCTGGTGTGAGCATTACCCGGGGTACCCGAGGCCCTTGGGAACTTTGATACACCAGGAACCAGCCTTATGTGTTATGGATGGGCTGCCACTAGGCTTAGAGGTGCTATGTTTGAACGTTTGGTTTCAGGTTGATGTTGGGCCTATGAAGGCTCCCTATAGTATAGTGATGTTCATTATGTAATTCATTTATATTGGTCTGTAATAATAATTCTTGTAAAAAAATAAATATGGGGTATTAGTAAAAGCTGGGAAAGTATTATCATATATCTTTGTTGGAACCGGGTAGAAATCATTCCTATAGGGTTGTTGTGATTATTTATATGTAGTAGAAATCATGCCTTTAGGTTGCTATGATGATTGTTTGCTTATATGCATTAGAAACCATAGGACTTAATCTCATTCTTTGAAATCCTGATTTTTCATACTTTGCATCACTAGAAATCCTGCTTCTAAGGCATTTCTTAACTCTGTATCAAAATTTATGTTCAGGCATATCCTCAAGTCTCAATGTGCATTAGAAACCATGTTTAACATTCTGCTCACTTAGATATCCTGTCCATAGGAAATCATGTTTAAAATCAGTCTTGACACTTAGACATCATGCATATAGGAAATAATTATAGAAATAGCTTCGACATTAGATATCATGTCTATTAGAAGAAAAGTGTATAAAATCAGTTTTCTGTGTCAGCACTTAGAAAGCATGCCTGTAGGGTCTAAAAGATTAAATCTGCTAGTTAAGAATCAATTACTATTTTTATAAAATTATGGTCTGATTAACGTTTAGATACCACGTCTATAGGACTCTGCCGGTTATCACTTAGGCAAGCCTGTAGGACAATTAAATCTTAGGTTTAAATTTGTGATTTCCTTGTTGCTTGAAATGTGCTTAGATTCAGTAAGTGATAAAATCAGTAGGCAAACTGACAGGTACTCACTGCCTCACCTAAATAAAACTGTTGCATATTCTGATTGTACGCATTTAGATGTCTTGCCTATAGGACTCCTAAAATCATAAAAACTATTTTTTTTGAATGGCGTGCACTTGTTTTATCTATTTGTGAAGGTAAATATGTGCTCCTTTAATTGCATCTTTATGTGATAGTCCTATTTGACTTTTGTTTGTCGCTTAGTTTTCTCGTTTTAAACAACATAGGTGAGTCTAGAACCACCTTAAATAAAGGTCCTAAACACCTCTAGGGTCATAGGTAAGGGACGGGTAATGCACGCATATGATACGTATTGGATGTTGTTAGAACGGTTAGGTAATAATTAAAGAGAGGCTAATCGGGTAGTAAAAGAAATGATGACCTGTGCGCTAATTCTATGTGTAGCACCCCAACTTGGGGACGATTCCCAAGTATTGTACAGAAGTAATACTATAGGATAAAAAACATAGGACCCCTTTTACTCCTTGTTTTAAAAGTAATATTTGTTTGTTTAAATTGCTTTCTTTCCTTATAAGACTAATTCTCTTAAATTGAGTTTGGCCGGAACCCACTATTGTGGACCTCGAGGGGTGCCTAACACCTTCCCCTCAAGGTAATTTTGAGCCTTTACCCAATCTCTGGTCATGTAAACTAGTACACGAGTAATTTATTCCAGGTGCCCTATGCACCTAAATCCGTTAGGTGGCGACTCTTCAAATCTCATACCCAATTCCCAAAAGGAAAGGAGTATCCCAAAATATCGAAACCCGGACTCCGTGAGGAAAAAGGGGGCGCGGCAACATGGCGACTTTGCTGAGAATATTTTAGGCTCTTACCATAACAAACTTGTTTTTGTGAATTAGTCTTAAGCATGCTTTATTTTTTGTTAATACATGGCACCCTCTACCTTTTCCCTTTATTTGGATTTGATTGCCTATTTTTTAAGCATTTATGATTTCCTTCAGCACAGAAACTGACTTGTCTCCTTGTTTCTTTCTTAAACGTCTTTCAATTATTTAATACAACATTTATCATTCATTTTTTTAACTTGCAAATACGTGAAAACATGCTAATTATTGTTGCATAAATCATGCTCAACGTCATATTCCACTCGTGCGTAGTCAATCCTATAGAAATTCTTGATGAGTGTTTGCGCCATTCCTATATATCACCCTTTAAATTAGGAAAGACGTATCTGCGGTAAAACTAGTCGATCAGCGGTGCAGTCGACGGTTCCATGCCTTCCCCCTCAAGTTGTCCACTTGAGGGTACCAGTCAAAACCTATCTAGAAACCTTACTCTGATTAATTGTACATGCATCATGGTCAAACCTAGTTGGGTTAATATGTTGTCCACATAATAACCCTTTAAGACAAGCCTCGTCCAAAAGTCCATCAGATTTTCCAGAATCCCAACAGACGCAACCACGATTGTGTGCATTAATTTTGGAGAAATAACTGCCAATATGTTAATCATTTTTGTATAAACAGTCGGATCTGGAGGGGGAAAGGGCCTAACCATATTTGTTTTGCACAAAATGAGGCACAAGGTCCCCAGGTTTGGCATGGTCCGTAACATACCACCATTGTTGCTAGATTAGTGGGAGGATCTTCTACCAAGTGAAAAGGGTTTTGTGAAATTTACCTTCTCTATTGGGCCTTCACCCAAACACACATGTTGATCGAAGCTGCCATAATGTTTTAGGACAAAGAAAGAGCCGTGTTTTGCTTTGGAAACATAGAAATGACCCCCCCCCTCTTGAAAGAAATAGGGGAATTTGATGTGATACCTTGGGATAGTCCTGCTTTATTGGTACCAGAAAATCGCTCTACTAGAGGGTTTCTGAAGAAGATGGGATTAAAGAAGAATGTTGACTTGGAGTACCTGAAAAATTCCTGCATACCCTTCGACTTCCTCTATGAACGATACGGTCATAGCAAATCTTATCGTATTTTTGATGACGTATTCTCCATCACTTCCTTGGGTTGGATCCACTGCAGGATTTTTGTGTTCATCATCTATTTCTTGGGTATGTTAGTGTTTCCGATCCAAGGGGACAAAATCCACACCAGACTGGCTATAGTAACCAAAAGCTTGATGGACAAGATCGAGGGGAAAACATATACCATTGTCCGTATGATCATAGCAGACATATATGGGGCCTTGGAGCGCTGTCAAAAGGGATACAAATACTTCGAAGGTTGTAATTTGCTATTACAAGTGTGGTTGTTGGAGTACCTCCAAAAAGGTCAATACCATCAAGAGCATCTGCGAAGGCCGTGGAATGATCACATAGCTTTCAATCATCCTAGGAGAATGACTTATATCCCAGATAGGTTTGCTCAACCCGAAAATGCTATAGGGTGGGCGCAGTTTTTCAGAAATTTGATCGAGGATCAGGTTCAATGGATGTTCGAATGGTTCCGTACCGACGAGTTCATAATCAGATCTAGGGATGCTCCACACTTGGTACTAATACGGTTAAGGGGAATATACCCTTATGCTCCCCTTAGGGTTTGAGACAGACAGGCAGGATGCAGGCCATACCATGGATTGCTAAAATGAGTCACTACAGGGCAGATTTTCAAGATGATGACGTCCTATACAAATGTGAATAACAGCACATGTGGCATTTGAAAATTATCGTGGAGAAGGACACCATCGAGCCAAATCGATATCATGCTGGTCATGTGTACTTTTATCCACAAACCACTACTTAACATACTCCTCAGAACACACCATAACCTATTCCCGATCCTAAAAACTCCACCAACGATCACCACTACACCCAAATCCTTGGCACCCACTAAAACAACCCTATTTACGTGGAAACAATACCCCACTCCCTCAACCAATCTCTTACACACCAGAATCCGCTGAACTATGAGGAAAAGGGAAAAGGGAAAAGGGAACCGCTGACAAGTAAAGTTCAGGGTGTTGAAGGATGAAAAGGGATAGAAGGTATAAACTACGAGGATTTATGCATACAACTAGATGTGGAACTGCCAGAGGGTTACAAACCTCCCAAGTTCAAAATGTTTGGTGGAACAGGTGATACTAAAGTTCATTTGAGAACTTATTGTGACAAGCACATGGGGGATGGAAAAGATGAAGGATTCGAATGAAGCTCTTCATGAGAAGTCTTACCGGAGATGCCCTGTCCTGGTACATAAGCTAGAATCCTAAGAAATGGGTGAGCATGGCATCAGAATTTATGGACTGGTTCAAGTTTAATACGGAAAATGCACCAGATATCTTCTATATCCAGAACCTAAAGAAGAAGACAACTGAGACTTCTGCGAGTATGCTACTCAATAGAGGTCGGAAGCAGCCAAGGTCAGACCAGCATTAAACGAGGAACAAATTAACAAGTTCTTTTTCAGGGCACAAGACCCACATTATTATGAAAGGTTAATGGTTATCGAGAATCATAAGTTCTCTGATATCATCAAACTCGGAGAAAGGATTGAAGAGGGCATTAAAAGCGAGATGGTGACAAATTTTGAGGCACTGCAAGCCATAAATAAAGCATTGCAATCAGGTGTCATATCAAAGAAGAAAGAAGTAGAGGCAGTAATGGTGGCCCAAGGACCAAAATCTCCACTCACATACCAAACACCTCTACCTATATACCAACCCTCACCTCCTAGATACTCTTAACCTGCCACCGCCTATCACAGTTATAACACCCAGCCAACCTACTATCATTCACCTCCAGCTCGTCCAAATTACTAGAAACCCCAACCTAATTTTGATCACAAACCACCCAGAAAGTACACTGCCATTACTGAACTCATCGACCAGCTGTACAAAAGGTTGAAAACTGCTGTTTATGTCACCCATATTCCCGTTGTGGCAATAAAGAAGTCATATCAATGGGTCAAACCGAATAAAACATGTGCATATCATTCTCGTATGAAGGGCACAACATTGATGAGTACTGGATATGGAAAGATAAGATTCAGACGTTGATTGATAACAAGGTCATACAAGCAAAGGACGCTACACCCAACGTCCGCAACAATCCACTTTCAGATCATCGGGGCAAAGGGATCAATGTGATAGAAACTAACGAGGAGTGGGACCCCGAGGGATCAATTGGACTTATCAAAAAGGGCGACGAAACTAAGAAGCCTACAGTCACGCTCAATCCTATTGTGGTCCAGGTATAGTCGCCAGTTGAGGTTGAGGTAACCGCATCGGTCCCGTTTGAGTTAGAAGTAACACCACCTACAGCCACATCTGTTCCATTTGAGGTAGAAGTGGCCACACCTTTCACAGTGACAGTAGCAACCATGCCTCCTTTCAAGTCAAACACCATATCGTGGGATTACATTGCCGAAGCCCGACGAAAAGGAAAAGCAAAGATGGAAGAATCTGGTGCCGTACAGGGAATGACCAGAACTGGAAGGATCTATACACCTGAAAATTTGGGAGGATCCTTGGAGGAAAGTACAGGCGAGGGAATATTGTCTCGTCGATCATTTGATGAGGACCCCCACCCAGATATCCATCCTGCCACTATTGCAAAATTCAGAGGTGCATAAGAATGCTCTTATGAAAGTTTCGAACGAAGCTTATGTGCCCAAAAATATCACCAGCGGAGAAATGGCCAACATGGTAGGGCAAGTACTGGAGATTCACATGATAACCTTCCACGAGGATGAACTACCGCCTGAAGGGTTAAGTTACAACCGTGCACTGCATATCACGGTACAGTTCGAAGACAAATTCATTGCCAGGGTCCTAATAGATGTGGGTTCTAGCCTCAACATTTTCCCATTGACTACTCTGAAAAGGTTGGGCAAAGATTTTCATAAGATACGGGCAAGAAGCATGAACGTGAAAGCATTTGATGGGTCTCAAAGGGCAACGATTGAGGAGATTAACCTTTGTCTGCAGATGGGACCAACTTGGTTTGATGTTGAGTTCCAAGTACTAGACATATCAACTACATACAATATTCAATTGGGTCGACCTTAGATACATGCCGTTGGGGCTGTGGTCCACGTTACACCAGGTCGTGAAGTTTGAATGGAACCATTAGGAAGTAATCATTTGTGGAGATGGAACTAACCCTATCTACACCAGTCAAACTATCCCAATTATCGAGAATAGAAGAAGGCTGGGTGGATAAACTTATCACCACATTGAACATGTCAATGCAATTGAGAAGAACAAGTGGTGGAGAAACAAAATAGAAAGCATACTGACATGGTCTGGGTATGAACCTGACAAAGGGCTTGGGAAGGATCTCCAGGGCATTACCAAACCGATACAGTTGAAACTTTATGGTACAACTTTCGGACAGGGATATCCATACACATGGCAAGAGTATGATTATTGGTCGCCTCCATGACGTGTTCCTTATTACCCTCTCGAGCAGCCGATACCACACCTGAGTTAGACTTTTTACCAGGCCGATACAATATGGGGACTGCAGAGGAAGAAGCTTTGGCTGGGTTGAGAAACTTGTTCTTGGACGACGAGAATATGGATTGCAATATGATAATTGAGAGGGAGGAGGAAGAATGCCTCACCATTCAAACTGCGGAGAAGGGAGTTCTTCTCAAGAATTGGACTGCCATATGTCACACCCCTTTTTTCCTTGCGGATTCCGGGTTTCTACATTCATTGGGAACAATTAGTTTCCTTTTGGGAATTGGGTACTTGAAGAGTCACCACCTTACGGATTAAGGTGCGTTAGGGCACCTAGAGCAATTAACTCATATAACTAGTTTGCATTACCAGAGATTGGGTAAGGGCTCGAAATAACCTTGAGGGGGAGGTGTTAGACACCTCTCGCGGTCCACAATGGTGGGTCCCGACCGAACTCAATTATGTGAATTAGTCATTTAACTGATAAGCAGTCTAAGCACACATATGCAAATAAAAAAAGTTTAATAGATAGGCAGTCTAAGCACACATATGTAAATAAGGTGAGAGAGGTCCTAGGTTTGTTAGCCTATAGGATCACATATGTACAATAAGTGGTAAGCCTTCCTCGAATAGAGGGGTTATATGTGGTATTATCACATAGGTCATCATATCCTTTACTACCTAATTACCCTCCCCTTGGTCATAGCCTATGGCGTTCTAACAGTCTTATGATGTATCCTATACGTACATTACCCGTCCCTTTACTTATATAGTCCGGAGATATTTAGGACTTCTAGTTAAGGTGGATCTAGACTTTCCTGCAGTAATTAAAAGGTGAAACTCTAGGCGACATACAAAACATATAGGACTGGACCAAATATATAACAATTAAAAGGCTCACATTTTACCTACATAAATAGAACAAGTAAGTGCACGTCTCAAAGTTTGAATAGGATATCTAGGTGAGCATGACAAGCAGAGAATATAGGATGTTGAGTTAGAGGAAAAAGTGTTGAAGACCTATTCAATTTGCCTACTGAATTTTTAGAATCTGTTCTTATCTGGGCAGTCACAATAAGCAAAACAGTTTCACAGTTTTTCTTAGACCTTGATTACCTATAGGCTTGCCTAGGTGTGAATCCGCAGTACCATGTACACATGCTATATAAATGCAATCAGAATTCTGCGAATAATTTTTAAAAAGTTTGAGTTTAGTAAGTCCTATAGACATGCTGGTCTAGGCGCTTAATAATTGATTTTTAGACTTATAGATGCTGGCAGCTAAATGCAGAAACTGGTCTTAAAATCCTATAGGCATGGCATCTAAATTCAGTGATTAAAGCATGCTGAAGATTGATTTAAACATTGTTAGTATGCAGAATCTGATTTTTTCTAAGCAAGAATGATTAATTTTAAAACCCCTATAGGCATGGTATCTAAGCGAATATCGCAGCAAACTTACAAACATGTTATCATTATGCAGTATCAATTTTTTTGAATCCCATCGGCATGATGTCTAAGTGAACAAACTATTTAACAGCTTATAGGCATGGTATCTGGATAGACCAGGCATTGTAACAACTATAGGAATGGTATCTACCCTTTCCCAACAGGATATGTATAAGTAACCCTCCCTTTTACTAACTTCCCCAATATCTGTTTAAAAGAAATTATTATTATAGACCAATATTAATAATGAATTATAGAATGAAATTGCTACAACTATAGGAAGCCTGAATATAGGCCCAAAAGATACACCTGGCAGACCAGGTCTTCAAAATACCAAAAGTGCTATAACCTCGCAGTGCATCCAATAGTATCCTGGCCTGTCAAAGTTCCCAAGGGCCTTAGAGACCCTGGGAAATGCTCACACCAGGAAAACCTTCAATGTAACCCTTTGTGAGCAAGTTTGGAAAGCCAACTCTAGTGTGTTAAAGTTCAGAGGAGCCTCAAGGACTCCTAAGAAATGTTTACACTAGAGGGGCAAGACCCTAGGTGTTCTAAGAATAGGAGTAGTGTTTGAAAATAGAAGTAGTTTTAAGAAAATAGTTTAGAAGTAAACAGAGTCATTGCAGCACTCTGAAGAAAAGGTTTCAGCAAGCAGAAAAATGGTCACAAAGTTTCAAAACAAAGATTCCTATTGCCCAGATTTAGCTTAGTTCATTAGCTAACACTAGGTGGCATATAGCATGTTGAGAACAAACAACTACACATAGAGGGGAGCAGGGGTTGGGAACATAGGAATCCAGAATTAGGAACACATAAAACAGAGTGAGAAGCGTACTGATTAACACCAAGCAAATATAGCACTCAATATGTCCTAATGGGACTGATTAGAAGTGATAGACATCAGACACATAAGTTTAAAAGGGCCAGATTACATAGCACTAGGTAGGGCATAATAACATGAGCAATCATGTTGACTTAAAGCAGTAGACAGGAAAGACATAGAACTAAATCAGTAAGACCTAAATACATAAGTAATCATGCTAATTGCAGCAATAAACAGAAAAACAGAAGTTTAAATATAGAAGTAACCATGTTAATTGAGGTCAACAAATAGGAGAAGACATGGATTTGGTTACACAGAAATAGTCAGGGCAATGAACAGGAAAACACATAGATATAGCTTCAATGCGTTTGAACGGATATTAAGAGGGGAGACATACCAGTTAAAGAAAAAAATAGAATATGTGAATATGCAGAACTCAGTGGTCTAGCCTTGGCTTTCAGCCGGCCAAACAATGTAGTAAGTACAAGTAGCAACAAGATGAGAGCAGAGTATGTGTGTGAGTGAGAGTTTCTTTATGAATTGTGTTTGTGTCTAGAAGAATCAGAATGAGAGTATATATAGTACTTAGAGAGTAGAGCAAATAAGGTAAAGAGAATTAAAAGTCAGTCAATTAGGGGCAATCAAATAACTATAGAATCAAATCATGTAAGGGAATCCGGAATAGGCCCCTTAATTAGGGGTAGTTACTTAACGGTCACAGCAAACAAAGCTAATTAGGGTAAAGAATCCAAATCATACCCAAATAGGGAATCAGTAAGAATCCATGAACCATACGGATAGTTTATTAAGGTAAGGGAAGTAATCAAAATAATAAATTGAGCTTGATAGGGGTAGAAAGTTAGGGAATTATACCATAAATAACTCTAATTGATTTTCAAATAAGGCAAGAAGTAGGCTCATCAGTCAATTAGGGTTAGAAATCATAAATGAAGTAATCAATTTCACAAATAAGGCAATATGGGTAATCAGAGACCAATCAAGGGTTAATCAACCCATAAATAGACAAGAGGTGTCAATTAAGAAACTCAGGATTAAGGTAAACAAATAGCAATCAGTAAATAAATTTAATAAACAAGTGAAACCCTAGATAATTAGGCTAATCAGTCGATTATTCAAACCATGATGGACAAAAAACAATGTTGAAATCAAACAATAAACAGTCAAGCAATCAAGTCCGGAACATAGTCATTATAGGAAGATTAAACAAAAACATGAGAAATTTCAAAAAACCTTTTAAGAAGCCAAAACCCTAATTTAAAAAAAAATACCTGAAGTTGATTAACTGTGGAAAATCAGAGGACCCTTAAAGAAAACAACCATGAAAACTTGAAACACTTCAAATATGCAGAGATTCGGACAACAAATAACAAGGAAAACAAAAACCCTTCATAACATAATGCTAAAAATCGGTTAACAGTAGAGAAATAGGAGAATCTTAAAGAAAAAATCAGTGATGAACTTAGAATCGTTTCAGATCTACAAAGATCTGGACATATTCAACTCTAAACATCAGGGTTTTGAAGAAATGGAGAGGGTAAATAGAATCTGGCCTTGAACTAGATATTTGCACCGTAAAACATCGATAGAAAATCACTCACAGACCAAAGGCGGACTCTCAGGGAGTCTTGGACAAGATCTGGACTAGATCTCTTAGAGATCTTTCCATGAGATCGCAAGAACGAGTAACCAGGAGACGTTAGAGACAAGTAGAAGTCTCAAACAACCATGGAAATCCATGGATTGAATAGGAATCAAAGAGATTAGGGCTGGTTTTCTGTGGCAGCGGCTAGGGTTAGGATTAGGTCTTAGAGAGATGGAGAGGATTAGGGATCCTAGGGCGGCTGTTTGGTGAGAATGAATTAGGCTAGGGGGTCATTCAGGTTAAAAATGGTAAGAGTGAACGGTGGTCGTTGATCACTGTGATCAACAACCAGGATTGAAAGGTTTGGGGGCCTAGTTTTAATTCAAGTTGGGCCTGGTCTTAGTGGGTTAGGGATTTGGGATTGAAATTGGGCCATTTAATTAGGCTAGGTTCGAAATAAAAAGGGCCATTTGTTAAATACCCATTTAATTGCTAAAATAATTTTTAAGTTAATAAATAATAAATATGATATTCATGCCTAGAAATATTTTAAAATAATTACTTAATGTTTTAAAAATATAAAAGGCTATTTTTCGTTAAAATAATGTAAAATGCTATAATTGCAAAGTAATTGCAATTGTACCCTAAAATGCAAATGTGGCTATTTGTTCAATAGAAGCTTCGTACAAATGTAAAATGATAAAATAAAGCCACAAATTATTATAAAACTATTTGGGATGCAATCAGTGGTTATTTTATAAATAAAATACCGGGATGAGTTAATTAAAATCTTTTTAAAATACAGAAATTACAAAAAAAATACTAATTGATGCAAATGCATAGTTTTGAAAATATTTTAGGGAAAATTGGGTATCAACAACTCCCTCTCTTTACCCAGAAAGGATGAAAGAGTTTTCGGGTAAAGAAATGATGGCCAATTTTGATCGAATGAGATTTTTTTTAGAAAAATAGAGGACGAACTCCGGTCTTTGAGTTGCCTACATATCCCTGGTTTTACAGGAATCAAATCGTGTGTAGTTCTGGACCCATCAGTGAATGAAGTCGACAGAGTTATTACAGGAATGGTAGCTAGTTTCATCAAAAGGTCCTTTTTGTGAAGGGTGAGGTCGGATAGAGTTATGGTTGCAAACTCGAAATGTATCAGATGTGTTATAGGGCAGATAGCTGGATATCATGGGGTAGGATGGGTAACTTATGAGAATTGCTTATGAATGGCAAAGTAAAAATGGTACGAGCGGAAACTGGAGCGAAGGCTGCTCCTGTTAATAAAAAATGGTTACCTCCGGGATTACCTGCAAACTCAAAATACGATGCATGCAAGTAGGGGTGTACAAAATAAATCGACAAACCACACCAACCCGATAATCCGAATCAGACCGAGAAAAAAAACCCGACTATGGTTTGGTATTGGAAAAAAAATCCGACGATAATTGGTTTGGTTTGGTTTTGACTAAAGAAAGTCAAACCGAAACCAAACCAACCCGACATTACATATATAAAATTTTTAGATATATTTAATATATATAAATATACTTATTGTGATGTAGTTTATAAATATTTCTTAAAATTTTTCATAATTTTATCTTTTAAGGTATTATTTCAATGTTGGACTTAGAACTTTTGAATGTTTCAATAAGTTTTATAGACATTAACATTAGTAAATTAAAATAATGCTAACAAAAGCTCAAACCAAAATCAAATCAATACTAATACCAATAAAAGACATTCAATTCAATACTACGAACAAAAATGTATTGGATATCTATTTTTTGTTTTGCAGTAATTGAGATAAAAATACATAACCTATTTTTATTTTTTCCTTTAGCGTTTAGTCATGTAACTAATACTCCCTTATAAGTCTACTTATTTTATCATGACTTAGTATTTTTAGATTATGTTTATTTTTATTATGCCTTTTTAATTAACAATATTTATATTACATAATTTTATTGTCTTTATTGTTGAATATTTTATGATAATGCCATGACACATCTCATATTTTGTATTATTTTCTTGTAAAATACTTTATATAGTTATATCTTACTAGGATTAAAGAAATATTTGAGCACAATTTATATGTTTTGTTCTACGAAGATTTTACCAGAAAAAACCTCGAATAACCCAAAAATCAGAGAAAAACCGAGAGTGAAAAACCCGAGTTTTATTGGTTTGGTTTGGTCTTTAAATTTAATAACCCGACACGATTGGTTTGGTAATTATAAAATCCGAACCAACCCGACCTATGTACACCCCTACATGCAAGTACATAGATTACTGCGAGAATTTAAACGTGATGAAAATTCCCTTTGGACCATGAAAGATTGTCTTTGGACGGTGCGGATGATGTCCTTAGACTATGATGTCCTAGGCTATGAATTGTGAGATAGAAGATTTGCAGGCCATGAAATAATGTTCTCGGGCCATGAGGATGGTGCCTCTAAACCATGACTCCTTTGAATAATGATATGCAAATTTGAGAGATCCTCAGGCCATGGCATGGTGTCTTCCGGATATGAGGATCATGCCTTTAGACAATGACGCCTTTGGACAAGTTGGCGATGTTTCAGCCCATGTGATGCAATAATATGATGCTAAAATAAAAAAAGTCAAGGCTTAGTCTTGTGAGGTTGAGGGCAGAGCTTAGCTTGAAAGAGGAGCAAATAGATAGTGCCAGAATAGAGCAACATTTATGCAAGAAGGGACAATGCTTTGTCCCATGAGAAGGCAATGCTTAGCCTTATGTGAATATGGAGGTAGGGCTTAGCCTCATGTAGATGGAAACAGAGCTTAGTCTCATGCAGAGAGAAGGCAGTGTTTAGCTTTATGCAGATATGGAGGCAGAGCTTAGCCTCATGCACAATTCGGGACTGGGCCTAGTCCCATGCAAATGGAAGGAAGTGCTTAACTTATGCAAAATGGAGACAGGGCTTAGCCTCATGCAAGATTCAGGATAGGGCTTAGTCACATGCAAAGGGAAGGCAGTGCTTAGCCTTATGAAAAATGGAGGTAGGGCTTAGCGTCATGCAGATGGAGACAGGGCTTAGTCTCATGCAAAGAGAAGGAAGTGCTTAGCCTTATGCAAAATGGAGGCAGGGCTTAGCCTCATACAAGATTCGGAACAGGGCTTAGTCCCATGCAAAGGGAAAGAAGTGCTTAGCCTTATGAAAATATAGAGGCAGGTCTTAGCCTCATGCAAGATTCGGGACAGGGCTTAGTCCCATGCAAAGGGAAGGCAGTGCTTAGCCTTATGCAAATATGGAGGCAGGGTTTAGCCTCTTGCAAGATTGGAGACAAAGCTTAGTCTCATGCAAGATGCGGGACAGGGCTTAGACCCATGCAGATAGAAGGTAGAGCTTAGTCTTATGCAGATATGGAGGCAGGCTTAACCTCATGCAAGGTTCGGAATAGGGCTTAGTCCCATGCAAATAGAAAGAAATGCTTAGCCTTATGTAGTGAACAGTTAGCAAATAGGAGTAGAGTATTTCTTAGCTGGAGATATATTTGGTGTCTGGTGGCCCGATTGATAGTGATTTTGCTGCATGTATATGTTTACGAATACTATTGTTACGTCAGATGTGCCTGCGCTCAAAGAAAAAATTATAAGTTTTGTAAGGGGAGGTTGGTTCGTGCCTTCGTCTGCTGGCTTTGCTCTGCTCCATTCTGGAGGTATTGTTTGAGTTTCCCTGTGTAACACCTGGCTGTTACAGAAATGGAGTTTTCGAAAATATGCAATTATTGATGAAATAGAGTTATTTTTACGAATCATAGTGAAATATCAAGTAGTTTAGATGAACTGATGAATGTAACATATTTCAGAGACATTACAACTTTCTTGTATTAGAATTTTAAGGGTCCTCCTCAAAATTCTACCCCAGTTTGGTAAATGATCCTTCGACCGTTTGCGAGTGACGAAACTTGTTGGACCTTCTTCGGAATTTTGAGAATCCTTCTCAAAATTTTGTCCAGTTTCTTAACCAATTTTTGACTTTATGGCATGTGATGGTGTCGGCTGGACTTGCTCCAGAATTTTGAGGGTCCTCTCTATCTAATATATATATATAGAGTAGCAAAGGTTGCCCAGGCTCTGGCGGGACTAGGACTTGCAATGTGGACAGGTACTCCTTGATTTTATCGAAAGCCTTGTGACAATCTTCGGTCCAACATGTTTTAGCATCTTTTCTCAATATCTTGAAGATGGGTTCACATATAACTGTAGATTGTGCTATGAAGCGACTGATATAGTTGAGACGTCCTAGGAAGCTCATCACGTCCTTCTTGCTCTTTGGTGGATATAACTCTTGAATACCCTTAACTTTGGATGGGTCCAACTCAATTCTCCGACGGCTGACAATGAATCCCAATAACTTTCCTGCGGGAACCCCGAATGCACATTTTGCAGGGTTAAGTTTTAAGTTTTACCTCCTTAGCCTGTCAAAGAACTTTCTCAAATCTACTATGTGATCTGCGACCTTCTTGGATTTGATAATGACGTCATCAACATACATCTCTTTTTCTTTATGTATCATATCATGGAAGATGGTTGTCATGGCTCTCATGTAAGTAGCCCCAGCATTCTTTAGACCAAATGGCATCATTTTGTAGCAGTACACCCCCCCATGGTGTAATAAAAGTTGTTTTCTCTGCGTCTTCTTCATCCATCCAGATCTGATGGTAACCCGAGAAGCAATCTACAAAGGATTGAAGCTCATGCTTGGCACAATTGTCAATCAGAATGTGTATATTTGGCAGTGGGAAGTCATCAATGGGACTTGCTCTGTTTAAGTCTCAATAGTGAACACATACTCTAACTTTCCCATCTTTCTTCAGAACTGGTACAATGTTGGCGAACCAGGTTGGCTACTCAACTACCCTGAGGACTTTAGCTTTGATCTGCTTAGTAACTTCCTCCTTGATTTTCTGGCTCATATCTGGTTTGAACTTTCTAAGTTTCTGCTTCACCGGCAAACATATTGGATTGGTATAAAACTTCTGAGCTAATATGTATGTGCTCAAACCGGTCATGTCATCATATGACCATGCAAAGATATTTTCATACTCCTTCAAAAAATGAATGTACTCCTCCTTCTCTGTCATTGATAAGTGAATGCTTATGTGAGTCTCCTTGACGGTTTTGGTGTCTCCCAAATTTACTGCTTCGGTTTCGTCCAGGTTGGGCTTAGGCTTATTCTCAAAGTTCTCAACCTCCCTGACAACTTCCTCAGGTATTTCATCCTCTCCTTCTGAGTCACTATCCTTATGTTGCGTTATCTCAATATATGTCACAGTCACTGGTTCATCAGGAAAGGTAACAATAATGTTATAAAAGAAAAATGTGAAAGATAATGATGAATAATAAATAGCAATGCATTGATTAAATTCAAAAATATCCAAAACAAATACGGCTCGATGAATCGAGCAATTATTTTGAAAAAAAATGCGTCTTTAAAACCAAATTACTGAAACATCTGAAATGCCTAGCATGGATATAGAAGTAAATTAGGCTAAATGCCAAGCTACCCAGGGACTCAGTGGGCCCGAGATGGTGTGGCGGTCCAATTTATGAGAATGGATCCCTTTTCCACAGTCTGAATGGTGAACCTTCTTCCTCCTCAATTATTGCACTGCAATCCATATCGTCATCCTCTAGGAACAAATTCCTCTGCCTAGATAGCACTTCTTCCTCTATAATTCCCCATATTATATCAGCCTAGTGAAAAGTTTGACCCAGATGTGGCACTGGTTGCTCGAGAGGGTAATAAGGTCCATGCCACGGAGGTGACCAATCATCATACTCTTTCCATGTATACTGGTATCCGATCCTAAAGGTAGTACCATGATGTTTCAGCTGTATAGGTTTAGTAATGCCCTGGATATTCTTCCCAAGTCCCTTGCCGGGTTCATATCAAGACCATGCCAGTATGCTTTCTATTTTGTTACTCCACCATTTGTTTTTCTCAACTTCATTGACATGTTCAATGCGGTGATAAATTTCCCCTCCTAGCCTTCTTCTGTTTCCGATAACCGGGATGGCTTGACTGGTGTAAATGGGGTTACTCCCATCTCCGTGAATGATCACCTTCTGATGGTTCCATTCAAACTTCACATCTTGATGTAGTGTAGAAGCCACAGCCCCTACAGCATATATCCAAGGTCGTCCCAACAAAAGATTGTATGTAGCTGATATGTCAAGCACTTGGAATTCAACATCGAACCAAGTTGGCCCCATCTGTAGAAAAAGATTAATCTCCCCAATCATGGACCTTTGAGACCCATCAAAAGCTTTCACGTTCATACTTCCTGCCCGTATTTCATGGAAACCTTTGCCCAATCTTTTCAGAGTATCCAACGGACAAATGTTGAGGCTTGAACCTCCATCGATCAGGACTCTAGCAATGAATTTGTCTTCAAATTGTACCGTGATATGCAATGCTCGGTTATGATTCAACCCTTCAGGCAGTAATTCATCCTCGTGGAAAGTGATGTTATGACTTTCCAGAACCTGCCCTACCATGTTGGCCATTTCTCCACAGGTGATATTGTCGGGTATGTAAGCTTCATTTAACACCTTCATCAAAGCATTCTTATGCGCCTCTGAATTTTGCAATAGTGATAGGATGGATATCTGAGCGAGGGTCTTGTTCAAATGATCAATGACAGAGTATTCCCTCGCCTAAACATTCCTCCAAAGATCATCTGGCCCCTTTTCTGTCGCACCTCCTTTTTCCTCCGTGAAAATCGGGTTCATTACATTTGGTTGGGACAACTCTTTCCTTTTGGAAAAGGGGTTGCATTTTTGGAGAGTCGCCACCTAACGATTTTAAGGTGTGTTAGGGCACCTATAGGGTTTATTTATAACTACGTTTGGTAACTAGAGATAGGGTAAGGGCTTGAAATTATCCTAAGGGGAAGGTGTTAGGCACCCCTCGGGATCCACTAGTGTGGTTCCCGGCCAAACAATTTTTTGTGAATTTGTACAAGTAGCAAATAAACAAGTATGGATCAAATAGTAGGGGATTGAAATTAAAATACATAGGTGTTTGAAGACAATTAGTGAAAAGCAAAATTTTGAAAACAATTACAATCTAAGCAGGCTTATGAATGTAAGGAGGGGTGTCCTAGGTTTGTTTATAATATGGATCATATCAATGCAATACTCGGTATGACACTCCTCAAAGAGGGGCTACATATGGTTTTAACGCACTGGTCATCATATCCATACCTACCATTTCCCGCCGCGTAAAAGTAACTAAAGCGAGGGTTGGTCTCGACCACTATTTCATGTTGTTACCTGTCCCTTCCTATCAGTCCCGGAGGAATTTAGGACTCCTATCCTATAATAAAGAGGTTCTAGGCAGACCCTCAGGTTTAAAAGCAAAATACTAAGGCGACATACAATTACAAGTAAGACTTCAATTAAGGGGAGAAGGGAAGACAAACGAAAGGCTCAAGTATACCTCCACAGGTAATGTACATAGACAACATGACTCATACACGATTAAAGTCTGAGTTTAAATTCTATGCATGGTATCTAAGTGATAACAGCATAACCAGATTTATTATATGACTCAGAAAATAAGTCTGAATCAGGCTTGCCTACTGATTTTAACAGTTGATAATTAAACACTAATCATAGAGACGGTTCTGGTTTTATTTAAGTTATTACCTAAGGCTTGCCTAGGCGTAAAATAGTATGCAGCAGTTATTCAGAATTATTAAAATAGAATGGAATTATTTTACCCTAAGAGCATGTTGTTCTAGTTGATACGAATGCAGAGATTATTACCAGTTATATTCAGAAAAAACATCACAAGGTGAAATTAATAGTTTATTACCTTTTCTTGAATCAGTAATTAATTAGGCGTTTTAAGCAAAATGCAAACAGGATCTTAGAACATGATATCTAATATGCACATGCAAATGGCAGGATTGTCTTAGAATTATTGAAGTAAAACTTCTGAAAGTACAAGAGTAACAGCTTTTATGCCAATGTTGTTATCGTCCTAGGAGCAGGATTTCTAAGTGATGGGCATAAAACATGGATTAGCAAGAAACATGGGACCTAAGAGCATGATTTCTAATGCATGTATGAACTCTAAGCATGGTTTCTATTGCGGAATTAGGAATGTAAACCTAATAACATGTTTTCTACCCTTGACAACTATAGCATGTATATTTACCCCATACCTTTTCACTAGCCAACCCCAATATTTGTTTACAACAGATTATTACAGACCAATACCGAAATGAATTACATAAGTATCAATGAAAAATAAGAAGTTACATTATAGAAAGCCTGATTAGGAATTCCTCTCTGAGTTATATAATCAATCACCTCAAGTGCCAAGATGGTTTCATAGCTTTTCCTCATATCTAGGTGTGTCATAGTTCCCTAAGGACCTCAAGGGATCCCGACCAGTGCTCACATCGAGATTTCATAGCCAAGACAGAGTAAGTGCAGTGTGGAAAGTCCAACTTTCATGTGTCCAAGTTCAGAGGGAACTCAAGGGTCCCAAGGCAAGGCTCACACAAAAGGGGCAGAATCTAGTGTTCTAAGAGTATAGTGAAAGTGCAGGACACGTGTTTGAAAGGAGTTTGTTTAAAAACTGTACTGACAGGTCCATTTTGAAAGCAATCAATAAGAGAAATGGTTGAAAGCAGTTGTATTGGTAAGACAGAGTTCAAACACTTCAGGGTAAGACCACACAGAGCAAGTGAATGATTTCAGTAATCACACATGGGGGTAAAAGGGGATTTGGGGATACACACATATTGACTACAAACACCTGACCTTTGCAGGAATATTAGGACTGGTAGGGACATGCTCAGAGATAGTTGGACACTGGCATAATCACAAACTAGTCATGAAACACATAGACAAGGGATAATGTATTTGGGATTTCATAAAATGGTAAGTGCACAATAGGTAAAAGAATACAATCGTATATGCATGCTTGAATTACATGAATTTAAAGGGAGGGGAATCATATCATCATGCTTAGATATAAACTTAACAACAAGACCACAAGTAAAAGCAGGCCAGAAATAAAAGAAACTGAAGCAGGAATAGAAACATGTTATTGTTGAGGCTTTAAATTAAACTAGGACATATCAGTGAAGATAGAGGTAAACAAAATGAAAGAACCAAGATTTATAGATGATTAGCCTTGGCTTGCAGCCGGCCAATACTAGTAGAATAATATAGAATTTTTCTTTAAGTAAGATAGGGGTTTTTGAAAGCCAAGTCTGGTTTCTTGTTAATTAAAAACTTAGGATATTTATAGCTTTGAAAAATAGGCAGAAAATAAGGTAACAAGTAAAGGTTTAGCATAATTATAGAAGTAATCACAATTAGAATCCAATTAATACAAGTACTCCCCTCTAATCAAGGAATTACAGCTTAAACGGATACCAACAGGGATAATGAAGGAAAGAAAATCAGCTTGAGAAAAATTGGTTTTTACCAAATAAGGGGTAGTAAACGTATAGAGCATATGATAGAGTCTAAGTACAGAATATATTAATTTGAGGAAAGGATTCAGCAAGAATGAAACACCATAGCAAATAAGGGAATGAAATCAATCAACTTAAACAAACAAGTAAAATTTTAGGGGTTTATAAGAAAACCTTGCAATCAAACCGTAATTTAAGGAAATCAGGATCAATCAAGAGGGAGTCATGATTCTGCACTTTGACATATAAATAGATAAGAATGCAAAGGCGTATCAGACATGCAAGGTCAGCCATATCGAAAAAAAGAAGCAAGAGATGAACAAACTAGATGAACACAATCATAAAGAAGTGACACAAATAGGCTAAGGACCAAAAGGAACCCACTCGAAGCATGGTAATCAACAAAAACTTAACAAATTCAAGTTGTCATAGCTACACATAGAACCAAAGTGAAGAAACCAATCTAACACACAGCAACAGGTAAATAAGGTCAGGCCAACAAATAGAAACAAGTAAAGAAAACCTTTAAGACGCACAGTAACAAGTGAAGAAAATCTTTAAGAAATTACATCTTTTAACAGAGCTGAGTTAAAAGTGGTAAGAATTTAGAATCGGTCAAGTTAAACAAAGAAAAGGGTCTAATCATAAAGAAATTGATCGAATCAAATAAACAAAGACAGTTCCAGAACCCCAGATAAAACCAAACTAATTAGGGTATTCCACGTGATGAATCAGGTAGGAGAAAACATAAATAAACCATTTAAGCATAGTAAAATCATATGATAGTACTAAAAATCAAAGGAGAAGTCATAAAAAAAGGGTTAAGAAACCCTAGTCTTGAAGACGAAAAGTCACTTTGAAAAAATCGGGAAAAACCTTTGAGGAAAACACCAAAAGCCCATGATATACATAGATCTAAGACAGATCTAACAGAAAATCAGAAAATCTTTAGAGTTAGGGTTTCGGAGAACCCAGAGAAGGTGAGAAAACCTTAAAATATTATCGGTTTTAGCCGGAAGAGTCATAGATCTTACTCGAATGGCCGGAAAATGGCATAAGAAATCATGGGAGGCGAGTGAACCGCCTCTGGTTCACTTGAAGGCCTCAAAATAATGACACACGTTCAAAAGGGAGCCATAAGGCTGGTAGGTGGCGAGAACACCATGGATTCCGGCAGGGAGATGACTGGAGAAGGTGGATAAGGTACATCTGAGAGATGAGAGAAAAGAAGGTTCTAGAAAGAACCAGAGATAAAGAGGGGGATATGAGAGACTGGTTGAGAGAGATTAAAAGGGGGAAATGAGAGATGGGGGAGGTAGTCTTTAGTGTTTAATATGGTAAGAGTGAATCCGGACCGTTGATCAAAATTGATCAATGGCCAGGATTAACTCAGGTCTGGGCTGGGTATGGTTTGGGTTTGGGCTTGGGTCTGGTGGGTTTTTTAATTGGGTTGGGGGTCTGTGGGTTTAGGCTAGAATTGAAAGCCAATTTTGGCTATAAGTTAAATAGCCAGTTTTCCCTATTTAATTTATAGAAAATAGTAGATAATTTCTAAAAAAAATAAAAAAGCTAAAATGATTTATAATACATAATTAGCAATTTAAAAATACAGGATCCAATTTTATGCATATAAAACATAATTAAATCTTAAAAGGGCTAATATTGCAATTATATGCAATTTAGCTTTAAAAATACTAAATGTAATGATAAAAATATGTAAAAATTACCTTAGCCATATTTTGGCATAAATATAGAAATCCAATAGATGAATTATCAAAACAATAATTTTGGAAATAATTATTGGGGATTTTATGGATTAAAAAGGAGAAAATAAATCAATTTAAAACTTTAAAATTATGGAAAAAATAATAAAACCCTTGGAGATGCTTATATATGCATATATATGCTAATTTAAAGGTATTTTGCATATTAAAATATATAGGAAAAAATTGGGTATCAACAGCTGCCACTCTTTACCTGGGAAGGATGAAAGAGTTTTCGAGTAAAGAAATGATGGCCAATTTTGACCGAGCGAAAAGGTTTGAAGAGGTTAGGCTGCACCCTGGCTCCTGAGTTCCCTACATATCCTTGGTTACGCAGGAATCAGGCCATATGTAGTTCATGATTCACCCGCGGAGTATGCCAATGAAGACATTTCAAGGACGGACGCAATATCCAGGGCCAGGTGAGTGAAAGGTTTACAGGAATGGTTAGGTTTGAATGGTTGCGGGAACTGGAGCGGGATCGCTCCTGTCGGGATGGTCGTTGCTTGCAGGTTTACCTGTAATTAGAAACAATAGAAGCATATACTATGCATAAATTTAAATATGATGCAAATCCCCGTTGGACCATGAGTGTTGTCTTCGGACGGTGGGAATGATGTCCTTAGACCATGATGTCCTAGGCTATGAAGCGTATGATAAAGGATTCACAGGCCATAAAATGATGTTCTTGGGCTATGAGGATGGTGCCTCCGAACCATGATGCCTTTGAATGATGATATGCAAAAGATTGAGAGGGATCCTCAAGCCATGACACGGTGTTCTCCGGCTATGAAGGTGGTGCCTACGAACGATGATGCCTTTGGATGAGTTGGTGATATTTCAACCCATGAAGGATGCAGTAGTATGATGCGGACAAGATAGAGCTTAGTCTTGCGAATTGAAGGGCAGAGCTTAGCCTGTAAGAAAAGCGAGATAAATAGTGATTTGGGATAGTGCTGATTTTCGAAGAAAATGGGAGGCAAAGCTTAGCCTCGGGAGGTAGAATGATAGCCTTATGCAAAGATGCGAATGCAGATGGAGGTAGAGCTTAACCTCGGAAGGCAGAATGGTAGCCTTATGCAATGCAGATGGAGACATCGTTTAGTCTCAGAAGGCAGAATGGTAGACTTACGCAAGTTGGAAGGCAGAATAGTAGACTTATGCAATGCAGATGCAGATGGAGACAACATCTCGGAAGGCAGAATAGTAGCCTTATGTAAGTTGGAAGGAAAAATAGTAGCCTTATGCAATACAGATGCAGATGGAGACAGAGTTTAGTCTCGGAAGGCAAAATAATAGCCTTATGCAATGCAAATATAGATAGAGATAGCGTTTAGTCTCGGAAGGCAGAATGGTAGCCTTATGCAATGCAAATGTAGATGGAGATAGCGTTTAGTCTCGGAAGGCAGAATAGTAGCCTTATGCAAATTGGAAGGCAGAATAGTAGCCTTATGTAATACAAATGTAGATGGAGACTGCGTTTCGTCTCGGAAGGCAAAGTAGTAGACTTATGCAAATTGGAAGGCAGAATAGTAGCCTTATGTAATGCAGATGCGGATTGAGGTAGAGCTTAACCTCGGAAAGCAGAATGGTAGCCTTATGCAAAATTTGGAAGGTAGAATAGTAGCCTTATGCAATGCAAGCAGATGGAGACAATGTTTAGTCTCTAAAGACAGAATGGTAACCTTATGCAATTGGAAGGCAGAATAATAGCCTTATGCAAGAATAAGATAACAACTGACATTAGAGTTTTCTTAGCTGATAGCAGACTGCGGTGTTGTGATTACTGGGAGCATTATGACATACAGGACATCACTGGCGTGTGCTGATAGAAAATGTTGGCAAGAGTAATGGTTCGGAGAGTCGTATTCTTGGACAATGTTTGTTCCATGGGTGTATAGTATATTTAATGATTTTGCAACCCCAATGCCTGCATCCAAAGAAAAATCGTGAGTTTTGTAAGGGGGAAGGTTAGTTCGTATCCCCGCTGGCTTTTGCTTGAATCGTTCGGCTTTGATCTAGCGGTATTGTATGTATCATTGGGGTACCGTTGCTAAACAAAGCAGTTTCAACAATAAGCATGCATGATTTTGTAAAAGTATGACATAAGTGTATAATTTAAAAATAACTTTTAGATGAACCAATGACTGTGACGTGGTTCGGGATGTTGCAACCTCTCTAGCTACGGAATTTTGAGGGTCCTCCTCAAAATTCTGCCCCAATTTGATGGGTTGACATTTCTGACTGTTGCTCGTGCGGCGATTGGCTGAAATTACTTCGGAATTTTGAAGGTCCTCCATAAAATTCTACCCCAGTTTCCAATTGCGGGGGGGGGGAATGAAATTTTTATTGAATTGTGACCAAACCCATAGGGCTGCCTACGTATCCCCTCTTAAACGGGAATCAGGTCACGCGTAGTTCAATTTACATCATATAAGGAAAGCGTAAATATTACACATAGTAACGATTGACTGCATCTCAATTAATCGGTTTTGGCTAGACTTCTCTGTACATCTCTACAAGTGTGAGGGCTCCTCTTGTCAAAACCCGGTGAACCATGTATGGACCCTACCAGTTGGGAGAGAACTTCCCTTTGGCTTAATCTTGATGTGGAAAAATTTTCTTTAACACTAGTTGCCCCAATGTGAACTGTCTTGGCTTGACTCTTTTGTTGAAGGCTCTGTACATTCTGTTCCGATAGAGTTGACCATGGTAGACTGCATTCATTCTCTTTCAATCTATAAGGGCTCGTTGCTCATAATGACTTTTCACCCACTCTGCATCGTCGAGCTCAGCTTCTTGTATGATCCTTAGGAAGGAATTTCTACCTCAACGGGAATGACAGTATCTATACCGTAAACCAACATATAGGGGGTTGCCCGGGTTGATGTGCGGACTGTGGTGCGATACCCCAGTAGAGCAAATGATAACTTCTCATTCCATTGTTTATGCTTCTCTATCATTTTCTTCAATATCTTCTTGATATTCTTGTTGGCAGCTTCTATAGCTCCACTCATCTAAGGTCTGTAGGCTGTGGAATTTTTGTGTTTGATCTTGAAGGTTTCGCACATATCTTTCATCAAGTTGTTGTTAAGGTTGGAGCCATTATCAGTAATGATTGACTCTGGAATTCTGAATCGATAAACAATGTGGTCGCGGACAAAGTCTGCCATGACTTTCTTAGTCACTGCTCTATAAGATGTTGCTTCGACCCATTTGGTGAAATAGTCTATGGCTACTAGGATGAACATGTGTCCGTTGGAAGCGGCAAGCTCGATTGTTCCAATAACATCCATTCCCCAGGCGGTGAACAGCCACGATGAGCTTGTTGTGTGAAGCTCTCTTGGAGGTACCTTTATCATGTCTGCATGTATCTAACATTGGTGGTATTTCCAGACATAATGGATGCGGTCTGTTTCCATAATCATCCAAAAGTAACCAGCTCGGAGTATCTTCTTTGCTAAGAGAAACCCGTTCATATATGGACCGCTAGTCCCAGCATGAATTTCCTCTAGCAGCTTGGATGCTTCCTTTGCGTTGACACATCTTAATAGTCGCAAAGCAGGATTCCTCTATTCGGGTACTCTCCTTTAGCCAAATATTCCTTGATATCATAAAACCAAGGTTTTCCATCTGCTTCCTCTTCGACATGGGCACAGTAAGCTGGTTGATTATGAATTTTCACTAGAATGGGATCAATGAAATTCTTGTCTGGATGTTGTATCATAGATGATAGGGTAACCAATGTATCGAAGAACTCATTTTGGATTCTGGGGACATGCTGGAATTCCGTCTTCGTGAACCAATTTCTCAATTCCTGTACATGATGCAAATATGGGAGTATCTTGGAGTTCTTGGTTGTCCATTCTCCTCGTATCTGATGTATAAGTAACTCTGAATCTCTAATCACTAGCAACTCTTGAACGTTCATGTCAATGGATATTTTGAGTCCTAAGATGCAAGCTTCATAATCGGCCATATTGTTTGTATAGGGGAATCTGAATTTGGCAGACACCGGATAATGCTGACCGGTTTCTGATATTAGGGCTGCTTCTATGCCAACTCCTTTGAAGTTTGCTGCTTCATCGAAGAACATTCTCCAACTGTCATAGGCTTCTGCAATGTCTTCTCCTATGAATGATACCTCTTCATCAGGAAAATACGTTTTTAGGGGTTCGTATCCTTCATCCACGGGGTTTTCAGCAAGGTGGTCTGTCAGTGCATGTCCCTTGACTGCTTTCTGAGTTACATAAACAATGTCGAACTCACTCAACAGGATTTTCCACTTGGTTAGCTTGCCGGTGGGCCTGGGATTCTGAAAGATGTACTTAAAGGGTCCATCCTTGATATGAGATATGTAGTATAGGCGTAGAAGTAATGTCTCAACTTCTACGCTACCCAAGTCAAAGCACAACAGGTGCATTCCAACAAAGAATACTGGGCCTCGTATGGGGTGAACTTCTTACTAAGATAATAGATGACTTGTTCCTTCCTCCCCGTTTCATCATGCTGCCCCAGAACGCAGCCAAAAGCCCCATCCAACACTGTGAGGTAGAGTAATAAGGGTCTACCTGGCTCGGGCGGGACTAAGACCGGTGGTGTTGATAGGTACTCCTTGATTTTATCGAAGGCCTTTTGGCAGTCATCAGTCCATTTGGTGGCGACGTCCTTCTTCAACATCTTAAAGATTGGCTCACAGATAACTGTAGACTGTGCTATGAATCGGCTGATATAGTTAAGCCTTCCCAAGAAACTTATCACATCCTTCTTGTTCTTTGGTAGTGGCAGTTCCTGAATAGCTTTGACTTTCGATGGATCCAGTTCTATTCCTCGGCAACTCATAATAAACCCAAGAAATTTCCCAGTAGGAACCCCAAATGAGCACTTTGCAGGGTTTAGTTTCAGGTTGTATCTCTGCAGTCTATTGAAGAACTTCCTTAGATCTTCCATGTGGTCAGTGGCCTTCTTGGATTTGATAATAACATCATCCACATATACCTTTATCTCCTTGTGTATCATATCATGGAAAATGGTAGTCATGGCCCTCATATAGGTGGCCCCTGCATTCTTCAGGCTGAATGGCATCATCTTGTAACAGTACACTCTCCACGGCGTAATGAAAGTCATTTTCTCAACATCTTTCTCATCCATCCAGATTTGATAATAACCAGCGAAGTAATCTACAAATGGCTGTAGCTTATGCTTGGCGCAATTGTCAATCAGGATGTGTATATTTAGTAAAGGGAAGTCATCTTTCGGACTAGCCCGATTGAGATCCCACTAGTGGACACAGACTCTGACCTTCCCATCCTTCTTTGGTACTGGCACAATGTTGGCTAACCATGTCGGGTATTCTACTACCCTGAGAACCTTAGCTTTGATCTACTTGTTGACTTCTTCCTTGATTTTCAACATCATATCAAGCTTGCACTTTCTAAGCTTTTGCTTTACCGGTGGACACATTGGATCGGTTGGAAGTTTGTGAGCCACAATGGACGTACTTAGACCAGTCATGTCATCATATGACCAGGCGAATATGTCCACATACTCCTTTAGAAATTCTGTATATTCTTTCTTTACTGCATCTCCCAGGTTGACAATTTCGGTCTCGTCTGGGTTGGACTTAGGTCTGTTCTAACTTCTTTGACAATCTCGTCAGGTATGTCATCTTCCTCTGAATCCATGTCTGTTTGTTGTATTGTCTCATTGCATGTCACAGTCATTGGTTCATCAAGATAAGTAATAGTAATGTTGTATAGATAGCAATAAATATTAATTTATAAGAAAAATCAAACATGTTTTTGATAGATTGAATAAATGTTTTGAACACCGAAGATCTTATTGCGGGAATTGAAAAGTGCGAAAAGAAAATCATTTAGTAAATAAAATAGTGAATAATGCTTCTTTTAGCCTTGCTACCCCGAGGCTCATCGTGTTTTGGCTGTCTTGACAGTCAAATTCTTGATATGTGCCCCTCTACTCACAGCCTGTATGGAAAGGCCTTCCTCCCCCTCCTCCTCGAGAATAATGCAACAGTCCATATCATTTTCCTCTAGAAATAAGATTTTCACTGTCGTAAGTGCCTCTTCTTCATCTGGCCCATAAATAATGTCAGCCTGTTGGAAAGTCTGCTCCAGATGCGGTATTGGCTGCTCTAGCGGATAGTAAGGACCGTGCCATGGTGGCGACCAGTTATTGAATTCTTCCCAGGTGTATTCATATCCAAAACCAAAGGTAGTGCCATGTTTCTTGAGTTTTATGGGTTTAGAGATTCCTTGGAGGTTCTTGCCGAGCCCTTTGCCAGGTTCGTACCCACTCCAACTCAGTATATACTCTTAATTTTGCTATCCCACCATTTGTCTTTGTCGATAGAATTGACCCGCTCAATGTGGTGGTATGTTTCTCCACCCAGCTTCCTTCTTCCCTCGATCGTCGGAATGGTCTGGCGACTGTATATAGGGTTGCTACCATCGCCGTGAATGATCCCTTCCTGGTGATTCCATTCGATCTTTACTTCCTAATGCAGCGTTGATGCTACGGCCCCAGCAGCATAAATCCATGGTTATCCTAGCAGCAAGTTGTAAGACACTGGTACATCTATCACCTGGAAATCGACCTCGAACTAGGTCGGTCCCATCTGCAAACATAGAATAATCTCACCAATGGTGGACTTCTGAGAACCATCGAAGACTTTCACATTGATTGCTCCATCCTTTATCTCGTACAACCCTTTACCTAATTTCTTGAGTGTTACCAGTGGACAAATGTTAAGACTGGAACCTCCATCGATTAGGATTCTGGTGATGAAATAATCTTCATATTGCATGGTGATCTGCAGTGTCTTGTTGTGCCCCAGCTCTTCAGGTGGCAGCTCGTCTTTATGAAAGGTGATCTTATGGCTTTCCAGGACTTGTCCTACCATATTATCCATTTCCCCACGAGTGATGTTACTTGGTACGTATGCTTCATTTAGCACCTTCAACAAAGCATTCTTGTGCATCTCAGAATTTTGCAGCAAGGAGAGAATGGATATTTGTGTTGGCATCTTGTTCAACTGGTCGATGACCGAATATTCCTTGGCCTATATTTTCCTCCAAAGGTCGTTCGAACCTGTCTCAATAAGGGGCAGCCGATTGGAGCTTGCTTACTTGACTCAGCCAGATGTTCAAGAGTATAGACTCTACCAGTTCTTGTCATACCCTGTGCTGTGACAAATTCTTCAACCTTGACCCTACCTTTCCTTCTCACCTCGGCTGTATAGTCCCAGGGTACAACATTTGTATTGAATGGTGACATGGTTGACATCGCCACTAGGATCCGCGCGGATATCCTCACTTCGAATGGAACATGTGACTTTAGTGGCAAGAATGCAACCTCAAATGGTGCGGGTGCATTTGCCGGAGACACGAATTCAACCTCAATTGGTACTGGTGTCTTTGCAGATAGTGATGCTTCAAACTCAAAAGGTACAGACATATTCACCTCAACTTCCTCAGATGGTTGGATCTGGACTATGATTTGATTGAGAGTAATTGTTGGTTTCTTCGGGTCATCGCCTTCCATGATCAATCTGATTGATCCCTCGGGATCCCAGTCATCTTCTACTTCAATTATGTGGACACCTCCACCCTTATGGTCTGGCAGAGGGTTGTTGCAGACGTTTGGAGAGGGTTCCTTTACAACAATGATCTTGTTATCAATCAAGGACTGTATCTTGTCTTTCAAGGAGCGACATTCATCGATGGTGTACCCTTTCATGCCGGAGTGGTATGCACAAGACTTGTTTGGGTTAACCCACTGAGAAGGATTCTTGGGTGCTACAGCAGGGATGGGGGTGACATAATTAGCAGCTTTGAGCCTCTCATACATCTGGTCGATAGGTTCAGCGATGGATGTATATTGCTTTGGAGGTTTGTGGTCAAAATTAGGTCGGGGTCTAGGGAAATTTTGGTGGGCAGGGGGTGATTAGTAATGGGATGGTTGAGCATTATAAGTTTGGTAGACATGAGCGGGTTGGGAGTATATGGGTGAAGTAGGTTGATATGTAGGAGGTGGAGATGACTAATAAGTTGGTGGCGGAGCTTGGTATGAGGGTGAGGGTGCCTGGTAATTTGGGGTTGGCTAATATGTGAGTAGAGGTGTTGGGTAAGATTGGTATTTAAGGGAAGACTTGGTCCTTTGTGCAACCATCATAGCCTTTACGTCCCTTTTCTTGGACACACCATTGGACTATAAAGCCTTATTTGTAGCTTGCAAGGCTTCGAAGTTTATAACCATACCACTTTTAATACATTCTTCGATTCTTCCACCTAGTTTGATGATGTTGGAGAACTTGTGGTTCTCAATCATCATCAGTTGTTCATAGTACTGCGGGTCTTAAACTCGGACAAAGAACTTATTCATTTGCTCCTCTTCTTATTAGCAGCTTCGGACCTCTAGCGAGTAGCATACTCGCGAAATATATCTGTGGGTTTCTTCTTCAAATTCTGTATATAGAACATATCTGGTGCGTTCTCTGTATTAAACCTGAATTTGTATATAAATTCAGACGCCATGCCTACCCAACTTGACCACTTCTTGGGATCTTGGCTGATGTACCAAGACAATGCATCTCCTTTCAAACTCCTCATGAACAGCTTTATGCGGATCCTTTCATCCTTCCATACTCCAACCAGCTTGTCGCAATATGTTCTCGGATGGACCATTGGATCACCCGTACCATCAAATATTTTGAACTTAGGAGGTTTGTACCCCTCAGGCAGTTCGACATCAGGCTATATGCAAAGATCCTCAGAGTTCAGCCCCTCGATTCTTTTGCTTCCTTCAATGCCCTAAATCCGGCTGGTTAGTTTATTAAGTTCCTTGGCCAAGTTCTTGATAATCATATCCTTTTCATTAGACTCAGGTGTTCATGAGATAGGTTGGGTGGAGTGTGGCATGGTCTCCACGTAGATAGTAGTGTTATGGTGTCCTGGTGTATGGGTGTGGAAATGGTCGTTTGTGGAGTTTTGAGGTTCTGGGATGAGTAGTGGAGTGTTGTTAGGGTTATGGCAAGTGTTACATTGGTTCTTTGGTAGAGTAATGTGATGGTGAGGAGCAGGATGATTTTGTTGTTTTTAGAATATTTTGAGGAGGTGTGGGGTTTTGAGTGTTGGGAAAGTTGATATCTGGGGTGCTGAGGGAAAATGACAGGCATGCCAGATTACGAACCTGATCGAGTTCTTCTTGGAATTTCAACAGTTTCTATTCAAGTTGTGACACGTTCTCGTTAGGAACCCGAATACCCTGGCCATCAGTGGCCTCTACCCGTTCAGATGTGTTCTCCTTCCTGATGTTGTTTAAATCTTCCATTTTATACTTGCCTTTGTTCTTGCCTTTTAGAGGGACTAAGAGGAGGAGTGAGTGGAGGGCCTTTGGATCTTGTGAAATAAGATGATGATGCCAGAATGCACGAACTAACCTTTGGGGAGGGGGAATAATAAGAAAAAATAAAAACAAAAGGTAATCAAGTCAGTGAAGATTATAAAAACTATTGCAATATTTGAACACATAGTGCGGGAATGTAAGGCGTGCCCTAATTTGGGAACCTCTTTGTGTCTGAGGTAGGCCTAGCGACAGATAGATTTGGAGAACTTAAAATGCTAAATGCCTCATTTTATTGATAAAAATAGACGAATCCCAAAAATGACACTAAATAAACAAGAAATAAAAGTCACTAATGGTCATTGGCCTTATTACATTCGTAAAGCGAAAAAGTAAATTCCTATCTATTTGGTCTCAGAAGGACCTTCCTCAGGTTGAATGTTCTCGTTGATCAAATCCTCCAATTCGCGTAGGTTCACCAGTAAAAATGCCTTTACCAAATGTTCTCCTTCATTTCCCTCAGCGTCCTGGCAATTGGCGACTCTATTCCTCACCTTTCCTTCCAATTCCAACAGGTTGTATTCCAGATATTCCAGTTTTTGTTGGATTTGGCGGCCCTCTCTTTCCATTCATTGATTTGGTCATTTGATGGAAAATTCCTCCACCAGTCTAGCAAGAGTGATGGTGTGCTAACCATACCGAAGTTGGGGACCTCGTTCTTCATTTTCTCTAAAACCAAAAGGGTTAGACCCTACCCCCACCAGACTCGACTATTTAACATCAACAATAAGCATGAAGCATTTAATTCTCCAAATAAATGCACCAAACGTGATGATGTTCGTTTGGGTTTAGGGAAACCCAGTGGACCTTTGGACCAGACTATCTTAAAGGATCATTATGTGGACAACATAACTGACCCGATTAGATTTGACCATGATGCATGCACAATTTAAATAGAGTAAGGTTTCTATGTGGTTTTAGACTGGTACGCTTGAGTGGACAACTCAAGGGGGAAGGCAGGGAACTGTCGACTGCACCGCTGATCGACTAGTTTTACCACAAATAAGTATTTCTGAATTTAGGGGGTAATGATATAGGAAGAGCGCAACCACTCATCAAGCATTGATATACTATTTGTTTGGCACGAGTGGAGTATGATGTTGAGCATGATTATGCAATAATTAAAAGCATGTTGACATGTATTTGCACGTTAAGAAAGCGATAAATATAGCAGTTTCATCATTTAAAGTAGTTATAAAGGAAGGAAACAAGAAAGATGTATCAGTTTTGCCTTTGAAGAATAAATTAAATGCTTAAAGGAATTAAACAAATAATTACACATAGGAAGGGTACGAATTCACAAAAGCGGTATGAAATGGTAAAAGCCTAAATATCCCTAGCAGATGACATTTGGTTGGGACAACTCTTTCCTTTTGGAAAGGGGGTTGCATTTTTGGAGAGTCGCCACCTAACGATTTTAAGGTGTGTTAGGGCACCTATAGGGTTTAGTTAAAACTACGTTTTGTAACAAGAGATAGGGTAAGGGCTTGAAATTATCCTAAGGGAAGGTATTAGGCACCCCTCAGGATCCACTAGTGTGGTTCTCGGCCAGACAGTTTTTTGTGAATTTTTACAAGTATGGCTCAAATAGTAGGGGATTTAAATTTAAATACACAGGTGCTTCAAGACAATTAGTGAAAAGCGAAATTTTGATAAGAATTACAATCTAAGCAGGCTTATGAATGTAAGGGGCGTGTCCTAGGTTAGTTTATAATATGGATCACATCAATGCAATACCCGGTATGACACTCCTCAAAGAGGGGCTACACGTGGTATTAACGCACCGGTTATCATATCCATATCTACCCTTTCCCACCCCATGAAGGTAACTAAAGCGAGGGTTGGTCTCGACCCCTATTGCATGCTGTTACTCGTCTTTTCCTATCAGTCCGGGAGGAATTTAGGACTCATATCTTATAAGAAGGAAGTTCTAGGCAGACCCTCAGGTTTAAAGGCAAAATACTAAGGCGGCATACAATGATAAGTAGGACTTCAATTAAGGGGAGCAGGGAAGGCAAACGAAAGGCTCAAATATACCTCCACAGGTAATGTACATAAACAACATGACTCATACACAATTAAAGTCTGAATTTAAATCCTATGCATGGTAAATAAGTGATAACAGCAGAACCAGATTTATTATATGACTAAGAAAAGAAGTCTGAATCAAGATTGCCTACTGATTTTAACAGTTGATAATTAAACACTAATCACAGAGATGGTTCTGGTTTTATTTAAAGTTATTACCTAAGGCTTTCCTAGGCATAAAAGAGTATGCAGCAGTTATTCAGAATTATTAAAACAACGTGGAAATTACTTTAACCTAAGAGCATGTTGTTCTAGTTGATATGAATGCGGAGATTATTAGTTATATTCAGAAAAAACATCACAAGGTGAAATTAATACTTTATTACCTTTTCATGAATCGGTAATTAACTAGGTGTTTTAAACAAAATGCAAATCGGATCCTAGAACATGATATCTAATATGCACATGCAAATGGCAGGATTGTCAAAAAGAACAGAATCCCTAAGGCATGATTTCTAAATGCACTCAAGAGTTGCAGAATTATTAAATTAAGACTTCTGAAAGTACAAGAGTAACAACATTTAGGCCAATGTTGTTATCGTCCTAGGAGCAGAATTTCTAAGTGATAGGCATAAAACAAGGATTAGCAAGAAACATAGGACCTAAGAGCATGATTTCTAATGCATGTATGAACCCTAAGCATGGTTTCTAATGCGCAATTAGGAATGTAACCCTAATAACATATTTTCTACCCTTGACAACTATAGCACGCATACCCCATATCTTTTCACTAGCCAACCCTAATACTTGTTTACAACAGGTTATTATAGACCAACATCGAAATGAATTACATAAGTAGCAATGAAAAATAAGAAGTTACACTATAGGAAGCCTGATTAGGACATCCTCTCTGAGTTATATAATCAATCACCTCAAGTTCCAAGATGGTTTCATAGCTTTTCCTCATATCTAGGTATGTTAGAGTTCCCTAAGGACCTCAAGGATCCCCGACAGTGCTCACACCCAGATTTTATAGCCAAGACGGAGTAAGTGCAGTGTGGAAAGGCCAGCTTTCATGTGTCCAAGTTCATAGGGAACTCAAGGGTCCCAAAGTAAGGCCCACACAAAAGTGGCAGAACCTAGTGTTCTAAGAGTATAGTGAAAGTGCAGGACACATGTTTGAAAGAAGTTTGTTTAAAAACTGGACTGACAGGTCCATTTTGAAAGCAATCAATAATGAAATGGTTGAAAGCAGTTGTATTGGTAAGACAGAGTTCAAACACTTCAGGGTACGACCACACACAGCAAGTGAATGAATTCAGTAATCACATATAGAGGTAAAAGAGGATTTAGGGATACATATATATTGACTATAGACACCTGACCTCAGCAGGAATATTAGGACTAGTACGGACATGCTCAGAGATAGTTAGACACTGGCATAATCACAAACCAGTCATAAAACATATAGAGAAGGGATAGGGGATTGGGATTTCATAAAATGGTAAGTGCACAGTAGGTAAAAGAATACAATCATATAGGCATGCTTGAATTATATGAATTTAAAGGGAGGGGAATCATATCAGTATGCTTAGATACAAACTTTACAACAGGACCACAAGTAAAAGCAGGCCAGAAATAAATGAAACTGAAGCAGGAATAGTAACATGTTGTTGTTGAGGCTTTAAATTAAACTAGGACATACCAGTGAAGATAGAGGTAAACAAAATGAAGGAACCAAGGTTTATAGATGATTAGCCTTGGCTTGCAACCGGCCGATAGTAGTAGAATAACACAGAATTTTTCTTTAAGTAAGAGAGGGGTTTTTGAAAGCCAAGTCTGGTGTCTTGTTAATGAAAGACTTAGGGTATTTATAGCTTTGAAAAATAGGTAGAAAATGAGATAACAAGTAAAGGTTTAACACAGTTATGGAAGTAATCACAATTAGAATCTAATTAATACAAGTACTCCCCGTTAATCAAGGAATTACAGCTTAAACGGATACTAACAGGGATAATTAAGGAAAGAAAATCAGTTTGAGAAAGATTGGTTTTTACCAATTAAGGGGTAGTAAAAGTATAGAGCATATGATTGAGTCTAAGTACAAAATATATTAATTTGAGGAAAGGATTCAGCAAGAATGAAGCACCACATCAAATAAGGGAATGGAATCAATCAACTTAAACAAACGAGTAAAATTGTAGGGTGTATAAGAAAACCTTGTAATCAAACTGGAATTTAAGGAAATCAGGATCTATCAAGAGGGAGTCATGATTCTGCATTTCGACATATAAATAGAGAAGAATGCATAGGCGTATCAGATATGCAAGGTCAGCCATATCGATAAAAAGAAGCAAGAGATGAACAAACTAGATGAACACAAGCATACTGAAGTGACACGAGTAGGCTAAGGACCAAAAGGAACCCACTCGAAGCATGGTAATCAACAGAAACTTAACAAAGTCATGTAGTCATGGCTACACATAGAACCAGAGTGAAGAAACCAATCTAACACACGACAACAGGTAAAGAAGGTCAGTAAGAACTTAGAATCAATCAAGATAAAAGACAGCCAAGATAAAGGAGAGGTCAAGATAAACAAAGAAAAGGGTATAATTATAAAGAAATCGATCGAATCAAATAAACAAAGATAGTTCTAGAACCCCGGATAAAATCAGAATAATTAGGATTTTCAACGTGATGAATCTGGTAGAAGAAAAACATAAATAAACCGTTTAAATATAGTAAAAACATATGATAGTACTAAAAATCAAAGGAGAGGTCATAAAAAGGGGTTAAGAAACCCTAGTCTTGAAGACGAAAAGTCACTTTGAAAAAAGCGGGACAAAACCTTTGAGAAAAACACCAAAAGCCCATGATATACAAAGATTTAAAAGAAAATGGGAAAATCTTTAGAGTTAGGGTTTCGGACAACCCAGAGAAGTTGAGAAAACCTTAAAATGTTATCGGTTTTAGCCGGAAGAGTCATAGATCTTATTCGAACGGCCATGGATGGCCGGAAAAAGGCATGAGAAAACATGGGAGGCGAGTGAACCACCTATGGTTCACTTGAAGGCCTCAAAACGATGACACACGTTCAAGAGGGAGCCATAAGGCTGGTAGGTGGCGAGAACACCATGGATTCCGGCAAGGAGATGGCCGGAGAATGTGGATAAGGTACATCAGAAAGGATGGGATAACAGAAGGTTCTAGAGAGAACCAGAGATAGAGAGAGGGATATGAGAGACCAGTTGAGAGAGAATGAGAGGGGGAAATAAGAGATAGGGGTAGTCTTTAGGGTTTAATATGGTAAGAGTGAATCCGGACCGTTGATCAAAATTTATCAACGGCCAGGATTAACTCAGTTCTGGGCCAGGTATGGTTTGGGTTTGGGTTTGGATCCGGTGAGTTTTTTAATTGGGTTGGAGGTCTGTGGGTTTAGGCTATAATTGAAAGCCAATTTTGGCTATAAGTTAAATAGCTAGTTTTTCCCTATTTAATTTATAGAAAATAGTAGATAATTCCTAAAAATAATTTAAAAATTCTAAAATGATTTATAATATATAATTAGTAATTTAAAAATAAACCATCCAATTTTATGCATATAAACATAATTAAATCTTAAAAGGGCTAATATTGCAATTATGTGCAATTTAGCTTTAAAAATACTAAATGTAATGATAAAAATATGTAAAAATTACATTATCTATATTTTGGCATAAATATTGAAATCCAATAGATGAATGATCAAAACAATAATTTTTGTAAATAATTATTGGGAATTTTATGGATAAAAAGGGAGAAAATAAATTAATTTAAACCTTTACAATTATGGAAAAAATAATAAAATCCTTGGACATGCTTATATATTCATATATATGCTATTTTGAAGATATTTTGCATATTAAAATATATAGGGTAAAATTGGGTATCAACAATTTCAATGACAGGTTGCTTGGTAGTGGCCTCCTTACTCGATCCTCCCAAGTGTTCAGGTGTATAGACCCTTCCAGTTCTGGTCATTCCTTGTGCAACATCAAATTCTTCCACCTTTGACTTTCCCTTTCACCTAGCTTCGGCAATGTAATCCTAGGGTATTGCTTTAGAATCGAAAGGAGGTGTGGTTGATACTATTACTGTGAAAGGTGTGGCCACTTCTACCTCAAATGGAACAGGTATGGTTGCAGGTGGATCTACCTCTACCTAAAATGGAACTGATGTAGTTACCTCGTCCTTGACTGGTGACTGCGTCTGTACTATAATAGGAGTGAGTGTGACTACAGGTTTAAAGTCATCGCCCTCTCGAATAAGCCCGATTGACACCTCAGGATCCCATTTTTCATCCATATCTATCATATGTATCCCATCGCCCCTATGATCTGGGAGAGGATTGTTGCGGACGCTGGGTGCAACTTCTTTTGCTTGTATGACCTTGTTGTCAATCAATGTCTGGATTTTATCTTTCAACGTTCGGCACTCGTCAATGGTGTGCCCCTTCATATCGGAATGGTATGCACAAGTTTTATTTGGGTTCACCCCTTGAGATGAGTTCTCAACTTCCATAGTGAGAATAGGAGTGACATAACCAGCTACTTTTAGCCTTTCGTATATCTGGTTGATAGGTTCAACAATAGCGGTATATTGTCTGGGTGGTTTGCGATCAAAGTTAGGTCGGGGTCTTGGGTAGTTTTGGCAAGTCGGAAGTGACTGAAAATGAGATGGTTGGGAATTATAGGTGTGATATACAGTGCTTGTTGTGAATACTTAGGAGATGAGGGTTGATATGTGGGTAGAGGTATTTGGTATGTGGGTGGAGGTGTTTGGTATGTGGGTGGAGGTGTTTGGTAAGTGAGTGAAGATGTTTGGTGTGTGAGTGGTGATTTTAGGCCTTGAGACACCATTACTGCCCCCACGTCTTTCTTCTTTGATATGCCGCATGATTGTAATGCTTTGTTCGTGGCATGTAGTGCCTTAAAGTTTGTTACCATCCCGCTCTTGATGCCTTCTTCGATCCTTTCACCAAGTTTGATTATATTAGAGAACTTATTGTTTTCAATAACCATCAACCTTTCATAGTATTGTGGATCTTATGCTCTGACGAAGAACTTGTTCATCTGTTCCCCGTCTAATGATGGCCTGACTTTGGCCGCTTCTGACCTCCAATAAGTAGCATACTCGCAGAAAGTGTCGGTGAGCTTCTTCTTTAGGTTCTGAATGTAGAAAACATTTGGTGCATTTTATGTGTTGAACCTGAATCGGTCTATGAAATCAGATGCCGTACTTACCCAGTTGGACCATTTCTTAGGATCCTGGCCGATGTACCAGGACAAGGCATCTCCCATAAGACTCCTCATAAAAAACTTCATCCGAATATTTTCATCCTTTCCGACCCTAACAAACTTGTCACAATAGGTCCTTAGATGAACCCTGGGATCACGTGTACCGTCGAACATCTCGAACTTGGGAGGTTTGTAACCCTCTGGCAGTTCTACATCCGGCTGCATGCATAGGTCTTCATAATTCAAAATTTCTATCCCTTTGCCTCCTTCGACACCCTGAACTTGACTTGTCAATTTTTTGAGTTCCTCAGCCATCCTCTTGATGAGCAAGTCCTTCTCAGCGAATTTTGGTGTATAGGAGATTTGTTGAGTAGAATGAGGCACGGTTTCCACATATAGAGGATTGTTTTGGTAAGTGCCAGGGACTTAGGTGTAGTGGTGGTCGTTGGTTGAGTTTTGAGGATCGGGAATGGGTTCTGGTGTGTTCTGAGGAGTGTGATAGGTAGTGGTTGGTGGGTATTGGATTGTTTGATGATGGTGTTGTGGTGGAGTTGGTATCGGTAAAGGATTGAGATTTTGAGGCGCAGTTGCATATTGATGCTATGCGAGAGGGTTTTGTGGATGCTGGTTTGGTGTATTTTGGGGAGGTGTTGGGTTTTTGGCGTTCTGTTGGTTGATATCATGGACGTTCATGGTGAGGGATAGGTTTTCTAAGTTACGGACCTGCTCAAGTTCTCCCTGTAACTCCAGTATCTTTTTTTCCAATCGTAAAACCAAATCATTTGGTGTCGGAGTGTTCCGACTGTCTAAAGTTTCCGCATTATCCGCATTTTCCTTTCGAATACCACTTAAGTCATCCATTCTAGCCTTTCCTCTACCCTTTGTATTACTTGGAGGAGGAGGTGGTGAAGGGCCTCTAGATCTGATGTGAAATGCTGATGATGCCAGTATGTGCGAACCAACCTTAGTGGATGGGAATAATAAAGAATAAAGAAAAATAAAAGGTAAACACGTCAGTAAGGGTTCTAAAATGCTTGCAGTGTTTAAACACATATTGCGAGAATGTAAATTTGCATCCTAATTTGGGAGCCTCGTTGTGCCCGAGGTAGGTCTAGCGACAAATAGATTTGGAGAAATTTAGTGCCAATAATTGCCGCATTTCATTAATGCAAAAATAAATGACCCAAAACGACACTAAATAATATATTGTTACTAATGGCGCTTGGCTTTATTACATTTAAAAAAAAGGGAAACCTAATTTACTTGGTCCCAGAAAGACCCACTCCAGACTGGATGCTATTGTTGATCAGCTCCCCCAGCTCGTGCAAGTTCAACAGTAAGAATGCCCTTGCCAAATGTCCTCCTTCGTTTCCCTCAGCGGTCTGGCAATTGTGACTCTCTTTCTCATTTTCCCTTCCAATTCCATTAGACTGTACTCCAGATATTCCAGCCTTTCACTGGATTTAACAGCTCTTTCTTTTCACTCATTGATCATTTCCATATCGGCCTTATGCTGATCCATATGCTCAGCTTCGGACTCACGAATTCTTTTGCGTAGCTTGTTATACTCCACTTGTGCTTCGGCAACCTCATCTATGACCCTGTTCCCTGGATCAACCCTTGGCTCGAAGATTCCTGCTATGTTATCATCCAACCATAAGGGGTTGAAGTATGAGTGACCTGCATGATATCGGTCTGGCTTGATGGTATCTTTTTCCACGATAATCTTCAAAGTCCACATATGTTGTGCTTCATTCTTATATGGGATGGCGTCACCCTAAAAATCAGCTATGAAGTGACTCATTTTAGTGACTCACTATATGACGTGTCTCCTGCCTTCATGTCTCATAACCCTAAGGGAGCATAAGGGTATATGCCCCTTAACCCAATCAACACCAAGTGTGGAACATCCCTGGATCTGATGATGAACTCATCGGTGGGGAACCACTCGAACATCCACTAAACCTGGTCCTCAGTTAACTTGTTGAAAAACTGCACCCATCCTATAACATCCTTAGGTTGAGCAAACATGTCTGGAATATAAGTCATTCTATTAGGGTGATGGAAAGCTATGTGATCATTCCATAGCCTTCGTGGAAACTCTTGGCGGTATTGACCCCTTTGGAGATGCTCTAACAACTAAACCTGTAATAGCAAATTGCAACCCTCAAAGAATCTGAACCCCTTCTGACAGCGTTCCAAGGCCCGGTACATATCTTCAATGATCATAGGGACAATGGTATATGTCTGCCCCTTGATCCCGTCCATCAAAGTTTTGGCCACCATGGCCAGCTTGGTATGGATTTTATCCCCTTGGATCGGGAATACCAGCATGCCCAAGAAACACACTATGAACACGAAGACCCTATGATGAACCCATCCTAAGGATGTGATTGAGAAATCATCATCAAAAATACAGTAAGAGCTAATGTGACCGTATCGTTCATAGAGAAAGTTAAAAGGTATGTAGGATCTTTCAGGCACTCCAAGTCATCAATTTTCTTCATCCCCGTCATCTTAAGGAATTCTCTAGTAGTGCAATTTTTAGGTTCTAATAAACCAGGGCTATCCCAAGGCAACCCAGCAAATCCCCCTATTTCTTCTACAAGAAGGGTCATTTCTATGTCCCCAAAGTAGAACACAACCCTTTCCTTGTCCCAAAACATGGTGGCATCCTCAATCAACATTTTGTTTGGCTGAAGATCCAATAGACAAGGCAAATTTCCTAAGACTCGTTTCACATGATTTTGGACACTTGAGGGAAGGTCCCTCCATCAATCTAGCAACAGTGAAGGTATGCTACCGACTATGCCAGATTTGGGACTTCGTGCCTCATTTTCTGCAAAACAAAAGATAGTTAGGCCCTTTCCCCCTCCAGATTCGTCTATGTATACAACAATGATTAGCATATTGGCACTTATTTCTCCAAATTAATGCACACAATCGTGATTGCGTCCATTGGGATTATGGTAAATCCGATGGACTTTTGGGTGAGGCTTGTATTAAAGGGTTATTATGTGGACCACATATTAACCCGGCTAGGTTTGACCATGATGCATACACAATTAATCAGAGTAAGGTTGCTATAGAAGTCTAGACTGGGACCCTCAAGTGGACAACTTGAGGGGGAAAGGCACGGAACCGTCGAACGCACCGTTGATCGACTAGTTTTACCGCAACTATGCCTTTCCGAATTTAAAGAGTGGTATATATGAAGTGTGCAAACACTCATCAAGCGTTGATATATGATTGATAACGTACGAGTGGAATATGATATTGAGCATGATTTATGCAACAATAAATAGCATGTTGTCAAGTATTTGCATGTTGATAAATGTGATATTTAAATAATTGAAAGATAGTTACAAAAACAGCGAGACAAGTCAGTTTCAGGAAATAAAGGAAATCATAAATGCTTGAAAATAAGCAATTAAATCCAAGTAAAGGGTAAAGGGAAAGGGTGCATATGTGTTAACAGAAATGAGCATGCTTAAGACTAATTCACAAAACAAGTTCCTTACAGTAACAGCCTTAAATATCCCCAGCAGAGTCACCATGCTATCGCGCCCCCTTTTTTTCTCGCGGAGTCCGGGTTTCAACATTCATTGGGAACAACTCATTTTCTTTTGGGGATTGGGTATTTCAAGATTTTCCACCTAACGGATTAAGGTGCGTTATGGAACCTAGAGCAATTAACTCATATAACTAGTTTGCATTACCAGAGATTGGGTAAGGTCTTGAAATAACCTTGAGGGGAAGGTGTTATGCACCCCTCACGGTCCACAATGGTGGGTACCGGTCGAACTCAATTATGTAAATTTGTCATTTAACAAATAAGCAGTCTAAGCACACATATGCAAATAAAGGAAGTTTAACAGATAGGCAGTCTAAGCACACATATGTAAATAAAGAAAGTTTAACAGATGGGCAGTCTAAGCATACATATGTAAATAAGGTGAGGAAGGTCCTAGGTTTATTAACCTATAGGGAGGTCCTAAGTTTGTTAATAGATAAGCAGTCTAAGCACACATATGCAAATAAATAAAGTTTAACAGATAGGCAGTCTAAGCACACATATGTAAATAAGGTGAGGGAGGTCCTAGGTTTGTTAGCCTATAGGATCACATCTGTACAATACCTGGTAAGTCTTCCTCAAATAGAGGGGTTAAATGTGGAATTAGCGCACAGGTCATCATATCCTTTACTACCCAATTACCCTCCCCTTGGTTATAGTCTAAGGCGTTCTAACAATCTTATGATGTATCCTATGTGTGTACTACTCGTACCTTTACTTATATAGTCCGGAGGTATTTAGAACTTCTAGTTAAGGTGGATCTAGACTCTCCTATAGTAATTAAAAGGAGAAACTCTAGGCGACATACAAAACATATAGGACTAGACCAAAGATGGAACAATTAAAAGGCTCACATTTTGCCTTCACATATAGAGCAAGTAAGTGCACGTCTCAAATAACATATTTCAGATATTTAAGAAAAGCCCTAGAATAGGATATCTAGGTGAGCATGACAAGCAGAGAATATGCAATGTTGAGTTAGAGGCAAAGTGTTGAAGACCCAATCAGTGTGCCTATTGAATTTTTAGAACCTGTTAAATCTGGGCAAACACAATAAACAAAGCAGTTTCACAGTTTTTATTAGACCTTGATTACCTATAGGCTTGCCTAGGCGTGAATCCGTAGTAACCTATAGACATGCTATATAAATGCAATCAGAATTCTGCGAAACATTTTAAAACAGTTTGAGTTTATTAAGTCCTATAGACATGCTGGTCTAGGCGCTGAATAACTAATTTTTAGACTTATAGATGATGGCAGCTAAATGCAGAAACTGGTCTTAGAATCCCATAGGCATGGAATATAAATGCAATGATTAAAACATGCTCAAGATTGATTTAAACATTGTTAGTATGCAATATCTGATCTTTTTCAGGCAAGACTGATTAATTTTAAAACCCTTATAGGCATGGTATCTAAATGAACATCGCAACAAACTTACAAACATGTTATCAGAATCCAGGTTCAATTTTTTTCAAGCCTATTGGCATGATGTCTAAGTGAACAAATATGGTAACAACTTATAGGCATGGTATCTAGATAGACAAGTTATTGTAACAATCTATAGGCATGGATTTACCCTTTCCCAACAGGATATGTATAAGTAACCCTCCCTTTTACTAACTTCCCCAATATCTATTTACAAGAAATTATTATTACTGACCAACATTAATAATGAATTACAGAAATGAAATTGCTACAACTATAGGGAGCCTGAATATAGGCCCAAAAGATACACCTGGCAGACTAGGCCTTCAAAATGCCAAAAGTATTATAACCTCACAGTGCATCCAATAGCATCCTAGTGTGTCAAAGTTTCCAAGGGCCTCAGGGACCCCGAACAATGCTCACTCCAGGAAAATCTTAAAAGTAACCCTTTGTGAGCAAGTTTGGAAAGCCAACTCCAGTGCGTCAAAGTTTAGAGGAGCCTCAGGGACTCCTAAGTAATGCTTACACTAGAGGGGCAAGACCCTAGGTGTTCTAAGAATAGGAATAGTGTTTGAAAATAGAAGTAGTTTTAAAAAAATAGTTTAGAAGTAAACAAAGTCATTGCAGCACTATGAAGCAAAGGTTTAAGCAACCAAACAACAAGCAAAAAGCATGGTCACAAAGTATCAAAGCAAAGATTCCCATTGACCAGATTTAGCTTAGTTCATTATCTAACACTAGGTGGCATATAGCATGTTGAGAACAAACAACTACACAGAGAGGGGAGCAGGGGTTGGGAACATAGGAATCCTGAATCGGGAAAACATAAAACAGGGTGAGAAGATACTAATTAACACCAAGCAAATATAGCACTCAATAGGACCGAATGGGGCTGATTAGAAGTGAGAGATAGCAGACACATAAGTTTAAAATGGCCAGATTACATAGCACTGGGTAGGGCATAGTAACATGAGCAATCATGTTGACTTAAAGCAGTAGACAGGAAAGACACAGAACTAAAGCACTAAGACCTAAATACATAAGTAATCATGCTAATCGCAACAATAAACAGGAAAGTAGAAGTTTAAATATAGAAGTAACCATGCTAATTGAGGTCAACAAACAGGATAATGCATGGATTTGGTTACACAGAAATAGTCAGGGCAATGAACAGGAAACACATAGATATAGCTATAATGCGTGTGAAAGGATATTAATAGGGGAGACATACCAGTTAAAGATAACAAATAGAAGATGAGAATATGCAGAACTCAGTGGTCTAACCTTAGCTTTCAGCCGGCCAAACAATGTAGTGAGTACAAGTAGCAGCAAGATGAGAGCAATGTATGTGTGTGAGTGAGAGTTTTTTTATGAATTGTGTTCGTGTCTAGAAGAATCAGAATGAGAGTATATATAGCACTTAGAGAGTACAACAAATAAGTAAAGAGAGTCATAAGTCAGTCAATTAGGGGCAATCAAATAATTATAGAGTCAAATCATGGAAGAGAATCCAGAATAGGCCCCTTAATTAGGTGTAGTTACTTAACAGCCACAGCAAACAATGCTAATTAGGGTAAAGAATCCAAATCATACCCCAAATAGGGAATCAGTAAGAATCCCTGAACCATACAGATAGTTTATTAAGGTAAGGGAAGTAATAAAATAATAAATCGAGTTTGATAGGGACAGAAAGTTAGGGAATTATACCATAAATAACTCTAATTTATTTTCAAATAAGGCAAGAAGTAGGCTCATCAGTCAAGTAGGATTAGAAATCGTAAATCAAGTAATCAATTTCACAAATAAGGTAATATGGGTAATCAGAGACCAATCAAGGGTTAATCAACCCATAAATAGATAAGAGGTGTCAATTAAGAAACTCAGGATTGAGGTAAATAAATAGCAATTAGTAAATTAATTTAATAAACAAGTGAAACCCTAGATAACTAGGCTAATCAGTCGATTATTCAAATAATGCGGACAAAACAATGTTGAAATTAAACAATAAACAGTCAAGCAATCTAGTCTGGAATATAGTCATTGTAGAAAGATTAAACAAAAACATGAGAAATTTTAGAAAACCTTTTGCGAAGCCAAAACTCTAATTTAAAAAATACCTGAAGTTGATTAATAGTGGAAAATCAGAGGACCCTTAAAGAAAACAACCATGGAAACTTGAAACACTTCAAATATGCAGAGATTCGGACAACAAATAACAAGGAAAACAAAAACCCTTCGTAACACAATGCTAAAAATCAGTTAATAGTAGAGAAATAAGAGAATCTTAAAGAAAAAATCAGTGATGGACTCAGAATCGTTCCAGATCTACAAAGATCTGGACATATTCAAGTCTAAACATTAGGGTTTTGAAGAAAAGGAGAGGGTAAAGAGAATCTGGCCTTGAACAAGAGATTTGCACCATAAAATATCGATAGAAAAGCACTCACAGACCATAGGCAGACTCTCAGGGAGTCTTGGACAAGATCTGGACTAGATCTCTTCGAGTATCTTTCCATGAGATCACAAGAACGAGTAACCAGGATATGAAGGAGACAAGTAGAAGTCTCAAACAACCATGGAAATCCATGGATCGAATAGGAATCAAAGGGATTAGGGCAGGTTTTGGGTGGCAGCGGCTAGGCTTAGGATTAGGTCTCAGAGAGACGAAGAGGATTAGGGATCCTAGGGCGACTGTTTGGTGAGAATGAATTAGGTTAGGGGGTCATTCAGGTTAAAAATGGTAAGAGTGAACGGTGGTCGTTGATCTCTGTGATCATCGGCCAGGATTGAAAGGTTTGGGGACCGTGTTTTAATTCAATTTTGGCCTGGTCATAGTGGATTAGGGATTTGGGGTTGAAAGTGGGCCATTTAATTAGGCTAGGTCCGAAATAAAAAGGGTCATTTGTTAAATACCTATTTAATTGATAAAACAATTTTTAAAAATAGTTAATAAATTATAAAAAATAATTTTCATGCCTAAAAATATTTTAAAATAATTACTTAATATTTTAAAAATATAAAAACTATTTTTCGATAAAATAATATAATAATGCCTGCATGGGCTATAATTACAAAGTAATTGCAATTATACCCTAAAAATGCAAATGTGGCTATTTGTGCAATAACAGAAATTTGTTACAAATGCAAAATGATAAAATTAAGCCACAAATTATTATAAAACTATTTGCGATGCAATCAGTGATTATTTATAAATAAAATACTGGGATGAGTTAATTAAAATCTTTTAAAAATGCAGAAATTGTAAAGAAATACTAATTGATGTCAATGCATAGTTTTGAAAATATTTTAGAAAAAAATTGGGTATCAACACCACACCATCCCGGGCCCGCCGAGTTCTTGGGTAGCTTGGCAATTAGCCTAATTTGTTTTATAGCCATGCTAGGCATTTAAGATATTTTCAGTAGTTCTGTTTTAAAGACGCATTTTGATTCGAAATAATTGCTCGAGTCATCGCTCTATACTTGTTTTGGGATATTTTCAAATTTAATCAATGATTTCTATTTATTATTCATTATTATATTCACATATTCTTTCTACAACGTTATTACTACTTTTCCTGATGAACCGATGACTGTGACATGTAATGAGACAATGCAACATAAGGATAGTGACTCAGAAGAAGGAGATGAAATACCTGAGGAAATTGTCAGAGAGGTTGAGAACTTTGAGAATAAACCTAAGTCCAACCTGGACGAAACTGAAGCAATCAATTTGGGAGATGTCGAAATCGTCAAGGAGACTCGCATAAGCATACACTTATCACCATCAAAAAAGGAAGAGTACATTTGTTTCCTGAAGGAATATGAGGACATTTTTTCATGGTCGTATGACGATATGACCAGGTTGAGCACATCCATAGTGGCTCACAAGTTACCTACCAATCCAATGTGTCCACCAGTAAAGCAAAAACTCAGAAAGTTCAAACCAGACATGAGTCTAAAAATCAAGGAAGAAGTCACCAAGTAGATCAAAGCTAAGGTTCTCAGAGTGGTTGAATATCCTACTTGGTTGGCCAACATTGTGCTGGTTCTGAAGAAAGACGAAAAAGTCAGGGTATATGTCGACTATCGTGATTTGAATAGAGCTAGCCCTAAAGATGATTTTTCACTACCAAATATACACATCTTAATCGACAATTGCGCCAAACATGAACTCCAATCCTTTGTAGATTGCTTCACGGGTTATGATCAGATCTGGATGGACAAGGAAGATGCAAAGAAAATAGCCTTCATCACACCATGGGGAGTGTACTGCTACAAAATGATGTCGTTTGTTCTAAAGAATGCCAGGCTACCTACATGAGAGCCATGACAACCTTTTCCATGATATGATACACAAGGGAATAGAGGTGTACGTTGACGATGTCATCATCAAATCCAAGAGGGCCGCAGATCACATAACGGACTTGAGAAAATTATTTGATAGGCTAAGGAGGTACAACCTAAAATTGAACCCCACAAAATGTGCATTCGGGGTTCCCGTAGGAAATCTGTTGGGATTCATTGTCAGCCACCTAGGAATCGAGTTGGACCCATCCAAAGTTAAGGTTATCCAAGAGTTACCACTATCAAAGAACAAAAAGGACGTGATGAGCTTCCTAGGGCACCTCAACTACATCAGTCGCTTCATAGCACAGTCCCCGGTAATATGTGAACCCATATTCAAAATGTTGAGGAATGATGCTGAAACTAGTTGGACCGAGGATTATCAGAAGGCTTTTGACAACATCAAGGAATACATGTCTACACCGCCGGTCCTAGTCCTGCCAGAGCTTGGGAGACCTTTGCTACTCTATCTATCTGTATTAGATGGAGATTTCGGGTGCATTTTGGGACAACATGACGAGACAGGAAGATAGGAGCAAGCCATATATTACTTAAGTAAGAAGTTCACACCTTATGAAGCATGATACTCTCTGCTGGAATGCACTTGCTGTGCTTTAACCTGGACAGCCCAGAAATTGAGGCATTACTTCTGTACCTATACCACATACCTCATATCCAGGATGGACCCTCTGAAGTACATCTTTCAAAAACCCATGCCAACCGGGAAGTTAGCCAAGTGGCAGATATTGTTAAGTGAGTTTGATATCATCTATGTAACTTAAAAGGCAATCAAAGGACAAGCATTGGCAGACCATCTTGCTGAAAATCCTGTGGGAGGAGAATACAAGCCATTGAAAACGTATTTTCCTGATGAAGAAGTATCATTTGTAGGAGAGGACATTGCTGAAGCCTATGACGATTGGAGAATGTTCTTCGAAGGGGCTGCAAACTTCAAATGAGTAGGCATTGGAGAAGTTTTGGTATCAAAAATAGGTCAACATTACCCGATATCCGCAAAGCTTAAGTTTTCGTGCACCCATAATATGGCAGAATATGAGTCTTGTATTATGAGGCTCAATCTGGCCATTGAAATGAATATATAGGAGTTACTAGTAATTAGTGATTTGGATCATTTGGTACATCAAGTTCAAGGAGAATGGGCTACGAAGAACACCAAGATACTACCATACATGTATCATGTGTAGGAATTGATGAAGAGATTCACAAGGATAGAATTTAAACATGTGCCCAGAATTCAAAATGAGTTCGCAGACGCACTGGCCACCTTATAATCAATAATACAACATCCAAATAAGAATTTCATCGATCCCATCCCGGTGAGGATCCATAATCAGTCGGCTTACTGCACTCATGTTGAAGAAGAAACAGATGGAAAACCTTGGTTCCACGACATCAAAGAATATTTGGCGAAAGGAGAATATCCAAAAAAGGCAAACCATACTCAGAAATGCACACTGAGGAGGTTTTCCAATCACTTCTTCCAAAGCGAATGGACCATGTATAGAAGAACTCATTATATGAGGTTGTTAAGGTGTGTTGACGAAAAGGAGGCTTCCAGATTGCTTGAGAAGATACATGTCAGAACTGGCGGACCACATATGCCAGATACATGTCATTTCCAGATTGCTTGGATGACCATATAAACAGATTGCATTAGGTACATCCAGAAATGCCACCAATGCTAGGTACATGCAAACATGATAAAGGTACCACCAAACGAGCTTAATGCAACAAGTGCACCTTGGCCTTTTGCTGCCTAGGAAATGGATGTCATCGGTCCGATCGAGCCCACTTCTTCAAATGGCACCGGTTCATTTTAGTGTCAATCTACTATTTCACAAAATGGGAAGAGGCTGTATTTTACAAAGTTGTAACCAAAAAAGTCATCACAGATTTTGTCAAGGATCGTATTGTTTGCAGATTCAGGGTTCCAGAGTCCATTATCACTGATAATGCCGCCAATCTCAACAGTGATTTGATGAAAGCCATGTGTGAAACCTTCAAAATCAAAAACAAAAACTCTACAACATACATGCCTCAAATGAATAGAGTTGTGGAAGCTGCCAACAAGAATATCAAGAAGATACTAAGGAAGATGGTATAAAATCACAAACAATGGCACGAGAAGTTACTTTTGCCCTGTTGGGATACCGCACTATGATCCGCACATCAACTGGGGAAACTCCCTATTTACTGGTTTATGTTACCGAAGCTGTCATTCCAGCTGAAGTAGAAATTCTTTCTTTAAGGATCATACAAGAAGCTAAACTCAGTGATGCAGAATGGATAAGAAGCCGCTATGAGCAACTAGACCTCATAGATGGAAAAAGAATGAACAAAGTATGTCACGGTTAGTTTTATCAGAACATAATGTCAAGAGTTTTCAACAAAAGGGTCAGACCAAGACAATTCGCACTGAGGCAACTGGTATTGAAGCGGATCTTCCCACATCAGGATGAAGCTAAAGGGAAATTTTCACCCAACTAGAAAGGTCCTTACATGGTTCACTGGGTGCTAAAGGAGGAACAATCATACTTGCAGAAATAGACGGAGAAGTTTGGCCAAAACCAATCAATACAGACGTAGTCAAGAGATACTATGTTTAGATTATTTACATTTCTTCATCTGATGTAACTAAACTACGCTTGACTTGATTCTCATTTAAGAAGGGATACATAGGCAGCCCTGTGTGTTTGGTCATATCTTAATAAAATCTTCATATTCCTTTAGAACCAGAAACAGGGGTAGAATTTTGAGGAGGACCCTCAAAATTCCGAAGCAAGTCCAGCTAACGCCATTATATGCCAGAAAGTCAAAAATCGGTTAAGTAACTGGGGTAGAATTTTGAGAAGGTAGATCCCACAAACTTTGTTGCACGCAGAACGAATGAAGGATCAAACTAGAGCAAAATTTTAAGGATGACCCTCAAAATTCTTGTGCAAGAAAGCCGCAACGTCTCTAAAGTGTTACAATCATTGGTTCATCTAATTTACTTGATATTATATACCACTATGTTTTCTAAAAATAACTCTATTTCATCAATAAGTGCATATTTTCGAAAACTTTATTTCTATGGCCGCTAGGTGTTACCCACGGTAACTCAAACAGGGTCAATAGAGCAAAGCAAAGCAAGCAGAAAAGGGTACGAACCAACCTCCCCTACAAAACTCACGATTTTTCTTTGAATGCAGGCACAGTAAACATAATAGGAGTATTTGCAAATATATATATCAAAGTCATTATCCTCGTAACAATCAGGCTATCAGGCACAAATATATCTCCAACTAAGAAATATTCTACCCCCTGTCTGCTACTTGTTCACTGCATAAGGCTAAATATTGCCTTCTCTTTGCATGAGACTAAGCCTTGTCTCAAATCTTGCATGAGGCTAAGCCATGCCTCCATATTTGCATAAGGCTAAGCACCGCCTTCTCTTTGTATGAGGCTAAACCCTGCCTCCACATTTGCATAAGGCTAAGCTCTACCTTCTCTTTGTATGAGACTAAGCCTTGTCTCAAATCTTTGCATGAGGCTAAGCCCTGCCTCCATATTTGCATAAGGCTAAGCACTGCCTTCTGTCTACATGAGACTAAGCCCTGTCTCAAATCTTTGCATGAGGCTAAGCTCTGCCACCATATTTGCATAAGGCTAAGCACTGTCTTCTCTGCATGAGACTATGCCCTGTCTCGAACCTTGCATGAGGCTAAGCCCTGCCTCCACACTTGCATAAGGATAAGCACTGCCTTCTTCTCGCATGAGACTAAGCCCTGTCTCAAATCTTGCATGCGGCTAAGCCCTGCCTCGATCTTCGTATAAGGCTAAGCACTGCCTTCTCATGGGACTAAGCATTGTCTCCCCTTGCATAAGTGTTGCTCTATCCTAAACTTTGCATTGTCTTCTTCTCTCGGGGCTAAGCTCTGTCCCCAAACTCGGTGCAAGGCTAAGCATTGCCTTGTTATTACCTTTGGTATCATGGCTTTGCATTTCATAGGCTGATGTATAGCTGACTTGTCCGAACGCGTCATAGTCCGAAGGCATCATTCTTATAGCCTGAAGACACCATGTCATGGCCTCAGGATCTCTCAATACCGCACGTCATTATTCAAAAGGCGTCATGGTCCAAAGGCATTATTTTCATGGCCCGAGGACATTATTTCATGGCCTGCGAATCCCCTATGTCATGAGTCATAGCCCAGGACGTCATGGTCTAAGGACGTCATCCTCTCCGTCCTAAGACAGTCTTCATGGTCCAAAGGTAATTTGCATCATGTTTAAATTCTCTTAGTGATCTATATATTTGCATACATTGTGTTTTAAGTTTTTGCAGGAAATCCAGGAGGTAACCGTCCTTCAAACAGGAGCAACCTTCGCTCTGGTTTCCACTCATACCATTCCGGTTTCCACTTATACCATTTATTGTTATCTCAAATGTAATCGATTCTCATCAATTACTCTCCTTTACCCCACGACCGTTCAGATACGAATCATGTGATACATCCGTTATATTTTAGACTCATAATCATAACTCCGCGTAAACCCATCAAATACTACCTTTCACAAAAGAACCTTTTCTGAAACTTGCTACCATTCCTATAACAAATCCATCGGCCTCATTTACCGTTGGGTATAGAACTACACACTCTCTGATTCCTATAAAACCAGGGATATGTAGGTAGCTCAGAGACCAGGGTGCGGCCTATATTTTTTAAAACACCCCATTTGGTCAAAATCGACCATCACTTCTTTACCCGAAAACTCTTTCATCCTTCCCGGGTAAAGAGGGGCAGCTGTTGATACCCAATTTTTCCATTACATATTTCAAAATGCATATATACTTTCAAAATAGTGCATGAACATCAACCAGTATTTTTCATAATTTTTTTGTAATTTTAAAAAGATTTTAATTAATTTATTCTGATATTTTATTATCCAAATAATTACTAATTGCATTACAAATGGTTTTATGATAATTTATTGCTTAATTTTATCATTTACATTTATACTAGGCTTTAATTATTTCATAAATAGCCATATGTACATGGTAGGGTTATAATTGCAATAATTTTGCAATAATGACCCCATGTGTGCATAATTACCTTATTTCACAAGAAAATAACCTTTTATATTTTTATGATACTAAATAATTATTTTAAATCATTTTCATGCGCAAATGATGTTTTTATCATTTATAAATTATTTTATAAAATTATTTTATTAAGTTAATTGGGTATTTAAATAATAGCCCCTTTTTCTTAATCAATTTCGGAATTTAGCCTACCACAGCCCAATTAAACCCTAGCCCAATCCACCCTAGCCCACTTAAATGTAACCCATGATCCAATCTCCAAATAACCCGCCCTAGCCCGGAATCAATCCTGGTCGTTGATCTCAAAAGATCAACGGTCCAAGACTCTCTTTCCTTTTTTAATTTCCCTAACACCCAAAACCCTATTCACTTCTCCAATTACGCCGCCTCTGAATCCTCTCCTCCTTTCTTATGCTCTCAAACCCTAGAGCATCGTCACTCAAAATTCCCTCCAAATCCCTTTGATTCCCAATCGGATATGGAATCATTTGGTGATTTGCCGCCTTATCTGACCTCCTACCTCTATTGGTTGTTCGATTTTCGTGTTACTTGATGAGATCTCAAGGGATCGAACCAGATTTAGTTCAAATCTCTCATCTTTTCGATTAATCCACCTATATTCAACCCTATGTCTGTGAGTACTATCACTTTCATGTTTTCATGACTTCAAATCTCTAGTTCAAACTAGATTTTCCACCTCTGTTTATTTTTAATATAAACTTAGTTATTTCTTGTTGAATCTGTTAGACCTCTTTAGATCTGAAGGGTTTTGAGTTTGTTTGATATTTTTCCTTTAAGATTTTTCTATTTTTACTATTATTGTCAACCGATTTCATTTTTTCCTAAAGGCTAGGGTTTTGATTTTTCTAAGAGATTTATGCAAAATGTTTTAAATGTTTAGGAATTTTTTAACTCTGGTTTTCTTCTTTGATTTTTTCGATTGATCTTACTGGAGTTTTATCTCTATGACTTTACACCTTAGGGTTTTCAATTATTTGACTGTTGGTTATAATATACCTAGCCCTATCAACTAACGCATTAATTGATTTACTTGCGTAAGTAGGGTTTGAAATTGTGCTTCCCTTTAAAACTAACATTTCCTTATAGGATTTTTATCCGTTCTTTCCTTATGTGTGATTAATAATTGGTACTACCTCCTTTAATTCCTCTACTGGTCTGATTTCTGTTTTTTAATTGATCTCTGGACTTACTACTTACCTTTTTTAAACCTCTATCTTGTCTACTGATTTACTTCGTGTGAGATTCTCCTTAATTTAAGTGATACTTACTTAATTCTGCTTATTAGTTGATTCATGTTAGCCCTAATTGACTGATTAACTGATCTTTTTGCCATATTTGGGTGCAATTGATTTCCTACCTTATTTGTTTGCTCTATTGTATGCTATAAAAACTTTTCATTATTCTGACACACGGACACACTCAAAAAGATACAGAAACACACACAAACTCTTATTCACACACACTCTCCATTGTAATTCTTTCTGTTACTTATGTTTGTTGCACTGTCTAACCGGCCAAAAGCCAAGGCTAGGCTATTGGATTCAACTTGCCTTCACCTTCCTAGTTGCTATCTCTTAACTGGTATGCCCCTATTTTTGTTACCATAATCTCTTCTATGTAATATGAGTCTCAGTATACTTCTGCTTTGATACTTGCCTCTTAGCCATCTCAACTACTATGCCTCAGTTCCTATTCTCTATGCCTTATATGATTAGTTCACTTTGAACCTCAACATGTGTATGTATATTATATGTTTCTTGTTTATTTTAACCAGTATGCTTTAGTCTGTTACCTCTTTGTCCCATGTGGCTGTGTAGTTAACATGCTTCTGTTCTGCCCTATGTTTCTCTTAACCAGCATGACTTAGGTCCTGTCTTGTTTTATATGAGAGCATGCTCTTGTTTGATCTATGACACTAATCTACCCATTTCTCAACTAGCATCCCCCAATTCCTGTCCTGTTTATGTGCTGATAGTCTACCTTAGCATGTTCCTAATCAACTCATGGTTTTTGTGTACATCTTTCAAGAATAATGTGCTTTAGATTATCACTATCTTTTCTATATGGCTGTCTGATTAGTCATTTGCCTTAGCATGTTCCTATCTGTTAAATACATGTCTATATGATTCCATTTGGTAATAGTTAATGGACTAAATCAGCTTGAGCAATATGAAACCTTGTTTGTGACTTTGTTCTGTGTATTATTTGTCGCACCTTCTTTTTCCGCGCCCGCGAGGGGCATAGGGAGTTTTTCCAATTAAAGGACAGTCGAAACGGGATTTATTTCTTTATTTCAGAGTCGCCACTTGGGAGATTTAGGGTGTCCCAAGTCACCAATTTTAATCCCGAATCGAGGAAAAGAATGACTCTGTATTACAGTCTGCGAACCAGAAATCCGGATAAGGAATTCTGTTAACCCGGGAGAAGGTGTTAGGCATTCCCGAATTCCGTGGTTCTAGCACGGTCGCTCAACTGTTATATTTGGCTTGATTATCTGATTTTATACGTATTATAAACTTATGTGCAAATCTTATCCCTTAGCCGCTTTTATTATTATTATTATTATTTTTATTGTTATTATTTTACGAAGAATTGCAACATTGTGAAAACGTATTTCAAATCACGTCGCAATCAATGCACCCGTGATTATTGACACATTTCGACTCCGTTGAGATTTAGATTTGGGTTACATAAATGCACACCCGTATTTAAGAAAATAACATTATTAAATACGCGCCTAAAGCGACTAGCGTATCATTATTTTGGGTAGGGCCGTGAAATTTGCTAAAACGGCTCCTCCCTAATTCTAAGCGATTAATTGTACATTTATTGAGGGCCCCGCAATCTATACATTTCATTAAGCGAGGCTCATCTCATTTATTTTAAATGGACAAATCTTAAAGCGACTACATTTTTCTATAAAAATTAGTCTCTAAAATAAAGAAAGAAAATCCTAATTAATTACTAGCTTTTTATTATTTTAAGAAAACATGACATGCTAATTGCTTGATTAATACAAATATTGATGAAAAAGGAATTTTACTCTTAATTTCGAAATTATAAATAAAATAAAAATTCAACAACTAAAATTCAAAATAAACAAATATAGCTAGATTAAAACTCAGCATTGTTATTTTTTTAAAAAATATTATTGAGATTAATTATTCACAATCATTTGAAACTAAATTTAACCATAATTACTAAAGCTTATTAGAAAGTTTATTAGACTTAAACGTTCTTCTAATCTTGATTAAGCTCAAGTCATGCCTTAATGCCTAATTTACGATGTTTAATTTAAATTCGTGTCTTAGCTAAATTTAGCTACTTGTTCATGATCAACCTATAGTCTTGAAGCCTTCATAACTAGTGAATTAACCTATTTTGCCGAACTGATTTATTACAGACTAACTTATGATATTATTTCTTATTCCAGTTACTATTTAGTAATTCATGAAATAGCTTAAATACAATCAACAAAAGGAACAAAGAAAAAAAACGAAATTAAAACTTCAAATTTTCATTCTTCATATGTATTCATGCTTCATATTTCGGATTACAATAACCAGTTTTTCAGTTGTGTACCTGATATTGGAAGCAAAAGAAAATGAATATGAGAATCAGCAGCAGCAGTAAAATTAGTACAACACAGCAACAATAGCCCAGCAACAGTAACAACCCAGTAACGGACCGGTGGAGTAGTAATCCCAAAAAAAACAAAAGCTTCCAACTTTGATGAAACAACAATTAATTCTGATTTCAAACAACAAAAGAAAGCAGAATATTTTTTTAGTTTTTTATTTATTTGAAAGCTTAAATATTTTTTCGGAATTTTCTCTCTCTTAAATGTTCAGCCCTTTTCTCTCTCTTATTTTTACTTAAACTATTATTAAGAACTAAATTAAGTTATAAAAGTGCAAATTAACTCCCAATAACAATTAACGCACTATTAAGTATTAATTAAGCATAAAATTGTATATTGGACATTAAATGCTAAAAATGCAAACGATGCCTATTTTTTGTAATTTTTAATTTTTGTAAAACAAATTCAATTACTAACAATTGTAGAATTAAATCCTACATGCAAAATGCGACATATTTTTGTATTTTTTATTAATTTAGCAAATAAACATGCACAGACAAATACAAATAATTATTCAAAATATCACAAAAATTGCACACCAAAGAAAAATCATTTTATTTTTTGAATTTTTTGGGAGTAATTCTCATATAGGGCAAAAATCACGTGCTTACAGCTGCCCCTCTTTGCCCGAAGACACGAAGGGTTTTCGTGCAAAGATAAAGCGAGCGATTTTTGCCCATTCGAGTACTCCGTTGAAGCATTTTTTGAAAAAGATTTGACCGAACCTTTGCTTCAAAGGTTTCCTACATATCCTGGGCTAAACAGGAATCAGGTCAATGTAGTTCGGGAAACTTTGGTAGCTGGGACTACCGTTGGACTGCATTGTTACTGTTGTTGCATGCTATTACCACTGCTTACCGATCTCCTTGTTACACCATGCTTAAAAGAAAACAAGAAGCTAGGCTAGAGTACAATTTGTTTTTGTTGCCTTGCTTCCTTGTCTGCTTGCATTTCTTCCGGTGCTTTTCTTCTTTTGACACATGTACTTGAGTTTGTACTGTGACCTCTTGTTGCAACCTTCTGTTTCCCGGTGCCGGGGAATTTTATTGTTTCCTGCTGGGGATTCCTATTGTAACCCTCTGTTTTATTGTCCTCTGACTTGATCTTGAAATGTATGCCTCTGTTATCTGGGCGGGCTCCCAACTTCAATACTTGAAAATTAAAGACTTGAAATGTATGCCTCTGTTATCTGGGCGGGCTCCCAACTTCAATGCTTGAAATGTAAAGACTGAAATGTATGCCTCTGTTATCTGGGCGGGCTCCCAACATCAACAACAACTTTTAAAAATAAGCGACATTCCTCTCTCCAAGCGGGCTCCTGACTTCAAGATTTCAACAACTTTTAAAAACGCCTTTCCTCTCTTCAGGCGGGCTCCTGACTTCAACAACAACTTTGAAAATAATCGTCATTCCTCTCTTCAGGCGGGCTCCTGACTTCAACCAATACATCGCCATTCCTTTCTTTAGGTTGGCAAGATTTCAACAACTTTTAAAAATGCCTTTCCTCTCTTCAGGCGGGCTCTTGACTTCAACAACAATTTTGAAAATAATCGCCATTCCTCTCTTCAGGCGGGCTCCTGATTTCAACCCATACATCGTCATTCCTTTCTTTAGGTTGGCAAGATTTCAACAACTTTTAAAAAATGCCTTTCCTCTCTTCAGGCGGGCTCCTGACTTCAACCAATAAATCGCCATTCTATTCTTCAGGGGGCTCCTGATTTCAACCAATAAATCGCCATTCTATTCTTCAGGGGGGCTCCTGACTTCTTCTTCAATTTGTCTTTTTCCTTCGCTCTGCTTTGTTCTTGCTTGCTGGGGATAATACCAATGTGGGAGTCTCCTTTCTTCCACTCCTTCAAATTCAATTTTTTTTTTCTCTCAACACTGCTGAGGATAAAAGTGTTATCTTCTTGGGATAACATTGTTGAGGATAATGCTTCTGGGGAATTTTATCCCTTCAAATCGATGCTTCATTCTTCTGGAAGCTGCTGGGGATGATAATGGTTTTTGCTTTTCTGAGCACAAATGTCATCCCTTTGTTCTGTCTGCTGGGGAACAACTTCCTCCATTGAAACTTATTATATTGGGGCAACGCTGGTTCAAAGACCACTTCCCTTGAGACTGGTGTTATCTTTATTCTTCCTCGATTAGGTACCTGACTTCCCAGAAAATTTTCTAAATGAAAGGAAAATTTTCTGCCCCAGTTTGACAGTCTCCCTTATGGCATGCATTTCTGTCATCAATGCCATTTCCTTTACCTGTTTCAAATCGAACAAAATTTGTTAGTTTAAAACGTGGTGGTTGGTTGTGATACTCCTTCTGGGATGACTTTTCCCTCTCTCCTTCCCTGCTCTGCGTTCCAAAACTTGTTGGGGATGATATTATTTGCTGGGGATAGTCCTTTTCTGTTGGGGATATCCCTCTTCTTTCGTGGCATGGTTCGGAAACTTGCATTTTCCCGACCTTTTAGTCTCGCATGAATTTCCCAAATCATGCCCATTGCTCTCCTTGTTTGTCTACTGGCCTTGGCCTTGAGGTTTAATAACTTTTGATTTTGGCAAGGATATCCCTCTTGACAATCGTCAATCCTTTTGTCAATTCCCTTTTGTTAGGGATATTTTTCTTGACACTGGCCTCGCGCTTGTTCCTTGCTGACTATACTACTTGGATGTACTAGTCAGATCTTGTCTTGCATAATTGGAAAGCTGATGGCCTATTTTGAAGTCATTTCCCACTGGTTCTGACCAAACAGACTCTACTGGGGAAATTTCTATGAAAGGAAAAGAGAAAAGGAAACAGAATAAAAGACAACGGAAAAAGATGACTCTTTAACAAAAGAAACTATAAAGAAAAACCTATCAAACGCATATACCGACTCTAATGGTCATGACATGCATATGTGGCCTATCCTTCGTCATCAATCGTCTTTCGAAGTCTTCCCTTGACTATCACCCATCTGATTCCCAATCTTATTTGACCTGTAGTGCCCGAAGGGTTTTCACTATCAAGCCTCTCTCATTTTGGTTTTTCTCTCAGCTTGCGTCGCCTTATGGTGTCCGTAAAAATTTTCACCGATAAGACTCTCTCATTTGTATCACTTTCCAGCTGGGGATTTGGAGTGTTGCCGGTATGACTCTCTCTGCTGGAGATTAGAGTCCTTTCTGCTGTGGAACAGAATGTTATGTTCGTCGGTAAGATTCTCATTTGTCTGACTTGGCATCTTTTGCAGACTGATCAGAAGGTCTTTCTTTGGACCGTAATGTGGGTTTTTTGGATAGGCTTAGAAAGAAAGGGTATTAAAGGCTCAAAAACAAAATAAATTTGGGGTTTTAAAATTACAACCTTCGGAACCAATTTTGCTTACAACGAGTACAACTCTTGCCCCAGTTTCTTGCTTGGGGATTATTTATTTATTATTTTTAATTTCTTTTTACACCATGACCGAGCCGTGAGGCGCCTACGTATCCTCTTTGAGGAATCAGGTCAAACGTAGTTCCCAATTCCTCTTTGTCATTTGACTTTCTTTTGTTTTATTTTTATTTTTGTTATAATTTTTCTCTTCTTTTTGTTTTCGTTTTTTTTTTGTTGATTTTTTCTTTACCTTCCAGGCTCGTATTTCCTAGTCGTTGCTATTGATTCCGAACGAGGGGTATGAAAGAAAATAAATAAGGCTCAAAGGGGGGTAACGAAGGATAAAGTGTTTAGATAGCAGAACAAAATGCCTTCGTCATTCCAGTCTTCAAAACATGCCAAATGCAAACAACACAATTGATCATAGATTTATAGTCTCTTCCGATGGTGCTGGACTTGACAATTATGTTAAACACTTGCTTTTTCATTTGTCATTTCTAAAGCACCGTTGGGCGACACTCTCATTCTCATGAACGACCCTCATGCCAATTTGGCGAATCTTGCATTTAACGGTTTTCTTTAAGTTTTACTTGCCCCAGTTCCACATGACTCGGGCTTCAAATAATCTCAAACTGTTCTTATTTCCCTTAAATGCTTTGATCACCTCTCCAGGGTTTTATGATTAACTTTAAAGACCAGGCCCAAACTGTGTGCACATGTCATGTCACTAGAATCGGCGTTGAATAAAAATGATAAAAGTACTAAACAAAAAGATGACTGGAAACAATAAAAGACCGACTTTTGTATTAGACTACCGGCGAAATGGTTTGAATAATAAAACAAACAAAACAACCAGAATAAAATCCTAACACAGCCTTGACAAAACTTAAACAAATTGATATGACAAACTGGAAAGATAAGAAGGTTTGACACAAGACAATATTCGGATTACAACCCTAAGAATAATCCGGACAACAGAAATGACAACAAAATAAGACACCACCAGCTTCTCTTTTGCTAACCAAGGAACGGAGCGTCCTCCCACTTTATCAAAATTGGCATCTTTAGCCACTGAGCTTTGCATCAGTATTGTCTAGACCATTTCCAACTTCGATATCATCAACCTTAGTCAACAAGTCCCAATAGGATTCGAGTGCTTCTGCTATCAGGCCTGATCCCCACAAAGTGTGCTTCTGGGTCTTGTATTTCCGGCTTACCAAAAACCAACCACCTTCTTTCTTTGCGGTTCAAAACAGGTTATAATGGACTCAGTCGGTCCTCATTATTAACAACATTTTTTTTTTCATTTTTCTTCTTTTTTTCGATTTTTTTTTTCATTCATTTTTTTCTTTTCTTTTTTTTCGATTTTTTTTTCATTTTTTCTTTTTCATTTTTTTTTTGTTGTGGTCGAATCTTATGGAGATTGCCTACGTATCATGACCCCGCATGAATCAGACCTTGCGTAGTTCGGGCCAATAAAAGATAAGCAATACTAATCATTTTTTTTTCAATTTTCATATTGGGTTTCAAAGGTTTAAAAATGACCTACAAACGTGAAAATCAAACGACCCACATATTATAATCAAAAATTTTACAAACTCCAAAACAAACGGCCAGCTTCCTTTCTCCGTTTGACAAATGCAACCAAACGGTTATTTTTGCAAATGTGGCCCCTTCCAAATTTTGAGGCCGGAGAGGATTATTTTATGACACTTTACACACTTGTTCGTTCTTTTACGAAAATAGCCTTTCGACAATTGAAAGATACTCTGAGGCTATTTCGGCAAGAACGGTTTAAGACGCGGCCGAAGCTGGCTCGGCTTATTATGACAAAATTCAAACGGTATTGTCGCACCTCCTTTTTCCGCGCCCGCGAGGGTGCGTAGGGAGTTTTCTCCAATTAAAGGACAGTCGAAACGGGATTTGTTTGTTTGTTTCAGAGTCGCCACCTGGGAATTTTAAGGCGTCCCAAGTCACCGATTTTAATCCCTGAATCGAGGAGAATATGACTCTGTCTATTTAACAGTCTGCGCACCAAAAATCCGGATAAGGAATTCTGTTAACCCGGGAGAAGGTGTTAGGCATTCCCGAGTTCCGTGGTTCTAGCACGGTCGCTCAACTGTTATATTCGGCTTGATTATTTTGATTTGTAAAATACATTTTTATTGCATGATTTTATTGTTACCGCTTCTATTTATATTTAAAGACCCTTCTTTGAATCGAATCACGCGTACGTATATTCGTGTTATAAATTATATTTTTAAAAACATGCGGAGTTGTGTCACGTGCACGTGTACACAATAATATAGATAATATTTTTATTAAAATAATCATTTTCGAAATTATGCTTTAAATAAAATCAAGAACATTCGCCCTTTGGTATAATTAAGTAGTGAACATCACATCTCGGGTTTTTATGAAATTAATAATGATATTCTCCGAGAAATCTCTTTTTAGTAAAAATTTGCTCGAAGTTGCGCGAACGCATAATCCGAATCGCCTTTAGAAGTATAATCAAGTCACGCGAACGCATCCTTAATTATGCAAATATTCTTGACAGTAATATAAATTCTCTACAAATGTTTATTGCATCCATCTATTTTTAAATGTAAGAGTCATGAGAAATCACTATTTGAGATGCCTCTAAATTCCTTGAAAAGAATTCACAATTCATTAAGTGTTGACCGCAAATTATATTTTTACGTGTGAATTATATTCCTCAAAAACCATGAGTTTAAAGAGTAAAATAAAAATAAAATAAAAATAAACAACGTGTGATTAATACTACCATTTTTATGGTAAATACAATATTTATCTACCCAAAAAGCGAATTGCGTATAAAACTTAGGAAAGAATTGTATATGAAACTAACAAATTCTATTTCTAATTACCATTGATATAAAGTGTTGCAATTGGTGCTTATACATCTCGTTTCATTCTCATATACTCGCTTTTAATCTAATAGGCCTAATTATTTGGTCAATTTGTTTTATGAAGGTAGATAGGCATCGAGTTTATAGGAAAGGAGTTATTATACAAGTTAATTCAATAAAATTACCTTACATGCAACCTAACTGTATGTCGTAAACATTCATAACGTTTTAACATCGTAACAAGCTATATCATATCACCTTTCACCAACGTTTATACACACATCTATTATCTTTATAAAAATATACCATCAATACCATCTTAACCTTATTTAACAACAAGAGTTAGTAATGTAGTTTTCTTGATATTTCTACATTACTCTTTACTTAGCTAACAACACCATAAAATTTAAATAATGGCCCACTTTATGCCATGTTTCCTACCTTGACAATCTTAATCACAACTATACTTTAATGAAAATTTAGAAAATTAACCTTGTTACAACACTTATACAGTCTTCAATAAAGGATATTTAACTTACAGTCATCCTATCAACATATACTACTTATTTGATCCAGAAACAAAACTGAATTTTTAATTAAAGAGCTTAAATGAATAAAGATATTATTACAATTCAAGCTTCATTTATCTGTCATACTGAATCTCTTTCCAACATAGAATTTAAAAGGATATGTACCTGGAAATGGAGGTAGAAGAAGTAAGTTTCAGCAGTTGTAGCAGTAACAAAAACAGCAAAATACCAGTATTCCCACAGATTTGAGCAATAATAAGACCCGAGGAACCCAGATGCACAGTGACTGTACTTTTAAGAAATTTCAGATTTTCAACTGAACAATGATATCGAACAAATCCGGACAGATTTAATACAAAGAGTAATATTTCTGATTTTTGAGACTTAAAACAAAGTAGACTGAAAAAGCTTTCAATTTCAAAACACAGAATCAGCTTCAATACTAACTTCCGATGTAGAATTCTGTTTAATATTTCTGTTTTCCTTTCTTTCTATCTTCCTTTTTCAGATTTCTGTTTCTGCTTGATTTTCCTTTCTCAAATTTTATCTTTCTTCTCTGTATATCTCTCTCTCTCTCTCTGAAAACTCCTAAAGTCTCTCTAAATTCTGTTTTTTTTTTTCTGTCTGTCCAGCTCCTGTGTTTATACAGGGCTGGTCCTATACTTTTTAATGCTGGATGGACCCTTTTCTCCTTTAAAAAATAGAAAGTTTTTCCATTAAAACTACTTTTGAATACTTTAAATCCTATTGAGTGCTATTATCCTGTTTTTCAGCAGCCCCATTACCCTTTGTTCCCCATTATTACTCATTAACTAATAGCCATTATCACTCCACTATCAGCTCACTATTATATCATATTACCCTCACTATTCTGTCCAAAAAATGTCCCAGATTTTCTACTGTAATTACTGTTATTACTGTCTTAAATTCAGAATCTCACAATACAGATTTTAAAATCTGTTTAAGCAGCTATAACCAATCCTAAAGTTTGGACTGAATCCTGACTAAGAATGTAACTTCTAACACAATTACATCCAATCAAACATTTGTAGAATCATACTGAATTCAGAACCAATCATCATAGCAACATATTACACTGAGTTCAGTAAACTGAGCTTTAACTTTGAACAATAAATCAAACAAACACAGGAGCATAGTCAATATACTGACAATGCCCTGTTAAGAAAACAATGTATACACATCATACATTTGAATTTACTGATTTGCAAACAAACATGATTTAATTGACAAGTATTAATCAGGGGACTATTTACAACATTTTTCCATAATCAGTCTAAAACAATAGAAGCAGACTGTTTCTATTAGCATTATCATAAATGAGAATTCACAATATAACTAATCGACGAACTTAATCGAGTCGATTACTTACATTGTAAATAATCACAACCAACAGAAATAATTTCATATTTGATCATATAGACGGGCATGAGACAAAGATGACAGAATTAATCAAATAAAATCATGAAAAATTAACAAGCTATTAAGACAGACAACAATACACGTCGAATACACAAAAGAAATAGAAAAATACCTCTAACCCTTCAAATATATTCCGACTTGGACTCAACTTGGATTCGGATTTTGTTTGAAATCAAACAGACCTTAGTCGAAGTATTTTCCACTGAAAATACTTCGACTAAGGTCGATTAAACCTCAATCTTTTAATCAATTTGGACAAAAATCCAGAAGTTTGGTATTTAGGGCTCCTGAAGGTTCGATTTGGGATTTAACCATTTCTGGTCAGATTCGAGGAGAACCAAATATGATACAAGGGTGAGGGTGGCCTAGGGGTCATTTGGTGTTAGTTTTAGGTAGGTTGGGATAGGTTCAGGTTTTACTCGAATCTTCAAATGAAGATTCGAGCGGTTCCAGTAGGACTCGAGCCATGCAACTAACAGATCTGTGATGAGGGTATCTAGGGGAAGTTGTGGTGTTATTTTGGAAGCCATCGGAGAAGGTAAGGTTTTCAGGCCAACCTTCGATTTAAGATTCGAAGAGTTGGGGCCTGATTCGAAGGAAACCAATGTTAGATCTGTGTAGAGGATGTTCAAGGGATTCTAGGGTGTTATTTTGGTGACCGGCGGCGTTGATGCCGCCGGGTTTCAGGCTTTGGGGTCTTAGGGCGGCTAGGGTTAGGGGGGTCTGAGGAAGGTGATGATGAACAGTAGAGAGGGGGGTTTAGTTAGGGGGCCGGGGTAGGGGTCTGAAACTTATATAGGGGAGGGGTGGATTGATCTTGTCCGTCCGATCAAGTAAGATTCACGGTCAGGATCATCTCACTTAACCAAACGACATCGTTTGGTTTAACGTTGGGGTCGGACTGAATCGGGTCAATGGGTCGGGTTACGGATTACGGGTAAGGGGATGAGATCTTAACCATTGGTTGGATTTGATCCAACGGTTCCTGAGAAGCCACGGCCAAACGCTGTCGTTTTGGTTCGTCTGGTTTGGACTAGACTTGGGCTGCCTGGATTGGGCTAAGGAGGGGGGGGGGTAATTTTTTGTTTTGGGCCTGGATTTTAATCCAGGTCCGATTTTGTATATATATACATTTTTTTCATTTTTTCTAATTTAAATTTCTAATTTTAATTATAAAACAATTTTAACTTCACAAAAAATATATTAATTATTCTATAACAATTATTTAACACATAGACAAAACATCAATCACACAGTGGAATATTTAAAATAGAACTATTGCATATTTTTGTGATTTTATTTAAATTATCTTTTAAATGCATAATTAAATCCTATATGCATGCAATATGTATTTTATTTTATTTTTTCATTTTATTATGACAAAGTAAACACTTACGGACATAACACAAATATTTAACTCCACGCAAATTCAAGAATTACACAGTAAAAGAAATTTATTTTATTTTTTGATTTATTTTGGAGTAGTTTTCATAAGGCAAAAATCACGTGCTCACAGCTGCCCCTCTTTGTGCGGAAACTCGAAGAGTTTTCGTGCAAAGATAAAGTGAGCGGATACGAGCGATTTTTGCCCGTTCGAATATTCCGTGGGAAGCATTTTTTGAAAGATTTGACCGAACCTCTGCTTCAAAGGTTTCCTACATATCCTTGGCTATAAAGGAATCAGGTCAATGTAGTTCGGGAAGTTTTGGTAGCTGGAACTACCGGGGAACTGCATTGTTACTGTTGTTGCATGCTATTACCACTGCTTACCGATCTCCTTGTTACACCATGCTTAAAAGAAAACAAGAATCTAGGCTAGAGTACAATTTGTTTTTGTTGCCTTGCTTCCTTGTCTGCTTGCATTTCTTCCGGTGTTGTTCTTCTTTTGACACATGTACTTGAGTTTGTACTGTGACCTCTTGTTGCAACCTTCTGTTTCCCGGTGCTGGGGATTTTTATTGTTTCCTGCTGGGGATTCCTATTGTAACCCTCTGTTTTATTGTCCTCTGACTTGATTTTGAAATACATCGCCATTCCTTTCTTTAGGTTGGCAAGATTTCAACAACTTTTAAAAATGCCTTTCCTCTCTTCAGGCGGGCTCCTGACAACAACTTTGAAAATAATCGCCATTCCTCTCTTCAGGCGGGCTCCTGACTTCAAACAATACATCGCCATTCCTTTCTTTAGGTTGGCAAGATTTCAACAACTTTTAAAAATGCCTTTCCTCTCTTCAGGCGGGCTCCTGACAACAACTTTGAAAATAATCGCCATTCCTCTCTTCAGGCGGGCTCCTGACTTCAAACAATACATCGCCATTCCTTTCTTTAGGTTGGCAAGATTTCAACAACTTTTAAAAATGCCTTTCCTCTCTTCAGGCGGGCTCCTGACAACAACTTTGAAAATAATCGCCATTCCTCTCTTCAGGCGGGCTCCTGACTTCAAACAATACATCGCCATTCCTTTCTTTAGGTTGGCAAGATTTCAACAACTTTTAAAAATGCCTTTCCTCTCTTCAGGCGGGCTCCTGACAACAACTTTGAAAATAATCGCCATTCCTCTCTTCAGGCGGGCTCCTGACTTCAAACAATACATCGCCATTCCTTTCTTTAGGTTGGCAAGATTTCAACAACTTTTAAAAATGCCTTTCCTCTCTTCAGGCGGGCTCCTGACAACAACTTTGAAAATAATCGCCATTCCTCTCTTCAGGCGGGCTCCTGACTTCAAACAATACATCGCCATTCCTTTCTTTAGGTTGGCAAGATTTCAACAACTTTTAAAAATGCCTTTCCTCTCTTCAGGCGGGCTCCTGACAACAACTTTGAAAATAATCGCCATTCCTCTCTTCAGGCGGGCTCCTGACTTCAAACCATACATCGCCATTCCTTTCTTTAGGTTGGCAAGATTTCAACAACTTTTTAAAACGCCTTTCCTCTCTTCAGGCGGGCTCCTGACAACAACTTTGAAAATAATCGCCATTCCTCTCTTCAGGCGGGCTCCTGACTTCAAACCATACATCGCCATTCCTTTCTTTAGGTTGGCAAGATTTCAACAACTTTTAAAAATGTCTTTCCTCTCTTCAGGCGGGCTCCTGACAACAACTTTGAAAATAATCGTCATTCCTCTCTTCAGGCGGGCTCCTGACTTCAAACCATACATCGCCATTCCTTTCTTTAGGTTGGCAAGATTTCAACAACTTTTTAAAACGCCTTTCCTCTCTTCAGGCGGGCTCCTGACAACAACTTTGAAAATAATCGTCATTCCTCTCTTCAGGCGTGCTCCTGACTTCAAACAATACATCGCCATTCCTTTCTTTAGGTTGGCAAGATTTCAACAACTTTTAAAAATGCCTTTCCTCTCTTCAGGCGGGCTCCTGACAACAACTTTGAAAATAATCGCCATTCCTCTCTTCAGGCGGGCTCCTGACTTCAAACCATACATCGCCATTCCTTTCTTTAGGTTGGCAAGATTTCAACAACTTTTTAAAACGCCTTTCCTCTCTTCAGGCGGGCTCCTGACAACAACTTTGAAAATAATCGCCATTCCTCTCTTCAGGCGGGCTCCTGACTTCAAACCATACATCGCCATTCCTTTCTTTAGGTTGGCAAGATTTCAACAACTTTTAAAAATGCCTTTCCTCTCTTCAGGCGGGCTCCTGACAACAACTTTGAAAATAATCGTCATTCCTCTCTTCAGGCGGGCTCCTGACTTCAAACCATACATCGCCATTCCTTTCTTTAGGTTGGCAAGATTTCAACAACTTTTTAAAACGCCTTTCCTCTCTTCAGGCGGGCTCCTGACAACAACTTTGAAAATAATCGTCATTCCTCTCTTCAGGCGTGCTCCTGACTTCAAACAATACATCGCCATTCCTTTCTTTAGGTTGGCAAGATTTCAACAACTTTTAAAAATGCCTTTCCTCTCTTCAGGCGGGCTCCTGACAACAACTTTGAAAATAATCGCCATTCCTCTCTTCAGGCGGGCTCCTGACTTCAAACCATACATCGCCATTCCTTTCTTTAGGTTGGCAAGATTTCAACAACTTTTTAAAACGCCTTTCCTCTCTTCAGGCGGGCTCCTGACAACAACTTTGAAAATAATCGCCATTCCTCTCTTCAGGCGGGCTCCTGACTTCAAACCATACATCGCCATTCCTTTCTTTAGGTTGGCAAGATTTCAACAACTTTTAAAAATGTCTTTCCTCTCTTCAGGCGGGCTCCTGACAACAACTTTGAAAATAATCGTCATTCCTCTCTTCAGGCGGGCTCCTGACTTCAAACCATACATCGCCATTCCTTTCTTTAGGTTGGCAAGATTTCAACAACTTTTTAAAACGCCTTTCCTCTCTTCAGGCGGGCTCCTGACAACAACTTTGAAAATAATCGTCATTCCTCTCTTCAGGCGTGCTCCTGACTTCAAACAATACATCGCCATTCCTTTCTTTAGGTTGGCAAGATTTCAACAACTTTTAAAAATGCCTTTCCTCTCTTCAGGCGGGCTCCTGACAACAACTTTGAAAATAATCGCCATTCCTCTCTTCAAGCGGGCTCCTGACTTCAAACCATACATCGCCATTCCTTTCTTTAGGTTGGCAAGATTTCAACAACTTTTTAAAACGCCTTTCCTCTCTTCAGGCGGGCTCCTGACAACAACTTTGAAAATAATCGCCATTCCTCTCTTCAGGCGGGCTCCTGACTTCAAACCATACATCGCCATTCCTTTCTTTAGGTTGGCAAGATTTCAACAACTTTTTAAAACGCCTTTCCTCTCTTCAGGCGGGCTCCTGACAACAACTTTGAAAATAATCGCCATTCCTCTCTTCAGGCGGGCTCCTGACTTCAAACAATACATCGCCATTCCTTTCTTTAGGTTGGCAAGATTTCAACAACTTTTAAAAATGCCTTTCCTCTCTTCAGGCGGGCTCCTGACAACAAACTTTGAAAATAATCGCCATTCCTCTCTTCAGGCGGGCTCCTGACTTCAAACCATACATCGCCATTCCTTTCTTTAGGTTGGCAAGATTTCAACAACTTTTAAAAATGTCTTTCCTCTCTTCAGGCGGGCTCCTGACAACAACTTTGAAAATAATCGTCATTCCTCTCTTCAGGCGGGCTCCTGACTTCAAACCATACATCGCCATTCCTTTCTTTAGGTTGGCAAGATTTCAACAACTTTTTAAAACGCCTTTCCTCTCTTCAGGAGGGCTCCTGACAACAACTTTGAAAATAATCGCCATTCCTCTCTTCAGGCGGGCTCCTGACTTCAAACCATACATCGCCATTCCTTTCTTTAGGTTGGCAAGATTTCAACAACTTTTTAAAACGCCTTTCCTCTATTCAGGCGGGCTCCTGACAACAACTTTGAAAATAATCGCCATTCCTCTCTTCAGGCGGGCTCCTGACTTCAAACAATACATCGCCATTCCTTTCTTTAGGTTGGCAAGATTTCAACAACTTTTAAAAATGCCTTTCCTCTCTTCAGGCGGGCTCCTGACAACAACTTTGAAAATAATCGCCATTCCTCTCTTCAGGCGGGCTCCTGACTTCAAACAATACATCGCCATTCCTTTCTTTAGGTTGGCAAGATTTCAACAACTTTTAAAAATGCCTTTCCTCTCTTCAGGCGGGCTCCTGACAACAACTTTGAAAATAATCGCCATTCCTCTCTTCAGGCGGGCTCCTGACTTCAAACCATACATCGCCATTCCTTTCTTTAGGTTGGCAAGATTTCAACAACTTTTTAAAACGCCTTTCCTCTCTTCAGGCGGGCTCCTGACTTCAACAACAACTTTGAAAATAATCGCCATTCCTCTCTTCAGGCGGGCTCCTGACTTCAACCAATACATCGCCATTCCTTTCTTTAGGTTGGCAAGATTTCAACAACTTTTAAAAATGCCTTTCCTCTCTTCAGGCGGGCTCCTGACAACAACTTTGAAAATAATCGCCATTCCTCTCTTCAGGCGGGCTCCTGACTTCAACCAATATATCGTCATTCTCATTCTCCAGGTGGACGCCTGATTTCTTCTTCAATTGTTTCATCCTCATTCTCCAGGTGGACGCCTGATTTCTTCTTTTCTTTTCTTTTTCTTTCGCTCTGCTTTGTTCTTGCTTGCTGGGGATAATACCACTGTGGGAGTCTCCTTTCTTCCCCTCCTTCAAATTCAAATTTTTTTTTTTTTCAGAATTTATTTTCTCTCAACACTGCTGGGGATAAAAGTGTTATCTTCTTGGGATAACGTTGTTGAGGATAATGCTGCTGGGGAATTTTATCCCTTCAAATCGATGCTTCATTCTTCTGGAAGCTGCTGGGGATGATAATGGTTTTTGCTTTTCTGAGCACAAATGTCATCCCTTTGTTCTGTCTGCTGGGGAACAACTTCTTTTATTAAAACTTGTTATGCTGGGGGTAAAACTGGTTCAAAGACCACTTCCCTTGAGACTGGTGTTATCTTTATTCTTCCTCGAGTGGGTACCTGACTTCCAGAAAATTTTCCAAATGAAAGGAAAATTTTCTGCCCCAGTTTTACAGTCTCCCTTATGGCATGCATTTCTGTCATCAATGCCATTCCCTTTACCTGTTTCAAATCAAACAAAATTTGTTAGTTTAAAACGTGGTGGTTGGTTGTGATACTCCCACTGGGATGGTTTTCCCTTTTCCCTTCCTTGCTCTGCGTTCCACAACTTGTTGGGGATGATATTATTTGCTGGGGATAATCCTTTTCTGTTGGGGATATCCCTCTTCTTTCGTGTCATGGCTAGGAAACTTGCATTTTCCCGACCTTTTAGTCTCGCATGAATTTCCCAAATCATGCTTATTGTTTTTCTTGTTTTGTCCACGGGCTCTGGTCTGGAGGTTTAATAACCTTTGATTTTGGCAAGGATATCCCTCTTGACACTCGTCAATCCTTTTGCTGGGGATATCTTTCTTTACACTGGCCTCGCGCTTGTTCCTTCCTGACTATATCACTTGGATGTACTAGTCAGATCTTATCTTGGACTGCTGATGGTCTACTTTGAAGTCATTTCCCACTGGTCTTGACCCAACAGACTCTACTGGGGAAATTTCTATGAAAGGAAAAGATAAAAGGGAACAGAATAAAAGACAAAGGAAAAAAATGACTCTTTAACAAAAGAAACTATAAATAAAAACCTATCAAACGAAAACACTGACTCTAATGGTCATGACATGCATATGTGGCCTATCCTTCGTCATCAATCGTCTTTCGAGGTCTTCCCTTGACTATCCCCCATCTGATTCCCAATCTTATTCGACCTGTAGTGCCCGAAGGGTTTTCACTATCAAGCCTCTCTCATTTTGGTTTTTCTTTCAGCTTGCGTCGCCTTATGGTGTCCGTAAAAATTTTCACCGATAAGACTCTCTCATTTGTATCACTTTCCAGCTGGGGATTTGGAGTGTTGCCGGTATGACTCTCTCTGCTGGAGATTAGAGTCCTTTCTGTTGTGGATCAGAATGTTATGTTCGTCGGTAAGATTCTCATTTGTCTGACTTGGCATCTTTTGCAGACTAATCAGAAGGTCTTTCTTTGGACCGTAATGTGGGTTTTTTGGATAGGCTTAGAAAGAAAGGGTATTAAAGGCTCAAAACAAATCAATTTGGGGTGTTAAAATTACAACCTTCAGAACCAATTTTGCTTACAACGAGTACAACTCTTGCCCCAGTTTCTTGCTTGGGGATCACTTATTTATTATTTAAAATTTTATTTATTATTTTTTTTTTTTAAAAAAAAAAATTTATTACACTGGGCACACTATGACCATTGTGGCCATTATGCACCCTTTGACCGAGCCGTGAAGCGCCTACGTATCCTCTTTGAGGAATCAGGTCAAATGTAGTTCCCAATTCCTCTGTTTTCTTCTGACTTTCTTTTGTTTTTTTTCATTTTTCTTTTTCTTTTTTGTTTTTTTTTCTTTACCTTCCTGACTCGTATTTCCTAGTCGTTGCTATTGATTCCGAACGAGGGGTATGAAAGAAAATATATAAGGCTCAAAAGGGGTAACGAAGGATAAAGTGTTTAGGTAGCAGAATAAAATGCCTTCGTCATTCCAGTCTTCAAAACATGCCAAGTGCAAACAACACAATTGAACATAGATTTATAGTCTCTTCCGATGGTGCTGGACTTGACAATTATGTTAAACACTTGCTTTTTCATTTGTCATTTCTAAAGCACTGCTGGGCGACACTCTCACTCTCATGCACGACCCTCATGCCAATTTGGCGAATCTTGCATTTAACGGTTTTCTTTATGTTTTACTTGCCCCAGTTCCACATGACTCGGGCTTCAAATAATCTCAAACCGTTCTTATTTCCTTTAAATGCTTTGATCACCTTCCCAGGGTTTTATGATTAACTTTATAGACTAGGCCCAAACTGTGTGCGCATGTCATGTCCCTAGAATCGGCATTGAACGAAAATGACAAAAGGACTAAATAAAAAGATGACTGGAAATAATAAAAGACCGGCTTTTGTATTAGACTTCCGGCGAAATGGTTAGAAAAACAAACAAAACAACCAGAATAAAATCTTAACACAACATCAACGAGACTTAAACAAACTGATACGACAAAAATGGAAAGATAAGAAGGTTTGACACAAGACAATATTCGGATTACAACCCTAAGAATAATCCGGATAACAGAAATGACAACAAAATAAACCACCAACAGCTTCTCTCTTGCTAACCAAGGAACGGAGCGTCCTCCCATTTTATCAAAATTGGCATCTTAGCCACTAAGCTTTGCATTAGTATTGCCAAGACCATTATCAGCTTCCATATCATCAACCTCCGTCAACAAGTTCTCGATAGGGTTCGAGTGCTCCATGTTACTGTTATCGATCACAATCCGCCCTTCTTGGATCATTTTCTCTACTTCCCTTTTCAAATTACGACAACTCTCAATGTTGTGCCCTATGACATTGGAGTGGTACGCGCATTGCGCTGCCGGATCAAAGTTTCTTGCATGTGGATCTGGAGTATATGCGGGGAGCGGCTCAATCAAGCCAGCATGCTTTAGCCTTTCAAACAGACTTGCATAAGATACTCCGATAGGGGTGAGAGCCTTTCCTCGTTTCAGCAACCTTTCGTTCCTAAATGCTTGATTGGGCCGGAAACCTGATCCAGGGGGCTTCCGGTAGGCTTGTGAGGGTGGATAGGCCTTCTGTGGAGCTGGGTATTTGGAAAGTGAAGCCCGTCTTTGGGAATCTCGTGGAGAGAAGTAGCATTGGGGAGGGGAGTAGCGTGGACGAGTGATGGAGCTACTCGGGTAGCTAGGAAAGCTGTCATAAGTGGGTTGGGATGGAGAGTATGGGGGATGGGTAATGCCAGAGTTTGAAAAGCTTGGCGGTGGTGGGGGTGGTGCTTTCCCAGTTATCCATGCCTGATACATGTCTGCCACATGTTGTCTCAGCATTTTCACTTCTTCTACCAACCCGTTGTTCTGTTCGACCAATTGTTGTCGGTCATCAGTACCGACCCACCCTGTTCTGAGGTTCTGTGTCATTTGCTTTGCAGGGAGGAGTTACCACAACCAACCACTTTTCTATATATGAACACAGCAAAGGGAAGCCATCACGTTAGTGTCAGGGCATTTGACAGATAATCATATATTAGAGATGCAATGCACCTAAGCAGTTAAACTGTTCTATCAGAAATGCGATGCACTTGCGCTATCCTTTATTTTTCTTTCTTCCCTTTTTTCCTTTTCAGTGGTGGTCGAATCTTATAGAGATTGCCTACGTATCATGACCCCGCATGAATCAGACCTTGCGTAGTTCGGGCTAATTAAAGATAAGCAATACTAATCATTTTTTTTTCAATTTTCATATTGGGTTTCAAAGGTTTAAAAATGACCTACAAACTTGAAAATCAAACGACCCACATATTATAATCAAAAGTTTTACAAACTCCAAAACAAACGGCCAGCTTCCTTTCTCCGTTTGACAAATGCAACCAAACGGTTATTTTTGCAAATGTGGCCCCGTCCAAATTTTGAGGCCGGAGAGGATTATTTTATGACACTTTACACACTTGTCCGTTCTTTTACGAAAATAGCCTTTCGACAACTGAAAGATACTCTGAGGCTATTTCGGCAAGAACGGTTTAAGACGCGGCCGAAGCTGGCTCGGCTTATTATGACAAAATTCAAACGGTATTCACATGACCGTCGACTCTTCTTTTTTTTTTAAAAAAAAAAATTATAATAAAAACCTAGTGTTGCAAACACGGCCCTTCAACGCCTCGGGGACCAAGATTTTTAAGGCTGTGTGGGTCAATTGGACCAAATCTTAAAAAATGACCCAATAGGTGGCTGTTTATGCAAAGTCAGCCTTCCAGCGTCCCTTTCGGGAACATTCGGCTACGTCTTGATAAAACAGCGTCACCCGACTTCTTTATGACAAAATTAAAATTTTGACACGTTTTTTATTTATTTATTTATTGGTTTTTGGCTATTTTAGCAAAAATGGGGGTTGGACCCGATGAGGGTTGCCTACGTATCTCACATCCGGTGAGAATCAAACCCGCGTAGTTCGGGCAGATCAAGAATAAGTAAATGAACTAACTTCTTTTTTTTTTTGAATTTGTGAAAGAACTGCTTTAAAATAATAAAGGAAGTATATATATATTTTTTTTTTTTTTTGGATTTTTGATTGATTTTCTTTTTGAAAGAAAGACTTCTAAGAATTCCTTTTCTTTTGATTTGAACTTTGAGAATTTCAAAAGTAAAAGGAAGATTTTTTTTTTGTTTTTTCTTATTCTAAGAAGAAAGAAAATATTTTTTTTGGAATTTTACCTTTAATAAAAGAAATGCTTTCTAAAAAAATATTTTTTTGAATTTTGAATTTTCTTTTCAATTTTTAAAGAAGAAGGAAAATATTTTCGAATTTGTTTTATTTTATTATATATATATATATATATATATATATATATATATATATATATATATATATATATATATATATATATATTTTTAATAATTAAAAAGACTTTCTTAAAGAAGTCAATAATGGAAAATATTTTTGGATTTTTTGTTTTGAAAATTGGGAGTCTACAAAAAACTTTTCTAAACTTTGGCAGGACAAATATTTTTGCAACAAATAAAGATATATATACATTTTTTGGAAATAAAGAAAAACTTTTTGGATTTATATATATATATATATATATATATATATATATATATATATATATATATATATATTTGCAACAAATAATAAAATCACTTTCAACGCGACTCTTTTTATTTTTATTTTGGTATCTAAACAAATAAATAAATAAAAACCCATTTTAAAAACAAGACTCTTTTTCATTTTCATTTTTTATGGCAAGACAAACTATTTTTTTTTTCTAATTTGTTTTTTTAAAAAAAACAAGACAGAACAACGACTTTTTTTTTCTATTTTTCCTTTGCTTTTAATAAAACAAACTAATAAAACATTTTTTTTCATTTTCTCCAAATTTTGGCAGAGTTTTGACAGTTATTTGGGCATTGGTTTTTTTTTCCAAAAATAAATAATCAATTCCCTAACCGCTATTTCTTTTTTTTTTCAATTTTAAAATATTATTTCTGATATTCAAAAGTCAGTCAGCAAACAAGTACGAATCAAATAAATGTGCAAGTAGGAGCAAGTAAGATGCATCAGGATGGTCATTTTCATTTTTTGGTACACCTGTCCTAGACAGACCCAACCCCTGTGTTGAGTCTCCAAAGTCAAATGCACGTGATGCAAACAAACGCTCCTACTAGGGATCCGGCATGAAGCTGAGTTATTCTAAGTGAAAAAACCTGAGGCATATTGATCTAGCCCTGGCTTACCCAAACGGACAGTTTGAGCCGAAGCGGGGGCAACGTACCGGGAGCACGAAAGTCTACCCGGCCTAGTTACTTGTCCCAACTTCGTCTTATTTGGTATGACTTTAACAGAAAGGTGGGTCACGCGCACGTGTGCACCATAAATTTAGAAGACTCAGAAAGAAGGGGGTTTCGTAGCAGTTGTATATATTCATAATTCAAATAATATTAAAGCGGTAAAAGTGTCATTTAGCACATTGGGCATATATCATGTAAAAAAAATCAGATAATAAATAAAGCCAACTATAACAATTATTTTAAGCTCGAATTCTTGAACCCTGAACCAGTGGTTCTGGGTCAATGTCCCCAGCAGAGTCGCCAGAGCTGTCGCACCTCCTTTTTCCGCGCCCGCGAGGGTGCGTAGGGAGTTTTCTCCAATTAAAGGACAGTCGAAACGGGATTTGTTTGTTTGTTTCAGAGTCGCCACCTGGGAATTTTAAGGCGTCCCAAGTCACCGGTTTTAATCCCTGAATCGAGGAGAATATGACTCTGTCTATTTAACAGTCTGCGCACCAGAAATCCGGATAAGGAATTCTGTTAACCCGGGAGAAGGTGTTAGGCATTCCCGAGTTCCGTGGTTCTAGCACGGTCGCTCAACTGTTATATTCGGCTTGATTATTTTGATTTGTAAAATACATTTTTATTGCATGATTTTATTGTTACCGCTTCTATTTATATTTAAAGACCCTTCTTTGAATCGAATCACGCGTACGTATATTCGTGTTATAAATTATATTTTTAAAAACATGCGGAGTTGTGTCACGCGCACGTGTACACAATAATATAGATAATATTTTTATTAAAATAATCATTTTCGAAATTATGCTTTAAATAAAATCAAGAACATTCGCCCTTTGGTATAATTAAGTAGTGAACATCACATCTCGGGTTTTTATGAAATTAATAATGATATTCTCCGAGAAATCTCTTTTTAGTAAAAATTTGCTCGAAGTTGCGCGAACGCATAATCCGAATCGCCTTTAGAAGTATAATCAAGTCACGCGAACGCATCCTTAATTATGCAAATATTCTTGACAGTAATATAAATTCTCTACAAATGTTTATTATATCATGAGAAATCTCAATTTAAGATACCCTTTAATTCTTGAAAAAAAGAATTCACAATTTATTAAATGTTGCCCATCGATTATAATTTCCGCGTATAATTTATGTTCATCCAAGACTATTCAAATTCAAAATAAAGAATAAGAACATGATTAATACTATTCTTCACAAATACAACATACATATCTATATGCCCAATAATGAATTGTATATGAAACTAAAAATGATTTGTAAAGGGAAGAATATTTTTCAAGAACTTTTATTATTTCTATTTAGTGCAAGTCCTATTTCTAATTGTCGTTGATATAAAGTTTTGCAAGTTGTATATCTCATCTTATTCTCATATACTTGATTTTAATCTAATAGGCCTAATTATTTAGTTAATTTATTTTATGAAGGTAGATAGGCATCGAGTTTATAGGAAAGGAATTATTATACAAGCCAATTCAATAAAATTACCTCACATGCAACCTAACTGTATGTCGTAAACATTCAACGTTTTAATATCGTAACAAGCTATATCATATCACCTTTCGCCAACGTTTATACACACATCTATTGTCTTATAAAAATATACCGTCAATACCATCTTAACCTTATTTAACAACAAGAGTTAGTAATGTATTTTTCTTGATATTTCTACATTACTCTTTACTTAGCTAACAACACCATAAAATTTAAATAATGGTCCACTTTATGCCATGTTTCCTACCTTGACAATCTTAATCACAACTATACTTTAATGAAAATTTAGAAAATTAACCTTGTTACAACACTTATACCGTCTTCAATAAAGGATATTTAACTTACAGTCATCCTATCAACATATACTACTTATTTGATCCAGAAACAAAACTGAATTTTTAATTAAAGAGCTCAAATGAATAAAAGATATTATTACAATTCAAGCTTCATTTATCTGTCATACTGAATCTCTTTCCAACATAGAATTTAAAAGGATATGTACCTGGAAATGGAGGTAGAAGAAGTAAGTTTCAGCAGTTGCAGCAGTAACAAAAACAGCAAAATACCAGTATTCCCACAGATTTGAGCAATAATAAGACCCGAGGAACCCAGATGCACAGTGACAGTACTTTTAAGAAATTTCAGATTTTTAACTGAACAATGATATCGAACAAATCCGGACAGATTTAATACAAAGAGTAATATTTCTGATTTTTGAGACTTAAAACAAAGTAGACTGAAAAAGCTTTCAATTTCAAAACACAGAATCAGCTTCAATACTAACTTCCGATGTAGAATTCTGTTTAATATTTCTGTTTTCCTTTCTTTCTATCTTCCTTTTTCAGATTTCTGTTTCTGCTTGATTTTCCTTTCTCAAATTTTATCTTTCTTCTCTGTATATCTCTCTCTCTCTCTCTGAAAACTCCTAAAGTCTCTCTAAATTCTATTTTTTTTTCTGTCTGTCCAGCTCCTGTATTTATACAAGGCTGGTCCTATACTTTTTAATGCTGGATGGACCCTTTTCTCCTTTAAAAAACAGAAAGTTTTTCCATTAAAACTACTTTTGAATACTTTAAATCCTATTGAGTGCTATTATCCTGTTTTTCAGCAGCCCCATTACCCTTTGTTCCCCATTATTACTCATTAACTAATAGTCATTATCACTCCACTATCAGCTCACTATTATATCATATTACCCTCACTATTCTGTCCAAAAAATGTCCCAGATTTTCTACTGTAATTACTGTTATTACTGTCTTAAATTCAGAATCTCACAATACAGATTTTAAAATCTGTTTAAGCAGCTATAACCAATCCTAAAGTTTGGACTGAATCCTGACTAAGAATGTAACTTCTAACACAATTACATCCAATCAAACATTTGTAGAATCATACTGAATTCAGAACCAATCATCATAGCAACATATTACACTGAGTTCAGTAAACTGAGCTTTAACTTTGAACGATAAATCAAACAAACACAGGAGCATAGTCAATATACTGACAATGCCCTGTTCAGAAAACAATGTATACACATCATGCATTTGAATTTACTGATTTGCAAACAAACATGATTTAATTGACAAGTATTAATCAGGGGACTATTTACAACATTTGTCCATAATCAGTCTAAAACAATAGAAGCAGACTGTTTCTATTAGCATTATCATAAATGAGAATTCACAATATAACTAATCGACGAACTTAATCGAGTCGATTACTTACATTGTAAATAATCACAACCAACAGAAATAATTTCATATTTGATCATATAGACGGGCATGAGACAAAGATGACAGAATTAATCAAATAAAATCATGAAAAATTAACAAGCTATTAAGACAGACAACAATACACGTCGAATACACAAAAGAAATAGAAAAAATACCTCTGACCCTTCAAATATATTCCGACTTGGACTCAACTTGGATTCGGATTTTGTTTGAAATCAAACAGACCTTAGTCGAAGTATTTTCCACTGAAAATACTTCGACTAAGGTCGATTAAACCTCAATCTTTTAATCAATTTGGACAAAAATCCAGAAGTTTGGTATTTAGGGCTCCTGAAGGTTCGATTTGGGATTTAACCATTTCTGGTCAGATTCGAGGAGAACCAAATATGATACAAGGGTGAGGGTGGCCTAGGGGTCATTTGGTGTTAGTTTGAGGTAGGTTGGGATAGGTTCAGGTTTTACTCGAATCTTCAAATGAAGATTCGAGCGGTTCCAGTAGGACTCGAGCCATGCAACTAACAGATCTGTGATGAGGGTATCTAGGGGAAGTTGTGGTGTTATTTTGGAAGCCATCGGAGAAGGTAAGGTTTTCAGGCCAACCTTCAATTTAAGATTCGAAGAGTTGGGGCCTGATTCGAAGGAAACCAATGTTAGATCTGTGTAGAGGATGTTCAGGGGATTTTAGGGTGTTATTTTGGTGACCGGCGGCGTTGATGCCGCCGGGTTTCAGGCTTTGGGGTCTTAGGGCGGCTAGGGTTAGGGGGGGGTCTGAGGAAGGTGATGATGAACAGTAGAGAGGGGGGGTTTAGTTAGGGGGGCCGGGGTAGGGGTATGAAACTTATATAGGGGAGGGGTGGATTGATCTTGTCCGTCCGATCAAGTAAGATTCACGGTCAGGATCATCTCACTTAACCAAACGACGTCGTTTGGTTTAACGTTGGGGTCGGACTGAATCGGGTCAATGGGTCGGGTTACGGGTTACGGGTAAGGGGATGAGATCTTAACCGTTGGTTGGATTTGATCCAACGGTTCCTGAGAAGCCACGACCAAACGCTGTCGTTTTGGTTCGTCTGGTTTGGACTGGACTTGGGCTGCCTGGATTGGGCTAGGGGGGGGTAATTTTGGTTTTGGGCCTGGATTTTAATCCAGGTCCGATTTTGTATATATATACATTTTTTTTCATTTTTTCTAATTTAAATTTCTAATTTTAATTATAAAACAATTTTAACTTCACAAAAAATATATTAATTATTCTATAACAATTATTTAACACATAGACAAAACATCAATCACACAGTGGAATATTTAAAATAGAACTATTGCATATTTTTGTGATTTTATTTAAATTATATTTTAAATACATAATTAAATCCTATATGCATGCAACATGTATTTTATTTTATTTTTTCAATTTATTATGACAAAGTAAACATTTACGGACGTAACACAAATATTTAACTCCACGCAAATTCAAGAATTACACAGTAAAAGAAATTTATTTTATTTTTTGATTTATTTTGGAGTAGTTTTCATAAGGCAAAAATCACTTGCTCACAGGTATTCACTTGACCGCCGACTCTTTGTTTTTTTTTTTTTCAAATTACAATAAAAATCAGGTGTTGCAAACACGGCCCTTTAGCGCCTCGGGGACGAAGATTTTTAAGGCTGTGTGGGTCAACTGGACCAAAATCCTAAACATGACCCAAAAGGTGGCTTGTTTATGCAAAGTCAGCCTTCCGGCGTCCTTTTCGGGAACATTCGGCTATGTCTTGATAAAACAACGTCACCCGACTTCTTTATGACAAAATTAAAATTTGACATATTTTTTTTGTTGCTATTTTTTAGCAAAAAGGGGGGGTTGGACACCACCCGACTTATTTATGACAAAATTAAAATTTTGACACGTTTTTATGTATTTATTGGTTTTTGGCTATTTTAGCAAAAAGGTGGGGTTGGACCCGATGAGGGTTGCCTACGTATCTCACATCCGGTGAGAATCAAACCCGCGTAGTTCGGGCAGGTCAGGAATAAAGTAAATAAAGTAATTTTAATTTATTTATTTTTTGAATTTGTAAAAGAACTGCTTTAAAAGAAGAAATGAAATATATATATATATATATATTTTTTTTTTTGGATTTTTGATTGATTTTGTTTTTGAAAGAAAGACTTCTAAGAATTCCTTTTCTTTTGATTTGAACTTTGAGAATTTCAAAAGTAAAAGGAAGATATTTTTTTTGTTTTTTCTTATTCTAAGAAGAAAGAAAATATTATTATTTTTTGAAATTAAAAAGACTTTCTTAAAGAAGTCAATAATGGAAAATATTTTTGGATTTTTTGTTTTGAAAATTGGGAGTCTAAAAAAAACTTTTCTAGACTTTTTGGCAGGACAAATATTTTTGCAACAAATAAAGATATATATACATTTTTGGAAATAAAGAAAAACTTTTTGGATTTATATATATATATATATATATATATAAGAGAAACTTTTTGGATTTATATATATATATATATATGCAACAAATAATAAAACCACTTTCAACGCGACTCTTTTTATTTTATTATTTTTATTTTTATTTTGGTATCTAAATAAATAAAAACCCATTTTAAAAACAAGACTCTTTTTCATTTTCATTTTTTATGGCAAGACAAACTATTATTTTTTTTAAAACAAGACAGAACAACGACTCTTTTTTTTATTTTTCCTTTGCTTTTAATAAAACAAACTAATAAAACATTTTTTTTCATTTTCTCAAAATTTCGGCAGAGTTTTGACAGTTATTTGGGCATTGGTTTTTTTTTTTCAAAAATAAACAATCAATTCCCTAACCGCTATTTCTTTTTTTTCAATTTTAAAATATTATTCCTGATATTCAAAAGTCAGTCAGCACACAAGTACGAATCAAATAAATGCGCAAGTAGGAGCAAGTAAGATGCATCAGGATGGTCATTTTCATTTTTTGGTACACCTGTCCTAGACAGATCCAACCCATGTGTTGAGTCTCCAAAGTCAAATGCACGTGATGCAAACAAACGCTCCTACTAGGGATCCGACATGAAGCTGAGTTATTCTAAGTGAAAAAACCTGAGGCATATTGATCTAGCCCTGGCTTACCCAAACGGACAATTTGAGCCGAAGCGGGGGCAACGTACCGGGAGCACGAAAGTCTACCCGGCCTAGTTACTTGTCCCAACTTCGTCTTATTTGGTATGACTTTAATAGAAAGGTGGGTCACGCGCACGTGTGCACCATAAATTTAGAAGACTCAGAAAGAAGGGGGTTTCGTAGCAGCTGTATATATTCATAATTCAAATAATATTAAAGCGGTAAAAGTGTCATTTAGCACATTCGGCATATATCATGTAAAAAAAATCAGATAATAAATAAAGCCAACTATAACAATTATTTTAAGCTCGAATTCTTGAACCCTGAACCAGTGGTTCTGGGTCTTTGTCCCCAGCAGAGTCGCCAGAGCTGTCGCACCTCCTTTTTCCGCGCCCGCAAGGGGTATAGGGAGTTTTTCCAATTAAAGGACAGTCGAAACGGGATTTATTTCTTTATTTCAGAGTCGCCACTTGGGAGATTTAGGGTGTCCCAAGTCACCAATTTTAATCCCGAATCGAGGAAAAGAATGACTCTGTATTACAGTCTGCGAACCAGAAATCCGGATAAGGAATTCTGTTAACCCGGGAGAAGGTGTTAGGCATTCCCGAGTTCCGTGGTTCTAGCACGGTCGCTCAACTGTTATATTCGGCTTGATTATCTGATATAATACGTATTATAAACTTATGTGCAAATTTTATCCTTTAGCCGCTTTTATTATTTTTTATTTATTGTTATTATTTTACGAAGAATTGCAACATTGTGAAAACGTATTTCAAACCACGTCGCAATCAATGCTCCCGTGATTATTGACACATTTCGACTCCGTTGAGATTTAGATTTGGGTTACATAAATGCACACCCGTATTTAAGAAAATTATATTATTAAATACGCGCCTAAAGCGACTAGCGTATCATTATTTTGGGTAGGGCCGTGAAATTTGCTAAAAAGGCTCCTCCCTTATTCTAAGCGATTAATTGTACATTTATTGAGGGCCCCGCAATCTATACATTTCATTAAGCGAGGCTCATCTCATTTATTTTAAATGGACAAATCTTAAAGCGACTACATTTTTCTATAAAAATTAGTCTCTAAAATAAAGAAAGAAAATCCTAATTAATTACTAGCTTTTTATTATTTTAAGAAAACATGACATGCTAATTGCTTGATTAATACAAATATTGATGAAAAAGGAATTTTACTCTTAATTTCGAAATTATAAATAAAATAAAAATTCAACAACTAAAATTCAAAATAAACAAATATAGCTAGATTAAAACTCAGCATTGTTATTTTTTAAAAAAATATTATTGAGATTAATTATTCACAATCATTTGAAACTAGATTTAACCATAATTACTAAAGCTTATTAGAAAGTTTATTAGACTTAAACGTTCTTCTAATCTTGCTTAAGCTCAAGTCATGCCTTAATGCCTAATTTACGATGTTTAATTTAAATTCGTGTCTTAGCTAAATTTAGCTACTTGTTCATGATCAACCTATAATCTTGAAGCCTTCATAACTAGTGAATTAACCTATTTTGCCGAACTGATTTATTACAGACTAACTTATGATATTATTTTCTTATTCCAGTTATTATTTAGTAATTCATGAAATAGCTTAAATACAATCAACAAAAGGAACAAAGAAATAAAAACGAAATTAAAACTTCAAATTTTCATTCTTCATATGTATTCACGCTTCATATTTCGGATTACAATAATCAGCTTTTCAGTTGTGTACCTGATATTGGAAGCAAAAGCTTCCAGCTTTGATGAAACAATAATTAATTCTGATTTCAAACAACAAAAGAAAGCAGAATATTTTTTTTTAGTTTTTTATTTATTTGAAAGCTTAAATATTTTTTCGGAATTTTCTCTCTCTTAAATGTTCAGCCCTTTTCTCTCTCTTATTTTCAGATTTGTTTCTCTCTCCCGTTTTTCTTTTCTCTTCTGTCTGTGTATTTTTTCTTTTCTTCTTTTATTTTTCTAAAACTAAATTATAAAAATACTTAAACTATTATTAAGAACTAAATTAAGTTATAAAAGTGCAAATTAACTCCCAATAACAATTAACGCACAATTAAGTATTAATTAAGCATAAAATTGTATATTTGGACATTAAATGCTAAAAATGCAAACGATGCCTATTTTTTGTAATTTTTAATTTTTGTAAAACAAATTCAATTACTAACAATTGTAGAATTAAATCCTACATGCAAAATGCGACATATTTTTGTATTTTTTATTAATTTAGCAAATAAACATGCACAGACAAATACAAATAATTATTCAAAATATCATAAAAATTGCACACCAAAGAAAAATCATTTTATTTTTTGAATTTTCTGGGAGTAATTCTCATATAGGGCAAAAATCACGTGCTTACATTATTCCAATGTTCCTATTTTGTTTAACTACTAGTAACTAATCTAAATCAATCTGCTGAAACATGGTCCTGTTCTATTTGCAACCTGTTTCTATTCACTTCTGAAAATAAACTTTTTTTTTTCTAAAACTATCCTCTATCCTTGTATACTGTTTTCCAACTCTTACTCTTAGTTAATTGGGGTCCTGCCACCCCTAGTGTGAGCACTACTTAGGGTCCATGAGACTTCTCTGAACTCTAACACATTGGGGCTGATTTTTCAATCCTTTGTGAATCTTGTGAATATTTGATTCTGGTGTGAGCATTGCCCGGGGTCCCTAAGGCCCTTAGGAACTTTGACTCACTAGGAACCAGCTTTATGTGTTATGGATGGGCTACCACTAGGCTCAGAGGTGCTATGTTTGAAGGCTTGGTTCTAGGTTGATGTTGGGCCTATGAAGGCTCCCTATAGTATAGTGATGTTCATTATGTAATTCATTTATATTGGTCTGTAATAATAATTCTTGTAAAAAAAAATAGATATGGGGTATTAGTAAAAGCTGGGAAAGGATTATCATATATCTTTGTTGGGACCGGGTAGAAATCATTCCTATAGGGTTGTTGTGATTATTTATATGTAGTAGATATCATGCCTTTAGGTTGCTATGATTATTGTTTGCTTATATGCATTAGAAACCATAGGACTTAATCTCATTCTTTGAAATCCTGAATTTTCATACTTTGCATCACTAGAAATCCTGCTTCTAAGGCATTTCTCAACTCTGTATCAAAATTTATGTTCAGGCATATCCTCAAGTCTCAATGTGCATTAGAAACCATGCTTATAGGATCTTTTTTGGGAGTTATCAACTAAGTATAACATTCTGCTCACTTAGATATCCTGTCCATAGGAAATCATGTTTAAAATCAGTCTTGACACTTAGACATCATGCATATAGGAAATAATTATAGAAATAGCTTCGACATTAGATATCATGTCTATTAGAAGAAAAGTGTATAAAATAAGTTTGTTGTGTCAGCACTTAGAAAGGATGCATGTAGGGTCTAAAAGATAAAATCTGCCTGTTAAGAATCAATTACTAGTTTTACAAAATTATGGTCTGATTAACGTTTAGATACCACGTCTATAGGGTTTTGCCAGTTATCACTTAGGCAAGCCTGTAGGACAATTAAATTCTAGGTTTAAAATTGTGATTTCCTTGTTGCTTGAAATGTGCTCAGATTCAGTAAGTGATAAAATTAGTAGGCAAACTGATAGGTACTCACTGCCTCGCCTAAATAAAACTGTTGTATATTTTGATTGTACTCATTTAGATGTCTTGCCTAGAGGACTCCTAAAATTATAAAAACTGTTTGTTTGAATGGCGTGCACTTGTTTTATCTATTTGTGGAGGTAAATATGAGCCCCTTTAATTGCATCTTTATGTGATAGTCCTATTTGACTTTTGTTTGTTTCTTAGTTTTCTCCTTTTAAACAACATAGGTGAGTCTAGAACCACCTTAAATAGAGTTCCTAAACACCTCCAGGGCCACAGGTAAGGGACGGGTAGTGCACGCATAGGATATGTATTCGATGCTGTTAGAACGCTTAGGTATAATTAAAGGGAGGGTAATCGGGAAGTATAGAAAATGATGACCTGTGCGTTAATGCTATGTGTAGCACCCCAACTTGGGGACGATTACCAAGTATTGCAAAGAAGTGATTCTATAGGCTAAAAACATAGTACCCCTTTTACTTCTTGTTTTAAAAGTAATATTTGTTTGTTTAAATTGCTTTATTTCCTTATAAGACTAATTCGCTTAAATTGAGTTTGGCCGGGACCCACCATTGTGGACCTCGAGGGGTGCCTAACACCTTCCCCTCAAGATAATTTCGAGCCCTTACCCAATCTCTGGTAATGTAAACTAGTACACGAGTTATTTATTCCAGGTGCCCTAACGCACCTTAATTCGTTAGGTGGCAACTCTTCAAATCTCATACCCAATTCCCAAAAGAAAATGAGTTGTCCCAAACTATCGAAACTCGGACTCCTTGAGGAAAAAGGGTGCGCGACACCGGTTCCCTCTCCTGACCATGAACTATCTTGATCCGTCTAGCAATCTCTACGGCCCTCGGAAAAGAAATATCATCTCTGGTCTCCTTGGCCATCTGGAGCCTGATACTGAAAGTGAGTCAATCAATGAATCTCCTCACTCTCTCCCTCTCAATGGGGAGTAAGATAACTGTATGGTGAGCTAGGTCCAAAAATAGGGTCTCATACTGGGTAACAGTCATACTACCTTGTTGAAGACACTCAAAGTGCCTGTGATACTCCTCTCTCAAAGTGAAAAAAATAAACTTCTCTAGAAATAGTTGTGAAAATTGATCCTAGGTAAGTGAAGGTGAACCATCTGGTCTGGTGAACACATAATCTCTCCACCGTCTCTTGGTAGAACCGATTATCTGGAACACTACAAAGTTGACCTCATTGGTCTAACAAATACCCATGTTTCACAACACCTCGTGGGAACGGTCCAAGTAGTCTTGTGGGTCCTCAGAAGGTGCACCACTAAAGTGAATAGGGAAGAGCTTTGTGAACTTGTCCAACATCATGAATCCCTCAATAGACATCACGGGCCTCTCCCTGGTCTGTACAACAACAATCGGATAAACTACCCTAGCTGGCTGGACCGCTGACATTTGATATATTGGAGTCATCTGCTCTGGAATGTGAGTAGCGGGGATTTATGCTCCTCCCCCAGCCTGAGAGACAGTTGGTGCCATCAAAAATTCATCGGTCTGGGTAACACTCTCCATAAATCCCACAAAGCAGACAAGAGCATCCTGAATCACTAGAGTGGCTATAACTCACTCAGGGGCATGAGTTGGTCCAAATGGTATGACTGACTCATGATCAATCTAAGGCTCCAGTGCGGGTGTTGCTACTCGAGCTCTTGGATGAGCTCTGCCTCGGCCTCTAGCTCGATTTAGGCCTTGACACGTAGGAATAAATAGAGCCTAAATCAAATAGAACTAAAGTATCTTTATGGCAAACTGAAAAGATACTTGTGATAACATCGTTAGTGACTCGGCCTCAGGTCTAGCTAGGAATGCATAAAAATGGGGCTGAGCCCCTCCACCTCCGACCTCTGCCTCCCGGACGGCCTCTTGCTAGTTGGCCCACACCTCTAATGGCCTGACCTTCACCTCTAGTAGCCTAACCCCTGCCTCTAGCCGACTGAGTGGGCGGTGAAGCAACCTGTGCCAGAACCATGGCATGAGAACTCTGATGTGGTAGGCCTCCCTGTGACTTGGGAAAAATCTAGAAAGCTGCTCGCATCTCCACGAGTATAACAAGCCTTCAGTTGTTCTGACCGCTAACCCTAGAACTGACCCTGTTGACTTGGATAACACTCTGATAAATCTGGATTGGAGGTGCACTCATAGGAGCGGATGGTGCTCTGTGGGCTAGCAGCTTAGGATTGGGTACATAAGGACCACGACTACCCGAAGTACCATGGGATGCCTGATGTACTGATTGAAACGGCCTAGGAGGATGCCTCTACCAAAAGTACCCCTACCTCCAGATGAGGCACCACTAAAACTACCGAACTGACAAGGCCTCTTATACGATACCGACTCCCTCTCTTGACTACGAACCATATCGATCCATCTAGCAATGTCTGCGACCCTCTAAAAAGAAATATCATCTCTGCTCTCCTTGGTCATCTGTAGCCTGATATTGAAATCCATCAATGAATCTCCTCACTCTCTCCCTCTGAATAGGGAGTAAGATAAATTCATTGCGAGCTAGGTCCACAAATCGGGCCTCATACTGGGTAAGAGTCATGCTACCTTGCTGAAGGCACTCAAACTGCCTGCGATACTCCTCTCTCAGAGTGAAAGGAATAAACTTCTCTAGAAATAGCTGTAAAAATTGATCCCATGTAAGTGAAGGTGAACCAGCTGGTTTGGTCAACAGATAATCTCTCCACCATCTCTTGGCAGAACCGATTATCTGGAACACCTCATTGGTCTAAAAAATACCCATGTTTCACAACACCTCGTAGGAACGGTCCAAGCAGTCTTGTGGGTCCTCAGAATGTGCATCACTAAAGTGAATAGGGAAGAGATTTGTGAACTTGTATATTCTCATGAATCCCTTAACAGACATCGCGGGCCTCTCCCCGTTCTGTGCATAAGCAACTGGTTGAATTACCCTAGTTGTTTAGACCGTTGGAGTTTGATATATGGGAGCCATCTGCTCTGGATTATGAGTAGACGGGGTCTGTGCTCCTCCCCAGCCTGAGAGAGGAGCATATTAGAGTACATCGGTTCGGGTCTGGATTACGGTTGGTGCCACCGTAAATACATCCCTCTCCATAAATCCCACCAAGCATATTAGAGTATCCTAAAGCACTAGAGTAGCTATAAATAACTAAGTTGGTCCAACTGGTATGGTCTGATCTGGGATCTCCTCCTCATGATCAATCTAAGTCTCCACTATGGGTCTGGATTACGGTTGAGAGAGGAGCATATTAGAGTACATCGGTTCGGGTCTGGATTATGGTTGGTGCCACCATAAATACATCGGTTAGAGTACACAGGGGGTCTGGATTATGGTTGGTGCCACCGAAAATACATCGGTTCGGGTCACACTCTCCATAAATCCCACCAAGCATATTAGAGTATCCTAAAGCACTAGAGTAGCTATAAATAACTAAGTTGGTCCAACTGGTATGGTCTGATCTGGGATCTCCTCCTCATGATCAATCTAAGGCTCCACTATGGGTCTGGATTACGGTTGAGAGAGGAGCATATTAGAGTACATCGGTTCGGGTCTGGATTACGGTTGGTGCCATCGTAAATACATCGGTTAGAGTACACAGGGGGTCTGGATTACGGTTGGTGCCACCGAAAATACATCGGTTCGGGTCACACTCTCCATAAATCCCACCAAGCATATTAGAGTATCCTAAAGCACTAGAGTAGCTATAAATAACTAAGTTGGTCCAACTGGTATGGTCTGATCTGGGATCTCCTCCTCATGATCAATCTAAGGCTCCACTATGGGTGTTGCTGCTCGAGCTCTAGGCTGAGCTCTGCCTCAACCTCTGGCTTGACCTCGGCACATAGGAATAAGTAGATCCTGGATCAAATAGAACTAAAGCATCTCTATGGCAAACTGGAAAAATACATGTGATAATGATGTCAGATGACTCGGCCTCAGGTATAGTTGGGAATGCATAAAAACAGGGTTGAGCCCCACCCCTCCAACCTTTGCCTCTCGAATGGCCACTGGCTGGCTGGGCCCCACCGCTAATGGCATGATCTCTACCTCGGGCAGCTTGACCCCCGACTCTAGCTAACAAAACTGGCGGTGAAACAATCTATGTTGGAACCATGGTACGAGAACTCTGATGTGGCAGGCTGCCCTGTGACTTGCAGAAAAATCTAGAAAGGTGCCTCGAATCTCCAAAAGTATAACAAGCCCTCGGCTTCTATGACTACTGACCCTAGAATTGGCCCTGTCGACCTGGATAACCACCCTAATAACTCTAGAACAGAGGTGCACTAATAGGAGCTGATGGTGCATTGTAGGCTATCTGCTTAGGATAAGGTACATAAGGACCACGACTACCCGAAGCACAATTGGATGCCTGAAGCGCTATCTAAAACGGCCTAGGAGGATGGCATCTACCGAAGTACCCCTGCCTCCAGATAGGCAACACTGAAACCACCAAAATGACGAGGCATGTTATATGACACCGGCCCCATCTCCTGACCATGAGTCATCTCGATCCGTCTAGTAATCTTTACGGCCCTCTAAAAAGAAATATCATCTCCAATCTTCTTGGCCATTTATAGCCTGATACTGAAAGTGAGTCAATCAATGAATCTTCTTCCTCTCTCCCTCTTAATATAGGGTAAGATAATTACATGGTGAGCTAGGTCCATAAATCGGATCTCATACTGAGTAACAGTCATGCTACCTTGCTGAAGGTACTAGAACTGACTGTGAACTCCTATCTCAGAGTGAAAGGAATAAACTTCTCTAGAAATAGCTGTGAAAACTGATCCCAAGTAAGTGAAGGTGAACCATCTGGTCTGGTCAACACATAATCTCTCCACCATCTCTTGGCAGCTCTGGTCATCTGGAACACTACAAAGTCGACCTCATTGGTCTCAACAATACCCATGTTTCGCAACACCTTGTGGGAACGGTCCAAGTAGTCCTATGGGTCCTCATAAGGTACACCACTAAAGCGAATAGGGAAAAGCTTTGTGAACTTGTCCAATCTTATAAATCCCTCAATAGACATCGTGGGCCTCTCCTTGGTCTATGCAACAACAACTGACTAAACTACCCTAGCTGGCTGGACTGTTGGAGTTTGATATATAGGAGCCACCTGCTCTGGAGTGTGAGTAGGGGGTTTGTGCTCCTCCTCTAGCCATATAGATAGTTGGTGCCACCAGAAATGCCCCGGTCTGGGTCACACTCTCTATAAAGCCCACTAAGTAAACTAAAGCGTCCTGAAGCACTATAGTGGCTATAACTCACTCTGGGACCTGAGTTGGTCCCACTGGTATGGTCTGAGATGGGATATCCTCCTCATTATCAATATAAGGCTCCATTGTGGGTGTTTCTGCTCGAGCTCTAGGCTAAGCTCTACCTCGGCCTCTGTCTCGACCTCGACCTCGGCATGTAGGAATAAGTAGAGCATAGATCAAATAGAACTAAAGCATCTCTATGGAAAACTGGAAAAATACATGTGATAATGGCGTCAGATGACTCGGCCTCAGGTCTAACTAGGAATGCTTAAAAACGAGGCTGAACCCCACCGCTCCAACCTTTGCCTCTTGGACGGCCTCTTGCCTGCCTGGCCCCTAACTCTAATGGCCTAAACTCCACCTCTAATGGCCTGACCTCCACCTCTGGCGGCCTGACCCCCACCTCTAGCTGGCTGAGCGGGCGGTGAAACAACTTGTTCCGGAACTATAGCACGAGAACTCTAATGTGACAAGGCGCCCTGTGACCTGGAAAAAAATCTAGACAGGTGCCTCGCACCTCCACAAGTTTAAACAATCCCTCGACTGCTATGACTGCCGACCTTGGAGCTGACTCTGTTGACCTGGATAACTACCCTGATAACTCTGGATCGGAGGTGCACTAATAGGAGCTAATAGTGCGCTGTAGGCTAGCTGCTCGGGATTAGGTACATAAGGACCACGATTACCCAAAGCGCCATGGGATGCCTGAAGCGTTGACTGAAACGGCATAGGAGTATGGCCTCTACCAAAAGCAACCCTTCCTTTAGATAAGGCATTACTGAAACCACCGAAATGACAAGGCCTCTTATACGATATCAGCCCCCTCTCTTGACAACGAACCATATCGATTCGTCTAGCTATCTCTACGGCCCTCTAACTAGAAATATCATCTCCAGTGTCCTTGGTCAACTATAGCCTAACACTAAAAATGAGTCCATCAATGAATCTCCTAACTCTCTCTCTCTCTCTCTCTCTCTCTCTCTCTCTCTCTCTCTCTCTCTCTTTGAGTAGGGAGTAAGATAACTGCATGGCGAGATAGGTACACAAATCGGGTTTCATACTGGGTAAACAGTCATGCTACCCTACTGAACGCACTCAAACTGCCTATGATACTCCTCTCTTAGAGTGAAAGGAATAAACTTCTCTAGAAATAGCTGTGAAAATAGATCCCATGTAAGTGAAGGTGAACCATCTAGTCTGGTCAACATATAATCTATCCACTATCTCTTGGCAGAACCGGTCATCTGGAACACTGCAAATTCAACCTCATTGGTATCAACAATACCCATGTTTCGCAACACCTCGTGGGAACAGTCCAAGTAGTATTGTGGGTCCTCAAAAGGTGTACCATTAAAGTGAATAGGGAAGAGCTTTGTGAACTTGTTCAATCTAATAAATCCCTCAGTAGACATTGCGGGCCTCTCTCTGATTTGTGCAGCAACAACCAGCTGAACTACCCCAGCTGGTTGGATCAATGGAGTTTGATATATGGAAGCCATTTGCTCTGGAGTGTGAGTAGCGGGGGGTCTGTGCTCCTCCCCCAGCCTAAGAGACGGTCGGTGCCACCGAAAATGCACCGTTCTGGGTCACACTCTCCATAATTCCTACATAGCAAACTAGAGCGTCCTGAAGCACTAGAGTGACTATAAATTACTTTGGGACTTGAGTTGGACCAAGTTTACGGTATGAGCTGGGATCTCCTCCTCATGATCAATTTGAGCCTCCACTATGGGTGTTGCTGCTCGAGCTCTAGGCTGAGCTCTGCCTCGGCCTCTGGCTCGACCTCGGCCTCTATCATTGGTAGTGGCTGCAACAAGGGGCTCCAGCTCCTGCCCGGCTGTAGATTCAGTATGTGTCCTCACAATCTGTGAGAGAACAAGAATGGGGTGATTCACACATCAATAATGGAACAACATAATATAATAGGGAAAGAAAGAAGTAAATTTTTCCTAAAACTTCATAGCCTCTAGAAGATAAAATGTAGACGTCTCTGTACCGATCCTCCAGACTCTACTAAGTTTGCTCATGACTCGTGAGTTCTAAACAACATAGTTCTCTAATACTAACTTATCACGACCCAGAATCCCAACCTTGGGGTCGTGATGGCGCCTAACATACACTTTCTAAGAAAGCAGATGTCGTGAAATAATTAATTAACTAATATTAACAGTTATAAGCATAATAATGATACTCACTGAGAAATAAAAGTCAAATTAACATAGCACTGATATAAACCACGCGATAATATCTACCCCCTAGAAATTCGGAGTCACGATTACAAGAGCAACTAGAAGTCTACAAACAATTTCTGAAATAAATATAACTGTTTCAAGAGAAATAAACAGTAAAAGCAGAAAATGGAAGGAGACTTCAAGGTCTGCGCACACCAACAGATCTACCTCGAGTCTCCGTATGAAATGATCTGAGCTGATAAACCTCACGCACTGCTTGGGCCAATTCCAATATCTGTATAAGAAGTGCAAAAGTGGAGTATGAGTACAACCGACCCAATATAATTCGTAAGTGTCGACCCTAAACTCGACAAGGTAGTGACGAAGCTATGACAAGAAACCTACATAAATAAACCTATACAAGTTAATATACAGCAGGAATAATAACAACGAATGATAACGTACTAACTGGCAGGTGACATGCGAAAAAGGGGAAGATATAATGAATACGGCAGTATGAAATCACAAAATAACCATGGAAATCACCAAAAATTGAAAAATCAGTCAAATCAATAACATGAAAATGGTACAACAACACTCTTTGTGCTTTTATTCTCGTCGTCACCATGCAATAATATGAAAAAAAAATGGCACGGCATCATCCTTCGTACTTTTACTCTCGTTCTCACCATGTAATAATAATATGAATGAAATGGCATGGCACCACCCTTCGTGCTTTTACTCTCTTCATCGCCATGAAATAATGATAATATGAATAAAATTCCACGACACTTACCTCACCCTACAACCAAATCAATGCTTAACCGTGGTTTTTCCTCTAGAACTAGCCTCCAAACTAATCAAATCTATGAAGTTGGGATGAAAAACCTCTTCAAAATCGCCTCTAGGCCAAGATCTAACTTAAAAGTGGTGAAATATGGGATAAATTGCGACTTTGGGATATTTAAATCACTAGGCATCAGGACTTCTTTGCCATCGGGAAGGGCCTGACGCGATCGCGAAGAATAGCAGCCAGAGTGGCATTCGCTTTTAGGAGAAATGCTATGCGTTCGCGATGTCCTGTCCACCTCGGTCTTCACGTTCACGAGCATGGGCTCACGTTCACATAGTGTACTTGACTGCCTCCCCCCAGAATCCCCTAAACCTTCGCATTCGTGAGAGGATGGTCGCTTTCGCGAAGGGTAAGCCCTCCCATGCTTCTTGTTCGCGACCATGACATCGTGTTCGCGATGAAGAAATTCATCCCAGCCCTAAGGTCCCTTTCGTGATCGCGATAATACCTTCAAGTTCGCAAAGCACATAGAGTTAAACACCAGTAATAGCACAAACCAACAGATTCCTTACATCCATTAATGATCTGTAGCCTATCTAAAACTCACCCGAGCTCCTCGGAATCCAAACCAAACATGCTCACAAGTGTAATAACATCATACAAACTCACTCCTGCAATCAAATACCAAAATAACACCTAGAACTAAGAATCAGTCATCAAAAACATGAAATTTTCAAAGAAACTCGAGAACTTTCAAACTCACAATCGAGCGTCAGAATCCTTTCAAAGTAACTCCATTTTGCACCAAATTTTGTAGAAAAATCTTAAATACTAAAATGAACCTATAACAAGTTCCGAAATCCGAACCTGATAGCCGTAAAGTCAACCTACGGTTAAAATTTGGAATTCTTTAAACCTTCAAATTACTAATTTTCAACAAATCATGTTGAAACAAGTTAGGGACTTCCGAATTCAATTTCGGGCATATGCCCAAGTCAAAATTCACGATGAGGACCCACCAGGATTGTCAAAATATCAATCTTGGTCCGTTTACACAAAGCGTTGACCGTAGTCAACTCACATCATTTTTAGGGCTAAAATTTATATTTTCTAAATTTTTCACATAAAAACTTTCCGGAATAAGACATAGACTGCGCATGCAAATTGAAAAATACTAAACAAAGCTAATAAGAGTCTTGGAACACGGAAATAAAGGCTAAAACTCAAAATGACCTATCGGGTCATTATAGTTAGTCTCCTATCTAATTTTGTGAATGAGAAATTACACCATATGTGATATATTTATTATGTGCTGCTTGTTGTGGGGGGTACATACGCATGAGATGACGAGAGTTTGTACTTATCTAAAATAATGCTTATGTCAGGGTAGACTTAGGACTATATTATGCAATATTTCTATAATCTGAACTAACTTGTTAGTTTAATTACCTAAACTTGTAAATATAATTTGATTAGAGATCATGTTAGGTCGAATCTCGATACCTTGAATTGTTTGACGAGATATCTAATTACTGGTAATAGTAACATTTACTTTATGTCCATGTTCTTGTATTGCAAATACGTGACTCATAATTCGATCAGTTTCTCCTCCTCTTGTGGATCGAGCCGAACGCTTCTGCAGCATATTTGAGATTCATCTATGGTTCGCGTTGGTCGACCTTCAACAGTGTACACTCTATTCTAGATTGGGTCGTATGACCTCAGAATAACCCGTGCGTAATACCGCTAGGAGTCTAAATATTTATGAGATTCCCCTTGTATTGAGATCTAACGGTTACATGTTATGCCTTATTTTTTTGAGATAGTACTTGATATTCCTTACCATTTGAGGTAACCTTCGATTTCTTCTATTTGTTGAGATAGTATATGAAATTTGAGAAATTTATGATGTCATGGTTGGAGGGTTATGTTAGTTACAGTTCGTACCCCATTATTACTATTGTATTTCATATATGTTTATAATTTATTTATTGGACCACTAGTAAGTGCCAATGTCGTCCCCTAAAAGTACAAAAGGTGGGTGAATTACAGATTTTTTATTTTTAGTAGTTCACCAATTAGCCGACTAGAGATAAGAACAGAATACTAATAATGCAGAAATAAAGTGCAAGAGATAAAGACACCAGGATTTTATACTCGTTCAGATTCATTGTGAATCCTACTCCAGTCCCTTGGATTAAAAGGGTGATCTCTTTCAATGTGTGAAGTTTCTTGAGTACAAGATGGTTGATGTAGCTTTACACCATCAGCTTAGTCTCATGCCTAACTCCTCCATCAATATGATGCGCATTGTTGGAAAAAAAATTCACTTTTCCTTTCTTGATACAATGCTTCACCAATGTTTATCTCTTTTTCTTCTCTTACTAATAATACAACAGATCTAAAAAGAAATATTGTTCTCTTTTACCAGTGAGTTATATGTGTTGTAATTGGAGTTTGGATCGTTTATGAGCGTGGGCTTGACTGTAACAAGGGTGAATAAGATATTTGTAGATGATTTGAATTATTAGGTGGTTTGTGTTGCATGAGTGTATGGAGGATTTAGTTGAATCTCATTATGGTATTATAGCAGTAATAGAGTGTGGCATTGTGAGCTATTGTGTGTTTTGATCTATGGCTTTGAGCCAAGTGGGGGAGTCTGATGTTGATAAGTTGATTGCACAGTTATGTTTTATATTGATTTCAGTTGAGGTATACTGGTGAATCAGTTATGGCTTATAGAGGTTGAGATCGAGGATGACTCGAGTAAGGGAATTTTTTTATAAGAGTTGTGTTATGCTTTATGGGTATATGAGAAACATTGGATGATTGAGTTGTTACTTGTAAAGGATGTGGTGTGCATGGAGTAGGGATTCACTCAGTTTCTTAGAAGTATGGATTACTTCTTAGGGTGTTGGTGTGCAAATGGAGCACAGGTCGTTCGATATGTTTGACTAGTTTCATTGAGATTGGAGCAGAGTAAATGACTCTCAAGAATGGTTATAATGGATTCAAGATTTATATGTAACTTTTGAGGATCTTTAAGATGTGCATTTGGCTAGAAACTGAGATTTATATTGGATGGTGTCAAGACTTGTGGCATTTTTATATCATTATGGATTCTACATATCAGTATTAAGAAGGTGAAGATAATAGCTTTATATTCACATAAGGTCTCTTCAGAGTGGGTATCTCGATTGTGGTGCTTTTGTGGTGCTTAAGAGAGTATTCAGTGGCTTATAAGCTTTAGGGCGGTGTAGTTCTATGCTAAAGTTCGTGGGGCAATTTTGATTAAGGATAGTAGTGTACTAGCAAGGAAAGGTATCAATTTGAAGGCAATTTGGAAGGAACTCGGAAAAATTAGGATAGCTTGGTAACGGGTTAGATTAGCATGGTAACAGATGTGATTGGCTCTTTTGGTTCTGATGATGTAGTGACTTTCTACAGGTGTCTTATGGCAATACTCTCGGGTTTTGATAGCTTGTGTAGCTTGGTTGAGTTAGAGGATTTAGTCCTAACGGTTTGGTTAAGTGCAAATGGGTTTCAGAGAATTCTTGATGGTTTTCTACCACGGTTAGATATGTATATTTTCTACTGGCGTGAGGAGAATGTGATATGTAGCGATTTTCTCCTGGATGGGATCAAATGGAAGGTTCTTGGCTAATTGAGTATGTAGTTGCTTATGACTCGGAGTATATTATGAAGTTCTCTTATTTATAATAGGATGACATGGTATATGCGGGGTGTTACTGTAGGAACGAGATTGGCATGTGCAAGGTCATGGTTCAGTTTTGAAAGGAAGGTAGTTTACCTTGAAAATGGTAATAACAATTTAATTTGATTATATGGTTCTAAAAATATGTGATTTATTTTAATGCTAGTTGTTAGGCAGTAGATGCTAAGTGTGAGCTAGGAGAATGAGACGAGAGCTTAAAAATAGTATGCTATGCAAATTGAGTGATCGAGAATTGGGGCCTCGAGCCAAGCTATACGGGACCTCGGAGTTGAGCTAAGCGCTAGACTGTGGGCAGCCGATGAAAGACTAACAGCTCTAACGGCCTTGATGATGGTTCTTTATGATCAAAGATAAATAAATGAAATACAATAAATATAAGCAATAAATCAAAGGAAAGACAATAGAGAGTGTTTAAATTAGAGAGCAGAGAATATTCTTGTATTGTATTGAATATCATATGTGCAAAAAATAACAAGGGTCCCCTTTATATAGGAGGGGGGAATCTCAACATAGTACATATGCATTTATTACAAAGATATACGGCTGGTACAACCATTTAATACCACGGTACGGGCTTGTACTATTCTTATGGACTTGGTCAGCTCTAGCCACTCGCCTTGGGAATCTCCCACTTGTTCATCAAAGCCACCGATTTGTATTGCCCCGAGGTCGAGCTATGCCTCGAGCCTTCGGGTTCATCAAAACCTTGGGCTCTGCGTCGAGCCTTCTAGCAATGAACTATAGAATACCATGATAATCCCAAAATTGGATTCTTGGATTTTAGCCGTATACAGATAGTCTCCGTATTTCTTAGAGTGAAATGATATGAAACGACTTTGACCAATCTCCTTGAGCTTCACATGATGATGTCATGCTTATGACGTAAGATTTTGCAATAATTGAGGCATCCCATCAGTTCATCTTTTCAGAAACATTCAATGCACCGCCGAATTATTTTCCCAAAAGCGATGATATCGCCGCCGATCCATTTCCCAAAAAACAATAATTGTGTTTGTCCATACATTTCCCAAAGGAATTGATTGCACTGTCGGTTACGTTACCGCCTTTCTATAAATGGAAGGTTACGTGAACCAAAATTCCACCCAGCCATTCTTCAATAGCCTTTAACCCTTTTCTTCTCTTCATCATCATATAAACTCTAACTTCCATGGTTCAAGCTCGTGACCGTAAGGTCACACGGAAGCGATTTTTCCAGTTATGCCATGGCTCTTCTTTAGAGTTTTTCCCCACTGAGTGGGATCGTACTGGTTTGTTGTTGTTGTTGTTGGCCCCAAATAATGAGAGAAGGGCTTCAAGTTATCCCCATATTAGAGGATATGTGGACCATGAACTGCTGCTCATCTCTCTTAACTTCAACCTGGTGTGGCGCTTCATTCCTTTTGCTTTCCATGGATCGAGGTGGTGCCATCTACTAATTTTTGCATCCCACACTGGTTCAATGTCTCAAGAAGTGGCTCCCCAATAGTAGTGCTGGCGATACCCATACTCGCAAAATTTTTCACCAAGCCACAATTTTCCCTGCTTGTTTAAAGCTTTTGCTCTTTGATAGGCTACAGCCTCTTCCTCATCTTTTTCTGCTTCGGAAGAGATTCTCGAAGACGTCATTTGGAAGATCGAAATGGGTCCCCTGAGGAAATGGTTCTCGCAGATGTCGCTCTCGAGGTTATACCTCCGACAGTAGATTATGCTTCTAGACTGTTGTTTTCTGCTTCTTAGTTTCTGTGTAAGGACCCCTCGTGGGCTTTTGTAATCATATTTTATCAATATAAAAGTTGCTTTGATTTTCCTTTATTTGTGCTGAATTTTTATTTTGCTTTTGATTAGCCCGAACATTGGAATCGGACATCGTAATCCCTCTGGTTCTCAATTAGTTAATATGATATTTCTTGAGATTCTTCTTCACCCCTCGGACTAAGTTTGGATTGATTTGGTACATACTCAGGCCGTCGGGACTTTGGAGTTTGAGTTGAGTAAGAGAAGGGTCCCGATTTTCTTTGAAATAGAAGTTAGCCCTTAGACATTCACAAACAGTCCCTGAGTGAGAGTTTGCTTGAACTCGGGTGGCCTCAAAGACTTGTTTTGAACTTAAAATAAAGATAGTTCTAAGGCATTATAGATGGACCCTGAGCGAGGATACACTCGAACTTGGATGGCCCCGGGCCAAAGTAACTAAGAGAGCGTTTAAATTGATCTGAAGGCAAAGATAGCCTTGAGGCTTTATTAATAATTCTCGAGTGAGAACTGGCTTGGGCTCAGGTAGCCTGAGGGCCAAAGAATCGGGTGAATGACTTGCACTTGTAATAGCAGAGATCCTCGAGATAGGGTACCATCTCGAGGTTAGGTTTATGTGGATAGCTTCTTAGAGCCCAATTTCACATTGATAGAGATCCTCGAGATCGGGCACCATCTCGAGGCTAGATTGGTATAGATGGCTCCTTAGAGCCCATTGTTATGGTAGCAGAGATCCTCGAGATCGGGCACCACCTCGAGGCTGGGTTGACATAGGAATTTTGGACCCCTCGAATGTTGTATGAAAGCATCATGAGGCGACTGAGATGGACCTGCTGGTACATTTTCTTGAAAGTGATAATGGCCTAGTCAAAATAAATTAGCCTTGAAAGTAGGCGGATAGTCGCCGCTTGCTCTATATATACATTTGTTTCTTCTTATCTGAGGATTCCGCTACTTTTGAGTAACTATCTCTTTTATAGAGCCCTTCTTCCTTGCGCCAGTTCTTTTACCATTTCAGCTCAAAGCTTTCACCCAAGTCTTCATCTTCTTTTTCTTATTTCACCATAGCCATGGCCTCTACGTCCAAATTTGTTCATCAAGGAGAGGAGAGTTCTGCCTCTGCTTCGCACTCGGTTGGTGGTACATCGTCGATGTCCAGTGAGCTAACTTTGAGGTGTTTTGTCTCGAGGAGGGACCTTTCATTAGAGAGACATCCCAATGTTGAGGGCTATTGGGAACATGCATCGAGGTTCACTACATCAATAGGAGAGGGACACGTCGAGGTAGTGAGGAGAGACTGCGGATGGGGAGAAAAGGCGGTACTATAGGTACCTTCCCAGGAAAAGAATATCATGGATCATATAGAGGGGTTTCTGATCGTATACACGTACCCCTTTACATTGGACCCCCTCGATAGAGTTGTGCTTGACTTCTGTCAAAGATATCGGGATACCCTAGCACAGGTTCACCCATCATTCTGGAGGATAGTACTGATAATGAGGTTCTTTGCGGAGGAAGTCGCGCTTGAGTTCACCCTTAGCCATCTCATCAGATTGTACGGGCCCTTTCATTACCGAGGCCTAATAGCTTTACGATGTCGATCCACCAGCCCCTTCATTACCGATGATGAAGAAAATGGGGACCGAGGGTGGATGAAAAGATTTGTACGAGTGCGTACTATCGATGTTATCCCCACGACATTCCTGTCATTTCCTGAGAAATGGAATTTTACCCGTAAGTGGTACACTTGTGTTTTTATCATTTTTGTTCATAATGGAGGCAGAGTCCGTAAAGATGTTTCCCTTTTCTTTTTTATAGCAATCCCGTGGATGCCATACAAGGTTCCCTACTTGGCGGATTGGTCCTAGAAGCTGGCAGCTCGCTCGACCTACAATGGGCATAAGTGGTGAGACCTGTCGAAAGGTAGAGGGAGGCAAAACACCACGGCACGTGATGTGTGATTTATTCCTTTTGAAAGGTATTTTATTTTATGCGTGTTGACTTTGTCAACACAAGCATCAGAGAATTTCCTGAGATGGGACCATGCCCCCTTGGATAGGAGGAAGGGTCGTTGACTTCGAGGCCGAGGAACAATAACAAGCGGAAGGAATCCTCAAAGGGCGAAGGTTCTCATAGCGAGGCAAGCCCTGCCCGAAGGTTCAAAGGAGATGTACCAGCTGAGGTTGCAACACCCGGTGCTTCTATCCATGGCTCCTCCTTTGTCGTCGTCTTCATCTCCTATCGAAGGTACTTCGAGGGATACAGGTGTTATGCTATCATTCTCACCTCCTGTCGAAGGTACTTCGAGGGGTGTTCGAGACAAGGGGATGCCTAAATCAAGCGACGTCTCGAGCGACTATGTCCCCACCGAGATCGTTCCAACTGGGACTGGAAGACCAGGCCTGTAGATGCACGCTCAACCTTTGAGGAGGCTCAGCGGCTTTATTTTGTGGTGAGCTTTGGTTGACTTTGTTGGTTTTTTTTATCTTACATTTTCATTTTCTCATTGAGCTTCTTTTCCATAGGCCTTTGACAAGCTCAAGTCTGAGCTACACCGCTGTGAAGCCAGGTTGCAGAATTCCTTGAATGGGGAGAAATCCCTTAGGTTTCTTTGTAATGAAAGGGCAAAAAGTTTGATACACCTTTGGTACGAGATGAGTCAAAGCCTGAACTACGAAGACCGCCTCGAGAAATAGTTAACCTTTGTTTAAAGGGAATATGTGCTTCCTCTCCTATTTTTGGAGGCTAGCATTTTGGTATTTTAGTTGTAGAGAAAGACGGAGGACTTGGTATGCCTTTGGGGCAAAGTTGGCCAGGCCAAGTATGAGTGTGATGAGATAAAGGCTCAGATAGACACCCAAGTTGCGGCCAAGAAGAATGTTTTGGACAAGGCTTCTGCCCTCGAGGTGCATCTCCGGAATGCTCGTGAAAATAGCTTGGTCCAGACGAGCAGGATTGCAAGTCTCGATCTAACATTTTGAAGATGAAGGTTGAGGTCATGGACGGCTGGGCTGGAGCTGAAGAGATTCGAGCTAAGGCTGATAAGAAGGTGGCTGTCTATTTAAAGGACGCTGCCGAAACTCGAGCTGAGTTGAGAGGGGCTTTCGATCGGGAGAGCCGATGTAATGAATATGCCAGGTGCAGATCCCGAAGGGAAACCCTCGAGGAGATCTACGCTAGGGGAGTTGGTCTCTCGGAAGAGATAGAGCCAAGGCAGATAAATACGACGCCAAGTTCCTTGTATATGACGCCGAAGATAATGAGGAAAGGGCCGATGGCGCCACAGTCCCCGAGGAGAAAGTAGACCAGGCCTTTCCTTTCTGATTCTGCTATTAATGCTTTTAGAGAACATTGTAAATGGAACTTAGTATTTTTTTCACATATTCATATAAAAGAGAAGTCTTCTGGTTTTCTTCTTTCATGTTTTTCTCTATGCTTGAGTACTTTCTTTGTCCCGAATTTCGATGTTTGTCAATGATTTTAGCTAGATGAATTGGCCTTGGAGGTAAAACCCTTAGGTTTATAAATTGGCCTTGAGGCTTGTTAGGCTGGCCCGTAGGCTCTTACGCATTTATCCTTAGGCTCTTTTTAGTTAATCGCTTTCGGGCTCAATTTTCGAGTCGGGTTTCGACTCGAGCTCATCGGCCCTTGGGTTTTGAATTTTAGGATGGCTCTTAGGCTCTTACATGTTGGGTCGGCATGACCTTTTAATTTAAGATGGCGATAGTGGCTCTTATGCACAGGGTCGGCATGACCTTTTAATTTAGGCTAGCGATAGTGGATCTTACGTACAGGATCGGTAAGACCTTTTAATTTAGGCTTTATTTTCCCTTTTTCAAGTTTTTATGTTCGTCCGACTCATCGATGGTTCGATAAGAACCTCGATTGTGAGTTGTTATGTGACGATAGATAAGCACCTTGGGAGGTTTTGCTCGATGGCTAAATTGTTTTGAAGCCTTTTTGTTGTTTGGAGCTGATATGATCGAAGCTTTTCTATTCATGCCGAGTGTAGACTGGTTAACCAGTTCTTTTCGAAGTTTTTTGAAGTAATTGAAGGCCTGTGTTTTTATGGCGACGGTCGGGCGTCCCTGAGTTGCATTAGTTTAGCTGGTACAGCCTTGTGATCGTAGTCATTGTATTTGGCCGTAGCCTTTTAGTCCCCGAGTGAGGTATCCTAGATGTCTATATCGAGGGTATGCCTTTTTAGGGGTCTTACAAGTTCGAATATATAGCCTTGACTTTAAGATTGGAATTATGCCTTTTGTAAGGTCATATAAATTTGAGCATGCCTTGCTTGAGTTCTTACAGATAAGTTACTTGGTACAAGTATAATTCATGTCTGGCTTGAGGTCTTACATATTTGGGCATGCCCGGAGGTCTTATAGCATCGATGATGGCTCATGGAGGGCTTATATTGTTGATAATGACTCATGGAGGTCTTACATTATTGATTACGCCTCATGGAGTGTTTTTGGGATCAAGGTTGCCCGTTCGGGGTCTTATGGCCTCGAGTTTTTAACAACTGGGGTGACAGTCCCCAAGATATCGAAAGTTTTTGGCTCTAGGGTCGTTCTTCATAAGCTTGAATTTGCCTCATTTGAGGACTTACGAGTTCGAAGTTTCCGAACCGGGGGTCTTGTTGCTTTGAGTCTTGACGCCAATCCCCAAGTGTTTAGGGAATTTCTAGCCCTGGTGCCATTTTTGTAAAAATAGCAGATTTATTTGAAGCATTTTTGGTGTTGAAAGATGCTCCTTTGATTACTTGGTACAGATATACATAGTCTTTGCCGCTGAGGGTTCAATTGTTCTTATGCGGACATGGTTCTTTCGACTGTTTGGCCCAATACATCATTCTTCTATTGAGACCCTCTTTGGCTCGTCTTGATTTCTCCGGGGAGATGACCTCCCGGGGGGATGCCCCCTAGTATTCGAGGTTGATTGAAGAGGCGCCTTGAATGCTTGTTGAGTTCTCCTTAGGTAGCATATAGATGTTGCCTCATTAAAAACCTTTCCGGTAAAACCCTTCTTGGGATAAAACCCGATCAAAGGAAAAGAGTGCAACACATGCTTTAAAACCTAAGGTCTTCAAGATGGAAGGTACTTCAATTCTTCTAATTGGACGCCTGCACACATGTTAGCGTAATACGTAAATAAAAAGGGAAGTGGTTATACCTTAATTGTGATGGCATTTCGAGCCTCGATATGCTTCTAATGCTTGCTCCGGGGATGCGGTACGGTCCCTTGTTCGTTCAATCAGGTGTAGCCGAGGTTGTAGCTTGTGATTGCTACTTCGTTGTTTGCTTATCCTTTGGCTCCTTCAATATTGAAGGTGTCGATGTTGGTGCCACATCGTGCACTGCGAACATCTCCCTTGCAGCATGTTGCTCCCCGTATACCGTTTTTATTCCGTCCTTTGATGGAAACTTCATCATTCGATGAAGGGTTGATAGTATTGCTCTCATGCAGTGTATCCATGGCCTTCCAAGCAAGGCATTGTATCTCATATCTCCTTCGATAACATGAAACTTGGCATTTTTGGGCTGTTTTGGCCATGTTGACTTGGAGGGTGATTTCCCCTTTAATTGTCTCGCTCACCATGTTGAATCTATTGAGGACTCGAGAGGCAGTCATGATTTAGTCGAGTAGTCCGACCTGCTCCAGCACCCTTGACCTGATAATGTTGGCCGAGCTACCTTGGTCCACAAGTACACGTTTAATTTGAAATGTATTTACAAGAAAAAAGATCACCAATGCATCGTTATGAGGCTGATATAGGGTCTTGATGTCCTTGTCGCTGAATGTGAGAGCGTCCTCGGATATGTAACCTCGAGTTCGTTTTTCCCTAGTGATGGATATTTTTTTTCTTTTGATAATGGGTTCCTGCGGGATGCCGATTCCCCCAACGATCATGTGGATGACATGTTGTGGTTCTTCTGTTTCATTTTTCCTGTTCGCCTCTCTTTCCCGAAATTGATTTTGGCTCAGTCGCTGAGGAACTGTTGGAGGTGCCCTTTGCTGAGTAGTTGGGCTACTTCTTCTCGGAGTTGTCTGCAATCTTTGGTCCTATGACCGTATGTGCCGTGGAATTCACACACCAGGTTAGGATTCCTCTGCGACGGATCTGATTATACGGGCCTTGGACACCTGGTGTCTTTGATTTACCTATGGCTGATACGAAGACCGAAACATCAACATTGAAGTTGTACTCAGATAACTAGGGTGCCTCAGTCGGCCCTATGTATCTGTCGAATCGGGCTCTATTTACGAGTCCCCAAGGATTCTGACCTCGGTTTGCCCTTCGGTTATTTAAGGGTATGTTATGCCTTGGGGCGTTTCTTCGTTCTTTGGTGTATGGTTGGTACCTTTCCTTGTATGGTTTTGGCTCCTTTGCTAGGAGCCTGCAAGGATATACTGAGCCAGAGGGGGCTCCTAGTTGGTCGTCCTCGACCCTAATTTTTTATTGATATCGATTGTAGACATCCGACCAAGTCACAGCGGGATATTCAACCAAGTTCTGCTTCAGCTGCTTTGAGGACACCGAGATTTGATCGTTTAAACCTTGGGTGAAGGCCTGCACTCCCAGTCATCGGATACTGGAGGCAATTCCATTCACTCCATTTGAAAGCGAGATACAAACTCCCGCAACATCTCATTTTCCCTTTGTTTGATTTTGAAGACGTCGTACTTCCTTGTAGCAACCTTGATGGCTCCGGCATGTGCCTTTATAAAAGAATCTGCCATCATGGCAAATAAGTCTATCGAGTTTGGGAATAGGTTGTGATACCATATCATTGCCCCTTTCGAAAGTGTTTCTCCGAACTTCTTTAACAGGACGTATTCGATCTTCTCGTCCTTCTAGTCATTTCCCTTTATGGCATAAGTGTAAGCAATGACGTGCTCGTTGGGATACGAGGTTCCGTTGTAGTTTGGGAGATCAGGCATTCTGAATTTCTTCGGGATGGGCTTCGGAGCCGCACTCGACAGGAATGACTTTTGTATGAATTTCTTTAAATCAACACTCGTTGGGATCGGAGGTGCGCCCGGGATTTGATCGACCCTTGAATTGTATATCTCCACGTTTTTATCATTAGCTTCTATCTTTTTTTCACCCAATTCAATCCTCTTTGTGAGGTCATCGAGCATCTTCATAATAGTAGGGTCGATTGTTGACTCGTTGTTGCTCGATCTTTCCGGCACCTATTCGGCTTGAGGGGCCGTTTTCGGTGTTGCTGTGCTTGGAGTTTTTTGGTGGCTTTGCAGTTGAGAAATCGCCAGCTGTTGTGCCTGTAACATCTCAAAATTGACGTAAAGGCTAACCTCTTGTTTCCCCCGAGCTGGTGTTTTCTAAGCTTCTTGTTGGTTCTCTTGGCGTATACTCCTGTTAGTGTGGGAGCTTATATCGACATGTTGGGTGTTATGAGAGACCACATCTTTGGGGATTGGCTATGGTGCATCCTCAGGGTTTTGCGGTGGTACACCGACACCTGAAACAGCTGCAGCATTCTCTCTATGGTCTTCAAGACCGTTGTTTTCGTGTACATTCACTGAGTTAGACATTTTGACCTGAAATCAAAGATTCTTGGGAAAGAAAAAGTATGAAGAATAACTTGCGTTATTTAGTAAACCAGCACAAAAACAATCACTATTATTTTTAGCCCCACGGTGGGCGCCAAACTATTTACCTTGAAAACGATAATAACAATTTAATTTGATTATTGTGGTTCTAAAAATATGTGATTTATTTTTATGCTAGTTTTTAGGCAGTAGATGCTAAGTGTGAGCTAGGAGAATGAGATGAGAGCTTAAAAATAGTTTGCTCTGCAAAACCAAGTGATCAAGAATCGGGGCCTCGAGCTAGGCTATACGGGACCTTGGGGTCGAGCTAAGCGTTAGACTGTGGGCAGCCGATGAAGGACTAACAGCTCTAAGGGCCTTGATAATGGCTCTTTATGATCAATGATAAATAATAAATGAAGAACAATCAATGATATACAATAAATGTAAGCAATAAATCAAAGGAAAGACAATAGAGAGTGTTTAAGTTAGAGAGCAGAGAATGTTCTTGTATTGTATTGAATATCATGTGTGCAAAAAATAACAAGGGTCCCCTTTATATAGGAGGGGGTAATCCCAACATAGTACATATGTATTTATTATAGCCATTTAATGCCACGGTACGGGCTTGTACTATTCTTATGGACTTGGTATCTAACCACTCGCCTTGGGAATCTCCCACTCATTCATCATAGCCACCAATTTGTACTGCCCCGAGGTCGAGCTATGCCTCGAGCATTCGGGTTCATCAAAACCTTGGGTTGTGCCTCGAGCCTTCTAGCAACGTGGTATAGAATACAATGATGATCCCAAAATCGAATTCTCCGACTTTAGCCGTATAAAAAGGTCATAAATTCTTAGGCAGCATGGACGGTTTCAGATGACTAGATAAATGACATTACTATTTGGTATGGCTTGAGAGTATACATTTCAGAAGGGGCAATGTGTTTTGATCTGTGGATACTTCATTGGCATTTCGGCACTCTCCTAGTTGATTGACTGCTGATGTTCAAATTTTCCTTTGTGGAATAGATGAATTATAGAAATATTCCCATGGGATGATCGTGTATTGGAGAAGTGTTAGACATTCAGGCAATGGAGTTGAGATCGGATATGGTGATTCGTGTGTTCTATGGATTTGGAGACTGGGAGTTCTCATGAGTAGATTGTTTCGTGGTTGTGGACTGTGAAAATGTAGCCAAGGTTAGTCAGAGGATAGTATGTATTGTTATTCAGTCATTGTAGACTTTCAGAGGGTTATTTATCTATTGTGGGTGACCTGAGGTTATTTGGGGTTTATGGGTAGGCCCAATATGGATGTGTGTTTTACACCGGGTCGGATTTGTTGACTCCAAACTACTATAATTGAGGGATGTGCCATTCAGTTGTTGTTGAGCTTATTCGTGTTCTAAAATGATCTGTGAGTTGCCCTTCTATGTTACGAGGAGTTGTGATTCGTTGGTTATATGCACACATGGTGCGGTTCTATTTGGGCTTTATATCGGAAATTTGAGCAAGATGAGTATTTAGGTATTACGTGATTGATTACGCGTTGCCTTATTCTTTTTGGATGGTGGCATTGTGTTATTTCCTCTCCGTGGTTATGGTAATGCACTTTAGGTACTTGATATCGAATTTCGAGTGGTTATGGATTTTGATCAGGGTGGCTCGAGGTATATAATATGGACCATCATTTGGGTGGGGTCACGCATTGTAGCAGAGTTATATAGAGGTATGATCCTTTGTGTTAGATTCGTGTGTTTTGGTTCTCCGGTGAGTGATGGGTTCTTAGCATTGTGTTATGGTGATACCCGTTGAACTTATGGGACGGTTCTCTTGTTTGATGTCATTTTCCATATTTGCGTACATTTGGAATTTAGCTTATTGGTGCACGGATTGCATATGTTGTGGCTTTAGATTGTATTGAAGTGTCATGTCACTAGAGCGGTCGTTTTGGATGAGATGAGGTCATTGGGCCTAAAATGGATACTATCGGAATTGATTACAGCATGTTTGGAAGGATATTGATGCTTATCGGCTTAGAAATTTACTATAGTTCCTATCAAAGGAAAGAAGTTCCACAACTTGTTGATCTGACGAATGGTTATGAGTTTATGCGTGTTTCTTTCATCATTGGCAATATATGAAGGTGTTAGAATGAGGCTCTGTTTGATAAGAGGTTTATTAATGGTATTGAGTTGTTTTGAGCAGCTACTGTGATTAGAAGTTATCGCTATGAGTGTTTGAGTTATGTGGTATATTATGTGATTACATCTTGGGTTACGAATATGGCTTGATACAGCTTGTTCAGACTTATAAAGTGTGTAGATGCGAGATTCTGATCTCATAGAAAATTTTGGATATGGAAATTGGACTCTAAAGCTTATGGGCTAGGTTAGATTTAAAAATTTCAGTCATGGTGTGTTATCAGATCTATATGGGATAGGGTAATATGGGATCACATCCCCCCCCCCCGGGTATGTGCATAGTGAGGTTACACGGCGATTTGATGGATTTTGGAACAACTCTTGGTACGTTCGAGGACGAACATATGTTTAAGTGGGGAGGATGTAACGACCCGACCGGTCGTTTTGAGCATTTGCACTTCGCTCAGTTGCTTGAGGGCATGATTAGCTCCGTATGATGTACTATGACTTATGTGAATGGTCGGTTTATTTTTCAAGTTATTCGAAATTGATTTGGAAGAATGATCCTCCGCTTGAAGCTTTAAATTTGAAAAATGTGACCAAGTTTGACTTCTTAGTGTCACACCTCCTTTTTACTTACACTCCGCAAAGAGTGTATAAGGGAGTTTTTTCCAACTTAAAGCGATAATCGAAACGGGATTATTTTTATTAAAAATTCAGAGTCGCCACTTGGGATAGTCTAAGGTGTCCCAAGTCACCGGTTTAAAATCCCGAGTTGAGGAAAGGTTGACTCTGTAATACAGTCCGCGAATACAGAAATCCTGGTAAGGAATTCAGTTAACCCGGGAGAAAGTGTTAGACATTACCGATTTCCGTGGTTTTAGCACGGTCGCTCAACTGTTGTATTTGGATTAATTATCTGATTTTAAACAATTATGAACCTACGTAAATTTAACTTTTTATCCGCTTTTATTTAATATTAGGAAGATTTCAACGTTATTCAAAACATGTCTTGAACCACGTCACATAAATGCACCCGCGGTTACCGACATATTTTATCTAACATTGTTGGGATTTGGATTTGGGTCACATAAATGCGCACCCGAGTTTAGGAAGGTAAATTATTAAAATAGCATGCCTAAAGCAACTACGCACTTTCAAGTTTGCGAGGGCCATGGAAGTTCAACTAAATGGCACGCCTCGATTTCTAAAGATTTAAGATATTAATTAAGCTAGGGCCATGCATTTTAGGATTTATTTGGCACGGCGCACCTCAAATCCAATTTTAAAGAGAGTTCAAGCTAAACTCTCGAAAGCCGGAACTGCTTCCGTTATTTAACAAAGCTCACCTCAACTACCGAAGGGGTCTAATTGATTAATTAAAGGCTTAACGTGATTTGAATTTAATCTAGGCCAACACATAATTTAACCCTTAATAATCAGTAGAATAAAATGACCCAATGTTTGGTTATGTGCGAAGCTCAGTTAACAACAGGCCCAAATCAGCATTTTTGAAGCTTGCACATCGAAACCAAAAGGGCTAGGCTTAAATGAAGCCTGTATCACATCTGGGACGTCAAGGGGACACTGGGCCACCGCTAAAAGGCCCAATTGCAAAATCCAGCACTAAGTATTGATTTTGCACAAGATTTTTAGAATTAAAAGCCATTAATGCCCTGGAGACAAATACCAAGCCTGTTCCTAATGTTCAACCCTTTTCAAATTAAAAGAAATCTTTTACTGTCATGAGAACCCATACACAGTCACTTAAACTCTAATAGAACAGATACTTCAATTTGATTCCATTTACTAAATCCCACCTCGAATAGCCTTAAACAGAAAATTGATTTATATTCTACACATATCCATACTCACTTTTGAGGAATCACTTAAATTGGACAATGTTTATATAATAAATTTGAACCCTTCACGCCATGCCTCTGAATTCCTTTTTCGAAACAGACTTTGAAACTGTGAAGTAAAAAACTCATTCCACAGATATTAAACACATGACTGATTTATGCCAAATCTTAGACAATACTCATAGGTAAATTAAGCTATTTTCAACATGAACTCATAATCATACACCACAAGTCATTCATAGCAACAAGAACATTTTCAGTATCTTTCAAATAGCACACTATGCATCACCATTTTTGCCCTTAGCCTCTTTACGGCCAGTTCAAACATGAGGTTATCACCCAGCATGAACACTTATTTCATCTAAAACTAAAACAAATTTAAGACAGATTTGATTTGACTGAGTCTTCTAATACAATCGTTCTATCAGTCCCCAAATCAAATACAATTATAAGAGTTTGACTATTCAAAATAGAAACCAACTAGAATACACAATGGATCAGGTATCTAAAGACATAAACATCATGGAAAAGGTAACTGAAACACAAGTAAAGCTAATGTCGTGCTTTCAACTCTGTTTTTCATTTCCACCTTCAAGGTGAACCTCACATTATGTAGAATTCAGAAAATGTACCTGAGAATAAGGGAAAGCAAATGAAGTAAGGAATCGGTAGAACAAGCAGTAGCAGAATAGAACCCAGCAACAGCAATGGAATAGTAACCCCACCGCATCTCAAACTAAACTTTTAAAATCCCAAAGTCAAACCATCTTCAACCCAGGTACAGAATTGGAGCTTTTAGAAAGATTCTCACTAATGTCAGAAATTTCAAACTAATCAGAATTTTGAACAATTTTTCACAAAGAAATGCAGAGAAATCAGTGTGTTTCCAAAGTTTTCAGCCTTTTCAGTTTTTTGCAGAATTTCGTTTCCCTCAGAACTTTAACTCTTGAAGTCTATGAAATAGTAAAATTATGCAGCTTCTATATTTTTGGATTTCCAGCTCTCAAACTCTGCCTTGAAAGCCAAGAAAAGCTGCCTTTATAGGCAAGGCACTAGGGCAACCTAAAGAAATCAGATTTTTCATTTTGACCCTTTTCATATTTTCGTTTTTGCTCCAAATCCCTTAGTTTAAAACATCATAATTCATATAAGTCCCCACCCCACTTCCTAGAAGTTTCTGAATTCTGTTACTCAAGATTCCCTTCCCCAATTGCCAAAATTACCCTTTTAAAACCCCTATTTATTACCATTCTAGCCAAACAGAACTTCGGTCCAATTGACCCAAGTTAATGGGTCCAACTAAACCCAATTCAGTTCATTCCCGGGCTAGTCAATCTTTGTGAGCCCAAACATGGTTCACCAATTTAGAAATTAGCCTAGAATCGCCCAAAAGAGGAAACATGGCAGACTTAATTCAAAATCAAAAAAGGAAAAGAAATGGAACTATACTAATTAACAGCAACTAACAATACTGATAAACAATGTCATGCAAGGACAATTGACCATTGGACGAACCCAAAGGAATCAAACGAAAAAAAATATAAGAAGAAATAGAGGAGTAGAACAGAAAGAATACTGAAAAGGAGATAAAGAGGAAAAATAATACCTAAAAAGATTTGGACAATGGAGATGGGAGTCAGCCTTCAAATCTTTGATTTTCGGCCCAATCCAAAATTAATCATGTGTTTTTATATCAAAGACACACGAATAATATCGGTTTAGGCCTAAAATCTTCGTCGATTCTGACCTTCAGACTTTTGGGTTGCCCCTTCAAATCCAGATTCGAGGAGCTTCACTAATATTCGAGGGAAACGGAGTGGATTTCTGGAATGAGGGTGAGACGGGGGTTCAGGGGTGTTATTTTGGTGAGGATTGGAGGCGTTAGGGTTTTGGTTGTTTTCTTCGATTCAAGATTCCAAGAGTTCTGGTAAGATTCGAGGGAGGGGGTTTGGAGATTTGGAATGGGGAGGTGGAGAATAATTAGGGTATAAATTTGGTAGTGGTTGGATGTCGGCCGCCGCCGTGGGCGATTTTCGGCGGGCGGTTCATGGCGGAGGCAGAAGGTTCAGCGAAGGAGATGAAGTGGGGTAGGGTCTGAGGGGGGTGACTAATTCAGACATATATATATACCAACAAGAAACCAGTTCTTTTCCGTTGGATTGGAAACTATCAACGGCTCAGATCAAGCCTGACGAAACGACGTCGTTTTGGCCTTAGGGTGGGGCAGACCGAGTTAGGGGACGGGTCTGGTCTGGGATTCGGGCAGGTTTGGATGGGTTTCACATTGGGCCTAGAAAGAATTAACATAAGTGGACCAAAATCAGCTCCTCTCAATTCTTTCCTTTTCTTATTAATTCATTTTTCTTCAAAATTCTTTTCTTTTCCTTTTATTTCATAATTAAAATTAAAACCTAAATTAAATCCTAAAACTAAATTAACCTGAAAAATACTAATTAAAAAAATAAAAATTATCACATTTAATTAAAAACAAACTAAAAGGAAAACTACTCAAAATCAAAGTAAAAATCAAAAGGTGCCAATTAAACTATTTTTGTGATTTTTCCTTTTTATAAAATAATTTAATTACTAAATAATTCTTAAAATGAAAAATTAATTCATAAATGCACATGCAACGCATTTTTTTTTGTATTTTTCACTAATTAAAATGCACAAACAAAAATGCAAACAATTAACAGAAAATGCCACAAAATCCACAAAATTGCAAACACTAAAAGAAATTATTTTGTTTTGAAGTTATGGGAGTAATTGATATAGGGCAAAAATCACGTTCTCACACTTAGTATTTGACCTCAGTTAGATTTCAGATGGTTCTCTTAGCTCTGTTGGGTAATTTTGGACTTAGGAGCATGTTCGGATCGTGATTTAGAGGTCCGTAGTGGAATTTGTCTTGAAATGGCAAAAGTTGGAATTTTGAAAAGTTTGATCGGGAGTGGACTTTTTGATATCAGGGTCTAATTCTGATTCCAGAAGTTGCAGCGGATACATAATGTCAAATTTGACTTGTGTGCAAAATTTGAGGTCAATCGAACGTGATTTGATAGGTTTCGGCATCGGCTGTGGAAGTTGAAGTTTCAAAGTTCAATAATTTCAAATTGAGGTATGATTCATTGTTTTGATGTTGTTATGTGTGTTTTGAGGCCTCGAGTAGGTCAGTGTGATGATTTGTGACTTGTTGGTATGATTGGACGGGGTCCCGAGGGGCTCGGGCGTGTTTCAGATTGATTTCGGATCATTTTCTTTAATATTGCTATTGATGGTTCTGGTGTGACCGCACCAGCGGATGGTATGCACAGGTGCGGTGGTCACAGAAGCGATGAAGTGCTCGCATGAGCGAAATTAGTGCTGGGTGCGGAAGACCGCAGAAGCGAAGATTTGGGCGCATATGCAGATATGTAGGTGCGAAGTGATTGAGTGCAGGACCGAGGTTTTTCACATTTGTGGATGGTGGCTCGCACCTGCGATGTCGCAGAAGCGAATATGTTGTCCGTAGGTTCAAGGGTCGAATCTTCAGTTGATTCTACAGAAGCAGGGGTTATGTCGCGGAAGCGACGCCGCAAAAGCAGCTAATGTGTTCGCAGATGCTGAAGTGCTGGTCAGAATGTTAAATACAAGGGTTCGTGATTTTGGCTTCATTTTTACATTTCCAAGCATGGATTGGGGAGATTTTGGAGCAATTTTCATCACAAGGATTGGGGTAAGTATTCTACACTTAGTCTTGGTTATATTTCATGAATCTATCTTCGTTTTTAGCTTTTGGTTGATGAATTGAAAGAGGAAAATTAGGGGTTTTGGCCTAATGTTTCATAATATGAACTTTTGAGTTTTGAAAACCGATTTGGAGTCGGATTTGAGTGAAACTAGTATGGTTGGACTTGTACTTGAATGGGTTGTTGGATTTTGTGAGTTTTGCCGAGTTTTGAGGCATGGGCCCCGGTGTATTTTTGGACGGATTTGGGATTTGACTTAGAATTTGATCTGTATCATTTGTAATTGTTTCCTTGGGATTTATCTAATGTATTTGAGTTGCTTTTGGCTAGTGTTGAGCCGTTCGGAGGTCGCTACGTGTATGATGGCATTCTTGAAGCATCACTTGGCTTGCTCGGTGTCAGAATTGGCTTGTTTGACATAAGTAACTCTTCTAAACTTAGTGCTAAGGGTATGAAACCCCGAACTATGTGCTATGTGGTTGGTGTTGAGGTGACGCACATACTAGGTAACAGGCGTGTGGGCATGCACTCTGTGAGTTGTGACTTTGTTGTTTCCAGGGCACTGTTTAGTGGCCCACTTTGTTGATATTTGTGTTTTTTCACCATGTGATAAAGTAATTGAGCAGTACATCATGCTACATATTATGTTTAGGCTTTATGCTGATATTATTGCGACCCCTAGCGGTCGTTTCTTGCTGTTATCTCGTTGATTTTATTGATATTTCATACTCAGTCACATTCACGCATTTATATCATATCTCAGTCTTAGTTGTTACTTATTGATACATCATATCATTATTCCAGGTCAGTTTTCATGACATTTGAGCCCGTGGGTGAGACTGGAGAGATTGATGATTGAGTGAGGCCGGGAGCCTGATTATGAGTGACAGTTATGGGATCGGGTTGTACGCCGCAGCATGTTATATTGATTTATTCCATGATTGGCTTGTTATAGCGCTTGGGCTGAAGGAGTCCCTTCGCAGTCTATACACCCCCAGTGAGCGCGGAGGATATTATTGAGGACTGGATTTAATGGATTTTTCCTAAGTATTTGATATCTGGAGATGGATTTCTCCACTGGGTTGGATTTCCCTTTTTCCTTGGTACTGGGTGACTTATAGTCAGTGTTGTATATGTTCCGAGATGGATTTTCCTCAGCCGTATGGTCCATATACAGTATCGAGTGGTTGAGTATGATGAGTGGAAAGTGTGATACAATGAGGTTGAGTAATCTGAGAATATGAGTACATGATTCATCTCTGAGATACATGGCATTGGCATGCATATATGGCATACATGCACAGAGGCGCATTTCGTAATGTTGTACGGTATCACATCATTCATGACTTTTTCTCACACATGATATGTGGCATAGAGCGGTATTTCACACTTGTTATTTGGAAAGGAAATGAAACATTTTTATTTATTATGGAAAGAATTTTCCGGAAAAATTACAGTTTTCAAACTATCTCAAAAACTTTTTGATGATTTCGATAAAAGATTTGGATTTTCATTGATATCCTTGAAAAGCGGAACTATTTTTCGAAAACTGTGTAAAAGTTGAACATTTTTATCTTTGAGATTATTTACGTGTTTATATGCTCTACGTTGTATGAACTGTTGTTGGTCATTGGTGTGGGACCCAACCTATGTTCCAGCTCGTCACTACTTTCAATCTGAGGTTAGGTTTGTTACTTTTTGAGTACCTGGGGTCAATTGTACTCATACTGCACATCGCGTGCAAATCTCGGATGTCGATGTTTGCTGGATTTGAAGGCGTACTTGTGTTTCTGTTGTAGCTTCCTCTTCTTCATGGTAGCCTTATGTGAGCACGTGATTTTTGATTCACGGAAACTACTCCAAAAGAAATCGAAAATAAAGCAAGTTACCTTCGGGTACAATTTTGAGAATATGCGTGGCATTTTGATAATTGTTATGTCAGTAAACACTCACCTTGCAATAGTTGAAAATACAAAAATACATGTTGCATGCATTTAGGAATTAATGGTACATTTAGAAATTAATTAACCATAATTTGGTTAAAAGAAAATCAAAAATATATGCATGTGTGTTTCTTATCATTGAGTGATTTTATTTAAATTTGTCTGTTAATTATTATAGGTGTTAAATAATATGTATGTAATTTTATTTTTGATTTTACAATTTATTTAGGATTTTTGTTTAATTTTGGTAATCCTAAGTGGGTAAAATATCAAGGAAACCTGGTTTGGGCCAGGTGGAACCAAACTTTCAGGCCCAAACCAACCACATGGATCCAGTCCAAACCCAAGCTGCCCAGGCTCGGCCCCAAACAACGTTGTATCAGCGTCCCCGTCTTGAGCCATTGATTTGATTCAAATGAACGGTCCCGATCAGGCCACTCATTAAACCTCAATGACGTCGTTGCAGGCACGTTAATCTGAGCCGTCCAACCCCATTGATCCAACGGATCCAGGCCCTCCCCTAGACCCGTTAACCTGACCCGATCCATTCTCATACCCAGTCTCACCCACCACTACGCCCAAACGACGTCGTCCCCCTCCTGTGAATAGATCCTGGCCATCAATCTCACCCGATCCAACGGCCAGGATCTAAACCCCTAAGTCGTATATAAGCCTAACCCTTTTACCCCGCCCCCTATCCAAGCACCCCACCCTGCTCATTCGTCTCTCTCAGAAAGATCCCAAACACCCCCGAAACCCTAGCAGCCACCCTGGTTCCCTTTCAACCAAAACCCGGCGGCAAGGACGCCGGTGACTACTATAGCTACACCACTGGACCTACAAGCCACCCTGAACATAAATCCCTGGTCACTTAACTTCGAATCACCTCCAGGGTGCTCGAATCTTCGATCAAAGATTCGAGCCAAAACCCTAAGTCACCTGATGAGTCCCAAATTCACCCCAGTCACTCCCCTGACATCCCTCATACCCTAATCAACTTTGGTTTCGTTCGAATCTAGGTAGAACTCTTCGAACCACAGATCTAAGCTCAAGAACCCTAAAATTCGAACCCATGGGGGTCCGTCCAAATCAATAGCAGGTTGGGGTCTAATAGACCTTAATCGAGGTGTTCTCAGTCGAAAACACTTCGATTAAAGTCCGTTCGACCTCAAAAAGGGTCGAGTCCAGTTCGAGCATGGGTCATTTTGTTTTTAAGTTTCAGAGGTAAATTTCCCTTTCTTTCCTTCTGTTTGTGTGCTATTTGTGTTTGTTTACATTCTAGTTTAATTTGTTTGATTTTTCTGTCATTTTTCCTTTAATTCTGTTCCGTCCTCATAAGACCTTTCATTTGGTCGATTGTTATTTTGTTTGTGTTTGAATACGTTTTGTGATATACATGCTCGAGTTAATTAATGTCGTCAGTCATATAGATTCACTATGTTGTGCAAAATGGTTGAAGGCAGTTAATGCCCCATTCATTTGTTTGATCGACTAATTATTCTACGTCATGATTAGTATAGTCGATTAGATAAACGTCGTCGATTAGCTTTATAGGATTGAATGTTCAAATATTCTGAGTCGTATAGCTTCATAGGATGGATCGATTCATTGTCGTTCATTGGACATTTGACATTGTTTGCAAATGGTTTGTAACTGCAATACAAATAATTAGAACTCAGTCTAGGGAAGCTTTGAATTTTAACTTTCAGAAGTTCAAAATGTCCTACTGTTGCAGTAGGATAATACAGTAATAAACAGGGTTTAACAGGGGCAATTTGGGGGTCTGAAAAGAGCAAAAATTACTAGTTTAAGTGAGCTGACGATAGGGTACTGAAAGAGGATTTAAACTAATGTAATAGTGGGGAATCAAACTTGGTAGCATGGGGGTTGCTTAAATATTAAAGGTTGCCCATACCTTTGGGCAGAAAACACATGCTAGGGGGTTGTCAAGAGGATGGGCATTGGGGAGTTTTGATTAGTTTAAAGGAGTCATGGGCAGAGTGGAAGGCAAAAGGAATCAAGGCAGCCTGGGGGCCTGCCATTTTCTGCCTATAAATAGGTTTATTTAGAACAAAAAAGGGGGTCTTCCAACTTTGAGAGGTGAGTTTAGTATTGAGAGCATAGGTTGGAAGATTATTAAGTGTTCAGAGAGAAATAAAGCTGTTAGTTTTAAAAGGCAAAAGGTTGGGGCTGGTCAGGTTTTGGTTTGGATATGGTTGGTTTGTTCAAGCTGTTTTGCTAAGTCTGATTGTTTGATTGTCAAGCTACTTCCTGTCAAGTCTTTTATCTAGTTGGGTTGTTACTATTTCAGTAGGGTACTCTGGGTTTCTGTATGCTGCTGGATTACTTTTGGTTTCATTGCTATTGAAGTTGTTATTGGCTGTTCGTTGAGCTATTGTGATTGTGGAACTGCTATTGCTGTTTTGTTACTGTTGTGTTACTGCTATCCGTTGCTTGTCGCTGTTGTTATTACTGTTACGGTTGCCCAGCTGTTGTTGCTGATCTTCTTCTTCTTGTTGTTCTTGTTTCCAATCTCAGGTACACAATTGATACACTATCAATGTAGACTGAAAATTGAAATCTGAGTATAGAAATGGAGAGTTGAAGTGCCTCTTTCGAATTTGCTTTAGTTGTATATTGAATGTTAAGCTGTGTATAATAGTTCATGTATTCCATTAGAATCACGTCTGGGTTTTGATTGGATTTTGTTTCAATGGGTAATTGTTTGGCCCTAGCTTTCAATATAATTAGAGTTCGTTTGACTCAGCATTTAGTCTAAAAGGCAAAAATCTGAAATAATGAAGATCTCATGTTGATTTCAGTTTTAAGTTGAAAGCATGTCCCCATAGCTTTATTGGTGCAATAGTTAGTTGACAAAGTCATTAACAGTTGGTTTCGAGTGTCATATAATCAGATAGGAACCTAGTATGAATTCACGCCCTTAAATTTGTAGAATTCGTAGGCTTGACATACTTGTGGCGCAATTCAAGAAATGTAGAAAGGCTAAGAACCTTAACCCAATAGTTTATTCAGGTTAACAAGCAAGTTAAGTAACTTTCGTAACCATCAGTAATTAAAGTTGGCTTAGCTTCAAGTAATTGAAAATAATTAGTCCCAACGGTTCATTTCGTCTAACAATGTGGGTTCAAAAATTAGTTAGAAGATACTTTATCCCTTTTGAATACGTATTGCCTGTCAATTCCGTATTTGGTTATAATTTCAGCTTCAGTAGTATCGGCTTATAGATTGAGGCATGAGACAACTTCCTTTCGCGCAAAGTTTGATTGTAATTTGCTAGCTGCGTTTGCTTGAATCCGTGAAATAAATGACTGATCTTGTCAAGCATGTAAATAAAGTATGACCTTTTCTTCTTCCATTTAGAGACGGACAGAAAATATATATAGTTGCTTTAGATTATCCTTAAAAATAATAATGAGACGAGCCTCGCCCAAATAAAAATACAAATTGCGGGGCCCTCAATAATGAATCATAATAAATACTTAGGATTTGGGATGGACTGTTTAGTGAATTTCATTGCCTCCCCCAAAGATAATAACGCGTTAGCCTCTTTAGACGCGATTTAATTAAATTACTTTCCTAAACTCGGGTGCACATTTATGTGACCCAAATCCAAATCTCAGCGGAGTTGAAATGTGTCTCTAATCACGGGTACATTGATTGTGACGTGGTTCGAGATGCGTGTCCATGACGTTGCAAAATTCCTTTTAAAAAATATAAGAATGAGATGAGCCTCGCCAAATAAAAATACAAAATTGTGGGGCCCTCAGTAACTGTTTGCTTTAAAATTGCTTAGATTTCGGGACGGACCATTTAGCAAAATTCCACGGTCCTACCCAAAATAAATACGCTAGTCGCTTTAGGCGCGCCTTTAATAATTTAATTTCCTTAAACTCGGGTGCACATTGATGTGACCCAAATCCAAATCTCAACGGAGTCAAAGTGTGTCGACGACCACGGGTACATTGATTGTAACGCGGTTCGAGATACATTTTCACAACGTTGCAATTCCTTGTAAAAAATAATAATAATAATTATGAAAGCGGTAAAAAGTTAAAATTTGCACATAAGTTCATATTTGTATTAAATCAGATAATCAAGCCAAATATGACAGTTGAGCGACCGTGCTAGAACCACGGAACTCGGGAATGCCTAACACCTTCTCCCGGGTTAACAGAATTCCTTATCCGGATTTCTGGTGCGCAGACTGTAATATGGAGTCATTCTTTTCCTCGATTCGGGATTAAAATTGGTGACTTGGGACACCCTAAATCTCCCAAGTGGCGACTCTGAAATAAATAAACGAATCCCGTTTCGATTGTCCTTTAATTGGAAAAAACTCCCTTGTACCCTCGCGGGTATGTAAAAAGGAGGTGTGACAGCTCTGGCGACTCCACTGGGGACAACATGAAAAAAACCAGAACCACTGGTTCAGGGTTAAGAATTCGAGCTTAGAATAATTGTTATTATTTGGCTTTACTTATTATCTGATTTTATTATATGTTTTAGCCTAAATGTGCAAAATGTTGCTCTTACCGCTTTGATATTACTTGGACTGTATATATAAACTGTGCCGAAACCCCTCTCTTCTCTCTCTTGAGGAGTGCACGCTGGTCGTGACTTCTTTCTGTTAGTGTCATATACCAAAATAGAACGAGGATTCGGAGGAGTTGCAAAACCGGATGGCCCTTTGGTTACCGGTACACAGCTCCCATCCTCGGCTCGAGTTGTCCGCTCGGGTAAGCCAGGTCTAGAACAAACACCTAGGTTTTAAAACTTAGTATAACAAAGCCTCATGCCGGATCCCTAGTAGGAACGCTTATTTGCATCATGTGCATTTGACTTAGGGGACTCAACACAGGGGTTGAGTCCGTCTAGGACTAGCAACCTAAAATGAAAAGACTATCCTGCTACATCCTGTTTGCTTTATGCATTCATTTGCTTCAGACTTGCATGCTGATCGGTTTCGAAAATCGGGAATAGTGGAAAATTGTGAAAAAAAGAGTGAAGTAACAGTGTAGAGAGTTAATTGCCTATTTTAGAAAAACCAATGCCCAAATACTGTCAAAGTTCTGCCGAAATTTTGGGAAAATGGAAAAAAAAGGGGGAAAATGTTTTTTTTATTTTTTTTGTGGTTTATTTCACTCAAAGAAGCAAAAAATATATAGAAAAGAGTCTTGTATTTTTGGTTTGGAAAATAGGTTGGTCATTGTTTGTTAAAAAAAATAAAAAAATAAGAGTCTTTGTTTTGACTTATTTTCAAAATTGAAAAGGAAAAATAGTTTGTCGTGTCATGGAAAATGAAAAAAAATATATATATTGTTTATAAAATTTGGTTTATGTTCTCTGCCCGAACTACGCCTGTTGGATTCTCGCAGGGTGTGAGATACGTAGGCAACCCCCGTCGGGTCCAATTTTCTTTTTGCAAAAAATATCCAAAAGAACAAAAGTTTTTGAAATAGTTAGGGTGACGCCGTTCTTTTCAGAAATAGCCGAATGTCGATTTTTAAGGAAAGAAAGGTGTGTCAATTTTGTATTCAAATCAAATGAGTCTAGATCCTTGCTTAATCGCCCTAATAAACATGCAGAATGAGCACAAGTCCAAGTTTGCCGGTAACAGTTAGGAGCAAAATCCCTTTGGAGTTGCGTTTATGGTGGGAGGATTTGGAAAAGTCAGAGCAAGACAAGATCAAACTGCATCTGGGAGGTCTGACTAGTTTGTTGAATGTCAGGCCCAGATGCGACGTCATAAAGGCTTTGGTTACATTTTTGGACCCGGCCCACAACGTATTCTGCTTCTCGAATTTTGAACTCACCCCAACCTTAGAAGAGGTAGCAGGTTACATGGACGTTACTGAAGGGTTAAGGCACAAATATCTGATCGCTCCAAGAGCTGTAAATTCGCACAAATTCATGGATCTACTGAAGATAAGCAAGGGAGTCCCATACACTGAATTGGATAGGGGTTTTTCTACCTTGCAATTCACATACCAGAGGTACGGGAATATAGGAGGGTTCAATGATCCGGAAAGTGGTGTCTGCAGCAGAGGGAATCAGGCAAAGTGGAATGAACATAGGCGGTTCGCTTTCATGGTAGCATTCTTGGGCATTGTGGTGTTTCCCCGGAAAGATAGAAATATCGATTTGAAGGTGGATGGAATCGTCAAGGTCCTGATTACCAACGATAAAAGCATGCTTGCTCCTATGATAGTGTCCGAGATATACCGAGCCCTCACAGCTTGTAAAGCCGGGGCAGATTTCTTCGAAGGGTGCAATTTGTTATTGCAGATGTGGATGATCGAGCACTTATGTCATCATCCTCAGTGTATGCGCTATATGTCTACAAACGAGGGCTGCATCGAAGGTTATAACCTAAGGGTTTCAGGTCTCAGATTACCGGAAGGGTTTGAAGAATGGGTATCCTATCTCCGTGCCATCACCGCAAAACAAATAAATTGGACATTGGGTTGGCTTCCTGTGGAAGAGATTGTGTATATGCCCGCCACTGGTCCACACTTCCTCTTAATGGGACTCAGAGGTATTCAGCCTTATGCCACTTACAGGGTGATGAGACAATTGGGAAGGTGTCAGGTGGTACACCCAGATGAAGATCTCAGTATTTATACAGTCGAGGTCAGCAACGACGGCCAATTTTCTGAAAAGACAGTTCGCTACATATGGAGTGAATGCCAGTATTTGACGGTGAATACTCGAGTAGGTGACATATCTAGAGGTGAAGTCTCACCGGCCTATCTCGCTTGGCATAAAAAGAAGAGCACTGCGAGAGACGAACCAGAGCGGCCAACCAAAAGGCCTCACCTCCAAGATTTTGTTGAGTCATCACAAGAACAATGGGGCTGGCTTGCAAAAGAAGAAAACTACAGGGCTGAAATCGGAAAACTAAAGCAACTAGTTGAAAGGCTTATATTTGAGAACAACGTGCAAGTCGCCTCCGAGCGGGGTGAAAAGAACAAATTAGCCAAAGAAAACCAGACCCTGAAAGCCCGCATTCGCCAAGTCAGTAAGAGTAACAGCGATCGGCAGAAACATCGCTCCAACGAAAGGTTGATAGCAGAGTTGAGGGATCAAGTCAGCAAAAGCCGAGAAGAATTAGAGAGATCGGAAGCTTGCATAGCAAGAATAAAGGTCAGATGGGCAAAAGGTACAATGGCCTGGAGGCAGCGTCTGCAACAAGTCATAAGGGATTATGAAATAAGCATCGGGATATTAAGGAAAACGAACTCCACTCTTCAGGAGCGGATCTTCAAACAAGCACGAGATGCCCAAGCCGACAGAAGACGTTGTTACGATGCAATGACCAGAATGGAAAGACAAATGGAGATGTTCTAGGATCGACTTGCTGACAATGCTCAAGCACTGGGATTAAAAAACCGGCGAATAGAGCAATTGTTCGTTGAAAGGGACAACATTCGAGGAAGGATTGATGAGATTGGGCACTACATCTACATGAGATGCCTAGCATGTGAGCAAATACCTCGGAAAACCCTCCTTGTTTCCATCATGGGCTGCGTCCACCGGATCATGAATGAGTTGAAGAGCTTGCAGAGAGACCTTACACCAAGGGTCGCGGAAAGGCCGAATGATGCCTCGCGGGACCCTAAGTTGGAATTTTAATCTTTTGTTCGAGTCTTGTTTAATTGGCTTTGTTGTCTTCCCATATGTTGTTTTCTTTTCTTTTAATCAAGTCGGGTTAAGAACTTTGGAATCTGTACTATTGTTGTTCTTTGTTTGAAGTAATTTGTAATAGCAAATTTTGGTGACGAATTAATTGATTCCAAAAGAATTGGTGTGTGTCTTTACTTTGTGGCAGAACTACGCCCGGTCTGATTCACGCGGGGACGTGATACGTAGGCAATCCACATAAGATTCGACCGCCATTAATAAAAAGGGAGAGAAAAGAAAGAAGAAGAAAATACAAAAATAGAATAAAATATAGGGGTTCCCGAAGTACTTTAAAGGGACAAATAAGCAAGCTGGGATGACGCATGTTGTTTGAAGCAAAGCATGTTAGAAACGGTTAACTGCCTAGGAGTATTGCATCCCCAATGTGTTGTTATCAAATCTGTTAAACTCTAACGCTAACAAGTTTGTTGTTTTCCACAAATATCAGACAGTTAGTTGTTAAAGCATTCTGGCAACACACCCTTACCAAACCAGATCCAAAGGACCGGTAACAACGAGCATGACTGCTTCAGAAAATAGTACCGAGGAAGAAAGGTCGTTGAGCCAGTTGTTAAAAGAAGCGATGGAGAAGATAGAAAGGATGGGACTAGAGATGAATGCAATGCAGTTAGCTCTAGCCAAAGCACAAAAGAGCCCTGAGCCACTGGGGCACATACCGGAATACCCTCACTCCGGCCCTTCAACAAGCCTCCCAAATCATCGTTATCATCAGGAGAGAAGCCCCCATGATTCCCAAGCTCCACCACCCCATCAACCTCTTCCAACACCAAATGTTCCCACTTTTATGGGACCCACCTCATCCACCCTGCAAAGATCAACCAGTGAGCCGTTGTTTCAGGCTCACGATACGCAATACTATCCCCCTGAGCCCACATTCCATGCGCCAGAACCCCATACTTACAATCCACACTTGGAGGTACCGGCGGAAATTGAAAAATCGGTTAAGGTCCTAGAACAAGATGAGGTAATGAGGAAGTTCAAAAGCCTGGAGCAGTCTTTCAGGAACCTGCACGGATTGGGCAACCAGGTCAGCGTGGCCTACAAGGATCTATGCCCTTTCCCGGACGTCGAACTCCCGACTGGGTTCAAGATGCCAAAGTTTGACTTGTACGAAGGGCACGGTGATCCCATGGCACATTTTCGGGGCTTTTGTAGCAAAATGAGAGGGGCAGGCGGCAAAGATGAGTTACTGATAGCTTATTTCGGACAAAGCTTGAGTGGATCGGCACTGGAATGGTATACCAGACAGGATTCTAGCAGATGGTACACTTGGGATGATCTGGCGCAGGCTTTCGCGGGTTACTTTCAATACAATCTCAACATAGTCCCTGACCGTCTCAAATTGCTGAGGACCGGAGAGAAGCCTGGGGAAAGTTTTTGTGAGTTTGGTTTCCGCTGGAGAGAACAAGCAGCCAGAGTTGATCCTCCCATGAGAGAGGGAGAAATGGTGGACTACTTCTTGCAAACACTGGATCCAACTTACTTTGGTCACTTGGTGACGACGCTTGGAAAATCCTTCAATGAAGTCGTGAAGATAGGGGTCATGATAGAGGAGGGTCTGAGGTCTGACAAAATCCTGAATTACTCGGTGCTCAAGGCAATGACCCAGGCTATTCAGAGGGGCACGGGAGGTGCGCTGGGAAGGAGGAAGAAAGAAGAAATTGCCACGATTGAGGCAAGTAGTTGGTCCAGGTCCGGCAAACCATACTACAACCAACTCAGACCCCACGGGCCAAACTACCCATACAACCCACCACAGCACTACTATCCACCTCAAGAACCACACTTCTCCGTACACCAAGCCCAAACATACACTCAGCCTCCGGTTCGCCCACAATGGCGCACGCCGGCTCCCCAGAACACACATGCACCACCACAAAACACCTATCCTCCACCGAGGGCATATAGAAACCCTCCAAGGGCAGGCTTTCGGGGAAATCAGGCTGCTAGGAAAGACAGGCTACAGGGAGATAGAGCTTTTACTGAGTTGGGAGAAACCTACACCGCCTTGTTCCACAAATTGAGGCAATTGGGTTTGGTTAGTCCTGTCGAGACTCAAGGACCAAATCCTCCACCCTAAAATTTGGATCGATCAATAAGCTGTGAGTACTGCTCAGGGATGCTGGGGCATGATACCGAAAAGTGTTGGAAGTTAAGGAATGCAATACAAGATCTTATTGATGCCAATAAGATCGAAGTCCAGATGCCGGAGGAGCCCAACATCAACCAAAACCCATTGTCAGTACACCACGAAGCTCACATGATCAAGCTGGTATACAAGGGAGGGGAGCCAAAGAAGCCATCACAGACAGTAATGACAATTCAAGCCACTCCGAAAGAAGGGTCAACCGGTGGAGGACTAGGGGTACAGTTGCAGGGGGAAGGTATCAAACCAGTGGTGATATTAGGGAAGAGTCCGTCCACCGCAACAAAGAAACCGGAGCCAGCCAAATTGGTAATATCAGGGACACCACCCATTCCTGTGGTTGTCGTAAAAGGGGTCTGCAGAGGGCTGGTCACCATAAAGCCGGTGGTCCAATTGCCGATGACGGATAGCAAGGTCGTGCCTTGGAAGTATGAAAAGGTAGTAGTAATGCACAAGGGAAAGCAAGTGGAGGAGGATAGTTGTGAAGCGCAAGGTTTGACTCGATCAGGACGGTGTTTTGTTCCGGTGGAGTTGAGAAGACCCAACCCAGTTGCAACAAAGAAACCTGTGTCCGAAGAAGAAGCTGAGGAGTTCTTGAGGAAGATGAAAGTGCAGGATTATTCCGTGGTCGAACAGTTGAAGAAAACACCGGCCTAGATCTCGCTGCTATCACTACTAATCCATTCTGACGAACATCGTCGAGCCTTGATGAAGATACTGAATGAAGCTCATGTGCCCAACGAGATTTCTGTAAATCACCTGGAAACGATTGCCAACAAAATTTTCGAGGTGAACAGGGTAACATTCTCAGATGATGATCTACCAGTGGAAGGCACGGAGCATAATAAAGCTCTCTACCTAACTGTCAAATGTGAAGACTCGGCAGTTACTCGGGCATTGGTGGATAACGGCTCAAGTGCCAATATTTTTCCATTATCCACCCTGAACCAGTTAAAGATCGACCACGGAATAATCCACAAGAATAGCATTTGCATCCGAGGATTTGACGGGAATGGAACAGCCACCGTGGGGGATATTGTACTCGAATTGACCATCGATCCAGTCCAGTTTACCATGGAGTTCCAGGTATTAGATGCCTCGGTATCTTATAACCTTCTGTTGGGACGACCATGGATCCACGCAGCCAAAGCGGTGCCTTCCACCTTGCACCAAATGGTCAAGTTCGAGTGGGATAGACAAGAGGTCGTACTACATGGCGAGGACACTGCGTGCACCATGGGTGGCGCCATTGTGCCTTTCATAGAGACCAATGATGACAAGGGTCCCTGGGTTTACCAGATGTTCGATGCGATATCGGCAAACAAGGTTTCTGAGGGTGAGATCATTCAGCACCCTAGGGTAGCTTCCGCAATGGTCATGATGGTTTCGGAAATACTGGGTAATGGGTTTGTGCCCGGAAAAGGCCTGGGAGTTGAGCTTCAAGGGATTGTTCAACCTGTCTCCTTGCCCAAGAATTTGGAGACCTTTGGATTGGGGTTCAAACCAACCACGGCAGACGTAAAGCGAGCGTGGAAAATGAAGAAGAAAGTTTGGTTTCTTCCCAAACCTGTGCCACGTCTCTCAAGATCTTTTGTTAGAGCAAGTGCCAAGGGGTCACCGGTCCCAAAGATTCTCGGACCATTGATTGGGATGGACGGGGACTTGAATTAGAGTTTCGAGAGGCTATTCGCTGATGTTAATATGGTAGAAGTCGGAGAGAGTTCCAGCGGAGCGGACATACAGTTTGTGGGGCCTGAGGCCAAAACCAACAATTGGATGGTTACTCCTCTTCCTATCCGGGGGGAGTCCTCGTAGTGGGCTTTTATTTTTGCTTTTTTGTTTCGGATTATTCCAGGGTGTAATCTAATTCTTATTTTGTTTTGTAAAAGTGTGAACCCTGTTATCCCGCAATTTCAATAAAATTCTTTTCTTGTCTCATTTTAATTTTGTTTTGTTCTTTTTCTTTATGAACAGTTCTCTTTTTACTGGTTCTAATGACATGGCATGCACAGCGGATCTTCGACCTAGTCTAATAAATCAATCCGACTCTGACTTAAGGATACAAGAGGACGAGTGTGACGATGAGTCTGAATATGACTGGGATGAAGCCTTCGAAGAAATAAAACAAGAACTGTGCCAGTTTGAAGAGAAACACAAGCCTAATCTGAATGACATGGAGGCTGTAAATCTAGGAGATGCGGATAATGTCAGATAAACCAAAATCAGCATCCACATTGAGCCAAATGTCAGGGAAGAATTGATCAAAACCCTCGTGGAATTCAAAGATGTTTTTGCATGGTCGTATGATGATATGCCGGGATTAAGCACCAATCTAGTGGTTCACAAATTGCCCACTGACCCGGCATACCCTCCGGTCAAGCAAAAGCTAAGGAAATTTAAAACAGAGATGAGTGTAAAGATCAAAGAAGAGGTGATTAAGCAGTTGCAGGCGAAGGTCATTCGGGTCACTTGATATCCCTAGTGGTTGGCCAATATGGTACCCGTGCCGAAGAAGGACGGGAAAATCAGGGTGTGCGTCGACTACCGCAATCTCAACAAAGCAAGTCCTAAGGATAACTTTCCGTTGCCCAACATCCATATCCTGATCGATAATTGCGCTAGGCACGAGATCGAATCCTTTGTGGATTGCTATGCAGGATATCATCAGATCTTAATGGACGAAGAAGATGCGGAAAAGATAGCTTTCATTACACCATGGGGAATTTACTGCTACCAGGTCATGCCATTCGAACTGAAAAATGTTAGGGCAACGTACATGCGAGCAATGACTACTGTGTTTCACGACATGATACACAAAGAAATTGAGGTGTACGTAGATGATGTGATCATAAAGTATCGGCAACAGGGAGACCATGTAGCGGACCTAAGGAGATTTTTTTCAAAGACTCCGAAGGTATGATATCAAGCTCAACCCGGCCAAATGCGCATTCAGAGTTCCATCAGGAAAGTTGTTAGGATTCATCATCAGTCGACGGGGTATTGAGTTAGACTCATCCAAGATCAAATCCATCCAAGATTTGCCACTGCCAAAGAACAAAACGGAGGTAATGAGTCTATTAGGGAGGTTAAATTATATCAGCAGGTTCATCGCCCAACTCACGGCGACTTGTGAACCCATATTTCGGCTGCTGAAAAAATATGCTGCGGTAGAGTGGACGGCGGAGTGTCAAGAGGCTTTCGACCAAATCAAAGGGTATATGTCCAATCCACCTGTGTTGGTTCCACCTGAGCCAGGGAGGTCATTAATTCTTTATCTGACGGTCCTGGAGAATTCGTTTGGTTGTATATTAGGGCAACACGATGTCACAGGAAGGAAGGAGTAGGCCATTTATTATCTTAGCAAGAAGTTCACAGTGTATGAGGTCAAGTACACTCAACTCGAGAAAACCTGTTGCGCCCTGACTTGGGTGGCTCAGAAGTTGAAGCACTACCTGTCCTCGTATACTACTTATCTCATATCCCGTTTGGACCCATTGAAGTACATTTTTCAGAAACCTATGCCTACAGGGAGGTTAGCAAAATGGCAAATTTTGCTCACAGAGTTTGATATCGTCTATGTGACGAGGACGACCATGAAAGCCCAAGCGCTGGCCGACCATTTGCAGAGAATCCCGTTGATGAAAAATACGAGCCTTTAAGGACGTATTTTCCCGACGAAGAAGTAATGCATACAGGTGAGCTGGAATTACCCGAGGAACCGGGTTGGAAGCTTTTCTTCGATGGAGCCGCGAACGCGAAAGGGGTTAGAATAGGAGCAGTACTCATTTTTGAAACAGGACGTCACTAGCCTGTTACAACTCAGCTACGCTTCTATTGCACCAATAATATGGCCGAGTACGAAGCCTGCATTTTGGGGCTGCGATTAGCTGCGGACATGGATGTCCAAGACGTTCTGGGTTTGGGAGACTCGGACCTCTTGGTACATCAGATTCAGGGTGAATGGGAAACACGGGATTTGAAACTCATACCCTATCGACAATGTTTGCACGATCTGAGCAAGCGATTTCGATCAGTGGAATTCAAACATATCCCAAGAGTCCATAACGAGGTTGTCGATGCATTGGCCACCTTAGCATCAATGTTACACCACCCCGACAAAATGTATGTTGACCCGTTGCACATTCAGGTTCGTGATCAGCATGCTTATTGCAATGCGGTAGAAGAGGAAGTAGATGGAGAGCCTTGGTTTCATGATATAAAGGAATACCTCAAAATGGGGATGTATCCTGAACAGGCCACTGGAGACCAAAAAAGAGCCCTTCGGCGTTTGTCGAATGGTTTCTTCCTCAGTGGAGGAGTGTTGTACAGAAGAACCCCAGACTTGGGATTGTTAAGATGTATAGATGCCAGTCAAGCCACAACGGTTATGGCAGAGGTGCATGCTGGAGTTTGCGGGCCACATATGAGCGTATATGTATTGACAAAGAAGATCCTTCGAGCAGGGTACTATTGGCTCACCATTGAGCATGACTGTATCACTTTCGTGAGGAAATGCCATCAGTGTCAGATACATGGAGATCTGATTCATTCTCCGCCGACAGAGTTGCATACGATGTCAGCACCCTGGCCATTTGTCGCATGGGGCATGGATGTCATTGGGCCTATCGAGCCGGCAGAAGCCAACGGCCATAGGTTCATTCTGGTGACCATCGACTACTTCACCAAATGGGTTGAGACTAAAACCTTCAAGTCGGTAACTAAAAAGGCAGTGGTGGATTTTATTCACTCCCATATCATCTGCAGATTTGGGATCCCAAAAGTGATCATCACGGATAATGGTGCAAATCTTAACAGCAACCTGATGAGAGAGGTATGCCAACAATTCAAGATTACACACCGCAATTCCACCCCATATCGTCCCAAGGCGAATGGAGCGGTCGAAGCAGCCAATAAGAACATCAAGAAAATACTGCGGAAGATGGTGGAAGGATCTAGACAATGGCACGAAAAATTACCATTTGCTTTGTTGGGTTATCGCACTACAGTCTAGACTTCCATAGGTGCAACTCCTTATTTGTTGGTATACGGAACTGAGGCAGTAATACCAGCGGAGGTCGAAATTCCGTCCTTCCGGATTGTCGCTGAAGCCGAGATTGATGATGATGAATGGGTCAAAGCTCGACTAGAACAGTTGAGCTTGATAGACGAAAAAAAATTGGCAGCAGTGTGCCATGGTCAGTTGTATCAGAAGAGAATGGCAAGAGCGTACAATAAGAAGGTGCGCCCCAGAAAGTTTGAAGTAGGGCAGCAAGTATTGAAACGGATCCTCCCGCACCAGGTCGAAGCAAAAGGCAAGTTCGCCCCGAATTGGCAAGGGCCTTATTTCGTGACCAGAGTGTTGTCCAACGGTGCTTTGTGTCTAACAGATATCGAGGGAAGATGTGTCGACATGGCTATCAATTCTGATGCAGTCAAGAGATATTATGTGTAATTTCTTTGATTATGGTGGTTATTGGTTCGTTTGTTTGTATTTGGTACTTATTGGATAATGAAATGACGGAGGCAATTCTTTCTTCTATCCAAACACATTTAACCCTTGCTTCCCCCTTTTGAGCCTTAAGTTATTCTTTCATACCCCTCTTTTGGAATCACTAATGAAAAAAAAAGATATGAAAAAAAAGAAGAGAAATTCAAATTAAAAGAAAAATGAAAAAAAAAAAAGATAAAAATCACAAGAAAAACAAAAGCGTTGGGAACTACGTTTGACCTGATTCCTCAAAAAGGATACATAGGCGCCTCACGGCTCGGTCATAATGTGCATAATGCGCATAGCTCAACATAGTGTAAATAATAAAATTCCCCAAGCAAGAGAATTGGGGCAGGAGTTCTATTTTTTGAATCTCCGAAAAGGGTTTGATTCCAAGAGTTGTAACATTTCACCCATCAAAGTTACGTTCTTTGACACACAAAACCAACATCGATATCCCAAAAGACCTCCCGATCAGTATCCAAGAAGTGCCAAGTTAGGTCAATGGGAGCCGAGAATAATACGCTGACCCCCAGCAAAGAAGGGGATCATAAATGAGAAATAAAGTGATAGCTAGAAAGAATCTCCGAAAGAAAGAGTCATGTCGGCAGCACCCCAATTCCCCGTTGAAGGGCAAAATGAGAGAGTCTTATCGGTGAAAACCTTCGCAGGCACCATAAGGCGACGAAAGATGAGAGAGATAAAACGAGAGAGTCTTATCGGTGAAAACCTTCACAGGCACCGTAAGGCGCCGGGAGCTGAGAGAAAAGAGAGAGTCTTATTAGTGAAAACCCCTCGAAGGGCACTGTAAGGCGACAAGACAGATTGGAAAAAGGACCCGCATTTGCGAAGAGGTGGACACCTATTTATCCCCAGCAAGTAAGGTCATCAGGCAGGTTGATTGATACAAATAGACTGGGTTGGGAATCCATGGTGCATGACATGATCACAAGGACCAGTCATACCATCCAGATAAGTTCTTTCCTTTTTCTTCTTTCCCCTCAGCGTTTGTTCAGAAAGATTTTTCTCCTTTTTTCTATCTTTTTCATTTCTTTCCAGAAATTTGTTTTGAAAAGGATTTTTCAGAGCTTACTACCATGGGCCAAAGTGGTACAAAGAAAAATGCGAATGGGACAGGCCAAAGCTGAGGCAATAAGACAAAAGGCGTTTGTTGCAAAACCAAAGGACAAACTGTTTAGGAAGTTAAGGGTGACGTGAAGAAAAACGGAAAACGACGGTTGAGGGACTTATGGACCAAGTTCCAAGAAGATCCCCCCGCAGAACGTCAATAAATCACGGACCAAGGTCCTATGTGGTCTGACACCACAGGCAGGGAGAATAATCCGCTGCAAGATAACCCTAACAGTCCTATCCCCGATAAGGTTACCCCCAGGTGACAACATTCTATGCCTTGCAGTTCTGGGAGGAAATAAACTTTTAGGAGAGTGGTTTTGGGATTAAAGAGGACTCCCACAGCTTGTTCTGAAACGAGAAAGCAGGGAAGGGATAAATGGAAAACCATCCCCAGCAGGCATGTCACCCCCATCAAGCAACTTTATCCCCCAACCAGTTTTTGGGAGCGCAGGGCAAGGAAAAGGGAAAGGAACAATCATACCCCGGCAGGAGCGACACGATCACTCACCATGTTAAAACTAACAAGATTCTCTTTGATTTTCTACAGGAAAATAAAGACCGATGATGGCGGAAAAACACGCCATAAGAAAGGTCACCAAAACCGGGGCAGAAAATTTTCTGCCGTTGTTCAAAAGTTTCTCGGATGAACGAGGAAACAAATTCATATAGAATACATTTCTATCTTTTCTTTTGTCATAGGTCGCCCACCAGTATAATGCGGGAATACATTCATGTTCTAGGTCGCCCACCAGTATAATGCGGGAATACATTTCTATCTTTTCATTTTGTTCTAGGTCGCCCACCAGTATAATGCGGGAATACATTCATGTTCTAGGTCGCCCACCAGTATAATGCGGGAATACATTCATGTTCTAGGTCGCCCACCAGTATAATACGGGAATACATCTTGTTCTAGGTCGCCCACCAGTATAATGCGGGAATACATTTCTGTCTTTTCTTTTGTTCTAGGTCGCCCACCAGTATAATGCGGGAATACATTTCTGTAATTTCATTTTTGTTCTAGGTCGCCCACCAGTATAATACGGGAATACATTTCTGTCTTTTCATTTCTGTTCTAGGTCGCCCACCAGTATAATGCGGGAATACATTTCTGTCTCTTCATTTTGTTCTACGTCGCCCACCAGTATAATGCGGGAATACGTTTATGTTCTAGGTCGCCCACCAGTATGATACGGGCATACATTTCATATTTTTGCATTCAGGCGCCCACCTGTATAACGAGAGGAATAATTTTCAGTCTTATACTGCAGATCTCGAAGTCAGTAACTCACCGGAAGGTAGAAGGTTACAACAAGAATCCCCAGCAGGAAACAATAAAAATCCCCAACACCGGAAAGCGAAAGGTTACAACAAGAGGTCCCAGCACAAAGTCAAGCGCATGAGTCAAAAGGAAGAAAAGACGTGGCTTGTGGACATCGAATTATGCCCGGCATAACAAATCTGATGAAGAAAGTCGTATCCCCAGAGGAACCGCCGAAAAGCTTAATGAAGGAAGCCATATCCCCAGCAGACCGAACAAAATGATGAAAACTGGTATTCAGAAAGGCAAAAGGCCAGTATCATCCCCAAATTCACGGAAGAAAAGCACCGGAGGAGGCACAAGCCGACAAGAAAGCAAGGCAACAAGAACAAGTTAAATATAGACGAGATCTTATGATCCGTAGTGTAGCCTAGCTTCTTGTTTTCTTTTAATCACGGTGTAACAAGGATATCGGTAAGCAGTGGTAATAGCATGCAACAACAGCAACATTGCAGTCCCACTGTAGTCCCAGCTACCAAAATTTCCCGAACTACATTAACCTGATTCCCTTTTAGCCAGGGATATGTAAGAAACCTTTGAGGCAAGGGTTCGGTTAAATAATTTTTCCAAAAAATGCTTCACACGGAGTACTCCAACGGGCAAAAATCGCTCGTACCCGCTCACTTTATCTTTGCACGAAAACTCTCTGTGTTTTCGGACAAAGAGGGACAGCTGTGAGCACGTGATTTTTGATTCACGGAAACTACTCCAAAAGAAATCGAAAATAAAGCAAGTTACCTTCGGGTACAATTTTGAGAATATGCGTGACATTTTGATAATTGTTCTGTCCGTAAACACTCACCTTGCAATAGTTGAAAATACAAAAATACATGTTGCATGCATTTAGGAATTAATGATACATTTAGAAATTAATGAACCATAATTTGGTTAAAAGAAAATCAAAAATATATGCATGTGTGTTTCTTGTCATTGAGTGATTTTATTTAAATTTGTGTGTTAATTATTATAGGTGTTAAATAATATGTGTGTAATTTTATTTTTGATTTTACAATTTATTTAGGATTTTTGTTTAATTTTGGTAATCCTAAGTGGGTAAAATATCAAGGAAACCTGGTTTGGGCCAGGTGGAACCAAACTTTCAGTCCCAAACCAACCACATGGATCCAGTCCAAACCCAGGCTGCCCAGGCTCGGCCCCAAACGACGCCGTATCAGCATCCCCGTCTTGAGTCATTGATTTGATTCAAATGAACGGTCCCGATCAGGCCACTCATTAAACCTCAACGACGCCGTTGCAGGCACATTGATCTGAGCCGTCCAACCCCATCGATCCAACGGATCCAGGCCCTCCCCTAGACCCGTTAACCTGACCCGATCCATTCCCATACCCGGTCTCACCCACCACTACGCCCAAACGACGTCGTCCCCCTCCTGTGAATAGATCCTGGCCATCAATCTCACCCGATCCAACGGCCAGGATCTAAATCCCTAAGTCGTATATAAGCCTAACCATTTTACCCCGCCCCCTATCCAAGCACCCCACCCTGCTCCTTCGTCTCTCTCAGAAAGATCTCAAACACCCCCAAAACCCTAGCAGCCGCCCTGGTTCCCTTTCAACAAAAACCCGGCGGCAAGGACGCCGGTGACTACCATAGCTACACCACTGGACCTACATGCCACCCTGAACATAAATCCCTTGTCACTTAACTTCGAATCACCTCCAGGGTGCTCGAATCTTCGATCAAAGATTCGAGCCAAAACCCTAAGTCACCTGATGAGTCCCAAATTCACCCCAGTCACTCCCCTGACATCCCTTATACCCTAATCAACTTTGGTTTCGTTCGAATCTAGGTAGAACTCTTCGAACCACAGATCTAAGCTCAAGAACCCTAAAAATTGAACCCATGGGGGTCCGTCCAAATCAATAGCAGGTTGGGGTCTAATAGACCTTAATCGATGTGTTCTCAGTCGAGAACACTTCGATTAAAGTCCGTTCGACCTCAAAAAGGGTCGAGTCCAGTTCGAGCATGGGTCATTTTGTTTTTAAGTTTCAAAGGTAAATTTCCCTTTCTTTCCTTCTATTTGTGGGCTATTTGTGTTTGTTTACATGCTAGTTTAATTTGTTTGATTTTTCTGTCATTTTTTCTTTAATTCTGTCCCGTCCTCATAAGACCTTTCATTTGGTCGATTGTTATTTTGTTTGTGTTTGAATACGTTTTGTGATATACATGCTTGAGTTAATTAATGTCGTCAGTCATATAGATTCACTATGTCGTGCAAAATGGTTGAAGGCAGTTAATACCCCATTCATTTGTTTGATCGACTGATTATTCTACGTCATGATTAGTATAGTCGATTAGATAAACGTCGTCGATTAGCTTTATAGGATTGAATGTTCAAATATTCTGAGTCGTATAGCTTCATAGGATGGATCGAGTCATTGTCGTTCATTGGACATTTGACATTGTTTGAAAATGGTTTGTAACTGCAATACAAATAATTAGAACTCAGTCTAGGGCAGTTTTGAATTTGAACTTTCAGAAGTTCAAAATGTCCTACTGTTGCAGTAGGATAATACAGTAATAATCAGGGTTTAACAGGGGCAATTTGAGGGTTTGAAAAGAGCAGAAATTACTAGTTTAAGTGAGCTGACGATAGGGTACTGAAAGAGGATTTAAACTAATGTAATAGTTGGGAATCAAACTTGGTAGCATGGGGGTTGATTTAATATTAAAGGCTGCAAATACCTTTGGGCAGAAAACACATGCTAGGGGGCTGTCAAGAGGATGGGCATTGGGGAGTTTTGATTAGTTTAAAGGAGTCATGGGCAGAGTGGAAGGCAAAAGGAATCAAGGCAGCTTGGGGGCCTGCCATTTTCTGCCTATAAATAGGTTTATTTAGAACAAAAAAGGGGGGTCTTCCAACTTTGAGATGTGAGTTTAGTATTGAAAGCATAGGTTGGAAGATTATTAAGTGTTCAGAGAGAAATAAAGTTGTTAGTTTTAAAAGGCAAAAGGTTGGGGCTGGTCAGGTTTTGGTTTGGATATGGTTGGTTTGTTCAAGCTGTTTTGGTAAGTCCGATTGTTTGATTGTAAAGCTACTTCCTGTCAAGTCTTTTATCTAGTTGGGTTGTTACTATTTCAGTAGGGTACTCTGGGTTTCTGTATGTTGCTGGATTACTTTTGGTTTCATTGCTATTGAAGTTGTTATTGGATGTTCGTTGAGCTATTGTGATTGTGGAAATGTTGTTGCTGTTTTGTTACTGTTGTGTTACTGCTATCCGTTGCTTGTCGCTGTTGTTATTACTGTTACGGTTGCCCAGCTATTGTTGCTGATCTTCTTCTTCTTCTTGTTCTTGTTTCCAATCTCAGGTACACAATTGATACACTATCAATGTAGACTGAAAATTGAAATCTGAGTATAGAAATGGAGAGTTGAAGTGCCTCTTTCGAATTTGCTTTAGTTGTATATTGAATGTTAAGCTGTGTATAATAGTTCATGTATTCCATTAGAATCACGTCTGGGTTTGTTTGGATTTTGTTTCAATGGGTAATTGTTTGGCCCTAGCTTTCAATATAATTAGAGTTCGTTTGACTCAGCATTTAGTCTAAAAGGCAAAAATCCGAAATAATGAAGATCTCATGTTGATTTCAGTTTCAAGTTGAAAGCATGTCCCCATAGCTTTAGCGGTGCAATAGTTAGTTGACAAAGTCATTAACAGTTGGTTTCGAGTGTCATATAATCAGATAGGAACCTAGTATGAATTCACGCCCTTAAATTTGTAGAATTCGTAGGCTTGACATACTTGTGGCGCGATTCAAGAAATGTAGAAAGGCTAAGAACTTTAACCCAATAGTTTATTCAGGTTAACAAGCAAGTTAAGTAACTTTCATAACCATCAGTAATTAAAGTTGGCTTAGCTTCAAGTAATTGAAAACAATTAGTCCCAACGGTTCATCTCGTCTAACAATGTGGGTTCAAAAATTAGTTAGAAGATACTTTATCCCTTTTGAATACGTATTGCCTGTCAATTCCGTATTTGGTTATAATTTCAGCTTCAGTAGTATCGGCTTATAGATTGAGGCATGAGACAACTTCCTTTCGCGCAAAGTTTGATTGTAATTTGCTAGATGCGTTTGCTTGAATCCGTGAAATAAATGACTGATCTTGTCAAGCATGTAAATAAAGTAGGACCTTTTCTTCTTCCATTTAGAGACGGACGGAAAATATATATAGTTGCTTTAGATTATCCTTAAAAATAATAATGAGACGAGCCTCACCCAAATAAAAATACAAATTGCGGGGCCCTCAATAATGGATCATAATAAATACTTAGGATTTGGGATGGACTGTTTAGTAAATTTCACTGCCTCTCCCAAAGATAATAACGCGTTAGCCTCTTTAGACGCGATTTAATTAAGTTACTTTCCTAAAATCGGGTGCACATTTATGTGACCCAAATCCAAATCTCAGCGGAGTTGAAATGTGTCTCTAATCACGGGTACATTGATTGTGACGTGGTTCGAGATGCGTGTCCATGACGTTGCAAAATTCCTTTTAAAAAAAATAAGAATGAGATGAGCCTCGCCAAATAAAAATACAAAATTGTGGGGCCTTCAGTAACTGTTTGCTTTAAAATTTCTTAGATTTCGGGACGGACCGTTTAGCAAAATTCCAAGGCCCTACCCAAAGAAAAATGATACGCTAGTCGCTTTAGGCGCGCCTTTAATAATTTAATTTTCTTAAACTCGGGTGCACATTTATGTGACTCAAATCCAAATATCAACGGAGTCAAAGTGTGTCGACGACCGCGGGCACATTGATTGTGACGCGGTTTGAGGTATATTTTCACAACGTTGCAATTCCTTGTAAAAGATAATAATAATGATTATGAAAGCGGTAAAAAGATAAAATTTGCACGTAAGTTCATACTTGTATAAAATCAGATAATCAAGCCGAATATAACAGTTAAGCGACCGTGCTAGAACCACGGAACTCGAGAATGCCTAACACCTTCTCCCGGGTTAACAGAATTCCTTATCCGGATTTTTGGTGCGCAGACTATAATATGGAGTCATTCTTTTCCTCGATTTGGGATTAAATTGGTGACTTGGGACACCCTAAATCTCCCAAGTGGCGACTCTGAAATAAATAAATAAATCCCATTTCGATTGTCCTTTAATTGGAAAAAACTCCTACGCCCCTCGCGGGGACGGAAAAAGGAGGTGTGACACCTTAGATTATAAAATTATGTTCATGTACTTTTCAAACAGAAGATGTTTTTTCTTCATATCAGCTTTGTAAACTCTACTCTTAGAAGCTCATGATTTGTACTACCAGTCATTGGGAAATGTAATAGATCCAAATAATTTATTTTTTAATTGACTTATTAGCAATATTGAAATTGGATAGTTATTAGTTGGCTTACCTAGCGAATTGGGTTAGGTGCCATCACGACTAGTGGATTTTGGGTCATGACATATATAATTTCTGCTCAATTCCATAAGCATTTCGTGTTGTAATCCCATTTTTATCAAAACTAAGGTTTTTCAACAAAATCCTATAATTTTCACAATTTTTGTTAAATATCTACCAAAAATTGGTGTATTAAACTCACATTAAGTAGTAGTTACTTACCTTACAAGATAGGTGAAAAATAACTCTCCAAGAGCTCCAAATCGGATAAACCAAAGTGAAATGAGAGAAAATGAACCCAAGTCCCGATTTAAAATATGTCACTGCCCAAATGACCCTTCATCGCGATCGCATAAGTAGACTCGCGATCGCAAAGGCAAAGCTGGCCCAGGCCCAGGAGTTCTTCATCATGAACGTGAGGGAAGACACACGAACATGAAGGCTTGCCCAGGCTGAGCTTCACGAATGCGGTCCTCCCTTCACGAACGCGAAGATCAAAGGCGGCTGACCCATCCAGGCCCTTTATTCTACGTGAACGCAGGTCTGTCCATGCGAAGCAAAGTCCACAGGTCTTCAAGCTTCGCGGACGCAACCCATGGTTCGCGAATGCGGGGCAAAATGCTTAGTCCCCTAATTCCATCTCCGCGAACCTAAATGCTCCTCCGCGTTTCCAAAGAAGGAAACTAGAACCAACAATAGCAAATTTTTAAACATAGCTCCGGATGGTCAAAATTCACCCGGGACCCCCATCCAATTGAACCAACAAGTCCATAAAAATAATACGGACATGCTCGAAGCCTCGGAACACATAAAATAATATTGAAACTACTCCAGAATGGAGTTTTGATGGTTCTGATATATTCTTATGATGATTTGGACTTAGGAGTGTGCTGAAATATTGGTTTAGAGGTCCGTAGGTGATTTTGGCTCGAATTGGCGAAAGTTTGAAAAGTTGAAGTTTGGAGAGTTGAAAGGTTTCATTAAGAGTTGACTATGTTGTTACCGGGATTAAATTTTGGTTCCGAAAGTTGGAATAGGTCCGTTGTGTCATTTATAACCTGCGTGCAAAATTTGGTGTTGTTTGGAGTTGATTTGATAGGATTCGGACATTTAGTTGTAATTTTAGCAATTCTTGAACTTTACTTTGCAATTCATGCATTTTAGTGTTCGATTCATAGTTTTAGATGTTATTTTTGTATTTTGATCGCACAAGCGGGTTCGTATGATAGTTTTAGACTTGTGTGGATGTTTGGTTTGGAGCCCCGAGGGCTCCATTGAGTTTCGGACATGTTCCGGAGTGGTTTGGATTGAAACTTACAAAAAATGGTGTCCGGTGCTCTGGTGTCGCACTTACAAACACCAAGGTTGAATTTGCGAAGGTGATAAAAAAAGGGGAAGTTGTCGCAAATGTGACCTCCCCTTCGCTTTTGCGAAGTCAGCAGGATTATAGCCTAGTTCGCATTTGCGAGCAATTGTTTGCTTTTGCAATGAACCTCCAGTTCGTAATTATGAAGAGTGTTCTCGCAATTGTGAGGTTGCATGAGGCTGTCGGGGTTCTCAAATGCGAGCCTTGGATCGCAATTGCGAGGGTTCACAAATGCGACATCTGCAGCTGGTTAAAGTGCTGGGAGACGGAATTTTTGAATTCATTCTCTCATTTCTGAATCCTAGACTAGGTAGGAGGCTATTTGGACAGGGGATTTTCATCTACAAATGTTGGGTAAGTGATTATAATCTAATTCTAATATTATTTCATTAATATATCTTAGATTTTAATATCAAAATCATGTGAATTAAAGTGAAAATTTGTGAAAATTTGTCAAGTTTTTAAAAAAAGTAAGATATTGAGTTTTTAAAAAATAAATATGAATTGGGACACTTAGTCCCAAGGTTGGAAGCCTAAGTTGAAAGAGTTGATCGGATGTTGACTTATGGATAAACGGCTCTAGAATAGAGTTTTTATGGTTTTGATAGCTTCGTATGGTGATTTTGGACTTAGGAGTGTGCCCGGATATTGACTTGGAGGTCCGTAGGTGATTTTGGATTGAATTGTCTCAAGTTAGAAAGGTTGAAGTTTGGATAGTTGAAAGGTTTGATCGAGAGTTGACTTTGTTATTACCAGGCTCGAATTTTAGTTCCGGAAGTTGGAATAGGTCTGTTGTATAATTTATGACTTGTGTGCAAAATTTGGTGTCATTTGGAATTGGTTTGATAGGATTCAGATGTTTAGTTGTAATTATAGAAATTCTTGGACTTTACTTTGAAATTCATGTATTTTAGTGCTTGATTTGTAGTTTCAGATGTTATGTTTTTGTTTTGATCGTACGAATGAGTTCATATGATATTTTTAGACTTGTGTGGATGTTTGGTTTGGATCCCCTCGGGGCTCGGATGAGTTTAGGACATGCTCCGGAGTGATTTGGATAGAAATTGCAAAAATCTGGTGTCTGGTGCTCTGGTGTCGCAGTCACAAATGCGACCTCCTCTTCGCATTTGCAAAGGGAGCATGATTATAGCTTAGTTCGCATTTGCGAACAATTGTTCGCTTTTTCGATGACCCTCCAATTCACAATTGCAAAGAGTTTTCTCGCAATTGCGAGGTTGCATGAGGTTGCCATGGTTCGCAAATGTGAGCCCTGCTCCGTAATTGCGAGGGTCCGCAAGTACGAATCCTGTGTGGCAAATGCGACATATGCAGCTGGTTAAAGCGCTGGGAGATAGGATTTTCGAACTCATTCTCTCATTTTGAACCCTAGACTCGGTAGGAGGCGATTTGGAGAGGGGGATTTCATCTACAAACTTTTGGGTAAGTTATTTTAATCTAATTCTAATCCTATTCCATCAATATATCTTAGATTTTAACATCAAAATTATGTGAATCAAAGTAAAAATTTGTGAAACTTTGTCAAGTTTTTAAGAAAATAAAAAATTGAGTTTTGAGAGTCGATTTGGACTTGGATTTTGAAATTAATCACATATATGAACTCATGGGTTCACGGGTAGTCAGAATCTACCATTGGAGCCGAGTTTTAACCGGACGAGCCCCGGGCTGATTTTTCTTGACTTTTGGAAAAAGTGTACAGATCAAAGATTTATTTATTGTAATTATTTTCTCTTGCATAGGTTGATGAAACTAAGTCAAATTTGGGTAGATTTGAGCCGTGTATAGGTGAGTTATAATGGAAAAGCGATTTTTGAGGGTTGAATTGGCCTGGTTTGAGGTAAGTAACACTTCTAAAGTTGGTACTGAAGGTATGAATCCCTAAACTACGTATTATGTGGTTGGTGTTGAGGTGACGTGCATGCTAAGTGACGGGCATGTGGGCATGCACCGAAGTATTGTGACTCGGTTGATTGTATAGTTACCCAATATTACTGTTATTCATGTAACCTACATGTGTTAGAGAAATTGAATTGTGATCTATGTTAGAAATCATGTTTGGGCTAGATGCTGGTACTGTCGGAACCCAAAGAGGTCGTTTCTGCTGTTGAGTTATTTTCTTAAATTGTAATTAGTACTCAGTCACATTCATCATTTGTATATCATATCTCGGTCTCTATTATCATTTATTGTCACATCATATATTATTGTTTGGACTGATTGGCATGAGATTTGTGAGCCCGAGAGACTGGAGAGATTGATGACTGAGTGAGGCCGAGGGCCTGATTGTGAGTGATGTTTATGGAATCGGGTTGCATGCCGTAACAGGCTTTACTGATTTATGATGGGATTTGGTTACACGCTCCAGCATGCCATGTTGGCTTATATTAGCGCTTGGGCAGGATCCGCCCCTCTGTAGTCTGACAAACCAGCAGTGAGTGCAGGTATCATTGAGTGTTGAGTGCGAGTGTCAAGTGTGAGTGTCGTGTGACTAAGAGTGCTAAGCAATTGAGAGTGCTGAGCGATTGAGCGTACTAAGTGAGGTTGGAAACTCCGAGAGCATAAATATCTGAGTTCATCACTGTGTTACATTACAAGTGACATGCATATTTGGCATGTAGACATGGAGATGTAATATTCCTCTTGCTAGCTATACTTGGCATATTTTGTCGGTATTGAGCCTAAGTTGTTGAACTTGAAAGCATGTCTACATTTTTGTATCGTGTACAACTGATTATGAGATTTCTCGCAGCTATTGCTGCTATTTTTTCTGTCATATCTATACGTTTATTATCTGGTTGGATTGTACCTATTTGAGCTTGTCACTACTTTCAGCCCAAGGTTAGTCCTGTTACTTATTGAGTACATTTGGTCAGTTGTACTCATACTACTGCATTTCGTGTGCAGATCCAGCTACATCTGGACCCGATGGTTGCTAGACTTGGAGCATTACCTGCTTGGAGAACTTTGAGGTAGCTTCTTGACGTTCGCAGACCTCGGCTCTCCTTCTTTTCAGTTTATTTAGCACTGTCCTATCTTTCCAGATAGTTGTATTAGAAGTATTGACTGTGTTATCATTTAGTAGCTCATGTACTCAGTGACACCCGAATTTTGAGGAATTTTGTATTGAGTTGTGGTATTTCTTATCGTGTATTTATGAGATTTTTACCGTTAAACTTATTTCATCACGTTTTTCAACTTAAAATGCATGGTTATTGTAGTTATCGGCTTGCCTAGTACTGCGATAGGCGCCATCATGATATGTTGAAAGATCGTGACAGATCTGAACACACGCCCAAGTCCAAAATCATCATACGAACCTATTGAAATTATCAAATCCCAATTCCAAGGTCGTTTACTCAAAATATTAACTCAAATCAAACTTGGCATCTTAGGCTTCTATTGAACCAAGTGTTCTGATTTTAACCTGAACACTTTCAAACCCAAACCAACTATCCTCGCAAGTCATAAAACAGTAAAAGCACATATGGGGAGTTTTAATTAGGGAATGAGGATCTAAAAAGTAAAATGACCGGTCGGGTCGTTACAGTCTTTCTCTTCCAACACATATCACATCTTACGACTCCATATGTAGTAATTTTCACCATTCAGTTTGTCACTTTTATTTAAGTCAGCAATGATACTTTTCGATGCCACGTCTGATATAAGAGATAATTTTACAAGTTTTATCTATCGATATATACTTTAATTTATGCATGTGATTAAATGTTTAAGTAAATCAATTAATATATTGATTTTATATTTAGCATAGAATCAAAAAATTACTGTATTTCACTCATAACCTATATCTAAATATTTAACCAATATTAATATTATTTCTTAGTGTGTGCTTCATTTCAAGTCTCAATCCAATAAAATGATAGATAATATATGCAATTGGTGAGACAAACAAGAAAATTCAAATTTTATTAAAATAAAATACATAGAAATCCACATGTCTGTTAGGACATACATATACCAATCTAATACTAACTATTACACATATACGCTAAAAACAACATTAGCTATATATTCTGATAAATATCAGTTAAAACTTCACTGCAAGGCTCTCGAAGAGAGTCGGCTAAAATAACTAACACTTTCCGATCAGTAATCTCTATGTAATTAGAGAATTAAGCTCTTTTTCACTGAAAAAGGTGTACATGTTTAGGAATAGAAGCATTAGGGGTCATTTTGAATTCCTTAAACTCCCTAAGTTTCTTTTCTCCTTCCCTTTGCTCAGCCCTTTGATCCCTTAACTCATTTTGTATTGGTCTCGTATTCCTGATGACTTCAAGCTCCAAGTCTGAATTATTGCAGAAATAAGTCCGAATACGAACGAATACGACGCATTCTTCTATATCGTCCCCTTGCTTGACTTCGAGTACTTTCACTTGGAGTAATTTGAGCTTGTTTCCGTGTAGCCATATCTGAAATAGGAACACAGAAACCTTAAGGATGGCTACTAACATTCAATGTGATAATATATGTTACAATTACTTATAAAAATATCAATTGAGGGATTAGGACTAAACTAATTACTTCATTGTGAGTTGTTAAAAGAAAGTTTCTTTATGACTACAGAATTCAAATCCAGTAATATCAACTAAATCAAAACTTTATATAAATGGAAGAAAACACTTTCAAAAATAAAGTTTTATGAAACTGGCTTAACCAAGATAAAAAAAAGCATCCGTCTGTTAATTTGAATAAAAGTATCCGATTCAATTTATTTAAACTGACAATAACCTGTAAAACGGTATATGTAACCAACAACGGGAATTATAAGAGTTCAACAATTTCTCTTGTTAAATCCAAAAGCAGTATGATCTCAATTTGTTGGTGAAGGAAACATGTACCTTAAAAGGCTATCAAAATCTCATTCAACATGGAAATAACTAAGTATTGTTATAGTTTTCAAATTAGATTTCACTTTGAGTTATTTCGATTTCATCCGATATAAAAACATACAAAATTAGTTTTTTAATATAAAGTGAATTCCAATCATTCTAAACAGTCTCTCCTATAAATTCACATAAAAAAATTTATACAAACCCATCTTGATGTGTAAATAACTTTGTGCAATATAGAGACAGTTATGGATCAATATGGAGTGCCACCACAGAGTTCTTCAAATAAATACAAATATCAAGGTTAAATTGTGGGTAACAAATTATTCCGGACAGCTTATTACTGTCCAAAGAGAACTCTTCCCATACTTGTTAACAAAAGATAAATTGTTGACTAGGAAACAACAACACCAACAATAACAACAGCAACAATACCAACAACTCAGTATAATTTCACGTGTGGGGTCTGCAGAGGGAAAGATTAAATAAAATACGAAACGACACCTAAAACAATTGTTCTGTTTTTCATGTCACCACAATAAACTCATAACTGTATTTTTCAATATAGAAGATCAAGACTAGGAGTCAAATTATCCTTTGCTCTGATACCATTGTAGACAAAATTTAGTAATAGACACGTCAATTATGTGCTGGTTAACAGCAACGGAAGATCATTAAAATTTGTGTGATAGAAATTATTCTACGCCGATTCTATTTTACTTTGAAAATAGGATTGTTGATTTCACAAACTAAGTGTCCTTTGTATTTTTCTTTTTGAGAAGAAAGGAGAAGACATTTTTCTCGATGTTTTCCTATATTGATAAAGAGAACATTTTGTTCTCTTTTATTCAGAGTTAAGGAAGAAAGTAGTTCTAAAGAAAAATGTTCCCACCAAAATAATTAATCGTGTAAAATATGCTCTCACAAATTCATCATGTGGAGTAACTTCTCATAAGAGGTTATTTAATCATATCTACTCAAGAATAGGACTGGTCAGCACACATGGAGCGATCCCCGACCCAAATCCAACATGTACCAATATATATGAAAGAGTTAATGCAGTAAAATCCCCCTAAACTATCAAGTTTTTGTCAGTTTCCTGCTTAAACTATTCGGTGTCCCCAAAACCCCCCTGAACTATATTGTCCTTCATATTAAAAACCCCTTATTACATTCTTAGAGGTGCGTCTAGCACACGCTTCGAATTGTCTTAAAAAGGTGCTATGTAGCACTACACGTGGCTATTTAACTCAGCCTAAAACCCACCTAAACTATTATTTTTTTGTCAGTTACCTACTTAAACTATCTGGTGTCCCCAAAATCTCCTGAACTATATTCCCCTATATATTAAAACCACGTGTTGGACTTTTAAAGGTACGTCTATCTAACTTTATTAACTTATGGTTCGTACAAAGTTCTTATATAGTTTATTCATGATGTATTACTCTCCAATGATTGATTAATTCTAGGAGTTTTAGCCAAAATAATATCTAATGTGTTAGTGTTAATTTTAGGTTTAATTGTGATTGTACTTTATGCTAGACTCCAATTGATAATTCCTTGTTTATATTCACTTTGTATCACAGTTAAAATATAAATAAAGACATATACTGTTGTATTTCTTAAAAGTCATTTTATATTATATAAAAAAAATTACACAAAATAAAATTTCAAATAAAAAATCAATTGCCCAACAATTACATTCTCTAATTTCATATTACATAAAGAAGGTTTAAGAGACTCAACTTTATTCTTTACAAGGTGTTGAGTTTAATAAGAAGATTTAAATTGGTATTCTTTCAACAATATGTGTAAGACATGAAAGAAGACCAAAACAAGAAAGAGAATAAATAATTTTAGAGGAAACAAGAGAGGGAGAAATTTTTTCAGAAAAAACCCATATGGAGAACTGAAGAAAAAAGGTTAAAAATGAAGAAGAAAGTGAAAAACAAAGAAGAAAGGTGAAAAAATAAGGAAGAATAGTGAAAAAATAAGGAAGAATGGTGAAAAAATGAGGAAGAATGATGGATATAACTAAAATAAGGAGAATATTTATTTAAAAAAAATTGAAAGAGGGTTATGCTAATTAACCATGGGATTTTTACCTTCCTATACCATATATGAAACCTTATTACCCTCAATGTTTAAGGTTTGTGTTAATTACATTTCAGCATACCAAATTACCATTTATATACCATAATTAAAATTAGGGATATAATTAAGGGTACATTTATATTAGGCGCTAATTTAGGACCGTATCTTCCCACATTTACCTTTACCCGTCTCTCCCCCCTTTTGGAGATGGACAGTAGCATCAATAATCTTTGTTTTTGTTTTCCACTGGGGTGTTAGGGATGCTGCCATTACTCATGTTCTTTCTCAGTAAGTCATGTTATCTGAAACTAATTAATTATGGATGTTGTCACGCATGCATAGATTCCAATATCTCAGAGTGTTATGGTTATAGGTACGCGATATCCCAATTCCCATTTTTTTTTTGGGCAGTTGTTGAAGGCTACTGGTTAACACAGAAGAAGAAGAAGAAGAAGAAGAAGAAGAAGAAGAAGAAGAAGAAGAAGAAGAAGAAGAAGAAGAAGAAGAAGACATATTTTCAGAAATTGTAGATGAAGATAAATTGTAGAAAAATTAGAAATTCTAGATAAATTGTAGACTGTTTTTTGCAGAAGATTTTGTAGAAGCTTTAGTCGTTTTGGATTTGTGAAAACAGAAAACAATGCATCTACAATCAGAATACAAATAATCTACAATTTATCTACAAGATATCTACAAACTGGATACATTGAATTTTAATATCCCAATTCCCATTTCAATTGTAGCATAATTGGCATTTTCGACATAATTGTAGAAGATTTGTAGAAGTTTTAGTCTTCCCAATCTATAATTTATCTACAATTTATCTACAATTGATCTACAATTCTACAATTTATCTACAAGTTCTGGAAATATGTCTTCTTCTTCTTCTTCGAGTTTCAATCTGAAATTCAGTCAAAACCAAGTCTAATCTTCACCAAAACCCCTCAAAATTGAGATATAAACTCCTAAACATATTCCGAATTATTTACAACAACACCCAATCCAAACAAATAATGATTTTTGAAAACCCAAATTTGAATTCAAAGCTTTCAAGCTTTTTAATGGCTATCAATGGTGGAAAATATATGAAAGAACATATGAAGAACATAAATCTCCTTTCCGTTTCAATATTCTTCTCCTAAATCTGTTTAGAATATTCACGCCAAATCTATTCAGAATATTCTTCTCCTAAAATTTAGCTCGCATAAATAGGAAGATACAACTGCTATTAATTAGTTTTTAATGATTGGTACAAAAACAGTAGAAATAATGTGGACTGAGCGGGTAATTTAGGAATTATGCACATTTTTTGTAATAAGGTTTCATATATGGTATAGATAAGAAAAAATCCCATTAACCATTATTTTCTATTGTGTGGCCATTTTGATGGCTTTTTTCAGCTAGCACGCGCTCTCTAGCGAGTATCTACACATGTTATGTCAGGTCAGCGACGAAGGGTTTTGATACGAGCGGCAATATAGTTCAGAGGGGTTTGGAAATACTGAATAGTTTAAGTAGGAAACTGACAAAAATGTGATAGTTTAAGAGGGTTTTAGGGTATTAACTTTATATGAAAATATACACAAATATGAGAAAAATGACATGTCGCTGGAGATGTATACGAAATTTATTTTCCTTTATATATCTTAGTGTATAACACATATTTTTTCGTGGATATGCACAAACATATATATATATATATATATATATATATATATATATATATATATATATATATATATATAAGATGAAAGTTTAAACTATTTTTTAATCAAAAAATAAAGAATACAAGATAGAAGAAAAAAGAATACAATGCGATATACACACATATACATTGTGATATACACCTAAATACCAACATAGACCTCTTTGTAAATTTCAGGTTGTCGACCGCTACCCCTCCATGACGAGCTTTCATTTCAATCACAAAAGCTACCATTACTTCTCATTGGTGTGTTGATTTTCCTACTTAACTTTTAGTTTGAAACAATGAAAATTAAATTTGAGAAGACTTTTGATTTCTTCAAGAGAAGTAGACAAAAAACTAGTTGTTGCTACCCTCTAAATCCTATATATGAAATTTTCATAAAGAAATCTTTTAGTAAGGCAAACAAGTCACAAGTAATGACCCAATAAAGAGGGTGAGCACGTTACTTTGATTTCTGTATGCATAATCTTGTGATTTGAAAGAAACCGATTGAGTGATGTCGATTGAATTGAATATGCATTTAAAATATCAATTTCGTTTCCTTCTTTTTGTTTTCTTTCTATATCAATTAAACCATGAGGGGGGGGGGGGGGAAGAAATATGGGGGAGAGAGGGAGAGGGAAACGAAAAAGATAAGTAAAAAGGGGTTACGGGAAGAGAGAATAAATAAGGAACTAGGATTTTTAGAATTTGGGTATATAATGTTAATTGTTTTGAAACTGCCTTTGCCAGACTTAATGTAAGGCTAAAAAATTACCAGTTCAATTTAAACGGTGTCTACCATGTCATTTTTCCCTCAATAATTGAACCAGGTCTTGAGATTGCTTGTTTAAGAGTTGGGCTCTCATATTAGGCCCAAGAAGGAATTGCCACAAGTGTGGGGTTCAAACAGCCCAAAATTGAAGGAGATGCCATGTTGGGGGCCCAGGGGCCCATTTCCCTATTGTAAAGTCAAATTAAATCGTCACGACATGAATTTATTAAAGTAAAAATGGTGTGTAGTAGCCACTAATTAAGGGTGTCTTTAATTTTTATCCACTAATTATAATGCTCAGCAAAAATAGCTACTACTAATAGAAAAAAGACAATTTTACCCTTTCTTCCTCTCTTTCGCGTTGCATTTTCATCTGGAATACCCAAGGTGATTTCATGGTCGGCCTCCTCCATGCTTGGTCAACAGCATCAATCCCTTATCTGTGCACATCAATCCCTTGTCTCTCTCTCTCCAAAAGAAAATGTCGGAACTCCTCTTCATTTCACACACTGTTGCTGCTTTTCTCAAGCACAAACTTCAACTTCCAAAACCTAGAAACTTTATAATAAACCCATGGATGAATTGCAGTTCAGTTCGACTCACAACTACTGCCACTGCCACTAAGTGTAGTGGAAAAGTGAATAGATGGTCCCTTTATGGCATGAATGCTCTTGTAACTGGTGGCACTCGAGGCATTGGGTACTTTTTCATTTGCTAGTTCATGATTTATGTTATGTTTCAAGATATTTATAGTCTTCAGTCCATCTACCATTAAAAGCAACTATTATGCATATTGTTTCCATCCAACAAGTCAAGAGAATGGGAAACAAAGGACATGCGTTGTAAAGCAATCCTTGTAGAATTAAGAACAGGTGTACTGTAAGTGCAAGACCAAGATAAGGACTTCCTGTCCTTAACATTTAAACATGGAATTAAAAGTTAAGGACTTCCAGTCCTTATCTTTTGAACAAGAAATTAAAACTTAAGGACTGTCTGTCCTTAACTTTTGAACAAGAAATTAAAACTTAAGGACTGCATGTCCTTAATTTTTGAACCAGAAATTAAAAGTTAAGGACTGTCTGTCCTTTAACATTTAAACATATAATTAAAGTTAAGGACTGTCAGTCCTTAACATTTAAATATGAAATTAAAAGTTAAGGACTGTCAGTCCTTAACTTCTGAACCAGAAATTAAAAGCTAAGGACTGCCTGTCCTTTAACATTTAAACATGTAATTAAAGTTAAGGACTGTCAGTCCTTAACATTTAAACATGGAATTAAAAGTTAAGGACTGCCAGTCCTTAACTTTTGAACAAGAAATTAAAAGCTAAGGACTGCCTGTCCTTTAACATTTAAACATGTATTTAAAAGTTAAGGACTGTCAGTCCTTAACATTTGAACCAGAAATTAAAACATACAATTTGAAACTCAAGCTACAGGACTTTGTATACAGAAGAACAACAACAAAGTGAAGGACATTTTGTCCTTAAGTTTTTTTATTCAATTTGCAAAATGAGGCCAGTAGAATCAAAGTTAAGGACATAGTGTTCTTATTTTTTTGAATTCAATTTCTAAAATGAAGACACTATGTCCGGAATACAGAATTATCATAGGAGGCGATGTCTATAACTTTATCAATCCTCAGTTGATCGCCGCTGTGGTAACTGCTGCTGCTGCTCGCTTCTTCTCTTTGTGTAATTGCTGCTTGTGTTGATAGCGTAGGTATAAGTTATACCAGAAGGGTATTTTCGTCCAGTCAGGTATAAGTTTTTTAAAGGAGAGGCTAAAGTCTAAATACATTGAAAACAATGGCTTTAAAATAAAAGCCACTGCTTTTAGTGGCTATTTGTGCCGTTCGCCCTTTATTAAACTGGTAAGATGTCACTTTCAAATATTATCGAGGGATTTGCATCTATACCCGCTTTTTGGGTCACATTTTAACTTGTGTCCGCTTTGTAAAAAAAATTACAAGCGTACCTGTTTTTTCGCGTAACTTCAGCATACTGGGCTAAAGTAGCAAAGGTAATCATGCAAAACTTCAACATTCTAGTAGACGGGCCTGAAGTAGCAAGTGCGCTAAAGTTTTTGTTTGTAATTGCTTAACTTAAGCATAGTAGCTGAAGTTTTGTTCTCTATTTGCTGAAGTTTTGATTTGTAATTGCTGAACTTAAGCATAGTAGCTGAAGTTTTGTTCTCTATTTGCTAAATTTTTTGTTTGTAATTGCACTAAATAAGCTGAAGTTTTTTTGTCCTGGATTCATTAGTTTTGTCATTAAGTTTTTTCAAAAACTTCAGCAGAAGATGCTGAAGTTATTTAGTTCATTTATAAAAACTTCAGCACTAAATAAGCTGAAGTTTTTTTGTCCTGGATAAGCTTTTTCAAAAACTTCAGTAGAGATGCTGAAGTTATTTAATTCATTTGTAAAAACTTCAGCACTAAATAAGCTGAATTTTTTTTGTCCTGGATTCATTTGTTTTGTCATAAAGCTTTTTCAAAAACTTCAGCAGAAGATGCTGAAGTTATTTAGTTCATTTGTAAAAACTTTAGCACTATATAAGCTGGAGTTTTTGAAAAAGCTTTCTAACATGAAAATAATCACTAAAGTGTGACCTTAAACTTCTAGTACGTGGAATATTCACAAATTATTGTCTATTAACTTATGTACTTATTTATAATTTGTTTTTAAATAATCTGATAAACATACTTATGACAATCATCCCATGAACTGAAGTTTCATAGCAGCACCAACAGCAGCAGCAGCAGCAAAAGAAGAAGAAGAAGAAGAAGAAGAAGAAGAAGAAGAAGAAGAAGAAGAAGAAGAAGAAGAAGAAGAAGAAGACGAAGGAGGAGAAGGAGGAGGAGAAAGGAGGCTGAAATTATTTAAAATGTGGGTAGAAGTTAAAACTTTTAAAAAAAATAGGTATAAATTAAATGGGGGCGACCAAATAAGGTGCCGTGCAATTTCCACAATATTATCAAACACGTTGCGATAAGAATACTCCATATGCTAATTTCATTCTCTCGGAGACTCCACCAATAATACCCATCCCTTTGTTGATCGTTAGTTGCTGCTAATGGATTTTGTTAACAGATTTTATAAAGTACTTGATTTATAGCAGATTAACCTTGTAGACTCAATAATGTGTTACAACGCCGTTCTCTAGAACATTTGTAGTTTTGTATAATAAAAATGGTTTTTTCCCCATAAATTTTACGCCTTACATATTTACATAGGAGTTACTAAGAATGATTTGACAAGAAGTTAAATATGCAGTCAAAGTTGACTTTTTTTCTCTAAATTGATGAGTAGTGGTATTCATAAAAATCCGAAAACTCGAATTAAATCGAAAATCAAATCAAACCGACAAAAAAAATCGATACTTTTTGGTTTGGTTTGGTTTAGGTTTTGAAATTTAAAAACCGATCAAATTTGGTTTGGTTTTGGTTTTAATTTAAAAAAAAACAAACCAAATCAAATATAGGAGTAGCTATTTTAAATTTATTATTACATCTATATATATATGTATACTTTTATACAAAGTTTTAAAATTTTTATAGTAAATATTAATCGTTTGCACTTTTAGTACAGTTCTTTACCTTTACATTCTTGTTTAGCTGGTAGGTTTCTTTTGTTAAGTGTACGAATCTATTTCATATTAAAAATAATATATTTTTAATTGAGTCCTTAAATTATTCATCACTATTTGATTCAATTATCATCAATATATCTTGGTAAATAATAGATTTCTCAAAGGGCAATTGATATTGATAGTGTTACGTTGAAAATGCGGTCGCCGAAATGTGTGTTTGGTAGTGTATGTTTTATATTTTAAAAAAACCGACAAATAACCGAAAAAATCGAAAAACCGACATACACCGAATCGAGGAAAAACCGACTTAATTGGTTTGGTTTGGTTCTAATATTTAAAAATTGACTTACTTGATTTGATTTCTTTTTAAGGAAAAATCGATCCAAACCGAACCATGAAAACCCGACGAGCATCAGTATCACTGCAACAAAGAAACAAAGTGTGCAGAAGTGCACATAACATCATTTACTATCCAATTTGAAAAACTTATTTTCAATATATAGAGAAAATCTACACGATCAAGTAAGGTAGACAACTTCCAAATGTCTACACAAGCCATCCACTCCCCTTGAAGTAGCAATTTTTTTTATCGTGCCATTTACATTCTTCGCACCAAATAGAATCTTAAAAATATTACTCCTTCTGTTTCAATTTATGTAAATCTATTTCCTTTTTTGTCCATTTCAAAAAGAATGACTCATTTCTAAATTTGGTAATAATTTAGCATAAACTTACAAGTTTACCCTTAATGAGAAGCTTTTATAACCACACAAATACTCTGGACCATTTTTTAACTTGTTTAGGACCACAAATTCCAAAAATCTTCATTTTTTCTTAAACTTCATGCCCAGTCAAACAGGTTTACATAAGTTGAAACGGAGGGAGTATCAATCAGTGGCTATTACACGTTCAAGAGCTTTCCTTGGTCGCAAATATTTCAAAAGTCATGACTTTTCTCGTAAATCAATCAGAATGACAAGCCTAAAAACATTAACATCTCCAAATGAGCACACAGAACTAAAAACCGTCATTAAGGTACAGTGATAATTATTTTCCTTTAGACCTAAATAGAGAGTAGTTCATCACGTATGACAAACCATGACATTAAACAAGTTGGTAAAAATGGATTGTTTGTAGGTTTTTAATGGTGTGGATATGTAGAGCTTAAAAGCTGCTTCTTATTAAATTAACATGGATTCGACTGACAAAACAAAAAGAGGAAAGAAGAGAGCAAGTTGTAGTTTGATGTGATATAAGAAGGAGAGAAGATGCATAGCCAAATAGCAAGGACAAAAGGTTGATGGATTTTTTTGGAATATACCTATGGCACCTCCATCCTATCATTTTCAGGCATAATGATCCAAGAGAAAACTATTTCCGTCTATATATATATGCGCATGAAGAGGCATCTAGTATGATCACTTCATAACAAAGTTTTCAAAGAAGACCTTTCTCTTTAGAAAACATACGGTACTGTTAAAAGAATTTTTGTATTCGCAATAGTTAATCATATCTAATTGCTTGTGAACTTTTACTTGAAAAGTCTTTTTATATCAATAGTACTATCCTTTCGTGAAAGTAGATTTCAAATAGTCTATCAATTTTGGCTTCTCATTTGGGTTGACCATAATTATTGGGGGTAAGAACTAAAGTTTTACCGAGTAAAGGTGAAAAGTAAAGATAGAGTTTAATTTTTGAGTAATTCCAACATTTTTAGAATAAAAATTGGTCCGGTATGCATTTCTTGGTAATACAATAATGAAAAGGTATTTATATCTCCGTTGGACACACATTTTCATTTTTGGAGAAATAGACCAAATTTTTGACAATTTTTATATTAAGGAGGACGGCCTAATATATAGATAGCCCATCAAACTCGGCACAGTATCATTTATTCATTTAAATACCTCATCTTCAGCCATGACCAGTTGAACACGTTTAATTGATATAAATGTGTCTCATGGATACAAATTGCTGATGTGAAAAACAACATGCATGTATCATACTCAGTTTTGAATCACTTAATCATAGTAAAGTAATAAAAATTTATATGCAAGATATTGGAATAATATTTTTTTTCCTATTATAGATGCCAAAGTCCCCTCAAGTGTAACGCAATGATACTGCTTTTCTATTCTAGTTTCTGCATTCCTTTCTACCTTTTGTAATTGGCGTAATGACTTTCTGGCCAATTAAACTTGTATCGATTTGTAAAGCCGATATATTAACTTATATTTTTTTTTATTTGAACACTTCAACTTGACGGAGTGAACATTAATAAACACATTTGACCATTGACCAAGCCTATGTGGAAGTGGCACATCTGACATGGCTAAATTGTGTGCAAATCACGCTGCCAAAGCGCGTGAATGTTTTTATTTCTATTAAAAAAATATTAGAAATAGAATAAAAATAAATAAGAAAGAAAAAAGAAAAAAAGATTTTTCTCTCTCCCCTACTCTTTTTCCCTCTCCTTCCACCTCTCTATCTTCCCAAGAAAACTCCTATCCCTATCCTGTAAAATTTTTTATTTTCTGATAGGGTTAGATGCGGTGGTTAGGTTAGCTCCATTTCACAGAAGTAATCCAACTTTACAAACCGGTACAATTTTCCCATGGAGCTTCAGGAGTAATCCTACTGTAGTTAGGTTTGCTCCATTTCATAGAAGCTTCAGTGCATGACTACAATGGTGAGAAATTCATGAGCAAAGGCAATGCATTTGTTGTCCACGGCGGCAGCGAAGGAATTTACGCCTCTACTCCTAACTTCACTGATTCTTCTTCTTCCTCTGACTCTTTCATTCGGTAATCACTCTCTTCAGAATGCAATTTATCCAGATCTGTGTGAAAAAATTGTTAATTTCATATGCCAGCAAGGCTGACCTTCAGTTGAGTGAAGCATAGATAGATTTGTAAGCTTTGGCTACTGATACTAATGGTTTCTTAGAGGTAAAATTTCTGATCCTTTTTTTTATGTTTGGAGATGACAATGTTACTAATTTTGTATAATGTAACGTCATTTTTTTAAAATAATATAGGACCAAAAAATCCACATGTCATATAATAAAGACCAAACATGTGACATGACATCCATGTCAGCGAGATTGGCGAATACGTTCAACAGAAAGTGTTTATTAGTGTTCACTCCGTCAAATTGAAGTGTTCAAATGGAAAAAATATAAGTTCGTGTATCGGCTTTACAAACCGGTACAAGTTTAAGTGGTCAAGAAGCCATTACGCCTTTGTAATTTCCCTCTCAAAGTCTCATATCTATCATTTTTCCAGTTGCCAAAGTTGCAATAAAAACAAGATGTTGGTACCCACTTCAAACCTCTGTTTTAAAAGGCAGAATTGGGACTCGTTCGGGGCTCGCCCCGGGGCGGAGCACTCATAAAATGCCCCTCGGCTTATGTGTGGGGCTTAGTTCCGTGAGACTTACGCCTCGGCCATCGGGGCTTACGCCCCGGTTACGCCCAACGCGCAACGTACCGGGCTCGCCTAATAGAACTTTATGCAATTATATGTAACTAACCTTGTAAATCTTCAAAGTTTCTTAATAAATCGTTGACTATTCAAAATTAGTTTTTTCTTAATCATAAATCATTAAGTTGAGAGTATTTTATGCCATAATTAAAATAAAAGTTATTGCACGTTATCCACTAAGACTGCTATGATAGTAAATTTTAAAAGAAATTTTAATTTAAAAAGTATTTATTTATTAACTTTTGTTATGTCTTTACTAAATAATAGTCCATAATTTTTTATAATTATTTTTCTAAATATTTTTTTTTCACGTTTACGAGATACAATACTTATTAATTTAATAGCTCAATATTATCTAGTAACTATTTACAAATAATTAGTTATCATGGTATTTGTATGGTCAATTATGTGTCACTTTATTAACTTGTTGAAACTTAAAAATAAAGGATCCTGGAGAATTATGTTGAAATTGTGAAATATGCTTTTATTTAAATTCTCTTTCAAATAGAAAGCATATTAAATAAAAGGAGTATTTTAAGAAAAATATCAAATCATAATATCGAAATTCTTTCAAGATTCATTACTTCTTAAGAGCTACATATAAGATTTCGTATCAAATGCATTACTTTTGATGTTTGAGTTGCAATGACGTTTGCAGCTAATTTGCATATTATGATATATGTCATATTTTTCGTATTATTCATAGTTGAATTATACTTTATAAATATTTTAAATAGATTATTTGTAATAATTTTATGATTTTAATGTAATTTTTATAATTATTTTTTATTTTATGCTATTTTAAAATTCTTGAAATTAGAAAAAATTAAAGATCCGTGGGGCTTACGCCCCATGTCTCAGGGTTTACGCCTCACTTTGATAGAGGTAAAACGCATCGCCTCACGCCCCCGCCTTTTAAAACATTGCTTCAAACCAATAGCAATTTTCTCCTAATGCTTTAGTTACATTGAAGTCTCTACACTCAGCTATAGCTTGCTCTTCTAGGTACCCACCGGTATTACTATTAATACGCACTATTTTCTATTAATTTTTTCTAAAAATAGTAGAATATTTTATATTTGAATTAAATTAATTTTAAATATTTTATTTTATTCTTCATGAAAAACTTCTATAAGTACACAAATATTATGACATATATAAAACAATAAGTTTCAAAAATTCTTTTTTTTGTTTTTAAATTGCCTATCGAGTAAAACTACTTTAGGAAATTGAAAAGGAATGAATATTGTCTAATGGACGGCTGTTACTAAACATTTTCTAATTTCGATAGTATCAATCTACAGTATCTTTCACACAGTAGATCATAGATTTAAATGTGTGCGTTTAATTTGTCTCTTTCCTCGACAAATTTCAAATCACCCAAAATCCCAATAGTTTCCCTAGAGGCTTGTGTTTGTGCGTAGAATGCGTTTGTTAGCCGGTGCCTTTTTCCCAATCGGTTGGATCCCACTTCTTGTTAGGTTATTAGTACTCTCTCTTGATAGGGCTAAAAGTTGTAAAAATAGGACGTCCTATCCAGTTTTCGGACTGGTCATTCAAAAATAGTTAGCGTTTGCAAAGTCATTGAAAAATAACCACTATTTTACTGCAACACGGAAAGTTTCAGCATAATATACTGAAGATCGGTGCACCTATATATGAACTTCCAGCATATTATGCTGGAACTCCAACACGCGGAAAGTTCCAGTATATTATGTTGGACCGGTATATTATACTGGAGTTCCATATATTATACTGGAGTTCCAGTATATTATACTGGAGTATTTTTTCGGATTTTGAACAATGTTTTCGTTCAGATTTATCTTTATATGAAAAATGGCTAAATTTTGATTACTTTTAAAACTGTGGCTATTTTTGAATGACCACTTGTAAATCTGACTATTTTTGAATTTATCCGCTAAAAGCTTTTCTTTTTAATACTTTGGTATTCAAACACGATATATCTAATTAATTCAGATTTACAACATCTACGCTATACTAATAAAATATGTTTCTTGTTAGGAATTTTTCCCTTTTCAGAAATCGAATACGAAGGATCATATCTATCCTACCATACTCTCATAAAAAAGAAAATTTTATTTGCATCAAACAATAGACACAAGAACATGTTCTTTTTTATTTATAAAGTTTATTTCAATAGTCAACACTAGAAGGATATATTACTTTACAACAAGCCAAAAGAACTGCTTTACACAATTAAAAAAATTCTAAAATTCGGTACGATGCATGGAAAAGGGAAAATATTAAAGTCAAGCCATGATCGATGGAACAACAGAAACATTCAACCCAAGAACAAGACAGAAGAAAATGCCAAGAGTTTTTTTTTTGTTATAAAATATATTAACTCCATAGAATTGCTCCAACCGATATTAATAATCTATATGTACCTTTGTTTTCAAAATTCCAAGCGAAAAATTGACATTACTAGTTTACCCTTTGAAAAAATCTGCTCTCCTTAAGTCTCAATCGTACCAAAAAGCTAACAAAATATGAAAAAAGAGGGGCCCGGGTACAATAAAGAAAACGGTTTTAGCTATGAATAATTTCTCTACTTAATAGCATACGATGCCTAAGAACAGGTTATACATGGAAGTCATGAGCTAAAGAGCTTCTAATTGAAACTTTTAGGGGTCTAATGGGAAAGATCTGAATTAGTAACAGCTATTGGACCGACCTTTACCTTTGGCGAATTATGTTATTGTATGCAGTAAAATATGTTCATATTTAATGTTCGCATGAGAAAGTGACACGTGAAGCTGAACACATAAGACAGTTGGGCCCGAGGGGCAATGATATAGCTTGTTATCGGAGAGAATAATATTCATAAAGACAAGTAAATGTTTATACCTGATAGCATTTAATGAAAAATATTCTATAAGTATCAAGTGCACGGTCTGTTATAGAAAATAAGGTATGTATTGCCTACCGTTACACATTCTTCAATTGTTCATAATTGTCATTTAAGAGGGGGAGGGAGGCTTGATCCTAGGACTTTGTTTCCTAGGTACAATTATAAATAGCGAGCTCTACCATCATTGAAAGGCACACGAATTTTCTGACAAACACACATTAGACTTTGTTCAAAGCTCAATAACATTTCACTTTCTTGCTTATTTATATTGTTCTTACTGCCTCCGGAAGCTCTGTTCCCGGGCTTAAGATCTCTATCGTCTTATCTCGATTGAACGTTAAGCCTTACATTTTTGTTTGATTCTTGTATCATTTTAGGATCAAATCGATTCACTTATCTATAAATCACGTATAAATTCAATTGTACCATTTTAGGGGTAAATAATTATTAACACAATATTATCAATGCAATTACTACCCACCTTATTAAGTAGTATATTTGTTTGTTATGACGGACAGATCAACTCAAGACCAACTGTATTATGACGATAAAAATAAAATGTCAAAATTCGGTGTTTTACACTTTTTATGTATAGAGGAGTATAATTACATCCACTTAATCTATTTAAGAAAATAGAGAAAAAATTGGCAATATTATTATAATAAATTGTCATCATTATTTGAGACCACGTTGAATAATGAAACCTAGTACGGATAGTGAAAATCAAATGATGTTTACGTAGAGAAGAGTTAATCCTGAAATAAATACAGAGTAAAATAAAATTAAAAAGAAAAATTGATGTTACGTTGGAAAATATCCATATAGCTAGGAGAATCGGAAGTTTCCTTGTAAATTATTGGGAGGATAATGATATCAGATTTTGCAAAAGCACAAAGTATACTCCATATAATAGCCAGCGTGACACAGAATAATAATTCAAGTGACCCCATGATCTTAATTATAGTAAGGAGAAAAATAAGAGATTGGAAGTCATTAAGGCCCAAAATAAAACAAAATCAATCAATTCAAATGAAATCCTATTGTCAAAAAGTATCGGATTCAGAATTTTTATTTGACAGATTAAACTTTTAAAGTTCTTAGTACATAACATATTATATATTTAAAATTATACGGTTTGATCTAATATATGTTTAATTTCTTTTTATGTATTTCCTCATAAAAATCTAATAATTATTCGAAAACATTAGATTCGGATGAATTTAACAATAAATCCGCCCTAATGTCAAAGGCTAGTAAAATCAGCCTTGAAATACTCCTTTCCTAAACAGTCTTTCTGTTTCCCTTTTCTCAAAACTCCCTCCACATTTCCTTAAACCACACCTTAAACCATCCTGAAAAAAAGAGTCTCTCTCTCTCTCTCTCTCTCTCTCTCATTATGGCATTTCTTCAAAACCAATTTCCACTAGTTTTACTCTTGTTTTTGTTGTGTTTTTCACAGTGTGAAGGAGCTAAGTCAATTCATGATCTCCTTAAATCCAAAGGGTTACCAGCAGGACTTCTTCCTAAAGAAGTGAAATCTTACAATTTTTCAGATAGTGGACTTCTTGAAGTGTTTCTAGATGGGCCTTGTTTGACTAAGTTTGATACTATGGCCTTTTATGACAGTATAGTGAAGGCTAATCTCACTTATGGTTCACTTGCTGGAGTAGAAGGCCTTTCTCAACAAGAGCTTTTTGTATGGTTACCAGTTAAAGGAATTATGGTTGATAATCCATCCTCTGGTCTTATTCTTTTTGATATTGGTTTGGCTCATAAACAGCTTTCTCTTTCTCTTTTTGAAGATCCTCCCCATTGCAAATCAGATGGTAAATTCTTTTATTCTATTTTATTTCTTTTTTCTTAAGTATTCGGTGTCTGAAATTCACTTGACATTAATTCTGCTTTGATTAATTTGGATTGACGCTTCATAAGGTCGAATATTGTCTTTTTTTTAGAGTATTGTAGCAGAGGGGTCTCATCCCTCCCGTATTATATTTCTCCTTAAAATTATTGTCTTTTTTCTTTCCTTTTTTTTTTTTTTTTTTTTTACAATTTTACAGTGTATGCCTTTTTTCATAAGACATTATTTTCTTTTTAATCTGTTTAAAAAAGAAAAATAGAATCTGATTTGCTATTGGTTCTCGTATGAAATTCCACTTATTTCGAGGAAAAAGTTTCTGGCCCCGAATTGCGGGTTTCTAGTTATACTGACTGCATATAGTTTCCTATGTGGTTTCTGAATTGCGTTCCGAAAATGTATTGTGTTACTCGTTTTTCAGATTTTCTGGAGGAGTCTTTGTTTTGCTATTGGTTCTATGAAATTTCACTTCTTTCGAGGCAAAAAAGCCATTTTTCCTTGCCCTGGATTATTGTTTCTAGTTCTGTTGTACTAGTATAGTTTTCCATGTGATTTCTAGAAATGAATTGATTTATCATTTTATGAAGTTAAGGTACGGCAACTGAACATTACTAGTACATACAAATGTCAAGTAGTTTTTTAACTGTTTAGTTTCAAGAATTGAATATGTTTTCTGTGGAATATGCAGGCGTTTTGAAAAAGAATGGTCGGAAGGAGAAAGGATTTGAAGATCAAAGATAAGAGATGTCCATTTTGGAATTAAATATCCATAATAATTAATTTGGGGGTTGGGGGTGGGGGTGGGTAGTACAAATTACCAAGCTTGATTATAGGATCTTTTCTTTAAACTCTAATGAGATGCGGATACGGCTGTAAAGATTTTGGGTTATCAGATAGTATGTTGGTATTTTTGTTAATGCTAATCTTCTAACTTTTTATCATTCCCTTTGTTTCAACCTATGTGGATAGATTAAGATAAGAATAAAACAAGACATTTCCCACTCCTAAATCTCCCAAGAATCTTTCAAAAATAAGATTATGTTAACTGTGTATATGAAATATTCGTACTACTACTACAAGTTAACTGTAATTTTGACACTCCATTAAATTTTCAATCTTGATTTTTATTTTCTCTATTTATGACCTGCACATTTCATAGGATACTTGTTCTAACGAGGGAGAGATGGGCCCATGTAAAGAGTGAGGAGTGCAACGGGCCCACACGAACTTTGGTGGAGGGGCTACTATTATGGACGTACTACTTGATTTCCATGCATCTTATGTTGGACTTTATTATAGAGAAATTTTCATAAAGCGCTACCTTTTAGTAGTAATTAGTTATCTATAGATACCATTTGTTATATTACAGATTATAGATATCTTTTATGTGGTTATAAGATGTATTTGATGTATTTAAGCTATTGTATTCATGAATACAGTAGCAAAAATAGGCGTGAATCAGGGAAGTCCAGCTAATCAGTTGTTGTATTCGAGTGTATTCGACTGTATTCATGGAGTGAAACATGAGATTACAACTGGACAAATTATTGTATTCGACTGTATTCACGGCGTAAAATAGGGGATTACACTGTTTTTAAAACGGAAAGTGAATCAATTAACATAATAGACTCCTAATATAACTCAACAAACTCAATTATAACACACAAATTTTGTATTTTCAGTTATAAAAAATATTTTCAATCGAAAAATACCCCAAAAATATAGCAATCTTCAAAGAAATTATATAATACATCTGAATACATAGATTATATTAATTAAAAAAAACATGAATACATTCATGGCATATAGCGAGATAGTGAATACAATGAAATACATAGAATACAATGGGATATATTGAAATACAATGAGAAAAAAAGACAGTGAATACAATAAAATACATGGAATACAACGAAATACATTGAATTACAATGGAAAAAAAGACAATGAATACAATGAAATACATGGAAATACAGTGTGATACGTTGAAAATACATTAAAATATATTAACAGAAATCAAGTTGTTCAGCCCCAAAATCAATCGTCTTTGTTAAAAAATAAACCCTAATTTCCGACGAATCCGGCATCGAGCAAAAACCCCGAATCTCAAAGTTCCCACGCTGTCGTCGATCAGAGGCTTCATCTCCTTTGGATTTGCCCCTATGGCATTGGAGAGTTCAGTACCCGAAATCCCATAGAGATTGAATTTGAATGACGAAATTGATTTGTGGGGTCTGATTTTGAATGACGAATTGAAAGCTTAAACAAACGAACGAAAGAAGACACTTAAACTATTAGGATCGAAAGAAAGAAGACACTTAAAGACTCCAAACACACAAAACAGTGATAAACAAACGAAACAAGTAAACTATTAGGATCGAAACAATACAGATTTTTAAAGAATTTTTTGAAAGAAGACACGGTTGTCACCGCCGACGTAGCAGAGAAATTTTAATGAGAGGGGCAAGAGAATAGGATGTATCAAAGTAGAGAGAGAAAGAAAATAGTGTAACTGATTAGCGTATTTAGTGGCTTAGGACCAGGAAGTAACCAAAATTAAATATTTTGCTATAAACCTTAAAAGGTATCTATAGAATATAATTTTTTTAAATGGTATTTATTTAAAATAAATAAGATGTTAACCTTTGCTATAGAAGGTAAAAATTCCTAAAATAAAAGCTGACACCATCACCCGTCGGGTGATGGTAAAATTACTTCCTTCATACATCCATTTATGTTTTCCTTTTGCAGTTTGATAACTGAAAATAATTTTACCCATGTGCACTTGTACACCTATATCAATCCCAAGAATGAATTGATTAATAAAGCAGTTCAATGAACCACTAAAACTAATAGTCGCAAATATATAATATATGTATAATTTATAAAATAATAATAATAAATTTGTCATGTTATTTATATAAAGATTCCTTGGCTAAACAGTGAAATAGGAAACTAATAATTATCAGCAAACTTGGCCCCTATGAGACCAACTCAATAACTAAAATATCACAATTACAATACACAAATTCATGTCCAATAGCAAAACCACTGTTAATTAATCTTCCTTATTTTTTAGGAAAAACTACTCAAACTATCACTACATAAACTATTTCAACCAAACTAGCCCAAACATAAAATATTTATCAAAAAGCCCAAATGTCATTTTAATCCAAACAATGTTCAATTAATGTCAGTTTTTAAAGCATATATTGAGCTAAAGTGAGTTTCAGAGAATCGAGCACCTTAATTCGATTTAGAAATTACTATTAAATGTTAGTTTGTTGGATATGGTCGAATGATTAAACTGAAAATGCCATGCCAATGATGCCTGTCTAAGCTTGAATTAAAAACATTTGTGTTTTCGAAATTGGAATTTATTTTGAATGGGTATTGTTGGAATAGATTGGGTACATCTTACTGATCAGTTCCAAACCAGCACTACTATAGAGTAGCAAGGATGGTCGATGCAGTTTTACCCAACAAAGGTAGGGTTCGAATCCACACGGAGTTAATGAGTTTGGAGTTAGGTTTATATCCGAGTAGAGATGTGGTTTTTCTCTTAATTGTACTTCCATAAATGGTTGGTTTTATTTTCTACTTCTACTTCTATTCTATAACATGCAATAGTTAAAACTAAGTACAATATTTTTGTTGGTTGTTTTCAAAGATTTAAAAGAGACTAGGGTAGTGACTTCCGCCTAGGTGGATATCTAACGAGTATCGAGAATTCATGGTAAGCTTGTTATGATTGGGGTCGTGATATAACCATCACACATAAGTGTTCACTCTATACCTCTCGGTAGTTTGAGTGATTTTGCCCGATTTGGTCTCAAGTCCAAATGGGTATTCATGCATAACAAATGATATTGTCTCAGGTCGGATATTACTATATCTAGGTTTAACCCTTTAATTGAGGCTATTAATCTCTTGAATTCACCCTAATTCCTTGTTAGCCTAATTTTCCTAGACTTAGTCCTTCTTTCTCAAGAAGAGTCTAAGTCATAAAGGCACAAATCAGTGTTTGCAACCACCAATTCTACAATTAAAGCATGAATTAGGCTAAATATCACTAACCCATAAATAATTAAGCCCTAAAATTCAAGACCCATTAAATATCCACACTAGGATTGGGTTACAACCCTAGCTATGGGTTTAGCTACTCATGAAAATAACACAAATCAAAGATAAAATCCATAATGTTATATTAAAAGATGAAAATATAAAGTTATAAGGTAAATCTGGTACAAAATTTCCCAAATAGGAAAAACTAGTTGTCTCATGTGTTCAGCAAAACATAACTTGACCTAAAAATGTCAAAAAGTTCTACTTATACTAGGCTAAAATGTTTCGACAAAAATGCCCCTGTAGAGAATTTGCGGATGCGTAATTCTGGCCGCATCTACGCTTGAGCTTTCGTGACCGCGTGATAATAAGCGCGATCCGCGTTTCTTCATAGCTGGGCTTGGGTAGAGCTAGAATTCACGGACCGCGCATTTTCAACCGCGTCCGCGTGAGAAACAGACGCAACCGCTTAATTTGGACGCGGACTGCGTTCTTCACTTAAGCCGAAAATGTAGAGTCTGTGAACCTTGATATAAGATCTCAGCGTTCCATCGCGGTCAGCGTTGGTTCTTGAGTTCAAAAACAGCCTCTCTGAATCTCACTTTTGCGGACCGCGTAATAGTGGTTGCCTCAGTAGTAGTCCTTACACGGCCGCTCTTTTCTGCTGCTGTCAGTGCTCCAGTCCTAGCCTTGGATTTATGTAAGTTTGACTCCTTCATTAGTTGATTATGGCTTCTTTGCCTCATTTTGACCAAACACTACAAGCAAGCACATTAAGTCAGTTTTCGGGAATACCTTTACACATTTTCGACCCAAAACCTAAGCAAAAGAGAGCAAATAATATGCTAAAATTCCTAGTTATCAACTCCCCCAAACTTAAGCTTTTGCTTGTCCTCAAGCAAACAAAGTAATTCCCGCCTCCACAAGAAAAAGAACGGAAAATTTCAGTTATCCTAAGGTGACTTAATCAAGCATCAATTGGGACTAACAATTATCCTCAACACAAATGCATTATCAACAACACACAACCTTTTGAATACCATAGTTCTAGTGCGACACAAGAGCATCAAGAATTGACTTAACTCACCAAGGAAGCTCGCTCTACTAGGTAGGTCATTGTGGGACCCAAACTCCTCCTCCTCTACTCTCCATGAGAAAATCTCACTTTATAGAATATGACACTCAAAACAAAGATTGTAAAGAAGTACACTCATCTCTCACAAGAGAATGTCACAAGTCCGGCTTTAAGTACCACAAGCTTGCCCCTTATGTGAATTACCACTATTGTAAGGTCACTCAACTCGAAATCCTATAGGGCTTTTGTGGGAATGTAATGAAGGTTTTTGGATCAAGGTATGGTATATCGGTCTATGAAAGTTTTATCTTTCCTTAAGCACTTCATTTTCTCATTTCGGCTCACACTTTCTTGACTCTTTGAGTCATTTTCTTCTTCCTTAGGGGCACTAGAGAGACATACTGTCACTCTTTCTTGTTTGTGACAATCATTTCTCTCATTTTCTAATTATTTCAAGCCTTTCATGATTATTTTCATTGAATCCCTTCATTATTCTATACTATTCACTTTCTTTTTGAATTTTTGGCATTTCTTTCTTTTCTTTTGCCTTCTATTTTCTTTATTTTGTACCTTTTTTTTCACTTTCACATCCCTCGTCTCTCCCCCAAACTTATGCTTTTGTCAATTGTGAATGCTAAGGAAAGATCGGGTGCCAAGAGAGGGTCATTATAGAACAAATAAAGGCTTGTATCATAGTTATTGAAAGAAAAAAGGCTTCGGCTCAACGGGGTTGACTAGGGATATCATATATGGTAGGATATGGATGCTTTCATGTTTCAAATTGGATCAAGGAGAGCCTATAATCATTTCTCAAGTCGAGCTACATTTAGAATTTCGCCTACACAAACATTCAATGCAAGTTCTAGACTTATTGGCACGGGGATTGGACTTGTAAATCAATATCTCACCTCAGAAGCTGTTGGATTGCTAAAGAGAACAGAGTCAAGGGCCCACAACAACCCTAGCTAAGATTGAGCTACACAAATGGCTCCAAGAAGCCACTCAATGATTGTTTAGTCAATACAAGAGTCTAAAGGTCACAACTAGAACTATTCTTTGCAAATCAACTTGTTTCTAATCATGAGGTCAAGGTAAATATGCTAGGCCCAAGTGAAGCCTTATTGAGACACTTTTATTAATTACTACTACATATCAAAACAAAAAGAAAAACAGACTCAATCCCTTAAGAAAGTTGTCACGCCATCCATCATTGGGAAGAGCCACCCGATTCACACAACATCCACCTTTGGAGAGAACCGTGACATTAAGAATACCAAAGGCTTATTGATTACGAAGCTAAGAACTCAAAAACAAGTTACTAAAGGAAATAAAAAGCTAAGCTATTAAGGAAAAAGAACACAAGAAGTTATAAAGTAAACCGCGGAAAGTGAAATGAATATGTACAATAATGGAAAGAAACAAATATATACAAAATGGGAATGAATATATATATATGAAATGGTAAAGTTATATACATATCAAAAGTGAAAATTAATGAAAGTGAAAAATAACGATAATTAAAAATAAAGAAAAATAGTATCATAATTATTACATGCCAGTAATCAAATCAAAATAGGACCACCCCCAAAATAAAATCTAGCATTGTCCTCAATGCTAAAAGCAAAAATAAGATCAGGGAAGGGATATAGAGTAAAGAAAACTCCCTATGTGGTCTCTGTCGGCATGGGGTCCTCAGCTCCCTCTGGATCCTCCAACTATATCTCTAAGTCCTCGTACTAGGGCACCACAAATCCTCTTACAGGCTCTCTGTCAGCCTCCTGCTCTGGTGCCTGTGCTATTGGAACAGTGTCCTCCATTAGTAAGTGAAGTGGATGATCCCGACAGAAGTGAGCTTGGCAACATCATTCATCAAGCTCTCCATTGCCTAATTTGCGGCCTGAGTCTTTTTCAACTTCTTGACCTGCTAACCCAGCTCCTTGATCACTTTCTCATGAATACCCAAAGTCTCCAGGATTTTCTGTTGGTTGTCCAGGAGGTTCTTCTGATTGTACAGAAGCTCCTTCAATGAATCCTCCACTTATGGAAGCGACTGTTGCTATGCTGGAGCGGCCTATGTTGCGACTGCACTGAATAAGGCAGATAGCTTTGATGTAGCTACCTGCATCCAGTTGTTGATATTAGATAAAGTTTGATTAACTCGCAGTGCAGTCTGAGGGTAAGCTAAGGAGAAAGGCACAGACAATGGGGTAGAGACAAAAAGCCCGAATGATGGAGGTGACATAGCATCAAAAGAGCCTTCAGCTGCGGAAGGCTCGGACCCAATGGCCACTAACCTTGGCTCTTCAGACTGTCCAGTGGAGGTAGTGGCTTTGCCTTTAGACTTGGGGTTGTTTGCTCCCTGAAGGCTGTGCCAAGAGAAAGGCCTTTTCGGCTTTACTTTTGTGTTAAAATCCCTCCCTTCTACCTCTTGGTCCTCTAAATACATGGTGAGAAAGTTTGGGTAGGGGTATGATCTTTTGTCCTTCCCGATAGCCTTGGTGATGATTCTTGACATGAGATTTCCCACATTTATCGGGTACCCCGCCATAATAGAAGCCACAACAATTGCCCGGGAGACTGGGATATCACTGTCATGCTGGGATGGGTCTAGCCGGCTACAGACAAATGTACACCACCCTTTCGCTTTAAAGCTTAGAGTGTTTCTAGCTATTTGGACCCCAGATGTAAGCCAAGCCAGTGTTGTCCAGGGGATGGCTATCACTTCCGCAAGCCATGGACATGCTGCCTCATCTAAAGCCACCTTTTCCAAGTATAGGGAATCATCCACATCATCGAACCCGGTATATGTGTTCAGTGTCTTGCCATCAAATCCGATCTTCCGGTTCCGCACTTTGGTCACATAGGTGCCCTTTTTGATGTGGGAAACATTGGCGTAGAATTCTTTGACTAAGTACTCATTGGCCTCCGGTAGCTTACAAGTGAAAAATTTCCACCCCACTCTTTCATCAAATTGTTTCTTCATATTGGGATTATGGGGTATAAGATCTCTTTCTATGAATTGCTTCTCGAGGGTGAGCGATCTTTGTGGCTACCATTCCCAAAATTTGTGGTAGGCTTTTTCACTGACAAATCTATCTTTCCAAACTATGGGCTTTCTTGATCTCATCAAACCTCCCACCCGAGTATCACCTTCTCGCCCGTCATCCGGGACCTCATTATCATCGTCCACTAAAATTGGTGCAGGTAGTGCAGCCGAAGTTGTAGCAGGTGGGGAAGTTGGTGCCGAACTATCACGCCCCAAACCTGGGAAGGCGTGGCTGGCACCTGATGCCATAGTGGCACGAGCGAACCACTCTATAACTCATTCATTCCTTTTGTAACTGTCATGGGCCAACATGGCCACAACTCGTAATGTACAATTGTAAGTTGGCAAATGTATCAATAAACTATCGTTCTTAAAACATCAATACATATGAGTCATTAAGGCCTCTAACATACTGTATAATCTAAATCTCTGTCTACAAAGCCTCTACGATTATTTGAGATAAAATGAGATAGGGTACCGGCCTATCCATAAGTCTGTAGAAAAACTCTAACACGACGACTCATAGACTCGGCTACGCTCCGAATGATGTGGAGTCTTACCGATCCTTCGTTGAATGCCAATCTCGTCTACTATGAGGGATCATCAACTGATTATCTATACCTATAGTCATGAATGCAGCATCCCCCAATAAAAGGATGTCAGTACGAATAATATACTGAGTATGTAAGGCATGTAAATAAGTATATAAATGATATGAAAGAAATATGGACTAAGGTACTCAACCTGTAAGTCTGGATAGCTCTGTAAATCATGAAATATTTATAAGGTCATGCATATGAGTATAAATGTCATGTAATGCAAGGTCTGTACGTACATAACATCATTAAGCCTCTGAGGGCATCCCATCATATCATTTCAACCACAGTGGGCAACATCATCATCGTATACCAGCTGATCAGGTGGTGATACGTATATAACGCCGTAACCTTTTTCCATATATATACGCGTATATAACAACGTCTGAGTCATGGGTAAATGCACATGTAAATGAATGCAATGCATGAGAAGTACGTTAATAAAACTTCTCAGAACATCATAAGACCATTATACCTCTGATTAATATCATGAAATAAACTTTTTTCAACTTACGTACTTTTTTGAGACCCATGAACAGATGATACAATAATAGGACACATGGAAATTCAAGAATATAGGCACCTATAATACTTCTACGAATAGAGTTATTTATGGAAATTGTGTGCTTGCTCGTTTCTTCTATATAATTGGACCATGCCAAAAAGAAGGAAGCGACAACCTTAACATACCTGAGCTGATTCTCTTGACAATCCCTCAGACCAAAAAAGCTCAATTGACAGCACATACACCTGCACCTCATTGCATACCTCTGGAGAAAGAGTACATGTGTCACAACCCAACTTTTCCTCCATTTGGATATCATGATGACACCTAGTCTTAGGGACTAGGTAAGCCTCACTCATACTAAAATACCACAATAATAAATGAAATATAACAGTCTTGAAGTAGAAATCTCTAAAAAATTTATAATTCCCAAAACCCGATTGTATAAGTCATAAGCTTTACAAAGTTAGCTACCACTTCTAAATATAACTATTCGAAAAAGAGTGAAAATAGTTGAATACAAGTAAGAAGGTAACTCCGAAGCCTGTGAATGCAGCAGTAGGTTTACCTTGAGTCTTCTCAACAATGATCTGCACAGCTACTAATGATCGATACCTGGATCTGCACAACAAAAATGTACAAAAGAGTAGCATGAGCATACCACAACGGTGCCCAGTAAGTATTAAGACTAACCTCGGTGGAGTAGTGACGAGGAAAAGTCAAGACACCTACCGGTCCAATAAACTGTACAAATATAAGAACAACAGAACATGATGTATACATAAAGACTACACGAAATGGATAACAATACTACAATCACAGTAAGGGAAGAAACCAACAAGTAACAGCGGAAATACCAAAAAAATGACATAGAAGAGCTAGCAAAAACACAAACCCAAATCCTAAATTCACAATACAGTAAAGGTAAGCAATAACTCAGATCCTATGACAGTGTTCACATCAGGTCTTATCCAACAATTTCCACGAAGTACCGAATCTCGAACAAATTATAGCTCATGAGTCCCAGTACCTGAAATCTAACACTTGACATCCTGTTCTCCCATCACACCTCATGGCCATGCTGACAACTCACTTGATAACTAGAGCCACTCTCACATATATAACATCTAAACAAGGGCGCACATCTATACTCAGCAAAATCAGGAGGACTTCACATCCAATAGGAGTGTTCAACTACATGTATGCTTGTGCAAGTGCTTTAACATAGTTCCTACTAGCTAATAAGCATAAGGAAAAGAACGAACAACTCGTAAGATGTTTCTTCACAACTTCCATGAGATAAAGATCATACAGGAAAGCTTAGCACAACACAATATCAAACAACAAGAATGCCCCCAGGCCATCACAAATCATCACAATCAATCCTTGACATAGCCCACCTTGTCTCGCCACGTGTGCAAATAATAACACAATAAGTGCCCTCCTTGTTTCACCACACGTGCATCATAATGCTTCCACCTTATCTCGCCACATGCGCAACCCACATATAAGCATATATATATACATATCCTGCCTTGTCATGCCCCATGTGCAATATATCAATAGTAGCAATAGCATGGCAAAAACCTCGTTCAACCCCATAACAACAACCGCACAGCAGAAACCTCGTGCATCATAATATCAACAACCGCACGGTAGAAACCTCGTGCACCACCACAATAAGTACAACATCAACAATGACAATATATACAAGAATACGACAAGTAAATCAACTCAAGAACTTTCGATTACAAGGAGACGGTAAAACTACCTCACAAGGAATAACCACAATAGAGAATACAAAGCGTAATAAGAACAGCTCACAAGGGAGAAAATAATATGAAGCAACGAGCCCACAAAATGTAATTCAACAACAAGGAAGCTAACACGAATCAAATAATTTCAAATAAGGAAATGTCAACAAAATATATGATATCTAAACTTCTTTTAAGGTTGGGCAATTTACGAAGAATATACAACAATTTCAATTAAAGATGAGCAGCGGGAAGATAATCATAACCTCAATTAAGACTAAATAATTACAGGGGAGATAATAATGATTTTCAATAAAGACGAGCAGTTATGAAAGATAGAATGAGAATAGAAGAGGTAAAAATCTTTAGTTAAGCAAAATAAGAGTCAAATAGGCAATTAGAATGAATCATGAGCAATTAATTCCAATTAGAGCATGTAGAGGTGAAACTAGTAAGTGGAAAACTCAAGCACATCAGGTACACACTCAGACACAGTGAATATAAGGACCTAAGAACCCTGAAAGGCCAATTTTTCCACAAATAAGTCCGAGTACGCTCTCGTCACCTCGCGTACATGAACAACAACCAACATAGCAGACTCAAATCCTAAGGGGAAGTCCCCCACACAAGGTTATGCAAGATACTTACCTCAAAGACGATAAATCGATACTCTAAAATGCACTTCTCGGGTGAAAAGACCTCCGAATGGCTCAAATCTAACCAAATTAACTTCAAAGCATAAATAAAATACATAAAAAACTATTCCGGATCATAAAGTCTCAATCTTTAACAAAATCCAAAAATCAGTCCTAAGTCGACCCCCTGGGCCCGCATCTCGAAACCCGACAAATTTTACAAAAACCGAATACCCATTCCGATACGAGTTCAACCATACAAAATTTTTCAAATTCCGATACAATTTGGTCCCTCAAATCATGATTTTTCATTTTAGGAATTCTCTTCAATAACAACCATTTTTTCCAAACCAAAACACAAATTAAATGACGAAAATGAAGATAAAATCATGGAATATGTTAGATTCTAGATGAAGAACACTTACCTAATCGATTTGTGTGAAAAAGTCTCAAAGAATCGCTTAAAACCGAGCTCCACAAGTCAAGATATGAATAAAATGGTCTAACCTTCGATTTGGGAATATATTTTGCCTGCCCAGGGGTTGTTCTTTGCATTCGCGACCCTTCTCTCGCGTTCGCAATGAGTAAATTCCTCGTCAGCGATTTCCAAACTCATTCCAGACAGCCTTTCATATTATGGCCATAATGTTTTGCATACAACTCCAAATGACAAATGGTTTGATGTTCTGAATACTAGACACCAAGGGCTATAGTTTCATAGGTTGCTCATTTCCTGAGTCATTATATATAAAGCGATATAAGCTTCCAAATTCAACCTTGTGCAACATAGATTTTTGAACTCTCTCAGGACATCCTATAGTGTAACTACCATATATTTTTGTACACAAATCTAAATGCTAATTAATTTATATTTCTGAAAAGTAGACACAAAGGGATACAACTTTCATTTTTAAATTATCTCCAAATTCCTTATAGATTGTGAGATATGAGCCTCTGAAGTCAGACCTGTGCAATTGAGATTTTCTTTTTCACGAACGCGAGAGTCTCCACGCAAACACGAAGAATAAACTTCCAGAAGCCAAATTCTTCTCCGCGAACGCATGAGGCTCCTCGTGAATGCGGAGAACAACACCAGATATCAGATAATCAGTATCCAAAGTAGCCCAAAATGATCTGAAACACAACCGAAACTTACCCGAGCTCCCCAGACCCCATCTAAACACACAAACAAGTCATATAAACTAACACGGACTCGCTCGAGGTCTCAAATCATATCAAACAACGCCGAAATGACGAATCACACCATGAATCAAACTATGAACTTCCAAATCTTCCAACTTTGAAAACTTGAGCCGAAACCTATCAAATCAACCCGGAATGGCGCCAAATTTTGCATATGAGTACAAAATGACATAACAGAGCTGCTCCAACTCTCGGAATTTCATTCCGACCCCAATATCACAAAAGTCAACTATGGGTCAAACTTCTCCACTTTTCAAACTTCAACTTTTCCAACTTTCGCCAAAACGCCTCAAATTACCCTACGTTCCTCCAAATCCGAATCCGGACGCACGCCTAAGTCCAAAATCACCATACGAAGCTGTTGAGATCACCCAAAACCCATTCCGGGGCCGTTTACTCGAAAGTCCAATTTCGGTCACATTCTCACCATTTAAACTTCCAAAATTAAATTCCTTCTTCCAATTTGACTCTGAATCATCCGTTAAATAAATTCAACCATGCACACAAGTCGATACTCATATTATGAAGTTGTTCCAGACTTTATGCCGCTGAACAGAGCTTAATTTCTCAAAACGACCGGCCGGGTCGTTACATCCCCCCTCTTAAAACCAACGTTCATCCTCGAACGTGCCAAGATTCGCCTTGAAGTCCTCAAGTCATAAGTGCACACTTCCAACATACACCTGGGGGTGATCCCATATCACCCCAATCCACATAAATCCGACGACACCATCTCAACTGAAATTTAGCCTTTCTAGAAATACCGATAAGCCTTAGAACCAGAATTCTGACCTTCCATCCATTTCCAAAAGACCCGATTCTAAATCCAAACCCGGTATTAGTCGCAACCAGCTGCATCAAGTCATACCAACGCCCACATAGTACAACCTTAAAACATGATACATCACACATAGGCCCACAGTAACATTTCTGATCACCATATTCGCCCGAAATCAAATTTAGCACCGGCCATAAGCCTCATATTCAATAGGAACCTGTTTCAAACCTCCACAACACTAGCGATGATACAATAACCACGAAAGCCACATAACTAAACACCCGAATCACCAAATCTTAGCTAATACCAACGGACACACACCCCACAAGCTAAAACTCATGAAGCACAGAACAAAAATGACTAAATATGGAAAGGGAAACACATAAGGGAACTATCAAACAAGCCCGACAAGCACAAATTTTTCTGTCAATACTAATCTACAAAATAATATAACAAAAAAGAATTAAAGAATATAAAAGAATCACAAGGATATCATACTGATATAACTCCTACCATGGTACACAGTCCGGTCTCAACACATCAAATCACATAAAATCACGAGGGTCCCGTCCTCCACTCTGAATCACAAGTAGGGTGTACATCAAACCAGCTGAAACCTTTCACTACATCAATTCCATCAACAAAATTACAATATGTACTGGCTCCCACACCGGTGGAGCATATAAATCATAGCTCGTAGCCAAAAATACTCAGAAATCACATCAAACCTACCGAAATGGACAGCAAGAATTTACTACTAGTCTCATAACTCTAAAAAATGACTAGAAACAGACGAAAGACACGGCTATCACTCATAGAACCTCCAAATAGGGTAATCACGTAAACAGAGTGCTAATCATGAAACACACCCATAAGTGAAGCAACAAATAGGGGAACTCACCTCGATAAGCAGAACTGTAATAAACTAAGGATGGTGCTCCTCTATAAAAAACTGAAATCATACCTGAATGACATTCAGCTGGCGTAGCGGCCTTAAGCATACTATATGAAACACATCAACGAGCCGGGCCTTCCCCTCTTGGGCGCCTGAATACCTTACTATGACATATCGGCCGAAGTATAGGACAATCTCTCACCATAGGGCTAGTATCTCCATACTCAAAGCAACCTCTCTGCTGACGACGCTGTGGGAACTGTGCGGTATGGGTACTACGAGACCCATGAACACTTGAGTCACTATGCAAAGCCTGAAGCGCGAATTGAACTGGCTAACCCACAAAACCTCTACCATGTCGCACCCTGCCTTCAAAATAAGGACCAGAAGATCTCCCCGATCTGCGAGGCCTCCTCGCCTCCTTAAACTCTCTCTCCTTATCTCGTCTGCCCTCTCTCTCATGGCCCTGCCTGTCCTCTCTCTCCTGGCCTCGCTTGACCTTTCTGTCCTCTATCTCGAGCGAGCATGCCCTCCACCCTCCTAGCAATACTCACGGTCTGCTGATACGAAATATCTATCTCCAACTCTCGGGCCATGCTAGTCCTAATACTGGGATGGAGTCCCTCAATGATCCGGCAGACCCTCTCCCGAACAGTAGAAACCAAAATCGGCGAATGTTTGGCCAAATCACTAAATCTGACGGCGTACTCTGATATTAACATAGTGCCCGAGCATAGCTGCTCAAACTCTGCATGCCATGAATCCCAAAGGGATTGAGGTACGAACTCTCTCAAGAATATCTCTGAAAACTGAACCCATATATGTAAAACTGACTCGGCCGAGCTACCCAACTCATATGCCCGCTACCACTGATAAGTCGCTCCCCTAAGCTGGAACGTAGTAAAAGCAACCACACTCCTCTCAACAATACCCATGGTGCGGAGAATGCGATGGCACTCATCCAGAAAACCCTGTGCACTCTCTAAAGCCAAACCACTGAAGGTAGGAGGGTCGTACTTCCTGTACCTCTCAAGCCTACGCTGCTCTTTTTCAGATGTTGCTGCCCTGACTACGGGCTGAACTGGAACCACAGGCTATGCTGCTATGACGCCTGGAACCTGACCAACATGAACTTGCTGCTCTAGAGTGTGGGCGGCGAGAGTCTGAGTCCCTTCCCCAGTCTGTGAAGTATCTGGTGCAGCCGGAATCAACCCCGCCTGAGCTAATCTACCAAATATGCTCAAGAACTATGCTAAGGTCTCCTGAAGTCCAGGGGTAATAGCAGGCACCTTCGGTACCTGGACCCTAACTAGAGCTACTAGCGGCTCCTCAACAGCTGCTCTGGTAGGTGCTCTAGCTGTGGCATGTACTCCTCGTCGGCCTCTGTCTCTGCCTCCAGCGACACCTACTCTGGGAGCAGCATCATTGGTAACTGCAGTGCGTGTCCCCACCATCTGTGAGAGAATGGAATGTTAATAGTTCAAACACCGAGATCAATAAACTTGCATGATAGGAATGAAAGAAGTGAGATTGTCCTAATAGTTCTGTAGCCTCTCGATGATAAGTACAGACGTCTCCATACCGATTCGCAAGACTCTACTAAACTCGCTTATAACTCGTAGAACCTATGAACCTAGAGCTCTGATACCAACTTGTCACGACCCAACTTTCCCTCCATTTAGGTATCGTGATGGCACCTAGTCTTAGGGACTAGGTAAGCTTAACTCATACTGAAATACCACAATAATAAATGAAATATAACAGACTTGAAGCATAAATCTCAAAATATTTATAATACCCAAAACCCGATAGTACAAGTCATAAGCTCTACAGAGTTAGCTACCACTTTTAAATATAACTGTTCGGAAAAGAGTGAAAATAGTTGAATACAAGTAAGAAGGTGACTCCGAAGCCTGTGAACGTAGCAACAGGTTTACCTTGAGTCTCTTTAGCAATGATCCACACAACTACTAATGATCGATACCTGGATCTGCACAATAAAAATGTGCAGAAGAATAGCATGAGCACACCACAGCGGTGCCCAGTAAGTATCAAGACTAACCTTGGTGGAATAGTGACGAGGAACAATCAAGATACCTACCGGTCCAATAAACTGTACAAATATAGGAACAACGAAACATGATGTATATATAAAGACTACACGAAATGGCTAACAATACTACAATCACAATAAGAGAAGAAAACAACAAGTAACAGCAGAAATACCAAAAAAAATGACATAGAAGAGCGAGCAAAAACACAAACCCAAATCCTAAATTCACAATACAGTAAAGGTAATCAATAACTCAAATCCTACGATAGTGTTCACATCAGGCCTTATCCAACAATTTCCACGAAGTACCGAATCTCGGATAAATTATAGCTCATGAGTCCTAGTACCTGAAATCAAATACTTGGCCTCCTGTTCCCCTATCACACCTCATGGTCATGCTGACAACTCACTTGCTAACTAGAGCCACTCTCACATATATAACAAGTAAACAAAGGTGTTCAACTACGTGTATGCCTGTGCAAGTGCTTTAACATAGTTCCTACCAGCTTATAAGCATAAGGAAAAAAACGACAACACGTAAGATGTTTCCTCACAACTTCCACGAGATAAAGCTCATACAAGTAAGCTTACCACAACACAATATCAAACAACAAGAATGCCCCTAGGCCATCACAAATCATCACAATCAATCCTTGATATAGCCCACCTTGTCTCGCCACGTGTGCAAATAATAACATAATAAGTGCCCTCCTTATTTCGCCACACGTGCATCATAATGTTCCCACCTTGTCTCTCCACATGATCAACCCATATATAAGCATATATATACATATCCCGCCTTGGCACGCCGCATGTGCAATATATCAATAGTAGCAATAGCACGCAAAAACCTCGTGCAACCCCATAACAACAACTGCACGACAGATACCTCGTACATCAAAATATCAACAACCACACGGCAGAAACCTCGTGCACCACCACAACAAGTACAACATCAACAATGACAATATATACAAGAACACGACAAGTAAATAAACTCAAGAACTTTCGATCACAAGGAGACGATAAAACTACCTCACAAGGAATTACCACAATAGAGAATACTAAGCGTAATAAGAACAACTCAACAAGGGAGAAAATAACATAAAGCAACGATCCCAAAATATGTAATTCAACAATAAAGAAGCTATCACGAATCAAATAATTCCAAATAATGAAATGTCAACTATATATAGGATATCTAAACTTTTTTTAAGGTTGGGCAATTTACAAAGAATATAAAACAATTTCAATTAAGGATGAGCAGCGTGAAGATAATCATAGCCTCAATTAAGACTAAACAATTACAGGGGAGATAATAATGATTTCCAATAAAGACGAGCAGTTATGAAAGATAGTATGACAATAGAAGAGGTAAAAATCTTTAGTTAAGCAAAATAAGAGTCAAATAAGCAATAAGAATGAATCATAAGAAATTAATTCCAATTAGAGCATGTAGAGGTGAAACTAGTAAGTGAAAAATTCAAGCATATTAAGTACACATTCATACACAGTGAATATAAGGACCTAAGAACCCTAAAAGGACAGTATTTTCACAAATAAGTACGAGCACGCACTCGTCACCTCGCGTACACGAACTACAACCGATATAGCAGACTCAAATCCTCAGGGGAAGTCCCCCACACAAGATTAGGCAAGATGCTTACCTCAAAGACGACAAATCGATACTCTAAAATGCACTTCTCGGGTGAAAAAATCTCTGGACGGCTCAAATTTAACCAAATTAACTTCAAAGCACAAATAAAACACTTAAGAAACTATTCCGGATCATAAAGTCTCAATCTTTAAAAAAATCCAAAAATCGGTCCCAAAGTCGACCCCCTGGGCCCGCACCTCAGAACCCGGTAAATTTTACAAAAAACTGAATACCCATTCCGATACGAGTTCAACCGTATAAAATTTATCAAATTCCGATACCATTTGGTCCCTCAAATCATGATTTTTCATTTTAGGAATTTTCTTCAAAAACCAACATTTTTTCTAACCCAAAACACAAATTAAATGATGAAAATGAAGATAAAATCATGGAATATGTTAGATTATAGATGAAGAACACTTACCCAATCGATTTGTGTGAAAAATCCTCAAAGAATCGCTTAAAACCGAGCTCCACAAGTCAAGATATGAATAAAATGGTCTAACCCTCGATTTGGGAATATATTTTGCCTGCCCAGGGGTTCTTCTTCGCGTTCGCGACCCTTCTCTCGCGTTCGCGATGCGTAAATTCCTCGTCAGCGATTTCCAAATTCATTCCCGACAACCTTTAGTATAATGACCATAACGTTTTGCACAAAATTCCAACTGACAAATGGCTTGATGTTCTAAAAACTACACACCAAGGGTTATAGTTTCATAGGTTTCTCATTTCTCGAGTCATTATAGATTGCACGATATAAGCTTCCAAAGTCAACCCCGTGCAGCAGAGATTTTCGTACTCTCACCGGACATCCTGTAGTGTAACTACCATAACTTTTTGTACACTAATCTAAATGTCTATTAATATACATTTCTGAACACTAGACACAAAGGGCTACAACTTTAATTTTTAAATCATCTCCTATAGATTGTGAGATATGAGCCTCCGAAGTCAGACCTGTGCAACTGAGATTTCCTTCTTCACGAATACGAGAGTCTCTACGCGAACGCGAAGAACAAACTTCCATAAGCCAAATTCTTCTTCGTGAACGCAAGAGGCTCCTTGTGAATGTGAAGAACAACACCAGATATCAGATAATCAACATCCAAAGTAGCCCAAAATGATCTGAAACACAACCGAAACTTACCCGAGCCCTCCGGGACCCCGTCTAAACATACAAAAAAGTCATATAACCTAACACAGACTTGCTCGAGGTCTCAAATCATATCAAATAACGCTGAAACAACAAATCACACCATGAATCAAACTATGAACTTACAAATCTTCCAACTTCGAAAACATGTGCCGAAATCTATCAAATCAATCCGGAATGTCGCAAAATTTTGCAGGCAAGTCCAAAATGACATAACGGATCTGCTCCAACTCTCGGAATCGTACTCCGACCCCAATATCACAAAAGTCAACTATGGGTCAAACTTTCCACTTTCCGAACTTTAACTTTTCCAACTTTCGCTGAAACTCCTCAAATTACCCTACGGACCTCCAAATACGAATCCGGACGCACGCCTAACTCCAAAATCACCATACAAAGCTGTTGAGATCACCCAAAACCCATTCCGGGGCTGTTTACTCAAAAGTCCATTTCCGGGCAAATTCTCACTGTTTAAACTTCCAAAACTAGATTTCTTCTTCCAATTTGACTCTGAATCATCCATTAACTGAATTCAACCATGCACGCAAGTCGATACTCATATTATGAAGCTGTTCCAGACCTTACGCCGCCGAACAGAGCTTAATTTCTCAAAACGACCGGCCGGATCGTTACAACATGGCACTATGTCCTTCTCGTTTCCATCCTTTTACCTTAAAAGTAAAGGAGTGTAGTACAAGCAGAACTATGTGAGCAAAATGAACATCCAAACAGTGGTAGCACTAACTGTCCCCCAGCCTAACCACGTAAAGCACTTAAAATTCCCTAAACAAGATATGGAGTTCACCCTGCTAACTCCTTTGTCACGTCTAGGACCCGAATCATCATGCAACAATAGCAACAATAGCAGATATGATATGTAAGTTCCTCCGAAGAAATTCCAGCAGATACTGAAGCAAATCTTCACAACATGCCTACGAAAACAAAGATAAAAGACCCACCACCCTAGAGATATCCCATATACCTAAGCAAACTCCCTCTAGTGGATCTCCCTCACAAACTGAAACTTCCAAAAAAGATTACTTCCACATCAAAAAAACCTCATTTATGTATCCTTGATAACTAACACCAAATGAAATCCACTAATGATCGAAACGAATAAGCACTACCAGTGAAGATAAAAGAAGTCGGTGCCAGAAAAAGATACTACTTGCATCTATATTAACATTACGATGAAAGTCAAGATCTCAAACCAAACTGATAGCTCCATACTCTCCTCTATTTGCCACATAATCCCATGAAATAAGAGTCACCCCTTGGCTTTGATGAAGATTCATGGTGCTGCCACGTAATCCCTGTTGGAGAATTTAAACTTATCCAATAATTAATTAGCTAATATCTCGCTACCTGATAATTAATCAATTATTCGTATAATTAAGAATTGTCTCAAATTACTTAAAATACTACTCTCTTTTAACACACTTTATATAACTTGCTATCATGGTCATGTGGTACCATATAAAATAAATACATATACTATTATTTTATTAAAACATCCATGTAAAAATACATATATTTTCTCAACTTTTAATTTTCTTAATTCATTTATTTCTTAATACCTTTGAAATCTTCCATAACAATTTCCTTAGGAGTGGTAAGTAGATTTTGGACTGACGAAATTTAGAGTTTCGAACTAATTGATATTGAAGAATGGTCGGACAAATTATGATTAGTAAAATACAATTTGAACACAACTCAATTAATTTTTCCCAAAACGTTTAGTTGGAGTTAAACTGTATAACGTTTAATATGAATATCTAGCTAGGACAAGTTATTTTTGCAAGTGAGAATAGGCTGTGGCATGACATGTTGTCATTGGTATGGATTATGAAAGTTCTTGTGGTAAGAAATTTATCTATTACTAGAAAATTTATCTATTAAGACACAAAATACAAAATAAATTTTAAGTAAATGTAAAACAAATATACCATTTAGTAGTCACGCTAATCTATTTTTCTTGTGAAAAATAATTTCTATCTTTACAATAAAGAAAATCTCATAAACTTTCTTATATTATGTGTATAATTGAAAGTAGTAATATTAATAACTATATAAAATCATACTTTTCAAACTATTTTTTTTTCTTTTACAAAAATGTTCCACTCAAAATACCATACATACATATATGTGTAACACAAACCCTCGCTACCATCCTCTGAGCTATCAAACGACTCAGAAGAGGAGGTAGTCTCATCTCTCAACTAGTATTTCCCCGGAAACTGTGTGGGGCATGAGTGGGCACAGAGTCTCCTTCTAAAGCTTTTCGAGAAGGGACATACTCACTCATATCTGAGTGGTCCGCTGCTCTATTCATAGCTTTGATGGCTGCTCTTATCTTCCCAATTAATTTTTGGACTGCTAGGGGCAGTTTGGTCTTTCCTTTACCCCTGCCTCGAGAGGGTTCTGCCCTCCCTTTAGCTGTATCGCTTCCACCTCTGGATCGGACCATTATCTGCACATATAATTAGAGAAAGATCATTAGAATATGCTGCAATGTATTATTAAAGAAATGCAGTTGAAATGCAACAATGGTTCCCAAAACAGTGCATCGTGGTCCGCAGAAAGGCCATCGCGGTTCGCGTAAAAAGTATCGCGGCCGAGAAAGAGTTGGGATCAGACTGCCAACTCTCTGAAGATGGACTTCAGCGGACCGTGAAATAATGGGCGCGACCGTGAAACATCAAACGCGAACCGCGAAAAAGAGAACGTGGCCGCAAAAGCGATTTGTAAACTTTCTGAAGTTCATTAACACAGACCGAGAAATTATGGACGCGGCCACGTAAAGTCAACCGCGAATCGTGGAAAAATCACCGCGTCCGTGAACTTATTAGCAATTCAGCCTCACAAAAGCATGAACGCGGACAACGTAATTTGGACCGCTATTCGCGAAATTTAAACCAGACGGACACTGATGACTTATCTTAGACCTAGGGTTTCACTTAGTGCAAAAATTTAAGCAATTAACATGCATAGTGGACAACCCTATCCCCCATTAGGCATGCAAAATAATTACCCACATGAATTTTTAGCATCAATTTGAAAAAAATGGCAGGTAATTAACCATAATTAAAGAGAAAAAGTAAAATAAAGATGAAAGAAAAGAAAGAAATAAAATTTATAAGAATTTGAGCATACCAGTTGTGAGATTTGTAGTAGAAAATTGACTCTTAATTAATAACAATCGAGACTGAAAGTCAAAGAAATGATGATGAACAATGCTCTAGAGTGTTGGAATGTAAGGGGTCGAAAAGTGTAAAGGTTAGAGGGACCTCATATATATAAAAACAAATGTGGCCCCCACCAACTTACCTGCGCGGTCCGCGGAATTCTACCGCGGTCCGCGCTTATACCTCTTCGAATGGCTATTGTTGATACTAGTCCGCTGAGAGCGGAAAAACGGGCGCGGCCACGTAAGATCATTGCGGACCGCAAAATTCCGAAGGCAGACGTGAATATAACTTCAAAGAGTTGATATTCTGGACTTTTCAATTCTGCATCTGCTATCATATTGTACCCCTGCGAAATGTTGTCACGAACCACGAAAATTTGAGCACAGTCCCCGTAATTCTCTACACTTAGGCCAATTTTTTCAGCCAAAGTCCGCCACTACACAAACAATTCCTATACAAACTTCACAACCAGTTAGTCTAAAACAAAGCCTATACAAAGAAGAAAATCAAAAAGAAAGAAAAACACATGGGTTGCCTCCCACGAAGCGTCTGATTTAATGTTGCGACATGATGTATGTTACCATCATTCACTTGAAATGGATCAATGCCACCACGTGGCTATCATCAAATTTGCCAAGATAGTGCTTCACTCGATGTCCATTAACTCTGAAGATTTCACCATTTATTTTTCAAATTAAGAGCACCAAACAGAGTTACATGCTCCATTTCAAAAGGTCCACTCTATTTTGACTTGAGCTTTCCCAGAAACAGTCATAACCGAGAGTTGAGTAAAAGAACCAAGTCCCCCTCTATGAATTCCTTATTCCGAGCATATTTGTCATGTAAGTAATTCATCTTATCCTTATAGAAGGATGAGCTAGAATAAGCATGAAATCGAAACTCATCAAGTTCATTTAGTTTTTCTACCCGGAGATTTGCAACTACATCCCATTCAAGGTTTAACTTCTTCAGCGCCCACATGGCCTTATACTCTAATTCCACCGGAGGTAACATGCTTTCCCAAATACCAATCGATACAGAGACATACCAATTGGACTCTTGTAAGCTGTTCTATAGGCTCATAAAGAATCGTCAAGTTTCCTTGACCAATCAGTCCGGTTTGCATTGACAGTCTTGGAAAGAATACTTTTGATCTCCCTATTGGAGACCTCAACCGGTCCACTTGCTTGGGGGTGATAGGAAGTTGATACCTTGTGAGTGACACCATACTTGGAGAGTAAAGTGTCAAAGACTTTGTTACAAAAATGAGAACCCCCATCACTGATAATCTCCCTTGGAGTGCCAAACCTTGTAAATATGTTTTTCTTTAAAAAAGCCACCATACTTCGTGCTTCATTGTTGGAAAAAGCCACAACTTCAACCCATTTGGAGACGTAATCCACAGCAACAAGAATATAGGTGTTCCCACATGAACTCACAAATGGACCCACAAAGTTGATGCCACATACATAAAAAATATCAATCTCAAGAATAGTGGTGAGAGGCATTTCATCCTTCTTGGAAATTCCACCAGCTTTCTGACACTCATCACACCTCTTAGCAAGCTCACTAGCATCTTTATACAGGGTAGGCCAATAAAATCCACAACTGAGAACCTTTAAAGCAATTCTCGCCCCACCATGATGACCACCGTAGGGCAAGGAATGACAAGCATCAAGAATACTCATTTGCTCCTCTTTTAGAACAAATCTTCGGATCACACCATCATTACAAATCTTGAAAAGATAAGGCTCGTTCCAGTAATAATCCAAGCTGTCCCGTTTAAGCTTCTTCCTTTAGTTAGAAGAGATCTCACTCGGGACAATGCCGGTCACAACAAAGTTAGCCACATCGGCAAGCCAAGGCATACTATTCAAAGACACGGAGAAGAGTTGTTCATCTAGAAACGATCATTAATTTCGAGGCTATCATGTGGCCTCCCTTCCTCTTCCAAGCTGGACAAGTGGTCCGCCACTTGATTCTCACTTCCTTTTCGATCAATAATTTCAAGGTCAAACTCTTGAAGCAGAAGAACCCATCTCATCAACCTAGCCTTAGAGTCCTTTTTTTGTCATCAAGTAACGGAGTGCCGTGTGATCGGTATGCACAATAACTTTGGTACCCATGTGATATGGCCTGAACTTTTCCATGGCAAAGACAATGGCTAGTAACTCTTTCTCGGTCATCGTATAATTGACTTGGGCGTCATTCATCGTTTTGCTTGCATAATAGACCGAATGAAATATTTTGTTGATCCTTTGCCCCAAAACCGCTCCTACCGCAACGTCACTAGCATCACATACGAGCTCAAATGGTAAGCTCCAATTAGGTGCGGAGATGATAGGAGTGGTAGCCAATCTAAGCTTGATAACTCAAAAGGTTTCATGCAATCATCATTGAACACAAACTTTGCATCCTTTTCAACAACTTCAACAAGGGATTCACCACCTTTGAGAAATCCTTAATGAACCGGTGGTAGAACCCCGCATGCCCTAGAAAACTCCTAACTCCCTTGACGGAAGTAGGAGGATGGAGTTTTGAAATTACTTCAATCTTCGCTTTGTCCACTTCAATACCGTTAATTGAGATCTTATGGACGAGGACAATGCCCTCCTCGACCATAAAGTGGCACTTTTCCCAATTAAGAACTAGGTTGGTCTCTTTACATCAGGCCAACACTTTGTCAAGATTATTCAAGCATTCTTCAAAGGAGTCACCCACAACACTAAAATCATCCATGAACACTTCGAGGAATTCCTCCACCATATCCGTACATATTGCTATCATACACCGCTGAAAGGTAGCTGGTGCATTACACAAACCAAATGACATTTGTGAGAATGCAAAGGTGCCATACGGACATATAAAGGTGGTTTTTGCTTGGTCTTCTGGTGCAATCAAAATCTAGTTGTAACTTGAGTACCCATCCAAAAAGCAATACTAGGCACGCCCGACAAGTCTATCCAACATTTGATCAAGAAAGGGCAATGGAAAATGGTCCATTCGGGTCACTTTGTTCAGCTTTCGGTAATTCATGAACACCCTCCATCCGGTGATAGTCCTTGTGGGGATCAATTCATTTTTCTCATTTGTGACCACAGTAAAACCCCCTTCTTCGGCGCACATTTACTGGCGAAGTCCATGAACTATCCGAAATAGGATACACAACCCCTGCATCTAGTCACTTGATGATTTCCTTCTTGACGACCTCTTGCATAGCCTCGATCAACCTCCTTTGATGTTCAACGGAGGGTTTGGCATCATCCTCAAGTATAATTTTGTGCATGAAAAAGTGGGGCTTATCCCCCTAATGTCAGCCAAAGTCCATCTAATTTCCTTCTTCCTTCTTCGGAGCATCGCAAGGGTGGCATCTACCTGCACGTTAGTTAAGCACAAAGAAAGAATAATAGGTAAAGTTGAACAAGGGCCCAAGAATTCATACCTGAGGTGTGAAGGCAAAGGCTTCAACTCTAATACAGGAGGTTCCTCGATTGAGGGCTTTGTTGGTGGAGTCTTTCGGTTCTCAAGATCCAAGGAAAGTTTCCGGGGCTCATCTGTGTATGAACCCATTCCTTGTAAAGCATTGACATATTCCACCAAGCCTTTATCCTCTGTCACATCATGGTTAAACAACACAGCTTGCAAGGGGTCCTCTACATTAATCACAATACTAGTTTCTTCAACAATCACTTCGATCACAAGATCCACAAATGAATATACTTCGTTGCTATTGGGCTACCTCATTGACTTGCAGACATGGAACACAACTTTTTCATCACCCACCCGGAAGGTGACCTCCCCTTCTTCCACATCAATTAAAGCCTTTCCCGTAGCTAGAAAATATCTCCCCAATATGATCGGCACCTCATAGTCAACCTTGCAGTCAAATATCAAAAAATTCGCGGGAAGTATGAACTTATCGACCTGAACCAGCACATCATCTATGATCCCCAATGGCCACTTCATTGTCCTATCCACCATTTGCAATCTCATGGATGTGGGCCTTGGTTGCCCAATCCCCAATGTCTTGAACACATAGTATTGTATAGTGGTAATGGAATGGTTGGGCAACCTCTCAAGCCAATCCAAAGCCTTCCCCCTAGAGAGAATGGGAAAAGCCTTAATCTCAACGCATACTTAGAAACATTAGTTTTTTTACTCCCCAAGCATGTATCAACAAAACCCTTGAGATGCTTGTAGGCATTTTGGTGTGGAGTTCCGGTAAAGAAACCCCTCTGTTCCAAGAGTGTAAGCATGACGTTGGTTATTTAGAAGTTGCCCACCCTAATCCGGGGCGAGACTATTACACTTGCGTATCCTTCGTTGGGCAACACCCAGTATGGTGCCCTTGATGGAGGTGGGGGAGGGTTTGGAATATTATCATGAGGTGGCCGGCTTCTCCTTTGTGCTTGTGGTTTGAGTTGAATTTCATCCACATTATCGTCATCTACCTCCTCCGCCAAAGGCAAATTTCTGGGAGCATCATTATAAAGAGCCATTTTGTACCTAAATAAAATTCACAAATAAATTAGAAAATCGGAAGGAAAGAAAAACAAAACAAACAAATACTCAGAGATATAGCTAAAACGGTTTAACTACCCGGCAATGACGCCAAAAATTGATCGGTTCCAAACCTGCACAACTATAGAGTAGCAAGGATGGTCGATGCAGTTTTACCCAACAAAGGCCGGGATCGAATCCACATGGAGTTAATGAGTTTGGAGTTAGGTTTATATCCGAGTAGAGATGCGAGTTTTGCTCTTAATTGTACTTCCACAAATGGTTGATTTTGTTTTCTACTTCTACTTATACTCTATAACATGCAATAGTTAAAACTAAGTATAATGTTTTTGTTGGTTGTTTTCAAAGATTTAAAAGGGAATAGGGTAGTGACTTCCTCCTAGGTGGATATCTAACGGGTATCGAGAATTTAGGGAAAGCTTGTTATGATTGGGGTCGTGATATAACCATCACACATAAGTGCTCACTCTATACCTCTCGGTAGTTTGAGTGACATTGCTCAATTTGGCTTTCTCAAGTCCAAATGGGTGTTCATGAATAAGAAATGATATTGGTTCAAGTCGGGTATTACTATCTCTAGGTTTAACCCTTTAATTGAGGCTATCAATCTCTTGAATTCACCCCAATTCCTTGTTAGCCTAATTTTCCTAGACTTAGTGCTTCTTTCTCAAGAAGAGTCTAAATCATAAAGGAACTAATCAGTGTTTGCAACCACCAATTCTATAATTAAAGCATGAATTAGGCTAAATATCACTAACCCATAAACAATTAAGCCCCAAAATTCAAGACCCATTAAATATCCACACTAGGGTTGGGTCACAACCCTAGATATGGGTTTAGATACTCATGAAAATAGCACAAACAAAAAATAAAGAGAAGATAAAATCCATAATGCTATACTAAAAGATGAAAATCTAAAGTTATAAGTTAAATCTTGTATAAAATTGCCCAAATAGGAAAAACTAGCCGTCTCACGTGTTCAGCAAAACATAACTTGACCTAAAAATGTCAAAAATGTCTACTTATACTAGGCTAAAATTTTTGGACAAAAATACTCATGCAGAGAATTCGCGGACGCGTAATTCTGACCGCATCCGTGTTTGAGCTTTCGCGGCCGCGTGATTATGAGCGCGGTCCGCGTTTCTTCATAACTGGGCTTGGGTAAAGCTTGAATTCGCGGACCGCGCATTTTCAACCACGTCCGCGTGAGAAACAGATGCGGCCACGTCCCCCCTCCATTGTATCAGTGTATATAGGTTTAGACCAAGCTCTAATATTTTATTTGATTTGCATGTATATCCAAATATATAACATAGTAATAATTGTATGGTTTATATATTACTATGTATAGCAGATTAATAATATGTATATCAAAACGTATATCAAACTTTTATTTCACTTCTTTGTAGTGTATAACACATTTCTAGATGTAAAGCTCCATTTTCGACATTTTTCAGTCATTATGGTATATGACATATGTGTATCTTGTATTTTAGACAAAATTTAGTAACATGGACTTCGATTATGTACCTTAGCAACAACAAAAGATCGTTGAAATTTGTGTGAAAGCAATTGCTCCACGCCGATTCTATTTACTTTGGAAATAGAATTTTTGAAACGGAAGAGATTTTTCTCTGTGTTTTCTTATATTGATAAAGAGAATGTTTGTTTCCTTTTATTCAGAGTTAAGGAAGAAAGCAATTCTAAAGAAAACCGATCCCACCAAAATAACAATGTAGAATATGCTCCTAAAATTCAACGTATGGAGTAACTTTGTATAAGAGGTTATTTAATCTTATCTATTCAAGAATGGGTCGGGTCAGTCCATATGGAGCGACTCGTGACCCAAATAAAATAATTCAGCATCTCCCACTTCGCTCATGGTGGTCTAGGATTGTTCAAAACCGAATCATAATCGTTAACCGAATCATAAAAATGACTTAATGATTTATTGGTATCGGGTTATCAGATTAATAGTTTATTCGTTTGTGGACAAATTATTTAATTTTCTTATGGGATAAAGCGTTAACCCATTAAGAATTATTATATTTATATTTTTACCCATTATGAAGCAACTTCTTAGCAGCTTGAGCTTTAACGTCATCATAATTTATTTTTGGGATATGACTAGGCAAACCTAGATATTTTGCTATCTTTCTACTCAAATAAATCATTTAACGTGGTAAATAAAGAAAAACTATATCCAAAATTTATGTTAACTGAACTTCTATTACTGGTTAAGGATTCCCAATTTATTTTTTAGCTTGCTTATTGTAAATGAATTAAAGAAGAAAAAACTACTATTAACAATGATAGCTTTGTAGTAGAGTGTGATTGGACCATCTATCTATTGTTTAATATCTTACTTATTTATGTAATTTTTATTATTTATTTGATTTAGGCGATAAACCGCCCGATAATTACTAATATGATACCAATCCGCGCGGTATCTTATCGGATGATTAGCAGATTAGTATATTTATAAGCCAAAAACCAATAAGCGAAATCGTTAAGTGTAAATATCCACCAAATCCGCTGGATAAGCAGCCTTATGGTGGACTGTATCCAAACCAATATCATGTCAATAACACACTGTCACGATCTAAAATCCAACTAATCATGATGGTACCTAACCCAACCGGCTAGGTAAACCAATTAATAACAATCCAATTCAATGAGATTTGATGAGAAGATAAATGATGAAATAACTGAGCTTTTATATAAAATTCCAAGGACCTGTAGTACAAATAATGAGCTTCGAAGATTTAAAGTTTACAATCTGGTATAAAATAAATACATCATCTGTTTAAAGTATACATGAACAGATTAAAAATTCTAAAGCTATCCAGAACAAGAGGCAGCTATGATCGAAATGCAGGTACATCTTCAATTCTATCTCCCTCCATACACAGCAACATCATCATCCAAAATCTGCACGCAAGGTGTAGAAGTCTAGTATGAGTACAACCGATCCCATATACTCAATAAGTAACAAACCTAATCTTAGATTGAAAGTAGTGGCGAGCTTGGACAAATGGCCAGAGTCCAATACCAACAACTAAGAATAACTTGTAAGAATGAATTAAAAACAATACAAGTAATAACTCACAGATATGATGCTCATCTCGTTCACAGTTCCAGGAAATAAGCATGCTTTTCAACTATAATAGTAAAACTCAAATCTTTCACCGAAATCACCAAAATATGAGTAAACTTGAAAATTGTGATCTTTCTAAAAAAACTTTCAACAATAGATAAGAAGTTTTCCTTATCAAACAACATGAGGAAAGTACATCTCTATGCCTACATGTCAAAGTGCATGTGAATGTCATGAATGTCTTTATACCGTACAACATGAGGAAATACATCTCAATACCTGCATGCCAAGTATGCATGACAACTGTAATGTAATGTAGTGATAAAACCATATGCATACTCTTGGAGTATCAATTCGCTCAGTCCTCACAGTCACTTAGTCCTCCTAGTCATTCAGCACTCGCGCTCGGCACTCACACTTAGTAGGTACCTGCGCTTACTACGAGTAAGTCATACTCCGGAGGGGCGGATCGTGACCAAGCGCAAATATAAGCCAATAATGGCATGAATCAATAAATCCTTCTACGACATGCAACCCGATCCCATAAACATCCTCACAATCAGGCCCTCGGCCTCACTCAGTCATCAATCTCTCCAGTCTCTCAAGCTCATAATGTCATGAAAATCAGCCCAAAAATGATGATATGTGTGAGCACATGATTTTTCCCCTATATGAATTACTCCCATAAATTCAAAACAAAATAATTTTTTTCAGTGTTTGCAATTTTGTGGATTTTCGTGGCATTTTCTGTTAATTATTTGCATTTTGTTTATGCATTTTAATTAGTAAAAAATACAAAAGAAAATATGTTGCATTTGCATTTAGGATTTAATTCTACATTTAGGACTAATTAACAAATTAGTTGTTTATAAAAATGGGAAAAATCACAAAACAATAGTTTATTTTGCGCTTTTTAATTTTAATCTCGATTTTCGGTAATTTTTTCCTTGAATTTGGTTTTTAATTAGTTGTAGTAATTATTATTTAGAGTTAGTTAATTTAGTTTGATAGGATAATTTGGTTTGGGATTTAGTTTAGGTCTTTTTTTTTTTAATTTTGATAAAAAAAGAAGAAGAAAATTTGAAATTGAAAAAAAAAGAGAAAAGGGTTGTGAATTGGGCTTATCAATTGAATTTCTCCCCCAGGCCCAAAAATTTCCCCTTAAACCCAACCCAAAACTTGCCCCTATTGCCCGGTCCCCCCCAAACCTAAACGACGTCGTTCCGTAAAAGAAAGATCTGGGCCGTCGAGATTCTAATCCAATGACGGGAAAGTGGGGAGAGCTTAATATTTAAGTTTCCTAATCTCACTACCCCCCAAACCCCGTCTCTCATCTCCCTCACTCCTCTCACAGACCACCCTAAGGAACCCTAGCACTGCCCTCATATTCCCGCCGCTTTAGCCTGGCGGTGCCACCTCTGTTCACCTCTAGAATAACACCCCATGAACACCAAGCCCCCCTCATTCCAAATCCCTGATTGGTTTCCCTCAAATCGTAGCCCAGCTCGTCGAATCTTGAATCTAGTTCAAGCCCTAAAATTTCAAACCAACTCAAATTCAAGATCTCAGTGGGATTTGGGTCTAGTTCGACGTTATTCATGTGTTCTTGACAAGAATACATGATTAATGTCAAACTTGACTTGGAAATTCTAAAGATTCGAAGTTCTCGCATTTCTTACGGGCCGGGTTATTTGTTTTCAACTTCTGAGTTTGATTTTCATGTGAGTTCTTTACCATCTTCCTATGTTCCTTTTGTGCATGTTTTGATTTTTATTTCTCTTTTCTTCTTTGTTTCTCCGATATTCCAATTCTTTTGCATGTTTTTCGGCTTAAGTTAATTAGTGTCTCTGAACTTGAAGATTAGTTTAATTGGTTTGCCCGTGCTACTTGGGCCCCTGATGTTTTTAGGACAAAGAGCCTGTGACTCTGTTTAGTCCCCTTTCCCCTTGTATTATTTTTTTTCTTTGTTCGAGTTCTTTTGTGAAACCTCGAGTCAAAATTGGGCTCAAAAGAAAAGGTATATCCCATGATTGGTAGACTCAGACCCACTAAATGAATATGGGTCAACTTGGCCCATGTTTTGGTCAGGTTTTTTGAAGTAAAAACAGGGTGATTAAGGGGTAAAATAGGAATTGTAGATAAGGGAATCTGCAGTAAATGAATAGGGAAGCTTCTAGGAAGTTGGGGTGGGAGGCTATTTTGAATTCTGAAAATTAAACTAAGGGAACCTAGGCTAAAATGAAAATTTCAGAAGGGGCCAAGTGCAAACTTGATTTTCTTTAAGCTACCCTAATAGCTTGCCTATAAAGGCATCCTAACTTGACCCTCATGTCAGGAATTCAGAGATAACAAATCTAGAGAAAAAAAACAGATGAAAATTTCAATAAAATCACTGTTTCATTGAACTTCACCTGTGATTTTTGAATTTATCAATTTCTGATTCATCTGGGGTGGAAATAGATTGAATCTGGGTTTGTAAAGGTTTGGTTTGAAGTTTGATGGGTGATTATTCGATTGAACTGTGTTTTTTAGACTGTTGCATATCCTGTTTCTAGTTAGAAATTGGTTTTATTGGTTATTTCCTACTGCTGAAGTTCTGGTTCTGTTGTTGCCTACTGTTCCCTCACCTCTTTTTCCCTTTCAAATTCCAGGTACATGTTCTTGAGACTCATACAATGTGATACTCAAACTGACGATTGAAATGAAAACAGAATCTTGAAGCTTTAATAGTAGTCTAATGGTCTATAGCTTAATTTCATTTCTTTTATGAATTTCTTCTGATTCATGTTCTTCCTACATGCTATATGTTTACTTTAGGATTGAATATGGTTCTGTTAAGTGTAGGTGATTCAGAATATTTTAGACCATACATAGTATGTGTTAAATGAGCCATTAATTGTATTTTATATTTCATTATGGAATTTAGGTGCAAAAGACTGCATTAGAGCTATCTTGTTGTATGATTCAATTAAGAGGATATGGCATATGTGTTGTGCTTAAATAACATTCTGAAATAGCTATTCAAATGAGTATATTAGCTATTGGATGGCGTTGAAATTTGTCAATACATGTCATATTATGGCCTATTTGATGCAAGTTATGGCCTACTCAGTTTGTCTGGAGGTGTGTCTTTGGACATTCATCTTATATTAAGAATTTGGGCTCAATCTGGGCCCAGAATCTTAAAATGTAGTCGGAGTATAAAACGGTAAACCTTGCATCATGCGTTTTGCTTAACTGGCCCAATTCTTCATCGTTACAATTTGGTTTAATCCGGTTTCGTGAATTTGATTCGCTCATTTCCTATGCCTTTAATCAGTTAGCCAAGCCCTTTAATAATTGAGGCAAGCCATATTATATAACACGAATAGTCTATGGCCCTCCAAATGTAATTTGAATTTCCTTTTAAAATTGGATTTGAGGTGTGCCATGCCAAACAAGACTCTTAAAATGCTAGGCCCTCGCTTAATTGTTTCTTTTAAAGTCCTTAGAATTTGAGGCGTGCCATTTAGCTAATTTTTATGGACCTCGCTAAGTTGCTAACGCCTAGTTGCTCCAGGAGCGTCACTTTAATAAAATTACCTTCCTAAATTCGGGTGCGCATTTATGTGACCCAAATCCAAATCTCAACAATATTAAAATATGTCAAAGACCACAGGTGCATTTATGTGACGTGGTTCAAGACGTGTTTTAATAACGTTGCAATCTTCATAAGAATGAATAAAAGCGGTTAAAACTAAATTTTGCACATAGGTTCAAAATTGTCTAAAATCAGATAATTAAGCCGAATATAACAGTTGAGTGACCGTGCTAGAACTATGGAACTCGGGAATTCCTAACACCTTCTCCCGGGTTAACAGAATTCCTTACTCGGATTTCTGGTTCGCAGACTGTAATGCAGAGTCAATCTTTCCTCAATTCGGGATTTTCACCATAAATTATCCCAAGTGGCAACTCTGAATCTTTTAACAATAAATCTAGTTTCGATTGTCCTTTGATTGGAAAAACTCCTTTACACCCTTCCGTGGGTGTAGGTAAAAAAGGCAGTATGACAGCTCTGGCGACTCTGCTGGGGACCGAACCTAGAATCTCTGGTTCAGGATTCAGAATTCGAGCTTAGATGAATTGTTGTATTTGGGTTTATTTGTTATCTGATTACATGCTTGGGCCTAATATGTTAAATGATGCTTTTACCGCTTTGATATTATCTGAACTGTATATAAACTGCTACGAAACCCTTCTATTCTCATCTTCGGGGATGTGCTCGCTAGTCGAGACTCCCTATTCTGTTAGTATCATATCTTGAAATAAGAAAGAGGCTCGAACAAGTTACTAAGCCGGATGGCCTTTTGGTTCCCGGTACGTAGTCTCCTCCTCAGCTCGAGTTGTCCGCTCGGGTACACAGTCTAGTACACATACCCAGGTTTTTGAACTTAGAATAACTCAGCCTCATGCCGGATCCCTAGTAGGCACGTTTGTTTGCATCATGTGCATTTTACTTTGGAGACTCAACACAGGGGTTGGGTCTGTCTAGGACAGGTGTACCCGAAATGTAAAGACCATTATGATGCATCTTACTTGCTACTTGCGCATTCATTTGCTTTGGATTTGCATGTTGACCGACTTACAAGGAAAACTTAGATGGTTGAGAGGGATAAGTGCCTGTTTTGAACAACCAATGTCCCAAAACATACCGAAACTCTGCCGAAATTTTGAAAAAAAGAGAAGAATTTTGTAGTTTTCAAAGAAAAAAAGGGAAAATCTTTGTGTTTTAGAAAGGAAAAATAACTGTTTTTATTTTGACAAATTTGCTCGAACTACGCCAGTTTGATTCTCACCGGATGTGAGATACGTAGGAAACCCTCATTGGGTCCAACTTTCCTTTTGCAAATTAGCCCGAAAAGAACAAAAATCTATTTTTTTTTGTTTTAAAAAATAAGTAGGGTGATGCCATTCTTGTCAAAAATAGCCGAATGTCCCCAAAAGGACGCCGGAAGGCTGTTTTTGCAAGAACAGCCGCCTTCGGTCCTTTTCAAATTTTTAGCCGGTTAGCGAGCACAACCTTAAAATCTTTCCTTGGAAATGCTGAAAGGCCGTATTTGCAAAGCTGGGTTTTTACTTTTGAAATAAAAAAAAAATCTGAAAAGTGTCAGCTTTGTTTTTTAGTCAATTGAATCATGATTTTTTGCTTAACCACCCTAATAAATGTGCAGAATGAGCACGAGTCAGAATTTGCCAATAACAGTCTTGAACAAGATCCCTTTGGAATTGCATATGTGGTGGGATGATTTGGGTAAATCGGGACAAGACACGGTCAATCTATACCTGGGAGGCCTCACTGGGTTATTGAAGATTAATCCTAGGGGAGACATCATAAAGGCGTTGGTTACATTCTGGGACCCGGCCCACAACGTATTTAACTTCTCAAATTTTGAAATTACCCCAACATTGGAAGAAATAGCCGGATATATTGGGAGTCCCAAAGTTCCTCTGAGACACCAGTACCTGATTGCTCCAAGGGCCGTAGCCGTACACAGGTTCCTAGACTCTTTGAAAATAAGCAAGGGGTCCACAACCCAGACTTGGCAGCTGGTTTTTGTACTTTGCAGTTTATATACAACAGATATGGTCATATAGGGGGTTCAACAAGCCGGAAAACAAAATCTGCAGCAAAGGAAACCGCCTTAAGTGGGGAAAATACAGATGTTTTGCATTCATGGTGGTCTTTTTGGGACTTTTGGTATTTCCTAGAAAAGATGGAAATATTGACATACGAGTAGCCGGGGTTGTCAGCACTTTGGTCACTCAGGCCAACAATACCCTCGCACCCATGATAGTAGCTGAAATCTTCTGCGCTCTCACAGCCTGCAAAGCTGGAGGAGACTTTTTCTAGGGGTGCAACGTGTTGTTGTAGATGTGGATGATCTAACACTTATGCCATCATCCTCAATTTATGAGTTATGGGTAGACAGAGAAAACATGCATAGAAGAATTTTACACGAGGGTTGACGGGATCAGCTTGCCAGAGGGGGTCATAGAGTGGGTAGCGCGCCTCCGTTCCGTCACTGCAAACCAAACAGAGTGGACATTTGGATGGCTGCCTGTGGATGAGGTCATATATATGCCAGCCACCGGGCCTCATTTCCTCTTGATGAGACTCAGGAGTATCTAGCCTTATGCGCCATATCGGGTTTTGAGGCAGTTGGGGAGATGCAAGATAGTTTCGAGAGATGAAGATCTTAGTGCCCAAGTAGTCGAGATCGGACTTAACGATCAGTTTCATGAAGCAACAGTCTGCCAAATTTGGAGTGAATGTCAACACTTAATAGCCAATACCTATGTACGTGATTGATCCAAAGGTGAGGTTTCACCAGGGTACCTTGCTTGGTATAGGAGAGAAACTGAGTTTGGGAGGCCGGCCAAAAGACCCCATTTTCAGGAATTTGTCGAGGCGTCACAAGAACAATGGGCTTGGTTGGCTAAGGAGAATGAGTACAGGGCCATAATAGGAAGGTTGGAAAAACAAGTTAAAGAACTTCAATTCGAGAATAGCTTGCAAGCAGCGGCAGACAAAGGCGAAAAGAAAAAACTGGCCAAAGAAAATGAGGCCCTTCGAGCTCAAATTCAGAAAATGACAACAGCGGCAGAAAACCCTGCCAGAAGTGACAAAGATGAAAAACTCATAGCTAACTTGAGACAGAAAGTGAGTGACTATAGTTTTGATTTGAACAAAGCAGAAAGTGAACTAGCCAGAGTTCGAAAGCAATTGGCTAAAAACGCAAATGAACGAGCACGCCTGGTTAAGCAATTGAAAGAAAAGTACGACTTCATGGTTGAAAGGGAACATTGTTATACATCATTGGCACAATTAGAAATAGATTTACGACAACTTCAGGAGCAGAATCATGTGGTTGAGCAAACTTTGGAAGTCAGGGCCCAACAGATCGGGCGTTTGTTACAAGAAAAAGGTGTCATAAGAGAGAGAATTAGAAACATCGCCGATTACATTATTGTGAAGTGCCAAGTCTGTGAGGATATGACTCGCACCACATTCTTCGCGGCAATGATGACATTTGTTAAATAGATAATGAGTGACTTGGACCAACTTCAAAGGGATCTTGCATATAGGCCTGCGGCGAGACTGAATGATGTCCAGCGGGCACCAGGAGCATTAATGTATTCATGATTTTTCATTTGAGTCTGTATTTTCATTTCCGTTAGAGTCTGTCAGTTGTTTTGAGCCTGTATTTTTCTTTCTGCTGGAGTCTGTCAATTATTTTCGAGTCTATATTTTCTTTTGTTGGAATATGATAGGAGTCTGTATTTCGTCTTTTCATCAACGTCTGTTAGTTTCCTCTGGAGTCTGTTAGTTTTGAGTGTTTATAATCAAAACATTTACTTTTTATGAAAATTGAAAATCCCAAAATGTTTATTATTTACTCCCAGAACTACGCTCGGTCTGATTCATGTGGGGTCAAGATACGTAGGCAATCTCCATATAATTCGACCACAATCAAAAGAAAAAAAGAATAAAACGAAAAAGAGAGAGGAAAAACAAGAGAGAAAAAGAAAAGAAAAGATAAAAGAATAAGAAAATCAAGAGAAAGAAGCAAAGCAAGAGGGAAATGAGAGGATAAAAACAAAGAGAAAGCAAGGGCAAGAGTGAAAACATGAAAAGAAAAAAAGAGAAAAAAAGAAAAGCCAGGATGACGCAAGCATCTGATCAAATGCATAATAGAAACGGTTAACTGCTTAGGTGCATTCATTCCCTAAATGTATGGTTACCAATCTGTTAAAGCCCTAATCTCTAACAAGGTTGTTGTTGATATATTGAGTCCAGGCAGGTGGTTAGTTGATTGACATTCTGGAAACTCACTCCTATAACACTCGATCAAAAGACAAGCTAAACATGGCCAACCATGAACCGGAGACAAGTATTGTTGATCCGTCAAAAGAGGTGGAAGAATTGTATGTTAACGCGATGAAGGAAGAGATGTATAAGTTAAAGCAGCTAATGGCTGAAATGTACCAGGCCTGGGCAAAGGGTCATCCACCACCGGTTTATCCCGCTAACCCTGCTTATATCCCACAATCGGCCCAACCTCAGGAGCCTCCCACTGTGAATTCATCTCCAGCCTTTCCCCTCTACCAACAATGCTATAGCACCACTTCCCATACTTCTCAAGCTCCACCACCCAAACAAGTCCCATACCCTCCTCCACCAGTCACTCCCGTTTTTGTGGCACCTCCACCTGCTGCATTACACCTATCTTCCAATGAACCTCTGTTCGAGACTCACCACAACCAGTATTATCCCCCTAAATCCACCTTCAATGTTCCGGAACCATATTCTTACACCCCTCATCTTGATCTCCCGGCAGAGACCGAGAAGCCACCCAAAAATCCCGAGCATGAGGAGATGATCAAAAAGGTCAAAATCTTAGAACAATCATTCAGAGATATGAGGGGGTTGGGAGGTTAAGTAAGTATGGCCTATAAGGATTTATGTCTATTCCCAGATGTTCAGTTACCAGCAAGGTTCAAGATGCCCAAGTTTGATCTGTATGATAGGCATGGTGACCCAGTAACACACTTAAGAGGATTTTGTAGCAATATAAGAGGGGCAGGCAGAAGAGATGAATTACTAATGGCATATTTCAGCAAAAGTCTGAGTGGATCGACATTAGAATGGTATACCAAACAAGATCACAACAGGTGGTACACATGGGACGATTTGGCCCAAGCCCTCGCCTGCCATTTTTAGTACAATCTTAAAATTATCCCAGACCTTCTTTCATTGACAAAGATTGAGAAAAAGCCCGGTGAGAGTTTCGGGGAATATGGATTCCGTTGGAGGGAGCAAGCAGCGAGGGTTGACCTTCCGATGAAAAAAAGTGAGATGGTTGATTATTTCTTACAAGCTTTGGAGCCCACTTATTTTGGTCACTTGGTGTCAGCAGTGGTCAAGTCCTTCAATGAGGTTGTAAAAATGGCAGGCATGGTTGAGGAGGGACTCAAGTCCAACAAGATCATGAGTTATTCCGCAATCAAAGCGACTACCCAGGCCATGCAAAACTGTACTGGGGGTGTACTCGGGAAGAAGAAGAAAAAGGATGTTGCGATAATCGAGTCGAGAGCTTGGGTCGGGTCCACGGGCCCTTCACATTACTACAACTAGCCTCGACCCTATCATCAAACTTACCCCCACACTCTATATAGCCCACCACAACACTACTACCCACTGCCAGATCCCCATTTTGCCATCCATCACACATAAACCTATACCCAACCTCCTGCTCACGCACAATGGCGTGCGCCAGCTCTACAAAATCCATACTCAGCTCCACAAAATACCTATCCACCCCCAAGAGCCTATCGAAATCCCCCTGGAACAGGTTTTCGGCCAAATCAAGCCTTTAAGAATGAGAGGTTGCAGAAGTAGAAGACTTTCACTCCATTGGGAGAATCATATACTAGTCTATTCCACAGATTGAGACAGCTGGGTATGTTGAATCCGATTAAGGCTAAACTGCCAAATCCCCCTCCCAAAAATCTTGACCGCTCGGTGAGTTTTGAGTATTGTTCAGGGGCCCCGGGTCATAACACAGAGAAATGCTAAAAATTGAAAACAGCTATTCAAGAGCTCATTGATACTAATCGGATTGAGGTCCAAGCCCCGGAGGTACCCAATATCAACCAGAACCCGTTGCCGGCCCATCATGAGACAAATATGATTGAGATAGTGCATAAGGGAGGGGATCCCAAGAAGCCTTCGCAAACTGTCATGATGATTCGGGCTAGTGAAGCCAAGCCGTTTGAAAAGTCAACAAGTGAGAAGTCTGTGATCAAGTTGAACGGGGCAAATAATGAACTATCTGTGGGGGTCAAGAAGGGGTCCTCAAGTTATGTTGCAGGAAAACATCAAAGAGCGAAAGTGGTTGTGCCAGCAGTGACAAACAAGCCTGTGGTAATTGTGAAGGGTGCGCTCGTAGATCCTGTCATTATCAAACCAGTAACTCAATTACCGATAGTCAACAGCAAGGCAGTCCCATGGAATTATAAACGAGTGACAGTGACTTACAAGGGGAAAGAGGTTAAAGAAGAAGTGTGTGAGACCCATGGTTTGACTCGATTGGGGAGATGCTTTGCCCCCGAAGAGTTGAGAAAAGCTAAGACCTCCAAAGACAACCCAATGTTAGTGAAGAAAGCTGTGACCGAGGAAGAAGCAGAGGAATTTCTGAGAAAGATGAAAGTGCAGGACTATTCCATTGTGGAGCATTTAAGGAAGTCACCGGCTCAGATCTCGCTATTATCATTATTGATCCATTCAGACGAGCACCGTCGGGCTTTGATGAAGATCTTGAATGAGACCCACGTTCCTGACAAAATCTCAGTAAACCACTTGGAAAAGATAGCTAACTAGATATTTGAGGTGAACAGGGTTACTTTCTCCGACAATGAGTTGCACGTAGAGGGCACTGAGCATAATAGGGCCCTGTATTTGACGGTGAAATGCGAAGATTCTGTGATCACCCGAGTTCTAGTCGACAATGGGTCTAGTGCGAACATTTGTCCTCTCTCCACGTTGAACAAGCTGAAAGTGGACGATGATAGAATTCACAAGAACATCATTTGTGTTCGGGGGTTCGATGGTGGGGGCAAAGATTCAGTGGGTGATATAATACAAGAGCTAACCATAGGGCCCGTTGAATTCACTATGGAATTTCAAGTGGTGGATGTGGCAGTCTCTTATAACCTTTTGCTGGGGAGCCCCTGGATTCATGTTGCTAAAGCGGTCCCGTCTACTCTGCATCAAATGGTCAACTTTGAATGGGATAGACAGGAAAATGTTGTGTACGACGAAGATAATTTGTGTGTTCCCAATGATGCCATTGTTCCGCTCATAGAGGTTGAAGACAACAAGGGACCATGGGTTTGTCAAGTTTTTGACATGGTATCGGAAGATAAAATTCCAGAAGGGAAGTGTGTGCCAACTCCAAGGGTAGCTGCCACATCAGTCATGGTAGCCGTTGAAATGTTGAAAAATGGTTTTGTACCGGGCAAAGGTTTGGGTACATCTCTGCAAGGTATCGTACAACCGGTTTCTCTTCCTAAAAACCTGGATACATTTGGTCTAGGGTTCAAGCCCACAGTCGCAAACGTGAGAAGAGCCAGAAAAATGAAATAGAGAGCATGGGCCTTTCCATAGCCAGTCCCGCGTCTTTCCAGATCATTTGTCAGGCCTGGTACCAGAAAGAGCCCAGTGACGACAGTTCCCAGTACGGTGGTTGATATGGATGGAGATTTGATGGAAAAGTTCGAGAGGATATTTGACAAAGTGAACATGTTGGAGGCTAGAAAGGGTTCGAGTGAGGCGGATGTGCAATTTGTTGGGCCCAGTGCAAAGATAAACAACTGGGAAGCTATCCTCTCCCCACCAGGAAGGAGTTTTGGTAGTTTGCTTTGATTTTCTTTTAGTTTATTTGGATTATTCTAGGGTTGTAATTCAGATTCTATGTTTCGTCCGTTTGGATGTATAAACCTTGTTATCTTTAATTTCAATGAAATGCAACTTCCTTTTTTTCTTCCTTCCTGATAGTTTTACTTTTTGTTTTTCTTTTCTTCCATGTATAGTTCTTTTTATGCTGGCTTCAATGATATGACATACATGAGGAATCTCCGGCCCAGTCTTAAAAGCCAATCTAATTCTGAAACAGTAATTCCAGAAATAGAATGTGATGTTGAATCGAAATATGATGAGGATGAAGCCTTTGAATTGATTAGTAAAGAATTAAGCCATTTTGAAGAAAAACCCAAGCCTAACCTGTGTGATACAGAAGCAATCAATTTAGGGGACTAAGATAATGTCCGAAAAACTAAAATAAGTGTCCATCTTGAATCATAACTCAGAGAGGAGATAATTACAACACTGTTCGAGTATAAAGATGTTTTTGCATGGTCCTATGACGACATGCCAGGTCTAAGCACTGACTTGGTGGTTCACAAATTGCCCACTGACCCTGCATGCCCCCCTGTCAAGCAGAAGCTGAGGAAATTTAAAACTGATATGAGTTTGAAGATTAAAGAAGAGGTCACCAAACAGTTTGAGGCCAAAGTTATTCGGATCACCTGGTATCCCACCTGGTTAGCCAATATTGTACCTGTGCCTAAGAAGGATGGCACGACCAGCGTGTGTGTTGATTATCGAGATCTCAACAAGGCAAGTCCCAAGGATAACTTCCCATTGCAAAACATCCATATATTAATCGATAATTGTGCCAAACATGAGATTGGTTCTTTTGTGGATTTTTATGCGGGCTACCATCAGATCTTAATGGATGAGGAGGACGCAGAAAAGACGTCGTTCATCACACCATATGGAACGTAATGCTATTGGGTTATGCCATTTGGTTTGAAAAATGCTGGAGCACCTACATGAGGGCAATGACGACCATATTCCATGACATGATACACAAGGAGATCGAGGTTTATGTGGATGATGTGATTATAAAGTCTAGAAAGTAGTCTGACCATGTCAGAGATCTGAGAAAGTTTTTCCAAAGGCTTCGCAGATATAATCTCAAGCTTAATCCTGCAAAATGCGCGTACGGTGTTCCGTTTGGAAAGTTGTTGGGATTCATAGTAGCCGCCGAGGTATTGAATTAGACCCGTCAAAGATCAAAGCTATCCAGGAATTGCCACCCCCAAAGAACAAGACTGAGGTGATGAGTCTGTTGGGGAGATTGAATTACATCAGCAGGTTTATCGCTCAGCTCACGACAACTTGCGAGCCTATCTTCAAACTGTTAAAGAAAGATGATACGGTCAAGTGGACAAATGAATGTCAGGAGGCGTTTGATAAGATAAAGGAGTACTTGCCAAACCCACCTGTGTTGGTCCCGCCAGAACCAGGGAGACCTTTGATTCTGTATTTGAAGGTCTTGGACAATTCATTTGGATGTATGTTGGGACAACATGACATCACTGGCAGGAAGGAGCAGGCCATATATTATCTCAGTAAGAAGTTCACATCTTACGAGGTTAAGTACACTCATCTTGAGAGGACGTGTTGCGCCCTAACCTGGGTAGCCTAGAAATTGAAACATTATCTGTCATCTTATACTACTTACCTCATCTCTCGCTTGGACCCGTTGAAGTATATCTTCCAGAAGCCTATGCCCATGGGGAGGCTCACAAAGTGGTAGATTTTGCTCACAGAGTTTGACATTGTCTACGTGACTCGGACTGCGATGAAAGCACAAGCATTGGCCGACCATTTGGCTGAGAATCCTGTGGATGAAGAATACGAACCTTTGAAGACTTATTTCCCTGATGAAGAGGTAATGCACATTGACGAGTTGGAATAGGTTGAAAGTCCAGGATGGAAACTTTTCTTTGATGGGGCTGCTAACATGAAAGGCGTTGGGATATGAGCGATACTTGTTTTTGAAATAGGGCATCATTACCCTGTTACGGCTCAGCTTCGGTTCTACTGTACTAACAACATGGCTGAGTACGAGGCATGCATTTTGGGTTTGAGGATGGCTGTGGATATGGGTGTCCAGGAAGTCTTGGTCTTGGGTGACTCGGACCTTCTGGTGCAACAGATTCAGGGAGAATGGGAAACACGAGATTTAAAACTCATACCGTATCGACAATGTTTACATGATCTTTGTCAGCGATTCTAATCAATAGAGTTCAGGCATATTCTGAGGATTCATAATGAGGTCGCTGATGCCTTGGCTACTCTGGCGTCAATGTTACATCATCCGGATAAGGCTTATGTTGACCCGTTGCATATTCAGATCCATGAGCAACATGCTTATTGTAATGTGGTGGAAGAAGAATTTGATGGTGAGCCTTGGTTTCATGATATCAAGGAATATATTAGGATTGGGGTGTATCCAGTACAAGCCACAGGCGATCAAAATAGAACAATTGGGCGATTGGCAAGCGGCTTTTTCTTCAGCGGAGGTTTTTTTTACAAAAGAACTCCAGATCTTGGACTATTGAGATGCATAGATGCTAGGCAGGCTACATCTATTATGATCGAAGTGCATTCTAGAGTCTGCGGACCGCATATGAGTGGGTATGTATTGGCAAAGAGGATTCTCTGAGTAGGTTATTATTGGCTCACTATGGAGCGAGATTGTATCAGTTTCGTGCGTAAATGTCATTAGTGCCAAGTGCATGAAGATTTGATTCATTCTCCACCATCTGAACTATATACAATGTATGCACCATGGCCTTTTGTTGCTTGGGGAATGGATGTCATTGGACCAATTGAGCCAGCAACGTCCAACGGGCAAAGGTTTATTCTGGTGGCCATAGATTATTTCACCAAGTGGGTTGAGGCTAAAACATTCAAGGCTGTAACCAAGAAGGCGGTGGTTGATTTTGTGCACGCAAATATCATTTGCCGATTCGGGATACCGAGGGTAATCATCACAGATAACGGCGCTAATCTCAATAGTCATTTGATGAAAAAGGTATGTCAACAGTTTAAGATTGCGCATTACAATTCCACCCCATATCGTCCCAAGGCGAATGGAGAACTCGAGGCTGCTAACAAAAACATAAAGAAGATACTTCGAAAAATGGTGGAGGGTTCTAGGTAGTGGCATGAAAAGCTTCCGTTTGCATTGCTGGGTTATCGCACTACTATCCGTACTTCAGTGTGGGCGACTCCCTATTTGTTGGTGTATGGCACCGAAGTAGTGATACCCACAGAAGTGTAAATTCCATCCCTTCTAATTGTCGCGGAGGTTGAGATTGATGATAATGAGTGGCTCAAAACCAGTTTGGAACAATTGAGTTTGATCGACGAGAAAAGACTGGCAGCAGTGTGTCATGGCCAATTGTATCAACGAAGAATGGAAAGAGCATATAACAAGAAGGTGTGTCCACAAAAGTTTGAAGTGGGTCAGTTAGTATTGAAACGTATCCTTCCTCATCAGGCCGAAGCAAAAGGCAAGTTCTCCCCAAATTGGCAGGGGCCATTCATCGTAATTAGAGTGTTGTCAAATGGCGCTTTGTATTTAATAGATATAGAAGGCAAGTGTGTAGAAATGGCCATCAATTCTGATGCGGTCAAGAGATACTATGTATGATTTTCTTTGGTTAATTTATATTTGTTGGTAATTGGCATATTTTTGAAAATTTGGAATGACGAAGGCATTTTGTTATGCTATCTAAAACACTTTTTTCTTTTGTTATCCCCCTTTGAGACTATTTATTTTCTTTCATACCCCTCTTTCGGAACCAGTTGCGAATATAGGAAACACAAGCGTGAAAGATAAGTAAAGGAAGAAGAGAAAAAGAGAAAGAAAAAGAAAAGAATGAAAAGAGAAAGAAAAGAATGAAAAAAGAGAAAAGAAAAAAGAGAGAAGAAAAACAACAAAAAGAGAAAAGAAAGCAAAAGATGAAGAAAAGAAAGAGAAAAGAGAAAACTACAACAACAAAGTAATTTCTATGACATGAACTACGTTCGACCTGATTCCTTTTAAGGATACGTAGGCAACCTCATGGTTCGGTCCCATCAAAATAAAAATCCAAAAAGTCCCCAAACAAGAAACTGGGGCAGAAGTTGTGGTTGTTGTAAGAAATCTGATTTCGAAAGTTGTAATTTTGAACCCATTCGAATTGTTTTGAGCCTTTTATACCCTTTCTTTCTAATCCCATCCAAAAGCCCACATTACGGTCCAAATAAAGACCTTCCGATCAGTCTTCGAGAAATGCCAAGTCGAGCAGGTAGAGGTGATTCATATGAAGGGCAACACTCTGGTTCAAGCAGAAAATATTGAAAATGAGAGAGTCTTATTGGTGAAACCCTCACGAGCACCATAAGGCGAGAGGAGCTGAGAGAAATTAAAAATGAGAGAGTCTTATTGGTGTAAACCCTCACGGGCACCGTAAGGCAAAAGTGAGTTGAGAGATGAACAAATGAGAAAGGCTTGTTGGAGAAAACCCTTCAGGGCACCGCAGGCCGAACGAGGTCAAGGTTTTGGTGAAGAAATCAGGTTATGGAAACTCCGGAGCAGCAAAGTATGGCAACTGAAAGTTGATTGGTCGGACAGATTGGGCCGATTAATCTGAAATGCATGTCATGATCATTAGTGCCAACTGCTCCACTCAGATAAGTCTCTTTTCCTTTCCATCTTCAGATAGTTTTCTAGTTTTGGATTTTCTTATCCTTAACTCTGAAAGTCAATGCATTTCATTTCTTTTGGGTTTATTTCTCTAAGATGTTCCCGATGTCAGTTCTGTTTAAGCAAATAAGTAGGAATTTTAAAGATCACTACCATCTTCAAGATTGCAAAGCACAGTATGGCCAGAGCATGCCAAAGATAGCATGATGTAAAGTGGGATAAAGTGCCAGCAAAAGTTTCATCGGCAAAATGATTTAGTAATTTCAGGTAAGATGCAAGGGTTCAGTTAAAGGGGTCAGAGGTGTGAAACAATGGTTCGGGTATAGAACACTCGGGTCATCCAAAGTTATAGAGGTTTGAAAGTCAGTCGGAAAGTTAAGCGGTTCAGGGCCAGTTTGGGGAAGCCAGTCAAAACAAACAATGCAACGGAGAGACCTTCAGCAAGAATGCCATCAACTAACCACCACATTTTAAACTGACAAATTTTTTCTTTGATTAAAACAGGGGAAGGAAAATTCGGTTGTTGTGGAGAAACCCTCCGTGGAGATAGGCGGTCACCAAACAGGTTTGATTTTTGATTTTCATGACCCTCCTGGAAAATGGGACCTAGCGTAAAGTTTAGAAATAACGTAATCTAGCATAAATGTATCCCAAAGGAATATAAGCAGGTTTAGAAGTTTGCATGTTCGAGATAAGATTCAATTAGGAGTTTCCAGGACCCTCTTGAATAATGGGACTTAGCTCTAAGATTCCAATTAGATAACAACATTTAGCGTAAGTTCTGCTGTAGGGTAGTATAATTCAGCCGTAAAAGTTGTCACTGTTAAGATAAGACTTGATGTTTGACTTTCAGGACCCCCCTGTATAATGGGATGTAGTTTTAAGACCTTCTTAGATAACAAGATTTAACAGGAGTCACACCTTTAGAAGATATAATTTAGATTTTTAAGGCCATCATTTGGCTAGGAATTTTCAGGACCCTCATGAATAATGAGACCTAGCTTTCAAATTCTTAGTAATACTTGATAACATGATGTAGTTTACACTCACATCTGTGCCCAACCACCAAACTGGGGCAGAAAATTTTCTTTGTTTTGTCTATTTCGTTGAAGTCAGGAATCCGCCTGGAGAGCAGGGAACACATCTTAAGTCAGCAATCAGGAGCCCGCCTGAAGAGCAGGGAATACATTTCAAGTCTGCAGTCAGGAGCCCGCCTGGAGAGCAGGGAATACATTTCAAGTCATGCAGTCAGGAGCCCACTTGGAGAGAAGGGAATACATTCAAGTTTAGCAGTCAGGAGCCCGCCTAAAGAGCAGGGAATACATTTCAATTCAGCAGTCAGGAGCCCGCCTGGAAAGCATGGAAAACATTTCAAGTCATGCAGTCAGGAGCCCGCCTGGAGAGCAAGGAATACATTCAAGTTTAGCGGTCAGGAGCCCGCCTGGAGAGCAGGGAATACATTTCAAGTCGGCAGTCAGGAGCCCACCTGGAGAGCATGGAGTACATTTCAAGTTAGCAATCAGGAGCCTGCCTGGAGAACAAGGGAGTACAATTCAAGTTTTAGCTTTCAAGTTCTTATTGATATTTGGTAATATGATCCGTTTTACACTTACATGTGTGCCCAGATACCCAAACGAGGGCAGCAAATTTTCTTTGTTTTTGTCTATTTTGTTGAAGTCAGGAGCCCGCTTGGAGAGTAGGGAATACATTTCAAGTTCAGCAGTCAGGAGCCCGCCTGGAGAGCAGGGAATACATTCAAGTTCAACAGTCAAGCATCCACATGGAGAAAAGAAAACATCTCAAAGTGTAGTTGGCAATCAGGCATCCACCGGGGGAAAAGGAAAACATCTCAAATTACAATTCAAGGCGGCAACAAAGGGATTCCACCGGGAGAATACAAGTCAACAAGAACCACAAGAGCAAGTTTGAAAATATAGATAGGATTTTGTAATGCATAGATCATAGTCTAGTCTAGCTTCTTTTTATTTTATCATGGTGTAATAAGGGGATGTAGTAAGCAGTAGCAGCAACAACAACAACAGTGAAATCACAGCTTCATGATAGTCCCAACTACTAAAACTTCCCGAACTACACTGATCTGATTCCTTTATAGCCAAGGATATGTAGGCAACCTCAAAAGCAGGGCGCAGTCAAATCTTTCAAAAGTGCTTCTCACGGAGTATTCAAACGGGCAAAAATCGCTCGTATCCGCTCACTTTATCTTTGCACAAAAACTCTTCGTGTTTCCGGGCAAAGAGAGGCAGCTGTGAGTACGTGATTTTTGCCCAATATGAATTACTCCCATAAATTCAAAACAAAATAATTTCTTTAAGTGTTTGCAATTTTGTGGATTTTCGTGGCATTTTCTGTTAATTGTTTGCATTTTGTTTGTGCATTTTAATTAGTTAAAAATACAAAAAAATATGTTGCATTTGCATTTAGGATTCAATTCTATATTTTAGGATTAATTAACAAATTAGTTGTTTTATCAAAATGGAAAAAATCACAAAAAATAGTTTATTTTGCGCTTTTTAATTTTAATCTCGATTTTCGGTAATTGTTTCCTTGAATTTGGTTTTTAATTAGTTGTAGTAATTATTATCTAGAGTTAGTTAATTTAGTTTGATAGGATAATTTGGTTTGGGATTTAGTTTAGGTCTTATTTTTAATTTGTTTTTTTTTTAATTTTGAAAAAAAAAGAAGAAAATTTGAAATTGAAAAAAAAGAGAAAAGGGTTGAGAATTGGGGAGGGCTTAATATTTAAGTGTCCTAATCTCACTACCCCCCCAAACCCCGTCTCTCATCTTCCTCACTCCTCTCACAAACCACCCTAAGAAACCCTAGCGCCGCCCTCATATTCCCACCGCTTTAGCCCGGCGGCGCCACCTCTGTTCACCGCCAGAATAACACCCCATGACCACTAAGCCCACCTCATTCCAAATTCATGATTGGTTTCCCTCAAATCGTAGCCCAGCTCGTCGAATCTTGAATCTAGTTCAAGCCTTATAATTCCAAACCAACTCAAATTCAAGATCTCAGTGGGATTTGGGTCTAGTTCGACGTTATTCATGTGTTCTTGACAAGAACAGATGATTAATGTCAAACTTGACTGGGAAATTCTGAAGATTCGAAGTTCTCGCATTTCTTACGGGCCGTGTTATTTGTTTTCAACTTCTGAGTTTGATTTTCATCTGAGTTCTTTACCATCTTCCTATGTTCCTTTTGTGCATGTTTTGATTTTTATTTCTCTTTTCTTCTTTGTTTCTCCGATATTCCAATTCTTTTGCATGTTTTTCGGCTTAAGTTAATTAGTGTCTCTAATCTTGAAGATTAGTTTAATTGGTTTGCCCGTGCTACTTGGGCCCCTGATGTTTTTAGGACGAAGAGTCTGTGACTCTGTTTAGTCCCCTTTCCCCTTGTATTGTTTTTTTTCTTTCTTCGAGTTCTTCTGTGAAACCTCGAGTCAAAATTGGGCTAAAAAGAAAAGGTCTAGCCCATGATTGGTAGACTCAGACCCACTAAATGAATCTGGGTCAACTTGGCCCATGTTTTGGTCAGGTTTTCTGAAGTAAAAACAGGGTGCTTAAGGGGTAAAATAGGAATTGTAGATAAGGGAATCTGTAGTAACTGAATAGGGAAGCTTCTAGGAAGTTGGGGTGGGGGGCTATTTTGAATTCTGAAAATTAAACTAAGGGCACCTAGGCTAAAATAAAAATTTCAGAAGGGGCCAAGTGCAAACTTGTTTTTCTTTAAGCTACCCTAATAGGTTGCCTATAAAGGCATCCTAACTTGACCCTCAAGTCAGGAATTCAGAGATAACAAATCTAGTGGAAAAAGAAACAGCTGAAAATTTCAATAAAATCACTGTTTCATTGAACTTCACCTGTGATTTTGAAGTTTTCAATTTCTGAAACAATTTTTTATTCATCTGGGGTGGAAATGGATTGAATCTGGGTTTGTAAAGGTTTGGTTTGAAGTTTTCTAGGTGATTGTTCGATTGAACTGTGTATTTTAGACTGTTGCATATACTGTTTCTGGTTTGAAATTGTTTTTACTGGTTATTTCCTACTGATGAAGTTCTGGTTCTGTTGTTGCCTACTGTTCCCTCACCTCTTTTCCCTTTCAAATTCCAGGTACATGTTCTTGAGACTCATACAATGTGATACTCAAACTGATGATTGAAATGGAAACAGAATCTTGAAGTTTTAATAGTAGTCTAATGGTCCATAGCTTAATTTCATTTCCTTTATGAATTTCTTCTGATTCATATTCTTCCTACATGCTATATGTTTACTTTAGGATTGAATATGGTTCTGTTGAAGTTTAGGTGATTCAGAATACTTTAGACCATACGTAGTATATGTTAAATGAGCCATTAATTGTATCTTATATTTCATTATGGAATTTAGGTGCAAAAGACTACATTAGAGCTATCTTGTTGTATGATTCATTTAAGAGGATATGGCATATGTGTTGTGCTTAAATAATATTCTGAAATAGCTAATCAAATGGGTATATTAGCTATTGGATGGTGTTGAAATTTGTCAATACATGTTTCACTTGTTAATTATGGTTGTTCGCATTAGCATAGATTCGATATTGAGTCTATGACCTTTAGCTTTGTTTTTTTTAAAAAAATGGTTCTGAGCTCATTGAGCTTTGGGTGGTGAGGTCTCTTACAAAGAAAATGACATGTTGTTGATACATGGTCTTGCTTCTCGAGCCAGTATCTCATTAGTTCGGATCATTAGATATTCTCTTCCATAAGCAGATTTGGCTAACACGTGCTAAAATTGGCAATAGAATTTTAATTGGGCAATTTGTCTTAATTAGTTAAGGTTCAGGAATAATTGTTAGTTTAATCTCACTTCGCTTTTAATCTAAATCATTTGTTGGCTAATCGATCTGGGCTTGGAAGCTAAGTCTGAGTTTGGGACCTAATGCTGGCCCATTTGACGCAAGTTATGGCCTGCTCAGTTTGTCTGGAGGTGTGTCTTTGGACATTCATCTCATGTTAAGAATTTGGGCTCAATCTGGGCCCAGAATCTTAAAATGTAGTCGGAGTTATAAAACGGTAAACCTTGCATCATGCGTTTTGCTTAACTGGCCCAATTCCTCATCATTACAATTTGGTTTAATCCGGTTTCGTGAATTTGATTCGCTAATTTCCTATGCCTTTTAATCAGTTAGCCAAGCCCTTTAATAATTGAGGCAAGTCATATTATATAACACGAATAGTCTATGGCCCTCCAAATGTAATTTGAATTCCCTTTTAAAATTAGATTTGAGGTGTGCCACGCCAAACAAAACTCTTAAAATGTGTGGGCCTCGCTTAATTGTTTCTTTTAAAGTCGAGGCGTGCCATTTAGCTAATTTTTATGGCCCTCGCAAAGTTGCTAACGCGTAGTTGCTCCAGGTGCGTCACTTTAATAAAATTACCTTCCTAAATTCGGGTGCGCATTTATGTGACCCAAATCCAAATCTCAACAATATTAAAATATGTCAAAGACCACAATTGCATTTATGTGACGTGGTTCAAGATGTGTTTTAATAAAGTTGCAATCTTCCTAAAAATGAATAAAAGCGGTTAAAAGTTAAATTTTGCACATAAGTTCACACTTGTATAAAATCAGATAATTAAGCCGAATATAACAGTTGAGCGACCGTGCTAGAACCACGGAACTCGGGAATGCCTAACACCTTCTCCCGGGTTAACAGAATTCCTTACTCGGATTTCTGGTTCGCGGACTGTAATACAGAGTAAATCTTTCCTCGATTCGATATTTTAAACCGGTGACTTGGGACACCATAAATTATTCCAAGTGGTGACTCTGAATCTTTGAACAATAAATCCCGTTCCATTGTCCTTTGATTGGAAAAACCCCTTTACACCCTTCCGGGGGTGTAGGTAAAAAAGGAGGTGTGACAATATGATGTATCACTAAATGTCATCAGAGACTAAGATATGATATGCAAATGAATGAGTATGTAATTGAAATGTAAGCAAATAAGTCAATAATAGAAATGACCTTAGTGGGTCCCAACATGATAAGTATTTAGCGTAGACATAGTTTCTAACATGGATCACAACTCAATTACTCTAGCACGTAGGAATTTCATGAATAGAAACAAGATTAGGTCACTACACAATACGATAGAATCAATCGAGTCATAATTCACACGGTGCACGCCCACACACCCATCACCTAGCATGTGCGTCAATTCAACACTAATACATATCAAGTATATTCAGGGGTTCATACCCTCAGCCCCAAATTTAGAAGTGTTACTTACTTTAAAAAAGCCAAATCCTATACCGAGCAAGCCAGATGATGCTCCAAAAATGCCATCCCGCATGTAACGACCTCAAAATGTCTCAAAACCTAATCCACATGGTGAAAATCACTTCAAACATTGTCTCCATCCGAGCTCCATAGCTCCAAATACGATAAAATGAACTTAAAATCACGAAGTTTGATATTTCAATGCACTGCCAGTGGTCCCTCTTTGTAGTGCGGTCCCCAACATCACGATCGCAATTCAAAAATTATTCCAGCTCTATATTTAACCTTCGCGATCGCGAGAACAAATTCCAACAAGCTTGCCCAACTCTTCCAGATAGCCTCTAAAATAATCGCTATAACTTTTTCTACAAAACTTCAAATACTAAACGGTTTAATTTTGTGAAAACTAGACACGATGGGCTACAATTTGCATTTTTGAATTATCTCCAAATTCCTTATAGATTGCAAGATATAAGCTTCCAAAGCCGGGTCATTGACAGCAAAATTTTCTTCTTCGCGAACGCAAAGAACCCTCAGCGAAAGCGATTCATAGGTTCCCTTTTTCGATTTTACTCATCGCGAACACGACCCAAAGTCTGCGATCACAATGAACACTACTATATCCAGAAAATAGCAACTAAACATGGCTTGAAATGGCCCGAAACTACCCCGGAACTCACCCGATCCCCTCGGGACCCCGTCCGAACCTACCAACATGTTTTAAAACATATTACAGACCTACTCGAGGCCTCAAATCACACATGTTAACATCAAAATTGTCATGCCCCCTTTTTCCTCGCAGAGTCCAGGTTTTGACATTTCTTTGGGAACACTCATTTCCTTTTGGGAATTGGGTATGGAATTTGAAGAGTCGCCATCTAACGGATTTAAGGTGCGTTAGGGCACCTAAAGCAAATAACTCATAAACCGGTTTGCATTACCAGAGATTGGGTAAGGGATCGAAATAAACTTGAGGGGAAGGTGTTAGGCACCCCTCGAGGTCCATAATGGTGGGTCCCCGCCAAACTTGAAATAGGTGAATTAGTCACATAAGCAAACAAAGTAATTTAGACAAATAAGTATTATTTAAACGGGAATAAAAGGGGTCCTAGGTTTATTAGCCTATATGATCACTTCTGTGCAATACTTGGTAATCGTCCCCAAGTTGAGGTGCTACACATAATATTAGGGCACAGGTCATCAAATCCTTTACTACCCGATTACCCTTCCCTTAATTATTGTTACGTAAGTGTTCTAATAGTATCCAGTACGTGCCTTATGCGTGCATTACCCATCCCTTACCTATGGCCCTGGAGGTGTTTAGGACCTTTATTTAAGGCAGTTCTAGACTTTCCTATGTTGTTTAAAAAGGAGAATACTAAGCGACAAACAAAAGTCAGATAATACTATCACATAAAGATACAATTAAAGGCTCATATTTACCTCCACAAATAGAAAAACAATTGCACGCCTCAAACAAACAATTTTAAACGATTTAAAAGTCCTATAGCATGATATGTAGATGAGCACAACATATGCATCAATTTTATTAAGGCGGGGCAGTAAATACTTAATCAGTTTGCCTACTGATTTTATTACTTCCTGCACCTTGGGCAGTTTATAAGCAGTCAAACAAACACCATTTTTTTGTCAATTTCAGGATTTTAATTATCCTACAGGCTTGCCTAAGTGATAGCTTGGCAGAGTCCTATGGCATCTAAATATTAATTGGACCATGATTATTAACCAGTGCTTAAAGCATGCAGATTTTTATCCTTTAGATCTATAGACATGAAATCTAAGTGTAGAAGAACTGATCTTAAGACCTTATAAGCATGATATCTAAAACGCAGAAATGATTATGAAAATTCCCATTAACATGGTATCTAAATGCAGAAGTAGTTCTGAAATTTCCTATGGACATGGTATCTAAATGCAGAAATGATTCTGAAATTTTCCATAGACATGGTATCTAAACGCAGAAGTGACTTAATTTATAGGCGTGGTTTTGAAAATGCAGAACTGATTTTGAAGCTTTGCAAGCATGTGTTTAAATGCAGAAAATTAATTTGACAGCCTTATAGGCATGTTATATAATGCATGAAATAACAGAATATAATTGAATAAGTGAATACCTTATAGGAAGGATATCTAACATGTAGTAGTGAAAACATTTGAAAGAACAACACCTAAAGCAGGATTTCTACCCTGTGCTCATGCAAATATTAAACTAAGCCCAATCTTCTCGAATTCACTATTGCCCCATCGTTATTACAAATAATTATTACAGACCATAAGCAAATGAATAAATACAATGTGTATAACTATAGGAGGCCTACAACAGGCCCAATACATCTAGATAACTTAGGCCTTCAAACCATATGCTCCAATGCTCAGAGATACATAGTAACCATTGGCAAAGCACCAAGAACCCAAATCTCTAGTGTGTCAGAGTTCCCAAGGGCTTCGAGAACCCAGGGTAGTGCCCACACTAGAGAACAAATGCTTGTAGGCAGCTTTTAAAGGATTGAAAACTAGCTCCAATGTGTCAGAGTTCAGAGGAGTCTCATGGACCATAAGCAGTGCTCACATTGGGGGTGGCAAGACCCTAGTTAACTAAGAGTAGGAGTTGAAAATAATATATAAAAATAGGAGACAACTTTGTTTTAGAAAAAATAGTTTGGATTTCAGAAGTGCATAGAAGCAGATTACCATATTACAAGAACCACATGCAACATACATTTAGCAAAAGAAGTTCAACCATGAATTCCAGCAATCACAACAGAAAGGATAGAGTAACAGTTAGTTTGAACAAGGTATCACATGGCTTTTAATCCATTAGCTATTACTAAGTGAACATATAGGCATACATTAATCAGAGAACAACATGCTGGAGATCAAATTATTGATCGGACAATCACACAGGAAGGTAGCAAAAGTTGAGAGTATAGAAATCATGAATTACTCAGGAGTTTGTTAGGGGTGAACACTTAATACAGGACAGAAATCATGCTAGTTGAGAAACAAGTAGACATAGGTCTAACAAACATGCTAAAAACAAGAAGCACATAGGTAGGCATGCTGATTAAGGGTAATAAACATTAAGCACATAGGTCTAGTTACATAGAAGTAGATTTACTGACTGAGATCAATAGGCATGAAACACATAGGTCTAATTGCCGTCTATTGAATGATGGCAGAAGTGGAGACATACCAGTTAAGAAATAGCAAATAGGAAGTTGAAAGTATGCAGGATCCAATAGTCTAGCCTTGGCTTTCAGCCGACTAGACAATGTAGCAAACACAAGTAACAAAAAGGTTTGAATGAGAGCAAGAACTTTTGTATGTGTGTGTGTGTGTGTTTCTTTCTGAGTGTTATGTAAGTGTGAGTCTGTGTTGAAAATCAGAACAAGAAGGTTTTTATAGAAAGCAATAGGATAGGTCACATAAGATAATGAATCAATCACACATACATAAAGTATGAAAAATCAATTAGCAACCAGTCAGGAATCAATTAAGAGGATAGAATCAAATAAGTGCCACTTAAATTTAGGAAAATATCATACAGAATCAATCCATAATTAAGAGCAAGGTTAATAAGGTAAGAAACAGTTTTCGGAATCAAGACACACAATCAAGCAAATAATAAGGTAGGAACAAGTAAAATTTTAAATAAGGAAATATGGGTACTAAACCCAAACCCTAATTTAGGTAAGTAAATCAATTAATCAACTTAATTGACAGAGTTAAAGGGAATGGACAAAAGACAACATGATAAATAGTCAGAGAATCAAAACCTTAGAATATATCAAAGGCATAGAGATGAAACTCAAAAGAATCGGTCGAAATAGTGAAGAAGAAAAACTTAGTTGAAAGCATTTAAATGTCTAAGCATCTTCACAGGAAACTTGTTAGAGATCAAAACCCTAGGGTAAAGAACATAGTCATGAGAATCAGTCGAACAAATAAAGAAATTATGGTTAAACACTTTAAAAAATTAATATTTTTCAGAAACCTAAAGGGTGAAACCGTAGTTTTAGAGAAGACAAAAAAAATCAGTTAATAATAAGAAAGACAAAATGTTTTTTAAGAGAAATAACAACATAAACTTAAAACTATCTCAGATCTACAATGATCTGAATGGATTCAAGCAACAAAAAAATAGGGTTTTAAGAGAATGACAGAGATGAAAGAAAATCTAGCTTGGAACCAGAGATTCGAGCCATAAACACAAGATAATAGTACTCACAAACGGAGATGACCGTAGGTAGATTCACAAATAATTTAGAATAAATCTGAGTTGGATCTCTTCGAGATTCTTTCATAAAATAATAAAATCGAACAACCAGAAGAGGTAAGAGGTCGGCAGGGGCCTGAAATCACAAAGGAACCCCTTGGAACGAGTAAGAATCGAAGGGGTTTTGGGAATTTTTGGGGTGATGACGGCTAGGGTTAGATATAGAATGTAGAAGAGGAGGGAAACAATGGCGGCGAGTTTAAACAAATGACTAGGGTTGGGGGGGGGGGTCGTTTGATTAAAAAGGAAAGGGGAAAAGTGGACCGTTGATCTCAGAGATCAACGACTACGATTATAGGAGGTTCTGGGTCGGTTTAGATAGGGAATTGGGCTGGGGTGGATTGTTTAATTTGAATTGGGCTGGGGGTCTGAATTTAAGCATAATTAAAGGGGCTATTTATTTAATACCCAATTAATTAATAAAATAATTTATAAAAATAGCTAATTAAATGATAAAAATGATTTTTATGCATGAAGGTTATTTAAAATAATTATTTAGCATTATAAAAATAAAAAAATATATTTTATGTATAGATAATATAATTATGCACATGTATGGGCTATTATTGCAAAATATGCAATTAGAGTTTTAAAACATGCAAATATAATTGTAAAAAATACAATTAAAATATTTAAACACTTATATGAGCATAAATGATGAATTTAGATGATTAAATCATCATAAAGTAATATGAGGGATAATTATTGAATATTTATATAATTAAAAATGCAGAAATAAATTGATTTAAGGTCTTTAACAATTATAGAAAAATTGTAAAAACACTTATGCATGTACAATATGTTGAAAGTATGTATGAATATTTAAAAATATATGAGGAAAAAATTGGATATCAACAACTGTCCCTCTTTACCCGAGAAGGATGAAAGAGTTTTCGGGTAAAGAAATGATGATCGATTTTGACCGAATGAGATGTTTTGAAAAATAGAGGTTGAACCCTAGTCTCTGAGTTGCCTACATATCCCTGGTTTTACAAGAATCAAGCCAAGTGTAGTTTTGGACCCAACGGTGAATGAAGCCGATGGAGTCGTTATAGGAATGGTAGCCAGTTTCAGTAAAGGTTCATTTGTGAAGTGTAATATCAGATGAAGTTATGATTATGAGTCTGACGTATGACGAATGTATCATAGGGAAGATATTTGAACGATCACAGAGCAAATGTGTGTAATTGATGGGGGTCGATCACGTTTGAAATAATGGTAAGGCACGAATGGTAATTGGAAGGGTATGAATGGAAACCAGAGCAAAGGTTGCTCCTGTTTGAAGAAGGGTTACTTCCTGGATCACCTGCAAAACTTAAAACACAATGCATGTGAGTATATAGTGTATTACGAGAGTTTAAACATGATGCAAGTTCCCTTTGGACCATGAAAGATTGTCTTTGGATAGTGAAGATGATGACCTTAGACTATGATGTCCGGGGCCATAAATTATGAGATAGGAGATTCGCAGGCCATGAAATGGTGTTCTTGGGCCATGAGAATAGTTCCTCTGAACCATGTCGTCTTTGAATAATGATGTGCATTGTTGAGGGATCCTCAGGCCATGACATGGTGTCTTCAAGCTATGAGGATGATGCCTTTGAACAATGACGCCTTTGGACAAGTTGACTATACATTAGCCCATGAAATGTAGAGACATGATACCAAAGGTGACGACAAGACAGAGCTTAGTCTTGTGCAGGGTTTTGGGGCAGAGCTTAGCCCTAAGGAAAGAACATAATGTAAAATCTAGAATAGAGCAACAATTATGCGGAGGGTGACCAAGCTTAATCTCATGAGAAGGCAATGCTTAGCCTCATGCGAGCTTTGAGACAGAGCTTAGTCTCATGCAAAGAGAAGGCAATGTTTAGCTTTATGCAAATGTGGAGTTAGGGCTTAGCCTCATGTAAGATTTGAGACAGAGCTTAGTCTCATGCAAAGAGAAGGCAATGCTTAGCCTTATGCAAATGTGGAGGCAGGGCTTAGCCTCATGCAAGATTTGAGACAGAGCTTAGTCTCATGCAAAGAGAAGGCAATGCTTAGCTTTATGCAAATGTGGAGACAGGGCTTAGCCTCATGCTAGATTTGAGACAGAGCTTAGTCTCATGCAAAGAGAAGGCAATGCTTAGCCTTATGCAAATGTGGAGGCAGGGCTTAGCCTCATGAAACAATGCTTAGCCTTATGCAAATATGGAGGCAGAGCTTAGCCTCATGCAAGATTTGAGACAGTCCTTAGTCTCATGCAAACAGAAGGCAGTTCTTAGCCTTATGCAAATGTGGAGATAGAGCTTAGCCTTATGCAATATTTGAGACAAGGCTTAGTATCATGCAAGAGAGAAGGCAATGCTTAGCCTTATGCAGGTAGGGAGGAAGGGCTTATCCTAATGCAAAATTTGAGACATGGCTTAGTGTCATGCAAAAAGAAGACAATGCTTAGCCTTATGTAGTGAACAAGTAACAAGTGGGAGTAAAATATTTCTTAGTTGGAGGCATATTTGCATCTAGTGGCTTGATTGATAGTGACTTTGATATGTGTATGTTTGCGAGTACTCCCATTACGTTCACCATGCCTACATTTAAAGAAAAATCGTGAGTTTTGTAAGGGGATGTTGGTTCGTGCCTTGTCTTCTTGACCCGCTTTGCTCCGTTCTAGAGGCCCTATTTGAGTTCCCCTGGGTAACACCTAGCGGCCATAGAAATAAAGTTTTCAAAAATACGTATTTATTGAGAAAATAGAGTTATTTTAGAAAGCATAGTTATATGTAATATCAAGTAAATTAGATGAACTAATGACTGTAACACATTTTAGAGACATTGCAACTTTCTTGCATTAGAATTTTGAGGGTCCTTCTCAAAATTCTGCCCCAGTTTGGTAAATGATCCTTCGCCGTTTTGCGTGCAACGAAAGTTGCTGAACCTCTTTCGAAATTTTGAGAATCCTTTTCAAAATTCTGCCCCAATTTCTTAACCGACTTCTGACTTTCCGGCGTATGATGGTATTGGCTGGACTTGCTTCGGAATTTTGAGGGTACTCCTCAAAATTCTGTCCTAGTTTCTAGTTTTTAGGGAAAATGAATATTTTATTAAGATATGACCGAACCCACAAGGCTGCCTACGTATCCTCTCTTAAACAGGAATCAGGTCAAGCGTAGTTTAGTTACATCAGATGAAGGAATGTAAATAATCTAAACATTGTATCTCTCGACTACATCTGAATTGATAGGTTTTGGTCAAACTTCTCCGTCCATTTCTGCAAGAATGAGTGCTCCTCTTGTTTGCACCCGATGAACCATATAAGTACCTTGCTAGTTGGGAGAGAATTTCCCTTTGGCTTCATCTTGATGCTGGAAGATCTTCTTCAGCACTAACTGTCACAGTGCGAATTGCCTTGGTTTGACCCTTTTGTTGAAAGCTCTAGACATTCTGTTATGATAAAGCTGACCTTGACATACCGCGTTCATTTTTTTCGGTCTATGAGGGCTAGTTGCTCATAGCGGCTCCTTATCCATTTTATATCGCTGGGTTTTGCTTCCTGTATGATTCTTAAAGAAGGAATCTCTACCTCGACTGGAATAACAACTTTGGAATCATAAACTAGTTAATAGGGTTTTGCCCCACTTGATGTGCGGATCGTAGTGCAGTACCCCAATAGGGTAATGGGTAACTTCTCATGCCATTGTTTGTGGTTTTCTACCATCATCCTTAGTATCTTCTTGATGTTCTTGCTAGCAGCTTCCACAACTTCATTCATTTGAGGCATGTATGCTGTAGAGTTTTTGTGCTTGATTTTAAAGGTTTCACACATGGCTTTCATCATTGTTGAGATTGGTGGCATTATTAGTGATAATGGACTCGGGAACCCTGAATCGGCAAATAATACGATCCTTGACAAAATTTGTGACGACTTTCTTGGTTACAACTTTGTAGGATGCAGTCTCTACCCATTTTGTGAAGTAGTCAATGGCCACTAAAATGAACTTGTGCCCGTTTGAAGTAGTGGGCTCGATCAGAACGATGATATCCATTCCCCAGGCAGCAAAAGACCAAGGTGCACTGGTTGCATTGAGCTTGTTTGGTGGTACCTTTATCATGTATGCATGTACCTGGCACTGGTGGTATTTTTGTATGTACCAGATGCAATCCGTTTCCATGGTCATCCAAAAGTATCTAGCTCTGAGTATTTTCTTGGATAGAACAAAACCATTCATATATGGTCCACAAGTTCTAGCATGTATCTCCTTGAGCAATTTGGAAGCCTCCTTTGCGCCTGCACAACTTAACAACCCCAGATCAGGAGTTCTTCTACACAGGGTCCCTCCACTTTGAAAGAAGTGATTGAACAGCCTCCGCAATGTGCGTTATATGTATGGTTTGCCTGTTCTGGGTATTCTCCTTTTTCCAAATATTCTTTGATGTCATGGAACCACGGTTTCCATCCATTATTCTTCAACATGAGCACAGTAACCCAGTTGGTTATGGATTTTCACCGTGATGGGATCGATGAAATTCTTGTCTGGATGTTGTATCATGGATCATAAGGTGGCCACTGCGTTTGTGAACTCATTTTGAATTCTGGGCACATTTTTGAATTCTATCATTGTGAATCTCTTCATCACCTCCTGCACATGATACAAGTATGGTAGTATCTTGGTGTTCTTCATAGCCCATTCTCCTTGAACCTGATGTACTAGAAGATCCGAATCGCCAATTACCAGCAACTCTTGTATATCTGAATTAATGGCCAAATTAAGCCTCATGATGCAAGCATCATATTCTGCCATATTGTTGGTGCATGGAAACCTAAGATTTGCGGATACCGGGTAATGTTGTCCTATTTCTGATACCAAAACTGCTCTGATGCCCACTCATTTGAAGTTTGCAGCCCCATCGAAGAACACTCTCCAACCATTGTAAGCTTCAGCAATGTCCTCTCCTACGAATGATACTTCTTCATTAGGAAAATACATTTTCAAGGGTTTGTATTCTCCCTCCATAGGATTTTCAGCAAGATGGTCTGCCAATGCTTGTCCTTTGATTGCTTTTTGAGTTACATAGATGATGTCGAACTCACTTAATAGTATCTACCATTTAGCTAACTTCTCGGTTGGTATGGGCTTCTAGAAGATATACTTCAGAGGGTCCATCCTGGATATGAGTTATGTGGTATAGGCACAGAAGTAATGCCTCAATTTCTGAGTTGTCCAGGTCAAAGCACAACAAGTGCATTCCAGCAGAGAATAAAGTGCTTCAGAAGGTGTTAACTTCTTACTCAAGTATTATATGGCTTGCTCCTTTCTTACTGTCTCATCATGTTATCCCAAAACACATCCGAAAGCTCTATCTAATATGGACAGATAGAGTAGCATAGGTCTCCCAGGTTTTGGCGGGACTAGGACTAGTGGTGCAGGTATTCCTTGATTTTGTCAAAAGCCTTCTGACAATATTCGGTCCAACTTGTTTTAGCATCTTTCCTCAACATTTGAAGATAGGTTAACATATAACTGTGGACTATGCTATGAAGCGGCTGATGTAATTGAGGCATCCTAGGAAGCTCATTATGTTCTTCTTACTCTTTGGTGGTGGTAACTCTTGAATAGCCTTAACTTTGGAAGGGTCCAACTTGATTTCTCGGTGGCTGACAATGAATCCCAATAACTTTCCCGCAGAAACCTGAATACACACTTTGCGGGGTTCAGTTTTAGATTGTACCTCCTTAACCTGTCAAAGAAATTTCTCAAGTCTGCTATATGATATGCGACCCTCTTGGACTTGATGATGATGTCGTCAACATATACCTCTATTTCCTTATGTATCATATCATGGAAGATAGCTGTCATGGCTCTCATGTAAGTAGCCCTAGTGTTCTTTAGACCGAGTGGCATCATCTTGTAGCATTATACTCCCTACAATATGATGAAGGCTATTTTCTCTGCGTCTTCTTCATCCATCTAGATTTGGTGATAACCAGCAAAGAAATCTACAAAGGATTGGAGTTCATGCTTGGCGCAATTGTTGATCCGGATGTGTATATTTGGAAGTGGAAAATCATCCTTGGGACTTGCTCTATTTAAATCCCGATAGTCAACACACACCTTGACTTTCCCATCTTTCTTCGGAACTGGTACAATGTTGGCTAGCCAGGTTGGATACTCAACTACCCTGAGGACTTTGGCTTTGATCTGCTTAGTGACTTCCTCCTTGATTTTTAGGCTCATGTCTGGTTTGAATTATCTGAGTTTCTTTTTTACTGGCGGACATATTAGATTGGTAGGCAACTTGTGAGCCACTATGGATGTGCTCAGACCGGTCATGTCATCATATGACCATGCAAATATATTCTCATATTCCTTCTGGAAACGAATGTACACTTCCTTCTCTAACAGTGATAAGTGAATTCTTACGCGAGTCTCCTTATTGGTTTCGGCATCTCCCAAATTTATTGCTTCGGTCTCGTCCAGGTTGGACTTAGGTTTATTCTCAAAGTTCTCAACCTCCCTGCCAATTTCCTCAGGTATTTCATCCTCTTCTTCTGAGTCACTATCCTTATGTTACGTTATCTCATTATATGTCACATCCATCGGTTCATCAAGAAAAGTAATAATAATGATGTAGAAAGACAAATGTGAAAGATAATAATGAATAATAAATAGCAATGCATTGATCAAAATTTGAAAATATCCCAAAACAAGTATGGCTCAATGACTCAAGCGATTATTATGAAACAAAATGCGTCTTTAAAACATAATTATTGAAAATATCTTAAATTCCTAGCATGGATATAGAAATAAATTAGGTTAAATGCCAAGCTACCCAGAGACTCGGCGGGCCCGGGATGGTGTGGCAGTCCAATTCCTGAGAATAACTCCTTTCTCAACAGTCTGAATGGTAAGGCCTTCTTCCTCCGACTCCTTAATTATCGCACTGCAATCCATATTCTCGTCGTCCAGCACAAATTCCTCAACCGAGCTAAAGCTTCTTCCTCTGCAGTTCCCCATTTGTATCGGCCTAATGAAAAGTCTAACCTAGATGTGGCACGGGTTGCTCGAGAGGGTAACAAGGACCACGCCATGATGGCGACTAGTCATTATACTCCTGCTAGGTGTATGGGTATCCCAGACCGAAAGTTGTGCCGTGACGTTTCAATTGTACCGGCTTGGTAATGCCCTGGAGTTCCTTCCCAAGCCCTTTGCCTGGGTTGTACCCAGGCCATGCTAGTATGCTTTCTATTTTGTTACTCCAGCATTTGTCTTTCTCAATTGCATTGATATGTTCAATGTGGTGATAAGTTTCCCCTCCTAGCCTTCTTCTATTCTCGATAACCGGGATAGTTTGACTGGTGTAAATGGGGTTACTTCCATCTCCATGAATGATCACCTCTAAATGGTTCCATTCGAACTTCATGGCCTGGTGTAGTGTGTAAGCCACATCCCCAGCGACATGTATCCAAGGTCGACCCAACAGAAGATTGTATGTAGCTGATATGTCAGGCACTTGGAATTCAACATCGAACCAAGTTGTCCCCATCTGCAAGAAAAGGTTAATCTCCCCAATCGTGGCCCTTTGAGACCTATCAAAGGCTTTCATGTTCATACTTCCTGCCTGTATCTCATGGAAATCTTTGCCCAACCTTTTCAGAGTAGTCAATGGGCAAATGTTGAGGCTTGAACCTCCATCTATTAGGACCATGACAATGAATTTATCTTCAAACTGTACCGTGATATGCAGTGCCCGGTTGTGACTTAACCCTTTAGGCGGTAATTACTTCCTCGTGGAAGGTGATCTTATGACTCTCTAGCACTTGTCCTACCATGTTGTCCATTTCTCCATTGGTGATATTGTTGGGCACATAAGTTTCATTTAACACCTTCATCAGAGAATTCTTATGCGCCTCTAGATTTTGCAATAGTGATAAGATGGATATCTGGGCGGGGGTTTTGTTTAAATTATTAGCGATAGAATATTCCCTCGTTTGTACTTTCCTTCAAAGATCATCCGGTCCCGTTTCAATGACAGGTTTCTTGGTAGTAGCCTCCTTGGTTGATCCTCCCAATTTTTCGGGTGTATAGATCCTTCCGGTTCTGTTCATTCCCTGTGCAGCATCAGATTCTTCCATTTTTGCTTTTCCTTTTTGCCTAGATTCGGCAATGTAATCCCAAGGTATGGCAATGGAATTGAAAGGAGGTGTGGTTGCGACTATCACTGGGAAAGGTGTGGCCACTTCTACCTCAAATGGAATAGGTGTGGCTGTAGGTGGTGCTACCTCTACCTCGAAAGGAACTGATGCAGTTACCTTAACTTCGATTGACGGTTGTATCTATACCACAATAGGAGTGAGTGTGACTGCGGGTTTAAAGTCATTGCCTTCCCGAATAAGCCTGATTGACCCCTCATGATCCCATTCTTTATCCGTATCTATCACATGTACCCCATCACCCCTATGATCCGGAAGAGGATTATTGCGGACGTTGGGCGCAACTTCCTTTGCATGTATGACCTTGTTATTGATCACTATCTGGATCTTATCTTTCAATGTTTGGCACTCGTCAATGGTGTTCCCCTTCATACCGGAATGATATGCACAGGTTTTGTTTGGGTTGACCCATTGAGATGAGCTCTCCATTGCCACAACAGGAATATGTGTGACGTAACCATCGGCCTTTAATCTTTCGTACAGCTGGTCAATGGGTTCAGCAATAATGGTGTATTGTCTGTGTGGTTTGCTATCAAAGTTAGGTCGGGGTTTCTAGTAATTTGGACGAGTTGAAGGTGAATGATAGTAGGCTGGCTGAGTGTTATAAGTGTGATAAGCGGTGGCTGGTTGAGAATATCTGGGAGATGAGGGTTGGTATGTGTGTGGAGGTGTTTGGTATGTGGGTGGAGCTGTTTGGTATGTTAGCGGAGATTTTGGGCCTTGGGCTACCATTACTACCCCCACTTTTTTCTTCTTTGATATGCCACCTGATTGTAATTCTTTGTTCGTGGCTTGTAGTGCCTCAAAATTTGTCACCATCCAGTTTTTACCCTCTTCAATCCTTTCTCCAAGTTTGATGATATCAGAGAACTTGTGATTCTCAATGACCATTAGCCTTTCATAATACTGTGGGTCTTGTGACCTGACAAAGAACATGTTTATCTGTTCCTCGTCTGATGCCAGTCTGACCTTGGCTACTTGTGACCTCCACCGAGTAGCATACTCACGAAAAGTCTCAGTTGGCTTCTTATTTAAGTTTTAGATATAGATGACATCCGGTGCATTCTCCATATTGCACCTGAACAGGTTCATAAATTCTGATGCCATGCTCACCCAATTGGCCCACTTCTTAGGGTTCTAGCTTATGTACCAGGACAGGGCATCTCCGGTAAGACTTCTCATGAAGATCTTCATTTGGATCCTTTCATCTTTTCCGACACCCACGAGCTTGTTACAGTAAGTTCTCAAATGAACCTTGGGATAACCTGTGTCAAACATTTCGAACTTCGGAGGTTTGTAACCCTACGACAGTTCCAAGTCTGGTTGTATGCATAAATCCTCATAATTCAGACCTTCAATTTCTTGAGATTCTCGGCCATGTTCTTGATGAGCTGGTCCTTCTCAACGGATTTTGGTATATAGGATATTGGTTGAGTAGAGTGAAGTACGGTTTCCATGTATATGGGGTTATTTTGGTGAGCGCCAGGGATTTGGGTATAGTGGTGGTCGTTGGTTGAGTTTTGGGGATCAGGAATGGGTTTTGGTGTGTTCTGAGGAGTGTGATAGGTAGTGGTTTGTGGGTACTGCGTTGGTTGATGATGGTGTTGTGGAGGAGTTGGTACTGGTAGAGGATTGGGATTTTGAGATGGAGTTGTATATTGATGGGGTGTTGGAGGATTTTGTGGACGTTGGTTTGGAGTATTTTTAGGAGGTGATGGGGTTTTGAGCATTTTGTTGGGTAACATATGGGACGTTCAGAGTGAGGGAGAGGTTTGCCAAGTTACGGACCTGCTCAAGTTCTCCTTGTAACTCCAGTATCTTTTGTTCTAATTACAAAACCAAGTCATTTTGTGCCAGAGTAATCCGACCGTCTGAAGTTTCCGCATTCTCAGTGTTTTCTTTTCGAATACCACTCAAGTCATCCATCTTAGCTTTTCCTCTGCTTTTCGTATTACTTGGAGGAGGAGGAAGTGGAGGGCCTCTAGATCTGGTGTGATATGCTGATGATGCGAGAATGTGCGAACCAACCTTAGGGGATGGGAATAAATAAAAATAAATAAAAAAGGTAAACAAGTGAGTAAGGATTCTGTAAAGTTTGTAGTATTTACACACATAATGCGGGAATGTAAATTCGCGTCCTAGTCTGGGAGCCTCGTTGTGCCTGAGGTAGGCCCAGTGACAAATAGATTTGGAGAATTTTAGTGCCAATAATTGCCTCATTTCATTAATGTAAAATAGATGAACCCCAAAATGACACTAAATAAGATAAGTCACTAATGGCACTTGTCATTATTACATTTAAAAAAGCAAATAAACCTAATCTACTTGGTCCCAGAAGGATCTTGTCCGGGATGGATGTTCTTGTTGATAAAATCCCTCAGTTCACGCAGGTTCAGCAGTAAGTATGCCCTTGCTAAATGTCCTCCTTCGCTTCCTTCAGCGTTCTGGCAATCGGTAACTCTCTTCCTCATCTTCCCCTCTAATTCCATTAGACTATACTCCAGATACTCCAACCTTTTGCTTGATTTAACAGCCATCTCTCTCCATTCATTAATTAGTTCCATGTCGGTCTTGTGGTGCTCCATGTGCTCGGCCTCAGACTCATGAACTCTTTTGCGCAATTTGTTGTACTTCACCTGTGCTTCAACAACTTCATCTATGACCCTGTTTCTTGGACCAACGCTTGGCTCAAATATTCTTGCTATGTTATCATCCAACCATGAGGGGTAAAAGTACACGTGACCGGCGTGACACCGATCCGACTCGATGGTATCCTTTTCCACGATAACCTTCAAGTGCTACATGTGCTGTGCTTCATTTTTGTATAGAATGGCGTCACCTTGAAATCAGCTATGAAGTGACTCATTTTAGCAACTCGTGGTATGACCTGCTTCCTACCTGCCTGTCTCATAACCCTAAGGGGAGCATAAGGGTATATGTTCCTTATCCCAATCAGTACCAAGTGTGGAGCATCCCTAGATCTGATGATGAACTCATCGGTAGGGAACCACTCGAACATCCATTGAACCTGATCCTCGGTCAAACTGTTGAAAAATTGCACCCATCCTAAACATCCTCTGGTTGAGCAAACCTTTCTAGGATATAGGTCATTTTCTTGGGATGATGGAAGGATATATGATCATTCCATGGCCTTCGTGGAAATTTTTGACGGTGTTGACCTTTTTGGAGATGTTCTAACAACCAAACCTATAGCACCATATTGCAACCTTCGAAGTACTTGTACCCCTTCTGACAGCACTCCAAGGCCCGGTATATGTCTGCTATGATCATAGGGACAATGTTATATGTTTGCCCCTCGATCCCATCCATCAAGGTTTTTGCTACCATGGACAGTTTGGTGTGGATTTTGTCCCCTTGGATCGTAAACACTAGCATACCCAAGAAACAAATGATGAACACAAAAACCCTACGGTGAATCCAACCTAAGGAGGTGATGGAGAATTCATCATCGAAGATACGGTAAGATATGTTGTGACCGTATTGTTCATAGAGGAAGTCGAAGGGTATGTAGGAATTTTTCAGGCACTCTAAGCTATCATTCTTCTTTAATCCCATCATCTTTAGAAACCCCCTAGTAGTGCAATTCTTTGGTTCCAGTAAACCAAGACTATCCCAAGGTAGCCCAGGAATCCCCCTATTTCTTCCAAGAGAGGGGTCATTTCTATATCTCCAAAGAGGAACACGGCCCTTTCTTTGTCCCAGAACATTGTGGCAACTTCGATTAACATATTATTTGGCTGGAGGTTTAGTAAAGAAGGTAGATTTCCCTAGACCCTTTTCACATGATTCTTATCACTTGACGGAAGATCCTCCCACCAATCTAGCAACAATGGTGGTATGTTATGAACCATGCCAAACCTAGGGGCTTCGTGCCTCATTTTCTGCAAAACAAATATGGTTAGGTCCTTTCCCCCTCCAGATCCGACTATTTATACAACAATGATTAGCATATTGACACTTATTTATCCAAAATTAATGCACATAATCGTGGTTGCGTCCTTTGGAATTATGAAAAACCCTATGGACTTTTGGATGAGGCTTGTCTTAAAGGGTTATTATGTGTACAACATATTAACTCAGTTAGGTTTGACCATGATGCATGTACAATTAAGCAGAATAAGGTTTCTATAGAGGTCTAGACTGGTACCCTCAAGTGGACAACTTGAGGGGGAAGGCACAGAACCATCGACTGCACCTCTGATCAACTAGTTTTACCGCAAATATGCCTTTTCGAATTTAAAGGGTGATATATAGGAAGAGCACAGACACTCATCAAGCGTTTTTATAAGATTGATTACGGACGAGTGGAATATGATGTTGAGAATGATTTATGCAACAATAAATAGCATGTTGTCACGTATTTGCAAGTTAAAAATGATATACAATATTTAACAATTGAAAGACGTTAAGAAAGAAAACAAGAAAACAAGTCAGTTTCAGCAATAAAGGAAATAATAAATACTTAAAATAGGTAATTAAATCCAAATAAGGGGGAAGGGGAAAGGGTGCACAAGTATTAACAGAATAAAGCATGCTTAAGACTAATTCACAAAAACAAGTTTGTTATGGTAAGATCCCAAAATATCCCCAGCAGAGTCACCATGCTATCGCGCCCCCTTTTTCCTCACGAAGTTCGGGTTTTGAAGTTTCTTTGGGACAACTCATTTCCTTTTGGGAATTGGGTATGGAATTTGAAGAGTTGCCACCTAACGGATTTAAGGTGCGTTAGGGCACCTAAAGCAAATAACTAATAAACCAGTTTGCATTACCTGAGATTTGGAAAGGGCTCGAAATAACCTTGAGGGGAAGGTGTTAGGCACCCCTCGAGGTCCACAACGGTGGGTCCCGACCAAACTCGAATTAGGTGAATTAGTCATATAAGCAAACAAAGTAATTTAGATAAATAGGTATTATTTAAATGGGAATAAAAGGCTCCTAGGTTTATTAGCCTATTGGATCACTTCTGTGCAATACTTGGTAATCATCCCCAAGTTGGGGTGCTATACATAGCTTTATCGCACAAGTTATCATATCCTTTACTACCCGATTACCCTCCCCTTAATTAATGTTACCTAAGCATTCTAATATTATCCAGTACGTGCCTTATGCATCCATTACCCGTCCCTTTCCTATGGCCCTGGAGGTGTTTAGGACCTCTATTTAAGGAAGTTCTAGACTTGCCTATGTTGTTTAAAAAGGAGAAAACCAAGCGACAAACAAAAGTTAGATAGGACTATCACATAAAGATGTAATTAAAGGCTCATATTTACCTCCACAAATAGGCAAACAATTGCACGCCTCAAACAAACAATTTTAAACGATTTAAAAGTCCTATAGCAGGATATCCAGATGAGCACAACATATGTAGCAGTTTTATTAAGGCGGGCAGTAAATACCTATTCTGTTTGCCTACTGATTTTATTACTTCCTGAACCTTGGGCAGTTTAAAGGCAGTCAAACAAACACCGTTTTTGTCAATTTCAGGATTTTAATCACCCTACAGGCTTGCCTAAGTGATAGCTTGGAAGAATCCTATGGCATCTAAATATTAATCGGACCATGATTATGAACCAACGGTTAAAGCAGGCGGATTTTTATCCTTTAGACCCTATTGACATGATATCTAAGTGTAGAAGAACTGATCATAAGACCTTATGGGCATAGTATTTAAAACGTAGAAATGTTTCTGAAAATTCCTATTAACATGGTATCTAAATGCAGAGTAGTTCTGAAATTTCCTATGGACATGGTATCTAAATGCAGAAATGATTCTGAAATTTCCTATAGACATGGTATCTAAACGCAGAAGTTACTTACTTTATAGGCGTGGTTTTGAAATGCAGAACTAATTTTGAAGCTTTGCAAGCATGTGTTTAATTGAAGAAAATTAATTTGACAGCCTTATAGGTATGTTATCTAATGCATGCAATAATAGAATATAATTGAACAAGTGAATACCCTATAGGCAGGATATCTAACATGTAGTAGTGAAAACATTTGAAAGAACAACACCTAAACCAGGATTTCTACCCTGTGCTCATGCAAACATTTAACTAGGCCCAATAATTATTACAAATAATTATTGCAGACCATAAGCAAATGAATAAATTACAAAGTGTATAACCATAGGAGGCCTACAGCAGGCCCAATACATCCAGATAACTCAGGCCTTCAAACCATATTCTCCAAAGCTTAGAGATACACAATAACCATTGGCAAAACACCAAGAACTCAAATCTCTAGTGTGTCAGAGTTCTCAAGGGCTTCGAGAACCCAAGGAAGTGCTCATACTAGAGAATAAATGCTTAGAAGCAGCTTTTAAAGGATTGGAAACCAGCCTCAATGTGTCAGAGTTCAGAGGAGTCTTATGGACCCTAAGTTGTGCTCACATTGGGGGTGGAAAGACCCTAGTTAACTACGAGTAGGAGTTGAAAATAATATATGAAAATAGGAGACAACTTTGTTTTAGAAAAAATAGTTTGGATTTCAGAAGTGCATAGAAGCAGATTACCAGATTACAAGAACCACATGCAACATACATTTCGCAAAAGGAGTTCAACCATGAACTCCAGCAATCACAACAGATAGGATAGAGTAACAGTTAGTTTGAAAAAGGTTTCACGTGACTTTTATTCCATTAGCTATTACTAGGTGAACATATAGACATATATCAATCAAAGAACAATATGCTGGTGATCAAATTACTGATCAGACAATCACATAGAAAGGTAGCAAAAGTTGGGACTATAGAAATCATGAATTATTCAGGAGTTTGTTAGGGGTGTACACTTAAAATAGGACAGAAATCATGCTAGTCGAGAAACAAGTAGAGATAGGTCTAGCATATATGCTGAAAATAAGAAGCACATAGGTAGGCATGCTGATTAAGGGGAATAAATATGAAGCACGTAGGTCTAGTTACATAGAAGTAGATGTACTAATTGAGATCAATACGCATGAAGCACATAGGTCTAATTGCAGCATATTGAATGATGGAAAAAGTGGAGAAATACCAGTTAAGAAATAGCAAACAGGAAGTTGAAAGTACGCAAGATCCAATAGTCTAGCCTTGACTTTTAGCCGGCTAGACAATGTTGCAAACACAAGAAATAGAAAGGTTTGAATGCGTCACGACCAACCGATAGGCCGCGACGGGCACCCAGTACCTTACTCAACCGGATACCTACGTAACGTGTCTTTCGTATCATGCTATCATGGGTAAATGAGATAGAGAGGCTATCGTAAGATAAGTAGAATAAAACATGGAGAAATACTCGACATTGGATGATCCAACATGTAATCCAAACTTATACATATGACGTGAGGGCTTATAAGGCCGACATGATCTTTTATATACTCAAAACATAGGCTGACAAGGCCATACAAGAATCCGTATACATGACATCTGTCCACAAGACTCTAAGAATACATAACATTATAAAGGTCGGGACAGAACCCCGCCAAACAAATCAATGCATATACTAATCATATTGACCAAATAAGCAACTCCGAAGCAAATAGAGCACACCAACATCTTCCGCTGAGCTGAAAGCCTACTTGGAGGGCTCTCGACCTATCTATCAGAACCTGTGGGCAAGAAATGCAACGTCCCCAGGCAAAAAGGACATTAGTACGAATAATGTACCCAGTATGTAAGGCACATAAATAAGTACATAACTGACATAAAAGAAATATAGAGTAAATAACTCAACCCGTAAAAATGGAAAACTTTGTAAATCATGAAATACTTATGGTGTTATGCATATGCGTATGAATGTCATGTCGTTTATAGGTACATGTTTCATAACATCATCAGCCTCTAAGGGCATCTCATCATATCATCTCGGCCATTTTGGGCAAAATCATCAACGTATACCAGCTGATCAGGTGGTGGTGCGTATATAACACTGTAACCTTTCCCCATGTCCCAAAGACATACAATATACATATATACGTGTATATAACACCATCTGATCATGGGTCAATGTACATGAATGCAATGCATGAGAAGTACTGTAACGACCCGACCAGTCGTTTTGAGCTTTTGCACTTTTCTCGCCAATTCTCGGGCATGACTTGCCCTGTGTGATGTATTGTGACTTATGTAAATCGTTGGTTTTGGCTTTTAAGGTAATCAAAATGAATTTGGAAGAATAGTTCTCAGTTTGAAGCTTGAAATTTGAAAGGCTTGACCAAGATTTGACTTGTTAGTATATGATCTTGGATCGGAATTTTTATAATTTCTATAGATCCATTAGGATATTTGGGACTTAGGAGCGTGATAGGAATACATTTTGGATGACCGTGGAAGGTTTAGGTTTGAATTGGCGAAATTGAGATTTTTGGCGTTTTCTGGTTGATAGGTGAGATTTTGATATAGAGGTCCTAATGGAATTCTGAAAGTTGCAGTAGCTCCGTTGTGTCATTTGTGATAGGTTTGCAAAATTTCAGGTCATTCAGACGTAGTTTGGTTGGGTTTTTGATCAAAAGCGTAATTTGGAAGTTCTTGAAATTCTTAATCCTGAATCCGATGTGATTTTGGTAAGAATATGATTAGTTCTTTGGATGCTTATGAGGTATTAGTTTATACAAGTGATTCACAGTAATGCTCTTGGGTTTTAGTGGCCTGTGTAGTTTGGTTGAGTTAGAAGGATTTAGTCCTGACGGTTTAGTTTTGTGCAGATGGAATCCGGAGAGTTATTGATGGTTTCTACCACAGTTAGAGAGGTATATTTTCAGCTGGCGTGGGGAGCATGTGATGTATAGTGATTTTCTTCTATATAGGATCAATGGAAAGTTCTTGGCTAGTTGAGTACATAGTTGCTTGTGGCTCAGAAGGGATATGAGGTTCTCATGTTATCCTAGGATGGTATGGTATATGCGGTATATTGTAGAGGATTGAGAATTGCATGTGTAAGGCTAGAGTTCAGTTCTAAAAGGAAGGTCATAAAAATTCTCAGGCAGCACAGGCAGTTTCAAATTATTATGGAAATTATATTACTAATTGGTGTGACGAGGGTATACGTTTAGAAAAAAGGCAATATGATTGAGATTGATGATACTTCATTAGTATTGCGGCACTCTTTTGTTGGATCGATTGATGATATTATAGTTTACTTGGTGGTACAGGAAAATTTTAGAGTATCTCTTGTGGAATGAATGGGAATTAGAGGTGTGGTATGTATTCAGACGGACTGGGATCAGGTATGGTGATTCGTGTGCTATATGGAGTTGGAGACTGGGAGTTCTCATATTCAGGCTATGTTGTGGTTGTGGGTCGTGTGAATCGGCACTACTCAGTGACTATCGGGGTTTTGAGACCCGAGTGGATCTTGTGCTGCTTAGTATGTTAGATTCAGATGTAATATTGGGTATAGACTGGTTGTCTTAGTGTCGTGTTATTCTGGACCATTACACTAAGTCGGCGATGTTGGCTATGTCAGGAATGCCACGGATTCAGTGGCGAGGTTCGACGGAATTCATGTCCTAGTCGGATAGTTTTATATTCTAAGACCCAGCGGATGGCTAGTAAGGATTGTCTTTCTTATTTGGTGTTTCGTGATGGATGTCAGTGTAGAGACTCCTACCCTTGATTCAGTTCCGGTGGTGAGGGACTTTTCAGATTTGTTTCTTGTGGCCGGGCATGTCACTGGGTGGGGTTGTTGATTTGGGTATTTATTTGGTGCTGGGCACCGTATTGTATGGCACTGACAGAGTGAGATGAGTTGAAGGAGTAGCTTCCGGAACTCCTTGATAAGGGGTTCATTGGTAGACCCATATGGATGTGTGTTCTGCATCGAGACACCTTTGTTGACTTCGAGTCGCTATTGGTGAGGGATATGTTGATTCGATTTTTATTGAGCTATTAGTGTTCTGAGGTGATCTATGAATTACTTTTCTGTGTTGTGAGACGTTATGATTTGTTGGTTATAGGCACTGATGGGGCGGTTGCATTGGGGTTTCATAGTGAAAGTCGAGCGGGAAAGAGTACTGGTTATTGCTCGGTGGATGGTGTATCGGCTATGTCCTTTCGGGTTTGTGTAATGTTATGTCAATTACTTCGTGGTGGTTATGATGATTGATTTGGTTTTAACATCATATTGCGCATAGTTGTCGATTTTGAGCATAGTAACTTGAGGTGTTTTATGCGGACCAGTGTTTGGATGAGGTCGCGCATTAGAGCGAAGCTATGTGGAGGTATGATCCTACGAGTTAGATTCGTGTGTTCTATTTCTATGATGTGTGACGGGTTCTCAGCATTGTGTGTGGTGGTACTGGTGAGCTTGCGGTACAACTCTTTCAGTTGAGTTATTTTCATGATTTGAGTATGTTGGGATTGTTGCTTATTGGTGCACGGATTACCCAAGTTGTGGCTTTAGTTTGTATTGATGTGTCATGTCATTAGAGTAGTTGTGTTGGATTAGATGAGATCGTTAGGATCTTTAATGAATACGAACAGATTTGATTTCAGCATGATTGGAAGGATAATATCGATGTTCGGCCCAGAAATTTGCTATGGTCTTTACCAAGGGAGATGTTGCTTCATGAATGGTTGATCTGAGAGATGGTTATGGTTTACTGCGTGTTTCATTTATCATTGGTAGTATATGAAAGTGTTGGAATGAGTCTTTAGTTGATAAGAGGTTTTCTATCGGTATCCGGGTGTTGTGTGCAGCTGTTGTGATTAAAAGTTATCGATACAAGTGTTGAGTTATGTGGTATATCATGTATTAGCACCTGAGGTTGCAGGCATGTGTTATTACAGTTTATTCGGGCTTATTCGAAGTGTAGATATGAGATTCTGATCTTGTGGATGATTTAGAAGAGGAGATGTGGTTCTAAGGTTTATGGGCTAGGTGAGATTGTCAAAATTTCAGTTACATTGTGTTATCAGACCTATGTGAGATAGTGTGATGTGGGATCACCCCTGGGTATATGCTTGGTAAGGTTATTCTATGATTGGCTGGATTTTGGAACAACTCTGTGCACGTTTGAGGACGAACATATGTTTAAGTGGGGGAGGATAAAACGACCCGACTGGTCGTTTTGAGATTTTGCACTTTGCTCGCCAGTTCTCGGGCATGACTTGCCCCGTGTGATGTATTGTGACTTATGTAAATCTTTGGTTTTGGTTTTCAGGGTAATCAGAATGAATTTGGAAGAACAATTCTCAGTTTGAAGCTTGAAATTTGAAAGGTTTGACCAAGATTTGACTTGTTAGTATATGATCTCGGATCAAAATTTTTATGATTTTGTTAGCTCCATTAGGGGATTTGGGACTTAGGAGCGTGATCAAAATGCATTTTGGAAGTCCGTGGAATGTTTAGGTTTAAATTGGCGAAATTGAGATTTTTGACGTTTTCCGGTTGATAGGTGAGATTTTGATATAGTGGTCGAAATGGAATTCCGAAACTTGCAGTAGCTCCGTTGTGTCATTTATGACGTGTGTGAAAAATTTCAGGTCATTCGGACATGGTTTGGTTGGGTTTCTGATCAAAAGAGTAATTTGGAAGTTCTTGAAATTCTTAAGCTTGAATCCGATGTGATTTTGGTATTGTTTTGAGCGTTCCAAAGGTTGGAACAAGTTTGAATAAGGTTATAGGATATGTTGGCATGTTTGGTTGAGGTTCCGAGGGCCTTGAGTGAGTTTCGGATGGTTAAATGAATCAATTTTTGACTTTGGACTTGGCAGTTTTTGCTGGTTTTGTGTTGCAGACAATGTGTTCTTCACGTTAGCGGTCAGGGACCTGCGTTCGCGAAGGGTGTTTTTCTGAGACGACGATTTTTGCCTTCGCATTTGCATTTAGTGTGTCGCATTCACGATGTTAGGATGTTTGATTCTCCTCGTTCGCATGGCCTGTGTCGCGTTCGCATAGAGTAAGTGGGAGCAGACGGGGTCCCAGCCTTTTTGTGCTACGCATTCGCGTAAGGAGGTCGCGTTCGCGATGGTTTGGAAAACGGACGTTTTGCGTTCGCGAGCTGGAGGTCACGTTCGCGTAAGTGGAAATTTTGATCAACGATTTTTGTGCTTCGCGAACGCGAGGCTTTGACCGCGTTCGCGGATAAAGTTTTTGATGCCTGAGCAGAATGACTAAATAGCCATTGTCCGCGAATTTAGGGCTAACTTTCACCATTTTTGGGCGATTTTGGAGCTTTTTGAGATGATTTGAAGAGGGATTCAAGATAAAACACCTGGAGGTAAGATTTTTGAACTCAATACTCGATCCTATGTTGATTCTTACTTGTTTAATCATGAAATATGTGGAAATTAAAGCCTAAAATTGGGAAATTAGCATTTGACTTTGGAGAGTGTAAATTAGGAATTTGAAAGGGCAATTGAGGTCCGATTTTGATGTTCTTGGTATGTATAGAATCGTGAGAGGATAAGGAACCTATTGATGTAAAATTTATTGTAATCCGAGACGTGGTCTCGGGAGGCCGGGTTTGAGCAATTTCGGGATTTTTGATGCAAATTGGATATTTTTGAGTGGGCTTCGTTCCCTTAGCATATTTTAATGATTATGTACTGATTGTGGCTAGATTTCGAGCATTCAGAGGTCGATTCGTGCGGGCAAAGACATCACGGGCTAGAGTTTGGACCGGATCAAGGTGAGTAATGATTGTAAATGATGTTATGAGGGTATGAAACCCCGGATTGCTCATCGTTGTGCTATATTGAGATGACACACATGCTAGATGACGAGCGTGAGGTCGTGCATTATTGGGGATTGTGACTTAGTCCATCCCGAATGACTGTTTTACTGTGTCTTTGATTGGAAACTATTTGCTATCATCATGTTTTGGGCTGAATGCCATATTTGGGCCTCGTTCCCACTATTTGAACCATTCAGGGATTTTATTGATATTTTCTCACTGTTTTTACATTATCCTTGAACTCAGTCATGCTATATTTCATTGTTTTCATAATTCAGCCATGTCTACTCTATTTTAATATATCAAATGATATTTCAAATAATATTTTGGGCTGAGCATCATGTTTTACTGTTGCCCGAGTGGCTTATGTGATTTTGACTGAGTAAGACGGAGGGCCTGTGTGTGAGGATACTTTTGGGTCGAGTTGCACGCAGCAACAGTGATACACTGATTATGATTATGAGGCCGAGGACTTGAGATATGTACACCACGAGGTGGCTTGATGATATGAGGCCGAGAGGCTAATGATGATGCCATGAGATGGCTTGATATTGCGCTTGGGACGTAAGGGGCCCCTTCAGGAGTCTGCACACCCCTAGTGAGCGCGGGTATCCATTGTGATGTGAGATATAGCCTGAGGGGCTGGTATTGTTGACATTGTGCCTGAGGGGCAATTTTATATGTGCTTATCTGTCTTATTTGTCTGTCATTTACCTGTGTAATTGTGTATTTGTGCCCGAGGGGCGAATTTTTTGTGCTTATCTATTCTAATTGCTTTTCGTTCAATTGCTTAACTGTTGAAAGTCATTTTTTTAAAGAACTTTAAACTGAGCTAATATGCTTTAAGAGATTTCACAGCTTCATTGCTTTCTTACTAGTTTTTGTTCTACTTCTATACAACATGTTGATGTACTTTTTCTTGATTTCCTATCACTCAGTCTTTAGCTATGATTATTACTCACTGATTTGGAGTACTCACTTAACTCCCTGCACCTTGTGTGTAGATTTAGGTATTTCTGCACCCGATAGCGGGTATTGGTTGATCAGAGGCAGAGTCTTTGGAGTCTAGCAAGGTAGCTGCCTGATGTCTGTAGCACTATTTTTCTCCCTTTGATGTCATTAGACTGTATTTAGTACATTACAGAAATTCCGTTGTATTTTAGACCTTAGTAGATGCCCGTGACTTGTGACACCCCGATGTCGGGCTGTATCTATTTCCGCACTTGTTCTGTTTTGCTAAATTTATACTTGTTGAAGATTTATTCTTATAAATGACTTAAATTGACTTATTAAATTGTTAAAGATGAATTTAGGAGTTGTGTCGGCTGGCCTTGTTTTCACAAGAGGCGCCATCGCGACCGGGTCCGGTTTGGGGTCGTGACAAGTTGGTATTAGAGCCTAGGTTACATAGGTCTCACGAGTTATGAGGAGGTTTAGTAGAGTCGCGGATCGGTACGGAGACGTTTGTACTTATCCTTGGGAGGCTGTAGAACCTTTAGGAAAAACTTCACATTCTTGAATTCTTATTGTATGTCCTTGATTTAGCTTGCAAAGTAACTCTTTGAATTCCTTCCATGCGTTCGTATGCGCGCATGAACGCTTACTATCAGATGTGCATCGATGGCTTGTGATTCCTTGATCGTGGGGCGAGATGTGATCTCTGAGTGTTGATGTTGCCTAGTTTGGAGGACTCGAGGCCAGATTTTTGCCTATAGCTGGAGCCTTGAGCTATTGATTGTGTGAGCGCGTGTTTCTGGATCTAAATGTTCTGTTTTGTCCCTATTAAGGAAGGTGCTGACTGTATAGTTGCGTGATGAGTGTGATGTGACTGCGAGATGTCTTCATATGATTTAAAAGCAATGAGAAGGGTCTGCTGGAGGATAGAAGAACTATTAGGTGCTTGATTTCCATCTTGAATTGAGGTATAGCCCCGAGTTATGGGGGTGTGAATAATCTTCTCATGTTTCCTAGATGGGAGTGAAGTAAATTTCATGTTGCGGTATGAGTTCAGACTCCGGAAGATTAAGAGGCTGCGTAATGCTTATGACGGTGGAGGGTATGTAGAAAGGTTAGTTTGAGGCGAAGCAGGTGGGTTATCTCTTGCGGATTGATATGAAGTTGTGTAATCCTTTATGTCATTTATTGGAGGATCTTTGTTACCATGGAAATGTATGTGTTGCAATTTGAATTTGGGTTGAATAAGAGAGTGGGTTTAACCGTTACGAGAGTGAATGCGAGATTTGCAGAAGAATTAAAGTACTAGATAGACTGTGTTTCACGAGCTTATGAAGGATTTAGTTTAATTTCAGTATGGTAACAACAATAGAGTATATGCATTATGAGTTATTATGTGTGTTTTGGTCTATGACTTTGATCCAGGGGGAGTCTATTATTGATTAGGTGATTGCACGATTAGGTGCTATGTTGGTTCCAGTTTGAGGCGTGCTGGTGAGTTAGTTATGGCTTACGGAGATTGAAACCGAGGATGGCTTGAGTAAAGAAATTTTTTGACAAAGGTTATATTATGCTTCATAGGTGTATGAGAATCACAAAATGTTCTGAGTGGTTATTGGTAAGGGTGTGCGGTGCATAGAATATGAAGATGCTTGGTTGCATTAAGGTGAGGTTACATTCTGCGATGTCGGAGTGCTAATAAGGCAAAAGTTTTTCGGTTCATCTGATAAGGCTAATTGCAGTTTGAGTAGAGTGGATGACTCTAGAGAATGGCTTTAATGTGTTCAAGATTTTACATGTAATGATTGGAGATTTTCAAGTTGTATTTTTGGCTAGAAACTACGGTTTGCATTGGAGGGTGTCAAGACTTGTAAAATTTCTATATCAACTATGAGATTCTATTTATCAGCATCAGGAAGGTGAAGGTAACAAATTTAGATTTGCAGGAAGTCACTTCAGAGTAAAGTATTTTGAATATGGTGCTTTTGGGGACATTAAGAGAGTATTCAGAGGCTTGTGAGCATTAGACGGTGTAGTTTTATGCATTGGGTCTCGTGAGGTGAGTCCGGGTTGAGGAATTATGGTGTTATAGTAAGAAGGAGTATCAAGTTGAAGGTAAATCAGAAGGAAACTCGGATAGATGAGATAGTTTGGTAGTGGGCCAGATTGGCATGGTAAGAATATGATTAGTTCTTTGGATGCTTATGAGGTATGAGTTTATACAAGTGATTCACGACAATGCTCTTGGGTTTTAGTGGCCTGTGTATTTTGGTTGAGTTAGAAGGATTTAGTCCTGACGGTTTAGTTTTGTGCAAATGGAATCCGGAGAGTTCTTGATGGTTTCTACCATGGTTAGAGAGGTATATTTTCTGGTGTCGTGGGGAGCATGAGATGTATAGTTATTTTCTTCTAGATAGGGTCAATGGAAAGTTCGTGGCTAGTTGAGTACATAGTTGCTTATGGCTTAGAAGGGATATGAGGTTCTGATGTTATCCTAGGATGGTATGGTATATGCGGTATGTTGTGGAGGATTGAGAATTGCGTGTGTAAGGCTACGGTTTAGTTCTGAAAGGAAGGTCATAAAAATTCTTAGGCATCACAGGCAGTTTCAGATGATTAAGGAAATGGTATTACTAATTGGTGTGACTTGACGAGGGTATACATTTAAAAAAAAGGCAATGTAATTGAGATTGATGATACTTCATTAGTATTGCAGCACTTTCTTGTTGGATCGACTGCTGATATTCAAGATTGTTTGGTGGTATAGGAGAATTTTAGAGTATCTCTCATGGAATGATTTGGTATTAGAGGTGTGTTATGTATTCGGACGGCGGAACTGGGATCAGGTATGGTGATTCGTGTGCTATATGGAGTTGGAGACTGGGAGTTCTCATATTCAGGCTATGTTTTGGTTGTGGGTCGTGTGAATCAGCACTACTTAGTGACTATCGGGATTTGGAGACCCGAGTGGATCTTGTGCTGCTTGGTATGTTAGATTCTGATGTAATATTGGGTATAGACAAGATGTCGTTGTGTCGTGTTATTCTGGACTATTACGCTAAGGCGGCGATATTGTCTATGCCGGGAATGCCACAGATTGAGTGGCGAGGTTCGGCAGATTTCATGTCCTAGTCGGGTGGTTTTATATTCTAAGACCCAACGGATGACTAGGAAGGATTGTCTTTCTTATTTGGTGTTTCGTGATGGATGTCAGTGTAGAGACTCTTACCATTGTTTCAGTTCCGATGGTAAGGGACTTTTCGGATTTGTTTATTGTGGCCAGGCATGTTGTCGGGCGGGTTTGTTAATTTTGGTATTGATTTGGTGCTGGGCACCATATTGTATGGCACCGACAGAGTGAAAGGAGTAGATTCCGGAACTCCTTGGTAAGGGGTTCATTGGAAGAGCCATATGGATGTGTGTTCTACACCAACACGGTTTTGTTGACTTCGAGTCGCTATTGGTGAGGGATGTGTTGATTTGATTGTTATTGAGCTATTAGTGTTCTGAGGTGATCTATGAATTACTTTTCTGTATTGCAAGACGTTATGATTTGTTGGTTATAGGCACAAATGGTGCGGTTCCATTGGGGTTTCATAGTGAAAGTCGAGCGGGAAAAAGTATTGGGTATTGCTCGGTGGATGGTGTATCGGTTATGTCCTTTAGGGTTTGTGTAATGTTATGTCAATTGCTTCATGGTGGTTATGATGATTGCTTTGATTTTAGATGTCATATTGTGCATGGTTGTCGATTTTGAGTATAGTGACTTGAGGTATTTTATGTGGACCAATGATTGGATGAGGTTGCGCATTGGAGCGAAGCTATGCGGAGGTATGATCCTGCGGATTAGATTCGTGTGTTCCATTTCTATGATGTGTGAGGAGTTCTCAGCATTGTGTGTGGTGGTACTGGTGAGCTTGCGGTATAGCTTTTTCAGTTGAGTTATTTTCATGATTTGAGTATGTTCGGATTGTTGCTTATTGGTGCATGGATTGCGCAAGTTGTGGCATTTGTATGTATTGATATGTCATGTCATCAGAGTAGTTGTGTTGGATTAGATGAGATCGTTAGGATCTTTAATGAATACGAACATATTCGATTTCAGCATGATTGGAAGGATAATATGGAGGTTCGACTCAGAAATTTGCTATGGTCTTTGCCAAGGGAGAAGTGGCTTCATGAATGGTTGATTTGAGAGATGGTTATGGTTTACTGCATGTTTCATTTATCATTGGCAGTATTTGAAAGTGTTGGAATGAGACTTTAGTTGATAAGAGGTTTTCTATTGGTATCCGGGTGTTGTGTGCAGTTGCTGTGATTAGAAGTTATCGCTACAAGTGTTGAGTTATGTGGTATATGATGTATTAGCACATGAGGTTGCAGGCATGGGTTGTTACAGCTTGTTCGAGCTTATTCAGAGTGTAGATATGAGATTCTGGTCTTGTGGTGGTTTTAGAAGAGGAGATGTGGTTCTAAGGTTTATGGGCTATGTTGGATTGTGAAAATTTCAGTTACATTATGTTATCGGACCTATGTGAGATAGGGTGACATGGGATCACCCCCGGGTATATGCATGGTAAGGTTATTCAGCGATTGGTTGGCTTTTGGAACCACTCTAGGCACGTTCGAGTACGAACGTATGTTTAAGTGGGGGGGGAGGGGATGTAATGACCCGACCGGTCGTTTTGCACTTTGCTTGCCAGTTCTTGGGCATGAATTGCCCCGTGTGATGTATTATGACTTATGTAAATCGTTGGTTTTGGTTTTCAGGGTAATCAGGATGAATTTGGGAGAACAGTTCTCAGTTTGAAGCTTGAAATTTGAAAGGTTTGACCAAGATTTGACTTGTTAGTATATTATCTTGGATCAGAATTTTTATGATTTGGTTAGCCCCGTTAGGAGATTTGGGACTTAGGAGTGTGATCGGAATGTATTTTGGAAGTCCATGGAAGGTTTAGGTTTGAATTGGCAAAATTGATATTTTTGGCGTTTTCCGATTGATAGGTGAGATTTTGATATAGGGGTCAGAATAGAATTCCAAAAGTTGCAGTAGCTCCGTTATGTCATTTGTGACGTGTGTACAATATTTCAGGTCATTCGGATGTGGTTTGGTTAGGTTTTTGATCAAAAGCGTAATTTGGAAGTTCTTAAAATTCTTAAGCTTGAATCCGATGTGATTTTGGTGTTTTGATGTTGTTTTGAGCGTTCCGAAGGTTGGAACAAGTTTGAATGAGGTTATGGGATATGTTGGTATGTTTGGTATCTGTCTTGAGTGCCTCGAGTGAGTTTCGGATGGTTAAAAAGATTAATTTTGGACTTTGGACTTGGTAGTTTTTGCTTGTTTTGTGTTGCAGACAATTTGTTCTTCGCGTTCGTGGTCAGGGACCCGCATTCGCGAAGGGTGTTTTTCTGAGGCGACGATTTTTGCCTTCGTGTTCACGTTTTGTGTGTCGCGTTCGCGACATTGGGATGTTTGATTCTCCGCGTTCATGTGGCCTGTGTCGCGTTCGCATAGTGTAAGTGGGAGCAGATGGGGTCCCAGCCTTTTTGTGCCACGTATTCGCGTAAGGAGGTCGCATTCACGATGGTTTGGAAAGCGGACGTTTTGCGTTCGCGAGCTGGAGGTTGCGTTCGCGTAAGGGGAAATTTTTGTCAACGATTTTTATGCTTCGCGAATGCGAGGCTTTGACTGCGTTCGCGAAGAAGGTTTTTATGCCTGGGCAGTATGTTTAAATAGCCATTGTCTACGATTTTGGGGCTAACATTCACCATTTTTTGGCGATGTTGGAGCTTTTTGAGAGGATTTGAAAAGGGATTCAAGATATAACACCTGAGATAAGATTTTTGAATCCTATGTTGATTCTTACTTGTTTAATCATGAAATAAGTGGAAATTAAAGGCTAAAATTGGGAAATTAGGGATTGATTTTGGAGAGTTTAAATTGGAAATTTGAAGGGGCAATTGAGGTCCGATTTTGATGTTCTTGCTATGTATAGACTCGTAAGAGGATAAGGAACCTATTGATGTAAAATTTATCGGAATCCGAGATGTGGGCCCTGGGGGCGGGGATTGAGCAATTTCGGGATTCTTGATATAAATTGGATATTTTTGAGTGGACTTCGTTCCCTTAGCATATTTTAATGATTATGTACTGATTGTGGCTAGATTTGGAGCATTCGGAGGTCGATTCATGCGGGCAAAGGCATCGCGGGCTATAGTTTGGATCGGATCGAGGTGAGTAATGATTGTAAATGATGTTCTGAGGGTATGAAACCCCAGATTACACATCGTTGTACTATATTGAGGTGACACACACGCTAGATGACGAGCATGGGGTCGTGCACTGTTGGGGATTGTGACTTAGTCCATCCCGAATGACTGTTTTACTGTGTCTTTGATTGGAAACTATTTGCTATCATCATGTTTTGGACTGAATGACATATTTGGGCCTCGTGCCCACTATTTGAACCATTCAGGGATTTTATTGATATTTCCTCACTGTTTTGACATTATACTTGAACTCAGTCATGCTATATTTTATTGTTTTCATAATTCAGCCATGTCTACTCTATTTTAATATATCAAATGATATTTCAAATAATATTTTGGGCTGAGCATCATGTTTTAGTGTTTCCCGGGTGGCTTATGTGATTTTGACTGAGTAAGACGGAGGGCCTGTGTGTGAGCATACTTTTGGGTCGAGTTGCACGCCACAATGGTGATACACTGATTATGATTATGAGGCCGAGGGCTTGAGATATATACACCACGAGGTGGCTTGATGATATGAGGTCGAGAGGCTAATGATGATGCCATGATGTGGCTTGATATTGCGCTTGGACCGTAAGGGGCCCCTTCAGGAGTCTGCACACCCCCAGTGAGCGCGGGTATCCATTGTGATGTGAGATATAGCCTGAGGGGCTGGTATTGTTGACATTGTTCCTGAGGGGCAATTCTATATGTGCTTATCTGTCTTATTTGTCTGTCATTTACCTGTGTAATTGTGTATTTGTGACCGAGGGGCGGATTTTTTGTGCTTATCTATTCTAATTGCTTTGCATACAATTGCTTAACTGTTGAAAGTCATTTTTTAAAGACGTTTAAACTGAGCTAAGATGCTTTAAGAGATTTCACAGCTTCATTGCTTTCTTACTGGTTTTTGTACTACTTCTATACAACATGTTGATGTACTTTTTTGTGATTTCCTATCAGTCAGTCTTTAGTTATGATTATTACTCATTGAGTTGGAGTAGTCACTTTACTCCCTGCACCTTGTGTGTAGATTCAGGTATTTCTGCACCTGGTAGCGGGTATAAGTTGATTAGAGGCAGTATCATTAGAGTCTAGCAAGGTAGTTGTCACGCCCCAACTTTGGGAGGCGCGACCGGTGCTCAATCGAGTGAACCCAACTGAGCAAGCCTTATCAACCGCTATCTACCCAACTCGATATGAATAAGGAAGCCATGCTTACCTTTATTTAAACTAGGAAAGATAGTACATTCAACATCTTAGTTCATTTTATAACCCAACATTTAAAACGTGGTTAAACTTCCAAGGTTCCATACAAGTTATACTGTAGAAGAAATCAAGAGTACAAGGTTACAACATGGTCCATTGACCTATCCAATACCCATACATAACCCACACAAACGTTTACAGAGCCTCTAAGGATACAAAAGACGTGATAACAATGCCGGCAATAAGGCCCCGGATATACCTCAAAAGTGAAAGTCCAAAATAAGTAGATGTACAATATAACCCCTTGAAGGAGAAAGGGGCTCACCAAGACTTTGAGAAGAAGGTACTCCGCTATGCGCGATCGGCACTTTCCGAAATGGAGCCACCTACATTCATAAAACAAAAAATGTAGCGCCCCCATCAAGAATGGTACATTACTCACATTAAGGCACATCCTTCACGTATATGTGTAGTTAATTGCAAATCAATTAATGCGCAATAACAATCAATACATTAACCAATTCAAATCTTACCACACTTTCGTAAATGGCAACGGAGCTCAATTTCTAATAAAAGGAGGTTTTAGCCATACATACATGAAATTTTCCCCTTAATGATACTACAATGATCCAATACACTTAAGTAACTTCAATCTACAATACAACATTCAATAGGGTCAATATTAGTAATAAATTCCATAACTTAAGCCATTTAGGCATATTATCAAACACCTTGTAGGTATAGATATTTACACCTCATAACTATAGTATTGGTTCATCCAACTATCACCATTAACTAACAATTCATCCCACCATTATTTTTTAACAATTTATACTCCTAACACCACATGTGTGATCAATCATTCACACCCAACCAACAAAATTCCATCAAATAATCACCTTTAAATCCCTACCATGGTCCTGTATTTAAATTGGGAAATTATGGCTTCCAATCACCATACCATAAGTTGTTATACTTGATTCATACTCATAATTCCATAATAACTCCATATATGTAAGTCTAAGGGTAAACGTTTACCTCTTGTTGACCAAATATTGAAAGAAAACTTTGTGGTGTTCTTGAGATTTTGAAGAAATCCTATAAAATCCAATCAAAATCATGTTGTAACTAGTGATTGAGAAGTGAAATCACCATGAAAACACACTTAAAAACTCACCTTAGGTGTGCAATTGGTTGCCTTGGTCGTATTGGGGATGGAGAGGATGCTCTAGACTTGAAAAATGACTTAAATCCTCTAATTTCCCGACCTTAGGTGTATTTAGAGGTCTGCCACTAGCGCGCCCGCGCTAAGGCCGCGCTAACAAGGCAGAATACTTTGCAATATGTGCGGCCGTGCTAAGGCTGTGCTAATGACACATGGCCAGTAGAATGGTCGTAACTTTCTGTATGCACCTCCAAATGACAAACGGTTTGATGCGTTGAAAACTAGTCTCAAAGGGCTTATATTTGATAGGTTGTGCATCACAAAACTCTTTATATAACTAGAGATATGATTGTCCAAAGTGAGGTCTTGTACACACTCATTTACAACTTTAGTCTATTATGAAATTTTCCAACTTAGCTTAGACTTAGGCCTCTCCTTAGACCCCAATTCACTTATAATAAGACTTATACGCTTATTAACATATCCAATTAATATCCATTATATCAAGAATCCTCGTTTGCACACAAAATAAAATAATTAGCCTACCTTGGCACCACGAAATCTTAAATTACTTGGCAAAATTTTCCGGGGCTTTACATTCTCCCCCGCTTAGGATCATTCGTCCTCGAATGATAATTGGAGTCAATCCTCAAATACTTAGTATAACTTATCTCCTTTCTCACACATCTCGGTAGAGTTTCCCTTGTAACTTGGACTATCCACTTGCTAGAGGGCCCCAGATACATATCCTAACAACATATACATCTTCCATAAACATAACATAATTATACAACACCAAACATGGCCGCATAGGCAACATATATTACAAAAATGGAATAGTTTAACATAGATCAAATCAAAAGATAAGAGCTCATAGGAACCAAATGTATAAAAGCTATTACACAACTATTCAAACAAATTTGGGTACTTCTTTCTCATTTCTTCCTCGGCTTCCTAAGTGGCTTCCTCAATCTTTTGGATCCGCCATAACACTTTTACAGAGGCAATATCCTTATTTCTTAATTTCCGGACTTGCCTATCGAGAATGGCAACTGGAATTTCTTCATAAGATAGTTCTTCATTAACCTCAATAGCTTCAATTGGCACAATAACGGACGGATCTCCCACTACCCTCTTCAACATAGACACATGGAAAACCGGATGTACCAACGACATCTCGGGTGGCAGCTCGAGCTTGTATGCCACCTGACCGATCCTCTGAATGATTCTGTATGGTCCGACATACCTCGGACTTAATTTCCCTTTCTTCTCGAATCGCATGATGCCCTTCATGGGGGGGAACCTTCAAAATTACCCAATCATCTTCTTTGAACTCCAAATCTCTGCGACGAATGTTCGACTAAGACTTTTGGCGACTCTAAGTAGTTTTCAACCTCTCCTTAATAATCTTGACTTTCTCCATGGCATGATACACGAGGTCCGGCCCTATCAATTCTGCTTCTCCAACCTCGAACCACCCAATGAGAGACCTGCATCTCCTACCATACAGTGCCTCGAATGGTTCCATCTGGATACTAGCATGGAAGTTGTTGTTGTAAGCAAATTCTATGAGTGGCAAATGGTAATCCCAACTACCCATGATATCAATAGTACAAGCACGCAACATGTCTTCAAACGTCTGAATCGTCCGCTATGCTTGCCCATCGGTTTGTGGATAAAAAGCTTTGCTAAGGTTTATCTGCGTACCCAAACCTTGCTGAAATTTCTTCCAAAAGTTGGTCATGAACTGAGACCCTCGATCTTAAATGATTGAGACTGGAGTGCCATGCAACCTGACTATTTCTTTGATATACAACCGAGAATATTGTTCTGCTGTGTCGGTAGATTTAACTGGCAAGAAGTGCGCTGATTTTGTGAGTCGGTCAACGATCACCCAAATTGAGTCGAACCTGCGTGGAGTGCGCGGAAGCCCTACTACAAAATCCATATTGATCATCTCCCATTTCCACATTGGAATTTCTATGTTGTGAGTCAATCCACTGGGCCTTTGATGTTCAGCCTTCACTTGTTGACAATTTGGACATTTTGCTACAAAATACGCCACATCCCTCTTCATGTTGTCCCACGAATAAATTTCTTTGAGATCATGTTACATTTTTGTAGAACCGGGGTGCACGGAATACCTAGATGTGTGATCTTCTGCCTTGATCCTTTCCTAAAGACCATTGATATCAGGAACATACAGGCGGTCTTGGTACCGTAGAGTACCATCATTCATGCCAAAGGAAAAAGCTTTGGTATTGTGTTTGTGAATCCCCTCTTTCAATTGTGCTAACAATTGATCGTTGAATTGCTTTTCCTTCACCTCTGCTACAAATGATGATTTGGCCCTATTTTGCATAATTACCCCTCCTTCACTAAAGTCTGCAAGGCGAAGTCCCAAACTAGCCAACTGGTAAACCTCCCTGGCTAACGGCCTCTGATATGCCCCCAAATGAGCCAAACTCCCCATAGATTTTCGACTAAGTGCATCTGCCATGACATTAGCCTTTCTCGGGTGATAGAGAATGTCGATATCATAGTCCTTGAGTAACTCTAGCCATCTTCTTTGCCTCATATTCAACTCTTTCCACTTAAAAATATATTGAAGGCTCTTATGACCCGTAAATACATCCACACGGACCCCATACAAATAATGTCGCCAAATCATTAGCGCAAACACCACTGCTGCCAGCTCTTGGTCATGGGTTAGATAGTTCTTCTCATGATTCTTTAGTTGCCTAGAAGCATAGGCTATAACCTTGCCATGTTGCATCAACACACACTCTAGCCCGATCCTTGAAGCATGACAATACACCACAAATCCCTTTGTACCCTCTGGCAGGGCTAATACTGGTGCTGTTATCTACCATGATTTCAATTCTTGGAAACTCTTTTCACAAGCATCGGACGATTGGAATTTAACTGCTTTCTGCGTCAATTTAGTCAATGGAGAGGCAAGAGTATAAAACTCCTCCACAAACCTCCTGTAGTATCCAGCTAAACCCAAGAAACTGCAAATCTCGGTTGGAGTGGTAGGTCTAGGACAATTCTTTACTGCTGCAACCTTTCGAGGATCAACCATAATTCCTTCCCTGGAAACGACATGACCCAAGAACGCGACATATTCAAGCCAAAATTCACATTTTGAAAATTTCGCATATAATTGATGTTGCTGAAGAGTCTGCAAAACTGCCCTGAGATGGTCAGCATGGTCCTCCCAACTTTGGGAATATACCAGAATGTCATCAATGAACACTATCACAAAGGATTCTAGATAGGGCTTGAATACTCGATTCATAAGGTCCATGAAAGCTGCGGGGGAATTTGTTAGCCCAAAAGACATCACCATAAATTCAAAGTGCCCATACCGAGTTCTGAAGGTTGTTTTTGGAATATCCTGCTTTCTTATCTTCAATTGGTGATACCCGAACTGCAAGTCAATCTTTAAGAAACACGTAGCACCCTGTAATTGATCGAGCAAGTCATTAATTCTTGGTAAAGGATATTTGTTTTTGATTGTGACTTTGTTGAGTTGTCGATAGTCAATACACATCCGCAACGATCTGTCTTTCTTTCTCACAAACAAGACTGTGGTACGCCCCATGGAGACACTCTCGGCCAGATGAAAACCTTCTCTAACAAATCCTTCAATTTCTCTTTTAGCTCTTTCAATTCTGCCGGTGCCATTCTATAAGGTGGAATTCATATATGCTGCATGCCTGGCATCACATTGATACCAAAGTCAATCTCCTTATCTGGGGGAATCCCAGGGAGCTCATCTGGAAAGACATCCAGGAATTCATTCACAACCGGTACAGACTCAAGGCTAAGCGCCTCGGCATTGACATCCGTAACCTGAACTAGATGATAGATACACCCTTTCTTGATCATCTTCGCGGCCTTAAGGTAGGAAATAAACCGACCTCTAGGCCCTACATTTTCACCCTTGCATTCAATAACGGGCTCATCAGGGAATTCAAGCCTAATAGTTCTAGTCCGACAGGCAAGTTTAGCAAAGCATGAATAAAGCCAATTCATCCCCATTATTACATCAAAGTCGACCATCCCTAACTCAACAAGATCGGTCGTGGTATCCCTACCCTGCACCGTGACAATACACCCTCTATAGACTCGAGCAACCAAAATTGACTCTCCAACCGGGGTAGATACTAAGAATGGTTCATGAAGTTGTTCTGGTTCTTTCCCGAATTCCATAGCAACAAAAGGAGTAACATAGGATAAGGTGGAACCGGGGTCAATAAGTGCATACACATCATGAGATTGGACAGTCAGAATACCTGTAACAACATCTGGAGAAGCCTATGTGGTCTGGCGACCACTCATAGCATAGAATCAGTTGGGTCTTCCTGAACTCTGCGCACCACCCCTAGCTGCACCATGCCGTGTAGGGGCTGGGGTACGAGGGGGTGAAGATGTAGCAGCTGCTGGACTGGTGGCTGAGCTGCGCCCCTACCTGCTCCCTAGTGAGACACATGACAATGTCTCTGAATATGACCCCTCATCCCACATCTATAGCATATAGGTAACTCCATATAGCAAATTCCCAATTGCATCTTCTCGCACCTGGGGCACGGGGACCTCTGCTGCTGCTAGAACCTCTCTCCTAACCGACCCACTGATGGGATCCCCTGTTGCCCTGGCCGGGCCTGAAACGACTCCACTGCAGCTGGCTAGACCCTGATGGCGGTGCACTAGCTGAAGACTGTGCAACAGACTGGGAAGGCCTTGATGATCCTCCATTGAAAGCTGATCTTCCCCCACCTAGTGACTCTCCCATATTGTCTGTGGACCTGGCCTTGCTATTACCCTCTCTCTCCATTCTGTTCTTCAAATTGCGGTTATCTGTAGCTTGAGCAAAAGTTATCATCTTCCCTTAATTCATATCCGAATTCAATGCAGCCGTAGAAGACTCATTAATGGTCAAAGAATTAAGTCCCTGAACAAACCGGCCCACCCTGCCCTCCATTGTGGGCAACATATGAATGACATATTTTGACAAACGAGCAAACTCCATGTGGTTCTCCTACACACTCCTGTTACCTTTCCTCAAGTTTTCAAACTCCGCTGCCCGGGCTACCCTTGTCTCGGCTGGCAGGAAATTATCTATAAAGGCGTCTACAAACTCACTCCATCTTACTGGAGGACGCCCCTCCTCACGGGAATCCTCCCACAAGTCAAACCACGAATAGGCCACCCCTTTCAGGTGGTAGGCAGCCAACTCCACCCCTTCTATCTCGGTTGCATGCATCACCCTGAGGGTCTTGTGCATCTCATCAATGAAATCCTGGGGGTCTTCTGGATTGGCAACTGTAAATACCAGATGGTCTAAGTGAAGGAATCTGTTTACCTTAGAACTAGTAGAATCCCCTTGTTGGCTAGATGAACTGGGCACAATATTTGATCTCTGGGCCTGAGAGGCCACTAATTGGGTCAGCATCTGAATAGCTCCCCTAAGATCCCCATCAAAACTACCAGAACCTGAGGTTGGGGCTGGAGGAGGGATATAAGTATCAACGGGAGGGATAGTGGTACCCTCCGTAGGTGTAGGAACTGGGGTAGTCTGCTCTGGAATAGAAGGATCCGGCAGAGTAATAGCAGGGAGACTAACCTCACCCGAAACATCAAGCAGTGAATCATCAGCCACTCCTGGGGTGGCATTGGATTCTTGACCAGTTCTCGCTTTCTTCTTAGGTGCCATTTACTGAAAGATAGAACAACACACTGATTAGGAAGAAAACAGTTTCACCGCACGATCAAGAATATCAAAGAAGGGTGTTATTCCTAAATGCTCAAGTAGCCTCCAACTTATAGATGTGGTCAACAACACACCGATAAAAAGGACTCTACTAGACACGGCTCCGAGACATCCTAGGAGACTTTAAAACCTTAGGCTCTGATACCAAGTTTGTTACGCCCCAACTTCAGGAGGCGCGACCGGCTCTCAATCGAGTGAACCCAACTGAGCAAGCCTTATCAACCACTATCTACCCAACTCGATAGGAATAAGGAAGCCATGCTTACCTTTATTTAAACTAGGAAAGATAGTACATTCAACATGTTAGTTCATTTTATATCACAACATTTAAAACGTGGCTAAACATCCAAGGTTCCATACAAGTTATAGTGTAGAAGAAAGCAAGAGTACAAGATTACAACATGGTCCATTGACCTATCCAATACCCATACATAACCCACACAAACGTCTACGGAGCATCTAAGGATACAAATGACGTGATAACAATGCCGGCAACAAGGCCTCGGCTATACCTCAAAAGTGAATGTCCAAAATAAGAAGATGTACAATATATCCCCTTGAAGGAGAAAGGGGATCACCAAGAATTTGAGAAGAAGGTACTCTGCTATGCGCGATCGACACTATCCACAATGGAGCCACCTACATTCATAAAACAAAAAATGTGGCGCCCCCGACAAAAGGGACATTAGTGCCATCGAATAGCACTAGTATGTATAACTAAACACCATTTTACTAGAAAGAACTATCAAGCAAGTACAAGTAAATCACATGAGTAAATCAAATATGAAATTCATTCAATCCTTCATATAATTTTCAAAACTTAGTTTGGGGCATTTCTTTCATATCTTCATCACTGTTCTCAATACCACCGCTATCTTGAGTAGATTCCGATCACGACCTGACCGGCTAGGTTGCCTCATTGGAGGCATATATCTCAATCACAATTTCATTTCCCTTATCCGGAATTCAATATCAGCACATTACCACCATGTGTGCGGCATGGTGTCTGATCACGACCCGATCGGCTAGGCCGCCTTATCTAGGCATTGCTCTTTTCTCATTAGTCATCACATCTGAATCTTTATTTCATATATATCATATCAATTCCTTGGCACTCAGGGCCACCATTATCACTTCGTTTTCCACTTTCAGTATTCATCTTGCAGGTTGTGATCATAGGCATATACAAAAGTAATTCAAGTTACAGTACAGGTAAGTGGGCACATAGCTAGCATGAATAATTCTTAGTTTCTATCTTGGCTTATAGCCTAAGCATTTCAAAACATAATTGTATTCTTCATACTTCTCTTATTATCAAGAATGGTACATTACTCACATTGAGGCACATCCTTCACGTATATGTATAGTTAATTGCAAATCAATTAATGCGCAATAACAATCAATACATTAACGAATTCAAATCTTACCACACTTTCGTAAACGCCAACGGAACTCAATTTCTAATAAAAGGGGGTTTTAGCCATACATACCTGAAATTTGCCCCTTAATGATACTACAATGATCCAATACGCTTAAGTAAGTTCAATCTACAATACAATATTCAATAGGGCAATATTAGTAATAAATTACATAACTTAAGCCATTTAGGCATATTATCAAACACCTTGTAGGTATAGATATTTATACCTCATAACTATAGTATTGGTTCATCCAACTATCACGATTAACCAACAATTCATTCCAACATTATTCTTTAACATTTTATACTCCTAACACCACATATGTGATCAACCATTCACACCCAACCAACAAAATTCCATCAAATAATCAACTTTAAATCCCTACCATGGTCATGTATTTAAATTGAGAATTATTGCTTCCAATCACTATACCATAAGTTGTAATACTTGATTCATACTCATAATTCCATAATAACTCCATATATGTAAGTCTAAGGGTAAACGTTTACCTATTGTAGACCAAATCTTTAAAGACAACTTTGGGGTGTCCTTGAGATTTTGAAGAAATCCTATGAAATCCAATCAAAACCATGTTGTAACTAGTGATTGAGAAGTGAAATCACCATGAAAACACACTTAAAAACTCACCTTAGGTGCGCAATTGGATGCCTTGGTCGGATTGGGGATGGAGAGGATGCCCTAGTCTTGAAAATTGATTTAAATCCTCTAATTTCCCGTCCTTAGGTGTATTTAGAGGTCTGCTACTAGCGCGCCTACTCTAAGGCCGCGCTAATGAGGCAGAATACTTCGCAATATGTGCGGCCGCGCTAAGGCTGCGCTAATGACACATGCCCAGTAAAATGATCGTAACTTTCTGTATACACCTCCAAATGACAAACGGTTTGATGCGTTGGAAACTAGAATCAAAGGTATTTAATTGGAAAGGTTGTGGATCACACGACTCCTTATATAATTGGAGATATGATTTTCCAAAGTGAGGTCTTGTGAGCACTCATTTACAACTTTAGTCTTTTATGAAATTTTCCAACTTGGCTTAGACTTAGGCCTCTCCTTAGACCCCAATTCACTTATAATATTACTTATACACTTATTAACATATCCAATTTATATCCATTATATCATGAATCCTCATTTGCACACAAAATAAAATAATTAGCCTACCTTGGCACCACGAAATCTTAAATTACTTGGCAAAATTTTCCGGGGCTTTACAGTAGCTGCCCGACATCCGCACCACTGCTTTTATCCCTTTGATGTTATTAGACTATATTTAGTACATTACAGAAATTCCGTTGTATTTTAGACCTTAGTAGATGCTCGTGACTTGTGACACACCGATGTCGGACTGTATCTATTTTTGCATTTGTTCTGTTTCGCTAAATATATACTTATTGAGGATTTATTTTTATAAATGACTTAAATTGACTTTTGAAATTATTAATTATGAATTTGGAAGTTGTGTCGGTTGGCCTTGTCTTCAGAAGAGGCGCCATCACGACCGGGTCCGATTTGGGGTCGTGACAAGTACGTTAATAAATTTTTTCGGAATGTCATATGACCATTATGTCTTTGAGTAATATCATGAAGTAAACTTTTTCAACTTACGTATTTTTTGAGACCCATGAACAGATGATAAAATAATAGGACACACGGGAATTCAAGAACGTAGGTATTTTTAATACTTCTATGAATAGAGTCATTTGTGGAAGTTGTGCACTTGCTTTCGTTTGTGTCGTATGGATCATGCCAAATGAAAGTAGGGATAGCCTTAACATATCTCTATTTCTTGGCTAGCGGTAGCCCACGAGTTCCTATACGCTCTACGAATGATAATCTACGTTGTATAAATTATTTGGATCACAATCGAATCAATAAACCAAGAATTGGATTCACGATGACATTTTATCGAACACTTAGGGTGCATAAGCTTCATTTCATCCTACAATGGCAATTCAATACTACTAGCTCTTCTCCTCTACTCACAACACAAACACCATAAAAAACAACTATACATCATATTTTTCAGCCATAGGATACCTTAAGAAACTACTCAAAATCATTCAACAACTACAACACTTCATCAATAACCTGACTATGATACAAATGACCTCAAAAACACGGAGAAGAGTATGAAATTACCTTGACCAGCAAGAATATCAACACATATACATATTTATAACTATATTTCAATCCCTTCAACACAACCAAATCCTCCTCAAAAACACTACAAGAACCTTTATTTCTACATCAATAAGAATTTAAAGTGAATTTCTCCAGGTTGAAGACAAACTTATCTAGAAGGATTATTGAATTCTTAAATTAATTATTTGAATAAAATTGATAATATGAATAGGAGATAAGCCTTTCCCAAAACCTTTACACACAAAACTTCCCAAACCAAGAGGAAAATTGCAAAACAGTTGCCTTAGAGAGAGCTGTCCGTCAGGTGAAATTGTAAATTGCTCCCTATTGTTTGAGATGGGTTTATATGAATTGTATGATGTTAAACAACTCCTAAATGACGTCCTTAAATATAAAGATTGGATATGTATCAATTTTTAATGACTTAGGTCCTTGGAGGTGGAAGAGGCAACAATTGTCTTTACAAAGAATAAATATATATACATAAGCACCTCAACATTTCTCTACTAATTATAGGACCCATATTATGCTATTCATGTGTATTATGCATAAATATATGCTAGCATATGTTATTTTAACATCATAAAATCCTCATTTTATTACAGGGTATAACATCCACGTAATACTTCGGAGTGTAACATCATTCCCCCCATTGGAACATTAATCCTCGAATCTTGACTGATGCACTTATCGGTCTCATAACCGGATAACTCTTACGAATGGTTTTAATACTTTCCTTGCAATCGAGGCAACTGTTCTGTGAATAAATCAAAAGTCCTAGGCATTCCCATCTTTAGGCCTCTTTCTCACACCATGACTTGTGGTCGGAATTCTTCCAATCTCGTAACTATTGCTACCTTCTATCATGCAATATGTATGTCTTTCTCCTTGAATATGCACCTATGCGACTCTTCTCTCCTCTTTCCTCCAGATTTTAGCTAATCTCTAGGCCTCACTTTGTGAACATATGCATAACTATAACAAGTTGCCCCTCTATGAACCTTTAGGTGTACTGAAGTACTTCTTTCGGTACTTTGTTGAACTAACGAATATTGCTATATCATATTTCATAGACCTAGTTATCTATCTGTATAACTTTACTACACCTAGATAGGTTATACTATGCCATAACTCTTGCTTTGATTTATCGTTGGTGAGGTCTGCTACCAAACTCCAGGTGACTCTCGTTGTTTATCCTATATATATAAATCTATGTCCTTAATGTTTCTTCATTACTGTTCAACTTAAGAATGATGGCCTATTCTCATATCATACTTTGTAACTTTTATCCATCAATTGTTGATTCACCTCAATGTTGATCTGCAATCTACTACTGATAACTTGAAACTTCTTACGTAATACATTGTCACTAGTGCTTACGTCTCATTGGGGAACATCTGAAGTGATTTGCCTGATCCACCTAGGGGCGACACCATACTTCCATAACCATATTTTATAGCATCCTAGTGTGATTAACCTTACATAAGTATTTTAATCACGTACAATTTATGAAGTTCCCTTTTTTTTCTTCTTTAAACCATTACTGAATTGAAGGCCCAAACGTCATCCTTTATTTATCACAATTTCACCCTCGTTCCACTACCAGGGCAGCATTCCATCTCTTCTAAATGCTACTAGTATTAGACTCCTTTGAGTTCATTTAGACTATACTGAACTTTCTATAACTTAAAGAAACTTTCATCTCTCTTGTTTTCATGGGATTAATCCCGAGGACTTATTCATTCTCGTCACCTCTTCACTTGCCTTTTCTTATCCTTACTCCTGCCTTCCTAATACCTTGTTGTTTTACCATACTTTAGCTTGTGGCCTACACATATCTATTTATGCTACTCGCAATCTTCCTTTAACTTCCTTGCACCTTAGATTTCCTTATGCCATCCTGGAACATCAAGCGAGACATCACATCTTCTATCTCTTTCATGACCTCTCTTTCGCATAGGTATGATTAACATCCACAACTTGAAGCTCTATTATAATGCTTGCACCTCTGGCGCATACACAATCCAGTGGAAGCTTCATATTAACTTTGCATGAGGCTGATACTCTTCTTCCTGGCTTACTCGTAGAGCCGTTATAGAATATGGTTGATGTACTATCTCTCTTGTACCTTTGATATTAAGGGTGATTCTGCAATATTTTCAATCACGATTTCCATAATTTTCCAATAATCAGACTCCTCATTTACTTAGTTGATGTAACTCATTAGTTTCCTCTTCCTTCTGATCAGCCTTCATATAGGCTTAAGCTATCTTCCGATCTGCGGCTCATGGTATTAGTTATTACTTTAGCCTTTCATGGATGCTAGGGAATATCCATGATACAATCTTCTAACAATTCAATCCCTTGTCTATGACCTGGACTCAATTCTTTCTTTTAACTTATACCAGAGTCTTCTACGGCTGTATGAATGTATATATATATGCTACACGAATAATACACTGAAATCATTAGTGCGTTCATAACGTAACTAATTATGGATCATTGATCGAATAATTCCTTGCATTGCTTCTCAACTTTCTTTAAATGTAAACAATTACTTTTCCTTGTCGTTCTGCCACTTGTTGCATGAATACTTGTCTTATCTTAGTGTCCACACATTTTAGAATTTTGTATAACCCATATGATCTTGAATATCACCTTTTGATTTTTTTTCTTCTTAATGTTCATTAGCCATGATAGGTGCCACATTCTTACGGAGTGCATACAATATTTTTGTGAGACTGTTGTTATAAGAACATTTCCTCTTTAGGTCACCGAGCTTAGGTTGAAGCCTTCTTCCTTATTTCCTCAACTACTCTTTCATTGTAGTATTGAGGGAGGACCCTCTGACTCTTGTAAATTTGCGAGCTTATTACATCATAGATTCGACGGAATTTTTGATGTCCTTCATCGCCTATAATAATTTTTGATGTCCTTCATCGCCTATAATTATCCGTAGTTACTTACATCCAGGCCTTTTTTCTTGTAGGGTTGCTTCTAAACTTGATATTTTAACTGTCTTCCCAGTGGCATTCTTTTATTTTCGTAATACTCATACGGTACCTTTAACTACCCTAACTCCTATCTGAATATTTCTCAAGGATTACAATGTCATAACTGCGAGACTGAATTCACTATATTGGGTTTTACTACATTTATCATACATGATCTGTTTATTTATCTGTAACATCTTGTCTATCCATAACTAGACTTTTCCTGAATCAACTACTAACCGCGCGTTGATCCATTCTCATATCTATATTCTGCATTATCTTTCTTGGGTTATTTCCTTTGGCTTAGCTTATGTCTCGTAGTGGCTCTTTATTTATTAATAACATCTCGGGCAGGAACCCTTACTTCCTATCCTTGATGTCGTGTTTGCATAATGTTCTAGAATTATTGCATATTTGTAGGATTTCAATAAGTGCAATCTTGTTCCTTTCTCATTTTATCACATTTTTTACTTTACCATTCCATATTTACTCGAACCACATAATTCTGACTTAACGCCACATCACTCCACATTCCAACCTTTAAGGGAATACTAAGATTTAGAGCTTTGACGATCTACGTATAGATGTTTTACCTCTTCATCTTTGGCATCTTTTTACATCATTGATGATCCTTACTTGCTTTGCAGTAATCTTTCTGCACCAAGGATAACAAAATTCCTTACTCACGAGGGTGACACTTGGTGTGACTGGCATACATAGTCCCTTAAGCTTAACTTTGCTCACATTGCTTTCTTTAGGGAAGTGTCTTCCTGAATGGCCTTTAAGGATTATTCTTCTGTCGTCTATTCTATAATCGCCGGAATGCAATCTCTTAATTTCTCATGATGCTAACTATTATCAAATAATTCAGTCCCTAATTCATATTTAGTTTATCTTGTTCACCAGTCTATACTGATTTCTATTACTTTGGGGTCTAACTTTTCCTTTTGGTAATCATGTTAGAATCATGAACTTGTTTCTCGAAATGAGGATATGACTTTATGGCCCATACTCTTTTGTTGTCTCAAGGCCTGTCACCTCTCGTCTTTTCCTTCACTTGATAATGGACTCTGTAACATTGTCATTGTTTTATCTACCGTTGTCATCCATGTATCACATATTACTTATAATGCTTCATTAATTCTCTTCTTATTTCCCTGCTAACATTTCTATCTCTCACTTCATTCTAAAAAATTCAATAGGACATTCTTTTGCTTTTAGCTCCCCTTGCTGCATCTATTGGCTCTTCAGGTCGCTTAACATTCTCACTCTACTAGGGACAGGAGCCACACTTAGGTAATATTTATACTTTCAAGGCTTCCAGTGCCTTGCGTTGAAGTACTCATATCTAGTTGTACTATTTTAGAGTGCACCATCTGAGTGTCTCACAAGGAGATCTATTAGTATATTTGCAATATCCTTCAGAAATGTCAACTAATGCTAACAATCCATCCACAATTTTGGGTTACTCTAAGCCCAGGTGGATCTTAATATTCCGTCCTTCTTTTAAACCATATTTGTTAGCTCCCATATGGCATAACTTAGATCGGTGTGGCAAATTGTACATACCTCTATTACTGTTGAAGGTAACTCATAATGCTTATATCTCTCTTCCTGAATGGTAAATAATGACAATCTTCACTAATAGGTACCTCGTACCCTTCTTCATCTTGCTTCTTTAACTTGTTGAAATTTGTATCTATCTCTGAAATCTCTCATTTCTTTTCACCATAGAGATGGATAGATATTCTTGCCTTAAGGCTCTCTATCAAGAAGCTTACACGTCTTAGTAGACACATGTTCTGTTGAAGACCTTACATTTATCCATCATAGGAATGATGCAAACTTGAGTTCCATAAATCAACTCTTCCACATATATATCTCTTACCAACTGTCGTTCTGGATGTAGGCATCATCGTATTATGAATGAGATAGAGTTTAGGAAAGGGATTTCTTACAACTGAGCTCTACCACACGATCTAGAGTAAGAAGAAAGAGTGACAGTCCTAAATGGCCTGTAGCCTCCTGCTTATAAGTGTAGTGCACAACACACTCATAAACAAGACTCTACTAGACACTATCGCGCCCCATTTTTCTCGCGAAACCGGGTTTATGATATTTTGGTTTGGGACAACTCTTTCCTTTTCGAAAGGGGGTTTGCAGTTTTGAAGAGTCGCTACCTAATGATTTAAGGTGTGTTAAGGCACCTATAGGGTTCATTTCTAACTACGTTTGATAACTATAGACATGGTAAGGGCTTGGAATTATCCTAAGGGGAAGGTGTTAGGCACCCCTCAGGATCCATTAGTGTGGTTCCTGGCCAGACAGTTTTTGTGAATTTGTACAATTAGCAAATAACAAGTATGGCTCAAATAGTAGGGTATTTAAGTTTAAGAACACAAATGTTTGGAAAGCAGTTAATGAAAGCAAGATTTTGAAAAGAATTACAATCTAAGCATATTCGGGAATGTAAAGGGGGGTGTCCTAGGTTTTTTTATAATATGGATCACATCAATGCGATTCCCGGTATGACACTCCTCAAAGAGGGGCTACACGTGGTATTAACGCACCGGTCATCATATCCATATCTACCTTTTCTAGCCCCGTGAATGTAATGAAAGCGAGGGTTGCTCTCGACCCCTATTGCACGATGTTACCCGTCCCGTCCCTTCCTATCAGTTCCAGAGGAATTTAGGACTCCTATCCTATAAGAAAGGGGTTCTAGGTAGACCCTCAAGTTTAAAGGCAAAATACTAAGGCGACATATAATAAACAAGTAGGACTTCAATTAAAGGGAGCATGGAAGACAAATGAAAGGTTCAGATATACCTCCACACACAGTACACATAAACAACATGACTCATACATAATTAAGGTCTGAATTCAGATTCTAAGCATGGTATCTTGGTGATAACAGCAGAGTCATAATTATAACAAAACTCAAATAGGAAGTCCTAATCAGGCTTGCCACTGATTTAACATGCTGACAATCAAACATTAATCACGAAGATGGTTCTAGTTTTTATTTAAGTTTATTACCTAAGGCTTGCCTAGGCGTAAAATAATATGCAGCAGTTACCAGAATTATTGAAACAATTATTTTACCTAAAGCATGATGTTCTAAATATTGCAAAGACGTGCAGGATTATAACTAGTTTCACTTAAACAGGATAATCAAACGTGAGGCTGTTTTATGTCCTTTTTTCATGCATCAGTAGTTTAACTAGGTGTAACTGAGCGAGATCCTAAACAGGGCATCTAACATGCACATATGAAAAATGCAGAATGATTGCAGAATATGCAGAATTCCTAGAACATGGTTTCTAAATGATCAAAGAGTTACATCATGATTTCAAGATGTGCAGGAGCAACAGTTTCATGTTGATGCTGTTATTTAGCCTAAAGCAGGATTTCTAAGTGATGAAGTGATGTCAAATGAGATGCTGAAACAGTAAACCTAAGACCGTGGTATCTAATTCATGACATACTTTGAATATGTTGGTCTTACACATGGATTCTAATGCACATATAAGAAATGTAAACCTAATACATGGTTTCTACCCATTGATGTTGATAGCATATAACTACCCTCCCCTTTTCACTAGCCAGCCCCAATAGTTGTTTACAATAGATTATTACAGATCAATACTGAAATGAATTACATAAGAAAAATAAAGTTACACTATTGTGGTCTAAGAGTAAGGTGAGAGTGCTTGACATAGTGATGAAAGACTTAGTAAAGTAGTTTAGAAGTTAAAAGGTTCAGAAATAGATTTTAAAAATACTAGGAGTTATCAATTTTGAAATCATTCTTTGAGTAAAGCATACTCAAAAAACAACCCAATTAACCATAGAATACCCAGATTTACTTGACAAGCAGACTTACAAACAGGGGTGAAGGGATTGGGAACATATAGGTTTGAAACGACATAAATAGGGATACATTTGACACAACAAACATACAGAACATCTATGAGTCTACTGAACAAATCAGTCATGGTAACATATATTTAACACACAGGGAAGAATGTAGCAGGATCATGTTGAAGACAAGAGTTTTGTTCAACAAAATTTGGCATACCATTAGGGCCAATAGAATGCACTAGAAGACTAAGTAACTACATGGTCATACCAGTTAAGGGAGGGGTAATGGAACTAAGTGAACATGCTGGACAAGTATCAAATAACTAAGTAAAGTCTGATATGATGATTACACATAAGGGCAGAATCTAGACATGCTTAATAACAGCAAACCTAGAAACAAATTGAAGAACTAGTACAGTAACAAGCATGGATGTATAAGCATGGAGCACATAAAGTTGAGTTTCAAATTTAAATTAGAGACATACCAGTTAAGGAACAAAATGCAGAAAGTACAATAAGTAGAGTTCCACAGTCTAGCCTTGGCTTTCAGCTGATGAGACAAGCAGTTAGCATAAGTAGCAGAGAAGAGAAACTTTTTATGTGTGTGTGCATTTTTTGAACTAATTGTTCGTGTGTTAAGGCTGCAGAAGAGAGGAGGTCCACAGACGTAACAAGAAAACATATTTGAAGCATAGTCACAGAAAGAAGCAAGAGATGAATAAACAAATAGAGCATAGTCATACATAAGCGACATAAGTAGTCTAGGGATTCAGGAAAACATATTCGAAGCAGGGTAATCACAGAACTTCAAGTAAGTAGTATAACACACAGAAACGTAATAAAGAAAGCATGCTAACCCTCATAGAAGCAAAATAAGGAAATCGTGATAACATTCATGGAAACAAAGTAAAGAAAATCTTTAAAAAAAATAGAGCTTTTAACAGAGTCAAGTTAAAAGCAGTAAGAGCACAAAATCGGTCAAAACAAACAAGGGAAAAGGTTTAATCATAACGAAATCAGTTAGAACATGCGTAAAAGAACTCCGAGAAGCCCTAGTTTTAGAAAAGAATGACTAAAATCGAAAAAGTTAGTTAAAACAGGAGATTTTTAAAGGAAAACGCCTAGTAATTCTCGAATCACCTCAGATCTATAAAGATCTGAGAACAATCGAACAGTAGCAAACTAGGGTTTTCATAAAATAGTAGAGATAAAGAGAATCGGTTAAAAACTCATGGATTCAAACGAAATACAAGAGGAAATCCTTTCTTACAAACTAAAATGGTCGGAGACAGGACAGTAAACGAGTTTCAAACTGGAACAGGTTGGCTTTCCTTGAGATCTTCTCAAGGACTCATGAAGTCGAAGAGCCATGGAGTATAGGAGACCAGAGGTGGTCGGAGAAGGCACGAAAACACCATAGGAAGGAGATTCTCACCGGTGACGGTGATTAGGGTTACGGTGAGTTGAGAGAGAATTTGGAGATGAGAGAGTTTGAGGGTGGCTGTCTCTGAATTATGAGACTAGGGTTAGGGGTCAGGTGAAATTAAAAAGGAAAGGATGCGCTTGGACCGTTGATTTGGGAGATCAACAGTCGAGATTAAAAAGGGTAGGTGGGTTCCGGGTTTGGGTAAGGGTTAATAGGGTATGGGTAGGGTGATTCGGGTGTGAAATTGGGCTGGAAAGGGGTCCAATTTTGGCTATAATTGAAAGCCAAATTTGGTTGTTATTTAAATAGCCAATTTTCCCCCATTTAATTTATAAAAAATAATAGGTAATTTCTTAAAAATAAATTAAGGTACCAAAATAATTTAAAATACATAATTAACAATTTTAAAATACAAGGTCCAATTTATGCATATAGAACATATTTAAATCTTAAAAGGGCTAATATTGCAATTATGTGCAATTTAGCTATTATAAAAATATATAAAAATTACTTTAGACATATTTTGGCATAAATATAGAAATACAATAGATGAATTATCAAAACAATAATTTTAGAAATAATTATTGGGGATTTATGGATAAAAAGGGAGAAAATAAATCAATTTAAAACCTTAAAATTATGGGAAAAAATAATAAAAACCTTGGACATGCTTATATATTTATATTGTAAGCACGTGATTTTTTCCCTATAGGAATTACTCCCATAAATTTAAAACAAAATAATTTCTTTTTATTATTTGCAATTTTTGTGGATTTTGTTGCATTTTCTGATAATGGTTTGCATTGGTCTGTGCATTTCTATTTTTGTTTAATTAATGAAAAATACAAAATGTGTTGCATCTGCATTTAGGATTTAATTTTACATTTGTTTTAGATTAATTAATAAATTAGTTTATTTTATAAGATATGAAAATCACAAAAATAGTTCATTTTGCATTTTAACTCTTTAATTTTGAATTTTATAGTTTTCTCTAAATTTAGGATTTATTTAATTATTGTAAATACTATGCAACAACAACAACAACAACCCAGTATAATCCCACACGTGGGGTCTGGGGAGGGTAATATGTACGCAGACCTTACCCCTACCCCGAAGGGTAGAGAGGCTGTTTCCAGGAGACCCTCGACTCAAAAAGCAACCGAAACCGATATATTAGTACCATAAAAATGCATAATAAAATAACAGCAATACAATAATAGCAATACAATAAATATGAAATACAGAATACGACATACGAAAAAGATGACTGGTATGGTAAGACTAGCAGGTAAAGCCCTGCATCAATAAATGACCAATGACATTCTTAGTCTAACTCCTAACTGGCTAGTCTCACTCTATTGTGATGTAGAAATATTCACAACTCTCCCCTAACCTACAACCTTAATACTCGACCTCCATAATTCCCTGTTAAGGGCCATGTCCTAAGTAATCCGAAGTCGCGCCATGTCCTGTCTGATCACCTCTCCCCAATACTTCTTAGGTCGTCCTCTACCTCTCCGCATGTCCACTACAACCAGTCGCTCACACCTCCTCACCGGTGCATCAATGCTCCTCCTCTGAATATGTCCGAACCATCTGAGTCTTGCTTCTCGCGTCTTGTCCTCTATGGGGGCCACGCCCACCTTCTCTCGAATATCTTCATTCCTAATCTTATCCATTCTTGTATGCCCGCACATCCACCTCAACATCCTCATTTCCGCTACTTTCATCTTCTGGACGTGTGAGTTCTTTACCGGCCAACATTCAGTTCCATATAACATGGCAGGCCTAACCACTGCTCTATAAAACTTACCTTTTAGTAACGGTGGCACTTTCTTATCACACAAGACTCCCGACGCTAACCTCCACTTCATCCACCCCACCCCTATACGGTGTGTGACATCCTCGTCAATCTCCCCGATCCCCTGAATAACCGATCCAAGGTACTTGAAACTACCCCTTTTGGGAATGACTTGAGAGTCAAGCCTCACCTCAACTCCCGCTTCCGTCGGCTCAACTCCAAATTTGCACTCGAGGTATTCCGTCTTCGTCCTGCTCAACTTGAAACCTTTAGACTCAAGAGCATGTCTCCAAATCTCTAGCCTCTCGTTGACGCCGCCTCGTGTCTCGTCAATTAGAATAATGTCATCAGCAAATAGCATGCACCATGGAACCTCCCCTTGAATATGATGAGTCAGTGCATCCATCACCAGGGCAAATAGGAATGGGCTGAGCGCAAACCCTTGATGCAACCCCGTAATAACTAGAATTTGTAAATACTATGATGAGTGATTAATCTAATTGGGTAGTTTACTTTGGTTTTAAAAATTAATTTAGGTTTTATTTTAATTTGAAAAGAAAAAGTATTTGAAATTGAAAAGAAAAAGAAAAGAATTTCAATAAGAAGTTTGTTTGGGCCATTTTTATTTAAAATTCCCCAGGCCCAAACAAATTACCCGTCCAAACCCCCCAAAACTGGCCCAGAACCAGTCCATAACCCGGCTCCTATTTCCCCTTAAACCAAAACGACATCGTTTAGTCAAGATAGATCTGAGCTGTCGAGGTTAACCGATCTAACGGCTCAGAAGTGAGGGACACTCGACATATATATGTCCTAACAGCCCCCCCACCGACCTAGTCATCTCTTTCATACCCTCAGAAAGCCATCACCGTCTCCGTCGTGAGCCGCCTACCGGAAATCGTCTCCGTCGGCGGCGTTGCTCCGATTATTACCAAATTAACACCATAGATTCCCATCCTTATCCTATTCCCAAATCTCCAAAACCCCTCCCTCGAATCCTATTATAACTTTTCGAATCTTGAATCAAAGAGAACGACCAAAATCCTAACTCGTCCAATCAACCCCAAAATTACACCCTATAACCATCTCATTCCCCCCATCTCAAATTCACATTCAGTTTCTCTCGAATACCCCCAAAACCGTTCGAATCGTAAATCTACGGTTTCGAGTTCTAGAAGCCAAGTCGATTTATTCATGCTAGGACCTTCCTCCAGCGATTTCTTAATATTCAGAGGCGATTTGGTCTCAATATGACGTTGCTCGTTTGTTCTTAACAAAGAACGAGCGATTAACGTTATTTGGAGATGAAATCAGTGGGTCGAGTCCCGGGTTCGAGCTTTTGGTCGGTAGGTGTTTCTTTCCGGTTTTATTGGTGTCACTTTAACTGTCATTCTTCCTCGCCTATCTTCCTGCTTTTCCTTTCTTTTTCTTTGGTCAATTCAAGTAAAGTGTGACCAACATTTCTGGTTGAAAATTAATTTGTGTGGTTCTATTCCTTGTTGGTTTTATTTTCCAAGTTTGTTTCACTAATTTTTTAGTTTATTAAGTCTGGCTAACTTGTTGATTGTTATCCGGTTTAACCTCTTAGTTCAATTCGATTAGTTTGTTTTCACAACTTAATTAATACCCTGCATGTTGTATGAATTAATTGGTAGATTAGTTAGTTTGTTGATTGGGGAAGATTGTTTCAGTGTTTGTGGCATATAGTCTTCCAAAGGCATACAAAATTCTGCTGGCCAATTATTGGTTTGGGCTTTGGGTCTCTAACCCATTTAAAAGGGAAGGACAACATATTCATTCGGCCAAGCCATTGGGTCACTTTGACCCATGAGCTAAAGGGTAAATAAACTAGGTTTAAAAGGGTAGTTTAGGTAATTGGAGAAGGGAATCTGTCAGTAACAGACTTAGGAAGCTTCCTAGAAGCTGAAAGAGAGCCTTACTTGGCAAGCAAGTTAGAAGTTTAAGGATTAAGTAGCAAAAATGAGAATTGAAAAGGGACTAAGGGGGTAAAGGCTGAAAAATGAAAGCTACCCTAAATGCCTTGCCTATAAAGGCTCTCTATCTTGGCATTCAAGGGGAGTTTTTAAGAGCTAAAAGACAGAAAATCAGAGCCTATTGAAAAAATCAAAAGAAAAGATTTTTCCCTTGAATTCACAGTTTTGGTCTCTGAGATTTTTCAAATACTGAAACATTTTCTGACACTCTGAGATCGAAATGGTTTAAATCTAATTTTTTGAAAGTTCCATTGGATTATAAATCAATCTTGTTTCGGTTTCATTTGCTGAAATTGGGCTGTGTTGTTGTTGTTGTCGATTTCTGCTGTTTCTATTCTGATTTCAACTCAGTTTCTCCTTTTTGTTTTGCTGCTTGTTACCAGGTATCTTCCAAACCATTGTCAACAAGTGATTAGGAACATGTACATCGAGCTGAAGCCTGACTAAATACAAGTTGTTGAATTTCCTTTAATTGGCTTCTTCTATGTCTTTAAATATCCTGTAATAAACTCTGTATTACGCATGGTAGCTCGATTATCTTATGTCATTGGTATGCTGTAAAAATGAACCTGTGCTCTTTAAAAGTTTGGGGGTGTTGAATTTTCTTCTTCCTTTAATTCAAGTAAATGGTGCTAATTTCCTAGATTTCGTTACTGTCAGTAGTGAGAAAGAGTTAAGTGAGTTTAAGTTCAAATTTGTTTGCGAATTTAGCTTAGAATTGAATTCAAATATGACTATTTGGGTAGCTGAAGTCGAGCATGTGTTTTAGTAGCCTTTGAAACTGCTTTGTGTCCCAATTACTATGTAGGGATTTGGGTTAACAGGTTTATTGTTGTTGCAAATGGTAATTTGTTGATTGGAATAGACTCGATATCGAGTCTTGATCTTTAGCTTTGATTTTACAAGGTTTGGGTTCACTAAGCCTTGGATTCTGGGCTACGTGCAGAGAAGAACAGTGTGCCAATGCTATCTGGTCTTATGTTTGAGCCCAACAACGTGTTTAATTATTGTTGTTGGATTCACTTTGCCACAATAAATTTGGCCTGAATTGTGAGAAATTAGCGTTCAGAATTCTATCTAATCAGTTCATGTCCATATAGTTAAAATCCAAGAGTAAGAAAAATGTTATTTCAAGCTTTGCTTCAGATAGTTTCGATTGATTTGGGACTAACTAATTTTTGTATCAAATTGGTTGATCCCCATGATTGGGCCTAACGTTAGCCCAATTGAATGGAAGACTCTAAGTAACTTTTACTGCCTTTTTCGCCCGTCTATTCTATGGGGAGGGGTTCGATTTGTGAGCCCAATTTTCTTCGTAGTGGCATTTGTGCAAACAAAGGTTCCGCGTTATATTTTGTTGAAGTTAATTAAGCTTTCCTTGATTTGAGGCGTGCCATATTATATAACATGAATAGTCTATGGCCCTCCAAATATAATTTGAATTCCCTCTTAAATTTGGATTTGAGGTGTGCCACGCCAAACAAAACTCTTGAAATGCATGACCCTCGCTTTTTTAATATTTTAATCCTTAGAATTCGAGGTGTGCCAATTAGCAAATTTTCCATGGCCCTCGCAAAGCTGCAAATGCGTTAGTTTCTTTAGGCGCGCATTCTAATAATATTACCTTCCTAAACTCGGTTGTGCATTTCATGTGACCCAAATCAATCTTAAAACTTTGAATAAAATATGTTTAGGATTGCGTGTGCATTTCATGTGGCACGATCCAAAGACGTATTTTAAACGACGTTCAATCTTCTTTAAAAATTGAATAAAAGTGGTTAAGGGCTAAAATGCACATAGGTTTAAAAGTGTTTTAAAATCGGATTAATAGGCCAATTACAACAGTTGAGCGACCGTGCTAAAACCACGGAACTCGGGAATACCTAACACCTTCTCCTGGGTTAATAGAATTCCTTACTCGGATTTCTGGTTCGCGGACCGTTAAACAGAGTCAAGCTTATCCTCGATTCGGGACTCAACCGGTGCCTTGGGACACCATAAACCTCCCAAGTGGCGACTCTAAATCTTTTAATAATAAATCCCGTTTCGATTGTCACTTAAAGTGGAAAAACTCCCTTATATAGCCCTTCCCCGGGGTGTAGTGAAAAAGGAGGTGTGATAGCTCTGGCAACTCTGCTGGGGATCGAACCCAGAATCTCTGGTTCAGGGTTCAAGAATTCGAGCTTAGAATAATTGTTATAGTTGGCTTTATCCATTATCTGATTTTGTTGCATGATTTGGGCCTAATGTGCTAATTGATTGTTTTTACCGCTTTGATATTCCGTGAACTGTATATAAACTGTTGCGAAAGCCCTCTTCTCTCTGAGTCTTCTAAATCATGAAGAAATGTGCACTTCGTGTGACTTCTTTTCTATTAGAGTCATATTCCAAATTTAGAATGAGGTTCGGACAAGTTGAAAAGTCGGTGAAGCTTCTGTATTCCCGGTACACTGCCCCTCTCGGCTCGAGTTGTCCGCTCGAGTAAGCCAGGTCTAGAGCAATCAACCCTAGGATTTAAACCTAGAAAAACACAGCCTCATACCGGATCCCTAGTAGGAACGCTTGTGTGCATCATGTGCATTTGACTTAGGAGACTCAACACAGGGGTTGGGTTTGTTTAGCACAGGTATACCAAAAATGAAAAGACCATCCTGATGCATTTTACTTGATACTTGTGCATTTATTTGCTTCAGACATGCATGCTGACCGGCTTATGAATATTGGGAAAAATTGAGAAAGAGAAATAGCATTGTTGAGGGTTAAGAGAGTTAATCACCTATGTTGAGAAAAACCAATGTCCAAATAGCACTGAAACTCTGTCGAATTTTTGAGGAAAACGAAGTGAAATAAATAAATAAAAAATTTGTTATCAAAATAGTTTATTTTATTTGCCCAAACTATGCCAGTTTGATTCTCACAGGGAGTGAGATACGTAGGCAACCCCCATTGGGTCCATCTTCATTTTTTGCAAAAATAGCCCAAAAAGAACAAGAATTTTAAATTTATTGCAAATAAGTAAGGTGATGCCATTCTTGTCTAACATAGCCGAATGTCCCAAAGGGCGCCGGAAGGCCGTTTTTGCAAGAATAGCCACCTTTGGTCATTTTCAAGGTTTTGTCGGTTAGCGAACACAGCCTTAAAATCTTCATTTTCGGAGTGCTAAAAGGACGTATTGGCAAAGCCGGATATTTTTGTGAAAATTTTGGAAAAAAAGTGTCATTTTTCTTGAGTCAAAATGAGTCATAGTTTCCTTCTAATTAAAATTACCTTAATAAATGTGCAGGATGAGCACAATTCAAAATGAACCTTTATCAGTCCGTGAAGAGATCCCTTTGGAGCTAAGGCATGATTTGGGGGAAGATAGCAGAAAGGCTGTGACAAAAGCATTAGGTGGTCTTATCGGGCTTTTAAAGGTTAAGCCAAGAAAAGATGTGATTAAGGCCTTGATACCATTTTGGGACCCAACACATAATGTATTTCACTTTGCTAATTTTGAGCTAACTCCTACACTGGAAGAGATAGCAGGATATGCCGGTTTCGAAGGGAATCTTAGAAGTCAATACCCGGTGGCACCGAGAATAGTAACCCCTAATAAATTTTTGGACTTGTTAAGAATCAGTCGGGACATCCGAGACGGAAATTTGGCCAAAGGATTCTGTACCTTCTACTTTCTGTATCGACGTTACGGGAATCCCCGTGGCTTCGAAACGCCAGATACCAGTCTTACTCATGCGGGAAACCAAGACAAGTGGGAAGCTCGGAGAGGATTAGCTTTCATAGTAGCGTTCCAGGGTATTTTGGTTTGCCCTAGAAAAGACGGGAACATAGAATTGGGGCTTGTGGGGATAGCTGACTTTATGATGAAAAAGGCAAATGGGACTATAGTGCCGCTGATCTTGGCGGAAATTTATCGAGCTCTGACCCTTTGTCAAGAAGGCGATAAGTGCTTTGAAGGGTGCAATATGTTGTTACAACTATGGATGGAGGAGCACCTTTGCCACCGTCCCGGATACTTGAATCGTGGTATGACTGGCCTCGAATGCATCAAAAAACATGAAAAGCGGGTAGATGGTTATGAGTTCCCGGATGGTACGGAAGCATGGCATGCTCATTTGAGATCTTTGACTGCAAACAAGATCGAATGGACGATCGGGTGGCTCTCGATTAGTGAAGTAATCTATATGTCGGCTGAGGTGTGTTTTTTGCTGTTGATGGGTCTTCAGATTATTCAGCCTTATGCTCCGCACAGAGTCCTACGTCAGTTAGGTCGATACCAGACTATCCCACACGATGAAAATTTGAGTCGGCAGGTCATTGAGTTAGAGCCAAAAGCTGCCTTCCCAGAAGAAAGAGTACGTCGGATTTGGCATCAGTGCAGATTCTTAGGGCCTAATACTCAAGTACGAAATCTATCCAGAGGCGAGGTAGAGCCTAGTTATACTACTTGGTATGGTAAAAGGCCCCGAGTTCAAATGAGCCCTAAAGGCCCGCAAAAGACCCCATATCCAACAGTTCACCGACGGAGCACAAGTGCAATGGGACTGGTTCACCAAAGAAAGCGAGTACAGGGCTACCATAAGCAAATTAGAAAAACAAGTCAGGGACCTTCAGTTTGAAAATGGCTTGCAAGCCACGATGAACGAAGGAGAAAAGGAAAACCTAGCCATAGAAAATGAGGCCCTTCGAGCCCAGATTCAAAAAAATGAAAATAGCGGCAGAAAACCCAGCCCGAAGTGTCAAAGATGAAAAACTCATAGTTAACTTGATGCAGAAAGTGAGTGACTATAGTTTTGACTTGAACAAAGCAGAAAGTGAACTAGCCAAAGCTCGAAAACAATTGGCTAAAAATGCAGATGAACGAGCACGTCTGGTTAAGCAGCTGAAAGAAAAGTACGACGATGAGGTCGCGGGATTAAAGAAAAGGGTCATCGCCATAGAAAACAAAATGATCAAACAGGTGAAAGACTTCAAGGTTGAAAGAGAACATTGTTATACATCATTGGCACAATTAGAAATAGATTTGCAATAGCTTCAGAAGCAGAATCATTTGGCAGAGCAAACTTTGGAAGCCAGGGCCCAACAGATTGGGCGTTTGCTACAAGAAAAAGGTGTCATAAGAGAGAGAATTAGAAACATCGCCAATTACATCGTTATGAAGTGCCAAGTCTGTGAGGATATGACTCGCACCACCTTCTTCGCGGCAGTGATGACATTTGTTAAGCAGATAATGAGTGACTTGGACCAACTTCAAAGGGATCTTGCATATAGGCCTGCGGTGAGACCGAATGATGTCCCGCGGGCACCAGGAGCATTGATGTATTCATGATTTTTCATTTGAATCTGTATTTCCTTTTTCGTTAGAGTCTGTCAGTTGTGTTGAGTTTGTATTTTCTTTCTGCTGGAGTCTGTCATTTGTTTTCGAGTCTGCATTCTCTTCTTTTGAGTATGATAGTTTATTTTCGGAGTTTGTATTTCGTCTTTTCAACGGCGTTTGTTAGTTTCCCTTGGAGTCTGTTAGTTCCGAGTCTTTGTAATCAAAGCATTTACTTTTGTTGAAAATTGAAAATCCCAAAAAATATTTTATTATTTACTTTCACACTTATCTTCCAGAACTACGCTCGGTCTGTTTCATGCGGGGTCATGATACGTAGGAAATCTCCACAGGATTCGACCATAACCAAAAAAAAATAAGAAAAGAAGAAGAAAAATGAAAAGAGAGAGGAAAAACAAGAGAGAAAAGAAAAGAAAAGAGAGAAAAAATAAGAAAACTAATAGAAAGAAGCAATGGCAAAACCAGAGAGAAATGGGCGGATGAAAACAAAGAAAAGCAAAGGCCAGAATAAAAAAGAGAAAAAACGGAGGAAGTTGCAAATGGAAAAGCCGGGATGACGCAAGTAGCCGATCAAATGCATAATAGAAACGGTTAACTGTTTAGGTGCATTCATTCCCCAAATGTGCGGTTACCAATTTGTTAAAGCCCTAATCACTAACAAGGTTGTTGTTGATATATTGAGTCCAGGCAGGTGGTTAGTTGATTGGCATTCTGGCAACTTACTCATACAACACCAGATCAAAAGACAAGTTGAACATGGCCAACCAAGAATTAGAGGCAAGTATTGTTGACCCGTCAAAAGAGGTGGAAGAATTGGATGTTAATGCGATGAAGGAAGAGATGTATAAGTTAAAGCAGCAAATGGCTGAAATGTACCAAGCCTGGGCAAAGGGGCATCCGCCACCCTATTTATCCCGCCAACTCTACTTATATCCCACCAGCGGCCCAACCTCAGGAGCCTCCCACCGTGAACTCATCTCCCACCTTTCCCCTCTACCAACAATGCCACGGCACCACTTCTCATATATCACAAGCTCCTCCACCCAAACAAGTCCCAGACACTCCTCCACCAATCACTCTTGTTTTTGTGGCACCTCCACCCGCTGCATTACACTGATCTTTCAGTGAACCTCTGTTCCAGACTCACGACAACCAGTATTATCTCCCTGAACCGACCTTCAAAGTTCCGAAACCATATTCCTACACCCCTCATCTTGATATCCCGGCAGAGACAGAGAAGCCACCCAAAAATCCTGAACATGAGGAGATGATCAGATAGGTCAAAAGTTTAGAACAATCATTCAGAGATATGAGGTGGCTGGGAGGTCAAGTAACTGTGTCCTATAAAGATTTATGTCTGTTCCCAGATGTTCAGTTACCAGCAGGGTTCAAGATGCCTAAGTTTGATCTGTACGACAGGCATGATGACCTAGTAGCACACTTAAGAGGATTTTGTAGTAAGATGAGAGGAGCAGGCGGAAGAGATGAATTGCTGATGGCATATTTCATCCAAAGTTTGAGTGGATCGGCATTAGAATGGTATACCAGACAAGATCACAGCAGGTGGTACACATGGGACGATTTGTCCCAAGCCTTCGCCTGCCATTTTCAGTACAATCTTGAAATTATCCCATACTGTCTGTCATTAACAAAGATTAAGAAAAATCCCGGTGAGAGTTTTAGAGAGTATGGATTCCGTTGGAGGGAACAAGCCGCGAGTGTTGACCCTCCGATGATTATTTCTTGCAGGCTTTGGAGTTCACTTATTTTGGTCATTTGGTGTCAGTAGTGGGCAAGTCCTTTAATGAGGTTGTAAAAATGGGAGGCATGGTTGAGGAGCGACTCAAGTCCAACAAGATCATGAGTTATTCAGCAATCAAAGTGACCACCCAGGCCATTCAAAAAGGTACTGGGGGTGTACTCGGGAAGAAAAAGAAAGAGGACGTTACGACAATTGAGTCGGGAGCTTGGGTCAGATCCAGGAACCTTCCACGTTACTACAACCCGCCTCGACCCTATCACCAAACTTACCCCCACACTCCATATAGCCCACCACAACACTACTACCCACTACCAGATCCCCATTTTTCCGTCCATCACGCACAAACCTATACCCAACCTGCTGCTCACGCACAATGGCATATGCCAACTCCACAAAATCCATACTCAGCTCCACAAAATACCCATCCACCCCCAAGAGCCTATAGAAATCCCCTTGGAACAGGTTTTTGGCCAAATCAAGCCTTTAAGAATGAGAGGTTACAGAAGCAGAAGACTTTCACTCCATTGGGGGAATCATATACTAGTCTATTCTACAGATTGAGACAGTTGGGTACGTTGAATCCGATCGAGGCTAAACTGCTAAATTCCCCTCCTAGAAATCTTGACCGCTCGGTGAGTTGTGAGTATTGTTCAGGGACCTCGGGTCATGACACAGAGAAATGCTGAAAATTGAAAACAGTTATTCAAGAGCTCTTTGATACTAATTGGATTGAGGTCCAAGCCCCGGAGGCACCCAATATCAACCAGAACCCGTTTTTGGCCCATCATGAGACATATATGATTGAGATTGTGCATAAGGGAGGGGAGCCTAAGAAGCCTTTGCATACCGTCATGATGATTCGGGCTAGTGAAGCCATGCTGTTTGAAAAATCAACAAGTGAGAAGTTTGTGATCAAGTTGAACGGGGCAAATAATGAACCATCTGTGGAGGTCAAGAAGGGCTCCTCAAGTGACGTTGCAGGAAAACATGAAAGAGCAAAAGTGGTTGTGCCAGGAGTGACGAACAGGCCTGTGGTAATTGTGAAGTACGTCCGCACATATCCTATCATTATCAAACCGGTAACTCAATTACCGATAGTCAACATCAAGGCAGTCCCATGGAATTATGAACGAGTGACAGTGACTTACAAGGGGAAAGAGGTTAAAGAAGAAGTGTGTGAGACCCATGGCTTGACTCGATCGAGGAGATGCTTTGTCTCCGAACAGTTAAGAAAAGCTAAGACCTCCAAAGATAACCCAGTGTTAGGGAAGAAAGTTGTGACCGAGGAAGAAGCAGAGGAATTTCTGAGAAAGATGAAAGTGCATGACTATTCCATTGTAGAGCAGTTAAGGAAGACACCGGCTCAGATCTTGCTATTGTCATTATTGATCCATTAAGACGAGCAACGTCGGGCTTTGATGAAGATCTTGAATGAAGCCCACGTTCCTGACAAAATCTCAGTAAACCCCTTGGAAAAGATAGCTAAAAAGATATTTGAGGTAAACATAGTCACTTTTTCTGATGATGAGTTGCCCGTGGAGGGTACTAAGTACATTAGAGCCCTCTATCTGACGGTGAAATGTGAAGATTGTGTGGTTACTCGGGTAGTGGTTGACAATGGTTCCAGTGCAAATATTTTCCCTCTTTTCACTCTGAACAAGTTGAAAGTGGATGATGAAAGAATTCACAAGAACAGTATCTGCGTTCGGGGATTCGACGGTGGAGGGAAAGATTCAGTCGAGGACATAGTGCTATTGCTTACAATAGGGCCAGTTGAATTTACTATGGAATTCTAGGTTCTCGATGTTGCTATTTCTTACAATCTGTTGTTAGGGCGACCCTAGATTCATGTTGCCAAAGCGGTCCCGTCCACTCTGCATCAAATGGTTAAGCTTGAATAGGATAGATAGGAAATTGTTGTGCATGGCGAAGATAATTTGTGTGTTCCCAATGATGCCATTGTTCCGTTCATAGAGTTTGAAGATGACAAGTGGCCATGGGTTTATCAGATTTTGAACACGGTATCGGTAGAGAAAATTCATGAAGGGAAGTGCGTGCCGACTCCAAAGGTAGTTGCTGCATCAGTCATGATAGGCGTTGAAATGTTAAAAAATGGTTTTGTACTGGGCAAGGGTTTGGGTGCATCTCTGCATGGTATTGTACAACCGGTTTCTCTTCCTAAAAAGTTGGATACATTTGGTCTGGGGTTCAAGCCCACAGTCGCAGATGTGAGAAGAGACAGAAAAATGAAACAGAGGGCATGGGCCCTTCCAAAGCCAATCCCGCGTCTTTCCAGATCATTTGTCAGGACTGGTGTCAAAAAGTGCCTAGTGACGACGGTTCCCAGTTTCGGTGGTTGATATGGATGGAGATCTGATGGAAAAGTTTGAGAGGATATTCAACAAAGTGTACACGGTGGAAGCTGGAGAGGGTTCTAGCAAGGCGGATGTGCAATTTGTTGGGCCTTGTGCAAAGATTAACAATTGGGAAGCTACTCCTCTCCCCACCAGGAAGGAGTTTTGGTAGTTTGCTTTGATTTTCTTTCAGTTTATTTGGATTATCCCAGGGTTTTAGTTCAGATTCTATGTTCCGTCCGTTTGGATATATAAGCCTTGTTATCTCTAATTTCAATGAAATGCAATTTCTATTTTTTTTCTCCCTTCCTGATAGTTTTATTTTTGTTTTTCTTTTCTTCCTTGTACAGTTCTTTTTATGCTGGCTTCAATGATATGACATGCATGCGGAATCTCCGGCCCACTCTTAAAAGCCAATCTAATTCTGAAATAGTAATTCAAGAAATAGAATGAGATGTTGAATCGGAATATGACGAGGATGATGCCTTTGAAGAGATTAGTAAAGAATTAAGCCATTTTGAAGAAAAACCCAAGCCCAACCTGAGTGATACAGAAGCAATCAATTTAAGGGACCAAGATAATGTCCGGGAAACTAAAATAAGTGTCCATCTTGAACCACAACTCAGAGAGAAGATAATTAAAACATTGTTCGAGTATAAAGATGTTTTTGCATGGTCCTATGACGACATGCCATGTCTAAGCACTGGCTTGGTGGTTCACAAATTTCCCACTGATCCAGGATTCCCCCCTGTCAAGCAGAAGCTGAGGAAATTTAAAACTGATATGAGTGTGAAAATTAAGGAAGAGGTCACCAAACAATTTGAGGCCAAAGTCATTCGAGTCACCCGGTATCCCACCTGGTTAGCCAATGTTGTGCCTGTGCCGAAGATGGATGGTAAGACCATGGTGTGTGTTTATTATCGAGATCTTAACAAGGCAAGTCCCAAGGATAACTTCCCATTGCCGAACATCCATATATTGATCGATAATTGTGCCAAACATGAAATTGGTTCTTTTGTGGATTGTTATGCGGGTTACCACTAGATCTTAATGGATTAGGAGGACACAGAAAAGACAACATTCATCACGCCATGGGGAACGTACTGCTATCGGGTCATGCCATTTGGTTTAAAAAATGCTGGGGCAACCTACATGAGGGCAATGACGACCATATTTCACGACATGATACACTGGGAGATCAAGGTTTATGTGGATGAGGTGATTGTAAAGTCTAGAAAGAAGTATGACCATGTCAGAGATCTAAGAAAGTTCTTCCAAAGGCTTCGGATGTACAATCTCAAGCTCAACCCTGCAAAATGCGCATTCGGTGTCCCGTCTGGAAAGTTGTTGGGATTCATAGTCAACCGCCGAGGTATTGAATTAGACCGGTCCAAGATGAAAGCTATCCAGGAGTTGCCACCCCGAAAGAACAAGACTGAAGTGATGAGTCTATTGGGGAGATTGAATTACATCAGCAGGTTTATTGCTTAGCTCACGACACTTGTGAGCCCATCTTCAAACTCTTAAATAAAGATGTTGCGGTTAAGTGGACAGATGAATGTCAGGAAGCATTTGATAAGATAAAGGGGTACTTGTCAAACCTACCTGTGTTGGTCCCGCCAGAACCAGGGTGACCATCGATTCTGTATTTTACAATCTTGGACAATTCATTTGGATGTGTGTTGGGACAACATGACATCACTGGCAGGAAGGAGCAGGCCATATATTATCTTAGCAAGAAGTTCACATCTTATGAGGTTAAGTACACTCATCTTGAGAGGAAGTGTTGCGCCCTAACTTGGGTAGCCTAGAACCTGAAACATTATTCGTCATCTTATACTACATACCTCATCTCTCGCTTGGATCTGTTGAAGTATATCTTCCAGAAGCCAATGCTCATGGGAAGGCTCGCAAAGTGGCAGATCTTGCTCACAGAATTTGACATTGTCTAAGTGACTCGGACTACGATGAAAGCACAAGCATTGGCCGACCATTTGGCTAAGAATCCTGTGGATGAAGAATACAAAACTTTGAAGACATATTTCCCTGATGAAGAGGTAATGCACATTGAAGAGTTGGAACAGAGTGAAAGGCCAGGATGGAAACTTTTCTTTGATGGGGCCGCTAACATGAAAGGCGTTGGGATAGGAGCGGTACTTGTTTCTGAAATAGGGCCTCGTTATCCTGTTACGGCTCAGCTTTGGTTCTACTGTACTAACAACATGGCTGAGTGCGAGGCATGCATTTTGGTTTTAAGGATAGCTGTGGATATGGGTGTCCAGGAAGTGTTGGTCTTGGGTGACTCGGACCTTCTGGTGCACCAGATTCAGGGAGAGTGGGAAACATGGGATTTAAAACTCATACCGTATCGACAATGTTTACATGATCTTTGTCAGCGATTCCAATCAATAGAGTTCAGGCATATTCAGAGGATTCATAATGAGGTCGTTGATGCTTTGGCTACTCTAGCGTTAATGTTACATTACCCAGATAAGGCTTATGTGGACCCTTTGCATATTCAAGTCCATGATCAGCATGCTTATTATTATGTGGTAGAAGAAGAGCTTGATGGGGAGCCTTGGTTTCACGACATCAAGGAGTACATCAAGATGGGAGTGTATCTCGTACAAGCCACAGGTGATCAAAAGAGAACAATTCGGTGGTTGGCAAGTGGATTTTTCTTCAATAGAGGAGTGTTGTACAAAAGAACTCCAGATCTTAGATTGTTGAGATACATAGATGCTAGGCAGGCCAAAACTATTATGACTAAATTACATTATGGAGTCTGTGGACCGCACATGAGTGGGTCTGTGCTGGCAAAGAAGATTCTCTGGGCAGGTTATTATTGGCTCACTATGGAGCGAGATTGTATCAGTTTCGTGCGTAAATGTCATCAGTGCCAAGTGCATGGAGATTTGATTAATTCTCCACCATCTTAATTACACATGATGTCTGCCTCGTGGCCTATTGTTGCATGGGGCATGGCTGTCATTGGGCCAATTGAGCCATCAGCACAAATGGGTACATGTTCATTCTGATGGCCATAGATTATTTCACCAAGTGGGTTGAGGCTAAAACATTCAAGTCTATAACCAAGAAGGTGGTGGTTGATTTTGTGCACTCAAATATCATTTGCCGGTTGGGGATACCGAAGGTAATCATCACAGATAATGGTGCTAATCTCAATAGTCATCTGATGAAAGAGGTATGTCAACAGTTTAAGATTATACATCACAATTCCACCCTATACCGCCCTAAGGCGAATGGAGCAGTCGAGGCAGCCAACAAGAATATAAAGAAGATACTTCAAAAAATGGTGGAGGGTTCTAGGCAGTGGCATGAAAGGCTGTCGTTTGCATTGTTGGGTTATCACACTACTGTCCGTACTTTAGTAGGGGCGACTCCTTATTTGTTGGTGTATGGCACCAAAACAGTGATACCCGCAGAAGTGGAAATTCCATCCCTTTGAATTGTCGCGGAGGCTGAGATCAATGATGATGAGTGGGTCAAAGCCCGTTTGGAGCAATTAAGTTTGATCGATGAGAAGAGACTGGCATCGGTGTGTCTTGGGCAGTTGTATCAATAGAGAATGGCAAGAGCATACAATAAGAAGGTACGTCCACGAAAATTTGAAGTGGGTCAGTTAGTATTAAAACGTATCTTGCCTCATCAGGTTGAAGCAAAAGGAAAGTTCGGCCCAAATTGGCAGGGGCTGTTCGTTGTGACTAGAGTGTTGTCCAATGGTGCTTTGTATTTAACAGATATATAAGGCAAGTGTGTACAAATGACCATCAATTCCGATGCGGTCAAGAGATACTATGTATGATTTTCTTTAGTTAATTTATATTTGTTTGTACTTGGCATATTTCTGAAGATTTGGAATAACGAAGGCATTTCGTTCTGCCATCTAAAACACTTTATCTTTTGTTACCCCCCTTTTTGAGCCTATTTATTTTCTTTCATACCCCTCTTTTAGAATCAGTGGCGAATATCGAAAACACAAGCGTGAAAGATAAGTTAAGGAAGAAGAGAAAAAGAGAAAAGAAAAAGAAAAGAGAAAGAAAAGAATGAAAAAAATAGAGAAAAGAAAAAAAGAGAAGAAGAAAAACAACAAAAAGAGAAAAAAAAAGCAAAAGAGAAAGAAAAGAAAGAAAAAAGAGAAAACCACAACAACAAAGTAATTTTTATGACATGAACTACGTTCGACCTGATTCCTTTTAAGGATACGTAGGCAACCTCACGGTTCGGTCTCATCAAAATAAAAATCCAAAAGTCCCCAAGTAAGAAACTAGGGTAGAAGTTATGGTTGTTGTAAGAAATCTGATTCCGAAAGTTGTAATTTTGAACCCATGTGAATTGTTTTAAGCCTTTTATACCGTTTCTTTCCAACCCCATCCAAAAGCCCACATTACAGTCCAAAGAAAGACCTTCTGATCAGTCTTCGAGAGAAGACAAGTCAAGAAAGTGGAGGCGATTCATATTAAGGGAAACACTCTGGTTCAAAGAGGGAAAAGAAAAAAAAATGAGAGAGTCTTATTAGTGAAAACCCTCACGGGCACCGTGAGGCGACGGGAGCTGAGAGAAATCAAAAACGAGAGAGTCTTATTGGTGAAAACCCTCACGGGCACTGTAAGGCGAAAGTGAGTTGAGAGATGAACAAATGAGGGAGGCTTGTTGGTGAAAACCCCTCAGAGCATTGCAGGCCGAACAAGGTCAAAGTTTTGGTAAAGAAATCAGGTTATGGAAACTCTGGGGCATCAAAGTATGGCAATTGGAAGTTGATTGGATGGATAGATTGGGCAGATTAATCCGAAATGCATGTCATGATCATTGGTGCTAGATATTCCAGTCAGATAAGTCTCTTTCTTTTTCCCCTTCAGGTAATCTTCCAGTTTTGGATTTTCTTATCCTTAACTCTCTAAGTCATTGCATTTCATTTCTTTTGGGTATATTTCTCTAAGATGTTCCCAATGTCAGTTCTGTTTAAGCAAATAAGAAGGAATTTCAAAGCTCACTACCGACTTCAAGATTGCAAAGCACAGTGCGGCCAGAGCATTCCAAAATTAGCATGATGTAAAGTGGGATAAAGTGCCAGCAAAGTTCCATCGGCAAAATCATTTGGTAATTTCATGGGAGATGTAGAGGTTCTGTTAAAGGGATCAGAGGTGTGAAACAATGGCTCAGGTATAGAACACTCGGGTTAGCCAAAGTCATGGGGTTTCGAAAGTCAGTCGGAAAGTCAAGCGGTTCAGGGCCAGTTCGGGGAAGCCAGTCAAAACAAAACAATGCAGCGGAGAGACCTTCAGCAAGAATGCCATCAACTAACCACCACATTTTAAACTGACAAGATTTTTCTTTGATTAAAACAGGGTTAGGAAATTTAGGTTGGTTCGGAGAACCCGCCGTGGAGAAAGGCAGTCACCAAACAGGTTTGATTTTTGATTTTCAGGACCCTCATGGAAAATGGGACCTAGCGTAAAGTTTCGAAATAGCGTAAGCTAGCATAAACGTATCCCAAAGGAATATAAGCAGGTTTAGAAGTTTGCATGTTCGAGATAAGATTCAATTAGGAGTTTTAAGGACCCTCCTAAATAATGGGACTTAGTTTTAATATTTCGATTAGATAACAACATTTAGCATAAATTCTGCTATATGGTAGTATAATTCAGCCATAAAAGTTGTCAATCTTAAGATAAAATTTAACCTTTGATTTTCAGGACCCTCCTGGATAATGGGATGTAGAGTTAAGACCTTCTTAGATAACAAGATTTAGCGGAAGTCACACCTTTAGAAGATATAAATTATATTTAAAATTGTCGTTTAGGTAAGAATTGTCAGGACCCCCCGGATAATAGGACCTAACAACTTTCAAATTCTTAGTAATATTTGGTAATATGATTCAGTTTAACACTCACATATGTGCCCAGCCACCAAACTGGGGCAGAAAATTTTCTTTGTTTTTTGTCTATTTTGTTAAAGTCAGGAGCCCGCCTGGAGAGCAGGGAATATATTTCAAGTCGGCAGTTAGGAGCCCGCCTATAGAGTAGGGAATACATTTCATGTCATGCAATCAGGAGCCCGCCTGGAGAGAAGGGAGTACATTTAAGTTTAGCAGTCAGGAGTCCGTCTGGAGAGCAGGGAATACATTTCAAGTCATGAAATCAGGAGCCCGCCTGGAGAGCAGGGAATACATTCAAGTTTAGCAGTCAGGAACCCGCCTGGAGAGCAGGGAATACATTTCAAGTTCAACAATCAGGAGCCCGCTTGGAGAGTAGGGAATACATACTAGTTTAGCAGTCAGGAGCCCGCTTGGAGAGCAGGGAATACATTTCATGTTTAGCTATCAGGAGCCCGCCTGGAGAGCAGGGAGTACAATTCAAGTCAGCAATTAAGAGCCCGCCTGGAGATTAGGGAATACATTTCAAGTCATGCAATCAGGAGCCCGCCTGGAGAGAAGGGAATACATTTAAGTTTAGCAGTCAGGAGCCCGTCTGGAGAGCAGGGAATACATTTCAAGTCATGAAATTAGGAGCCCGCCTGGATAGCAGGGAATACATTCAAGTTTAGCAGTTAGGAGCCCGCTTGGAGAGCAGGGAATACATTTCATGTTCAGCAATCAGGAGCCCGCCTGGAGAGTAGGGAATACATACTAGTTTAGCAGTCAGGAGCCCGCTTGGAGAGCAGGGAATACATTTCATGTTTAGACATCAGGAGCCCGCCTGGAGAGCAGGGAGTACAATTCAAGTCAGCAGTCAGGAGCCCGCCTTGAGAACAAGGGAGTACAATTCAAGTTTTAGCTTTCAAATTTTTATTGATATTTGGTAATGTGATTCTTTTAACACTTACATGTGTGCCCAGCCACCAAACTGGGGCAGAAGACTTTCTTTGTTTTTGTTTATTTTGTTGAAGTTAGGAGCCTGCATGGAGAGCAGGGAATGCATTTCAAATTCAGCAATCAGAAGCCCGCCTGGAGAGCAGGGAATACATTCAAGTTCAGCAGTCAAGCGTTCACCTGGAGAAAAGAAAAACATCAAAGTGTAGTTGGCAGTCAGGCATCCACCTGGAGAAAAGGAAAAATATCTCGGATTACAATTCAAGGCGGCAACAATTGGGATTTCACTGGGAGAATACAAGTCAACAAGGCAACAAGAACCACATGAGCAAGTTTGAAGATATAGATAGGATTTTGTAATGCATAGATCATAGTACAGCCTAGTTTCTTCTTAGTTTATCATGGGGTAATAAGGGGATACAGTAAGCAGTAGCAGCAGCAGCAACAGTGAAATCACAGCTTCATGGTAGTCCCAACTACCAAAACTTCCCGAACTACACTGACCTGATTCCTTTATAGCCAAGGATATGTAGGCAACCTCGGAAGCAGGGTGCAATCAAATCTTTCAAAAATGCTTCCCACGGAGTATTCAAACAGGCAAAAATCGCTCGTATCTGCTCACTTTATCTTTGTACGAAAACTCTTCGTGTTTCTAGGCAAAGAGGGGCAGCTGTGAGCACGTGATTTTTGCCCTATATGAATTACTCCCATAAATTCAAAACAAAATAATTTCTTTTCATTATTTGCAATTTTTGTGGATTTTGTGGCATTTTCTGATAATGGTTTGCATTGGTCTGTGCATTTTTATTTTTGTTTAATTAATGAAAAATACAAAAAATGTGTTGCATATGCGTTTAGGATTTAATTTTATATTTTTTAGATTAATTAGTAAATTAGTTTGTTTTATAAGATATGAAAATCACAAAAATAGTTCATTTTGCATTTTAGCTCTTTAATTTTGAATTTTATAGTTTTCTCTAAATTTAGGAATTAATTAATTATTGTAAATACTATGGTGAGTGATTAATCTAATTGGGTAGGTTAATTTGGTTTTAAAAATTAGTTTAGGTTTTATTTTAATTTGAAAAGAAAATGGATTTGAAATTGAAAAGAAAAAGAAAAGAATATCAATAAGAAGTCTGTTTGGGCCATTTTTATTTAAAATTCCCCAGGCCCAAACAAATTACCCGTCCAAACCCCCCAAAACCGGCCCAGAACCAGTCCATAACCCGGCTCTCATTTCTCCTTAAACCAAAACGACACCGTTTAGTCAAGATAGATCTGAGACGTCGAGGTTAACCGATCTAACGACTCAGAAGTGAGGGACACCCAACATATATATGTCCTAAAATCCCCCCCCCCCACCTAGTCATCTCTTTCACACCCTCAAAAAGCCCTCACCGTCTCCGCCGTGAGCCGCCTGCCGGAAATTGTCTCTGCCGGCGGCGTTGCTCCGATCATTACCAAATTAACACCATAGATTCCCCTCATTCTCCTCTTCCCAAATCTCCAAAATCCCTCCCTCGAATCCTACTAGAACTCTTCGAATCTTGAATCGAAGAGAACGACCAAAACCCTAACTCGTCCAATCGGCCCCAAAATTACACCCTATAACCACCTCATTCCCCCCATCTCCATTCTACATTCAGTTTCTCTCGAATACCCCCAAAACCGTTCGAACCTTAAATCTAGGGTTTCGAGTTCTTGAAGCCAAGTTGATTTATTCATGCCAGGACTTTCCTCCAGCGATTTCTTAATATTCAGAGGTGATTTGGTCTCAAAATGAAGTTGCTCGTTTGTTCTTGACAAAGAACGAGCGATTAACGTGGTTTGGAGACGAAATCAGTGAGTCGAGTCCCGGGTTCAAGCTTTTGGTCGGTAGGTGTCTCTTTCCGGTTTTATTGGTGTCACTTTAACTGTCATTATTCCTCGCCTATCTTCATGCTTTTCCTTTCTTTTTCTCTAGTCAATTCAAGTAAAGTGTGACCAACATTTCTGGTTGAAAATTAATTTGTGGGGCTCTATTCCTTGTTGGCTTTATTTTACAAATTCGTTTCACTAATTTCTTTAGTTATTAAGTCAGGCTAAGTTGTTGATTGTTACGCAGTTTAACATTTTAGTTCAATTCGATTAGTTTGTTTTGACAACTTAATTAATTCCCTGCATGTTTGTGTGAATTAATTGGTAGATTAGTTAGTTTGTTGATTGGGGAAGATTGTTTCAGTGTTTGTGGCATGTTGTCTTCCAAAGGCATATAGAATTCTGTTGGGACAATTATTGGTTTGGGCTTTGGGTCTCTGACCCATTTAAAAGGGAAGGACATCATGTTCATTCAGCCAAGCCATTAGGTCACTTTGACCCATGAGCTAAAGGGTAATAAACTAGGTTTAAAAGGGTAGTTTAGGTAATTGGAGAAGGGAATCTGTCAGTAATAGACTTAGGAAGCTTCCTATAAGCTGAAAGAGAGCCTTACTTGGCAAGCAAGTCAGAAGTTTAAGGATTAAGTAGCAAAAATGAGAATTGAAAAGGGACTAAGGGGGTAAAGGCTGAAACCTGAAAGCTGCCCTAAATGCCTTGCCTATAAAGGCTCTCTATCTTGGCATTCAAGGGGAGTTTTTAAGAGCTAAAAGACAGAAAATCAGAGTCGATTGAAAAAATCAAAAGAAAAGATTTTTCCCTTGAATTCCCAGTTTTGGTCTTTGAAATTTTTGAAATACTGAAACATTTTCTGACTCTCTGAGATAGAAATGGTTTTAATCTGGTTTTTTGAAAGTTCTGGGTTGAGTGCTGTTGCTTGGTACTGTTCCATTGGATTATAAATCAATCTTGTTTCGGTTTCATTTGCTGAAATTGGGCTGTGTTGTTGCTGCTGTCGATATCTGCTGTTTCTGTTCTGATTTCAACTCAGTTTCTCCTTTTTGTTTTGCTGCTTGTTACTAGGTATCTTCCAAACCATTGTCAACAAGTGATTAGGAACATGTACTTCGAGCTGAAGCCTGACTAAATACAAGTTGTTGAATTTCCTTTCATTGGCTTCTTCTATGTCTTTAAATATTCTGTAATAGACTCTGTATTACGCATGGTAGCTCGATTATCTTATGTCATTGGTATGCTGTAAAAATGAACCTGTGCTCTTTAAAAGTTTGGGGGTGTTGATTTTTCTTCTTCCTTTTATTTAAGTAAATGGTGCTAATTTCCTAGATTTCATTACTGTCAATTTTGATAAAGAGTTAAGTGAGTTTAAGTTCAAATTTGTTTGCGAATTTAGCTTAGAATTGAATTCAAATATGACTATTTTGGTAACTGAAGTCGAGCATGTGTTTTAGTAGCCTTTGAAACTGCTTTGTGTCCCAATTATTGTGTAGGGATATGGATTAATAGGTTTATTGTTGTTGCAGATGGTAATTTGTTGATTGGAATAGACTCGATATCGAGTCTTGATCTTCAGCCTTGATTTTACAAGGTTTGGGTTCACTAAGCCTTGGATTCTGGGCTATGTGCAAAGAAGAATAGTGTGCCAATGCTATCTGGGCTAATGTTTGAGCCCAACAGCGTGTTTAATTGTTGTTGCTTGCCACAACAGATTTGGCCTGAATTGTGAGAAATTAGCATTCAGAATTCTGTCTAATCAGTTCATGTACATATAATTAAAATCCAAGAGTAAGAAAAATGTTATTTCAAGCTTTGCTTCAGATAGTTTTGATTGATTTGGGACTAACTAATTTTTGTATCAAATTGCTTGATCCCCATGATTGGGCCTAACATTAGCCCAATTGAATGGAAGGCTCCAAGTAACTTATACTGCCCTTTTTGACCATCTATTCTATGGGGCGGGGTTCGATTTGTGAGCCCAATTTTCTTCATAGTGGCATTTGCGCAAACAAAGATTTCGTGTTATATTTTGTTGAAGTTAATTAAGCTTTTCTTGATTTGAGGAGTGCCATATTATATAACATGAATAGTCTACGGCCCTCCAAATATAATTTGAATTCCCTCTTAAATTTGTATTTGAGGTGTGCTACGCCAAACAAAACTCTTGAAATGCATGGCCCTCGCTTAGTTAATATTTTAATCCTTAGTATTTGAGGTATGCCATTTAGCGAATTTTCCAGGGCCTTCGCAAAGCTGCAAATGCGTTAGTTGCTTTAGGCGCGTATTCTAATAATATTACCTTCCTAAACTCGGGTGTGCATTTCATGTGACCCAAATCAATTTTAAAACATTGAATAAAATATGTTTAGGATTGCAGGTGCATTTCATGTGGCGCGATCCAAAGACTGTTTTAAACGATGTTCAATCTTCTTTAAAAATTATATAAAAGCGGTTAAGGGCTAAAATGCACATAGGTTTAAAAGTGTTTTAAAATCGGATTAATAGACCAATTACAATAGTTGAGCGACTGTGCTAAAACCACGGAACTCGGGAATGCCTAACACCTTCTCCCGGGTTAACAAAATTCCTTACTCGGATTTCTGGTTCGCGAACCGTTAAACAGAGTCAAGCTTTTCCTCGATTCGGGATTCAACCAGCGACTTGGGACACCATAAACCTCCCAAGTGGCGACTCTGAATCTTTTAACAATAAATCCCGTTTTGATTTTCACTTAAAGTGGAAAAACTCTCTTATATACCCCTTCCTGGGGGTGTAGTGAAAAAGGAGGTGTGACACATATATATGCTATTTTGAAGGTATTTTGCATATTTAAAATATATAGGGAAAAATTGGGTATCAATAGCTGGCCCTCTTTACATGGGAATGATGAAAGAGTTTTCGGGTAAAGAAATGATGGCCAATTTTGATCGAGCGAAACGGTTTGGGAAGATTTAGGCTGCCCCTGGCTTCTAAGCTGCCTACAAATCCCTGGTTTTATTGAAATCAAGCCATATGTAGTTCAGGATCCATCGGCAGAGTATACTGATGAAGCAATTTCAAGAACAAACGCAACATCTAGGGCAGGGTGAGTGGACGATTTACAGTAATGGTTAGGTTTGATATGGCTGAGGGAATTGGGGCGGAATCGCTCCTGCTGGGATAGCCAGATCCCCGGGATTATTTGGATAGCTGTCATGAGGTTTTTCAGAACATGGGGATAGTGGAGACCAATGGGGTCCACTTTGCTGCTTTTCGTTTGTCCAGATCTGCCAAGACTTGCTGGAGAGATTATTGTTTGGCTAGACCAGCTGGGTCAACAGCTTTGACTTGAGATCAGTTTTCTTAGTTATTTCTAGAGAAGTTTTTTCCTATAACTCAGAAGGAGAACTATCGGAGGCAGTTTGAGCGTCTCCAGCAGGTCTCTATGATTGTTACTCAGTACGAGACCAAATTTATTGACTTGGATCGTCATGCTCTTCTTATACTTCTCACTGAGAGAGAGAGAGAGAGGAGGTTCATTGAGGGACTCGTTAAGCTTATTCGATTACAGATGGATAAGGAGACGTGGAGCGAGATTTCTTTTCAGGATGCGGCCAATGTGGCCAGGAGAGTTGAGATGGTTCTATCACAGGGGAGTGGTTAAGGGTGTGATAATAGGCCTCGTCATTCGGGCAGGTTTAGTGGTGCCTCATTTGGAGGCAGGGATTCTTTTGGTAGGGGCCATTATTCCAAGCCATTTCATTCATCACTTCAGGATTCTCATGGTGCTCCAGGTGGTCCTGGTTCTTATATGCAATATTTAGATCAGTTTCCCTATAGTGCACCGCCGGCTCCTATAAGTGCGCCTCTGCTCCAGAGTATTTAGAGTGGTTATTCAGGCTGTTAGGGTCAGCAGTCTCAGCAGCCAAGGGCTTGTTATACTTGTGGTGATACGAGGCATATTTCTAGATTTTTCCCTCGAGCACCGAGTAGCTCTCAGTATCAGGGTTCTCGTGCCATGGTTCAAGAACTAAGTTTTCCACTGCCCGCTCAGCTAGCTAGAAGTGGAGGTAGAGGTATTAGAGGTGGAGGTCAGACTACTATAGGTGGAGGCCAGCCAGCAGGAGGCCGACCTAGAGATGTAGTTCAGAGTGGTGGGGCCCAGCCTCGATGTTATGCTCTTCCAGCCAGACCTGAGGCTGAGGCTTCCAATGCAGTTATCACAGGTACTGTTCTGGTTTGTAGTAGAGATGCTTCAGTTCTATTTTATCCAGGATCTACATACTCCTATGTTTCATCTTATCTTGCACCGTATCTGGTCATGCCTAGTGATTCTTTGAGTGCTCATGTATATGTGTCTACACCGGTGGGTGATTCTATTATGGTAGATCATGTCCATCGTTCATGTATAATTGTGATCAAGGGTCTTAAGACTCGAGTAGATTTGTTACTTTTGGATATGGTTGATTTTGATGTCATATTGGGGATGGACTGGTTATCACATTACCATGCTATCTTGGACTATCATGCCAAGACTGTGCCTTTAGCCTTGCCAGGTTTACCTCGTTTAGAGTGGAGAGGTACTTCTGGTCATTCTACCCGTAGGGTTATCTCATTTATTAAGGCTCGACGTATGGTCGAGAAGTGGTGTTTGGCCTATTTGGCATATGTTTGTGATTCTAGTGCTGAGGTTCTTTCTATGGATTTTGTGCCTATTGTTCATGAGTTTCCTGAGGTATTTCCTTTAAAATTGCCAGGTATGCCACCCAACAGGGATATTGACTTCTGCATTGATTTGGCTCCAGTCACTCAACCCATTTCTATCCCGCCGTACAGTATGGCCCCACCTGAATTGAAAGAATTGAAGAAGCAGTTGTAAGGCTTTCTTGATAAATGCTTTATTAGATCTAGTGTCTCGCCTTGGGGTGCGCCGGTGTTGTTTGTTTAGAAAAAGGACGAATCGATGAGGATTTGTATAGATTACCAACAATTGAACAAGGTTACAATCAAGAATAAATATCCGTTGCCAAGAATTGATGATTTTTTTGATCAGATTTAGGGTGCCAAGGTATTTTCGAAGATTGACTTGAGATCTGGCTACGATCAGTTGAGGATTAGGGCATCTGATGTCCCTAAGACAGCTTTCTGCACTCGGTACGAGCATTATAAGTTCTCGGTGATGTTATTTGGGTTGACAAATGCCCCAGCAGCTATCGTGCCCCCTTTTTCCTCTGCGGAGTTCGGGTTTCGACATTCATGGGGTGTAATGACTCATTTCCTTTTCGGAATTGGGTTTTTGAAGAGTCGCCACCTAACGGATTATGGTGCGTTAGGGCACCTAGAGCGATTAACTCTTTGAGTTGGTTTGTACTACCAGAGATTAGGGTAAGGGCCCGAAGTAACCTTGAGGGAAAGGTGTTAGTAATCCCTCTTGGTCCACAACTATGGGTCCCAAACGAATTTATATTCAAAAATTAGTCCACATAAACAGTTGAATCGAATAAGTTGCTAGTAAGGCACATTTGATAGTTCAAATAGCAAAATAAAGGTTTGAATAAGTTGTAAAAACAAAAGTTTAAATAAAGAGAGAGGATTTGGTAAAGAAGGGTCCTAGGTTGTTTATCCTGTAGGATCAACCCACACAATGTCCGATAAACACTCCTTGATGAGGGGCTACACGTGACATTAACGCGTAGTCATCATATCTCATGTTTACCCCTCCCATCCCCTTATTAGTCATGCAAAGCGAGTGTTTGATCAATGATTCCTATTGCGTGCTGATACCCTTCCCTTCTTAATAGTCCCGGAGAGAGTTAGGACCCCTACCTATAGGCAGTTCTAGACGTACCCCTAAGGTTTAGAAAGGCGAAAATTCTAAGGCGACAGTCAAAACATTTAGGACTTTACACATAATGGGAGCAAATAAGAGGCGCACAGAGATAGCTTCAGAGAAATGCTAAGCGACAGAGATAGCTTCAGGAAAATGCAGTTTGAAGACACCCTAAGGCTTTCCTATATGCAGTATACTGGCGTCTATGTTAATGCAGAAACAAAAAGGTTTTTCGAAATAGAGTCTATTAATACCTATAGGCATGATATCTAATAAGATTAAAGCAATTTTGAAAGAACTTGTTTCAGGAAATGTTTGACTCTTAATAAGACTAGTTTTGAAATGAACTAGGCGTAATGAAGTTGATTCACTGGGCTAATTAAATTATCAGATAGAATTGCAAGTAGAGATCCCTATAGGCATGATATATAGACGTATTACTAAATTTAGTCGATTTGCAGCAACATACAGAAAGACTTATTAGAACAGAATCAGAGTTGAGTCCTATAGGCATGACATCTACTGATTTATGACATAATGGTTTGGAACCTATAAACATGGTTTCTAACATGATAAAATGCATAACCTTATGAACATGATTTCTACTTGATTCAAACAAAATTAGAAGTGAAATCCTATAGGCATGATTTCTATTAGGCAAAGCAATCAGATTCAAAAGAGCAAACCTATGAGCATGCTTTCTACTTATGCAAGCGGTCATACTTCAAAAAATAAGGTCCTAAGTGCAAGATTTCTACCCATATTACACTTTAAAGTATGCATCTACCCACCCTTTTACTAAATACCCCAAATAACTGTTTACAAATTATTACAGACCAATGAATGAATTACATAACAGAAATAGAAAATCAAGAAGCTATTCTATAGGGAGCCTGCAATTAGACCCAAGTTTCCCAAAGCCTCCAATGGTCTCACGAGCCTCAATTCCCTAGACAAATCAGAATCTAGGTGAATAAAAGCTCCCTAAGGGTGTCAAGGACCCCGAGCAATGCTTACACCTAGACTTAGCAAACAAACATTGAACCAGTGCAGTGTGGAAAGGACAGCCTCAGTATGCCAGAGTTTAGAGGGCTGTCAAGAGGATCCCAAGGCAGTACACATACTTGAGGGGGCAGAACTTATTGACTAAGAGTGAAGTGAAAGTGCAGGACACAAGTTGAAAGTGTTTTATTAAAGACTAGATTAGAAAGTTTGTTTTGAAAGTAATTAGTAAAGAAACAGAGATTTTTGAAAAAGGGATTGGAGTAGTTAATAAAGCTCAAACACCTTAAGATAGGATCACACATAGCTAGTTTATTGAATCCAAATGAAATCAGTAGTTACACAGGGGTCAAAGGGTTTGGGATATGCAGACATTTGACTGCAAACGCATAACCCAGCAAGGATCTTAGGACTGGTTTGGACATGATCAAAAATAGTTGACACGGGCATAATCACAAACTAGTTAGGAAGGACACAAACACATGGAGGGGATAGGGATTTGGGATTCATAAGGTGGTAAGTACACAGCAAGTAAAGACAATTGACAAGGTTGGCTTTGAAACACACATAAGGGAATACATTAATCTAAAGGGAAGGGGAGACATAATAACATGCTGATAATGTAACTTAACTACAAGTTTCACAACAGAACCATAAGTAGAAGCAGAATAGAAATAAGAGAAACTGAAACAATAAGAGAAGCAAGTTGTTGTGAGGCTTTAAATAAAAACTAGGACATACCAGTGAAGAGAAAAGTAAGCAAAATGAAAGAACAAGAGAGCACAAATGATTATCCTTGGCTTGAAGCCGGCTAATATCAGCAAATATCATAAGAGAGAGGGGAGAGCAGAGATTTTTAGTAAGAGAAGTAGTTTTGAAAACCAAAATGTTCGTGTTTGTGTTAATGAAAAACTTAGGGTATTTATAGTTTTGAAAATAGGTAGAAAATAAGGTAACAAGTAAAGGTTTAGAACAATTATGGAAGTAATCACTATTACAATCTAATTAGTACAAGTAATACCCTTTAATCAAGCAATCACAGCTTAAACGGATACCAACAGGGATAACCAAGGAAAGAAAGTCAATTGAGGAAGACTTATTTTTACCATATAAGGGGTAGTAAAAGTATAGAACATATGATTGAGTCTAAGTACAAAATATACCAATTAAGGAAAGGATTAAACAAGAATGAAGTACCATAACAAATAAGGGAATGGAATCAGTCAATTTAAACACACGAGTAGAATTTTAGGGCTTCTAAAGAAAATCTTGCAATCAAACTATCAATTAAGGAAATCAAAATCAAATAAAGAGAGGGTCATGATTCTATATTGAAACATATGAATAGAGAATAACAAATAGCCGTAGCAAGCAGGCAAAGTCAACCATATAGACAGAAAGAAGCAAGAGATGAACAAACAAAATGAACACAGTCATACAAAAGTGACATAAGCAGGCTAAAGACTCACTAGAAAACCCATTCGAAGCATTTTAACCAACAGAAAATTTAACAAGAACAAGTAATCATGCTAACACATAGAACAAAAAAAAGAAGGTTTTAGAAAATTCGGACTTTTTAACAGAGTCGAGTTAAAAAAGCAGAAGGAACGTAAGATCAGTAAAAACAAGCAAGGAAATAGGTTTAATCATAAAGAAAATCGGTTAAAACAAGTGTAGAAGAAACTCCGAGAAACCTTAATTTTTAAAGAACCTAAAACGGTTTAAAGTTGAGGATCTTTCTGAAGAAGTTCGAGAATAGTGCAAAACATAGGAAGAAACAGACTTAAAGCATAAAAAAAGCACAGATCTGAGAGATTCAAACGAGAGTTAGGGTTTCAAAGGAAACCTAGATAGGAACGAAAGAACCTGTTGTAAACTTTACCAATCATAACATATAAGGTGTGATTTTGCCCAAAATCACACAGGAGAATCCATGATTAACAGAAATAGAAACCCTAGATCCGTATCGGCATGGCCGAGGACCCTTGAAGGCCTTAGAGATGATGAGCAAAGCGGTGAAGTGACCATTGGAGGCTTTGGGATTGAAACGTAGTCGTCGAAGATGATCGGAAAAGGAGGCGGTGGTTGAAGAATGATTAGGGTTAGGTTGAGAGAGAAGAGAGAGGAGAGCATCTAAAGGTGGTGGGGTTTCTTAAATGTGTAGGGTTAGGGGGTCGTTTAGGAATTAAAAATGAAAGGGTGTGTGTGGACCTTTGATCTAGGAGATCAACGGTCAGGATTCAACCGGGTAGGTGGGTTCCAGGTTTGGGTAAGGGTTTATAGGGTTTGGGTCGGGTTATTTAATAGGAAATTCGGCCGGGGAGGGGTCCGATTTGGGCTACAATTGAAAGCCAAATCTGGTTATTATTTAAATAGGCAATTTTTCCTATTTTAATTTTAATCAATAATAAGTAATTTCTGAAAAATGATTTAAAATACATAATTAACATTTTAAAAATATAGGGACTAATTTTACATATATAAAATATAATTATATCTTAAAATGGGCTAACATTGCAATTATATGCAATTTAGCTTAAAAAATACTAAATGTAATTATAAAACTGCATGAAAATTATATTAGCCATATTTTGGCATAAGTATAGAAATCAAATAAATAAATTATCATAACAAAAATTTTGAAAATAATTATTGGGGATTTTATGAATAAAAGGGGCGAAAATAAATAAACTTAAACCCTTAAAATTATGGGAAAAATTATAAAACCCATGTGCATGCTTATATATGCTATTTTGAAGGTATTTATGCATATTTAAAATACATAGGAGAAAATTGGGTATCAACAGCTGCCCCTCTTTACCCGGGTAGGATGAAAGAGTTTTCGGGTAAAGAAATGATGACCAATTTTGACCCAATGGGATGTTTCAAAAGACGGAGGCCGTATTCTGGTTTTTGGGTTGCCTACATATCCTTGGTTTTATTGGAATCAGGCCATGTGTAGTTCTAGATTCACCTACGGACTATGCCGATGAAATTATTGTAAGAACGGACACTAGATGTGGAAGCAACTACGATGAGTGGTTAAGGCTCGGGGCGGTTGGAGGGAACTAGAGCGAGATTGCTCCTACTAGGATAGCAGTTGTTTGCTAGTTACCTACAGATAAAAGATGCTACAAAGGTATTTGCAAAAATTTAAACATGATGCAAATTCCCTTTGGACCATGAATGTTGTCTTTGGACGGTTAAAGATGACGTTCTTGAACCATGACGTCCTGGGCCATGAATTGCTTAGTGAGGGATTCACAGGCCATGAAATGGTGTTCTAGTGCTATGAAAATGATGCCTCCGAACCATGATGACTTTGAATAATGATATGCAAGTTTGAGAGATCCTCAGGCCATGGCATGGTGTCTTCCGGCTATGAGGATGATGCCTTTGGACATATTGGCGATATTTCAGCCCATGATATGCAATAATATGATGTAACAAGACAAGGTTTAGTCTTGTGAAGTAGAGGGCAGAGCTTAGCCCGATTGAAAAACAAGTAGATAGTAGTAGAAATAGAGTAATATTGGTGCAAATAGGGATAGGGTTTAGTCCCATGCAAGTGGGGAGGAAGGGATTAGTCTTATGAAAACGGGGAGGCAAGGATTAGCCTCATCCAAATATGGAGTCAGGGCTTAGACTCATGTAGCTATGGAGGCAATAATCAGCCTTATGCAAATATGGAGTCAGGGATTAGACTCATGTAGAGAGAAGGCGGTGCTTAGCCTTATGCAAATATGGAATCCGGGATTAGACTCATCCAAGATTGGAGAAAGAGCTTAGTCTCATGTAGGGAGAAGGCAGCGCTTAGACCTATGCAAATATAGAGGTAGAGCTCAACCTCATGCATGATTCGGGACAAGGCTTAGTCCCATGCAAATGGAAGGCAATGCTTAGCCTTATGCAAACATTGAGGTAGAGTTCAACCTCGTGCAAGATTCGGGACAAGGCTTAGTCACATGCAAATGGAAGGCAATGCTTAGCCTTATGCAAACACGAAGGTAGAGCCTAACCTCATGCAATATTCGGGACAGGTCTTAGTCCTATGCAAATGGAAGGCAATGCTTAGCCTTATGCAGATATGGAGTTAGGGCTTAGACTCATGCAAGATTCGGGACAAGTCTTAGTCCCATGCAAATAGAAGGCAATGCTTAGCCTTATGTAGATATGGAGTCAGGTCTTAGACTCATGCAAGATTGGAGACAGGGCTTAGTCTCATGCAAATGTGGAGTCAGAGATTAGACTCATGCAAATGTGGAGTACGGGCTTAGACTCATGAAAATACGGAGTCAAGGATTAGTCTTATGCAAATGTGGAGTCAAGGATTAGACTCATGCAAATGTAGAGTTATAGATTAGACTCATGCAAATATGGAGTCAGGGCATAAACTCATGCAAATATGGAGTCTAGGATTAGACTCAAGCAAATGTGCAGTCAAGGATTAGACTCATGCAAATATCGAGTCATAGATTAGACTCATGCAAATATGGAGTCAGGGCTTAGACTCATGCAAACATGGAGTCAAGGATTAGACCCATGCAAATGTGGAGTCAAGGATTAAACTCATGCAAATGTGGAGTCAGAGATTAGACTCATGCAAAAAGAAAATAGCAGATAAGGGTAGAGTATATCTTAGCTAGGATAGGTTCCCCGTCTAACGGTCGGATGGATGGTGAATTTTCTCTATGTATGAATGCTATCGTCAAATGTGACTACGTTCAAAGAAAAATCGTAAGTTTCATGAGGGGAGGTTGGTTCTTGCTTCATTTGCCGGCCTAGCTTTGCTCCGCCTTGGAAGCCCCCTTCGAGTTCCCCTAGGTAGCACCTGACTGTTATGAAAAAAATAGAATTTTCAAAAAATATGCGTTCATTGATAAAATAAGATTGTTTTTGAAGCGTATTGATATATTAACTAACTTTTGATGAACTAGCGACTGTGACATAGTTAAAACGCATTGCAGCTCTCTTATGTTTGAATTTTGAGGGTCCTCCTCAAAATTCTGCTCCAGTTTGGTAGATGATTTTTAACCGTTTGTGGATGGCGGACCTTGCTGAATCTTCTTTGGAATTTTGAGAATCCTTCTTAAAATTCCGCCCCAGTTCTTGTCTAACAATTGACTTCCCGGCATGTGATGGTGCTGGCTGGACTTGTTTCGGAATTTTAAGGACCCTCCTCAAAAAATTTCCCCAGTTTCTGATTCTGGGAAAAATAAAAATTTTATTATGATATGACCGAACCCATAAGGCTACCTATGTATCCCCTCTTAAACGGGAATCAGGTCAAGCGTAGTTCAATTACATCAGAAAAAGAAATGTGAAATAATCTAGGCATAGTATCTCTTGACTGCGTCTGAATTGATTGGTTTTAGCCAAATCTCTCCATACATCTCTACAAGTATGAGTGCTCCTCCTGTTAGTACTCTGTGAACCATATACGGACATTGCCAGTTGGGAGAGAATTTCCCTTTGGCTTCATCTTGGTGTGGGAAAATCTTCTGCAATACCAGCTGCCCTGGTGCGAACTATCTTTGTTTGACCCTTTTGTTGAACGCTCTGGTCATTCTGTTCTAATAAAGTTGGTCGTGACATATGATTCCATTCTCTTTCCATCGATAAGGGCAAGCTATTCATAGCAGCTCCTTATCTATTTTGTATCGCTGAGTTTAGCTTCCTGTATGACTCTTAGAGAAGGAATATCTACCACATCTGGGATGACAACCTCAGTACCATAAACCAACATTAAGGGGGTTGCCCCAGTTGACGTGCGAACTATGGTGCGGTACCCTAACAGAGCAAAGGGTAACTTCTCATGCCACTGCTTGTGATTCTCTACCATTTTCCTTAGTATCTTTTTAATGTTCTTGTTGGCGGCTTTCATGGCTCTATTCATCTGAGTTCTGTAGGTGGTGAAATTCTTATTCTTGATTTTGAAAGTTTCACAAATAGCTTTCATCAGATCACTATTAAGGTTGGCGGCGTTGTTAGTAATAATGGACTCAGGAACACCGAATCGGCAGACAATACGATCTTTGACAAAATCTGCGATGACTTTTTTGGTTACAACTTTGTAAGATGCGGCTTCTACCCATTTTGTGAAATAATCAATAGCTACCAGAATAAACAGTGTCCATTTGAAGCCGTGGGCTCAATCGGACCAATAACATCCATTCCCCAGGCAGCAAATGGCCATGGTGAGCTTGTTGCTTTGAGCTCATTTGGTGGCACATTTATCATGTTGGCATGCACTTGACATTGAATGCATTTGAAGAGATACTGAATATAATCAGTCTTCATGGTCATCCAGGAGTAACCTGCCCTGAGTATTTTCTTGGCCAAAACGAATCCATTCATGCGCGGCCCGCAGGTCCCAGCATGCATGTCCTCAAATAGCTTAAAAGCTTTCTTTGCGTCGACACACCATAGTAAGCCCAAATCCGGAGTTCTCCTGTACAAGTTTCCTCCGCTATGGAAGAAATGATTTGACAATCTCCGAAATGTGCGTTTCTAAGTGTGATTTGCATGCTCCAGGTATTATCCTTTTGATAGGTACTCCTTCATGTCGTGGAACCAAGGATTTCCATCTGCTTCTTTCTCGACATGAGCACAATATGCCGACTGATTATGGATTCTCACCGGAGTGGGATCAATATAGTTCTTATCTGGATGTTGTATCATTGATGACAAAGTGGCTATGCCTCGACAAACTAATTCTGAACTCTGGGCACATGTCGGAATTTTATCTTCGTGAACCTCCTTTTCAATTCCTACACATGGTATAGATATGGAAATATCTTGGAATTCTTGGTAGCCTATTCTCCTTGCACCTGGTGCACAAGCAAATCTGAATTGCCGATCACCAACAACTCCTGGATGTTCATGTCGACTGCCATGTTGAGCCCTAGTATGCAGGCTTCATATTTTGCCATGTTGTTGGTGCAGGGAAGTCTAGTTTAGCAGATATCGGATAATGCTGACCTATTTCTAATACCAAAACTGCTCTAATGCCTACTCTTTTGGAATTTACGGCTCCGTCAAAGAACATCCTCCAACCGTCATGTGATTCCGTAATGTCTTCTCCCACGAATGATACTTATTCATTAGGAAAATACATTTTCAAGGGTTCTTATTTTCCTCCCACCGGATTTTCAGCGAGGTGATCTGCCAACGCTTGTCCCTTGACTGCCTTTTGAGTTACATAGACAATGTCGAACTCACTCAGCAGTATCTTCCATTTAGCCAACTTCCTTATAGGCATGGGTTTTTGAAATATTTACTTCAGAGGATCCATCCTGGATATGAGGCATGTAGAATAGGCACAGAAATAATGCCTCAATTTCTGGGCTATCCAGGTCAAAGCACAGCAAGTGCGTTCGAGCAGAGAATATCGTGCTTCATAAGGTGTGAATTTCTTACTCAGGTAGTATATGGCTTACTCCTTTTTTCCTATCTCATCATTTTGTCCCAAACTACATCCGAAGGCTCCATCTAACATGGATAGATAAAGTAGCAAAGGTCATCCTGGTTCTGGCGGGACCAGAACTGGCAGTGTGGATAGGTATTCCTTGATCTTGTCAAAAGCTTTCTAACAATCCTTGGTCCAACATGTGTCGACATATTTCCTTAGCATCTTGAAGATGGGTTCACATATTACTACGGACTGTGCTATGAATCGGCTGATGTAGTTGAGCCGCCCCAGGAAGCTCATCACGTCCTTTTTTCTTTTAGATGGCGGTAAATCCTGAATAGCTTTGACTTTAGTCAGATCTAGCTTGATCCCTCTACAACTGACAATGAATCCCGATAACATTACTATAGGAGCCCCAAATGCACACTTTGCGGGGTTCAACTTCAAATTATACCTCCTGAGACTGTCGAAGAATTTTCTCAAGTTTGATATGTGATCTGTAGCCCTCTTGGATTTGTTAATGACGTCGTCCACATATACCTCTATTTCCTTATGTATCATATCATGGAAGATGGTTGTCATGACCCTCATGTAAGTGGCCCCAACATTCTTTAGTTCGAACGACATCATTTTGTAACAGTATACACCTCAAGGCGTAATAAAAGCTATCTTTTCGGCATTTTCTTCATCCATCCAGATCTGGTGATAACCTGCAAACTCAATCTACAAAGGATTGGAGTTCATGCTTTGTACAGTTATCGATCAGGATATGTATATTTTGTAGTGGGAAGTCGTCTTTGGGACTTGATCTGTTTAAATCCCGATAATTAACACATACTCGGAACTTCCCGTCTTTCTTTGGAACTAGCACAATATTAGCTAACCATGTTGGGTACTCAACCACCCTGAGAACCTTGGCTTTGATATGCTAGGTAGCTTCCTCCTTGATCTTCAAACTCATGTCTAGTTTGAATTTTCTGAGTTTCTACTTGACTGGCGGGTACACGGGATTGGTAGGCAACTTGTGAGCTACTATAGATGTGCTCAACCCGGTCATATCTTCATACGACCATGTGAAGATATCCTCATAATCCTTTAGAAAATGGATGTACTCTTCCTTTTATGTTAGTGACAAGTGAATGCTGTTACGGGTCTCTTTGACGGTCTCGGTGTCTCCCAAATTTACTGCTTCTGTTTCGTCCATGTTGGATTTAGGCTTGTTCTCAAAATTCTCAATTTCTTTTATAATTTCCTTGGGTATTTCATCTTCTTCCTCTGAGTCACATTCTAGTGTTGTGTTGCCTCATTGCATGTCACAGTCACTGGTTCATCAGGAAAAGTGATAATAACACCGTAGAAGGGAAAAGTATAAAAATAGTAATGAATAATGATAAATTATAAATGCATTCATTAAAATTGAGAAAATTGTTCAAACAAATCTTGGCTCAGTGGATCAAGCATTTATTTTAAAACAGAATTGCAAAAAAATTTAAATGCCTAGAACAACTATAAATTCAGCCAAGCTACCTAGGGATTCGACAGGCGGTCTAGTTTCTAAGAATAACTCCCTTTGCCACGGTATGAATGGAGAGGCCTTTTTCCTCCTCCTCAATTATGGCACTGCAGTCCATATCCTCATCTTCCAAGAATAGGTCCTTCAGCCCAGCTAGTGCTTCTTCTTCAGCAGTTCCCCAGATTGTGTCTACCTGATATATGGCTTGTTCCAAATAGGGTATTGGTTGCTCAAGAGGGTAATACGGTCCACGCCATAGAGGTGAACACTCTCTATAATCTTGACATGTATACTGGTATCCGAGCCCAAAGGTGGTACCATGGTTTTTCAAACATATCGGCTTGGTAATACCCTGGAGGTTCTTCCCCAACCCCTTGCCGTGTTCATATCCGGACCATGCTAGTATGCTTTCTATTTTGTTACTCCACCACTTATCTTTCTAGATGGCATTGACCCGTTCAATGTGATGATATGTTTCTCCTCCTAGCCTCCATCTATGTCCAATGGCCGGGATGGTTTGACTAGTGTAGATAGGGTTACTCCTATCTCCATGAATGATTACCTCTTGACGGTTCCATTCGAATTTTATGACCTGATGTACTGTGGAGGGAACGACTCCAGTAGCATGGATCCACGGGCAGCCCAACAAAAGATTATATGAGGCTGGTATGTCAAGCACTTCGGATTCAACATCGAACCAGGTTATAAGCAAAGGTTGATCTCCCGGATCGTGGCCCTCTAGGACCCATCGAAATATTTCACATTCATGCTTCCGGTCCGTATTTCATGGAAACCTTTATCCAACCTTTTCAGGGTGTCCAACGAACAAATGTTTAGACTCGAACCTTCATCAACCAGGACCCTGACAATGAACTTGTCTTCAAACTGTACCGTAATGTGCAATGCTTAATTGCTATTCAGACCTTTGGGTGGCAACTCATCTTCATGGAAGATAATCTTATGGCTTTCCAGTACTTGCCTGACCATGTTGTCCATTTCTCCGCCAGTAATATTATTGGGTACATAAGCTTCGCTCAGTACTTTCAGCGTTTTTGTATGCCTCTGAATTCTGCAATAGTGACAGGATAGATATCTGAGCAGGGACTTTGTTTAGATGGTCAATAACAGAATACTCTTTTGCCTATACTTTCCTCCATAGGTCATTTGGCCTGGTCTTAATGATAGGCTGCCTAGCAGTGGCATCCTTACTTGAACCTCCTAGGTGTTCAGGTGTATAGACTCTTCCAGTTCTAGTCATCCCTTGTGCGGCGTCAGATTCCTCTATCTTAGTTCTTCATTTTCGCCGAGCTCGGTGACATAATCCTACGGTATCGCTTTTGAGTTGAATAGGGGTGTAGTTGACACCGTCATAATGAAAGGTATGACCACTTCTACTTCAAATGGAGCGGAGGTGGCTGCGGGAGGAGCTACTTCCACCTCGAATGGAACTGATGCAGTTACCTCAATGTCAATAGGTGCCTGAGTCTGAACTATGATAGGACTGAGTGTAACAATAACCTTAAAGTCATTGCCTTCTCGGATAAGCCCGATTGACCCCTCAAGGTCCTATTCCTCAATTGTTTCTATAATATGTACACCATCACCTCTATGATCAGGGATGGGATTGTTGTGGACATTAGGTGCAACTTCCTATGCTTGAATGACCTTGTTGTCAATGAGTGTCTAGATCTTATCCTTCAATGTTCGGCACTCAGTAGTGGTATTCCCTTTCATACCGGAGTGGTATGCACAGGTTGTTCGGATTGACCCATTGGGATGGATTTTCTAGCGCCACAACAGGAATAAGAGTGACGTAACTTGCGGCCTTTAACCTTTCATATAATTGGTTGATGGGCTCAGCAATGGCGATGTATTGTTCGGGTGGCTTGCGGTCGAAATTAGGTCTTGGTCTTGGATAATTTTGGCAGGTGGTGGTGATTGGAAGTGGGATGTTTAGCAATTATAGGTATGATGGACAGTGTCTGGTTGGGAATATCTGGGAGATGAAGGGTGATATGTGGGTGGAGGTGTTTGATATGTAAGTAGAGGTGTTTGATATGTGAGTGGAGTTTTTGGGCCCTGGGCCACCATTACTGCCCCAACATCTCTTTTCTTTGATATGCCCCCTGATTGGAGTGCTTTATTTGTGGCTTGTAGTGCCTCAAAATTTGTTACCATCACGTTTTTGATTGCTTTCTCAATCATTTCCCTGAGCTTGATGATACTAGAGAATTTGTGATTTTCGATGACCATCAGTCTCTCATAATATTGTGGATCCTATGCTTTGACGAAGAATTTATTCATCTATTCTTCATCTAGAGCGGGCCTGACTTTGGCTGTTTCTAACCTCCAACGAGTAGCGTATTTGCAGAAAGTCTCAGTAGGCTTCTTTTTGAGATTCTAAATATCGAAGACATCCGGAGCATTTTCTGTGTTGAACCTGCACCGATCCATGAAATCTGACGCCATGCTTACCCAATTGGACCATTTCTTGGGATTTTGGCTGATATACCAATACAAAGCGTCCCTAGTAAGGCTCCTTATAAAGAGATTCATTCAAATCTTTTCATCTTTTCCAACCCCGGCCAGCTTGTCACAATAAGTCCTTAGGTGAACCCTGTGATCACCTGTACCATCAAACATTTCAAACTTGAGAGGTTTGTACCCCTCTGGCAGTTCCACATCGGGCTGTATGCACAGATCTTCATAGTTTAAACCTTCTATTCCTCTATCGCCTTCAACACCTTGAACTCAGCTTGTTAACTTCTTGAGTTCTTCGGCCATGTTCTTAATGAGCAGGTCCTTTTTGGAGGATTTCGGTGCACAGGAGATTGGCTGGGTAGAATGTGGTATAGTTTCCACATATATGGGGTTGCTCTAATGGGTTCCAGGGACTTAGGTATAATGATGGTCATTGGTGGAGTTTTGTGGATCGAGAATGAGTGGTGGTGTATTTTGGGGAGTGTGGTAAGTGGTGGCTGGTGGGTACGGGATTGGTTTATGCTGTTGTGGTGGAGTTAGTATTGGCAATGGATTGATATTTTGTAATTAAATGGCTTATTGATTTAGTATGGTAGGATTTTGCAACTATTGGTTTTGTGTATTTTGAGGAGGTGTTGGGTTCTTTGCGTTCTGTTGGTGGATATCAGGGACATTGAGGGTGAGTGACAAGTTTGCCAAATTGTGGACCAGCTCAAGTTCTCCTTGTAGTTCTAGTATCTTTTGTTCAAGTCTCAAAACCAGGTCATTCGGGGCTGGAGTACTACGGTCATCGGAGGACTCTGCGTTTTCAATGTTTTCCTTTCGGATTCCACTTAAGTCGTTCATCTTTTCTTTCCCGTTGCTTTTTGTGTTGCTTGGAGGAGGAGGTGGTAGAGGGCCTCTGGATCTGGTATGATATGTTGATGAGGCCAGTATGGATGAACCATCCTAAGGGGATGGGAATAATAATAAAAATAAACAAAAACAAAAAGGTAACAAGTTAGTGAAGATTCTGAAATGCTTGCAGTATTTAAACACATATTGCGAAATATAAACTCGTATCCTAATTTGGGAGCCCCATTGTGCCCGAGGTAGGCCTAGAGACAATTAAATTTGGAGAACTTCAAATGCCAATAAATGCTTCATTTAATAATATAAAAGTAGACAATCCAAACACGACACTAACATAATAATAAAACAAGTTGCTACTAGCACTTGGCCTTATTACATTTGGAAAGTGAGTAAACCTAATCTATTTAGTCTCGGAAGGGCCTTCCTTAGGTAGAATGCTCTCATTGATCAAATCCTCCAATTCGCGTAGGTTCACTAGTAAAAATGCCTTTGCCAAATGTTCTCCTTCATTTCCCCCAGCATTCTTACAGTCGATGACTCTCTTCCTCATTTTTCCTTCCAATTCCAACAGGCTGTATTCCAGATATTCAGCTTGCTTCATTTAATAATATAAAAGTAGACAATCCAAAAACGACACTAACATAATAATAAAACAAGTTGCTACTAGCACTTGGCCTTATTACATTTGGAAAGTGAGTAAACCTAATCTATTTAGTCTCGGAAGGGCCTTCCTTAGGTAGAATGCTCTCATTGATCAAATCCTCCAATTCGCGTAGGTTCACTAGTAAAAATGCCTTTGCCAAATGTTCTCCTTCATTTCCCCCAGCATTCTTACAGTCGATGACTCTCTTCCTCACTTTTCCTTCCAATTCCAACAGGCTGTATTCCAGATATTCAGCTTCTCGCTAGATTTGGCGGCCCTCTCTTTCCATTCATTGATTTGTCATTTGATGGAATATTCCTCCACCAATCTAGCAAGAGTGAAGGTGTGCTAAGCATACCGAAGCTAGGGACCTTGTTCCTCATTTTCTGCAAAATAAAAGGGTTAGGCCTTATCCCTATCAGACTCGACTATTTATACATTTACAATCAGCATATCGACATTTAGTTTCCCAAAATTAATGCACAGAACGTAGTTGTGTCCATTGGGATTATGGAAAACCTGATAGACTTTGGATAAGGCTTATCTTAAAGGATCATTATGTGGATAGCATAAGTGACCCGACTAGGTTTGACCATGATGCATGCACAATTTAAATAGAGTAAGGTTTCTATGAGGTATTAGACTGGTACCCTCAAGCGGACAACTTGAGGGGGAAGGCACGAACTGTCGACTGCACCGCAGATCGACTGGTTTTACTACAAATAAGCCTTTCCAAATTTAAGGGTAATAAATAGGAAGAGCGCAACCACTCACTGAAGCGTTTCTATGGGATTTGATACGCACGAGTGGAATATGATGTGGAGCATGACTTATGCAGCAATTAATAACATGTAGGCAAGTATTTTCACGTAGGAAAAATAAATACAACATTTAAATAATTGAGAAGACAGTTACAGAAAAAGGAAAACAAAGAGACAAGTTTTTTCAAGGTAATAAAGAAATCATAAATGCTAAAAAAATAGGCAATTAAACTCAAATAAGGGAGAAGGGGTGCGTGATAAGCATGTTTGAACTAATTTGTAAAAGATAAGTTCGTCATGGTAAGAGCCTAAAGGTATCCCCAGTAGAGTCGTCATGCTGTCGCGCCCCCGTTTTCCTTCGCGGAGTATGGGTTTCGACATTCACGTGGTGTACTGACTCATTTCCTTTTGGGAATTGGGTATTGGAAGAGTCGCCACCTAACGAATTATGGTGTGTTAGGGCACCAAGAATGATTAACTCTTGAGTTGGTTTGTATTACCAGAGATTAGGCTAAGGGCTAGAGGTAACCTCGAGGAGAAGGTGGTAGGCACCCTCTTGGTCCACAACTGTGGGTTGCGACCGAACTTATATTCACAAATTAGTCAACATAAACACTTGAATCAAATAAGTTGCAAGTAAGGCATATTGGATAGTTGAAGTAGTAAAATAAAGGTTTGAACAAGTTGTAAAAACAAAAGTTTAAATAAAGAGAGAGGATTTGGTAAAGAGGGGTCCTAGGCTGTTTATCCTATAGGATCACCCCACGCAATATCTGATAAACACTCCTCGATGAGGGGCTACACGTGACATTAATGCGTAGTCATCATATCCCCTGTCTACTCTTCCCATCTCTTTATTGGTTATGCAAAGCAGGTGTTTGGTCAATGATTCCTATTGTGTGTTGCTACTCATCCCTTCTTAATGGTCCCGTAGGAAGTTAGGACCTCTACCTATAGGCAGTTCTAGACGTACCCCTAAAGTTTAGAAAGTCAAAAATTCTAAGTGACAGTCAAAACATTTAGGACTTTACACATAATGGGAGCAAATAAGAGGCTCACAGTTTCCTTCTTAAGTAAACATACAAGCAGCAAGACTCAAACACAATTAAAGTCTTTATTAATCAAAGTCCTATAGCAGGATCTTTAAGTGACTATGCAGAATTAGACAAAACTTTTATACCCGGAAGTTATAACCTAGTAGTTGCCTAGGGACTCCCTTTTAAAAGCTCGTTAGAATCAGAAACGCTAAGCGACAGAGATAGCTTTAGGAAAATGCAGTTTTGAAGACGCCCTAAGGCTTGCCTATATGCAGTATACTTGCGTCTATATTAATGTAGAAACAAACAAGTTTTTCGAAATAGACTCTTTTAATACCTATAGGCATGATATCTAATGAGATTAAAGCAATTTTGAAAGCACTTGTTTTAGAAAATGTTTGACACTTAATAAGACTAGTTTTGAAAATGAACTAGGCGTAATGAAGTTGATTCACTAGGCCAATTAAATTATCAGACAAAATTAAGGGTAGAGATCTCTATAGGCATGATATCTAGACGTATTACTGATCTTAGTTGATTTGCAACAACATACAGAAACACTTATTAGAACTGACTCGAAGTTGAGTCATATAGGCATGGCATATACTGATTTAAGATAATGTTTTGGAACATATAAACATGGTTTCTAACATGATAAATTGAAGAAGCTTATGAACATGATTTCTACTTGATGCAAACGAAATTAGAAGTGAAATCCTATAGGCATGATTTCTATTAAACAAAGCCATTAGATTCAACAGAGCAAACTTATGAGCATGCTTTCTACTTATGCAAGCGGTCATACTTCAAAAAATAAGGTCCTAAGTGCAGGATTTCTACCTGTATTACACTTTAAAGTATGCATCTACCCACCCTTTTACTAAATACCCCAAATATCTGTTTACAAATTATTACAGGCCAATGAAGTAATTACATAAGCAGAAATAGAAAATCAAGAAGCTATTCTATAGGGAGCCTGCTATTAGGCCCAAGTTTCCCAAATCCTTCAATCGAAGCTTCGTAAGGGTGTCAAGGACCCCGGGCAATGCTTACACCTAGACTTAGCAAACAAACATTGAACCAGTACAGTGTGGAAAGGCCAGCCTCAGTATGCCATAGTTTAGAGGGCTCTCAAGAGGATCCCAAGGCAGTAAACATACTAGAGGGGGAGAACTTATTGACTAAGAATGCAGTGAAAGTGCAGGACACAAGTTGAAAGAGGTTTATTAAAGACTGGATTAGAAAGTCTGTTTTGAAAGTAATTAGTAAAGCAACAAAGATTTTTGAAAAAGGGATTGGAGTAGTTAACAAAGCTCAAACACCTTAAGATAGGATCACACACAGCTAGTTTACAGAATCCAAATGAATTCAGTAGTGGGTTTGGGATACATAGATATTTGACTGCAAACACATAACCCAGCATGGGTCTTAGGACTAGTTTGGACATGCTCAGAAATAGTTGACATTAGAATAATCACAAACCAGTCAGGAAGGACACAAACATATGGAAGGGATAGGGATTCGGGATTCATAAGGTGGTAAGTACACAGTAAGTAAAGACAATTGAGAAGACATCCTTTGAAACACACATAAGGGAATACATTAATCTAAAGGGAAAGGGAGACATAATAACATGCTTATAATATAACTTAACTACAAGTTTCACAACAGAACCACAAGTAGAATGAAATCAATCAATTTAAATAGACGAGTAGAATTTTAGGGTTTTGAAAGAAAATCTTGCAATCAAACCATCAATTAAGGAAATCAAAATCAAATCAAGAGAGGGTCATGATTCTATATTGCAACATATAAATAGAGAAGAACGAATAGACGTACCAAGTAGGCAAAGTCAGCCATATAGACAGAAAGAAGCAAGAGATTAACAAATAAAATAAACAAAGTCATACAGAAGTGACATAAGTAGGCCAAAGACTCAGTAGAAAACCCATTTGAAGCATGGTAACCAACAGAAACTTTAACTAGATCAAGTAATCATGCTAACACACAAAACAAAACAAAGAAGGTTTTAGAAAATTACGGCTTTTTTAACAGAGTCGAGTTAAAACGGAAGTAGGAACGTAAGATTAGTCAAAACAAGCAAGGAAAGAGGTTTAATCATAAAGAAAATCGGTTAAAACAAGTGTAGAAGAAACTCCAAGAAACCCAAATTTTTAAAGAAAGTAAAATGGTTTAAAGTTAAGGATCTTTTAGAAGAAGTTCGAGAATAGTGCAAAACATAGGAAGAAACAGACTTAAATCATAAAAATAGCACAAATTTGAGAGATTCAAATGAGAGTTAGGGTTTCAAAGGAAACCCAGATAGAAACAAAAGAACCTGTTGTAAACTTCACCAATCGTAACATATAAAGTGTGATTTTGCCCAAAATCACACCGGACAGCCATGAGTAATAGAAACAAAAACCTAGATCTATATCGGCATGGCCCAGGACCCTTGAAGGCCTTAGAGATGATGAGCAACGTGGTGGAGTGACCATTGGAGGCTTGGGATTGAAAGGTAGTTGCCGGAGATGACCGGAGAAGGAGGCGGTGGTTGAAGAATGATTAAGGTTAGGTTGAGAGAAAAGAGAGACGAGAGCATCTGAAGGCGGCAGGGGTTTGGAAATGAGTAGGGCTAGGGGGTCGTTTAGGAATTAAAAAGGAAAGGGTGTGTGTGGACCGTTGATCTAGGAGATCAACGGTCAGGATTCAACCGGGTAGGTGGGTTTCGGGTTTGGGTAAGGGTTTATAGGGTCTGGGTCGGGTTATTTTATAGGAAATTGGGATGGGGAGGGGTCCGATTTGAGCTACAATTGAAAGCCAAATCTGGTTATTACTTAAATAGCCAGTTTTCCCTATTGTAATTTGAATAAATAATAAGTAATTTCTGGAAAATAATTTAAGCTGCTAAAATGATTTAAAATACATAATTAACATTTTAAAAATATAGGGACCAATTTTACGCATATAAAATATAATTATATCTTTAAATGGGCTAACATTGCAATTATATGCAATTTAGCTTAAAAATACTAAATATAATTATAAAAATGCATGAAAATTATATTAGCCATATTTTGGCATAAGTATAGAAATCAAAAAAATAAATTATCATAACAATAATTTTTGAAATAATTATTGGAGATTTTATGAATAAAAGGGGAGAAAATAATTATATATGAATATATGCTATTTTGAAGGTATTTATGCATATTTAAAATAAATTGGGTATCAACAACAACTTTCACGAATTTGATGAACCGAATGTTCAAGCCTTACTTGGATTCGTTCGTGATAGTCTTCATAGATGATATTTTGATCTATTCCCGTAGCCGAGAGGAGCATGAGCAACATCTGGGAGTTGTTCTTTAGACTTTGAGAGAAGTCAGTTGTAAGCTAAGTTTTCGAAGTGCGAGTTCTAGTTGAGTTCAGTTGCATTCTTGGGTCACGTTGTTTTAGTAGAGGGCATTCAGGTGGATCTGAAGCAGATAGAGGCAGTCAAAAATAGGACTAGACCCACATCATCTACACAGATCTGGAGTTTCTTGGGTTTGGCAGGCTATTACCGTCGGTTTGTGGAGGGGTTTTCATCTATTGCAGCCTCGAGGACTAGGTTAACCTAGAAGGGTGCCCAGTTCATGTGGTCGGACGAGTGAGAGGTGAGTTTTCAGAAGCTCAAGATAGCTTTGACTACGGCGCCGGTGTTGGTTTTGCCTACAGGATCAGGGGCATATACAATTTATTGTGACGCATCTCGTATTGGACTTGGTGTGGTGTTGATGCAGGATGACAAGGTCATTGCTTATGCTTCGTGATAGTTGAAGATTCATGAGAAGAATTATCTAGTTCATGATTTGGAGTTAGCAGCCATTATTCACGCATTGAAGATTTGGAGGCATTATCTGTATGGCGTGTCATGTGAGGTGTTAAAGGATCACAAGAGTCTACAGTATTTGTTCAAGCAAAAGGAGCTAAATTTGAGGCAGATAAGGTGGTTGAAGATATTGAAAGACTATGATATCTCAATATTATATCATCCGAGAAAGGTCAATATGGTGGCCAATCCTTTGTGTAGAAATTCAACCAGTATGGGTAGTCTGGCGTATATTCTGGTCGGTGAGAGATCGCCTACTTTGGATGTTCAGGTTTTGGCCAATTAGTTCATAAGGTTCGATGTTTCTAAGCCCAGCCGTGTGTTAGCTTACATGGTCACTCGTTTTTCATTATTTGAGAGTATCCGAGATCGGCAATATGATGATCCTTATTTGTGTGTCCTTAGGGACACGGTGCAGCGTAGAGATGCCAAGAAAATTACATTAGGAGATGATAGAGTTTTGAGGATACAGGGTCGTATTTGTGTGCTTAATGTGGATGGACTTCGAGAGTTGATTTTAGAGGAGGCCCATAGTTTCTGGTACTCTATTCATCTGGGCGCCGCTAAGATGTATCAGAGTTTGCAGCAGCGTTATTGGTGGAGGAGGATGAAGAAGGATATTTTTGCATATGTGGCTCGGTGTTTGAATTGTCAGCAGGTAAAGTACGAGCATCAGAGACTTGATGGTTTGTTTTAGAAGATTGAAATTCCTGATTGGAAGTGGGAGAATATCACTATGTACTTCATTGTTGGACTCCCACGGACTTAGAGGAAGTTTGATGCAGTGTGTGTTATTGTTGATAGGCTGACCAAGTCAGCAGACTTTTTTTCCCTATGGCAGTCTCCTATTATTCTTAGAGGTTAGCTGAGATCTATATCCGGGAGATTGTTCGTCTTTATGGTGTTCCCATGTCTATTATTTCAGTCCGAGGTACGCAGTTTACCTTATATTTCTAGAGAGTAGATCAGTGTAAGTTGGGCACACAGTTTGAGTTGAGCACAACATTTCATCCTCAGACGGATGGGCAGTCCAAGCGTATTATTCAAATTTTGGAAGATATGCTCCGAGCTTGCGTCCTTGACTTTGAAGGCTTATGGGATCAGTTCATGCCTTTAGCGGAGTTTGCCTACAACAACAGCTACCAGTCGAGCATCCAGATGGCTCCTTATGAGGCTTTATATGGTAGGCGGTGTCGGTCGCCAGTTGGATGGTCCGAGCCGGGAGAGGCTCGGTGGTTGGGTACGGATTTATTACAAGATGCCTTGGACAAGGTCAGGATCATTCAGGATAGGCTTCGTATAGCTCAGTCCAGGCAAAAGAGTTATACCGACCGTAAGGTTCGTGATGTGGCATTCATGGCCGGCGAGCGGGTGTTGCTTCGGTTGTCACCGATGAAGAGCGTGATGAGATTTGGGAAGAGCGGTAAGCTTAGCCCTAGGTTAATTGACCCGTTAGAGATTCTTGATCGAGTGGGAGAGGTGTCTTATAGACTTGCATTGCAGCAGAGTTTATCAGCCGTGCATCCATTGTTTCATGTGTCCACGCTTCGGAAGTATCACGGCGATCCATCCCATGTGTTAGACTTTAGCATTGTCCAGTTGGACAAAGACTTGTCTTATGAGGAGGAGCCTGAAGCTAGTCTAGACCGGTAGGTTTGTCAGTTGAGATCGAAGTATTTCCCTTCTGTTCGTGTTCAGTATAAAGGTCAGCATGTTGAGGCAACGACCTGGGAGTCCGAGTCCGATTCCGATATGTGGAGCCGATATCCCCATCTTTTCTCTGACTCAGGCACTTTTCTTATGTCCGTTCGAGAATGAACGGTTGTTTTAGAGGTGGAGAATGTGATGAACCAAAAGGTCTTCACTCGTTTTGAATAGCAAATTCTGTGTTGCGAGGACTTAAAAACTTTCTTTTGTCTCACCTCGATTTGCATGCGCAGTCCGGGCGCATTTACGAAAAGCGTTTATATGAAAACTAAGTAAACTATGGAAATTGGCTTTGAAAATTGAATAAAGTTGACTTTGGTGAATATTCTTGGTAAGCGGACCCATACTCGTGATCTGACGGTCTCGTAGGGTCCATAGTAAAATACGGGACTTGGGCGTATACCTGTAATCGAATTACGAGGTCCCTAGCCCGAGAAATAAATTTTTAAAGCAAATTATTTCCTGGAAAATATAAAGGTTTTTAGAAGTGAATTGATGCATTTTCTCAATGCTATCGGGCCCGTATCTTGGTTCTGAAGCTCGGTACAAGTTTGAAATAATAATTAAGTTGAATCTGTAAAATTTGGTAACGATCGGAATTGGTTTGATATAAAATGGATCTATAGTTGAGAAATTGAAAATTTTGATGTTCTTGAGCGATTTCATGAATTTGGGGTTTAATTCATAGTTGTTTATGTTATTTTGATGATTTGATTACACGAGCAAGTCTGTATGATATTTTTGGACTTTCGTGCATGTTTGGTTTGGAACCCAGAGGGCTCGGGTGAGTTTTGGATAGGCCATAGAGTGAATTTGTACTTAGGAAATTAGCTGTTGTAGGTTCAGCTGTGTTGCAGGCTCTGATCTCACAAGTTCGAGGTCAGGCTTCACAATTGCGAGCCCAACAGGCTTGGCAATTGCAAGGGCTTGATCGCATTTGCGAAGAAAGCCTTGTCTGCCAGTGTTTGCAATTGCGAACCACCCTTCGCAAATGCGAAGTCATCAGAAAATGCCCAGTATCGCAAATGCGACTATTGGTTTGCAATTGCGAGGTTAGCAGAAAATGCCCAGGTTCGTAAATAGGAGGTCTTGTTTGCATTTGCGAGCTTCGCAATTGTGAAGCTCATGTCGCAATTGCGACATCTGCGACCAGTTAATTGGGACTTAGACGCATTTTTCTCCATTTTTCAAACTCTCTTAAACTCTAAGCTCTCTTGGGTGATTTTCTAAAGAATAGTTATTCTCCAAATCGATTGTAAGTCATTTCCAACTCTATTTCTTCAATCTATAATATCTTTTTTACATGATTTCAACTCAAAATCAAGTGTTTTCATGGAGGAAATTTGGTATTTTGGGTAGAACTTAGGATTTTCAAATTTTGGGGATTTGGATTTCGATTTGAGGTCCAATTTTAAAATAAATTATATATTTGAGTTTGTGGGTGAATGGGTAATCGGGTTTTGACCATGTGGGCCCAAGGTCGATTTTTGACTTTTTGGGAAAATCTTTAGAAAACCTATTTCCATGCATTATAATTGATTCATTTAGCATTTATTGATATCATTAAGTAAATTTTGGCTAGATACAAGCGAATTGGTGGCGGAAACAAGAGGTAAAACTGTAGTTGAGGCTTGAATTATGTTCGTGGTATTGAGGTAACTGTTTGGTCTAATCTTAGCTTGAGGGATTAGGAGTTGTGTCTTATTTTCTATGTGTTAATTGTTGAGTACGACGTCTACGTATGGTGACGAGTATCTACACGTCAGTGTCAAGCATGCCCGCGAGTCTTATACTATGATTAGTGTGAATCTGTTTCGTATTTTTCATGCTTTATATGATGATTTCTATTGTTGAACAAGGCTTGTGAAAGTATTATTGGTAATTGAACATTGTAGAGCGTTGGCTCAAGTTGAGAATTAAGTTGTGAAGTAAATATGTAAAAGAGAAGAGGTTTATGATATTGTCTCCCTTGTCGGATGTTATTGTTTTTGATATTATCCCCTTGACAGGATGTTATTACTCATGATATTATTTCCCTTGCCGGGATATTGTTGTTATGCTATTGTTCCCTTGAAGGGATTTTATTGTAATATTATTGATTCCCTTGCCCAAATTGCTTTGTGATTGTTGCTTGGGTGAGGAAGAGCGTAAAGCACGAAGGGTGATGTCGTGCATGATTTTGAGAGTGTTAATGCACAAAGGGTGATGTCGTACCAATATTGTGAGATAAAAACACGAAGGGTGATGTCGTACCGCACAATGTACAATGTCGTGCCATGATATGAGTGATAATGCACGAAGGATAATTCCGTGCCATGATTATGTGAGGTAAAAGCACGAAGGGTAATATCATGCCGATTCTATTGACTTTTATGGTGAGGATGAGAGTTAAAGCACGGCGGGTGATGTCGTGCACGTGTTATTGACCTTTGATTTTTGCTGATAATTGAATTATGGCTTCCTTTACATTCTTCTATTGGTTTTCTGTTGTTACCTGCTATTCCCCGCAACATGTTTTCCCCTCCTATATTTAACTATAAATTTCTGCCTTTATTTTTCTGCTGTATATGATTTGATTGCACAAGTTTATTTGGTAGTCTTGTCCTAGCCTCATCACTACTTCGCCGAGGTTAGGCTAGGCACTTACTAGCATATGAGGTCGGTTGTGCTGATACTACACTCTACACTATGCGCAGATACCGTTGCTGCAGCTTTTGGACCACTGTGAGATTGCTGCCTTCCGTCTATCAGGCGACCCGATGTAGTCCTGCAGGCGTCCGCAGGCCTTGGCGTCTCCTTTTATCTTTCCATACTGTTTCTTTTATGTATTTAAGAAACAACACTGTATTTATCTTTTAGACCCCTATTTGTAGTATTCTTGGACAGTCTATGAAATTATGACACCAGTTCTGGGTAGCTTTTGTTTATGGATTTGTATCAGTTTTATTTCAAATTGTTAAATTTCATTCTTCTGCTTCATTATTTCCGTTGTTTATATAATGTAATTCACAACTGTTAAAGGATTAAAAATTGAAAAGGTAAAATATTTGGAATGATTGGCTTGCCTAGCTCTCACTAGTAGGCACCATCACGACTCCCGAAGGTGGGAAATCCGGGTCGTGACAATCTGTAAGATTTGGATAATTGTAATCTCATTCCTTTCTCATTTTTCTTATTGCATTCTTCCTTTACCATTCCATAGTGACTAGCACTACTTAATTCTGACTTAATGCCACATCACTCCATATTCTCCCTTTAGGGGAGTACTAAGATTTAGTACTACGATGATCTACGTATAGATGTTTTACCTCTTCATATTTGGCGTCTTTTCGCATCATCGATGACCCTTACTTACCTTGTGGTAATCTTTCTGTACCAAGGATAACAAAATATACTTACTCGCGATGGTGACACTTAGTGTAACTGGAACATACAACCCTTTAAGCTTAACTTTGTTCACATTGCTTGGTTTATGGAAGCGTCCTCCTAAATGACCTTTAAAGGTTATTCTTCTGTCGTCTATTCTATTATCGCTGGAACGCAATATGAAATTCTCATGATACTGACCATTATCAAATCACTTAGTCCCTAGTTCATGTTTAGTTTATATTGTTCACTATCCTATACCGATTTCTATTAGTCTGGGGTCTAACTTTTCTTTCTGGTAGTTGCATTGGAGTCACAAACTTATTTCTCGAAATGAGGATATAACTTTATGTCCTATACTCTTTTGTTCTCTCAAGGTTTGGCTCCTCTCGTCTTTTCCTTCACTTGAATATATACTCTGTAATACTGTCATTTTTTGTACCGTTGTCATCAATGCATCACATCTTACGCATAATGCTTTATTAACACTCTTCTCATTTCCTGCTAACATTTCTGTCTATCTCTTCATTTTGAAAATTTCAACAGGACGTCCTTTTTCTTTTAGCTCCCGTTGCTGCATCTACTGGCTCTTCGGGTTGCCCAACATTCTTTCTTTATTAGGGACAAGAGCCACACTAAGGTAATATTTACCCCTTCAAGGCTTCCAGTGCCTATATTTGTAGTACTCATATCTAGCTATATTATTTTAGAGTGCACCATCTGGGTATCTTACAAGGAAATCTATTATTACATTTGCAATATCATTCGAAAATGTAAACTAACGCAAGCAATTCATCCACCATTTTGTGTCACTCTAACCCTAGTCGGATCGTGATATTCCGTCCTTCTCTTAAACCATATTTGTTAGCTCCCATAGGGTATAACTTAGATCGGTGTGGCCAATTTTACATACCTCTGTTACTGTTGAAGGTAACTCAAAATGCTTATATCTCTCTTCCTGAATGGTAAATAATGATAATCTTCATTAGCTGGGTATCTCGTACCCTCTTTCACCTTGCTTCCTTTACTTGTTAAAACTTGTATTTGTCTTCCGAATATCTCATTATCTTTCACCATAAAGGTGGATAGATATTCTTGCCTTACGGCTCCTTTCTAGAAGCTCATCGAGTTCTTGTGACTTAACTCTTCCACAACCGCATTCAATCCCTTACCAACTATCTTTCTAGATGTAGGCATCGCCGTATTATGAATAAGATATAGTTTAGGAAATTGAGTTCTTGCAGATGAGCTCTACCACACGATCTAGAGTAAGAAGAAAGAGTGACTGTCGTAAATGTCCTGTAGCCTCCTGCTTATAAGTGCGGTGCACAACACACCCATAAAAAGGATTCTACCAGACGGGCACCCGGTGCCCTTACTCAATCGAGTACCAACATAACATATCTTTCTCATTACATCAACATGGATAAATGGTCCAGAGGGGCCGTATGAGGTAACAAGAATAAAACATAAGAGAACACTTGACATAAAATTACCCAACCTGATATACTGACTTATACATATGATGTACGGGCCTATAAGGCCAAAATAGTCACTCGTACACTAAACATAGACCGAGAAGAGCATAAAATCTTATATATACATGACATATGTCTACAAGCCTCTAAAAGTACATAAACGTCAAAAGGCTGGGATAGGGCCGGACATACTAATCAATACATGTCTAAATCATACTAACCAAATAAGCAACTCCGGAGGAAAATGGAGCACACCACATATTTTGCTGAGCTAATAGCATACTTGGAGGACTCTCAGCCTGTCTATCGAGACCTGCGGGCATGATACACAACGTCCCCAGGCAAAAGGGACGTCAGTACAAATAATGTACCGAGTATGTATGGAATGAAAATCAATAAATAATAGACATGAGAGAAACATGGAGTAAAAGACTCAACATGTATATCTGAATAGCTTTGTGAATTATTTAATATTATAATGTCATGCATATGCGTATTAATGTCATACCATGCATGGGTATATGCGTTCATAATATCGTCAAGTCTTTGAGGGCATCCCATTATATCATCTCGACCACTGTGGGGAAATCATCAACGTGTACCAGCTGATCAAGTGGTAGTGCGTATATAAAGCCGTAACCTTTTCCTGTAACGATCTGACCAAACGTTTTGAGCAATTGCACTTTGCTCGGTTGTTTTAGGGCATGAGTAGCTCCGTAGGAAGTATTATGACCTATGTGAATTATCGGTTTTGGTTTTCAGGTTATTCAGAATTGATTTGGAAGAATGATTCTCAACTAGATGCTTTAAATTTGAAAGGTTTGACCAAGATTTGTATTTTTAGAATTTGACCTCGGATTGAATTTATGATGGTTCCCTTAGCTCCGTTGGGTGATTTTTGACTTAGGATCACATCTGGATTGTCATTTGGAGGTCCATAGTAGAATTTGGCTTGAAATAGCGAAAGTTAGAATTTTGGAAAGTTTGATCGGGAGTGGAGTTTTTGATATTAGGGTCGTATTCTGATTTTGGAAGTTGGAGCAGGTCCATAATATCAAATGTGACTTGCATGCAAAATTGAGGTCAATCGGACATGATTTGATAGGTTTCAACATCGGTTGTAGAAGTTTGAAGTTTCAAGTTCATTGATTTCGATTTGAGTTGTGATTCGTCGTTATGATATTGTTATGTGTGTTTTATAAGCCTCAAGTAGGTACGTGTTATGATATGGGACTTTTTGTTATGTTTTAACTGGGTCCCGAGGGGCTCGGGTGAGTTTCAGATAGGTTTGAGTTGTGTTGCGCTCGTTTTTGTTCTTTCGACATCGTTTTTCAAGCATAAATGGTACTATATTAAGCAAATGAGCTCTGATTTCTATTTTTATTCAATAATTAGATCCTTATCGTAATTACGGAGCCATAGCTTTGAAATTTGGACATCGTATGAAGATTTTATGGTCATTTTACTAAGAATTGAGTTGCCAGATTTTTCAGATTAATTGCGAAATTGCCACTTAATTCGTATTTATAAATCTGCATTATTTTCAAATATTAAAACCAACATATCTCTTTCAATATAAAGCCAAATACAGTTATTCAAGAGCCTAACTTGACTAAAATTTCATAAGGAATCCATTGGAGACATCAAAAGTGAGTTTTGAGTTCGTTTTGTACTAGAATAGAGGTAGAATAGCTGGTAGAAAAATATATAAAATAAGGGTTTGTTCATTTGGTCATATTTTGAGTTGGAGAGCTCGATTTTGGTTATATTTCATGAATCCATCTTCGTTTTTGGCATTTGATTGATAATTTCAAAGTGAAATTTGAGGGTTTTTGCCTAAAGTTTCATAAAGTCAACTTTTAAGTTTTGAACATCGATTCGGAGTCGAAATTAGATGAAACTAGTATGGTTAGACTCATAACTGAATGAGCTGTCAGATTTTCTGAGTTTTGTTGGGTTCTGAGATACGAGCTCGAGTTTGGATTTTTTTCCGATTTTGGGCTTTTGATTAAAGATTTGACCTTTTTCAATTGGGAATAGTTGCTTTAGCATTGTTTGATGTATTTGAGTTGTTTTTGGTTAGGTTCGAGTCGTTCAGAGGTCGGAACGCGTGAGATGGTATTTTTGGAGAACCGTTTGGCCTGCTCGGTATTGGAATTGGCTTTTTTGAGGTATGTAATGATTGTAAATCTAGTCCCGAGGGTATGAAACCTCAGATTTCACATTGCTTTACTATTTTGAGGTAATGCACATGCTAGGTGACGGGCGTGTGGGCGTGAACCGTTGGGTATTGTGACTTGGTTCGTCCCATAGCAACTATAAAGTTGCGTATTTGACTTAAATTATATGATACTTATGTGTTTTAGAAAGAATTTCCTATAAATTGGGTTGAATGCCATATTTGGGCCTTGTGTCAGAGTTGTTTGGACCCTTAGGGGCTTTTTCTTATTATACTCTTACTGTTTTTGATTTAAGATCTATACTCAGTCATGCTGTGTTTACTGATTTCATAAATCAGTCTTTATTACAACGTTTTGATGCATAAAATTATATTTTTGGGTTGAACACCCTATTTTACTGATAGCCTGAGTGGCTTGAGAGGTTTCTGACTAAGTGAGGCCGAGGTCCTGTGTTTTGAGGATATTATGGGATTGGGTTATACGCCGCAGCATGTTGTTATGGATTCATGATTTTTGTGAGGCTACGGGCCTGATTGATTTATGCCACAAAGTGGCTTATTATGAGGTTGAGGGCCTGATAGATTTATGCTACGAGGTGGCTTGTTATAGCGCTTGGGCTGTAGGAGCCCCTCCGCAGTTTGTACACCCCAGTGAGCCCGAGGGGCTGTTCTTGATTCATATTATGGTCGAGGGGTTGTTTACGAGCAATTGTGAGGTAATGCCCGAGGCGCTGTATATGAACGACTGTGAGGTTAGCCCATGGTGCTATTTATCATTCATGTGTGCCTGAGGGGGCAGTTCACGAGTGATGTTCGCCGAGGGGCTATATACGAGTTAGTTTTGTCTGAGGGGTTGTTTATGTTTTTATCATTTTTACTCACTGTTTTTTCACTTCATTAAAAATTGTTGAAAGATGTTTTAAATAGTTTTACTTAAACTGGATTTAAATGAGCTGAGTTGATTCAAAAGCCTGTTGTATTTTACTGAGATTTCATGATATGAATTATATATGTTTTATTGCTCGTCACTACTGTTCAGTCTCTATTTACTTTTATTACTTATTGAGTTGGCGTACTCACATTACTCCATGCACCTTGTGTGCAAATCCATATTTTTCTGAACCCGGTAGTGGGTTTTGATTACTTAATGGCAGGTCCATTGGAGTTATTAAGGTAGCTGCCTGGCGATCGCAGCCCTACTTTTCTCCCTCCTTATCCTCCCTTAGTTGTATTCAGTTATTTCCAGGCTATGTTAGTCTTCATGTTGTCAGACGGTTGTAGTAGACACTCATGACTAGTGACACTCTGATGTCGGGCTTTCTTTCCGCACTGTTATTTTGATTTAAACTCCTTACGTAAGTTTATTGTTAAATAGCTTTGGTTTTGTCTTAAAAATAAAAATATTGATTGGTTTTAGTATTGTGTTGGCTTTCCTAATACCACGTTATGCACCATCACGACAGGGATAGTTTTGGGTCATGACATTATAATATATATATATATATAACGTCATCTGGTCATGGGTCAATGTACATGAATGCAATGTATGAGAAGTACGTCAATAAAATCTTTCAGAGTGTCATAAGACCATTATGCCTTTGATTAACATTATGAAATAAAATTTATCAACTTACGTATTTTCGGAGACCCATGAATAGACGATAGAAATAATAAGAGATATGGGAATCAAGAATATCGGAACCTCTACTATTTCTATGAATAGAATCATTTATGGAAGTTGTGCATTTGCTCGTTTCGTTTGTATCATTTGGATTATACCAAAAAGAAAAGAGGGATAACCTTAACATATCTGAGCCGATTCTCTTAACAATCCCTCTAGCATATGTCAATTGCGACAAAACATGTAATGGTAGATCAAATAGGGGAGAATCCGTATGATATTCTTGAGAAAGATTGTACCGTGCTTCCATAGAATTGTATCTCACGCATAATAGGATATTGTTAGGTTTCATGTGAATTCTTACTTTAAGAATTCATCCGTTTCTGTTTTTGGAATTCTCATCCATCTCCATTTTTGTGAATAAAGAGATTTTCTTCATAGCATCTAGCAACAAGAATGAGATAGTGTGTGTATATCTTTAAATGGTGCCACCACTTCCTTAAGTATAAGAATAGTTGGCAATTTTCTGCCATATTATCATAATCCCACGTGGATTGTTTTCTCCTAATACTTATCCAAGATTCTCACTTAATTAAATTGTTAATCTTCCACCAAAAATCCACAATTAATCAAATATCCACATAATTAAGAATTATCTCAAATTACTTAAAATACTAATTACTTTTAACACACTTTATATACCTTACTATCATGGTCATGTGGTATCTTGTATGGTAGTAGTCCATAAATATGGGTTATTATGGCTTGGACCGTATTTTATCCCAAAATGCCAAACTTTGACGAAACTCATTTTCTTCGATTCGTGTACCCTCTCACCTTCACAAATTTACTTATCACGTATTTGAAATAGCATAATTCTTATAATCTCAAAATAATCTCATTCCCAAAGTTACATCGATTAACTTATGACGAAACTTTCTCATCTCCGAGCTTATATCAATTTATTTATGGCATACTATCACGTAAGAAAATATGGGGTGTAACTGAATTAATATGTAAAATTTGGTTAAAGATTACGTTAGAGTGGCTTCATTACTTAGTGATTTGGCAGAATGTTTAATTATTGATGGAAATTTATAATCTTTTATGAGCATACCATGGGTCGTACGACCTCGGCATAACTCATGCGTGTTGTCTCTAGGAGTCCAATTATACTCGATATATCCTTCATGACTTAAGAAATTGTAATTTCTTGTTGGCCCTGACTTGTTGAGATTAGCATGTGATATTTTGGAATTTTAAAACTTTTTATTTTGTCAAATAATCACTTATTTATTGCCTCATATTCCATTATTAGTGTTGTATTTCCTGCTTATTTATAACTCTTGCACATTATGTATATTGACCACTAGTAAGTGTCGATGTTGATCTCTCATCACTATTTTTTCGAGGTTAGACTAGACACTTACTAGGTACACATTATTTACATACTCATGCTACACTTCTGCACAAATTGTGCAGGTTCTGAGGTAGGTACATCTCGTGTTCGTCTAGGCGTGCATCCACATTACTCGAAGTACTAGTGGTGAGCTTGTTCTCATGCTCCGTTTTCTAGCACACATAGCCTTCTCTTGTTATGTTTTTCATTTCTGTCTATTCCGTTTCAAACAGAAGTTTTAGGGAGTTTTCTATATTCTACGAGATTCTCGTGTACTTGTGACACCGAGTTTTGAGAAAATCTAGTAGATACTCATGGGTTTTGATTATTAAATCCAATATTTTACTCTCATGTTTAGTTTCTGCTTTACATTACTACGATCACTTACTGTTTGTTTCTTCATTTAATGAAAATCAATGACTTTGAAAATATTAAAATAAGCGATTAAATAGATAGTTCATCGTTGGCTTGCCTAGCAGTAACGTTGGATGTCGTCACAGCCTATAGTGGATATTAGGTCGTGACAATGATGCTCCTAAAGGAATAAACCATGTTATGAGCCACCCGGAGGAGGGATAATGTGCTGAACATAGAAAAAAGAAAGATTCCACTATGCGTGGAATTGTTGTAAGTTCAATAGTTGCTGATTTTATTCATGAGTGTGAGCAATATCCTACTGCTCAAGCTATGTGGACATATTTAAGAGAGGCATATGAAGGAACAATTATAACTTGCCTTAGACAGTTGACAATAAAGTTAAACACATACAAGAAGCACCATGATCGCGCTGTCAAACAACACTTAGGGATGCTGTCAAATATGATTGATCAACTCAAACATGTTGGTTATGTTCTCTGTGATAAGCAACATGTTCGGGCAGTGACTCGTTCTCTCGCCAATAATGGAAAATATTTAAAGGTTAATTGACCCACAATGATAATATCAAAACTTTTGTTGGTGCTGCTAAAATTGTATCTAGTGCCTTTGTGGCAGAAACAAGTGATACAAAGAGTTCAAGATTTACAAGAGAAACTAAAAAGGAAGGAAAGTGTAAGGAGATAGGAGAAGGATCCTCCAAGAAAAGAAACTAGCCAAATTCCAAGAAAGGAAAATGGTTCTATAAGAAGAATGACAAAATAAAGATGAAGTGATACAATTGCAAAACCCAAGGGCATTTTGCTCGTGAATGCACTAATCCAAGAAAGATAGCATTTCAAAATGCATCTCTAAGTGCTATATATGTTTCTATCACTGTTTTACTATGTGAGCCGTGATAAAATAATGTTTATAGGTTTTCGTCGAGTTTTACCTGGATCAAGGCATGAATATGTGAAAAATAAAGTAAAGCTTGAAGTCAAATGGATAGGCACTTGCAGAATGTGCATGCGTGTGGATGATCTTTGATATTGCATGACATTCTATATGTTCCAAAGATTTGATGAAACTTAATCTCTATGTCTGTTCTTCTAGATTTAGGTTTCAATTTGAACTTTAGTCACAATGGTATTAGAATTACTCTACAAAATATTTTTATATGGTTTTGGACATCATTATTAATAGTTTTATTGTGTTAGATTTTAGTCCTTCCACGAATAACTATTATATTAACCGTTATGTTATGACATGTTATTCTAGTAACAACAATGTTGATGTTATTTCAGTTCTTTCTCTAAAATTAAATGCCACCATGTGAAAATTAACTTACCGAAAAGATTACACATAAATCATTTGGAAAGTTATAATGACCCAAAATCCCAACACGTCGTGATGGCACCTAACACACTCACTAGGCAAACTGAACATAACAATAAAGAACCCAAAGCAACGGAATTTACAGAAGTAACATAAGTCTGCAACCTCAATATAACAAAACAAGGCTAATATATGATAAATACTCCAGAAACTATTAAATACAGAGTCATGAGCTCTAATAAAGAAATACAAGTCTGAAATGACCAAGTACAATATTCTCTGAAATAAAGACAAGAGTACTTTAGAAAAGAGATGTCAAGATTGCGGTCAAGAATGTAGTTCTACCTCATCTCTCAGTAATCAACTCTACTACTAGCTTCAGCTACTAATGACTAGGTCCGACACCTGGATCTGCACAAATAAGTGCATAGTGTAGCATGAGTACAATTGACCCAATATACTCAGCAAGTATTATAACTAACCTCAACAAGGTATAAGTAGCAAGAATTAGAAATGATACTTGCTATAACCTATACAGTTCCATCAATTTAACAAGTACTGAATAATAATGTGATCAAGTTATAAAATATAGAAAGAACCAAGTGTTTTTGCACACAAATCCTCAATTTCTATACTTCGTCAATGATATATCATATAAAGATGATATGCAAATAAATCAGGTAATTAGCCACGGAAATTGCAAGTAAAAATTATATGTAAATCCAAAGAAAACACTGGCTAGATTGTCCTCAACCTTTCCATATCTAAACAAAACCACTAAGTAGTTTTTCTCAATATCCGTGTGTACACCATCGAGAGATAAATAAGAAAAGGTGATCCTAGGGGGGTAGATCCATATCCACACGCTGCATGGACAACTCACGTGTTGATAATATCAATACCTGGATCCACACGGACAACTCATGTGTTGTACGGACAACCCACGTGCCAAAAATATCAACTGTATGAATAACTCACGTGCCAATAATCACAATCTACCCGGCGTGGTCACAAGCTATTAGTCCAGATCATAACACAAAAAAAAATACGAGAATACATGTACATGATCTATGATTATCAAGTTTCATACTCATGCACTGGTATAAATAACATGATATAGTGTAGGTGTTGACGGACAATTTTGATCCTCCCTTTTAAAATTAATTTATTATAATGAATATTTTGAGATTATTAAAATAACTTTTATATACGTTAAAATACAAAAAATTTACTATTTTAAGATTATTAAAATAACTTTTATATACATCACATAGGCTTTATAATTAATTTAACAAAATATTCTTAATTTTACTTAAATATACAATTATATTAATAATTTAAAATTAGTATCATAAATTAGAAGATAGAGTATTTTAAAAATAACTAATTATAATAATTAGTACTATATTTGATAATTATAATTTTATTTTATTTTTATTGAAAATAATTAAGTTTATTTAAATTAATTTCAAAGAGGTTAAAGACTAAATGGCTATAATTTTAATTGCACTCCTAAAACACAAAATGGCTACCATTTAAATAAATTCCAGCATAATACCAAGTCCAAACCCGGAATACCCAGTCCAAATAACCCTCCCTCTCTATTTTGGCAATCCATGCCACTCCCATTGGACCAACCATGACTCGCCATGTCACCGGTCCTACCCACTCACAAAACAAACACATTCAATCCAGACCGTCCATCCGTTTGATCAACGATCTTCATTTTTTACTCTATTTTCCTCTCTAATTGATAAATGCCCAGAGTTTTAATCTTGACCGTTGGATCACAAAGATCCAACAGCCACAAAAAAATTTCACAGAATTAGTTTAATCCATAAATACCAGGATCGTTGATCTAAAAGATCAACGGCCTAGATCAACTCTCTCATTTTTAACTCATACAATCGCCCCTATTTCCCTTTTCTTTCTCTCTTCTCTCAAATCCCCTATGAACATTAATCGACGGACCTTGCATAAATCCGTGCAGGATCATGAGATCTTTCATCAAGTCACCTATCTGGCTTCCCGATCCAAGAATCTGGTTGATATTTACCTTTTGTTTATCAAATATGAAGCACCTGAACCTGAACCTTAGCATCGAAACACCGTTTCATCTTTCTTCTCTTAAGTCCAAACTCGCAGAATCACTCGCTTTATCCCTAGTCTATGAAGCCTATGATTTTCCTTTCCAATATGTTGATTGGATTTCAAAATCCCAAATTCAAAACCCTAGATCAATTGGTTCAAGGTCGAATCCCCAAATATTCCTTGTGCTATATCAAAACTAGTAGCATGCATGGATATTTTACAGTGTCATCATCACAATTCTTGGTCCAAAGGTCGTAGAGACCTTTGGACATTGGGCTTTTTATCCGATAGTTTTGCTTTCATCGAATAGTGTTCCACCCTCAGGTAAAAGCTGTCATTGTTCTCACCTCTGTCATTTTTAATTTCACTCATGTTTGCTCACATCATCCACCCTTCGTCATCTTCCACTACCTAGTCTGAATCTGTAACCTAAAGCATTGAATGGCACTATAAATAGACTCTTCAATGCTATCACCTAACAGACCTAATAAGAGCTAAGAAACCATAATAAGAGTATTAAAACCACACTAATATTCTACATCTAGGATCTCTTATTGATTTCTGTTTTTCTCTTCTTTTTTTCCGAGTTCGCTCACTGCTCAAAGCTTGAAGCTTTGTTTCTTGCACAGCTAAGTAGAGCCCTTGTGTGGTCTGCTACACAAAAAGAGGTCAGTATACCTCCATTCTTTCTCTTTTGATTTTTTATCCAAAATCCTGAATACACTGTTGTCTTTCTATTGACTACCTTCATTTATGATAGTAGTCATTAGCTTATAACTATTTGTTCCTGCTCATAATGATTTGCTATAATTTATGGTTGACTGTTATACTTTTTGTATCTTACATCAGTTTGATTGAGTCATTATGTGACCTTGATGACTGTTATTCTGAATCAAACATCCTATACAATTAAGTTTCTTTAATGTGCCTTGATAGTTTCCTATACTTGTTCTGACTTCAGATCCCTCTAATATTCTACTCTGTTTTTCATGCTTGTCAGACTAATCCTGTTTAGTGTAGTCTATTATTCTGTACTTGAAGTTGTTATTTGATGATTTTAACTAAGATGGATATAAATACTCAAGGTTTAATCCTTTACTACTTAGTTGAAGTATGTCAAGTTTAAATGTTTAAGGTATTTTCTTTCTTCATATGAGTGTTTATTAATCTGAAGCAACCTTTGAGTTATCACTATGAAAGTTTTGTGTTCATATTTAACTGTTAATCACATATGTGATCCTTATTATATGAACAATCTCATTAAGGTAACTAGGCCAACTCTCTGATGAACTTCAGTAAGTATTCATGTATTTATTCTGTCTTGATCAAGTCATCTCTTATGAATTAGGCTATAATCATATCTGTTATGGATGAGTATTAATTATTAGGCCAGTAACTTGAATAGAACCCCATCATATTTGGACTACCACTCCTTAATCTGTATAGTTGATTTAAACTTACTTAGTATAGAGTCTCCCTATCTTGAACATCATTCATCACTCATATTGGTTCATTTAATCCAATAGAGTAAAATTTTGTTTTGGATAGAAGTCATATTACTATTATGGTGTTGGTTTATTGGTCATGATATTTGAGTGTACTCTCATATCTTTTATGTATCTCTATGATTCTGTTAATTGTTTAATTGAACTAATGACTGATATGTAAGCATATGCTGATGTTAGTTGGATCTTCATATTTCACTTATGCATGATTATGAGGTTGTCTTATATTGAACTTAAGTTATGAAAGCTATTAAAGTGCACTCATGTTGTGATAACACATTTGTCTAAAACAGTGAGGCGAAGTTTTACCTCACACCCAAACACACTTAGCATGTTTCCCTTTATCTAATGATATCTTTATCCTTTCTTAGATCTCACTTAATGGCCTTGATGGTAACTGTGACGACCCGGCCAGTCGTCTAATGAGTTACCTCTCTGTTTTCTCCATTTTTGTTTCTTATTGATTTTTCTAATGGTTTTATATGTGATCGGGTTGATTGGTTCGGGTTCGGAAAAGATTTGGTAAGGTTTGAGACACTTAGTCTCTTTTGAGGAAGCTTAAGTTGGAAAAGTCAACTAGATATTGACTTATGTGTTCGAGGGCTCACAGGTGAGTTTCGATTGTTTGGATAGCTTCGGGAGGTGATTTGGGACTTAAGAGCGTGATCAAAATGTGTTTTGGAGGTCCAGAGTAGGTTTAGGCTTGAATTGGCGAAATTGAATTTTTGGCGATTTCTAGTTAATAGGTGAGATTTTGATCAAAAGCGTAATTTAGAAGATTTTGGAAACTTAAGCTTGAATCCGATGTGTTTTGGTTGATTCTATATTGATTGAGGAGTTTTGAAGATTGGTACAAATTTTAATAAGGTTTTGGGATATGTTGGTGCTTTTGGTTGAGGTCTCGGGAGCCTTAGGGTGATTTCGGATGTTTTGTGGAGAGTTTGGAAAATTTGAGAAGCTGCAGATTTTTCTGTTCTGGTATTTCCGCACCTGCGGATTGGGGACCGTAGGTGAGATGTCGCAGATGCGAGGAAAAGATCGCAGAAGCGGTCAAGGAGAATAAAGGCAGGAGCCTCAGATGCGGTTGACTGACCGCACCTGCGATGGCACAGGTGCGGCTACTTAGTCGCATATGCGGGTTTGGACCATTAAGTGAAAGCCACAAAAGTAGTTAATTGACCGCAAATACGGTACTGCAGAAGTGGTATCTGGGCCACAGGTGCAGAATCCCTGGGCCAGAAGGTATATATTATTTTCTTCGTGAAATTTTGCTAAGTACTCCATTTTTTAAGACGGGAAAGAGGCTAAGGCAGTGGATTTCAAGAGAAATCAAGGGATATTAGTTAGGTAAGTTCCCTAAGCTTTATTATTTGGGTTTATAATCATTTTTCAATTATTTAATCAAGGTATTAGTTGAGATTAAGGAAATCAAATTGGGATTAGGGCTTGAGATTAAGAGACTTTAATATGGAAATTTGAGGGGTCATTTTACTCCGATTTCAATGTTCTTGGTATGTATGGACTTGTGCATGGATAAAGATTCCATTGTTATGATTTTTACCGAGTTCGAGACATGGCCCGGGGGTCAGATTTTGGTAATTTCAGGATTTATGTTGTAAGCTGATTATTTTTTCTTGGGCTTCGTTCCCTTAGCATATTTTGACGCTGTGATTCTGATTTTGGATAGATTCGACACGTGTAGAAGCCGATTTGAGGGGTAAAGGCATCGCGGAGTAGTATTTCCACCGGTTTGAGGTAAGTAACCATTGTAAATCTAGAACTGACGGTACAAAACCACGATATTTGACTTGTTTTGGTAAATGCGGTGACGCACATGCTAGGTGACGAGCATGTGGGCATGCACCGGTAGGAATTGTGACTTGGTCCATCCCGTTACAACTATTAAGCCACGTATTTGATTTGGGACCTTATGATATTCTATACCTTAGTCATTTATACTATATTATGGGTTGTATGCCATGTTTGGGCATTGTGCCGACCTGTTGAGACCCTTAGGGGTATTTTTACTGTCTTTCCTCACTCTACTTGTTTGAAAGCATATCCTCAGTCATGTTTTACCTGTTTTTTGTTTAAAACTGATTTTATCACTCTACTTCCTAAATATGAGGACTGTTTGGACTAAGTTCCCTAAATTCTTATTGTTGCGCCAGAGAGGCTGTGAGGTTAAGCACTAAGAGAGGTTGAGAACCCAATGGTGAGGATACTTATATATGTATGACTTTTGGATTGGGCTGCACGCCGCAGCAATATTTATATGGATCGGGCTGCACGCCGCAATGATATATATTTTGGATTGGGCAGCGATATGACGCTTAGGTTGTAGGACCCCCTCTGGAGTGTGTACACCCCCAGTGAGCGTAGTCGACTATAAACTATGGATCAGGCTGCACGCCGCAGCGATTATTATGATTATTATTATTATATGAGATATTAATGAGCCCTAGTGTTGAGATTTTGTACTGAGTGACGAGAGCTGAGTCACGAGTGACTGAGAGGCTGCCCAAGATGCCATATTCTAAATTATACCTTGCCCAAGGGGCCCAGTTATGATATGTTCACTGATTTCACTCTTCATTTGAATAAGCCTCTGTTGGAAAAATTGCTAAGTATATGATTTCAAGTATTTAAACTGAAATTGATGATTTCACGATGAAACTGGTTTTAAACTGTGGATATGTTATCCTGTTGTTTATTCATTTATATGATTTTTAACTGCTTGTCGCTGCTTTTAGACCTTGTTTACTTTAGTTACTTACTGAGTTGGCGTACTCACGTTACTTCCTGCACTTTGTGTGCAGATCCACGTGCCCGAGCGGCAGAGTAAGGATCCTCAGCTTATCTAGAGTTTACCGGAGATTGCAAGGTAGTTGTATGGCATCCGTAGCCCTGCTTTTTTATCCTTCCTATCTTGTTCTCTTCCGCATATTTTTAGAATTATGATGTATTAGACAGTTGGCTGTGTATTAAAGGCTCTAGACTTGTGACACCAGTTGTTTGGGTTGTGTTGTCTTATGTTTTATTCACTTCCGTATATTTCAGTTGTTTTAAACACTTATTATGAAAATTGGTATTCAAACCCGTGTTAGAAAAATAATTTTATGAAACGATATTTATTGTGGTTATATGGTTAGGTTGGCTTGCCTAGTAACGTGATAGGCGCCATCACGACCATGCATTTGGGGTCATGAGAAGTTGGTATCAAATCCTAGGTTACATAGGTCTCGCGAGTCATGAGCCGGTTTAGTAGAGTCTCGCGGATCGGTATGGAGACATCAGTATTTATCCTCGAGAGGCTGCAGAATCTTTATGAAAAACTTCATATTTTTGAAATTCTTGTCGTGCGAATCGGTTGACATGAGTACTAAACTTGTGTTATTCCATTCTCTCACAAATGGTGAGAACATGTTCTACCGGGCAAGATGGACGACTACCAGTACCACCAGCTATGGACAGTAGAGGCCGAGGACATAGTCAAGGCCATGGTAGGGGCGGAGCAGCTAGGGCAGCACCTACAGATCCACCAGCTGCCCCAATTCAGGATCACATCCTAGTTCTGGACGCTACAACAGCACCGGCTCAAGCAAAAGCTATGCCTATAGTGATTACAGGGCTTTCGGAGGCTTTAGCTCAGATTTTATCAGTGTGTACCAGTTTGGCTCAGGCGGTCTCGGTTACTACGACTACAATTACTTCTCAGGGCGGGGGAGGCACCCAAACTCCCATTGCTCACGCACCTTAGCAAGTTGTGCAGGGACTCCAGACACGGGGGCACCTCCATCATAGCTGGTTGCACCAGCTCAGGAGTATATGGTACCAGTTATGTCGGACGATGAGTAGTGCCGACTAGAGAGGTTTAGCATACTTCACCCTCCGACTTTCAGCGGTGCAGAGGGAGAGGATACCTAGGGTTTCTTGGATAAGTGCTAGAGGATGATTCGTACAGTAGGTATTCTAGAGACCAATGGTGTAGCATTCACTACCTTTTAGTTTTTTGGGGCTGCCTTCACTTGGTGGGAGGCGTATGAGAGGTGTAGGCCTGTTGGTGCAGCGCCCCTTACTTAGAAATAGTTCTCTGTTCTTAGAAATGGCCTCACATATTAGCTTCGGATTCTCATGACTAGGGAGAGGGTGGAAGGTGCTACTTTCGAGGAGGTTGTTGACATCACCTGTGAGATTGAGTTGGTTTGCCGCTAGGAGCGAGAAGAGAGGGAGGCCAAGAAGTCTCGGGGATATGGTAGCTTTAGTAGTGCTCCTTCAAGGGTTCAGTTTCAGTATGGCAGAAGCCGTTTGTTCAGGCAGGCTCAGTCGGTTCACCCAGGTTATCGTGGGGCATCATCGGGTCATGGTTCTCACAGTTCTCATCAGGTCCATTCATCACTCAATGCCCTTCCAGCCTAGAGTTCATCCCGTGCTCCATCTGTTCAGGGTTCTTCCATGCCAAGTCCTTCTAGTAGTCATTCTGGTGCCAGGGGTTCCCTTCAGTCCCCATCTCCAGCACCGAGGAGTTGTTATGAGTGTGGAGAGTTTGGGCATATGAGGAGGTAGTGTCCTCGTCTTCATGATGGCCCGTCTCAGTAGAGGGGTCATCTATCGACTTCAACTCCAATTACTTCACCACCCACCCATCCAGGTAGGGGTGGAGGTCAGTCAGCTAGGGGTCTCCATAGAGGGGGAGGTCGGTTAGGAGGTGGTCAGGCTCGTTTCTATGCCCTCCCAGGTAGACCAGATGCTGTTGCTTCAGATGCCGTGATTTCAGGTATTGTTTCAGTCTGCGATAGAGATGCCTCTATATTATTTTATCCTGGTTCCACCTTTTCTTATGTGTCATCACACTTTTCCCGTTATTTGGATATGCCCGTGAGTCTCTTGTTTCACCTATTCATGTATCTACTCCAGTGGGCGATACTATTGTTGTAGACCGTGTGTACCGGTCATTTGTGCGGTGACTATTGGGGGTATGGAGACCTGAGTGGATCTTTTATTATTGTGTATGGTGGATTTCGATGTCATTTTGGGCATGGATTGGCTATCTCTGTGTCGTGCTATTCTGGACTGTCATGCCAAGACAATCGCATTGGATATACCGGGTGTGCCACAAATCAAGTGGCGAGGTTTGATTGACTATATTCCTAGTAGAATTATCTCCTTCTTGAAGGCCTAGCGTATGGTTGGGAAGGTATGTCAGGGATGTCGGAGCTGAGACTCCCAATATTGATTCTGTTCCAGTTGTGAGGGATTTTCCCGATGTGTTTCCTGCAGTCCTGTTGGGCATTCCACCGGACAGGGATATTGATTTTTGTATTGTCCTAGTGTCGGGCACTCAACCAATTTCTATTCTGCTGTATCGTATGGCACTAGCGGAGCTAAAGGAGTTAAAGGAGAAGATTCAGGAACTCCTTGATAAGGGGTTCATTCGGCCTAGTGTGTCACCTTGGGGTGCGCCGGTTCTATTTCTGAAAAAGAAGGATGGCACTATGAGGATGTGCCTTGATTATAGACATTTGAACAAAGTAACAGTTAAGAACAAGTATCCTTTGCCTCGCATTGATGATTTATTCGACCAACTTCAGGGAGCAAGGGTATTCTCCAAGATTTATCTCCATTAAGGTTATCACCAGTTGAATATCAGGGACTCGGATATTCTTAAGACAGCTTTTAGGACCCAATATGGTCATTATGAGTTGTTGGTGATGTCTTTTGGGCTGACAAATGCCCCAGCAGTGTTTATGCATTTGATGAACAGCTTGTTCCGGCCTTATCTCGACTCATTTTTCATAGTCTTCATTGATGATATTCTGGTGTATTCGCGTAGTCAGGAGGAGCACACAGAGCATTTCAGAGTTGTGTTATAGAGATTGAGGGAGAAGCTTTAAGTAAAATTCTCCAAGTGTGAGTTTTGGCTCAGTTCAATGGATTTCTTAGGGCATGTGGTGTCCAACTAGGGTATTCATGTTGATCCGAATAAGACAGAGGCAGTTTAGAATTGGCCCAGACCGTCCATCCTCAGCCATGGAGATTCACATCTTTCTTGGTTTGGCAGGTTATTATTGCAGGTTTGTTCAGGGATTCTCGTCTATCGCATTTCCCTTGACCAAGTTGACCCAGAAGGGTGCTTCATTTGTATGGTCGGATGAGTGTGAGGAGAGCTTTTAGAAGCTCAAAACAGCCTTGGCCACAACTCGAGTGTTAGTTTTGCCATCAGCTTTAGGTTCATATACTATCTATTTTGATGTTTCAAGGGTTGGTATTGGTTGTGTATTGATGCAGGAGGATAGAGTTATTGCTTATGTTTCTCGTCAGTTGAATCCCTATGAGAAGAACTACCCCGTTCATGATTTGTAGTTGGCTGCCATTGTCCACGTGTTGAAGATTTGGAGGAATTACTTGTATGGTATGTCTTCTGAGGTGTTTACCGATAATCGTAGCCTCCAACACTTTTTCAAATAGAAGGATCTCAATTTGAGGCAGCGAAGGTGGTTGGAGTTGCTTAAGGAATATGATAGCACTATATTGTACCATCCGGGAAAGGCCAATGTGGTGGTCGATGCTTTGAGCCGAAAGGCAGTGAGTATGGGAGTTTGGCATATATTCCAGTTGGGGAGAGACCTCTTGTAGTTGATGTTCAGGTCTTGGCCAATCGGTTCATGTGGTTTGATGTTTCAGAGCCTAGTCGGGTATTGGCTTGTGTGGTTTCTCGGTCTTCCTTATATGACCGCATCAGAGAGCGCCAGTATGATGATCCGCATTTGCTTGTCATTAAGGACAGAGTTCAGCATGATGATGCCAGAGATGTGACTATTGGTGATGATGGGGCCGAATTTGTGTGCCCAATGTAGATGGGCTTCGGGAGATGATTTTGGAGGAGGCCCATTGCTCGCAGTATTCCATTCATCTGCGTTACACGAAGATGTATCAGGATTTGAGATAGCATTATTGGTGGAGGAGAATAAAGAAAGACATTGTGAGATTTGTAGCTCGGTGTTTCAATTGTCAGCAGGTAAAATATGAGCATCAGAGACCGGGTGGCTTGCTTCACCAGATAGATATTCTAGAGTGGAAGTGGAAGAGGATCACTATGGACTTTGTTGTTGGACTTCCACGGACTTTTAGAATGTTCGATTCTATTTAGGTTATTGTGGATCGGCTGACCAAGTTCGCGCACTTCATTCCTGTGTGTACTACCTACTCTTTAGAGTGGTTGGCAGACATCTATATTCGGGAGATTGTTCGTTTGCATGGTGTCCCAGTTTCCATCATTTCAGATAGAGGCACTCAGTTTACTTCGCAGTTTTGGAAGTCTATGCAGCGAGAGTTGGGTACTTAGGTTGAGTTGAGCACAGCTTTTGACCCTCAGACGGACGGGCAGTCCGAGCGCACTATTCAGATATTGGAGGACATGTTGCGTGCTTGTGTCATTGATTTTGGAGGGTCATGGGATAAGTTTCTACTGCTTGCAGAGTTTGCTTATAACAACAGGTACCAGTCGAGTATTCAGATAGCTCCGTATGAGGCTTTGTATGGGAGGAGGTGTAGATCTCCAGTTGGTTGGTTCGAGCCGGGTGAGGCTAGGCTATTAGGGACAGACTTGGTGCATGATGCCTTGGAAAAGGTGAAGGTAATTCAGGAGACACTTCGTACAGCGCAGTCAAGGCAAAATAATTATGCTAACAGGAATGTTCTAGATGTTTCCTACATGGTTGGTGAGGAGGTTTTGTTGAAGGTTTCGCCCATGAAGGGTGTTATGAGATTTGGAAAGAAAGGTAAATTGAGTCCTTGGTTCATTGGGCTGTTTGACGTACTTCGGAGATTTGGGGAGGTGGCTTATGAGCTTGCTTTGCCACCCAACTTGTTAAGTGTGCATTCGGTATTTCATGTTTCTATGCTCCAGAATTATATTAGGGATTTGTCTCATGTTCTGGATTTTAGCACGGTTCAGTTGGATGATGATTTGACCTATGATATGGAGCCAGTAACTATTTTGGGTCGTCAAGTTCGCAAGTTGAGGTCAAAAGATATAGCTTCAGTGGAAGTGCAATGGAGAGGTAAGCCTGTGGAGGAGGCTACCTGGGAGATGCGGAGCAGATATCCTCACCTGTTTGAGGCTTTAGGTATGTTTCTTGACTCGTTCGAGGATGAACGTTTGTTCAAGTAGGGGAGGATGTGACAACCCGGCCAGTTGTCTCATGAGTTACTGCTCTGTCTCCCCCATTTTTGCTTATTATTGCTTCATATAATGGTTTTATGAGTGATCGGGTTGATTGGTTCGGGTTCGGAAAGGATTTGGTAAGGTTTTAGACACTTAGTCTCTTTTGAGGAAGTTTAAGTTAGAAAAGTCAACCAGATGTTGACTTATGTGTTCGAGGGCTAGGATGTGAATTCCGATGGTTCGGATAGTTTCGGGAGGTGATTTGGGACTTAGGAGCGTGATCAAAATGAGTTTTAGAGGTCTGGAGTAGGTTTAGGCTTGAATTGGCGAAATTGGATTTTTGGCAATTTCCGGTTGATAGGTGAGATTTTGATATAGGGGTCGGAATGGAATTCTGAGAGTTTCAGTAGTTCTGTTGTGTCATTTGGGATGTGTGTGAAAAATTTTAGGCCATTCGGATGTGGTTTGGTTGGTTTTTTTTATCAAAAGCGTAATTTAGAAGATTATGGAAACTTAGGCTTAAATTCGTGTTGTTTGGTTGATTCGGTGTCTATTGAGGTATTTTGAAGATTGATACAAGTTTGAATAAGGTTTTGGGATATGTTGGTGCTTTTGGTTGTGGTCCCGGGGGTCTCGGGATGATTTCGGATGGTTGACGGAGAGTTTGGGAAATTTGAGAAGTTGCAGATTTTTCTGTTCTTGTATTTCCACACCTGCGGATTGGGGACCGCAAGTGCGATGCCACATATGCGAGGAAAAGACCGCAGAAACGCTCAAGGAGGAAAAGGGCAGGAGTTGCAGATGCGGTTAGCTGACCGCACTTTCGATGGCGCAGGTGCGGTTACTTAGTCACAAATGAGGTTTTGGACCATTAAGTGAAAGCCGCAGAAGCGGCTACTTGACCGCAAATGCGGTACCGCAGAAGCGATGCAGAATCCCTGGGCCAGAGGGTATATATTATTTTCTTCGCGAAATTTTGCTAAGTACCCCATTTTTGAAGACGGGAAAGAGGTTAAGGTAGTGGATTTCAAGAGAAATCAAGGGATATCAGTTGGGTAAGTTCCCTAAGCTTCATTATTTGGGTTTATATTCATTTTTTCATTGATTAATCATGGTATTAGTGGAGATTACGGAAGAAAAATTGGGGATTAGGGCTTGAGATTAAGATACTTTAAAAATGGGAATTTGAGGGGTAATTTGGACTCCGATTTTAGTGTTCTTGGTATGTATGGACTCGTGGAAGGATAAGGATTCCGTTGATGTAATTTTTACCGAGTTCCGATATGTGGGCCCGGTGGTCGAATTTTGCTAATTTCGTGATTTATGTTGTAAATTGATTATTTTCGCTTGGGCTTCGTTCCCTTAGCATATTTTGACATCGTGATTCTGATTTTGAATAGATTTGATGCGAGTGGAGGCCTATTCGAGGGGCAAAGGCATCGCGGAGTAGTGTTTCCACCGGTTTGAGGTAAGTAACCATTGTAAATCTGGCACTGAGGGTACAAAACCACGGTATTTGACTTGTTTTGATAAATGCAGTGACGCACATGCTAGGTGACGAGTGTGTGGGCATGCACCTATAGGGATTGTGACTTGGTCCATCCCGTAGCGACTATTAAGCCGCGTATTTGATTTGGAACCTTATGATATTTTGTACTTTAGTCATTTATACTATATTATGGGATGTACGCCATGTTTGGGGACTTGTGCCTGTTGAGACCCTTAGGGTCATTTTTAGTGTCTTTCCTCACTCTACTTGTTTGAAAGAATATCCTCATTCTTGTTTTACCTGTTTATTGTTTAAAAACCGGTTTTATCACTCTACTTCTTAAATGTGAGGATTGTTTGGACTAAGTTCCCTAAATTCCTATTGTTGTGCCCGAGAGGCTGTGAGGTTAATGACTGAGAGAGGTTGAGAACCCAATGGTAAGGATACTTATATATATGTATGACTTATGAATTGGGTTGCACCATACGAAGATATTAGAATCATCAAAATACCATTCCAGGGGTTGTTTACACAAAAGTCAAACTCCGGTCAACACTTTCAACTTAAACTTTCAACCTTGGGACTAAGTGTCCTTATTCACTCCGAAATCACCCTGGAACCACGGAAAGCCCCATAACCCAAAATGAATATAGAAAAAGCAATAAATAAGAAAATGGGGATACAATACTCAAAACAATCATCCAGGTCGTTATAAAAGACTAAGAGAAAAGATTTTCCATTGTAATTATTCCATTCTGGTATCTCTGGAACAACAAATATGAGAGCTAGGTTCAGTGTTTTATATTTCATTTCGTTTATTGATGATTTCACACGCTTTGGTTATATCTATTTGATTCTCATAAATTTGAAGCACGTGAATGCTTTAAGAGAAATTTGAATGAAGTTGAGAATCAATTAGACAAAAGGATTAAGACCTCAATGTAACGATTCGACCGATTGTTTTGAGCTCTAGCACGTTGTTTAGCGATTTGAGGACTTGAGTAGCTTCACTTCATATTTTATGACTTGTACGTGTAGTCGGAATTGAATTTCGGGAAGTTTAGAGTTGATGGAAAATTCTAATTTCAAAAGCTTTAAGTTGGTAGAATTGACTAAGGTGTGTCTTTTTAGTAAATGACCTTGGAATCAAAATTTGAAGGTTCTAATAGGTTCAAATGATGATTTCGAATTTGTGCATAGGTTTGGGTTGAGAATCAGATGGTCCGGGAGCATTTCAGCGCCTATAATGGAAAGTTGGCATTTTGGAAGAATTTCATAAGTTTAGGTTGAAGTGCATTTTAATGTTATCAATGTCCGTTTGGAGTTCCGATCTTCGTAATAGCTTCATTATATTATTTATGACTCGTGTGCAAAATTTGAAGTCATTCCGGATCTATTTGATACGTTTAGGCACAAAATATAGAATTTGGAAAATTTTAAAATTTATAAGTTTGATTCGAGGCGCGATTCATTATTTTTATGTTGTTTGACATGGTTTGATACTTAGACTAAGTTCGTATTGTATTTTGGAATGTGTTGATATATTTGGTTAAGGTCCCGAGGGCCTCTGGAGCTTTCCAGATGGTTAACAGATCGCTTTTTGGACTTAAGGAAAAGCTGGAAATTTTTGGTTGCTGGTACGATCGCTTCTGCAGAAGCTGGGTCGCAGAAGCAATTTCGCATGAACGAGAATCGCATCGTAGAAGTAGGGAAGGATGGCTGGAGAAGGCTTCATAGAAGCAGAAAAATTGAATAATTTTGCGGCCTCGCAGAAGCAACGGAGTGATCGCATAAGCGAGCTGGAGCGCATAAGCGACTATGGCTCCGCACCTGCGGTTGCACAGAATTAGGAAAGAGCACGCAGGTGCAATGGGGCTGCTGACCGGTGGACTTTGCATATGCGCATTTGTGGTCGCAGAAGCGACGCCACATAATTGGCCAAGCTGATCGCAGAAGCGAAAAGTCATCTCGGTAGAGGTGTTATTTTATAAGCGAGATTTGGCTCATTTTTCATCTCATTTTCTACCATGGGAGCCGACCATGGAGCAATTTTGGAGCGACATCTTCATCATCTATTATGGGCTACGTGATTTGATCTCATTGTGAGTTAAATACGTGAATTATACATGGATTGGAACATGGAAATTAGTTGAATTTGGAATTTTGAAAGAAAACCTAAATTTGGTATTTTGAATTTTTGACCAAGAAATTGGATGTGGAATTTGGAATAAATCATATATTTGAGTTCGTAATATTATGGGTAATGTTTACCTTTAAAAAGTTTTGGAATCTAGGCACGTGGACCCGAGGTTTGATTTTACCAATTTTTCCAGTGGAGTTGGGAATTTTATAGGTTGATTAATTATGGATATTAAATTTTTTTTGATTGATTTACATATTTTTTGACTATTTTTGGATCGACAAGCATCAGTTCGAGGTGTTAGAGAGGCTTTAGAGTCGGTCATGGGACTTCGAAACGAGGTAAGTCTCCTTTCTAACCTTGTGATAGTAATTGAATTATTTGAACTCATTCTGCTACCTGAATTGATTGAATTTTATAATTGATATTCATTTAAATACATATATATATATATATATATATATACATATATATGCATATATGTGTTTGAATTTGATAATTTAAATTGGTTTAAATACATACATATATGTGTATATATATATATGTATATTTGAGTTGTTAGTAAGTTATTTGAGAAACGGAAAAGGTTATATTCACTTTGTGCCCATGTACTGTATTATAGGCACGTGTCTCGTAATTTGATAATTTCCTTCATTTCTTGTGGAGTGGGCTGAACGCCTCGACATCATAATAGATGCGTTTATGGTCCATGCTGCTCGATCCTCGGCAGTGTACACATTAGTCTAGATCGGGCTGAACGACCTCGGCATAATCGTGTGTATAGTGCTAGCAGCCTGAATATTCACGAGATTACCCTTCCACCGATGCCTGGTATTTTATATGATATTTCTTATTCATTTGATATTGGCACTGGATATTTTCTGAGCTAATGAGTTAGAGTAAAAGTGGAGAAATTGAAATCGTTTAAAGAAATTTTGGAAGATTATGTTAGTTACAGATTTACCTCACTGCTACTGCTATTCTTCTTATCTGTCTATGATCTACCATATTGATTTATTGGACCAAGTGTTGATTTGGACCCCTCATCACTACTTCTCCGGGGTTAGGCTAGATACTTAGTAGGTATGCGTTGATTTACGTACTCATGCTGCCATCTGCACTAAATGTGCAGGATCTGCAGGTTCAATCGATGATCATCTTGGCGCATAGGCGCAACTGTTAATGAGACTTCATGTGAGGTGTATCCCAGTCTACGCATCGCAGTTCATAGAGTCTCCATCGTACTATTTATTTTATTCTGTCTTATTTACATTTTAGACAGATGTTATATTATTATTGTACTCCTTAATAAATACTCATGCACTTGTGACACCAGATTTTGGGGATATACTAGTTGGTGCTTACGGTTCTGTATATTATCATCACCTTTCATTTCTCTTATAAACTATAAATTTTGTACGTTCTCACGGATTGAAAAGTGTAAATTTCATTTCTTATTAAAACTTATGATTTCGAAAGTAACAAAATAAGTAATTAAATTAATAAATAACCGTTGGCTTGCCTGACGGCGGCGTTAGGCGCCAACACGACCTATAGTAGATTTTTGGTCGTGATATCTTGGTATCAGAGCTCTAAGTTCACTTGGGTCTCACGAGTCATGAAAAAGTCTAGTAGAGTCTTGCGGATTGGTACGGAGATGTATGTACTTATCTTCGAGAGGCGCTATTAGGAGCACTGTCCTTCTTGATTGCTCATCGTAAGATTTGATTCCTTTGAAGGTTATTCCTTTATTTCCTTCCTACTAACCCTATGTGATGTGAAGCGCTTGTTATTAGTTGGGCATCGAGGATTTGTAGTGGTATTGCAGACTTGGTGCAGGATATTTCTCCCTGCGTGTTTGGGTAAGCTATTATCATTGCCTTGCGGAAGGGTGTTCCATCGTTATAGCCCAGTATTTGTATTTCCTATGTTTTCGAGGCAATGCATAAATTATTATGGATGTTTAGGCCTTGGTTGATGGAGTAGTGGTATTTGATAGTTTCGAACATGGTGGAATTCTTAATTGGAATATGGTTTCGTCATCCTTGTTTAGACGCATTAAGGTTCGTCGGTGTTATGGTCTTCATTGATTTGCTTTTAGGGCAGGGAGTTGTAAATGGTGCCTGAGTAGCACTTGTTAGAGATGGCGGTGTGTAGCGGTGTCTGAATCAAAATGGTTTTTCTAATGATTGATGGCTCGAGAAAGATGATCTTCTAGGAGGTTTAGAGTTGGTAGAAATTTATCAGTTCAGGTGCTATAGAGATGAATTTTGATTTGAGGCAGCAATTGGGCAGCAAAGGATGACGAAGGACATGGTGAGAGGCGTCTCGCGGTGGTGGAAATGCTAACAAGTCAAGTATGAAAAGTAGAGGTCGAGAATGTAACGACTCGACCAGTCATTTTTAGCATTTGCACTTGTCTCGCCAGTTCTCGGGCATGACTAGCCTCGTGTGATGTATTATGACTTATGTAAATCGTCGGTTTTGGTTTTCAGGATAATCGAAATAGATTTGGAAGAACAATTCTCAGTTTGAAGCTTTAAATTTGAAAGGTTTGATCAAGTTTTGACTTTTTAGTATTCAATCTCGGGTTTGGATTTTTATGATTTGGTTAGCTTCGTTGGGTGATTCTAGACTTAGGAGCGCGTCCGGATTGTGATTTGGAAGTCCGTAGTAGAATTTGGCTTGAAATGGTAAAAGTGGAAATTTTGGAAAGTTTGACGGGGAGTGAACTTTTTGATATCGGAGTCGGATTCCGATTCCAAAAGTTGGAGCAAGTCCGTAATGTCAAATGTGACTTGTTTGCAAAATTTGATGTCAATAAGAAGTAATTTGATAGGTTTGGACATCGGTTGTGGAAGTTAAAGTTTCAAAGTTCATTGATTTTGAATTGAGGTATGATTCGTATTTTTAGTGTTGTTTGATCTGATTTGAGGCCTCCACTAAGTCCGTGATATGTTTTGCAACTTGATGGTATGTTGGGGCAAGGTCCCGAGGAGCTCGGGTGAGTTTCGGGGTGGTTTCGGACCATATCTACGCTATTTCTAGTCGCTGGTTTTTAGCTTCAGGGGTGTACAGTGCATTACATAGATCTGGCCGCGTTAGCATAGAGAAAATTTGGAAAAATGGAGTTGTGCCATGCGATTGCGTAAGTCTTCCCGTGATCGCATAGAGTAAAACCTCTGTTGCACGGACCCGACTTTGGAAGCTTATATCTCACAATCTATAAGGAATTTGAAGATGATACAAAAATTAAAGTTGTAGCCCTTGATGTCTAGTTTTCATAAAATTAAACCAATTATAATTTGGAGTTTTGAACAAAAGGTTATGACCATTATACTAGAGTCTGTCCGGAAGGGTTGGAGAAGGCTGTTGGAAATATTTGTTCTACGCAATCGCGAGGGAATGGTCGGGATCGCATAGGGTAAAAGAAGGGTTGAAAAATTTTGTGCTCGCTATCGCAGAAGTTTGTCCGCGATAGCATACGGAAAATCCCTAGGCAGATTATAAAGTACTCTATTTCGAGAGTTTCAGCCATTTTTGCATTTTAGGAGCTATGGAGCTCTGATTGACGCGATTTTTGAAGGGATTTTCAGAGAATTGATTGGGGTAAGCGTTCTTCACTCAAATTTGGTTAAATCTGTTACAACCCATATTCACGTATGTTAGCTCATGCCATAAGGTAGTCGAAGTAAATCCATGAAGAGATTATCTTTAAGATGATAAGAAGTTAATCATATTGGTCTTAAATGATACAAAGGTGTATAAGGGTGGTGAACAAGTATTAGAAGTTAAATGAATCAAGGATGTTGTCAGCCGTATTTTTGGATAAACATATAGGTGCTTAATACACTCAAAGGTAGTGTTTTAAGATATTTGAATCATATAATATCCGTATTAAAAGTCTTGAAGTCAAACGATTTATGAGACGAATGTCGACAAAGGTTGTCACAACTTAGGTTCATAATTTTACATAAACATTAGGTCAAATGTTACTACGCTTTTCTCCCTATTTACTTAGAATTATGCGGTGATCTACCCACAAAATTGAATATCTATGAGTCTAGTTTTCAACACATTAAACCGTTCATCGATACGATCTCGGAGTAGAGAGATATTTGCATTTTTGTGAGACTGCGCCAAGCACCTCTCTATGGGTCCCACTTAGGCGGTTTAAGACATTTGGGTATATATATGATGCCTCCAACCCGTTTTAAGTTATTGTTTTCATGATATTAAGACCTTACAACCCTAGGACACCCTCTCAAGGTTCTCTCAAGATTCAAGACCCAAATAAAGGGCAAACAACACAAATCAAGTGTCGGGAATCCCGTGGCGCTAGTAAGTTTCTTTTTCTTCTTGTTGTTGCTCATTTTTGTGTAGTTCCAGCTCATGTGGGAGGTTGTTTTAAAAGGTTTATGTTCTATAAATACTCCCTAAAGTTCTTAATATCAACCCTAGGAGATTTCAAGCCTTCTAAAGTGATTTTATTACCGAAAAATACTAATTGATTGCTAGTTTCGCTTTCTTGTTGTTATGGCAACATTGGAGGGATATTTCATGGAATATTAAGGTCAAATTGGAGTTGTTATTTCTGTATAAAGGTAAGGAACCTCTTTCTATATATGTATTTAAGATTATCCAAGTTGCGGATAATTCAATGAAGCTAGAACTTGTGGAATATATATCGAAAGGCTTGGTAGTAATGTTATCAGTTGGTGGACTGTTTTGGAAGGTTCAATATGATTAACATTGATGTTGTTTGGGCTGTTTGGTGATTGTTTTCACTTGTGAAAGTCATATAAATAAGGAAGGTGTTGCCCGTTTCATCATAAAATAGGGTGTGATCGGTAAACTAACGATAGTGTCATTTCTCCTATTGTAAACTAAGGAGTCTTGACATTTGCATAGCTTGAGGTTGGGCAGTATATACAAAGTATGTGAGGCTATCCCTTTCCTTCATTTTCATGACTCCGATTATACATAATGTAATGAACGAGCTTCCAAAGATACTCTACTCTTAGAAGCTAGCAGTACTTACATTGTTTCCCCTCTTATGGAATGATTAATGTTGATGTTGCTTCTCTTATTCTTATATTATCAATGTTGTTGGTACTTCCTAATTCTTATAAGATTCATAGTGAAGAGTTAGTCCTAATAACGTGTACAGAGGATACCGACCTTACGTCACTCCGAAAAGTTTAGAACGTGATTCCATGAGTCGAGCATGCAGTATATATATGTATCTATTTTATTCTACCGAGCCGCGCTATAGTCGGCTAGGTACGGCACCTATTGTGCAACCACTGATCAGTTGGGTTTTACCAAGCTCCACGTGGCTAGGTATGATTCTACCGAGCCTTATGATGGTCGGGTACGTTTTTACCGAGCCTATTACGGTCGGGTATGATATGATGATGATGATGCCCCAAGAGGCGTATATTTTAAAAGTTTATGCATATATACATATGTATCATGCTTTGCATGTCAGTAGCCCTCAGAGGTACCCAGACGTTACAGGTTGTATATTCTTTATCCCTGCTTACATTACTGTTTGTACTTATGGTTCCTTGCCTTAAATACTCAGTACTTTATTCATATTGATGTCCTTTTATTTGTGGACGCTGCATGTCGTGCTGCAGGTCCTGATAAACAGCCAGACACAGCTCCCCCACCACATTAGGCGGTCCAATTCAGTGGTGATTAGCAAGATCCCTTCTTCGTACTTGCCGTGGTCATGGTATGCATTTTTGTTATAGACATTATGGGTATGTCGGGGCCCTGTTCCGGCAATGTTGCAGCACTTATATTCCTTTAGAGGCTCATAGACAGGTGTCGACTCATGTATTGTTTGGTATGCTTTGTCGGTTGATTTTTGTTGTATAGTTTTTCATGGTAGCGTGGTAGCTTGTACCTTATATATAGTTTCTTGATTGTCTGGTCATCCCATGTTATGTATTTTCATGTCATCATCTTTTGTTGTTAGTTGTTCATGATCCATGTCTACCAATTATATTGATCTCGTTGTCCCTAAAATATAATTAAGAAGGTTAGATAAAATGTACGCTGGTGCTCGGCAAGTATGGCCGGGTGCTAGTCATGGCCCTCTAGTTTGGGTCGTGACAAAATCCCATGATTATGTCTTGATTCTTCTCATTTAATTTGGGAATTTGGGGTGAAAATTGGGGAAAATGAAAGAAAATTTGGAGAGTTGATTTTGGGGATTTGGATGGTCATTTGATGTCAGATTTTGGTGAATTTGATATGGGTAGACTCGTGAGAGAATAGGTTTTCTGGTTTTGTGATTTTTATCGGATTCCGAGACGGGGGCCCGGTTTGAGCTAATTTCGGGATTTTTGAGTTAATTTGATTATTTTTGCTTGGGCTTTGTTCCTTTAGTGTATATTGATGATAATATACACTGATTTTGGTTACATTTGGTGCATTTGGAGGCCGAGTCGAGAGGCAAGGGCATCGCGGGCTAGAGGTTGGACTGGTTTGAGGTAAGTAATGATTATAAATATTGTCTTAAGGGTATAAAACCTCGAATTTTACATCGTTTCACTACTTTGAGGTGACGCACACGCTAGATGATGAGTGTGGGGGCATGCACCGTAGGGGATTGTGACTTGGTCCGTTCCGTACGAATATTAAGTCGCGTATTTGATTGAAAACTATTTGATACTATTGTGTTTTGCTAAGTATTATTATGTTTTGAACTGAATGCCATATTTGGGCCTCGTGCCAACTATTTGGACCCTTAGGGGCTTATTACTACTATTCCTCACTGTTTTTACTTAGTATTTGTACTCAGTCATGCCGTGTTTTACTGATTTCATAACTCAGCCTCATTTACCCAATTTTGATGTTATAAATGACATTTTGGGCTGAATGCCATATTTTACTGATAGCCCGAGTGGCTTGTGAGGTTGATGGCTGAGAGAGGCCGAGGGCCTGATTATGAGGTTGATGACTAAGAGAGGCCGAGGGCCTGATTGTGAGATTGATGACTAAGAGAGAAGCCGAGGGCCTGGTTTTGAGGATTATATATTTATTGATCGGGCTGCACGCCGCAGCGATCTATATATATATATATATATATGTAAGTATGTATAGCACTTGGGCTGCACGTCGCCCCTCCGGGGACTGCACACCCCAGTGAGCGCAGTCGACTATATATATTTATGTATCGGGCTACACGCCACAACGATTATTATAAGGTACCGAGTGAGTGTGAGCACTGATTGATGAAAGTCGAGTCTCGAGTGACTGAGAGGCTTGCCCGAGGACTATATATATATGAGTGATGCTTTGCCCGATGGGCTTGTTTTTATGAAAATATTGTTTTCCCTCCTCTTTATACTGAGCCTCTGTTGAAAATGTCGAATAAATACTTTTAAACAACTTTTATTGAAACTGGAGTTTTTACGAGATGTTCAAAATTTAATAACTGATTTGGCTTCGTTATTTTTACTGAGATTTTTATGTTATGAGATGTATATGATTTATGTTTTTCCGAGGGACTGTATAAGAACTATGTTTTGCCCGAGGGGCCGATTATGATTGCTATCACTTTTACTATAAACTGTATTAAATCTCTATTGAAACTGTTGGAAAGCATCTTCAAATAATTTTTACCAAAAGCTGGATTTTAAATGAGATGATTGACTCGTATTCTGAATTGGAAGCTTGTTGTGCTTATTGAGTTTATCATGATGTGGATTTATCGTTTCCTACTGCTCAGTCTTTATTTATTTTTATTACTTACTGAGTTGGTGTACTCACATTACTCCCTGCACCTTGTGTGCAGATTCAGGTATTTCTGAGCTCGGGGGTAGGTTCATAGGAGTTAGCAAGGTAGCTGCTTGGCGATCGCAGCCCTGCTTTTCTCCCTTCTTATTCTCCCTTAGTATATTCTATGATTTTCCGGCTCTGTTAGTCTTGAGGTTTTCAGACAGTTTTAGTAGATGCTCATGACTTGTGACACCCCGATGTCGGGCTTGTGTTATGTTTTCGCACTGGTTATTTAGACTTATATTATAAGATTTTTTGTTAATTAATGGCTTAAAATGACTTTTATAGAATAATGGTTTTATTTGGGAATTGGGTATGATGGCCTAGTCTCACGATAGGCGCCATCACGACCGGGTTGGTTTTAGGGTCCTGACAGAGAAGTTGATTAAAGGAGGCGGTTTCACCGAAATGGGAGTGGCACAGTAGCATATGTATTCTATTTTAGGAAAGCCACATGCCCTGAGATAAGTTAGAGCGATTTGGGAATCATGGTGGACAATGACTAGGTCTACAGATTTTATTTGGGATGGAGGCTACTGCATGGAGGAAGATGGAGTATGGAAAAGGGGAATTTGCTTGAAATGAAGAGGGGTGTGAACTTGATTACCATTTTTGGATGCCACGTGACTTCGAGTTTGGAATGTATCGTCGGATTTTTAGTTAAGGACAATGGGGAAGGAAATATTTGTACAACTAGTGGACAAGCGTCGGCTCATGAGGGTTACTGATTTCATGATGGTTGTACCCAAGGTAGCATCGTTGGAAGATGTCATTATAGAATTCCACAGGTGCGCTATCTTCTTTAAGTAGGATAGTTTTTGTGTGATTTTGATGAAATTTCTATGAAGATTTTTACTTACTACTAGGTAGAAAATTGAATTTGCGATTGTGGTTAATAATTTGTGTTGTTCACGAAAAGCTTATGTGACGACCCGGCCAGTCGTCTTAAGAATTAACACCCCGATCCCCTATTAACTAATTTCCCTAAGTTTATTTATGCTAATGTGATTTGTCGGGATGTTCGATTTTGAGTTTCGGAGAGTTTTGGGACACTTAGTCCCTAAATGAGAGCATAAGTGTTGGAAAGTTGACCGTACTTGGAACAGCGTGAAGACATCCTTGTAGTGGAAATCTGATGGTTCTGTTAGCTCCGTTAGGTGATTTTGGGGTTAGGATCGTATTCGGATTGTGTTTTGGAGGTTTGTAGCTAATTTAGGCTTGAAATGACGAAAGTTGAATTTTGGAAGTTTCCGGTTTGATAGTGAGATTTTGATCTGAGAGTTGGAATGGAATTCTAATAGTTGCAGTAGTTTCTTTATGTCATTTGGGATGTGTGTGCAAAATTTCAGGTCATTCGGACGTGTTTTGGTTGTGTTTTTGATCAAAAACGGAATTCGGAATATTTTTAGAAACTTAGGCTTGAATCCGATGTGTTTTGGTTGTTTTGATGTTGTTTGAAGTGTTTTGAAGATTTGTACAAGTTTTAATAAGGTTTTAGGATATGTTGATGCCTTTGGTTGAGGTCCTGGAGGCCTTAGGATGAATTCGGATGGTTAATAGAGAAAATTTTGGAGCGGAAGTTGTGCAGCAACTGGGCTTCTGGTATTTTCGCATCTGCGGATTGGAAACCACAGATGCGGAGCCGCAGAAGCAAAAATTGGCCATCTCTCCAGGAACTGCAGATGCGGTATATTTTCCACAGAAGTGGTACCGCACCTGCTGGTAAAGGGCCGCAGATGCGGAATCTGGCCTTAAGTGGGAAGTCGCAGATGCGACATTTACCGCAAATGCGGAAACTGCTGGGCATTATTTTAAAAGGGGTTCCGTGACTTGGGAGTTTATTTCCACTATTTCTAATCATTTTTGAAGCTTTTGAGAGTGATTTTTGAGGAACATAAAGGGGAATCTCTTGGAGGTAACATCCTTGACTTCATAACTCGTTTTTATGTGATTAAAGACCTAATTAGTGGTGAGAAATTTGGGAAAAATGGGTAATTAGGTCTTAAGTTTAAGAGGCCTTTAAATGAGGATTTGAGGAGACGTTTAGAGTCCAATTTCAGTATTCTTGTTATGTAAAGACTCGTGAGAGTACGAGGTTTCTAAAAATATAAATGTCACCCGATTCCGAGACATGGGCCCGAGGGTTGTTTTGGTCATTTTATATAATTTTGCGTATTATCTTAGAATTTAAATGTAGAATCAGTTACTTGAAGTGTTATTTACATTATGAAATTGAATTGAATAGATTTGGGCCATTTGGAGTCGAGTACTCGTGGCAAAGACGTGGTGTTGCGTTGATTTTGAGCCGGTTTGAGGTATGTGGCTTGTCTAACCTTGTGTGGGGGACCTCCCCCTTAGGATATGATATATTTGGTAATTGAAATGCCTTGTACGTGATGTGACGAGTGCGTACTTGAGTTAATTGTTGAAAATCCGGTTTTACTTTAAGTATTTCAATTGAGTTCCTTTTTCCTGCTTTATTCTACTTGCGAATTTAGCATGTTATAGATTAGAAAAGCATGTTTAGTTGATTTAATTGCCTATCTACTTAAACTGCCTTAATTGAATTACGTGAAGCATGTTAGGCTAGAATTAACTGTTACTTGGTACGAAATTTTGCATTTAATTGTGTATTCTTGTGTTGCTTCTATGTGTTTTTAATTTGGGACTACGAGACAGCATCCTGGGAGATCCCCTATACGTATTTATGATCTGGACTGAGGTGCGGGATACCAACAGATCCCTGGCACATATATTAAGGATACCAACATATCCCTAGCATTTATTAAGGATACCAAGAGATCCTCGGGATAACAAGAGATCCCTAGCATTTATTGAGGATACCAAGAGATCCTCGGGATACCAAGAGATCCCTAGCATTTATTGAGGATACTAAGAGATCCTCGGCATACTGAGAGATCCCCGGTTATCATCCTTGTTATGAGTGGTACTTCCTGGTGTTTGCCATTATTTCTATTTCCGTTATTGTACTCCTTATTATCCTGCGTAGATTCTTACTGTAGATTTTCAACTATATTGCTTATTTTATACTGTCATGTCTCATATTCTCTATATTTATTTAATCTCAGTAGGGCCCTGACCTTCCTCATCACTACCAATCGAGGTTAGGCTTGGCACTTACTGAGTACCGTTGTGGTGTACTCATGCCTTTTCTACACATGTTTTTCATGTGCAGATTTAGGTACTTCTACTCAGGCCTACCATCCTTGAGGGAGGCGATTGCTTAGAGACTTCGAGGTACATCTGCCGCGTCCGCATATCAAGAAGTCCCTTTCTATTCCTGCTTTTAGTATTTAGTCCTTCTGTACTTTCTGTTTTTATTAGACAAATTCCGGAGTTAGAGCTATGTAGTATTTCCTTTCCTTAGTTTGTGATTCGTGGGTTTCCGGGTCTTGGATTAGGATATTGGGTTTGATATTTATAAATTGTGTATGCCGAGCGACACATTTAAACATTATTATTGCTTTATTTCCGTTTTTAAATTGTTTACTTCCACAAGTTTTGGTTATCTTCCGCAATTTAGACTTACCTAGTCGTAGATACTAGGTGCCATCACGATGGTTCACGGAGGGCGAACCGGGGTCATGACAGCTTAACAAAAGGGTTGAGGAATTTGGCGGGTTAACGGTGCAAGATCATGGTAATTGAGAAGGAGGAATCTTTGTGGCTCTAGAATTATGTGATTATAGCTTAAAAGCTAAGTGGGGGAGCCTACCATCTACGATTGGGTCACGCGGTTGATTGTTTGTGAGTTTTCTAATTATCGATGCATTTGTGGATCAATTATGACTAAGGAAAGAAAACATCAGGGGTAATTTGAGAAAAGAACTTGATGAATGTGTGCTATACATCTCCTTATCGAACCATATACAGTTTGGGAATATTCAGAGTTTATGCTTCTTTGAGAATGTTCTTGTGCTAACAAAGTGTTGGAGTTCGATTATACTCAAGACCGGGTCAGAGTGGATGACTCTCAATAGTGGTTCTAATGAGTTCAAGAAAGTAAGCGCGGTGCCTAAGGATTTTGGGTTCACTGTGTGGTTGGAGACCAGGATTGTTACAACAGAGTGTGAAGAATACTTGGGGAATTTTCTACCTTGTAATCGGTCTGAGGGGTAGTATTGGATGGATGGGAGAAACAACTTCCGATTCGTAAAGGATCATTCGGTATGGTTGTACAAGTTGGAGGTGCTATGGTGCGCGTGAGGAGGGTATGAGATGGTTCATGGGTACTGAGATGATGTTCTCTCGTGATTCGGGCCACTCAGGATGAGTGCTGATTGAGTTCGTCATATTTTTGAATGGAGCTATTATTATTTCTTAAGCAAGTCAAGAGTAAATTGGAAGAAGTTGGGCCGGTTAGTAATAGTTTGAATCAATATGATTGTGGCTATGATCAGTTCCTCAACATGTTGAGTTACACAAGTGGTTTGTGGTTGTGCATGCGGCTTGACAACCACCATAATTTGATTGATTTGGGATGCACTTAACTCAAATAGCCTGGTAAAGTGTAAATGGATCCTGGAAGAGTTATGGCGGTTTAGACCATAACTTGAGGTATGTACTTTTTGCGGTTATGGGAATTCAGTTGTGTGTTGCAATGGTTCTTCTGAAAGGAGTTAAGTGAAAAGTTTCTGGCCAATGAAGTCTTTATTCTAATAGTAGTTCAGGGGATAATTTTTGTACTCCCGCATAGAGGCATGATAGGTGCAGTGAGCAACATAGGAATTGGAAGTTGAGGATCAAGGTTATGGCTCAATGTTGATAAGAATGTCGCGAGCTCAGATGAGTAGGTAAGAATTCAGATGTTCAGAGTAAGCTGACATTTCCATTAGTGTCACCTGAGGACGGGGTGCTGTGGAAGGGGCATTGTGTATCGATCTGCGGATTCTTGATATTCATTACATAACTTGTGCGGTTGGAGGTGTATATATGTACACTTTGCTACCCGGTGCGGGAAGGTCATGAAAGTGTATTCCACGGGGGAATTTGTATGAGTGTGACATGTTAGTCACTTGATTGTTAGGGATTGAAACCAAGAATGGAGATCATTGTACTATCACTAATGTGAGTGTTTATGCCCGAACGACGCTCTATTCAATTGGTCGTGAATTGTGAAAGTTTGTTCCAAATTGGATGGCTGCTCATATGTGTCATGAATAGGGCCATTGTGGATCCTTGAATGATTATTGGCCCGGTATGACATGATCAGAATCGATTTATCGTCCGTTGTTTGGTCTAATGTGAATGTATGCTCTATGTCAGGTTGGATCTGTTCATTTGTCATAACATTGCTTAAGGAGGTGTCTTTGGGCATTGGATGTTATTCCTATTGTCAGCTATTCCATGCAATACTGTATTGTGCCATGTAGGTTGTGAGACAGCTTGATTATTCGCACATGTGTTGTGATCATGTGTGGCTTATGGTGTTATATGAGCAGGATGGCTCTCGAGATGCTGGTCATTTATCGCACCTTAGTTGTGCTTGGGTTTTTGTAGCGTATGGCACTATTCGTCTCCCTAGGTTATATTATGCACCAGGCATGCTTGTGATCGGTATTCGGGCCTTTCATAAGTATAAGCATTTTGGCTTGATATTGTTTCCTTATCGATTCTTATGAGTGGATCAAGTGGCACGTGCCACGAGTATATTTTTTGGATAGGGTGGCACGCTTCCATGGGTATGTTGTGTGGATCAGTTTGTGTGCCACAATGATGACATGCTTTGATCAAGTTGCACGCCGCAACAGGTCATATTTGGATCAGGTTGCACGCCACAACACTGAGATATTAAGTACGGTTTCCTATACTTATTATTTATATGTTTTGTATCTAATTTCCAAGGAAGGTTCATAGCAGTTGTTGGCCGTTTTATTCGTTATATGGGCTTGATAGTTCTTTGCTAGAGTTCGTTCTTTCCTATGGGTCATATTCGAGTTGTATCTTGTTGGCAATTTAGTGGCTTCATATGATATTCTAGATAGTGTTTGAGGTGGCTTATTGCCCGAACAGATTGTATTTGGTGAGACGAGATTATTGGACCTAGGATCAGTGCAATCAGAGGTATGTAGGGTATATTAAAGAAAAGATATCTCTATTAAGTTCAGAATAAGGTAATGGTTCTTGTTAGGAGGAGTGGCCCCATGATTTTCTTGGCAGGTGGTTATGAGTTTCTACACATCTCTTTTGTCATGGCAATATTGCGAGAGTTGGAACAGGGCTTACATGTGTTATGAGGCATATTGCAGGCATCAGATTCGTGAAATTGCATCTATTGTGGTCGGATGATGTTATTATGGGCATGCGAATGATGCGGTGCATGGTGTGATTTCAGCAAAAGTGCACGATCATGTTTTGGTATAGTGTGTAGTGATTGATGCGATGTTCGTATGATAGAATCGGGTCTTGTAGAGAATTTTTAATGTTGGAATTTGTTTCTTAGGCTTGTTAGCCAAGTTTATAGGGAAGATCTTCGGTCTAGCTGAAGCTAATGTGCTCAACTGGGTTAAGGTGGCATGGGTAGATGCACGAGATAGTAAATAGTGATATTGGAAAACTACGGAGGAATCCTTAACACGTTCGAGGATGAAAGTATGTTTAAGTAAGGGAGAATGCAACGACCTGACCGGTCGTATTGAGATCTAGCGCGAGGTTTAGTGGTTTCAGGCCTTGTGTAGCTTCATTTCATGTTTTATGCCTTGCACGTGTGGTCGAACTTGAATTTCGGGAAGTTCAGAGTTGATTCAGATGGAAAATTCTTATTTTGGAAGCTTTAAGTTGGAAGAATTGACTAAGGTGTGTCTTTTTAGTAAATGACCTCAGAATCGGGATTTGAAGGTTCCAACAGGTTGTTATGATCATTTCGGATTTGTGCGTTTGTTAGGGTTGAGAATCGGGTGGCCCGGGAGTATTTCGGTGTCTATTATGGAAAGTTGGCATTTTGGAAGAATTTTATAAGTTTGGGTTGAAGTGTTATCGATGTCCGTTTAGGGTTCCGAGCCTTGGAATAGCTTGTTTATGTAATTTATGACTCGTGTGCAAAATTTGAAGTTATTCTGGATTGATTTGATACATTTCGGCACAAGATATAGAATTTGGAAAATTTGGAAATTTATAAGTCTGATTGGAGGCGCAATTCATGATTTTAGATTTTGTTTGACATGGTTTGAGGTTTCGACTAAGTTCATATTGTATTTTGTGATGCGTTGGTATATTTGGTTAAGGTCCTGATGGCCTTGGGTGGATTCTAGATGGTTAATGGATCGATTTTTGGACTTAAGGAAAAGCTGGAAATTATTGGTTGCTAGTGCGATTGCTTATGCTGAAGCTAGGTCGCAGAAGAAACTTCGCAGGAGCGAGAATCGCATCGCAAAAGCGGGGATGGCTTCGTAAAAGCAAAAAAATGGAACGCTTATGCGGCCTTGCAGAAGCGACTGAGTGGTCACAGAAGCGAGCTAGAGCGCAGAAGCGACTATGGCTTTGCACCTACGGTTGCGTAGAAGTGGGAAAGAGCCCGCATATGCGATGTGGCTGCTGACCATTGGACTTCGCTGTAAGGGCCCGACCAGCCGTTTTGAGGTTTTGCACTTTGCTCGCTAGTTCTCGGGCATGATTTCCCCGTGTGATGTATTATGACTTATGTAAATCGTTGGTTTTGGTTTTTAGAGTAATCTGGACGAATTTGGAAGAAAACAGTTCTCAGTTGAAGCTTGAAATTTGAAAGGTTTGACCATGATTTGACTTGTTTGTATATAATCCCGGATCGGAACTTTTATGATTTGGTTAGCTCCGTTAGGTGATTTGTGACATAGTAGCGTGATCGGAATGAGTTTTGGAGTTGTAGAGAAGATTTAGGCTTGAATTGGCGAAATTGAGATTTCGTTATTTTCCGGTTGATAGGCGAAATTTTTGATATAGGGGTCGGAATGGAATTCCGATAGTTTCATTAGCTTCGTTGTGTTAGTTGGGATGTGTGTGCAAAATTTCAGGTCATTCGGACAAGATTTGATAGACATTTTGATCGAATGCATAATTTAAGAGTTCTTAGAGTTCTTAGGCTTGAATCCTATGTTAAATTGGTGATTTGATGTTGTTGTGAGCGTTCTGAAGTTTTGAACAAGTTTGAACGATATCATGGATGTGTTGGTACAATTGGCTTGGAGTTCCGGGTAGGTTCCGGATGTTTTAGGCCGAAAATCATAGCTGTAGCAGGTCCATAAGGGTTGCAGGACTTGGAACTCACCCGCGCGTTCCGCACAAAATGAAGTGCGTCAACGGTGAGTGTTGTGCTGACCGCACAAAATGGTGTGCGGCCGCGGTAGGTGCTGTGCGGACCGCACAAAATGGTGTGCGGCCGCGGTGAAGAACATTCCGCTGGTCCTACTTCAGAAGCTCATATCTATTGACATACAAGGACTTTTGAGATGATTTAAAAACGAAAGTTGTAGTCCTTCGTGTCTAGTTTCTACAAAGGTAAAGATATCACAATTTGGACATCTGTAGCGAAAGGTATTGCCAAAATACTAAAGTCTGTCCCTACATAGGAAAGCTTATACGGACGCGGTTGTTTTTGTGCGGACCGCACTGGTTTTGTGTAGACCGATGGTCGATTTTGTGCAGTCCACGAAGGTGGAAATCTATGGGGTACTCTATAAATACAAGGTTTTTGATTTTATTTGATATTTTGACCTAGAGAGCTCAGATTTTGGCGATTATTCGAAGGTTTTTCAAGAAATTCATCGGGGTAAGTGATTCTAACTTAGATTTGGCTAGAGTATATGAATCTATCATTGAATTCATCATTTAATTCGTGATTTGGGATGGAATTTGGGAAGAAAATTGTGAAATCTTTCAAAAATTTAAAATGATGATTTGAAAGACCAAATGGTATCAGAATTGGATAATTTTCATATGGTTAGACTGGAGAGAGTATAAGGATTCTAGTTTTGTGAATTTTGTCAAATTCCGAGATGTGGGCCCGGGGGTCGGGTTTGACCAATTTCTGGAATTTTGTGGTAATTCCATTGTTTTCGCTTGGGCTTTGTTCCCTTAGCATATTGTGACGTATTCGTTCTGATTTTGGATAGATTCGACGCGCGTGGAGGCCAATTCGAGGGGCAAAGGCGTGTCGAGCTAGAGAATTAGATGGTTCGAGGTGAGTAATGATTGAAAATGATATCCTGAGGGTTTGAAACCCCAGATTGCACATCGTAGTGCTATATTAATGTGAGACACGTGCTTGATGATGAGCGTGGGGTCGTTTACTATTGGGGATTATGACTTGGTCCATCGCGATTGATGATTTTACCGCGCAGTTGACTGAAACTTGTTTGTTATCATCATGGTATGAGCTGATTACCATATTTGGGCTTCGTGCCAACTATTTGAACCCTCCAGGGATTTTTGTCACTATTTTCTCACTGTATTGATTTATTACTTAAACTCAGTCCTGTTGTTTTCCACTGTTTTACAACTCAGCCACTTTTACTTAGTTTTGAGACTTAAATAATATTTATAAACGATGTTTTGGGCTGAGCACTACTATTTTACAAATGCCCGAGGGGCTTGTGATGATTTTCTGACTGAGTGCAGCCGAGGGCCAGATATGATGATACATTGAATGATATGAGGCTGAGGGCATGAGATACATTTATATGCCACGAGGTGGCTTGAGTGATGTGAGGCCGAGAGTCGAGAGCTGATACCACGAGATGGCTTGATATTGCGTTTGGGCCGTAAGGGGCCCCTCCGGAGTGTGCACACCCCCAGTGAGCGCTGGTACCCAATGCGATCTGAGAGTGAGCCCGAGCGGCTGATATTTTTCTAATAGTGAACCCAAGGGACTGATATTGTTCTGAGAGTGAGCCCGAGGGGCTGGTACTATTCTGAGAGTGAGCCCGAGGGGCTGGTGCTCTTCCGAGTGATTAATACTTTGCCCGAGGGGCAGATTTCTACTTGTTATTTACCTACCAATTACCTGTTTTACTTGTTAAAAAGGGATTTTACTTGACTTCTTCACTGATTTACTGTTTTAAGTGATTTTTCTGCTTTGGTATAGAATGTTTTGTGCTTTTACGTGTTTTCTTGCCTTCAGTCATTATTTATATTTATTACTCACTGAGTTGGAGTACTCATTTTACTCCTTGCACCTTGTGTGTAGATTCAGGTATTTGTACACCCGGTAGTGGGTTTTGGCTGATCGGAGGCAGAGTCGTCAGAGTTTAGCAAGGTAGCTGTCAGTGTTCGTAGCACTACTTCTCTCTCTCTCTTCAGTCATTAGTCTATATTTGTACACTTCAGACTTTCCGTTGTATTTATACCTTAGTAGATGCTCGTGACTAGTGACACCCCGGTTAGGGCTGTGTCGGGTTGGATTTTCTTTTCACATTGTTATCAATATTTCCGCTATTCAGTATTGTTAAATCATGTTTAGACTGTTTTTATGTTGATTAACTACTTTAAATGTTGAATTGGGTTTAATTTGCTGGCCTTGTCTTCACGAGAGGCGTCATCACGACTGGGTTCGAGGTTAGGGTCGTGACAAGTTGGTATTAGAGCCTAGGTTACATTGGTATCACGAGTCATGAGCAGGTTTAGTAAATTCTTGTGGATCGGAACGGAGACATCTGTATTTATCCTTGAGAGGCTGCAGAACCTTTAGGAAAACTTCACATTCTTGAATTCTTATCGTGCGTCCTTGATTCAGCTTGAAATGTAACTCTTTGAATTACTTCCACACGTTCTTATGTGTGCATGAGCACTCAGTATCAGTTGTGCCTCAATGGTTTGTGATTCCCTGATCGAGGGGCGAGATACGATATCTATGTGTTGATGTTGGGCTAGTCTGGAGGAGTTGAGGCTGAATTTTTGCCTATAACTTGAGCACCGAGGTGCTGATTGTGTGAGCAAGTGCTTTTGAATTTATATGTTCGGTATTTTTCACTATTAGTGGAAGTGACGACTGGATGGCTATGTAATGAGAATGCTAGTGATGCGAGATGTATTCGTATGATTTGGAAGTGATGAGAAAGGTCTGCTGGAGGATAGAAGAACTATTTGGTGCTTGATTTTCGTCTTGATTCGAGTTATAGCCCGAGTTATGGGCATGTGAAGAATCTTTTCATGTCTCCTAGTTGGGAGTGGAATAGATTTCATGTTGCGGTATGAGTTCAGACTCAGGAAGGCTAAGTGACTGCGTAATGGTTATGACGGTGGAAGGTATACATAAAAGTTAGTTTAAAGTGAAGCAGGTGGGTTATCTCCTGCGAAGTGTTTTTGAGTTGTGTGATCTTTATGTTGTCTGTTATAAGATCCCATTACAAGTGAAATATATGTGTGAATTTAATTTGGATCGCTTAAGAGAGTGGGTTTAATTGTTATGAGGGTAAATGCAAAATTTGTAAATGATATGAAGTACCAGATGGTTTGTGTGCCACGAACTTATGAAGGATTGAGTTAATCTTACTATGGTGTTATGGTAGTAATAAAGTGTATGCGTTATGAGTTATGGTGCATGTTTTGATCTATGGCTTCGAGCCAAGTGGGGGAGTCCGCTATTGAATAGTTGATTGTACGTTTATGTGCTCTAATAGTTCCAGCTTGAGGCGTATTTGTGAATCAGTTATGGCTCAAGTAAAGGAAATTTCAATAAAGCCTATATTATGCTTTATGGGTGCACTAGAATCGGGGAATGACTTGAGTTATGGTTGGTAAGGAATGCTTGGTGCATAGGGCAGGAGTTGCTTGGTTATGTTGGAATGAGGTTACATTCTGTAGTGTCGGAGTTCTAGTGAAGCACAGGTTGTTCGGTTTGTTTAATCAATCTAACTGCAGTTTGAGTAGATTGGATGACTCTAGAGTATGGTCCTATTGTGTTCAAAACTCTATATGCAATAATTGGAGGCTTTCAAGTAGTATTTATGGCTAAAAATTGAGTTTTCATTTGGAAGATGTCACGACTTGTGGTACTTTCTACATTAACTATAGGATTCTATATATCAGTATTAGGAAGGTAGTGGTTCCAGATTTGAAGTAAGTCCCTTCGGGGTAGGTATTTTAAACGTGATGTTTTTGGAAACATTTAAGAGAGTACTCAACAGCTTATGAGCCATAGACAGTGTAGTTTTATGCTTGGGTCTTGTGTGGTAAGTCTGGGTTGAGGAATTTTGGTGCTACAGCAAGAGGGGATATCAAGTTTAAGATAAATCAAAAGGAAACTCGGATAGATAGGATAGCTGGGTAGTAGGCCAGATCGGTATGGTAAGGATATGATTAGTTCTTTGGGTGTTTATGGGGTAACGAGTTCCCACAGGTATTTCGCTGCAATGCTCTTAGGTTTTGATGGCTTGCATAGCTTGGTCGAGTTAGAATGATTCAGTCTTGGCAAGTCTAGCTTGTGCAAGAGGGACTCGAAGAGTTCTTGATGGTTTCTACTTCGATTGGAGATGTATATTTTCCATGGGCATGAGGAGCATGGGACGCATAGTAATTTTCTTCTAGATGGGATCAATGGAAAGTTCTTGACTAGTTGAGTACGTAGATGTTTGTGGCTCGGAAGGTAGATGAAGTTCTCATGTTATCCTAGGATGGTATGGTATATGAGGTATGTTGCGTAGGATTGAGATTTGTGTGTGTAAGGTTACGGTTCAGTTTTGAAAGGAAAGTCATAAAATTCTTAGGAAGCATGGGCAGTTTCAGATGATTAGGGAAATGAACTTCAGACGATTAGGGGGATGATCTCCAGGTGATTAAGGAAATGGTATTGCTAAATAGGAGTGATTTGACGAGGGCATATGTTTCAGAAAAGGTAATATGATTAAGTTGATGTTACTTCGGTGGAATTGCGACGCTTTCTTGTTAGATCAACTGCTGATATTCGAGTTTACTTGGTGACACAGGGGAATTTTAGAGTATCTTTCATGGAATGATTGGGTATTCGAGGTGTGGTATACATTCAGACGGTGGAATTGGGATCAGGTGTGTTTAGTCATGTGCCATATGGACTTAGAGTCAGGGAAGTTCTCACATTTAGGCTATATTGTAATTGTGAGTCATGTGTATTGACACTGTTTAGTGATTATTGGGGGTTTGGTGACCCGAGCGGATCTTTCGTTGCTTGGTATGTTAGATTTTAGATGAGATACTGGGTTCATACTGGTTGTCTCCATGTTGTGTCATTTTGGACTATTGCACTAAGAGGGCGCTGTTGGCTATGCCGGAAATGCCATGGATTGAGTGGCAAGGTTCGATGGATTATGTCCTATTGAAGTGATTTTATATTTTGAAGACCCAGCAGACGGCTGGGAAGGATTATTTTTCTTAGTTGGGTTTTCGCGATAGATATCAGTGCAGAGGCTCCTACCATTGATTTAGTTTCGGTGGTGAGGGACTTTTCGGATATGTTTCTTGTCACCGGGCATGTCTTCGGGCAATTTTTGTTGATTTCGGTATTGATTTGATATCGGGCACTGTATCGTATGGCACCAGCAGAGTTAAAGGGGTTGAAGAGCAACTCCAGGACTTTTGTGATAAGGAGCTCGTTGGCAGGCCAATGTGGATGTGTGTTCTAATTTGAGCCGGCTTGGTTGGCTCCGAATTGTACTATTGAGGGGTGTGTTGATTCGATTGTTATTGAGCTTATTAGTAATCTGGGGAGATCCATGAGTTACCTTTCTATGTTGTGAGATGTTATGATTTGTTGGTTATAGGCACATGTGGTGCGGTTCCATTGGGGTTTCATAGTAGAGTTCGAGCGTGAAATGTACTGGGTATGGCTCGGTGGATGGAATGTTGGTTATGTCCTTTTGGGTATGTGTAATGTATGTCAATTGCTTCACAGTGGGTATGATGATTTGCTTTGGTTCCAGACAACGAATTGTGCGTGGTTGTCGATTTCGAGCAATGTGACTAAGGTGGCTCATGTGGAGCAGTGTTGGATAGAATCGCACCTCGCAGTGAAGTTATGTGGAGGTATGACCTTGCAGGTTAGATTCGTCTGTTTTGTTCGTATGATGTGAGACGGGTTCTCAGTCTTGTGTTGTGGTGGTACTAGTAAACTTGACGTTCAACTCTTTCACTCGAGTCATTTTCATGATTTGAGTATGTTCGGACTGTTGCGTATTGATGCGTGTATTGTGCAAGTTGTGGCTTAGGTCTACATAGATGTGTCATATCACCAGAATAATGTGTTGGATTAGAGGAGATCGTTGGGGATCATTAATATATACGAACGGATGCAATTTCAGCATGTTGGAAGGATAGTATCGAGCTTCGGTTCGAAAATTTGCTGTGGTATTTGCCAAGGAAGGAGTAGTTTCATGAATGGTTGATCTGGGAAATAGTTATGGCTTACCGCGTGTCTTAGTGATCATTGGTAGTATATGAAAGTGTTGGGATGAGACTTTAGTTGATAAGAGTTTTTCTATCGGTATGCAGATGTTGTGTGCAGCTGTTGTGGTTAGAAGCTATCACTACAAGTGTTGAGTTATGTGGTATATCATGTGATTGCACCGGAGATAGCATATATGGTTTGTTACAGCTTGTTCGAACTTATTCACAGCATAAATGTGAGATTCTGATCGTGCTGAAGATTTTAGAAGAGGAAATGTGGTTCTATGGTTTATAGACTAGGATAGATTGTGAAATTTCAGTTATATTGTGTTATCGAACCTACGTGAGATAGGGTGACGTGGGATCACCCCCGAGTATGTGCATGGTGAGGTTATTCAGCAATTGATTGGCTTTTGGAACAGCTCTGGGCACGTTCGAGGACGAACATATATTTAGGTGGGGGAGGATGTAACAGCCCGACCGGTCGTTTTGAGCTTTTGCACTTTGCTCGCCAGTTCTCGGGCATTATTTGCCCTGTGTGATGTGTTTTGACTTATGTAAATCGTTGGTTTTGGTTTTCAGAGTAATCGGGACGAATTTGGAAGAAAACAGTTCTTAGTTGAAGCTTGAAATTTGAAAGGTTTGACCAAGATTTGACTTGTTTGTATATGATCTCGGATCAGAACTTTTATGATTTGGTTAGCTCGTTAAGTGATTTGTGACTTATGATCGCGATCGGAATGAGTTTTGGAGTTGTAGAGAAGATTTAGGCTTGAATTGGCGAAATTGAGATTTCGTCATTTTCCGGTTGATAGGAGAGATTTTTGATATAGGGTTTGGAATGGAATTCCGAGAATTTCATTAGCTTTGTTGAGTCATTTGGGATGAGTGAGAAAAATTTCAGGTCATTCGAACGAGATTTGATAGACTTTTTGATCGAAAGCATAGTTTAAGAATTCTTGGAGTTCTTAGGCTTGAATCCTATGTTAAATTGGTGATTTGATGTTGTTGTGAGCGTTCCGAAGTTTTGAACATGTTTGAACGATGTCATGGGATGTGTTGGTACATTTGGTTTGGAGTTCCGGGAGTTCCGAGTAGGTTCCGGGTACGTTCCGGGATGTTTTAGGCCGAAAATCACAGTTGTAGCAGGTCTAGAAGGGTTGCAGGCCTCGGAACTCACTCGCGCGGTCCGCACAAAATGAAGTGCGTCCGCAATGAGTGCTGTGTGGACCGCACAAAATGGTGTGCGGCCGCGGTAGGTGATGTGCAGACTGCACAAAATGGTGTGCGGCCGCGGTAGGTGATGTGCGAACCGCACAAAATGGTGTGCGGCCACGGTGAAGAACATTCCGCTGGTCCTACTTTGGAAGACCATATCTTTTGATCTACAAGGATTGTGAGATGATTCAAAAACAAAAGTTGTATCCCTTCGTGTTTAGTTTCCAAAAAGGTAAAGATATCGCAATTTGGACATGTTTAGCGAAGGTTATGGCCAAAATACTAAAGCCTATCACTGCAGAGGAAAGCCTGTGCGGCCGCGGTCGTTTTGGATTTTATTTGATATTTTGAGAGCTCGGATTTTGGCGATTTTTCGAATGTTTTTCAAGAAATTCATCGGGGTAAGTGATTCTAACTCAGATTTGGCTAGAGTATATGAATCTATGATTGAATTCATCATTTAATTCGTGATTTGGGATGGAATTTGGGAAGAAAATTGTGAAATCTTTCAAAAATTAAAATGATGATTTGAAATACCAAATGGTATCAAAATTGGATAATTTTCATATGTTTAGACTCGGGATAGTATAAGGATTCTAGTTTTGTAAATTTTGTCAAATTCCAATATGTGGGCCTGGCGGTCGGGTTTGACCAATTTCTGGAATTTTGTGGTAATTCCATTGTTTTCGCTTGGGCTTTGTTCCCTTAGCATATTGTGACCTATTCGTTCTTATTTTGGATAGATTCGACGCGCGTGGAGTCCAATTCGAGGGACAAAGGCGTCGCGAGCTAGAGAATTAGCCGGTTCGAGGTGAACAATAATTGTAAATGATATCCTGAGGGTTTGAAACCCCAGATTGCACATCGTAGTGCTATGTTAAGGTGAGACACGCGCTTGATGATGAGCGTGGGGTTGTTTACTATTCGGGATTATTACATAGTCCATCGCGATTGATGATTTTACCACGCATTTGACTGAAACTTATTTGTTATCATCATGGTTTGGGCTGATTGCCATATTTGGGCTTCATCCCAACTATTTGAACCCTCCAGGGATTTTTATCACTATTTCCTTACTGTATTGATTTATTACTTGAGCTCAGTCTTGTTGTTTTCCACTGTTTTACAACTCAGCCACTTTTACTCAGTTTTGAGACTTAAATGATATTTCTAAACGATGTTTTGGGCTGAGCACTACTGTTTCACAACTACCCGAGGGGCTTGTGATGATTTTCTGACGGAGTGCGGCCAAGGGCCAGATGTGAGGATACATTGAGCGATATGAGGCCGAGGGCCTGAGATACATTTATATGCCACAAGGTGGCTTGAGTTATGTGAGGCCGAGAGCCGAGAGATGATGCCATAGATGGCTTGATATTGTGCTTGGACCGTAAAGGGCCCCTCCGGAGTCTGCACACCCCTAGTGAGTGTGGGTACCCATTGTGATCTGAGAGTGAGCCCGAGGGGCTAATATTCTTCTGAGAGTGAGCCTGAGGAGCTGATTTTGTTCTGATAGTGAGGCCGAGGGGCTGATATTGTTCTGAGAGTGAGGCTGAGGGGCTTGTACTGTTCCGAATGATTAATACTTTGCCCGAGGGGCGGATTTCTACTTGTTATTTACCTGTCAATTACCTGTTTTACTTGTTAAAAAGGGATTTTACTTGACTTCTTCACCGAATTACTGTTTTAAGAGATTTTTCTTCTTTGGTATATAATGCTTTGTGCTTTTACGTGTTTTCTTACTTTCAGCCATTATTTATATTTATTGCTCACTGAGTTGGAGTACTCACTTTACTCCTTGCACCTTGTGTACAGATTCAGGTATTTGTATACCAAGTAGCGGGTTTTGGCTGATCGGAGGCAGAGTCATTAGAGTTTAGGAAGGTAGCTATCGGTGTTCGCAACACTGCTTCTCTCTCTCTCTCTTCAGTCATTAGTCTATATTTGTACACTTTAGACTTTCCATTGAATTTATAGCTTAGTAGATGCTCGTGAATTGTGACACTCCGGTTAGGGCTGTGTTGGGTTGGATTTTCTTTTCGCATTTTTATCAATATTTCTGCTATTTAGTATTGTTAAATCATGTTTAGACTATTTTTATGTTGATTAACTGCTTTAAAAGTTGAATTGGGTTTAATTGGCTGGCCTAGTCTTCATGAGAAGCGCCATCACGACCGGGTTCGGGGTTAGTGTCGTGACAAGTTGGTATCAGAGCCTAGGTTACAAAGGGCTCATGAGTCATTTACAGGTTTAGTAGAGTCTCGCGGATCGGTATGGAGACGTCTGTATTTATCCTCAAGAGGCTACAGAACCTTTAGGAAAACTTCACATTCTTGAATTCTTATCGTGCGTCCTTGATTAAGCTTGAAATGTAACTCATTGAATTCCTTCCACGTGTTCTTATATGCACATGAGCACTCAGTATCAGATGTGCCTCGATGGCTTGTAATTCCCTAATCGAGGGGCGAGATACGATCTCTATATATTGATGTTGGGCCTATCTGGAGAACTTTAGGCCGGATTTTTGCCTATAGCTTGAGCACCGCGGTGCTGATTGTGTGAGCAAGTGCTTTTGAATTTATATGTTCGGTATTTTTCCCTATTAGTGGAAGTGACTGCTGGATGGCTATGTAATGAGAATGTTAGTGCTGCGAGATGTATTAGTATGATTTGGAAATGACGAGAAAGGTCTGGTGGAGGATAAAAGAACTATTAGGTGCTTGATTTTCATCTTGATTCGAGTTATAGCCCGAGTTCTGGGCGTGTGAAGAATCTTTTCATGTCTCCTAGTTAGGAGTGGAATAGATTTCATATTGCGGTATGAGTTCAGACTCAGGAAGACTAAGTGACTACGTAATGGTTATGACGATGGAATGTATACATAAAAGTTAGTTTAAAGCGAAGCAGGTGGCTTATCTCCTGTGAAGTGTTCTGGAGTTATGTGATCTTTATGTTGTCTGTTAGAAGATTCCATTTACAAGTAAAACATATGTGTGAATTTAATTTGGGTCGCTTAAGAGAGTTGATTTAATTGTTACGAGGGTAAATGCGAGATTTGTAAAAGATATGAAGTACCAGATGGTTTGTGTGCCACAATCTTATGAAGGATTGAGTTAATCTCACTATGGTTTTATGGTAGCAATAAAGTGTATGCGTTATGAGTTTAGGTGTATGTTTTGATGTATGGCTTCGAGCCATGTGGGGGAGTCCACTATTGAATAGTTGATTGTACGGTTATGTGCTCTAATGGTTCCATCTCAAGGCGTATTTGTGAATCAGTTACGTCTCAAGTAATGGAAATTTCAATAAAGCCTATGTTATGTTGTATAGGTGTACGAGAATCGGGGAATGGCTTGAGTTGTGGTTGGTAAGGAATGCTCGGTGCATAGGGCAGGAAGTTGCTTGGTTATATTGGAATGAGGTCACATTCTGTAGTGTCGGAGTGCTAGTGAAGCACAGGTTGTTCGGTTCGTTTTATCAATCTAACTATGGTTTGAGTAGAGTGGATAACTCTAGAGTATGGTCCTATTGTGTTCAAAACTCTACATGCTATAATTGGAGGCTTTCAAGTTGTACTTATGGCTAGAAACTGAGTTTTCATTTGGAAGATGTCAAGACTTGTGGTACTTTCTACATTAACTATGGGATTCTACATATCAGTATTAGGAAGGTAGTGGTTCCATATTCACAGTAAGTCCCTTTGGGGTAGGCATTTTGAACGTGGTGCTTTTGGAAACATTTAAGAGAGTACTCAGCAGCTTATGAGCCTTAGACAGTGTGGTTTTATGCTTGGGTTTCGTGTGGTAAGTCTGGGTTGAGGAATTGTGGTGCTACAGCATGAGGGGATATCAAGTTGAAGATAAATCTGAAGGAAATTCGGATAGATGGGATAGCTGGGTAGTAGGCCGGATCAGTATGGTAAGGATATGATTAGTTCCTTGGATGTGTACGGGGTAATAGGTTCCTACAGGTATTTCGCGGCAATGCTCTTAGGTTTTGATGGCTTGCATAACTTGGTCGAGTTAGAAGGATTCAGTCCTGGCAGGTCTGGCTTGTGCAAGAGGGACTCGAAGAGTTCTTGATGGTTTCTACTTCGATTGGAGATGTATATTTTCCATGGGCATGAGGAGCATGGGACGCATAGTAATTTTCTTCTAGATGGGATCAATGGAAAGTTCTTGACTAGTTGAGTACGTAGATGTTTGTGGCTCGGAAGGTAGATGATGTTCTCATGTTATCCTAGGATGGTATAGTATATGAGGTATGTTGCGTAGGATTGAGATTTGTGTGTGTAAGGTTACGGTTCAGTTTTGAAAGGAAAGTCATAAAATTCTTAGGTAGCACGGGTAGTTTCATATGATTAGAGAAATGAACTTCAAATGATTAGGGGGATCTCCAGGTGATTAAGGAAATGGTATTGCTAAATGGGAGTGATTTGATGAGGGTATATGTTTCAGAAAAGGCAATGTGATTAAGTTTATGTTACTTCGGTGGAATTGCGGCGCTTTCTTGTTAGATCGACTGCTGATATTCGAGTTTGCTAGGTGATACAGGGGAATTTTAGAGTATCTTTCGTGGAATGATTGGGTATTCGAGGTGTGGTATGCATTCGGACAGCGGAATTGGGATCAGGTGTGTTGAGTCATGTGCCATATGGACTTAGAGTCAGTGAATTTCTCACATTTAGGCTATATTTTAATTGTGAGACGTGTGTATTGACACTGTTTAGTGATTATTGGGGGTTTGGTGACCCGAGCGGATCTTTCGTTGCTTGGTATGATAGATTTTGGATGTGATATTGGGTTCATACTGGTTGTCTCCATGTTGTGTCATTTTGAACTATTGCACTAAGACGACGTTGTTGGCTATGCCAGAAATGCCACAACTTGAGTGGCGAGGTTCAACGGATTATGTCCTATTGACGTGGTTTTATATTTTGAAGACCCAACGGACGGCGGGGAAGAATTGGTTTTCTTAGTTGGGTTTTTGTGATAGATGTCAGTGTAGAGGATCCTACCATTGATTTAGTTCTGGTGGTGAGGGACTTTTCGGATATGTTTCTTGTAGCCGGGCATGTCGTCGGGCAATTTTGTTGATTTCAGTATTGATTTGATGTCGGGCACTGTATCTTATGGCACCGGCAGAGTTAAAAGAGTTGAACAGCACTCCAGGATTTTTGTGATAACGAGCTCGTTGGGAGGCCAATGTGTATGCGTGTTCTAATTTGAGCCGGCTTGGTTGGCTCCGAATTGTACTGTTGAGGGGAGTGTCTATTCGATTGTTAATGAGATTATTAGTAAATTGGGGAGATCCATGAGTTACCTTTCTGTGTTGCAAGATGTTATGATTTGTTGGTTATAGGCACATGTGGTGCGGTTCCATTGGGGTTTCATAGTGGAGTTCGAGCGGGAAATGTACTTGGTATCGCTCAGTGGATGGCTTGTTGGTTATGTCCTTTCTGGTATGTGTAATGTATGTCAATTGCTTCACAGTGGGTATGATGATTTGCTTTGGTTCTATACATCGAATTGTGTGTGGTTGTCGATTTCGAGCAATGTGACTAAGGTGTCTCATGTGGAGCAGTGTTGGATAGGATCGCACCTCGCAGCGAAGTTATGTGTAGGTATGACCTTGCAGGTTAGATTCGTGTGTTCTATTCCTATGATGTGAGATGGGTTAGTCTTGTGTTGTGGTGGTACTAGTGAACTTGAGGTTCAACTCTTTCACTTGAGTCATTTTCATAATTTGAGTATGTTCGGACTGTTGCGTATTGATGTGTGCATTGTGCAAGTTGTGGCTTAGGTCTGCATGGATGTGTCATGTTACCAGAGTAATGTGTTTGATTAGAAGAGATCTTTGGGGATCATTAATAAATATGAACGGATGCGATTTCAGCATGTTGGAAGTATAGTATCGAGCTTCGGTTCGAAAATTTGCTATGGTATTTGCCAAGGAAGGAGTAGCTTCATGAATGGTTGATCTGGGAAATGGTTATGGCTTACCGCGTGTCTTAGTGATCATTGGTAGTATATGAAAGTGTTGGGATGAGACTTTAGTTGATAAGAGTTTTTCTATCGGTATGCGGATGTTGTGTGCAACTGCTGTGGTTAGAAGTTATCATTACAAGTGTTGAGTTATGTGGTATATCATGTGATTGCACCGGAGATAGCATATATGGTTTGTTACAGCTTGTTCGAACTTATTCACAGCATAAATGTGAGATTCTGATCGTGTTTATGATTTTAGAAGAGGAAATGTGGTTCTATGGTTTATAGACTAGGATGGATTGTGAAATTTCAGTTATATTGTGTTATCGAACCTACGTGAGATAGGGTGACGTGGGATCACCCACGAGTATGTGCATGGTGAGGTTATTCAGCAATTGATTGGCTTTTGGAACAACTCTAGGCACGTTCGAGGACGAACATATATTTAGGTGGGGGAGGATGTAACAGCCCGACCGGTCGTTTTGAGCTTTTGCACTTTGCTCGCCAGTTCTCGGGCATTATTTGCCCTGTGTGATGTGTTTTGACTTATGTAAATCGTTGGTTTTGGTTTTCAGAGTAATCGGGACGAATTTGGAAGAAAACAGTTCTCAGTTGAAGCTTGAAATTTGAAAGGTTTGACCAAGATTTGACTTGTTTGTATATGATCTCGGATCGGAACTTTTATGGTTTGGTTAGCTTTGTTAGGTGATTTGTGACTTAGGAGCGCAATCGGAATGGGTTTTGGAGTTGTAGAGAAGATTTAGGCTTGAATTGGCGAAATTGAGATTTCGTCGTTTTCCGGTTGATACGCGAGATAATTTATATAGGGTTCAGAATGGAATTCCGAGAGTTTCATTAGCTTCATTGTGTCATTTGGGATGTGTGTGCAAATTTTCAGGTCATTCGGACGAGATTTGATAGACTTTTTGATCGAAAGCATAATTTAAGAGTTGTTGGAGTTCTTAGGCTTGAATCCTATGTTAAATTGGTGATTTGATGTTGTTGTGAGCGTTCCGAAGTTTTGAAAAAGTTTGAACGATGTCATGGGATGTGTTGGTACAATTGGTTTGGAGTTCCGGGTAGGTTCTAGGATGTTGCAGGCCTCGGAACTCACCCGTTCATTCCGTACAAAATGAAGTGCGTCCGCGGTGAGTGCTGTGCAGACCGCACAAAATGGTGTGCGGCCACGGTAGGTGTTGTGCGGACCACACAAAATGATATGCGGTCGCGGTGAAGAACATTCCACTGGTCCTATTTCGGAAGCTCATATCATTTGATCTACAAGAAATTTTGAGATGATTCAAACAAAAAAGTTGTATCCCTTCGTGTCTAGTTTCCAGAAAGGTAAATATATTGCAATTCGGACATCTGTAGTAAACGTTATGGCCAAAATACTAAAGCCTGTCATTGCAGAGGAAAGCTTGTGCGGCCGCGGTCATTTTTGTGTGGACCGCACTGGTTTTGTGCGCACCGCGGTCGATTTTGTACGATCCGCAGAGGTGGACATTAGTTGGGTACTCTATAAATACGAGGTTTTGGGTTTTATTTGATATTTTGACATAGAGAGCTCGGATTTTGGCGATATTTCGAAGGTTTTTCAAGAAATTTATCGGGGTAAGTGATTCTAACTCAGATTTGGCTTGAGTATATGAATCTATCATTGAATTCATCATTTAATTCATGATTTGGGATGGAATTTTGGAAGAAAATTGTGAAATCTTTCAAAAATGTAAAATGATGATTTGAAAGACCAAATGGTATCGGAATTGGATAATTTTCGTATGCTTAGACCCGGGAAAGTATAAGGATTCTAGTTTTGTGAATTTTTTCAAATTCCGAGATTTGAGCCCGGGGGTCGGGTTTGACCAATTTCTGGAATTTCGTGGTAATTCGATTGTTTTTGCTTGGGCTTTGTTCCCTTAGAATATTGTGACGTATTCGTTCTGAGTTTGGATAGATTCGACGCTTGTGGAGGCTAATTTAATAGGCAAAGGTATCGCGAGCTAGAGAATTAGCCGGTTCGAGGTGAGTAATGATTGTAAATGATGTCCTGAGGGTTTGAAACCCCGGATTGCACATCGTAGTGCTATATTGAGGTGAGACACGCGTTTTATGATGAGCGTGGGGTCATTTACTATTGGGGATTATGACTTGGTCCATTGCGATTGATGATTTTACTGCGCATTTGAGTGAAACTTGTTTGTTATCATCATGGTTTGGGCTGATTTCCATATTTGGGCTTCGTGCCAACTATTTGAATCCTCCAAGGATTTTCATCACTGTTTTCTAACTGTATTGATTCATTACTTGAACTCAGTCCTGTTGTTTTCCACTGTATTACAACTCAGCCACTTTTACTCAGTTTTGACACTTAAATGATATTTTCTAAACGATGTTTTGGGCTGAGCACTGCTGTTTTACAAATGCCCGAGGGGCTTGTGATGATTTTCTGACTGAGTGCGGTCGAGAGCCAGATGTGAGGATATATTGAGTGATATGAGGCCGAGAGCCTCAGATACATTTATATGCCACGAGGTGGCTTGAGTGATGTGAGGCCGAGAGCCGAGAGATGATGCCACGAGATGGCTTGATATTGCGCTTGGGCCGTAAGGGGCCCATCCGGAGTCTGCACTCTCCCAGTTAGCGCGGGTACCCATTCTGATCTGATAGTGAGCCCGAGGGGCTGATATTGTTTTGAGAATGAGCCCGAAAGGCTGAAATTGATCTGAGAGTGAGCTCGAGGGGCTGGTACTGTTCCGAGTGTTTAATACTTTGCCTGAGGGGGGAATTTCTACTTGGTATTTACCTGTCAATTACCTGTTTTACTTGTTAAAAAGGAATTTTACTTGACTTCTTCACTGATTTACTATTTTAAGTGATTTTTCTGCTTTGGTATAGAATGATTTGTGCTTTTACGTGTTTTCTTGCTTTCAACCATTATTTATATTTATTACTTACTTTACTTCCTGTACCTTGTGTACAGATTCAGGTATTTGTACACCCGGTAGCGGGTTTTGGCTGATCGGAGGCAGAGTCATCAGAGTTTAGCAATGTAGTTGTCGACGTTTGCAGCATTGCTTCTCTCTCTATTGAGTCATTAGTCTATAGATGCTCGTGATTTGTGACATGCCGGTTAGGGTTGTGTCGGGTTGGATTTTCTTTTCGCATTATTATTAATATTTCCGCTATTCGGTATTGTTAAATTATGTTTAGACTATTTTTATGTTGATTAACTGCTTTAAAAGTTGAATTGGGTTTAATTGGTTGGCCTTGTCTTCACGAGAGGCGCCATCACGACCGAGTTCAGGGTTAGGGTCGTGATGCACATTTGTGGTCGCAAAAGCGACACCGCAGAAGTGGCCAAGCTGATCGCAGAAGTGGAAAGTCATCTGAGCAAAGGTGTTCTTTTAGAAGCTGGATTTGGTTCATTTTTCATCTCATTTTCTTCCAAGGGAGCCGACCTTGGAGCAATTTTGGAGTGCTACCTTCATCATCTATTATGGGGTAAGTGATATCTTCTCATTGTGAGTTAAATACATGAATTATGCATGGATTGAAACATGAAAATTAGTAGAATTTGAGGTTTTGGTAGAAAACCTAGAATTTGGTTTTTGGATTTTTGACCACGAAATTGGATGTGGAATTGAGAATAAATCATATATTTTAGTTCGTAATGTTATGGGTAATGTTTATCTTCAAAATAATTTGAAATCTGAGCACGTGGGCCCAGGGTTGATTTTATAGATTTTTCTAGCGGAGTTGGGAATTTTTATAGATTGATTAATTATGGGTATTAAAGTATATTTTGATTGATTTACACGTTTCTTGACAAGTTTTGGATGGACAGCCATTAGTTCGAGATGTTAGAGAGGCTTTGGAGCCGGTTATGGGACTTCGGAGCAAGGTAAGTCTCCTTTTTAACCTTGTGACGGGGAAACTACCCCTAGGTGACATAATTGTTTGTGCAACTAGTTGTGGGTGCTACGTACGTACGACGTGACAAGCGTCCATACATAGCTAAAGAATGTTTATGTTTAGGTAGACTTAGGAACTTAACATGTATTAATTGAATTATTTGAACTCATTCTGCTGGCTTAATTAATTAAATTTTATAATTGAAATCAATTTATCAAATATATATTTATATATATATATATTGGCAATGGGTATTTTCTGAGCTAATGATTTAGAATATGATGGGAGAAATTGAAATCGTTTAAATAAATTTTGGAAGATTGTGTTAGTTATAGATTTACCTCACTACTACTGTTATACTTCTTATTTGTCTATGATCTACCATATTGCTTTATTTGACTAAGTGTCGATATCGACCTCTCGTCACTACTTCTTCGGGTTTAGGCTAGATACTTACTAGGTACACATTGATTTACGTACTTATGCTGCACTTCTGCACTAAATGTACATGATCTGACAGGTTCATTTGATGATCATCTTGGCGCGTAGGCGAAACTGTTGAGGAGACTTCGTGTGAGTTGTATCCCAGGCTACGCATCGCAGTACACAAAGTCTCTATCGTACTATTTATTTTATCCTGTCTTATTTACATTCTAGACAGATGTTGTATTATTATTGTACTCCTTAGTAAATACTCATGCACTTGTGACAACGGGTTTTGGGAATATACTAGTTGGTGCTTACGTTTTGTATATTATCATCACCTTTCATTTCTCTTATAAACTATAAATTTTGTACATTCCCGCGGGTTTAAAAGTGTAACTTTCCTTTCTTATTAAAATTTATGATTTCGAAAGTAACAAAATGAGTAATTAAATTGATAATCACCATTAGCTTGCCTGACGGCGGCGTTCGGCACCATCACGACCTATAGTGGATTTTGGGTCGTGACATTTATGAGCTGATAGAGGTCGTGAATATCTATCAACACAATTTGAAGAATTGTGTAATGAAAATAGTGTAGTAGAGAGAAGGAATATAACACTATTGGACATGACAAGGTCCATGATGTCACATGTAAATTTATCTATCTCCTTTTGGGGAGATGTGTTAGAGAATGCAGCCAACATATTGAATAAAGTATCTTCGAAATCAGTTTCTTCCACTCCTTATGAGCTTTAGATCAATCATAAACCAACCTTGAATGATTTACGACCTTGTGGTTATGATGTATATGTAAAAGATTCTATTAGTAATTTTAAAAAATTAGATCCAAAAGGCAAGAAATATATATTTATAAGAAATATATCAATAAAGACTATTGCATTTATGTGAAGAAATCCAATGGGATTTTTTGTAATCTTTCTCTTTACGTAGATGATACTTTATTGACCGAAAATAATTTGGAATATTTTAAAACTATCAAATCATGGCTTTAAAAGTCATTTGACAAGTAACATATGAGTGATACAGTCTATAACCTTGGAGTTAAGACCAAAAGAAACAGTTCCAAGAAGTTATTGAGTGTATCTCAAGAAACTTAAATAAAGAAGATTTTGGAGCGCTTTCGCATGAATAATTGCAAATCCAAGGATATTCTATGAGAGAGAGGTAAATCTTTAAGCCTTCAAATGTGTCCAAGGACTGAAAATGAAAAGAAAGACATGTCTCGAGTACCATACTCAATTATTGTCAGGAGCTTGATATATGTTATCGTATGTATTCATCCAGACATTTGTTATGTCAAAGGTCTGTTAGTAGGTAGCAATCCATTCTGGTAAAGATCATTGAAAAGTTCGGAAGAGAATTTTTAAATACCTAAAGGGAACTACATATTATTCAGTATGTTATTGTGAAAATGATTTAAACTTGAGAGGCTATACAAATACTAAATGGACTGGTGATCGAAATAATAGAAAATCATCATTTGGTTATGCTTTATTACTTAATGGAGGTACTATTTCATGAAAAATTAAGAAACAAACTTGTACAGCCATTTTGACGATAGGAACTGAGTTTGTGGCTTGTGCATCTGCAGTACAAGAAGTTGTTTGATTGAAAAGATTCTTTGAGTATTTGGATATTACAATGAACTTTCAGGATCTCATGACTCTATATTTTGATATTCAAGCAATTATTTCATACACAAAGGATCCTAAGTATCATAACAAAACCAAAAACATTGACATCTAATATAGCTTTGTGAGAGACATAGTGGCAACTGGCGAAATAAATTGTAACGACCCGACTGGTCGTTTCAAGATTTGTAGCCCCATTCCCCCATTTACTTCTTCTTTTGTGCTTTATAGCTGTTATGAAACTTGCAGGATTAGTCAGCTCGGGCTCGAAAGGATTTCCGGGTGAATTGAGACACATAGTCTCATAATGGAGAGCTTAAGTTGAAATGGTTGTCCGGATGTTGACTTATGTGGATTGGGTTGCACACCGCAACGAGCCTTAGGGTTGTATATGTGAGTCGGACTGCATGCTGCAATGAACCTTATGGCTATATATATATTTATGAAATTGGGCTGCACGCTCCAGCGATATAGCGCTTGGGCTATAGGATCCCCTTCGAAGTCTGTACACACCCCCAGTGAGCACAGGTAAGTGCTGAGCTATTGAGAAAGATTGAATGATTGTTGCTCCGAGAGGATGCTCTTGATTTCAGTATTGTTGCACTTCGCTGCAATATATCACTGTCTGAAATTTTTCTAAAGGATGTTATATTCTATTTTACTTGAATTCGATATAAGTAACTGATTTGGCCTAAATTGTCGAACTTGAAATCATGCCTATTTTCCTAGGTTGAAATTACAGAAATTGAACTATAATTTCAGAGCTTGTCACTACATTCCGTACTTTATTTAGTATTGTTACTTACTGAGTTAGTTTTAATCACACTACACCCTACACTTCGTGTGCAAATCCATGTGTTTACGAACACGGTAGGTGTTGATTTCATTGTGCAGTCGATCTTCTCGGAGATTCCAAGGTAGTTGCCCAACACTTCGCAGACCTTGTTTCTCCTTCCCTATCTTTCACTTTTTATTTTATGTAGTTTCAAACTATTAAGATAGTGTATTCCAGACTTGTGACATTTAGATGGTCATGTACTCAGTGACACCCTGATGTTTGGGGGTTTCCGAGTTATATTTTGGGTTTCTACCCCATTTGTGAAAATTTATGTTATTTAAAATTACTTTGATTCATTTTTTGTTAAATGTTGGGAATATTTTGCAAATGTCGCTTTCCTAGTAACCATGTTAGGTTCCATCACGACAGGTTAGGATTTTGGGTCGGGACAAGTTGGCATCAGAGCCTAGGTTGCATAGGCCTCATGAGTCATGAGCAGGCTTAGTAGAGTCTTCCGAAGACGCTTGTACTTATCTTCGAGAGGTTGCCGAACCCTTAGTAAACCTCACATTCTTATATTCTTGGCGTGCATATTTGTTGATTCCAGTGTCTAAACTTTTGTTATTCTATTCTCTCACAAATGGTGAGGACACGTACTACCGGACAGGATGGACAACCACCACTACCACCAATTATGGCTGCGATAGGCCAAGGTCGCGGTAGGGGCAGGGGTGCAGCTCGCACAACAGCTAGGGCAACACCTGCAGATCCACCAGTTGCCCCAGTTCAGGAGCAGGTTCCAGTTATGGATGAGCCAATGGGGCCAGCTCAGACACCACTATGGCCATTGTGATTCTAGGCATTCAGGGGGCCTTAGCTCAGATTCTAACAGTGTGCACCACTCTTGCTCAGGCGGTCTCTGTTCTAGCTGCACCAGCCACTTCTCATGCCGGGAGAGGTACTCAGACTCCCACCACCCGCACAATAGAGCATGTGATATAGGGACTCCAGACACCGGGGGCACTACCAGCCCAGCCGGTTGCAGCTGCTCAGGCCCATGTAGTCCCTATTATGGATGATGATGAGCATAGGAGATTGGAGAGGTTTGAGAGGCTCCAACATCCATCTTTCAGTGGGGCAAAGTCGGAGTATGTCTAGGGTTTCTTGGATAAGTGTCAGAAGATTCTTTGTACAGCAGGTATTCTAGAGACCAGTGGGATCTCGCTCATTGATTTTCAGTTTACTGGGACTGCCTTTAGATGGTGAAAGGCTTATGAGTGGTGCGGGTCGGTCGGTGCAACACCATTTACATGGCTGTCAAGATGACATGTTTATGACGTAGTACGAGATAAGGTTTTCTGAGTTGGCCCGTCATGCAGTTTGGTTAGTTTTCACTGATAGGGAGAGGATTAGGAGGTTCATTGATGGCCTCACATATCAGTTGCGGTTGTGACTCGGGAGAGGTTATTTGGTGCTACTTTCAATAAGGTTGTTGATATTGCTCGGCAGATAGAGATGGTCCACTATCAGGAGCGGGGTGAGAGGGAGGCCAAGAGGCCTTGTGGATCGGGATGTTTCAGCAGTGTTCCTTTTAGGCACCAGTTCTGCCACGGCAGGGGTTGTCCTTACATGCATGCTCAGACAGCTCATCTAGTTCACCATGGTGCATCATCCAGCCACGGTACATATAATTCTCATCAGGGTCAGTCATCCCTTAGTGCCCTTCCAGCTTAGAGTTCGTCCCGTGCTCCTCCAGTTCAGGTTTTGTTTATCTCGGGTATTTCTAGAAGTTATCCTAGTGCTCGGGGCTCCCTTTAGTTCCCTCCACCATTGTCAAATCGGGGTTTCTATGAGTGTGGGGAGCTTCGTCATATTAAGAGACAGTTTTCCCGCCTCTTGGGAGGTCCAGCTCAGTAGAGGAGTCAGCCTACGACTTCAGCACCAGTTACTTCACCACTAACTCAGCCAGCTCGGGGTGGGGCTTAGGCAGCTAGGAGTCGCCCTGGGGGGGAGTCTGATCAGGTGGTGGCTAGACCCGATTCTATGATCTTTCTGCTAGACGAGATTCTATCGCTTCAGACATAGTAATCACAAGTATTGTCTCAGTATGCCACAGGGATGCTTCTATATTATTTGACCCTAGTTCCACTTATTCGTATGTCTCATCGTATTTTTCTCATTATCTAGATATATCTCGTGAGTCCTTAGTTTCATCTGTTCATGTATCTATGCGAGTGGGTGTCACGACCCCGGTTCGCCCTCCGTGAACCATCATGACGACACCTAGTCTCTACAAGTAGGTAAGCCTGAGAAATGCGGAAAATAACAAAACTTGTGGAAGAAATAATTAAAAGCCAAATAAGCGAATGAAAAAGTATTTAAAATGACGCTCGGCATATACAATAAAACTTCTCGAAAACTAACAACATTTTCTAAAACTCGGAATCTTAAGAAACTACAAGCCTTGGAATGTCTACCAGTGTCTAACTCCAGAATATCTAACAAAGAAAAGAAAATACAGAATGGCTAATATAATAGGGAGAGTAGAAAGGGACTCATTGGTCTGCAGACATGAAAGATATACCTCGAAGTCTCTGGAACAGTCGCCTCGCCTCAAGGGTGATAGGACTGAGTCAAAGTACCTGGATCTGCACATGAAAAATATGCGCAGAAAGGGCATGAGTACACCATAGCGGTACACAATAAGTGCCAAGCCTAACATCGGTCGGGTAGTGAACAGGAAGGTTAGGGCCCTACTAAGGTTAAATAAAATATAAAGTTCGACAGTGTAGAATAGATCAGTACAAATAAGTACAACAGTAAAAGTAACACAAGATATAAAAGAGCAACAACAACTATTATAGAGGCAAGGTAAACACAGAAAGAAATAAGGCTCAGCACCAAAATAACAATCAGGGATCTCCAGGATACCGTCCTGTAGTTCCAATTATACATATCCAATGGATCTCCCGGGATCCCGTCCCGTAGCCCAACTCATAGTGCGTGGGGATCTACCGGAATCCCGTTCCATAGTCCCAAATGTAAATACCCAGTACTGGGGGAATCTACTGGGTGCAGTCATGTAGTTCCATATAACTGTGCAAGGGGATCTACCAAAATCCCACATATGTAGTCCCAAATAAAAAGACAAGGGGGAGCTACCGGAATCCCACATCCATAGTCCCAAATAAACAGACAAGGAGGAGCTACCGGAATCCCACATCCTTAGTCCCAAATGTAATTACACAACAGCATCAGGAAAATATTTAGAAATGTCAATCTCATATAAAGGCAAATAAGTAATTCTAGAATAGCATGCTGCACGGAATTAAGGTAAAGCAGTTTGAGCGAATAAGGCAATTAAAACACTTAGACATGCTTTCCTAAGCTAGCAACAGGCTTTATATGCAGGTAATATAAACAGGAAAAGAAACATACTAGTATTTACTTAATGAAAATAGGATTTTCAACAATTAGCACAAGTGCGCACTCATCACCTCACGTACAAGGCATTTCAATTAACAGTAATACCAAATCCTAAGGGGAAGGTCCCCCACAAAAGGTTAAGCAAGTCACTTACCTCGAACCAACTCAAATCAATCTGAACCATGCTCTTGCCAAGAAAACTCGACTCCACATGGCTCAGATCTATTCAATTCAATTTCAAAATGTAAATAACACTTTAAGTAACTCATTCTACAAAGAAATTCTAAGCTAATATGCGAAATTACGTAAAATGACCAAAATTCCCCTCAAGCCCACTACAAGTGTGATGCCCTTCTCGCATCTGCGACTCTAATTCCACTTCTGAGATTTCTCTGCCGCTTCTGCGACTCTCCACCTACGGGACCCAACCGCACGTGCGGTTATGACAGATATCAGTAGCTTTAGCTACTTCAAACCACTTTCGATTCTTCCGACAACCATCCGAAATCATCCCGAGGTCCCCAGGACCTCAACCAAAAGCACAAACAAGTCTAATACCACTGTCCAAACTTATACCAATCCATAAAATACCTAAAACAACATCGAATCGACGAATCAACCACAGATTCAAGCCTAAGAACTCCAAAACTCTAAAAATACAATTTTGATCAAAATGTCTATCAAACCTTGTCCGAACGACCTAAAATTTTGCACACATGTCACATTCAAACTACAGAGATACTCCAACTTCCGGAATTCAATTCCTACCCTCGGATTAAAATATCACTATCGAATCGGAAACTTCAAAATTTGACTTTTAGCATTTCAAGCCTAAATTACATACGGACCTCCAAAAAACCATCAAAACATGCTCCCAAACCCAAAATCACCAAACGAATCTAACGAAATCATCGGAATTCCATTCCGAGGACGTCTTCACACTATTCCATCTATGGTCAAATTTCCAACACTTAAGCTCTCATATAGGGACTAAGTGTCCCAGAACTCTCCGAAACTCAAAATCGAATGTCCTGCCAAATCAAAATAGCAGAAATAAACACGGGGAAAACAGTTAATAGGGGATCAGGGCATTAATTCTTAAGATGACCGGCCGGGTCGTCACAATTGGTCATACTATTTTTATGGACCTTGTATATCGGTCATATGTAGTGACTACTAGGGGATTGGAGACTAGAGTTGATCTCTTTCTGCTTAATATGGTTGATTTTGACGTGATCTTGGTATGGATTGGTTGTCTCCATGTTATGCTATCCTGGATTATCACGCTAAGATCGTGATGATGGCGATGCCGGGGTTTCCACGGATTGAGTGGCGAGGTTCTCTAGACTATATTCCCAGTAGAGTGATTTCATACTTGAAGGCCCAGCGGATGGTTGGGAAGGGTTGTTTATTTTATTTAGCCTTTTTGAGGATGTTGGTGTTGATACCCTACAATTGATTCTGTTCCGCTGGTGCAAGATTTTTCGGATATGTTTCTTGCAGACCAATCGGGCATGCCACCTATAGGGATAATGACTTGGTGGTAGGCACTTAGCCCATTTCTATTCCTTTGTATCATATGGAAGTAGCTGAGTTGAAGGAGCAGCTTTAGGAACTCCTTGATAAGGGGTTTGTTAAGCCTAATGTGTCACCTTGGGGTGCACCGACTCTGTTTGTGAAGAAGAAGGATGGTACTATAAGAATGTACATTGATTATAGGCAGTTGAACAAAGGTACAATCAAGAACAAGTAGCCTTTGCCGTACATAGATGATATGTTTGACCAACTTTAGGGAGCGAGGGCGTTCTTCAATATTGATTTGAGGTCTGGTATCACTAGTTGAAGATTTGGGACTTGGATATTCTAGAGGCAGCCTTCAGGACCCGTTACAGTAATTATGAGTTCCTTATAATGTCTTTTGGGCTGATCAACGCCCCAGCAACATTCATGCATCTGATGAACTGTGTATCTGAGCCTTACCTCAACCCGTTTTTCATAGTGTTCATTGATGATATCCTGGTGTACTCTCGTAGCTAGGAGGAGCATGCTCAACATTTGAGGGTTATGTTGCAGCGGTTGAGAGAGCGAAGCTTTATGCCAAGTTCTCCAAGTGTCAGTTTTGGCTCAGTTTAGTGGCGTTCATGGGGCATGGTGTCCAGTGAGGGGATTCAGATAGATCCGAAAAAGATAGAGACGGTTCAGAGTTGGCTCAGACCGTCCTCAGCTACAGAGATTTGGATCTTTCTTAGGTTGGCTGGTTATTACCATCGCTCCGTGCATGGTTTCTCGCCTATTGCATCACCCTTGACCAAATTGATCCAAAAAGGTGCTCTTTTCAGGTGGTCGGATGAGTGTGAGGAGTACTTTCAGAAGCTCAAGACTGCCTTCACCACAGCTCCAGTTCTAGTTCTACCTTCAGATTTTGGTTCTTATACAATGTATTTTGATGCTTCTCGGATTGGTATTGGGTGTGTCTTGATGCAGGAGGATAGAGTGATTGCTTATGATTCACGCCAGTTGAAGCCTCATGAGAATGACTACCCTGTTCATGATTTGGAGTTGGATGTCATTGTTCCTGTATTGAGGATTTGGAGGCACTATCTTTATAGTGTGTCTTGTGAGGTATTTACGGATCATCCGAGCTCTAGCACTTGTTCAAACAGAAGGATCTAAATTTGAGGCAGCGGACATGGTTGGAACTACTAAAGTATTATGATATTTCTATTCTGTATCATCCTAGGAAGGCCAATATGGTGGCCGATGCCTTGAGTAGAAAGGCAATGACTATGGGTAGCCTTGCATTCATTCCTATTGGAGAAAGACCTCTTGCAGTTGATGTTCAAGCCTTGGCCAACCTTTTTGTGAGATTAGATGTTTCGGAGCCCAGTCGGGTTCTAGTTTGTGTGCTTTCTTGGTCTTCCTTATTTGATCGCATCAGAGGGCGCCAAGATGATGATCCTTATTTGCTTGTCCTCAAGTACACGGTTTATCACAGTGATGCCAGAGATGTGACTATTGGAGATGATGAGGTGTTGAGGATGCACGATCTGATATGTATGCCAAATGTAGATGGGCTACGTGAGTTGATTCTTGAGGAGGCCCACAGCTCGCAGTATTTCATTCATTCGGGTGCTGCTAAGATGTACCAGCACTTGAGGCAGCATTATTGGTGGAGGAGGATGAAGAAAGATATAGTGGTATTTGTAGCTCGGTGTCTAAACTGTCAGCAGATAAAGTATGAGCACCAGAGACTGGGTGGATTGCTTTAGAGGATAGAGATTCTAGAGTGGAAATGGGAGTGGATCACTATGGATTTTGTAATTGGTCTCCCATGGACTTCGAGGAAGTTCGATGCTATTTGGGTGATTGTGGATCGGCTGAACAAGTCCATGCACTTCATTCCAGTTGGTACTACTTATTCTTCAGAGTGGTTGGTTGAGATTTACATCTGAGAGATTGTACGTCTTCAAGGTGTGCCAGTTTCCATCATTTTAGATCGGTGCATGCAATTTACATTGCAGTTTTGGAGAGTCATGCAGCGAGAGTTGGGCACCCACGTTGAGTTGAGCACAACATTTAAAGGATATGACTTCAGTGAAGGTACAGTGGAGATTTCAGCCCATTGAGGAGGCTACTTGGGAGATTGAGCGGGAGATGCAGAGTAGATATCCATGCCTATTTGAGACTCCAGGTATGTTTCTACACTCGTTCGAGGACGAATATTTGTTTAATAGGGGGAGGATGTAATGATTCGACCGGTCGTTTCGAGAGTTGTAGCCTCGTTCCCCCATTTACTACTTTTGTACTTTATATTTTTTATGTGACTTGCCATGTTAGTCAGTTTGGGTCCGGAAAGATTATGGGGTGAATTGAGACATTTAGTCTCATAATGGAAAACTTAAGTTGAAATGGTTGACTGGATGTTGACTTACGTATAAACGACTCCGTAATGGAGTTTTGATAGTTCTGTTAGCTCCGTTGGGTGATCTGGACTTAGGAGCATGTCTGGAATGTGATTTGGAGGTCCGTAGTGGAATTAGACTTGAAATGGCGAAAGTTGAAATTTTGGAAAACTTTGACCAGGAATGGACTTTTTTATATCTGCGTCGGATTCAAATTTCGGAAGTTGGAGTAGGTCTGTGATGTCATTTGGCTTGTATGAAAAATTTGGGGTGAATCGGACGTGATTTGATAGGTTTAGGCATCCGTTGTAGAAATTAGAAGTTTCAAAGTTTATTAGAGCTGGATCAATGTACGATTTGTGTTTTTGATGTTGTTTAAGGTGATTTGAGGGTGCGACGAAGTTCGTATTCTGTAATAGGACTTGTTAGTATGTTTGGTTGAGGTCTCGGGGGCCTCGGGTGGATTTTGGGTGGTTATGAGATAAAGTTTTGAACTTAAGGAATTACTAAAGATTTGCAGCTGCTAGTGTAATCCCACATGCAGAGTGAGAACCGCATGTGCGAGCTTGCAGAATCGAGCAATTCATCCCAGATGTGGGCAGGCATGGCTGGGGCTGTGATCGCAGAAGTGACAGGTAGTCGCAGAAGCGGGCCCGCACCTGCGGGTGTTTGATCGTAGAAGCATAAGGGCGCTTGGTGAGGAATCTTCGCAGAAGCGGACAACTCCTCACCGAAGCGTGTCTGCAGAAGAGGACTGGACACTGCAGAAGCATAAGAAGCCGCAGATAAGGTTAAATGAACCGCAGAAGCAGTTTAGCTGGGTAGAATTAAGAACACAGGGTTCGCGATTTTCTTCATTTTCAAATATTTTGAGCTTGATCTAAGGCGATTTTGGAGAGGGTTTTCAAAGGGATTCTTGAGGTAAGTCCCTTGGGCTCGTTTTTTATCAATAATCTTGTATCCCCATTGATGTTCCCACCTAGTATTTGTATTTTTGAGGTGTAATTTGGGGGTTTGAGGCTTGGGACTTGAAGAGTTGATATTAGGGATTTGAGTGGCGATTTGGTATCGGATTTCGATGAAGTTTGTATGGCTAGGCTCGAGGTTGAATGTGCTTCTAGGTTTTGTGACTTTTGTTGGATTGCAAGACGTGGGCCGGGGGGGCCGTCTTGAAGCTGATTTCGGTTTGTTGATTAATAATCTCATATTTTCTTGTGGAATTGATTCCTTTAGGCTGTATTGATTGTATTGTACTGCTTGTGGCTAGATTCGGGATATTTGGAGGCCGATTTGCAAGGGAAATGCATATTAGAGTAGAGTTTTGCTCGGACTTGAGGTAAGTAACAATTCTAAATCTAGTTCTGAGGGTATGAAACCCCAGATTTTTGTGTTATGTGATTAGTTTAGAGGTGATACACATGCTAGTTGACGGACGTGTGGCTGTACACCGTAGGAATTGTCACTTGATCCATTCCTGCTAAGTTGAATAACTTGTTGTTAGCTACATCCTCTCCATGTGTTATAGATTTTGACTGCAAATCATGTTAGAAATCATGTTTAGGCTATGTGTTGGTACTGTTGGGACCCGTAGAGGTCGTGCACTTATTGAATTATATGCTAATTGTTGTCTTGTACTCAGTCACAGTTTTAATTATATATCATATCTCAGTCTCTTCTTGTTTCTGGTTGATACATTATATAAATTCTATTTGGGCCGATTTTTAAGATTTTTTAGAACCTGAGAGACCGGAGAGGTTGGTGATTGAGTTAGGGCCTGAGTGTTGAGCTGTGAGGGATATGTATATATGTAGATCGGGCTGCACGCCGCAACGAGCCTTAGGGTTGTATATGTGGATCAGGTTGCACGTTGCAACGAGCCTTGTGGCTATATATATATATATATATATATATATATATATATATATATATATATATATATATATATATATATATATTTATTTATCGGATCGACTTACACGCCGCAAAGATATAGCGCTTGGGATGAAGGATTCCCTCCGGAGTCTGTACACACCCCAGTGAGCGCAGGTACCTATTGAGTATGAGTGTTGAGTGTCGAGTGCGGAGTGCCGAGTGTTGTGCTATTGAGAATGATTGAGTGATTATTGCTCTGCGAGGATGCTCTTGATTTCATTATTGTTGTACTTAGATGCCATATATCACTGTTTGAAGCCACATATTACTGTTTGAATGTTTTCTGAAGGATGTTATATACTGTTTTATTTGAATTCGATATGAGGTAACTGATTTGGCCTAAATTGCCAAACTTGAAAGCATGCCTATTTTGCTATGTTGAAATTACTAAAATTGAACTATAATTGCAGAGCTCATCACTAATTTCAGTTCTTTATTTAGTATTGTTACTTGCTGAGTTGGTTGTACTCACGCTATACCCTGCACTTCATGTGCAGATCCAGGTGTTTCCAGATATGGAGGGTGTTAATTTCATCATGCAGTCGATCTTCTAGGAGATTACAAGGTATATGCCCAGCGTTTTGCAGACCTTGTTTCTCCTTCCCTATCTTTGCTTTTTATTTTATGTAATTTCGTACTATTTGCACAATGTATTCTAGATTTGTGACATTTAGATGCTCATGTACTAAATGAGACCCTGATGTTTGAGATTTTCTGCATTATATTTTGGGTTTCTACCCTGTTTGTGAAAATTTATGTTATTTAAAACTACTTTGATTCATTTTCTGCTAAATGTTGGAATATTTTGGAAATGCCGGCTTGCCTAGTACCATGTTAGGTGACATCATGATAGTTTAGGATTTTGGGCCGTGACATAAATTTACAGTAAATTCATATGCAAAGTATAATAGTTGATCCTTTTACAAAGACGATATCTAAAGACCTGTTCGAGAAATATGTTATGGCTCTTGTTTCGAACGATATGACCATGTTTATATATCTCAAAGTAATTTTATAATTATAATATGCTCATCAATATTTGACTCTTGAATTTATATTCATATCTTGTATGCATGTGATGATATTTTTATTGATAAAGTGTGTCAAACAAGTCGTGAGATTGTCTCTCTCCCACAAACAATCCCCTCTTACGTTGAGAAACATAAAGATATGAGACCTTATAAAATATGGTTAGTACAAGGTCATATTTGTCAGTCTTAACAATAAGTCAGACTTATGACTTTAACCATTCGATTATGACTTGTTTTGTAAGCTAGATGCAAGTTTCTCCAAGAAGATGGATTTGAGGATTATTGAAACGAAAAATTCGTGTTATACTTTTAAATGTGTCTAGAACAATATTTGTATGGCGTTAAGTGATTAAAAGAATGAGACACACGCACCAATATAAGGTGAGAACACCGTGACATTGTTTCATATCACGTGTGCTAGCGACCAGGTGGATAATGGGAGAATGAATCCCTGCTTCATTATTATGTGAGATCCCGAAAAACTGATATTAAATTTTACTAGAATACCTTTTAACCTTTTGATGTTTCTTCCAGTGCCAATTGATGTTGCTACTTTAGCATGTCACGAATAGTCATGAGTGACTCAGAAATGCAATGCATGTCTAGGAAAGAAATTGATTTGGAATGGAAAGATTCGAGAAGAAAGGGAAGACAACTAATAATTTAGTAATGTATTCATAGGTCGACCATTACACTTACCATGGAGGTATCAAGTGTAATTATGGACATAATGTTAAATATGAACTCGACTTCATATCTTTCGAGGATGAGACATCATATAACTAGCTGTTGGAGTAGCAGATGATGTCAGGGGTATTGCGAGTAATAAGATCCTCATGATAGTGGTGAATCATTTTCGTATGTGATTGGATTTCTACGTGGAGATCTCAGACAACCTTAATAGGTTTGGAATTTTATAGCTCTTTATGCTCGTAGGTCGTATGAACTATTTGCATGTATGAATTACGTGTGTGTAATGACCCGACCGATAATTTTGAGCATTTTCACTTTGCTCAATGGTTTGAGGGCATGAGTATCTATGTATGATGTATTATGACTTGTGTGTATCGCCAGTTTTGGTGTTCGGGTGATTTGAATTTTTAGTTTTTAACCTCAGAGCGGTGTTTTGATGGTTCTGTTAGTCCTCGATGGTGCTTTTGAACTTGGGCGTATGCCCAGATTTGCATTTAAATATTTCTAGAAGATTTCGGCACTAATTGGCGAAAGTTGGAAATTTGAAGGTTTGGAATGTTCATAAGTTTGATCGAGAGTTGACTTTGATGATATCGTGTTCAAATTATTGTTCTGGGAGTTAGAATAGGTTTTCTATGTCATTTGGAACTTGTATGCAAAATTTGGGTTCATTCTAGATTGGTTAGGCTTGAATCAGATGTTTGGTTCGAAGTTTGAAGTTCGTGAACTTAAGAGATTGATCTTGATCGATGATTTGTGATTTTGTTGATACCCAATTTTTTCCTTATATATTTTTAAATATGCATACATACTTTTAAAATATTGTACATGCATTTATAATTATGCACAAGTATTTTTACAATTTTTCTATAATTGTTAAAGACCTTAAATCAATTTATTTCTGCATTTTTAATTATATAAATATTCAATAATTATTCCTCATATTAATTTATAATGATTTAATCATCTAAATTCATCATTATGATCATATAAGTGTTCAAATACTTTAATTATATTTTTTACAAATACATTTGCATTTTTAATACTATAATTGCATATTTTGCAATAATAGCCCATACATATGCATAATTATATTATTTATAACGAAAATAATGTTTTATATTTTTATAATGCTAAGTAATTTTTTTAAATCACCTTCATGTATAAAAATTATTTTTATCATTTAATTAGATATTTATATAAATTATTATATTAATTAATTGGGTATTTAACAAATAACTCCTTTAATTATGTTTAAATTCGGACCCCCAGCCCAGCCCAATTCAAATTAAACAATCCGCCCCAGCCCAATTCCCTGTCTTACCCAACACAGAACCTCCTCTAATCGTGGTCGTTGATCTTTGAGATCAACGATAACGTTTTCCCTTTCCTTTTTAATCCAACGACCCCCCCTCCACCGCCGCCCATGTTTCCCTCTTCTTCTCCATTCTCTCTAAAACTATCCTTAACCCTAGCCGCCGTCACCCCAAAATTTCCCAAAACCCCTTCGATTCTTACCCGTTCCATGGGGTTCCTCTGTGATTTCAGGCCCCGACCGGCCTCTTACCTCTTCTAGTTGTTCGATTTTGTTGTTTTATGAAAGAATCTTGAAGAGATCCAACTCAGATTTGTTCAAAATTGTTTGTGAATCTACCTACGGTCATCTCTGTTTGTGAGTACTATCATCTTGTGTTTATGGCTCGAATCTCTGGTTCCAAACCAGATTTTCTTTCATCTCTGTCACTCTCTTAAAACCCTAGTCTCTTGCTGCTCGAATCCGTTCAGATCCTTATAGATTTGAGATAGTTTAAAGTTTATTTTGTTATTTCTCTTAAAAACCTTTCAATGTTTCTTATTATTAACCGATTTTTTTTGTCTTCTCTAAAACTATGGTTTCACCCTTTAGGTTTCTGAAAAATATTAAATGTTTTAAGTGTTTAACCCTAATTTCTTTGTTTGTTCGACTAATTCTCATGACTATGTTTTTTACCCTAGGGTTTTGATCTCTAACGGGTTTTCTATGAAAATGCTTAGACATTTAAATGCTTTCAACTATGTTTTTCTTCTTTACTATTTCGACCGATTCTTTTGAGTTTCATCTCTATGCCTTTGACATATTCAAAGGTTTTGATTCTCTGACTATTTATCTTGTTGTCTTTTTCCCGTTCCCTTTAACTTTGTCAATTAAGTTGATTAATTGATTTACTTACCTAAACTAGGGTTTGAATTTAGTACCCATATTTCCTTATTTAAAGTTTTACTTGTTCCTACCTTATTATTGGCTTGATTGTGTGTCTTGATTCCTAATTGATTCCGGAAACTGTTTCTTACCATATTAACCTTGCTCTTAATTACGAATTGATTCTGTGGTAGATTTTTCCTTAAATTAAGTGGCACTTATTTGATTTTATCCTCTTAATTGATTCCTGACTGATTGCTAATTGACTTTTCATACTTTATGTATGTGTGATTGATTCATTACCTTATGTGGCCTATCTTATTGCATGCTATAAAAACCTTCTTATTCTGATTTTCAACACAGACTCACACTTAGACGAACACTCATAAAGAAGCACCCACACACACACACAAAAGATCTTGCTCTCATTCTGTTACACTCCGAAGTATTACGTGGATGTTATACCCCGTAGTAAAATGAGGATTGATTATGATGTTAAAATAACATATGCTAGCATGTATTTATGTATAATACACATGATTAGCATAATATGGGTCCTACAATTAGTAGAGAAATGTTGAGGTGCTTATGAGTATATATGTTTTCTTTGTAAAATATCTATTGCCAAGTAAAGACAAATGTTGCCTCTTCACCTCCAAGGACCTTAGTCATTACAAATTTATGTATATCCAATCTTTATATTTAAGGAGGTCATTTAGGAGTTGTTGCACATCATACAATTCATATAAACCCCATCTCAAACAATTAGGAGCCATTTACAATTTCACCTTATGGGCAGCTCCCTCTAAGGCAATTCTTTTGCAATTTTCCTCTTGGTTTGGGAAGTTTTGTGGGTAAAGGTGTTGGGAAAGGCTTATCTCCAGTTCATATTATCCATTTTCTTCAAATAATTAAGCTAAGAATTCAATAATCCTTCTAGATAAGTTTGTCTTCAACTTGGAGAAATTCACTTTAAAATCTTATTGATATAGAAATAAAGGTTCTTACAGTGTTTTTTAGGAGGATTTGGTTGTGTTGAAGGGATTGAAATATAGTTATAAATAGTTATATGTGTTGATATTCTTTCTGGTCAAGGTAATATCATACTCTTCTCCATGTTTTTGAGGTCATTTGTATCATAGTTTGGTTATTGATGAAGTGTTGTAGTTGTTGAATGATTTTGAGTAGTTCCTTAAGGTATCCTATGGCTGAAAATTGTGATGTATAGTTGTTTGTGATTATGGTTGTGTTGTGAGTAGAGGAGAATAGCAAGTACTGTTAAATTGCCATTTGTAGGATGAAATGAAGCTTACGCACCCTAAGTGTTCGATAAAATGTCGTCGTTAATCCAATTCTTGGTTTATTGATTCGATTGTGATCCAAATCATTTATACAATGTAGATTATCATCGACGAGACAAGAGGGATTGCTCTAATGGTAAGCAACCTCCACTTCCAACCAAGAGGTTGTGAGTTCGAGTCTCCCCAAGAGCAAGGTGGGAAGTTCTTGGAGGGAAGGATGTCGGGGGTCTATTTGGAAATAGCCTCTCTACCCCAGGATAGGGGTAAGGTCTGCGTACATACTACCCTCCCCAGAGTCCACTAAGTGGGATTATACTGGGTTGTTGTTGTTGTTGTAAATTATCATCCGTAGAGCGTACAGGAACTCGTGGGCTACTGCTAGCCAAGCAACAGAGGTATGTTAAGGCTATCCCTTCTTTCATTTGGCATGATCCATACGACACAAACCAAATGAGCAAATGCACAACTTCCACAAATGACTCTATTCATTAAAGTATTAAAAATGCCTACGTTCTTGAATTCCCATGTGTCCTATTATTTTATCCTCTATTCATGGGTCTCATAAAATACGTAAGTTGAAAAAGTTTACTTCATGATATTACTCAAAGACATAATGGTCTTATGACATTCCGAAAGATTTTATTAACGTACTTCTCATGCATTGCATTCATGTATATTGACCCATGACCAAATGGTGTTATATACGCGTATATATGTATATTATATGTATATAGAATATGGAAAATGTTACGGCGTTATATATGCACCACCACCTGATCAGCTGGTATACGTTGATGATTTCTCCCAAAGTGGCCGAGATGATATGATGGGATGCCCTCAGAGGCTGATGATGTTATGAAACATGTACCTATATACGACATGACATTCATACGCATATGCATGACACTATCAGTATTTCATGATTTACAAAGTTTTTTAGACTTATAGGTTGAGTTATTTACTCTATATTTCCTCCATGTCTGTTATGTACTTATTTATGTGTCTTATATACTCGGTACATTATTCGTACTGACGTCCGTTTTGCCTGGGGGTACTGCATTTCATGTCCGCAGGTCCCGATAGACAGGTTGAGAGCCCTCCAAGTAGGCTTTAAGCTCAGTAGAAGATGTTGGTGCGCTCTATTTGCTTCGGAGTTGCTTGTTTGGTCAGTATGATTAGTATATGCATTGATTGGTTTGGCGGGGTTTTGTCCCAACCTTTATAATGTTATGTATTCTTAGAGGCTTGTAGACAGATGTCATGTATACGGATTCTTGTATGGCCTTGTCGGCCTATGTATAAGTTTGGATTACATGTTGGATCGTCCAATGTCGAGTATCTCTCCATGTTTTATTCCACTTAAATCACGATAGCCTCTCTGGATCATTTACCCATGATAGCATGATACGAAATATACGTTACGTAGGTATCCAATTGAGTAAGGTACTGGGTGCCCGTCGCGGCCCATCAGTTTGGGTCGTGACAAAAGAGGTATCAGAGCAGTTCCGGCCTAGGGAGTCTATAAGCCATGTCTGTTGATACCCAATTTTTCTCTATATATTTTGAATATGAAAAATACCTTCAAAATAGCATATATATGCATATATAAGCATGTGCAAGGTTTTTATTATTTTTTCCCATAATTTTAAGGTTTTAAATTGATTTATTTTCTCCCTTTTTATCCATAAAATCCCCAATAATTATTTCTAAAATTATTGTTTTGATAATTCATCTATTGGATTTCTATATTTATGCCAAAATATGGCAAAATTAGTTTTTATATATTTTATAATTACATTTAGTATTTTTAAAGTTAAATTGCACATAATTACAATATTAGCCCATTTAAGATTTAACTATGTTCTATATGCATTAAATTGGACCCTGTATTTATAAATTGTTAATTATGTATTTTAAATCATTTTGTCACCTTAATTTATTTTCCATAACTTACCTATTATTTTTTATAAATTAAATGGGGGAAAGTTGGCTATTTAAATAATAGCCAAATTTGACTTTCAATTATTGCAAAAATTGGACCCCTTTCTAGCCCAATTTCACACCTGAATCACCCGACCCATACCCTATTTACCCTTACCCAAACCCAGAACCCACATACCCTTTTTAATTTCGACCGTTGATCTCCCAGATCAATGGTCCAAACGCATCCTTTCCTTTTTAATTTCACCCGACCCCTAACCCTAGTCTCATAATTCAGAGACAACCGCCCTCAAACTCTCTCATCTTCATGAGTCCTATGGTGTTTTCGTACCATCTCCGACCACCTCTGGTCTCCTATACTCCATAGCTCTTCCACTTCATGAGTCCTTGAGAAGATCTCAAGGAAATCTAACCTGTTCCAGTTTGAAACTCGTTTACTGGCCTGTCCCCGACCATTTTCATTTGTAAGAAAGGATTTCCTTTTGTTTTTTCGTTTGAATCCATGAGTTTTTAAGCGATTCTCTTCATCTCTACTATTTTCTGAAAACCCTAGTTCGCTACTATTCGATTCTTCTTAGATCTTTATAGATCTGAGGTGTTTCGAGTATTACTAGGTGTTTTCCTTTAAAAATCTCCCATTTTAACTAACTATTTCGATTTTAGTCATTCTTTTCTAAAACTAGGGTTTCTCGGAGTTCTTTTACGCATGTTCTTACTGATATAGTTATGATTAAACATTTTCCCTTGTTTGTTTTGACCGATTTTGTGCTCTTACTGCTTTTAACTTGACTCTGTTAAAAGCCCTATTTTTTTTTTAAAGATTTTCTTTACTTTGTTTCTATGAATGTTAGCATGATTTTACATACTTTGCTTCTATGAGGGTTAGCATGCTTTCTTTGCTTCGTTTCTATGTGTTAGCCTACTTGCTTGAAGTCCTGTGATTACCTTGCTTCGAATATGTTTTCCTGAATCCCTAGCCTACTTATGTCACTTCTGTGTGACTATGCTCACTTTGTTTGTTAATCTCTTGCTTCTTTCTGTGACTATGCTTCGAATATGTTTTCTTGCTACGTCTGTGGACCTCCTCTATTTATATGTTGAAAGTGCAGAGTCATGACTCCCTTTTGATCGATTCTGGTTTCTTTAATTGATGGTGATTGAAAATTTTCTTTCAAAACCCTAAGGGGTCTTTTGGTGGGACGCATTAGATAAAATAATGCACGCATTATCTTTGTGTATTAATAATACATTGTTTGGTACACACTTTGAACCTATGCATTAGTTATGCAAGCATTAGTTATAGATCCTATTTGGTATTATCCTATGCATAACTAATGCATAGAAAACAATGGTATTAGCAATGTAATGGGTTTTAATGCATGGATTAGCTTAGTTAAAGACAAAATTGTCCTTCAACATTTATGCTTGATTAAAATATGCTAGTTATTATATTGATGGAAATTTAGAATAATCCAAATAGTGAGAAATAATATTATAGCCCTAGTAAATAAATAAATACTTAGCATACTTCTTTTTTTATAAATAAATATTTAGTTCTATTTTACAATATAGGTAGATAAATTAAATAATTTTTTAAAACATTTTCATATAAAAAAAAATCTCAACATATGTTTCATTTAGAAAGTTAAAGTGATGGACTGGTTTTGAGGCATTTTTGTAAATAAACAATTCTTTTAGAAATTGCACAATGCTTTAATACATTAAACCAAACAATGGATAAGAAATATGTCATGAGTTACCGCTCCGGTTTTCCCCATTTTTGCTTCTTTATGCTCTGTTATCTGTGTTTTATGTGATCAAGTTGATTAGCCTGTGTTCGGAGAGGATTTGGTAAGGAAAGAGACACTTAGTTCTTTTTAAGAAGGTTTGATTTGGAAAAGTCAACTGGATGTTGACTATTGTGTTAGAGGGCTCAGATGTGAGTTTTGATGGTTCGGTTAGCTTCGGGAGGTGATTTGTGACTTAGGAGTGTGATCAGAATGGATTTTGGAGGTCCGGAGTAGAATTAGGCTTGAATTGGTGAAGTTGATATTTTGGCGATTTCCGGTTGATAGGTGAGATTTTGATCCGGGTGCCGGAATGGAATTCCTAGAGTTGTAGTAGCTTCGTCATGTCATTTGTGATGTGTGTGCAAAATTTTAGGTCATTTGGACATGTTTTGGTTAGGTTTATGATCGAAAACGTATTTTGGAAGATTTCTCAAAATTAGGCTTGAATCCGATGTGTTTTGAGTAATTTGATGTTGTTTGTGGTGCTTTGATGATTGGAACAAGTTTGAATAAGGTATTGGGTCATATTGGTGCTTTTGGTTGAGGTCTCGGGGGCCTCGGGGTGAATTCAGATGGTTAACGGGAAGATTTTGGACTTAAGAGATTTCGGAAGATTGCTGCTTCTAGTATTTCCGCACCTACAGTTTAGGGACCGTAGGTGCGGCATCGCATGTGTGAAGGAATTTCCACAGATGCGGATTTGAGGAGAGAGGTCAGAAACCGCAGATGCGGAATAGGAACCGCACCTGCGGACCCGCAGATGCGGAATAGGAACCGCACCTGCGGACCCGCAGATGCTGCAGTGTACTGCAGATGCGGTTTTGGCTCGTCAAGTGGATTCCGTAGATACGGAGAAAATAACTGTAGAAGTGGTACCGTAGGGGCGGTGGTGGGTTCGCAAATGCGAAAACCCCTGGGCAAAATGTTTTAAGTTATTTCATCCGCAATTTTGGGTCATTTTTCCTCCATAGTTGGTCCTTTTTGAGAGCTTTTTGAAGGAAACCGAAGAGGGGTTCAAGGAGAAACGTTTGGAGGTAAGATTTTTGAACCTAAAACTCGAATCTATTATGAAATCCACCTAGAAATTCATGGAAACTAAGCTAAAAATGGAAGAACTAAGGCTCGGGATTTTTGAACTTTTGATTGGGATTTGAAGGACCATTTGAGGTCGGAATTGAGAACTTTTGGTATGCATGAACTCGTGGGGTGATAAGGTATTTAATGATGTGAACATTTTTGAGTTTCGAAAAGTGGGCCCGAGGCTCGGGTTTTGCTAATTTTGGGATTTTCGATATTTTTCGATTGTTTTCGCTTGGACTTTGCTTTTTAGCATATTGTGATGTATTCGTTCTGATTTAGGATATATTCGACGCTGATTTGAGGGGCAAAGGCGTCGCGAGCTAGAGATTTCGCTGGTTCGAGGTGAGTAATAATTGTAAATGATACTCCGAGGGTTTGAAACCCTAGATTGCACATCGTAGTGCTATATTATGGTGAGACACACACTGATAATTAGAGTGGGGTTGTTTACTATTGGGGATTGTGACTAGGTCTGTCCCGATTGATGATTTTACTGCGTATTTGACTGAAACCTGTTTGTTAGCATCATGATTTGGGCTGATTGCCATATTTGGGCTTCGTGCTAACTATTTGAACCCTTCGGGGATTTTTATCACTATTTCCTCACTGTTTTGACTTATTACTTGAACTCAGTCCTGTTGATATTTACTGTTTTACAAACTCAGCCACTGTTACTCATATTTGAAACTTAAATGATATTTCTAAATGATGTTTTGGGCTGAGAACTACTGTTTTACTAATGCCTGAGGGGCTTGTGACGATTTTCGGACTAAGTGAGGCCAAGGACCATATATGAGTATATGCTGAGTAATATGAGGCCGAGGGCCTGAGATACTTTTATACGCCACGAGGTGGCTTGAGTGATGTGAGGCTGAGTGCCGAGTAATGTGAGGCTGAATGCCGAGAGATGATGCCACGAGGTGGCTTGATATAGCGCTTGGTCCATAAGGGGCCCCTCCGAAGTCTACACACAAACAGTGAGCGCGAGCACCCATCATGATCTGAGAGTGAGCCCGAGGGACTGGTACTGTTCTGAGAGATTTCCCGAGGGGCAAACCTTTATGTGTTCATCTTTCATATTTACTTGGCATTTTACCTGTTATACTGTGGTATGTGTGCCTGAGGGGCGGATGTTCTGTGCTTATCGACACTAACCGTTTTGCATTTATTTGCGTAACTGTTGAAAAAGTCATTTTCGAAAGAGGTTTTAAACTGAGCTAAGATGTTTGTAAAGATTTCACAGCTTCATTGTTTTTCTCAAAGGTTTTACACTGCTTCTATAAAGCATGTTAGGTTGCCTTACGTGATTTCTTACTGCTCATTTGTTATTTACCTTTATTACTCACTTAGTTGGAGTACTCACTTTATTCCCTGTACCTTTTGTGCAGATGCAGGTATTTATACACCCGATAGTGGGTTTTGGCTAATTGGTGGCAGAGTTATCGGAGTTTATCAAGGTGGCTGCCAGCGTTCGCAACACTGTTTTCTCTCCCTTTTTTGCTCATCAGTCCTATTTTTGTATATTTCACACCTTGCAATTGTATTTATACTCTAATAGATGCTCGTGACTTGTGACACCCCGGTTAGGGCTGTGTCGGGTTGGGTTTCCGTTTTGTCATCTCTATTTCAGCTAAATATTGCTATTGAATCATGTTTGAAGTATCTTTATGTTATTTAACGGTTTAAAAGAGTGAATTGTGTAAATTGGTTGGCCTTGTCTTCACGAGAGGCGCCATCACGACCGAGTTTGGGGTTAGGGTCGTGACAAGTTGGTATCAGAGCCTAGGTTACATAGGTCTCACGAGTCATGGGCAAGTTTAGTAGAGTCTCGCGGATCGGTACGGAGACGTCTATATTTATCCTCGAGAGGCTACAGAACCTTTAGGAAAAACTTCACATTTTTGAATTCTTATCGTGCGTCCTTGATCCAGCTTGAAAAGTAACTCTTGAAATTCCTTCCACGCGTTCGCATGCGCGCATGAATGCTCAGTATCAGATGTGCCTTGATGGCTTGTGATCCCCTGATCAAGGGGCGAGATGTGATCTCTGTGAGTTTGATGTGAGGCCGGTCTGGATGACTTGAGGCCGGATCCTTGTCTATGGCTTGAGCACCGAGGTGTTGATTGTGTGAGCATGTTTTTTGAACTTATATGTTCGGTATCGTCCCTATTAGTGGAAGTGACAGTTGGATAACTATGTGATGAGTATGTTAGTACTGCGAGATGTATCTATATGACTTGGAAGTGACGAGGAAAGACTGCTGGAGGATAGAAGAACTATTAGGTGCTTGATTATCATCGTGATTCAAGGTGGAGCCCCGAGTTATGGGCGTATGAAGGATCTTTCAATGTTTCCCATTTGACAGTGAAGTAGATTTCATATTGCGGTATGAGTTCAGACTCAAGATGACTAAGTAACTGCGTACGGTTTGTGATAGTGGAAGGTATACAGAAATGTTAATTGAAGGCAAAGCAGGTGGGTTATCTCCTGCGAAGAATTCTGGGGTTGTGTGACCCATATGTGACTGTTAGAAGATCTTATGTGCAAGTGGAATGTAAGTGTTGAAATTTGAATTTTGGGTTGCTTGAGAGATGGGGGATTAACTATTGCGAGAATGAGTGCGAGATTTGCCAAAGATTTAATGTACTAGATGATCTGTGTTTTCACAAGCTTGCAAAGGATCTGAGTTTAATCTCACTATGGTATTGTGGCATCAATAGAGTATAAGTGTTATGAGTTATTAAGTGTATTTTGATCCATGACTTCGATCCAAGTGGGGGAGTTTGCTGTGAGTGGTTTATTGCACGGTTAGGTGCTATGTTGATTCCAATTTGAGGCGTGCGGGTGAATCATTAATGGCTTGCAAAAATTGAGACCAAGGATGGCTCGAGTAAAGGAATTTATTTTTGACAAAGGTTATATTATGCTTCATACGGTAAGAAAACCACGGGATGTCTTAAGTTGTGGTTGGTAAAGAATGCTCGGTGCATAGAGCAGGAAAATGCTTGGTTGTATTGGGATGAGGAGTTCATTTTGCGGTGTCAGAGTGCCAATGAGGCATGGGTGGTTCTATTTGTTGGGTTAAGTAAATTGCAGTTTGAATAAGAGTGAATGACTCTCGAGAATGGTTCAAATGTGTTCAAGATTCTACAGGGAGCAATCGGGTATTTTAGAGTTGTATATGCGGTTAGAAACTGAGTTTTCATTGGAAAAGGTCAAGACTTGTGGTATTTCTATGTTACTTATGGGATTCTATGTATCAGTATCAGGAAAGTAAAGGTAACGGAGTTAGATTCGTAGGAAGCTCTTCGGAGTAAAGTATTATGGGATGTGGTGTTTCTGAGAGTATTTGAGAGACTATTCAGCTGCTTATGGGTCTTAGACAGTGTGGTTTTATGCTTGGTTCTCGTATGGTAAGCCTGGGTTGAGGCATTGTGGTGATATAGCAAGAGGGAATATCCAGTTGAAGATGAATCAGAAGGAAATTTTGATAGATGGAGTAGCTTGATAGTAGACCGGACCGGTAAGGTAAGGATATGATTAATTCCGTGTGTGTGTTCGAGGTAATGGGTCATTACGGTTATTTTGCAGCAATGCTCCTAAGTTTTGATGGCTTGCTTAGCTTAGTCGAGTTAGAAGGATTCACTCCTGGCATGCCTGATTTGTGCAAAGGGGACTCGGAGAGTTCTTGATGGTTTTTACCGCAGTTTGGAGATGTATATTTTCTATGGGCATGCGGAGCAGGGGATGTATAGTGATTTTTTCTTCTAGATGGGACCGATGGAAAGTTCTTGACTAGCTGAGTGCGTAGATGTCTGTGGCTCGGAAGGGAGATGAAGTTCTCATGTCATCCTAGGATGGTATGGTATATGCGGTATGTTGTGCAGACCGAGATTTGCGTGTGTAAGGTTATGGTTCAATTCTGAAAGGAATTTCATGAAACTCTTAGGCAGCGGGTAGCCTTAGATGATTAAGGAAATGGTATTGCCAATCAGAAGTGATTTAACGAGAATATATGTTTCAGGAAAGGCAATGTGATTAAGTTTATGGCACTTCGGTAGTATTGCGACACTTTCTAGCTAGATCGACTGTTGACATTCGAGTTTGCTTGGGGGCACAGGGGAATATTTGAATATCTCCCGTAGAGTGATTTGGTATTTGAGGTGTGGTATGTGTTCGGATGGCTAAATTGGGATCAGGTATGATGATTCGTGTGCTATATGGAGTTGGAGACTGGAGTCCTCATGTTCAGGCTATGTTGCGGTCGTGAGTCACGTGTGTCGGTACTATGTAGTGACTATCGGGGTTTGGAGACCCGAGCGAATCTTTTGTTGCTTGGTGTGTTCGATTTGGAAGTGATATTGGATTCAGACTACTTGTCTCTGTCTTATGTCATTATGGACTATTGCGCTAAGGCGGCGCTGTTGACTATGCCAGAAAAGGGTACGGATTGAGCGGCAATGTTCGGCGGATTATGTCCCGTTGGAGGAATTTTTTTTACATGCCGAAGACCCAGCGGACGACTGTGAAGGATTTGTCTTTCTTATTTGGGCTCTTGTGACGAGTGTCAGTGCTGAGGCTTCTTATGTTGATTCAGTTCCAGCGGTGAGGGACTTTTCGGATGTGTTTCTTATGGTCGGGTATGGTGCCAGTCAAGGTTGTTGATTACGGTATTGGTTTAGGGTCGGGAACCGTATCGTATGGCACCGACAAGAGTTATAGTAGTAGAAGGAACAACTTCAGGATTTCCTTGATAAAGGGTTCATTGGTAGGCCGATGTGGATGCATGTTCTAACTTGAGTCGGCTTGGTTGGCTCCGAATTGCATTGTTGAGGGATGTGTCGATTCGACTATTATTGAGCTTATTAGTAATTTGGGGAGGTCTATGAATTACCTTTCTATGTTGCGAGATGTATGATTTGTTGGTTATGGGCACATATGGTGCGATTCTATTGGGGTTCATAGTCGAAGTCGAGTGGGAAGAGTAATTGGGTGTTACTCGGTGAATGACGTATCGGATATGACCTTGCGGGTTAGATTCGTGTGTTCTATTCTATGATGTGAGACAGGTTCTCAGCCTTGTGTTGTGGTGGTACTGGTGAGCTTGAGGTACAACTCTTCCACTTTAGTTACTTCATGAGTTGAGTAAGTTCGGATTGTGGTGCACGAATTGCACAAGTTGTGGCTTAAGCCTGTATTGATGTGTCGTGTCGCCAGAGTGGTGTGTTGGACTAGAAGAGATCGTTAGGATCATTAATGAATACGAACAGATTCGATTTCAGCATGTTGGAAGGATAATATCGAGGTCTGGCTTGGAAATTTGCTATGGTATTTGCCAAAGGAAAAGTGGCTTTATGAATAGTTGATCTGAGAAATGGTTATGGTTTGTTGCGTTTCATTTATCGTTGGTAGTATATGAAAGTGTTGGAATGACACTTTAGTTGATAAGAGGTTTTCTACCAGTATTCGGTTTTGTGGGCTTGTTCGGGTGATTACAGCTTGTTCGGGCTTATTTTGAAAAATAGGTGTGAGATTCTGATCTTATGAATGATTTCAGAAGTGGAAATGTGGTTATAAGGCTTATGTGATAGGTTGGAATGTGGAAAATGCAGTTTCATTGTGTTATGGGGCCTATATGAGGTAGAGTGACATAGGATCACCCCCGGGTATATGCATGATATGGTTATTCAGCGCTTGGTTAGCTTTTAGAACGACTCTGGGCACGTTCGAGGACGAACGTTTGTTTAAGTTGGTGAGGATGTGACGACCTAGCCAATCGTCTCATGAGTTACCGCTCCGTTTTCCCCCATTTATACTTCTTTATGCTCCGTTATCCGTGTTATATGTGATCAAGTTGATTAGTATGTGTTCGGAGAGGATTTGGTAAGGAATGAGACATTTAGTCTCTTTTAAGAAGGTTTGATTTGGAAAAGTCAACTGGATGTTGACTATTGTGTTATAGGGCTCGGATGTGAGTTACGATGGTTCGGTTAGCTTCGGGAGGTGATTTGTGACTTACGAGTGTGATTCGAATGGGTTTTGGAGGTCCGGAGTAGAATTAGGCTTGAATTGGCGAAGTTGATATTTTGGCGATTTCCGGTTGATAGGCGGGATTTTGATCCGGGGGTCGTAATGGAATTCCGAGAGTTGTAGTAGCTTTGTTAGGTCATTTGGGATGAGTGTGCAAAATTTCAGGTCATTCAAACATGTTTTGGTTGGGTTTTTGATCGAAAACGTATTTCGGAAGATTTCTAAAAAATTAGGCTTGAATCCGATGTGTTTTGAGTAATTTGATGTTGTTTGAGGTGCTTTGATGATTGGAACAAGTTTGAATAAGGTATTGGGTCATGTTGGTGCTTTTGGTTGAGGTCCTGGGGGCCTCGGGTGAATTCGGATGGTTAACGGTAAGATTTTGGACTTAAGAGATTTCAGAAGATTGTTGCTTCTGGTATTTCCGCACCTGCGGTTTGGGGACCGCAGGTGAGGCATCGTAAGTGCAAAGAAATTTTCGCAGATGCGGATTTGAGGAAAGAGGTCAGAAACCGTAGATGCGGAATAGGAACCGCACCTGCGGACCCGCAGATGCGGCAGTGTAACATAGATGCTGTTTTGGCTCATCAAGTGGATTCCGCAGATGCGGAGAAAATGACCGCAGGGGCGGTGGTGGGGTTGTAGATGCGAAAACCCCTGGGCAAAATGTTTTAAGTTATTTCATCTGCAATTTTGGGTCATTTTTCCTCCATAGTTGGTCCTTTTTGAGAGCTTTTTGAAGGAAACCGAAGAGGGGTTCAAGGAGAAACATTTGGAGGTAAGATTTTTGAACCTAAAACTCGAATCTATTGTGAAATCCACCTAGAAATTCATGGAAACTAAGCTAAAAATGGAAGAACTAGGGATTGGAATTTTGAACTTTTGAATTAGGATTTGAAGGACCATTTGAGGTCGGAATTGAGAAATTTTTGTATGTATGAACTCGTGGGGTGATAATGAATCTATTGATGTGAAAATTTCTTAGTTTCAAAAAGTGGGCCCGGGGCTCGGGTTTTGCTAGTTTAGGGATTTTTGATATTTTTCGATTGTTTTCGCTTGGGCTTTGCTTCCTTAGCATATTGTGATGTATTCGTTCTGATTTTGGATAGATTCGACGCGGATTTGAGGGGCAAAAGTGTCGCGAGCTAGAGATTTCGCCTGTTTGAGGTGAGTAGTAATTGTAAATGATACTCTGAGGGTTTGAAACCCCGAATTGCACATCATAGTGCTATATTGAGGTAAGACACGCGCTGATAATGAGCTTGGGGTTGTTTACTATTAGGGATTGTGACTTGGTCCGTCCCGATTGATGATTTTACTGCGTATTTGACTGAAACCTGTTTGTTAGCATCATGATTTGGGCTGATTGCCATATTTGGGTTTCGTGCTAACTATTTGAACCCTCCGGGGACTTTTATCACTATTTCCTTACTGTTTTGACTTATTACTTGAACTCAATCCTGTTGATATTTACTGGTTTACAAACTCAGCCACTGTTACTCATATTTGAAACTTAAATGATATTTCTAAATGATATTTTGGGCTGAGAACTATTGTTTTACTAATGCCCGAGGGGCTTATGATGATTTTCGGACTGAGTGAGGCCGAGGGACATATGTGAGTATATGCTAAGTGATATGAGGCCGAGGGCCTGAGATACTTTTATACGCCACGAGGTGACTTGAGTGATGTGAGGCTGAGTGTCGAGTAATGTGAGGTCGAGTGCCGAGAGATGATGCCACGGGGTGGCTCGATATAGCGCTTGGGCTGTAAGGGGCCCCTCCGGAGTCTGCACACCCACAGTGAGCGTGGGTACCCATCATGATCTGAGAATGAGCCCGAGGGGCTGATATTGTTCTAAGAGTGAGCCCGAGGGGCAAACCTTTATGTTTTCATCTTTCATATTTACTTGGAAATTTACCTGTTATACTGTGGTATTTGTGCTCGAGGGGCGGATGTTCTGTGCTTATCGGAACTAACTGTTTTGCATTTATTTGCGTAACTATTAAAAAAGTCATTTTCGAAAGAGGTTTTAAACTGAGCTAAGATGTTTCTAAAGATTTTACAGCTTCATTGTTTTTCTCAAAGGTTTTACACTGCTTCTATACCGCATGTTGGGTTGCCTTACGTGATTTCTTACTGCTCATTTGTTATTTACCTTTATTACTCACTGAGTTGGAGTACTCACTTTACTCCCTGCACCTTGTGTACAGATGTAGGTATTTATATACCCGGTAGTGGGTTTTGGCTAATCGGTGGCAGAGTTATCGGAGTTTAGCAAGGTGGCTGCCAGCATTCGCAGCACCGTTTTCTCTCCTTTTTTGCTCATCAGTCCTATTGTTGTATATTTCAGACCTTGTAGTTGTATTTATACTCTAATAGATGCTCGTGACTTGTGACACCCCGGTTAGGGCTGTGTCGGGTTGGGTTTCCGTTTTGTCATCTCTATTTTCGCTAAATATTGCTATTGAATCATGTTTGAAGTATCTTTATATTATTTAACTGTTTAAAAGGGTGAATTGTGTAAATTTGTTGGCCTTGTCTTCACGAGAGGCGCCATCACGACCGAGTTCGGGGTTAGGGTCGTGACAATAACTAATACCAGCATAACTAATGCAAGCATAACTAATACCAGCATTAATAATACACCTTATTCAGCATTATTCTTATGCACCCTAACAAACGACCCCTAAAAGCTTTGCCCCGTCTGTTAAGCTAACTAATTTCCTTACCATATTTGCTATAATCATATTTCTACTGAGTTGTGTCCTTAATGAAGACTTTATGAATTTGGTCCTAATCAACTACTTTATGATACTGAATCTCGGCTCCTACCTTTTCACTTAATTTTATTAGTTGCTTCCTTAATTAATTTTCCCTTGCCTTATCTGCATTGCTACTTAATTCTTACTGATTGTTTCCTTAGTTTAAGAATTTTCTGAACCTAGCCTTAATTACCTACTCTATACTGGTACTATTTTGAAATATTTCCTTATTTGTTATACTCCAGCCGTGTATGGTTTCTTTCCTTACTTGCCACATGCTCTTTACCGTTTACACTGACTCCCTTAATTAAAGGGAGATTTGAACCAATTTTTTATACTGAACTCTATAATACTGAAGAATTGATTCTTGCCTTATTTTTAACCAGTTTTCAAACTACTATATATATGACTCTCTTCTACAATCTTAACTCACGAAAAATTATTTCAAAAAATGCACGCACACATAAAAAAAATTCTTCTTTACTACTTGTGCTAACTGCTTGTCTAGCAGGCTGAAAGCCAAGGCTAGACTGTGGAACTCTACTTGCTTTAACTGGTATGTCTCTAGTTTAAATTTGAAACTCAACTTTATGTGTTCCATGCCTATACATCCATGCTTGTTACTTTACTAGTTCTTCAATTTGTTTCTAGGTTTGTTGTTATTAAGCATGTCTAGATTCTGCCCTTATGTGTAATCATCATATCAGACTTTACTTAGTTCTTTGATACTTGTCAAGCATGTTCACTTAGTTCCCTTACCCCCTCCCTTAACTGGTATGACCATGTAGTTACTTAGTCTTCTAGTGCATTCTATTGGCCCTAATGGTATGCCAAATTTTGTTCAACAAAACTCTTGTCTTCAACATGATCATGCTGCATTCTTCCCTATGTTTTAAATGTCTGTTACCATGACTGATTTGTTCAGTAGACTCACAGTTGTTCTGTATGTTTGTTGTGTCAAATATTTCCCTATTTATGTGCTTTCAAACCTATATGTTCCCAATCCCTTCACCCCTATTTGTAAGTCTGCTTGTCAAGTATATCTGGGTATTCTATGGTTAATTGGGTTGTTTTCTGGGTATGCTTTTCTCAAAGATTGATTTCAAAACTGATAACTCCTAGTACTTTTAAAAACTATTTCTGAACCTTTTCACTTCTAAACTGCTTTACTAAGTCTTTCATCACTATGTCTAGCACTCTCACCTTACTCTTAGACCATTAAGTTCTTCCCCTTTTGTGTGAGCCTTGCCTTGGGACCCTTGAGCTCCCTCTTAACTTGGATACATGAAAGTTGGCCTTTCCACACTGCACTTACTTTGTCTTGGCTATAAAATATGAGTGTGAGCACTGCCCAGGATCCTTTGAGGTCCTTAGGGAACTCTGACACACCCTGATATGAGAAAACCTATGAACAATCTTGGCACTTGAGGTGATTTATTACATAACTCAGAGAGGAAGTCTTAATCAGGTCCTGGAAATCTAGGCCAGTTTTCAGGCTCTCTATAGTGTAACTTTATTTTTCTTATGTAATTGATTTTAGTATTGGTCTGTAATAATCTGTTGTAAAAAAGTATTGGGGCTGTCTAGTGAAAAGAGGAGGGTAGTTATATGCTATCAACATCAATAAGTAGAAACCATTTCTTAGGTTTACATTTCTTATATGTGCATTAGAATCCATGTGTAAGACCAACATATTCAAAGCATGTCATGCATTAGATGCCATGTTCTTACGTTACTGTTTCAACATCTCATTTGACATCACTTTATCACTTAAAAATCCTGCTTTAGGCTAAATAACAGCATCAACATGAAACTGTTGCTCCTGCATATCTTGAAATCATGTTGTAACTGTTTGAGCATTTAGAAACCATATTCTAGGAATTTTGCATATTTTGCAATCATTCTGCATTTTTCATATGTGCACGTTAGATGCCATGTTTAGGATCTCGCTCAGTTACACCTAGTTAAACTACTGATGCATGAAAAAGGACACAAAATAGCCTCACGTTTGATTATCCTATTTAAGTGAAACTGGTCACAATCCTACATGTCTTTGAAACATTTAGAACATCATGCTTCAAGTGAAATAACTGTTTCAATAATTCTGGTAACTACTACATATTATTTTACGCCTAGGCAAGCCTTAGGTAATAAACTTAAATAAAAACCAGAACCGTCTTCGTGAATAATATTTGACTATCAGCATGTTAAATCAGTAGTCAAGCTTGATTAGGACTTCCTATTTGAGTTATTTTATAAATATGACTCTGTCGTTATCACCTAGATACCATGCTTAGAATCTGAATTCAGACCTTAATTGTGTATGAGTCATGCTATTTATGTGTACTGTGTGTGGAGGTATCTGAGCCTTTCATTTGTCTTCCATGCTCCCCTTAATTGAATTCCTACTTGTTTATTATATGTCGCCTTAGTATTTTTCCTTTAAACTTGAGGGTCTACCTAGAACCCCCTTCTTATAGGATAGGAGTCCTAAATTGCAATGGGACTTATAGGAAGGGAGGGGTAACAACGTGCAATAGGGGTCGAGACCAAATCTCTCTTTAATTAGCTTCACGGGGCGGGAAAAGGTAGATATGGATATGATGATCGGTGCATTAATACCATGTGTAGCCTCTCTTTGAGGAGTGTCATACCAGGTATTGCATTCGGACAACATAACTGACTCGGCTAGGTTTGACCATAATGCATGCACAGTTAAACAAAGTAAGGTTTCTATGGGGTTTTAGACTGGTACCCTTGAGCGGACAACTCAAGGGGGAAAGGCATGGAACCATCAACTACACCGTTGATCGATTGGTTTTACCGCAAATACGCCTTTTTTGGATTTAGGGTGTGATAATATCAGAAGAGCGCAACCACTCATTATAAGCGTTGCTATAGTATTTTGTTTGGCATGAGTGGAATATGATGTTGAGCATGATTATGCAACAATTAAAGCAGGTTGTCATGTATTTGCATATTAGGAAAGCAGCAAATACAACAGTTTTTCATAATTTAAATCGGTAGTAAAGGAAAGCAGTAAAGGAAAGTAATAAAGGAAAGAAACAAAAGACAAGTCCGTTTTGAAATCGAAAAGAAAATTGAATGGTTGAAAGAAATAAACAGATAATTGCGCATAAATAAGCATAAATTCACAATAATAGTCTGAAATGGTAAAAGATGAAAAGAAATCCCCAGCAGAGTCGCCACGTTGTAGCGCCCCTTTTTCCTTCGCGGAATCGGGTTTATGACATTTGGAGAGACAACTCATTCCTTTTGGGAATCGGGTTTGATTTGAAGAGTCGCCACCTAATGATTAGGGTGCATTAGGACACCAAGAGGGTCTGATTTGAGTAACCTGAGATTGGGTAAGGGCTTGAAATTATTCCAATTGGAAGGTGTTAGGTACCCTCAGAATCCACTAGTGTGGTTCCCGGCCAGACAATCATTGTGAGTTTAGGGTACAATTAACATATAGACAAATAAAGCTCAAATAGGAGGGGACTTCACATATAAAGGTTCGAAAATAGACAAAGTTTAAAAGAGCAATTTGAGGAAGCGGATTCTTGAATGAAAATGTTAAAGAAATAAGAATAAAGGAAAAGGGGGTCCTAGGTTTGCTAAAATTATGGATCACCCCACACAACATCCGGTAATCACTCCTAAATGAGGGGCTACACGTGACGTTATCGCGTGGTCATTATATCAATATCTAACCTTCCCACCCCATTAAGGTATTTAAAGTGCGGGTTGATCTCGTTTACTTATTGCATGCTATTACCTGTCCCAATCCTATCAGTCCCGGAGGCATTTAGGACTACTAATCCTAAAAGGGAGGGACATTGGGCTTATTTGTAGTTTCAAAGGTAAAAAATCTAAGGCGACATACAAAACACGTATTGCAAGTTGGGGAAAGCACATAACAAGCAGAGGCTCAGATATACCGCCTTGAACAAAGAAGCACGTAATCAGCATGACTTACACAAACTGTTTAGGTCTGATTATTATAGATGAAGAAGGACGGTTACTGAGGAGATTTTAGTTTATTACATAACTCAGATAAGAAGTCTGAATCAGGCCTGTCTGCTGGCAGTAATTATTAACAGAAGCGGATTCAGTTTATGATTATTACCTTAAGGCTTGCCTAAGTGTTGGACGAAGATCCTATAGGCATAATATCTACTGGATTCAGAAAAGCAATGAAATAGTAGGGTCTAAAACATACTAGTTAAACTCGCTAAATAAGGGTAATCAAATTGTTAAAAGAGAGGCAAGTCTTAATGAATTGGTTACAAGTTCTGCAACTAACAGTACCCATTATTACCAATTTTGGATCAATACGTAAAACGACTCAGATTCGATTAGGAGTTCCTATAGGCATGCTTTCTACGCGTATTTGAATATGCAAAATTCAAAATACCTATAGACATGGTATCTATGTGTGATTTAGATTTGCAGAATTCAAAATGACCTATAGGCATGATTTCTCTATGCATTTGAATATGCAGAATTCAAAATACCTATAGAAACGGTATCTATGTGAGATTGGGATATGCAGAATTCAAAATGACCTGTAGGCATAATTTCTATATGCATTTGAGTATGCAGAATTCAAGATACCTATAGACATGGTATCTATGTGAGATTGGGATATGCAGAATTCAAAATGACCTATAGGCATGATTTCTATATGCATTTGAGTATGCAAAATTCAAGGTACATAGAGACATGGTATCTACCCTTCGCATACATAGTTACTCACCATTTTCCTTTAACCATCCCCAAATGTTTATTACAAATTATTACAGCCCGGAATAGATAAAAATACATCACAAACTATAAGGGAAAATACAACCAGAGAAAGCCTGATTCTTGACTTCCTCTCTAAGTTATGAGATAGACCAACTCAAAGAGACCATGATCCAAAGCCTTTCTCCCATTTGAGTGTGTCAAAGTTCCCTAAGAGCCTCAATGGGACTCCGGGCAATGCTCACACCTAAATTGCATTATCAAAATGGGGGTCAGTGTAGTGTGGAAAGGCCAGCCCTCAAGTGTCCAAGTTCAGAGGGAGCTCAATGGGTCCCAAGGCAAGGGTCACAAGAGGGGGGCAGAACTTAAAGGCTAAGAGAGAGTTCAAGTGCAGAAACAGAACTTGAAGAACTAGGGGAGTAAAGGAAAAGGGAAAGAGGTGCTACAGAAATAATAACTTCACACAAAAGGGATTCAGGGGTTGGGAACTGATTGCAGAGGGCCCTTGTGCCTAGGCATTAATTGATTCTGGGCATACGCAGCAATGGGGAATGCTGTTATGCCGACAGAATATACAACATACAATGGTAGCAAGAGGTTACGATCCAAGGGGATCAAGTTTGAGTCATAGACAGCAATGTTTTAATGTTGTCATGCCTCAAACAACCATCATTGTCAAACACGCTTAGAATACACAATAGAGGCAGAATAGGCAAAAGGAGGATGCTAAATAAGTATTGAACTAAACACAGGCAATAGGCAGACAGGAGAAAAAAATGTTAAACAAACACATTGTTGTGGTGTTGAATCTTAATTAGAACATACCAGTTCAAAGAAAGCAAATAGAGAGAGAAGCAGGCAGCAAGATTTGCAAATAGGCCACAAGTAACAAGAGAGAATACCTTTAAGTGTGAGTATGAGTTCAGAAAATTACGAGTGTTGGATGTTGTGTTAATGAAAGAGTCATGTATTTATAGTGTGAAAAACAGGTAGAAATAAGGTAAGAAAAATAATTATGGAACTGGGTGTCAATTAAAACAATCAGTATAAGGTTTCCTTTAATTAATGAATTCAGACTTAAACGGTAATTAGCAAAAGTTATTTAAGGAAAGAAATCAATTAAGCACCTTGTGCAAAGTAGGCAATTAGGGGTAAATACATAGGAGTTTGATTAAGGGTAGAGTTTTGAAATACACGGTTAAAATAAATAAGGTAAGAATCAATTAGTACACAGTAAATCAAGGAATCAGAGATTTGTAACTACTAGTCCATGAATAAACCAAGTCAGAAAGGCTAAGGAAAGCTTTCGACTCAAACCAAGTAATAAGACAATTAGCAAACAAGGAAAGAAATCAATCAGACTTACACGAAAAGGAAGTCTGAAATAATTCAAAAAAATTAAAAGCCATTTAGAGGGGAAGTTCAGCACATATAAAGAGTACAGAAGTATTAGGAATGCGAGGCTGAACTTAGGACGAAGAAAAAGTCTCACACAATTGCACAATCAGTAAGTAGTAGATTATAGGAGCATGATAATCACAGGGTAACTCAGCAATGGAGAAGAGAGATATCAAATAGCATACAAAGGGTCCAGTAGAAGGACCTTAGAAAAGTTTAGCAGGGAATCAGAATCATACAAAGAAACCAAGGTTTAAACAAAGATTTAAAGACTCAGTTGAGCAATAGATGAAACAATCTTTGGAAACTCGAAATAAGTCCAAAGAAAGTCAGTGTTTTTGAAATCAAACAAGTTCAGAGATTAAGAATAAGCAAATCACATAGCCAATGATCTCAAAACTCGGATGAACCCCCAAATTCTAGGGGTTTTACCATTAATCAAGTGTAGAGATGAAAACAAGTAAATCAGGCAGAAATACTAATGAAATAAGTTTAGAAATCTCAGAAAGGAACTGAGACCTTTAACATGCATCTTTCAGTAATAGAAACTCATGAGAAACATAGTAAAAGAACAACATGCAAAACACAGTAGAAGAACTCATAAGAACATGGTAGAAGAAACAGATAGGAAACTCAGTAGCAGAACTCGTAAGAACAAATTAGTAGAGAAATACAGTAGAAGAAACTAATAGTAGAAGAAACACACAAGAAACTTAGCGAAAATCAGAGAAGCATATCGACAAAACCCTATGTCGGAAAGATAAAGGTTTGAAAGCATAGTTTTTGAAAGAAATCTCAAGAAACCGTTTAAAAGCTCAGGGAAAACACGAATCTGGAACGGATCTAAAGAAATAAGAAGAACCTCAAAAGCTAGGGTTTTAGAGGAACGCAAATGGTGAGAAAGGCTTGGAAAGTCATTGATCTAAGCAGGAGAAGTCGAGACCAGGTTCGAACAGCCATGGCTTGCAGGAGCAAGGCCGAAGATGGCAATAGAACTTGAATCGAAGTTTGGACCAAGCTTCTTCGCAGTCAGGCCTTGAATCTTCAATAACCCGGCGTGTAGGAGTTATAGGAGGTCGGTATAAGACTTCAGTTGCCTTGGAAGCCATAGATTCCGGTGGTTTTAGGGTGGAAATAGAGGGAGGCGGTTAGGGTTTCTGAGAGAAAATTTGGGAGAGGGGGAATCCAGGGGCGGCTACCGGTGAGAAATGAATAGGGTTTGGGGGGTATTGGGGAATTAAAAAGGAAAGAAAGAGTGTGAGCGTTAGATGAACAGTTGGGATTAAAAGGGGGGCCGGGTGGATTATTTTAAAGGGTCGTGGGTCGGGTAATTTTAGGAATTAGGCTGGGTAATGAGATCTGAAATTGGGTTTAATTGGGGTGCCAGATCCGGCCAGAATTTAAATGAAATGGGCTAACATTTAAATAGCCACTTTTTCCCTTGTTTAATTTATAAAAAATAGTAAAATAATTTTTGGGAGTAAATTAGAGGGACTAAAATGATTAATAATATATAATTATGAAAATAAAAATAGTGGAGTCAATTTTATAATTATAAACACAATTAAATCTTAAAATAGGCTAATATTTCAATTATATGCAATTTAGCTTAAAAAATATTAATTAAATTTGTAAAAATATGCAAAAATTATGTTAGCTATATTTTAGTATAAATATGAGAATATAATAATTGAATTGCCAAAATGACAATTTTGGGAATAATTATTGGGGGTTTCTTGATAAAATATGGCAACAAATTGATTTAAAAATCTTAAAAAATTAATGAAAAATAAGAAAACTCTTGGGCATACTTATATATCCATACATATGCTATCTGAAAAGGTATTTTGTATATGAATAATATACAGGAAAAATTGGGTATCAACATATACACATCCTAATTGACAATTGCGCCAAACATGTGCTACAATCATTCGTAGATTACTTTGCTGGTTATCATCAGATCTGGATGGATGAGGAAGATACTGAGAAAATGGCTTTCATTACGCCGTGGGGAGTGTACTGTTACAAGATGATGCCATTCGGCTTGAAAAATGCAGGGGCCACCTACATGAGGGCCATGACTACCATTTTCCATGATATGATACATAAGGAGATAGAGGTATATGTGGATGATGTTATTATCAAATCCAAGAAGGCCACTGACCACTTAGAAGATCTAAGGAAGTTCTTCAATAGACTGCAGAGATACAATCTGAAATTAAACCCCGCAAAGTGCGTATTTGGCGTTCCTGTTGGGAAATTGCTTGGGTTTATTGTGAGCCGCCGAGGAATAGAACTAGATCCATCGAAAGTTAAATCCATTCAAGAACTACCACCGCCAAGGAACAAGAAGGATATGATGAGTTTATTGAAAAGACTTAACTACATCAGCCAATTCATAGCAAAGTCTACAGTTATCTGTGAGCCAATCTTTAAAATATTAAAGAAGAATGCCACCACGAAATGGACCGATGACTGCCAGAAGGTCTTCGACAAAATCAAGGAGTATTTGTCAACACCACCAGTCTTAGTCCCGCCCGAGCTAGGTAGACCCTTATTACTCTACCTTGCAGTGTTAGATGGAGCTTTCGGCTACATTCTGGGGCAGCATGATGAGACAGAGAGGAAGAGTCAAGCCAAGACAGTTCACACCGGGACAGCTGGTGTTGAAGAAAATTTTTCTGCATCAAGATGAAGCCAAACGGAAGTTCTCTCCCAACTGGCAGGGCCCATACATAGTTCACCGGGTTTTGACAAGAGGAACCCTCATACTTGCAGAAATAGATGGAGAAGTCTGGCCAAAGCCGATCAATTCAGATGCAGTCAAGCGTTACTATGTGTAATCTTTATACTTTACTTATATGATGTAAATTGAACTACGCCTGACTTGATTCCTATTTAAGAGGGGATACGTAGGCAGCCCTATGGGTTCGGTCACAATTCAATAAAAATTTTATTTCCCCCCTGCAATTGTAAACTGGGGCAGAATTTTGAGGAGGACCCTCAAAATTCCGAAGTAATTTCAACTGATCTCCATATGAGCAACAGTCAGAAATGTCAACCCATCAAACTGGGGCAGAATTTTGAGGAGAACCCTCAAAATTCCGTAGCAGTAGAGGTTGCAATGTCTTGAAATACCTCACAATCGTTGGTTCATCTAAAACCTATTTTTAATTTATGTCATACTTTTACAAAATCATGCATGATTATTATTGAAACTGCTCTTTTTAGAAACGCTACCCCAATAGTACAAACAATATCACCAGATCAAAGTCAAACGAGTCAAGCGAAGCCAACAGGGATGCGAACTAACCTTCCCCTTACAAAACTCACGATTTTTCTTTGGATGCAGGCACTAGGATTGCGAAATCATTAAACATATTGTACGCCGATTGGACACACATTGTTCAAGAATACGATTCTCAGAACTGTTGCACTTGCCAACATTTGTTATTAGCACGCACCAGTGATGTTCCATATGTCAGAATGCTCCCAGTAATCACAGCGCTGCAATTTGCTATCAGCTAAGAAAATTCTACTGTCAGTTGTTATCTTATTTCTTGCATAAGGCTACCATTCTTCCTTCCGAGGTTAAGCTCTACCTCTATCTGCATCTGCATTGCATAGGCTATTATTCTGCCTTCCAATCTGCATAAGGCTACCATTCTGCCTTCCGAGGTTAAGCTCTATCTCCATCTACATTTGCATTTCATAAGGCTACTATTCTTCCTTCCAATCTGCATAAGGCTACCATTCTGCATTCCGAGACTAAACGCTGCTTCCACCTGTATCTCCATTGCATAAGGCTACTATTCTACCTTTCAATCTGCATAAGGCTACCATTCTGCCTTCCGAAGGTAAGCTCTACCTCCATTTGTATCTGCATTGCATAAGGCTACTATTATGCCTTCCAATCTGCATAAGGCTACCATTCTGCCTTCCTAGGTTAAGTTGTACCTCCATTTGTATCTGCATTGCATAAGGCTACTATTATACCTTCCAATCTACATAAGGCTACCATTCTGCCTTCCGAGACTAAAACGTTGTCTCCAACTGCATCTGCATTGCATAAGGCTACTAGTTTACCTTCCAATCTGCATAAGGCTACCATTCTGCCTTCCGAGGCTAAGCTTTGCCTTCAATTTTCTTCGAAACTAAGCTCTATACCAAGCACTATTTATCTCGCTTCTCTTACGGGCTCAGCTCTGCCTTTCAGTTCGCAAGACTGAGCTCTGTCTTGTTCGCATCATACTACAATATCTTTCATGCGCTGAAATATCGCCAACTCATCCAAAGACATCATCGTTCGGAGCCACCATCTTCATAGCCCGAGAACACCATGTCATGGCATGAGGATCTCTTTCAATATTTTGCATATCATTATTCAAAGGCATCATGGTTCAGAGGCACCATCCTCACAGCCCGAGAACATCATTTCATGGCCTACAAATCCTGCATCAAACAACCCATGGACCAGGACATCATGGTCTGAGGACGCCATTCCTAACCGTTTGAAGACAACATTCATGGTCCAATGAGAATTTACATCATGTTTAAATTTACGCACAATATATACTTGTATTGGTGATGAACCCCTCTGGGATCGGAGTTGGTCCTGCTGGAACAGTCTAGGCTAGAACCTCATCATCAAACTCAACTTGAGGCTTTGCCGCTGGTGCTGCTGCTCGAGCTCTGGGATGAGCCCTACCTTTGACTCGGGCCCTGGCACGGCCTCGACCTTTGCCTCTCGCAGGAGCTGCTACTGGGGGCTTAGGCTTCTGGTCATCTAATGAAGCGGTACGTGTTCTCACCATCTGCAAAAGAACAGAGTGGGAGTTCAATTAGAATTGAGAAATCAAGTCGCACAATAGGAAAGAATAGATGTGAAGTATTTCCTAACACTGTAGCCTCTAGGGATAAATACAGACGTCTCTACACTGATCCTTAGACTATACTAAGCTTATCCGTGAATTGTGAAACCTAAGCAATGTAGAGTTCTGATACAAACTTGTCATGACCCGAATTTCCCACCCTCGGGAGTCGTGATGGTGCCTACTAGTGAGAGATGGGCAAGCCAATCATTCCAAATATTTTACCTTTTTCATTTTTAATCCTTTAATAGGTGTGAATTACATTATATAAAGCATGGAAATAATAAAGCGGAAGAATGAAATGTAACAATTTGAAATAAAATCAATACAAATCCATAAAGAAAAGCTACCCAAAACTGGTGTCACAATTTCATAGACTGCCTAAGAATACTACAAATAGGGGTCTGAAAGATAAATACAACATTGTTTCTGAAATACATAAAAGAAATAGTATGGAAAGATAGAAGGAGACGTCAAGTCCTGCGGACGCTTGCAGGACTACCTCGAGTCGTCTGATGGACTGAAGGTAGCAATCTCACTATGGACCAAAAGTTGCAACACTAGGATCTGCACACAGTGCAGAGTGTAGTATCAACAGAACCGACCTCATGTGCTGGTAAGTGCCTAGACTAACCTCGGCGAAGTAGTAACGAGGCTAGTACAAGACTACCAAATAAACATATGCAGTCAAATCATATACAACAAAAAAAAGCAGAAATTTATAGTTAAAGATCGGAGGGGGAATATGTGCTGCGGGGAATATAAGGTAATAATAGAAAACCAATAGAAGAATGTAAAGGAAGTCATAGTTCAATTATCAGCAAAAGTAAAAATTATCCTTCGTGCGTTATCACTCATATCATGGTACAACATTGTACATCGTGCGACATGGCATCAACTACAGCTTTACCTGTTGTTTCCACCGCCAATTCACTTGTATCTAACCACAATTTACTTAACGATATCAATAAATGCTAAATGAATCAATTCTAATGCATGAAAGTGGATTTTCAAAAGTTTTTCCCAAAAAGTCAAAAATTGATCCCGGACCCACATGATCAAAACTCGAGGTTCGAACCAAAATCCGATTATCCATTCACCCACAAACTCAAGTATATAATTTGTTTTGAAATTGGACCTAAAATCGAGGTCCAAATTCTCAAAAATCGAAAATCCTAAGTTCTACCCAAAACGCCCAATTTCCCCCATGAAAACCCTTGATTTTGAGTTGAAATCATGTGAAAAGATGTTATATATTGAAGAAAATGAGTTGGAAATGACTTACAATCGATTTGGAGAACAACTTTTCTTTAGAAAATTGCCCAAGATTGCTTAGGGTTTGAGGGAGTTTGAAAAATGAAGAAAAATGCGTCTAAGTCCCAATTCACTGGTCGCACATGTCACAATTGTGACAGGAGCTTCACAATTGCAAACAAATAGTCGCAATTGCGATTCTGGGCATTTTCTGATGACTTCGCATTTGCGAAGGGTGGTTCGCAATAACAGACATTAGCAGGCAAGGCTTTCTTCGCAAATGCGATCAAACCCTCGCAATTGCCAAGCATGTTGGCCTCGCAATTGCAAAGCCTGACCTCACAATTGCGAGATCAGAGCCTGCAACACAGCTGAACCTGCAACAGCCATTTCCCCGAGTCTAAATTCACTTCGTGGCCTATCCAAAACACACCCGAGCCCTCGGGGCTCCAAACTAAACGTGCAAACAAGTCCAAAAACATCATACGGACTTGCTCGTGCAATAAAATTATCAAAATAACATCAACAACTATGAATTAAACCTCAAATTCATGAAATCACTCAATAACATCAAAATTTTCTATTTCTCAACTATAGGTCCGTTATATGCCAAACCAATACCGATCTTTACCAAATTTTACAGATTCAACTTAATTATTATTTAAAACCTCTCCCGGAATCCGGAACCAAGATACGGGCCCGATACCATCAAGAAAATACATCAATTCACTTCTAAAAACCTTTATATTTTCCAAAAAAAACAATTTTCTTTAAAAATTCATTTCTCAGGGTTGGGACCTCGGAATTCGATTCCGGGCATATGCCCAAGTCTCAAATTTTACTATGAACCCTACGAGACCGTCAGATCATGGGTCTGGGTTTGTTTACCAAGAATATTTACCAAAGTCAACTTTATTAAATTTTAAAAGTCAATTTCCATATTTTACTTAGTTTTCACATAAAAGCTTTCCGGAAACGTGCCCGGACTGCGCGCCCAAATCAAAAGGAGTTTTTAAGGCCTTGAAAAACAGAATTTTCTTTTCGAAAAGAGTGATGACCTTTTGGGTCATCACACGGATATGATACGATTACATAATATTATGCAAGTACAATGTCAAGGAGAGTAAGTAAGGGTTCATGCCCGAGATGTTATTGATAGATAAGGAGCTAGTATGAGACATAAGTTAAGACAAAGGAAATAACCCAAGAAGGATTACACAGAATATTTATGTGAGAAAGCCAACAAGTAGTAAGTAGTTTATTCAAGAAGTGCCGAGTTATGGCTAGATAAGAGGATACAGACAAATCAAGAGGTCATGCAAGATAAACATCATGAACCCCAACATGGGGAATTCAGTCTCGCAGATAAGAGTTAGGGTAGTTAAAGGTATCGTATGAGTATTATGGAGATAAAAGGGAGGGTCACTGGGAAGACAATCGAAATACCAGCTCAGAAGCAACCCTACAAGTACAAAGGCATGGAGGTAAGTAACTACGGATAATTATAGGCGAGAAAGGACATCAAAAATTCCGTCGACTATACGATGTAATAAGCTCGCAGCTTTACAAGAGTCAGAGGGTCCTGCCTAAATACTACAATGAAAGACTAGCTGAGGAAATAAGGAAGAAGGCTTCAACCTAAGCACAGTAACCTAAAGAGGAAATGGTCTTGTAACAACAATCTCACAGCAACATTGTATGCACTCCGTAAGAAAGTGGCACCTATCATGGCTAATGAACAGGAAGAAGAAAAAAAATCAAAAGTAATATTCGAGATCATATGAGTTGTACGAAAATTCTAGCATGTATGGGAAGTAAGATATGCTAAGTATGTACCCAACAAGGGGGTAGAAAGCTGAGAAGGAATGAAAGGAACTATTTGATAAATGATCCAGAGTTAGTTATGTTACGAACCCACTTAAGATTTTTTAGAATTATCCATGCAGCATATATGTTAACAATCATATAGCTGTAGAAGACTCTGGTATAAATTAAAAGAAAGAATTGAGTCCCAGTCATAGAGAAAGGATTGAATTATTAGATGAAGGTATCATGGATATTCTATTGCACCCATGAAAGTCTAAAGTAATAACTAATACCATGAGCCACAGATCGGAAGATAGCTTAAGCCTAAATGAAGGCTGATCAGAAGGAAGAGGAAACTAAAGAATTACATCAACCAAGTAAATCAGGAGTCTGATTATTGGACCCAACAAATTATAGAAATCGTGATTGAGAACAATACAAGATCACTCTTAATATCATAGGTACAAGAAATATATACAACAACCATATTTTATAATGGCTCTACGAAAAATCTAGTTAGAAAAGTACAATCCTCATAAGAAGTCTGTATGAAGCTCCCACTGGAGTATGTGTGTGCACCAGAGGTGCAAGTATTATAATAGAGCTACAAGTTGTGGATGTGAATTATACCTATATGGGGAAGGGAGGTCATGAAAGAGATAGAAGATATAATGCTTGATTTTAAGGTAAGTAAGGTAAAGGTGAACAACGTATGAGGAACTTAGATACAGAAGATTGTGAATAGTCCATACTTTAGATAGAAGTCTAGAAGCGCGGGGATTCAGTATCCAGGAAGAATAGCGGTGTAATTAGTGGTATACCTTCCAGCCTATGGTTTCTAAGTACCGAGAGATCTAGTCAAGAGAGCAAAGAAGAGTTAGAGATGATGTGATGTCTCGCTTAATATTCCAGAATAATACAAGGAAATCTATGGTGCAAGCAAATTGAAGGAAGGTTGCGAATAATATAAATGGATACGTATAGGACACAAGCTAAATTATAGTAAAGCGATAAAGTTCTATTACAAGAGTAAGGATGAGAAAGGGCGATTTAGAAGGTGACGATAATAGATAAGTCCTCGGGATTATGCCCATGGAAACAAGAGAGCTAATGGTTTCTCTAAGTTGTAGAAAGTTCAGTATAGCCTAAATGAACTCGAAGGAGTCTAAGACTAATAACATTTAGTAGAGATGGAATGCTGCCCTGATAGTAGAATAAGGGTATAATTGTGATAGATAAATGATGACTTTTGGGCCTTCGATTGAGTAATAATTTGAAGGAAAAATAAAAAGGGTTTCAAGGATGGCATGGGATTAGAATATCCCCACCCATAAGATGAATCACGTTATGATGCTATGAAATACGGTTATTAAAGTATAGTATCGCCCCTAAGTGGATTAGGCAAGTCACTTCAGATATTCCCGATAAAATGTAAGCCCCAGTGGCAATGTATATCATTAGTATTATACTGGAAAATGTCTGGAATAGAATTAGCACCAGGAAGTAAAATATTCACAGCAAGATGTAAAAATCTATATGTCTTAACAACGAAACATAAGATAACAGCTAAAAATAAAATAAATAAAATAAAAATAGAAAATCCATTCGAAAGAATAGTATCAGTTATAGACAACAATGATTACAGTTATACAGAAATAGACATGGATGAAGATTTAGAAATAGTAAAAGAAAGATTAAGCACATCAAAACGAATAAATAATGAAATGCCAGAAACATCATCAAGAAGTACATCAAGAAGTACATCAAAAAGAATAAATTATACCACTCCACAAAAATTAATAGAACAAAAAATAGAAGAAATAAACCCACATCATTATTATATAACAGGAATAATGGACCAAAGAAAATATTTAATACTAATAAATACAGGGCAGGAAGAGAATTATGTTATAAGAGAACTAATACCAGAACAAGAGATAGTAACAATAGAACAACAAAATTCAGAACTACCAAAAGCGTTAAGAAAAAACGAAGAAACAACTGAAAAAGAATTAATTATTGGAGGAATACCAATATTAATAAATTTTAAAATATATCAAGGAGATAAAAATATTACACTAGGGATAAAATGGTTAGAAAAAGTCAAACCATATAAATTAGAAGATAGGCAATTAACAATAAGTTATGAAAATAAGAAAATAATAATAAAAAGAACTTTGATATAATGCCAAAGATATACATACTTTCCAAAATAATAGTAGAAGGATATTATAATAGATATTATACACCTATGGTGGATACAGGAGCAGAAGCTAATATGTGTAGACATAATTGTTTACCAGAAAGTAAATGGGAAAAGCTAAAAAACCCCATAGTAGTAACAGGATTTAATAATGAAGGTAGTATGATAACATATAAAGCAAGAAATATAAAAATACAAATATGGGATAAAATATTAACCATAGAAGAAATATATAGTTACGAATTCACAAATAAAGATATATTATTAGGAATGCATAATAACACAACAACCTTTAAAATACAATTTTAATGATTTAACAGAATTTAAAATGCATATAAAAGAATTATTAGATAATAACTACATACAAGAAAGTAATAGTAAACATACTAGCCCAGCATTTATAGTAAATAAGCATAGTGAACAAAAAAGAGGAAAAAGCCGTATGGTTATAGATTATAGAAACTTAAATGCAAAAACAAAAACATATAATTATCCGATACCAAATAAAATACTAAAAATTAGACAAATACAAGGATATAACTATTTTAGTAAATTTGACTGTAAATCAGGATTTTACCATTTAAAACTAGAAGATGAATCTAAAAAGTTAACAGCATTCACAGTACCACAAGGATTTTACGAATGGAACGTATTACCTTTTGGATATAAAAATGCACCAGGTAGGTATCAACATTTTATGGATAATTACTTCAACCAATTAGAAAATTGTATAATATATATAGATGATATATTGCTATATTCTAGAACAGAGAACGAACATATAAAACTACTAGAAAAATTCATACACATTGTAGAAATATCAGGAATAAGTTTAAGTAAAAAGAAAGCAGAAGTAATGAAAAATCAAATAGAATTTTTAGGTATACAAATAGATAAAAACGGAATAAAAATGCAAACCCATGTAGTACAAAAAATAATTAACTTGAATGAAACACTTGATACAAAAAAGAAGTTACAATCATTTTTAGGATTGGTTAACCAAGTAAGAGAATATATTCCTAAATTAGCAGAAAACTTAAAACCATTACAGAAAAAATTAAAAAAGGACATAGAATATCATTTTGACGAAAAAGATAAAATACATATACAGAAGATAAAAAATATGTGTAAAAAATTACCAAAACTATATTTTCCAGATGAAAAGAAACAATTTACATATATTGTAGAAACTGATTCTAGTGATCACAGCTACGGAGGAGTTCTAAAATATAAATATGATAATGAAAAAATTGAACACCATTGTAGATATTATTCCGGATCATACACGGAACCACAATTAAAATGGGAAATAAATAGGAAAGAACTATTTGGATTATATAAATGTTTGTTAGCATTTGAGCCATATATTGTTTATAACAAATTTATAGTAAGAACAGATAATACACAAGTAAAATGGTGGATAACTCGGAAAGTACAGGATTCAGTAACTACAAAGGAAATAAGGAGACTTGTATTAAATATACAAAATTTTACATTTACAATTGAAGTAATACGGACTGACAAGAATGTTATTGCAGACTACCTATCAAGACAAAGGTACCCAAACAGATGAAAGCCAAGAATCAAAAGACATATTTACAATCCTTACTACTCTATCCTTACAGATGGAGAGTATGGGAAAAAGATTACAACAGCTAGAAAGTCAGCAGCATGACTATAAAAATGCGGAGCTAAGTCAATCGGAAGACTCTAAACTTCCAGAGGTAGAAGGAGACGTTGGGAAACTCCAAAAAACCCATAACACAGTTGCTTTATATACAGCTGCAGGTACAAGCAAACAAGTTAGCAAAAAGCCACATATCAATGTAAACCTAAATACCGTATTTGATAAGCCAGTAATAAAGCTTTACTAACTATAGAAAATGAAATTGAATTTTATGAAAATAAACTTGAAAGTTATCAACACAGAAAAGAAATAACACTGAGAAATATAGAAACCATGGATATATGTATCAACAGGTATACATCTCAGTATTAATATGAACAAATCAAAAATTGATAGTTACAAATATTTTAAGTACTGGTTAGAAATTCTAAAACATATAAATATGTCAAAAATAATATTAGAAAAAAATATAGAAGAATATCAAAAAACTAAAGATATTAAATACTTAGAATACACACTTGAAAATATAAAAGAAATTTCAAGGTTAATTTCGCTAGCTACAGATAATCATGAAAAAGCATTTAATTCCACAACTACATAAAAAAGATCCTATGAAAAATAAGATGAACTCAAACAACCCCCCCCCCCCAAAATAATATTAGAAAAAAATATAGAAGAATATCAAAAAACTAAAGATATTAAATACTTAGAATACACACTTGAAAATATAAAAGAAATTTCAAAGTTAATTTCGCTAGCTACAGATAATCATGAAAAAGCATTTAATTCCACAACTACATAAAAAAGATCCTATGAAAAATAAGATGAACTCAAACAACCCCCCCCCCCCCAAAATGGTATCAGAGCTATGAAAAATAAACATTTATATTAAGAAGCAAATCATGAAAAATAACACTGACATTAATAGTACAAACCCGCAAAACAGTGAAACAATCAAAATAACTAAGAAATCGCAGAAAATTAGGAAGAAACTAAAGAAACTATATATAGAATATGAATACTTAAGTATCACAAAAATAAACAAAGCTAGGCTGTCTAAGTTTATTTTCATAAAATTCAATTTCATTTTCTATAGTTAGTAAAGCTTTATTACGTAATTTATTATATCTAATAATATCTTTGCAGGTTTTAATATTGTATTTAACACAATCTATTTTTCTATTTATGTTACTGAGGTTTTTAAGAAGTTTCCATTTCTGGGTATTATAGAATCTTATATAATGAAAAGTGTTATGTTTCATTTATAAAAAGATTTTATTAACTTGATATGTGATCATTAGTCTGAATATAAATCTAGTTCATATAGATCTAATATATCTATTTCATGTGATACAATTAGTTCCGTAAATGCTTGTTCCATTACATATATTATTTCAAAAGTAACTAAAATATCGTAAATTTTTCTTTTAACATCGTTATTAAGTCTCTTAAAGATATATAACATAAGTATTTTGTAGTCAATATTTTCTTCTAATAAATACGTGTGGTTGTTCATTTAGATTTATTATTTATCCTTATCATGTGTTTACTAAACATATTCCCTCTAACCTCTTTGTTTATCATAGAGTTTATCATATTTTAATAAGTTATACTGAACAATCTTTTCTGGTCACTACCATGTTTTTCATGCTTCAATCATTTACCCTAACAGCGCCTCAACTCTGTGTACTCCCCTAAACGGCTTCCTTGCCTACTGGTTTCCACTTTAGGATGGCATAGTCTGGGCTTAACTACTCTCAGCATTATTAGACAGGCAAACTTTCTCAAGATGTTCTTTATAACAGTACTATAACATGATAAACAATTATGATATTTAAGAGATTATAAGGAATATAAGAGTTTAGTTAAACATGATTATAAATAAACTTACCTGGTTTTGTAACTCGTTTGAATGCTCCATAGCTGTTTTAGATACTTGTAAATAACTCAGATATTTCTTAGAGAAGATAAGAGAGAGAAGGTGAGGATGAGGATGTCTGAGGATGTCCTCCTTCCTCAGATTTACATTCTATATAAAGAAAATTAAAACGACTCTTACTGTTTACAAATGACTCCTACTATTCATGAACGACCTTTACTGTTCATGATTATGACATATACTATTTACTTTATGACTCTTACTATTCATGAACGACCTTTACTGTTCATGATTATGACATATACTATTTACTTTATGACTCTTACTATTCATGAACGACCTTTACTGTTCATGAATGCGACTAGTACTATTTACTTTACATTATATGTTTCCAGTAGCTGTCTTCTTCTTTTGTCTTCTTGTTGATACCTTCATTCTAGTTGGACTTCTGGTACATAGTTATCATCTCCGTTGCACTTTGAACATATGTGGTCTGGATATTTGTGTCCTACTAGTTTGCAGTATCTTGTTAATAACTCGTTTGAAATAAATTCTTTTTTCAATGCTCTGGTAGTTGGTTGCATTTCTGGTTTTAATAATGATAAAATCCATTTCTGGACTTCATCCATATCTCCTTGGCGTAGTTCCTTCGAGTTGGCATATATCATCAATTGGTCTCTGGAATAGTAGCTCCAGATAGCATTTCCTTGTAGATAATTGTTAGCTAGTTCTTGAATAATAGTTGCTATACCAATTATTCTTTTATTAGCATAGAAACTTGGTATCTCCATTTTCTGTATCTCCGGTTGTTTCTCTATCTCTTCCGGTATTATCATATCTCGTGTTAGTCCTATTTTTATCACCTGTATTATGGGTTTTATTTCATCATATAGTATTTCCGCTGGTGCTGTATAGAATTTGATGAAGAATAGGTTGCCTTTTGTAATTCTCTTGAAGGTGACAAATGCTTTGTATAGCTCTGGTATTCCAATTATTTCTTCTCCGTCATGGGTATATACTGTGCTGAGTAGTCCGGTTTTTGTGTTATTATGCTATTTTCATCTATTAGTTCAATCTTTATTTTTGTTTGATGTTTTTCCCATCCTTGGAGTGGATTATCATTATATAGTAATTCTAGTTTATCTTGTAGTGGTTTTATCTTATTTATTGAGAAAATGATTATCTCTATATTATGGTTACTTTGTATTATATTTTCTAATTTTTGGGTAATCTTTTCACTTCCTTTAATCCAGGGTGTTGTTTTTCTTACTTTATTATTTACTCTTTTTGCTCCTAATTTTTGTTTACACGGGGTAGTAAACCACCAATGTGTTTTTGTTATAATATGTGGGTATAATTTATCTAAAAATGGCATTCCTAATAATATATCTTTATTTGTGAATTCGTAACTATATATTTCTTCTATGGTTAATATTTTATCCCATATTTGTATTTTTATATTTCTTGCTTTATATGTTATCATACTACCTTCATTATTAAATCCTGTTACTACTATGGGGTTTTTTAGCTTTTCCCATTTACTTTCTGGTAAACAATTATGTCTACACATATTAGCTTCTGCTCCTGTATCCACCATAGGTGTATAATATCTATTATAATATCCTTCTACTATTATTTTGGAAAGTATGTATATCTTTGGCATTATATCAAAGTTCTTTTTATTATTATTTTCTTATTTTCATAACTTATTGTTAATTGCCTATCTTCTAATTTATATGGTTTGACTTTTTCTAACCATTTTATCCCTAGTGTAATATTTTTATCTCCTTGATATATTTTAAAATTTATTAATATTGGTATTCCTCCAATAATTAATTCTTTTTCAGTTGTTTCTTCGTTTTTTCTTAACGCTTTTGGTAGTTCTGAATTTTGTTGTTCTATTGTTACTATCTCTTGTTCTGGTATTAGTTCTCTTATAACATAATTCTCTTCCTGCCCTGTATTTATTAGTATTAAATATTTTCTTTGGTCCATTATTCCTGTTATATAATAATGATGTGGGTTTATTTCTTCTATTTTTTGTTCTATTAATTTTTGTGGAGTGGTATAATTTATTCTTTTTGATGTACTTCTTGATGTACTTCTTGATGATGTTTCTGGCATTTCATTATTTATTCGTTTTGATGTGCTTAATCTTTCTTTTACTATTTCTAAATCTTCATCCATGTCTATTTCTGTATAACTGTAATCATTGTTGTCTATAACTGATACTATTCTTTCGAATGGATTTTCTATTTTTATTTTATTTATTTTATTTTTAGCTGTTATCTTATGTTTTGTTGTTAAGACATATAGATTTTTACATCTTGCTGTGAATATTTTACTTCCTGGTGCTAATTCTATTCCAGACATTTTCCAGTATAATACTAATGATTTATCTATATTTTTATCATCTACTGCTACTGAATAGTTAGCACTTACTATAAATTTAAATTTTTGGTATATTAAGTTACCTCTTACAGCACTTATTATACTCTTTTCTATAGGTTGTACAATCCTATCATCTGCCAAGTATATTTCTATAGGGGTATCTATTCCTTCCCTAAAACATGCTTTTATTAGGATCTCCGTTCCTCCTAAGTGTACATATTTTATTGGATTTTTTGCTTTTATATCTTGTATTTCTTTAAATAGATATATTAGATCTATATGAACTAGATTTATATTCAGACTAATGATCACATATCAAGTTAATAAAATCTTTTTATAAATGAAACATAACACTTTTCATTATATAAGATTCTATAATACCCAGAAATGGAAACTTCTTAAAAACCTCAGTAACATAAATAGAAAAATAGATTGTGTTAAATACAATATTAAAACCTGCAAAGATATTATTAGATATAATAAATTACGTAATAAAGCTTTACTAACTATAGAAAATGAAATTGAATTTTATGAAAATAAACTTGAAAGTTATCAACACAGAAAAGAAATAACACTGAGAAATATAGAAACCATGGATATATGTATCAACAGGTATACATCTCAGTATTAATATGAACAAATCAAAAATTGATAGTTACAAATATTTTAAGTACTGGTTAGAAATTCTAAAACATATAAATATGTCAAAAATAATATTAGAAAAAAATATAGAAGAATATCAAAAAACTAAAGATATTAAATACTTAGAATACACACTTGAAAATATAAAAGAAATTTCAAGGTTAATTTCGCTAGCTACAGATAATCATGAAAAAGCATTTAATTCCACAACTACATAAAAAAGATCCTATGAAAAATAAGATGAACTCAAACAACCCCCCCCCAAAATGGTATCAGAGCTATGAAAAATAAACATTTATATTAAGAAGCAAATCATGAAAAATAACACTGACATTAATAGTACAAACCCGCAAAACAGTGAAACAATCAAAATAACTAAGAAATCGCAGAAAATTAGGAAGAAACTAAAGAAACTATATATAGAATATGAATACTTAAGTATCACAAAAATAAACAAAGCTAGGCTGTCCAAATTAATCGATATAATATCTAAAACAGAATATAAATATATTTGTTATCTAAAGGATAAAAGATGAATAAAGAAGAATTCGCATTAGAAGAGAAAACATATGAGAATCCAGAAGGATTAAAAATAACAATAATATTTTCTAACTTAGGAAGAAGATATAAAAAAATAGGAAATAACCTAAACTTAATGTTAGAAAAAGAAACTGTAAAACTAGAGGATAGTTTAACCGCCATGGTTAGAATAACAAAAGAAAACGAAGAAATAGATAGAAAACGAGAGATTAAAGAAATACAACAGCAAGCTAAAGAAAAAATACAACAGATAGAGGAAGTAAAAAACACTAAAATAACAGAATTAGAAAAAGAATTAGAGATGCTAAAACAGATGTATGCAAATAAACTAAAAGAAAAGGAAAAACGTAAAGAAGAAGAAGAAGAACTAAAACTAACAAATGAGATAGAAAGATTCAAATTACAGTTAGAAGAAGTACAGGAGAGTCCATCAAAAATAAGTATAAACGAAATAAATGACCAAAGTGATAAAGACACAGAACTAGGAGAAAACTATTCAGAAACAAGTGAAACATACACAGAACTTATAGAAAAAACAGAAAAGATAAAAATAAACCCAGAAATAAATACAGGAGATATGAACGAAGATAAACCAAGCATATCAGGAATAAAAAATCCAAAACAATTAAACCCAACCTATTACAGAGTAAGTTATGATGCATATGACAGAAACAAAACATTATGGGATAAAAGGTTAAATAAGAAATGGGCACCAAGACAGATAACTGAACAATATAATTTTTTAGATCTAGATTGTGTAGCAGATATAAATAAAACAATACAATTATGGATAGGATATATCTCAAAACAACTAATAGATAATAAAATAACAATAACGGAAACACCAGGATATATAGAAAGAACATTAATAGGAACTGTAAAATTATGGTTACAAAATTTATCAAGTGAAAGCTTAGACACATTAAGGAGTAATAAAAAACTTGACGGTACAACTACAACAACAGTTACAGATATATTAAATAAATATGAAATAGCAATAAGAAATGAATTTAGTAGTATGACAACAGAAGTAGAAGAACAAAATAAAGAAAAAATTACAAATAGAAATTTAATGACAAAATTAGCAATATGTAATATGTGTTATATAGATGAATATACTTGTGCATTTAGAGACTATTATTATAAAGGAACATATAGTCCAGATGAAAGTAAAGAGATAAGAAAATTATATTTTACAAAATTACCAGAACCCTTTAGCTCAAAAATAATAAAAAGTTGGAACGAAGCAGGACTAGCAGATACATTAGGAGTAAGGATAAAATTTCTACAAAACTGGTTTATAGAATTATGTGAAAAATATAAAGAAAACATGAAAATGGAAAAAATATTAGTAAAAAATTTGGCATGTTGCAAAAGTAGAATAGCACCCCAATTTGGCTGCACAGATAAATATTACAAAAAAGAAGGAAAGAAAAAGAAATTTAAATCAAAATATTCAAAGTATAAATATAGGAAACCAAGAAGAAGATATTATGTAAAAAATTATAAACATAAAAAACCATATAGGAAAAAGAAAAAACTAACAGAATGTACTTGCTATAATTGTGGAAAGCTAGGACACTTAGCCAAAGATTGTAAATTACCAAAAAACCCAAAGAAGAAACAAATTACCGAAATATTGATAGATAATGATAAATATACACAAGTAGAATATGTAGATTATGAATTAAGCAGTGAAGACAGCATATATGAGATATCAGAAAACGAGTTCTCTGAAAATGAAATAAACAAGGATATAGAAGAGTCAGATGAAGAAAATTATGACTGAAAAAGATATACAAATTATACAACAAGAAGAACACCAAGATGAACAATCTTCAGAACAAAAAATAATATTTGACGCTAATATATTTGAACAAATAAAAGGAAAAGAATTGGATCTAAGTATAGACAAAATATTAGAAGTACCAACAATAAAGAATTGGTTTAAAAGACAAAAAGAAGAATACTATGTAGTAAGCCAAAGAGAACATATAATAGATTGTAAATACATCAAAGGTAAAGCACAAATACCAATTTTAAATAAAAGACTACTAAATAAAGAAATACAAGATATAAAAGCAAAAAATCCAATAAAATATGTACACTTAGGAGGAACGGAGATCCTAATAAAAGCATGTTTTAGGGAAGGAATAGATACCCCTATAGAAATATACTTGGCAGATGATAGGATTGTACAACCTATAGAAAAGAGTATAATAAGTGCTGTAAGAGGTAACTTAATATACCAAAAATTTAAATTTATAGTAAGTGCTAACTATTCAGTAGCAGTAGATGATAAAAATATAGATAAATCATTAGTATTATACTGGAAAATGTCTGGAATAGAATTAGCACCAGGAAGTAAAATATTCACAGCAAGATGTAAAAATCTATATGTCTTAACAACGAAACATAAGATAACAGCTAAAAATAAAATAAATAAAATAAAAATAGAAAATCCATTCGAAAGAATAGTATCAGTTATAGACAACAATGATTACAGTTATACAGAAATAGACATGGATGAAGATTTAGAAATAGTAAAAGAAAGATTAAGCACATCAAAACGAATAAATAATGAAATGCCAGAAACATCATCAAGAAGTACATCAAGAAGTACATCAAAAAGAATAAATTATACCACTCCACAAAAATTAATAGAACAAAAAATAGAAGAAATAAACCCACATCATTATTATATAACAGGAATAATGGACCAAAGAAAATATTTAATACTAATAAATACAGGGCAGGAAGAGAATTATGTTATAAGAGAACTAATACCAGAACAAGAGATAGTAACAATAGAACAACAAAATTCAGAACTACCAAAAGCGTTAAGAAAAAACGAAGAAACAACTGAAAAAGAATTAATTATTGGAGGAATACCAATATTAATAAATTTTAAAATATATCAAGGAGATAAAAATATTACACTAGGGATAAAATGGTTAGAAAAAGTCAAACCATATAAATTAGAAGATAGGCAATTAACAATAAGTTATGAAAATAAGAAAATAATAATAAAAAGAACTTTGATATAATGCCAAAGATATACATACTTTCCAAAATAATAGTAGAAGGATATTATAATAGATATTATACACCTATGGTGGATACAGGAGCAGAAGCTAATATGTGTAGACATAATTGTTTACCAGAAAGTAAATGGGAAAAGCTAAAAAACCCCATAGTAGTAACAGGATTTAATAATGAAGGTAGTATGATAACATATAAAGCAAGAAATATAAAAATACAAATATGGGATAAAATATTAACCATAGAAGAAATATATAGTTACGAATTCACAAATAAAGATATATTATTAGGAATGCCATTTTTAGATAAATTATACCCACATATTATAACAAAAACACATTGGTGGTTTACTACCCCGTGTAAACAAAAATTAGGAGCAAAAAGAGTAAATAATAAAGTAAGAAAAACAACACCCTGGATTAAAGGAAGTGAAAAGATTACCCAAAAATTAGAAAATATAATACAAAGTAACCATAATATAGAGATAATCATTTTCTCAATAAATAAGATAAAACCACTACAAGATAAACTAGAATTACTATATAATGATAATCCACTCCAAGGATGGGAAAAACATCAAACAAAAATAAAGATTGAACTAATAGATGAAAATAGCATAATAACACAAAAACCTTTAAAATACAATTTTAATGATTTAACAGAATTTAAAATGCATATAAAAGAATTATTAGATAATAACTACATACAAGAAAGTAATAGTAAACATACTAGCCCAGCATTTATAGTAAATAAGCATAGTGAACAAAAAAGAGGAAAAAGCCGTATGGTTATAGATTATAGAAACTTAAATGCAAAAACAAAAACATATAATTATCCGATACCAAATAAAATACTAAAAATTAGACAAATACAAGGATATAACTATTTTAGTAAATTTGACTGTAAATCAGGATTTTACCATTTAAAACTAGAAGATGAATCTAAAAAGTTAACAGCATTCACAGTACCACAAGGATTTTACGAATGGAACGTATTACCTTTTGGATATAAAAATGCACCAGGTAGGTATCAACATTTTATGGATAATTACTTCAACCAATTAGAAAATTGTATAATATATATAGATGATATATTGCTATATTCTAGAACAGAGAACGAACATATAAAACTACTAGAAAAATTCATACACATTGTAGAAATATCAGGAATAAGTTTAAGTAAAAAGAAAGCAGAAGTAATGAAAAATCAAATAGAATTTTTAGGTATACAAATAGATAAAAACGGAATAAAAATGCAAACCCATGTAGTACAAAAAATAATTAACTTGAATGAAACACTTGATACAAAAAAGAAGTTACAATCATTTTTAGGATTGGTTAACCAAGTAAGAGAATATATTCCTAAATTAGCAGAAAACTTAAAACCATTACAGAAAAAATTAAAAAAGGACATAGAATATCATTTTGACGAAAAAGATAAAATACATATACAGAAGATAAAAAATATGTGTAAAAAATTACCAAAACTATATTTTCCAGATGAAAAGAAACAATTTACATATATTGTAGAAACTGATTCTAGTGATCACAGCTACGGAGGAGTTCTAAAATATAAATATGATAATGAAAAAATTGAACACCATTGTAGATATTATTCCGGATCATACACGGAACCACAATTAAAATGGGAAATAAATAGGAAAGAACTATTTGGATTATATAAATGTTTGTTAGCATTTGAGCCATATATTGTTTATAACAAATTTATAGTAAGAACAGATAATACACAAGTAAAATGGTGGATAACTCGGAAAGTACAGGATTCAGTAACTACAAAGGAAATAAGGAGACTTGTATTAAATATACAAAATTTTACATTTACAATTGAAGTAATACGGACTGACAAGAATGTTATTGCAGACTACCTATCAAGACAAAGGTACCCAAACAGATGAAAGCCAAGAATCAAAAGACATATTTACAATCCTTACTACTCTATCCTTACAGATGGAGAGTATGGGAAAAAGATTACAACAGCTAGAAAGTCAGCAGCATGACTATAAAAATGCGGAGCTAAGTCAATCGGAAGACTCTAAACTTCCAGAGGTAGAAGGAGACGTTGGGAAACTCCAAAAAACCCATAACACAGTTGCTTTATATACAGCTGCAGGTACAAGCAAACAAGTTAGCAAAAAGCCACATATCAATGTAAACCTAAATACCGTATTTGATAAGCCATTTACATCAAAAAAGCCAAGAGAAGCAATAGTTATAGCCCCACAAACTTCAACCTATGCTAATAGCCTACACCACAACAAAAAGGTATATAACCATATTACTCAAACATATATTGAGAATATATATAAAATCCAGACATTTCTGAACCTAAACCCTAGATCAACAACTACTACAGATCCAACACAAGATTATGTAACCCAAAAACTACAGGGATATAATAGGCTTATAGCCCAGCCAAAAACAAAAGCAAACCTAGTAAAAACATGTTACAACTACGGACTACTCAGCACAGTATATACCCATGACGGAGAAGAAATAATTGGAATACCAGAGCTATACAAAGCATTTGTCACCTTCAAGAGAATTACAAAAGGCAACCTATTCTTCATCAAATTCTATACAGCACCAGCGGAAATACTATATGATGAAATAAAACCCATAATACAGGTGATAAAAATAGGACTAACACGAGATATGATAATACCGGAAGAGATAGAGAAACAACCGGAGATACAGAAAATGGAGATACCAAGTTTCTATGCTAATAAAAGAATAATTGGTATAGCAACTATTATTCAAGAACTAGCTAACAATTATCTACAAGGAAATGCTATCTGGAGCTACTATTCCAGAGACCAATTGATGATATATGCCAACTCGAAGGAACTACGCCAAGGAGATATGGATGAAGTCCAGAAATGGATTTTATCATTATTAAAACCAGAAATGCAACCAACTACCAGAGCATTGAAAAAAGAATTTATTTCAAACGAGTTATTAACAAGATACTGCAAACTAGTAGGACACAAATATCCAGACCACATATGTTCAAAGTGCAACGGAGATGATAACTATGTACCAGAAGTCCAACTAGAATGAAGGTATCAACAAGAAGACAAAAGAAGAAGACAGCTACTGGAAACATATAATGTAAAGTAAATAGTACTAGTCGCATTCATGAACAGTAAAGGTCGTTCATGAATAGTAAGAGTCATAAAGTAAATAGTATATGTCATAATCATGAACAGTAAAGGTCGTTCATGAATAGTAAGAGTCATAAAGTAAATAGTATATGTCATAATCATGAACAGTAAAGGTCGTTCATGAATAGTAGGAGTCATTTGTAAACAGTAAGAGTCGTTTTAATTTTCTTTATATAGAATGTAAATCTGAGGAAGGAGGACATCCTCAGACATCCTCATCCTCACCTTCTCTCTCTTATCTTCTGTAAGAAATATCTGAGTTATTTACAAGTATCTAAAACAGCTATGGAGCATTCAAACGAGTTACAAAACCAGGTAAGTTTATTTATAATCATGTTTAACTAAACTCTTATATTCCTTATAATCTCTTAAATATCATAATTGTTTATCATGTTATAGTACTGTTATAAAGAACATCTTGAGAAAGTTTGCCTGTCTAATAATGCTGAGAGTAGTTAAGCCCAGACTATGCCATCCTAAAGTGGAAACCAGTAGGCAAGGAAGCCGTTTAGGGGAGTACACAGAGTTGAGGCGCTGTTAGGGTAAATGATTGAAGCATGAAAAACATGGTAGTGACCAGAAAAGATTGTTCAGTATAACTTATTAAAATATGATAAACTCTATGATAAACAAAGAGGTTAGAGGGAATATGTTTAGTAAACACATGATAAGGATAAATAATAAATCTAAATGAACAACCACACGTATTTATTAGAAGAAAATATTGACTACAAAATACTTATGTTATATATCTTTAAGAGACTTAATAACGATGTTAAAAGAAAAATTTACGATATTTTAGTTACTTTTGAAATAATATATGTAATGGAACAAGCATTTACGGAACTAATTGTATCACATGAAATAGATATATTAGATCTATATGAACTAGATTTATATTCAGACTAATGATCACATATCAAGTTAATAAAATCTTTTTATAAATGAAACATAACACTTTTCATTATATAAGATTCTATAATACCCAGAAATGGAAACTTCTTAAAAACCTCAGTAACATAAATAGAAAAATAGATTGTGTTAAATACAATATTAAAACCTGCAAAGATATTATTAGATATAATAAATTACGTAATAAAGCTTTACTAACTATAGAAAATGAAATTGAATTTTATGAAAATAAACTTGAAAGTTATCAACACAGAAAAGAAATAACACTGAGAAATATAGAAACCATGGATATATGTATCAACAGGTATACATCTCAGTATTAATATGAACAAATCAAAAATTGATAGTTACAAATATTTTAAGTACTGGTTAGAAATTCTAAAACATATAAATATGTCAAAAATAATATTAGAAAAAAATATAGAAGAATATCAAAAAACTAAAGATATTAAATACTTAGAATACACACTTGAAAATATAAAAGAAATTTCAAGGTTAATTTCGCTAGCTACAGATAATCATGAAAAAGCATTTAATTCCACAACTACATAAAAAAGATCCTATGAAAAATAAGATGAACTCAAACAACCCCCCCCCCCAAAATGCAAAATGGTATCAGAGCAATAGTACAAACCCGCAAAACAGTGAAAAATAAGCTGAGTCCCCTCAAAATGGTATCAGAGCCGAGTCCCCTCTCTAAGACAGGGTGATGAGAAGAAAATAAAAAGGGCTCCAAATTCTCCAAAGTCGAAAGAGAAGAAACCAAGGAGAAGGCTCGTGCATAAATCTAAAGAAAGCACCAGTTCCCCAGCGCCATCATCGGGCTCTCTCCACCAGCTGAGTGACGAATCCGAAGAAGAAGAAGAAGAAGAAGCACTGAACTGGTAGCTCGTTTGCGGTCGCAGTTCAAGGGACAAGGGGCCTCCGAACCAGAGAGAGGTGAGGCCGATCTACCTCAATCCAGGAAGGCCAATGAGAAGGCCGTGGACAAGGCTTGTGAACCAGGGAGAGGCAAGGCCATTTTGCCTCATGTTAGGGAGGCCGACGAGGAAGCCGTGGCTGGGGCTTCCATTGCAATGGGCAATGCCAAGAAGGATGCACTCAGTTTGATAGACTTCCCCGAGTCACCTTCATTTACTGAGTCCATGTAAAATGATGCTTAAATGGTGAAAGATCATCCCAACAAGGGGGCCCAAGTAGCAGAAGACCCCCTCCACGGCTTTTTTGATGGCGTGGATTCTGCCACCGTGGAGGATGTCACTAGATTGGGTGACCTAGAGGTTCCGAGGAAGAGTCCATCGTCGGGAATAAGCAGACCTTCCTCAGGTTCGAAGCTAATCATCTGGTTCCCAGCTTTGAGCGTGGATCCTGATCGGAAGCGATCAACCATCATCTCTATTTCGGAGGATGCCTGGTCCTCTCTACCCCCATAGAGGTGGCCAGTTACCTTCTGTTCTTGGTGAATGAGGAAGACCAAGCCAAGATGAACGAGGTGGAAGCACCGTGCCTATTCAAAAAAGCACAATAAGCATTAAACTAGGTAATTTAAGATACCTCTTGATGACCTATAATTTGCACTTATATTAATTTATAGATGATTATAAAAAATTTCATTGTATTTGTAGGTCTCGGTACTTCATCACGAGACTTTTCTCCGATATAGGAAAGAGCTAAACTATTATAAGGCCGAGATTCGAGGGCTCACCGAGCTAAGCTAGAGGCAGCTCAGAAAGAGCATGTCGACTTGGTGGAAAAGGTAAAAGTCTTTGAGATTAGTGACGATGAGCTAGACTCGGTGACTAATGCTTTGAACCCACATGTCCAACACAATCTTGATCAGATCGACCAATTTTGGGCAGAGATGGACATGGTAAAGGCCAAGGCCGATGAATGGAAAAGTAAAATGGACCGATTGGCATCGAAAAAGGAAACTGCCCGGGTGCAATTGGCTTCGTCTGAGGTCCAGCTTCAGGAGACAAAGGAAAAGGTCGGGGTGCAGCCAAACGGATTAAGGAGCTCTAGGCTCAGCTGTGTTTGGCTGTCTTTGAACGAGAAAATCTGACCAAGGAGTTTGAAATGTCCAAGTCGGTGGCCAAGGTAGTTAAAGTCGATGCCGATGAGATGGTGGCCCAATATAAGGCCGATGCCGAGGCAGACCAAATTCAAGAAAAGGATATTGTCGAGCATGCGAAGCGGTAATCCCGAAGGGAGGCCCTTGAGGAAATTCATGCTCGGGGCTTTGACTTATCGACTGAAATTGAGAGTGCCAAGGAGCTCGAAGCTGAGGCCAATAAGTTGGCTTATCCTGAGAATGACGAAGACTCCGAATGTTTGAGCGGATCCAAGGGTGTATGAGATCTAGAAGGTGATGAGGCGTTCCCCGGTGAAGACTATACCACTTAGGCGTTTTGCAGATGTTTTTGTTTTTTTGCCTTTTGTATTACATTTTTGTTGAGGCCGTTTGGCTTTTGTAAAAATTTACATCGTGGCTGTTTGGCCCTTGTCAAACATCTTTTGATATGTATATAAGGCTTTATCCCTTCAAAACTTCTGAATTTTTCCTTTGCTTTATTATTTATATTTGCAAAGATTGAAATGCCTTAGCATGAAATAGTTAGATTACGTTCGGAGGTTCGAACAAGCCTTGCCTTCAACATTATTTTGTTTTAAGGCGTCGTTGGGTTCATGTGTGACCAAAACTTTTTACCTAAAGTACTTATACATTTTTTAGATTATAGTTTGTCGAGGGTAGTCTTTAGAACCGGTTAAGAAATTTTAAGGCCTTATTGTTTTTGTTGCGAGTCTCGGACATCTCCAAGCCGTTTTAATATGGCCATAGACTTTTTAGTTCGGGTGTTCCCCAGTGGGCTCGTTATCCCAAGTTATCCGTACATGCCTAAGATAACAGTCCCCGAGTGGGTATAGTCGTAGCCATTAAAGTTCGGGCATTGCCTAATAGGTCTTGTGCCCTCGGGCTTTGGGCCGTCCGTGTTTATCTTTGGACGGTAGTCCCCAGGTAGGAGTGATTGTTTGAACTTGGATTAAGATGGACCTTGGGCTCGATACCTTTAGGGGATCAGATGTAGGAAATTCCTTAGGAATTTAAAAAAGAAAAAAAAAATAAGGGACAAGAAAGTTATCCGCAAGGTAGAGACATCTTTTTAATCTTGTGCGCGATAGTTACACATGTTTACAAGCTTTATGCCAGGGCTTGAGCAGTATATGCGGGCACGGTTCATTTAACCATTTGAACCTTACAATAAATCCTATCAATTGAGCTGAGATCGTTCAATCACAAAGTACCTGTCCTTTCTAAAGTTGTTATTTGAGAGTAATGCCCCCCACCCCTCCATAGTGCCCGATGTTGACCATAGAGAATCCTCAGATATTGTTGATGTGATCTTTGACATGGATTTATGATCAGCCTTCGATTATAAGTTAGCACGATCCACTGTCGCCTCGTTCAAAACCTTACCAAAAAATGCATTTGTGACAAAATTGGTTCAAGGGAAAAAGAGTGCAATGCGTGCTTTTAGGCCTAAAAATAGTCCCGTTCGTTGTTCGTTACATAAAAATGTTAGTTCAAAATTAAGTAAAAGGGAATCAATGGTGTCATACCTTATTAGTAGTATTGCTTCAAGTAAGTTATATTCTAGTTATTCGGTAGTCGTTTAGCGTTTACTATCCCGAGTTTGTACGATCCTTTTCCGGTGATCTCGATAATTTGATACGGCCCTTCCAGTTTGGGCCCCAACATCCCCTCATTCATAATCCTGGTGCTTAGTGTGACCCTTCTTAACATCAAGTCCCCAACATTGAAGTGTTGAAGGTTGGTCCTCCGATTGTAATATCACTCAATTCGCTATTTTTGGGTGGCCAACTGGATTAGGGCAGCATCGCGACTTCCATATAATATTTTCAGGCTTGTACTCATGGCCTCGTCATTCTATTCTTTGGTTTCATATCAGAACTTGAGGCTTGATTCTCCGACTTAGATCGATATTAGAGCTTCGGCATCGTAAACCAATGAGAACGGGGTCGCCCTGATTCTGGATTTTGAGGTTGTGTGGTACGCACATAGGACTTCTGATAGGATTTCCTTCCATTTTCCTTAGGCGTCGGTTAACCTCTTTTTGAGGTTTTGGAGTATGGTTTTGTTGGTCGATTCTGCTTGTCTGTTCCCACTAGGGTGATAGGGTGTTGATAGAATCCTTTTAATCTTATGGTCTTCGATAAACTTGGTCACTTTACTGTCGATGAATTATTTCCCATTGCCGTACACTATCTCGGCCGATATTCTGAACTGGCATATGATGTGGTCCCAAATAAAATCGATGACTTTCTTCTCTCTAACCTTCTCGTATGCCTAGGAGTCCACCCACTTAGAATAATAGTCAGTCATAAATAATATATATTGAGCCTTACCGGGTGCCCATGGAAGAGGACCAACGATGTATATTCTCTACTTCATGAACGACCATGTTGACAAAACTGAATGCAACAGCTCTCTAGGTTGATATATGATCATAGCATGTCTTTAACATTCATCACATTTTCATACAAACTCTTTTGCGTCCTTTTCTATATCGATCCAATAGTAACTGGATCTGATTATGTTTTGAACCACTAATTCGGCGCCTTAATGATTTCCACAGGTGGCTTTTTGAACTTTTCTCAGAACATATTCCGTATCTCCTGGTCCTAGACATATTTCTAGTAGACTGTCAAATGTTTTTCTGAACAAGGTTTCGTCTTCGAACAAGCTTAACTGTATTGTGTTCATATGCAGGGCCCTTAATTCTTTTGGATCTGAAGGTAGTTTTCCGGTCTTCAGATACTATATATTTGTTTCTCTAGTCCCAAGTCAGGCTTGTGGAGTTTATCTCGGTGTGACCCTCTTCCACTACCGATCTCATGAGTTATATGATTGCCCCCGAGCTAAGCTCGTCATCCTTGACTGATGACCCTAAGTTAGCAAGGGCATCAGCCTCACTATTTTGATCCCAAGGTATGTGTTGCAAAGTCCACACTTTGAACCGATGTAATTTTAGCTGCAACTTTTCCAGGTACCTTTTCATCCGTTCTTCTCTAACCTCTAATGCCCCATTAACTTGGTTTACCACGAGGAAGGAGTCACACTTAGCTTCGATCACCTATGCCTCTAAGATTTTGGCTAGTTCACAACCTGCAATCATAGCCTTATATTCGGCCTCGTTGTTAGTTAATTTCACAGTCCTAATAGATTATCTAATTACATTACATGTTGGTGGTTTCAATGCAATGCCAAGTCCGAACCATTTTGCGTTCGAGGTGTCGTTCGTAAAGAGGGTCCAGATCCCTAAGTTGTCCTCGAGTTTACCAACAACTCTCTTTGGACTTTGGGTATTAGGGCCAACATGAAGTCGGCCTTGAAATCCCCCAAAATATGAGATTTAACAGCTGTCCGGGGTCGATATTCAGTAACGTACCCGCTGATTTCCACAGCCCATTTGGCCAAATGCCCCGAGAGCTCGGGTTTATGCATTATATTTTGCAATGGGTAAGTAGTCACAACACATATATGATGACACTGAAAAAATGGTTTCAGCTTCCTAGAGGCACTTAGCAAGGGGAGTGCCAATTTTTCTAGTTGAGGGTATCTAGTTTCGGACTCACCTAGAGTCCTGCTAACATAGTAAATTTTGAAATTGCGTACCTTGCTTTTACCTGACCAGGACTCCACTTACCACCACCTCTAATACCGCCAAGTATAGGTATAGTTGTTTGTCTGTCTTTAGCATATGAAGTAGCGGTGGGCTCGATAGATACCGCTTGAGTTCCTTCAAGGCCCGTTGGCACTCCGGGCTCCAAGAAAAGTTATTCTTCTTTTATAGTAGTGAGAAGAATCAGTGCTTTTATCGGAGTACCTCGAGATTAATCGGATTGCACGGTAATAAGTAGGGTTTTTAACCTATTATTTGCTCTCTTTTACTTGTGTTTTGGGCCAAAAATGCGTGAAGGTATTCCCGGAATCTAATGTAATATGCTTGCTTACTTGAATTGTTCAAAATGAGCCAAATGAGTCATAATCAACTCATAAAGGAGTCAAAACTTGAACAAAAACCAAGATTGGGCCAAGAGATCTAAAATGCGGACCGCACAATAGAATCGGTTCTTTTATCGGAGGACCTCGAGATGAATCTCCCCAGGGTAGCTATGTGCCCCGTTAATCATTCCACGGTGATAAGTAGGGATTTTAACCTATTATTTTCTGACTTTTACTTGTGTTTTGGGCCAAAATGCGTGAAGGTATTCCCGAAACTAATGTAATATGCTTGCTTACTTGAATTGTTCAAAATAAGCCAAAATCAACAAATAAAGGAGTCAAAACTTGAACAAAAACTAAGACTGGGCCAAGAGATCTAAAACGCGGACCGCACAAATATTGTGCGGCCGCGAAAACCACAATGCGGCCGCGATCAGAAATACGCGATCCATGAAAGGCAGATTCAGAGAGTTGTATTTTCACGCTAAACGACAAGAGCGGTCCCTGTCAAAATTACGGGGCCGTAGAAGTCCTTCACGTGGCCGCAATTGAAACTATGCGGTCCGCGAAACTCAAATCAACCCAGATCCAGATTTGAAGAACGCGCATTGCGGTCAGAATTACGCTGCCGCAAAAGCAAGAATGCGGTCACGCTCAAAATTACGCGGTCGTACAACCTCTACCGGGGTATTTTTGTCCGAAAATTTCAGCTTAGTATAAATAGATCGTTTTGACATTTTTAGGTCATGTTATGTATTAGCAGAGCACGTGAGACGGTTGTACATTTTGTTTTGGGAAAATTTGTACTAGAATTATCTTTCAACATTAGATTTTCATCTTTTAATCTAATATTATGAATTTTAACTTCTTTTTATCTTTAATTACTGTTATTTCGATGAGTGGCTAAACCAATAGCTAGAGTTGTGACCCAACCCTAGTGTGGGTAATTGATGGGTATTTGATTTTAAGGATTGAATGTATATGAGTTAGTGATATTTAGCCTAGTTCTTGCTAGAACTATAGAATTAGTGGTTGCAAATACTGATTCATGCATTTATGACTTAGTCTCTACTTGAGAAAGAGGGACTAAGTCTAGAAAAACTAGGCTAACAAGGAATTGGGGTAAACTCAGGAAATTGATAGCCTCAATTAAAGGGTTAAACCTAGAGATAGTAATACCCAACTTGAGCTAATATCACTTGAATTGCGTGAATACCCATTTGGACTTGAGAAAGCCAAATTGGGAAAAATCACTCAAACTACCGAGAGGTATAGAGTGAGTACCTGGGTGTGATAGCTATATTACAATCCCAATTAATCACAAGCTTGCCCTAGATTTTATTATCTGTTTGATATTTACCTAGGTAGAAGTCACGGCCCTAGTCTCTTTAAACATTTGAAAAACATCAACAAAAATATTGTCCTTAGTTTCAATTATTGCAATCTTTAGAGTAAAGTTAGAAGTAGAAATCAAACCCAAAACTTGTGGAAGTATAATTAGATTTAATGCATGCATCTAGCTTAGATATAAACCTAATTCCAATTATTAACTCCCTGTGGATTCGATCCCGACCTAGTTGGGTTAAACTGCATCGACCACCCTCTCTACTCAATAGTAGTGTAGGCTTGAACCCGATCAATTTTTGGCACCGTTGCCGGGGAGTTAGACAGTTTTAGCTATATAACTAAGTATTTGTGTATTTTGTTTTTCTTTCCTTCTGTTTTTCTAATTTGTGTGTGAATTTCTTTTAGGTACCAAACGGCTCTTAATAACGAAGCCCTCGAAAATTTGCCATAGGGGGAGGAGGTAAATGATGATCACGTGGATGAGATTCAACCCGAACCTCAAGTACAAAGGAGAGGCCGCACGTCTAATGACAACATCCCAAACCCTCCCCCACCTCCTCCAAGGGTAGAATACCGGGTGTTGCCCAATGAAGGCTATGCAAGTACAATAGTCCCACCTCGAATTAGGGTGGGAAACTTTAAAATAACCAATGCCATGCTTACACTATTGGAACAGAGGGGTTTCTTCACCGGAGCTCCACACCAAAACGCCTACAAGCATCTCAAAGATTTTGTTGACACGTGCTGGGGGAGCAAGCAAACTAATGTCTCCAAGGACGCATTGAGGTTAAGGCTTTTCCCATTTTCTTTAAGGGGGAAGGCTTTGGATTGGCTAGAAAGGTTACCCAACTATTCCATTACCACTTGGGATGAGTTGGCCGAGAAGTTCATTGTAAAGTTCTTTTCTCCTGGACATATGGCAACGTTAAGAGATGAGATCCATGCTTTTAAACAAGAGCCAAATGAACCGCTACATGAGATTTTGGGAAAGGTATCGAACGATAGTTAAAGAATGTCCGAATAATGATATGACCGAAGCCATGATCCAACAAACATTCTACCGTGGCATCAACATAACAAACCAATGTGTGGTTAACCAACTCGCCGGGGGGAACTTCATGAACTTGCCATATGCCGAAGCGTGTGAAATACTTAATGAGATGGCGGATACATCCTCGGCGTGGCAAAGTAGAGCCAATGTGCCACAAGGTGATCCTAATGTTATTCACCTGCACAAGGAGCTACATGACCACGACCAAGTTATAGCTGAGTTGACTACTACCATGACCAATTGGCCAAAGCTCAGTTGCAACAAGTTCAAGGGGCAAAACAAGTGAATGCCATGGAAGAAGTGAATATGATGATCAACAAGAGAAGGGAACGAGGTCAACAAGTTCAAAACAATCCGGATCAATTTGAGCAAAGTGGTAGTGGGTACAATCAAGATGACTCATATGATGATCAAAGTGAAGAGGTTCAATATGTCAACAATTATCAAGGTCAACAGGGCAATACTCTGAATCAACAAAAGTGGAAATCACAGGGAAACCAAGGAAATTGGGGCAATCAAGGTCAACAAGGAAATTAGAATAGTGGCAACAACAACAACCAAGGAAATTGGGGGAACAACAACAATCAAAATTGGGGTAATCAAGGAAATCAAGGCAATTGGGGTGGCAACAATAATAGTAATTGGGGAGGCAATAACAATCAAGAGGGTTGGAACAACATAATCAAGGGAGCCAGGGGTCGGGTTTTCAAAGTCCCCCGATGTATCAACAACCAAACAACCCGCCTCTATATTTATCACAAGCTCCTATCTTTTTAAACAATGAGATGGGACAGATTGAATCCATGTTCGAGCAAATGATGAAGAAAAATGCTGATTCTGATGCCCAATTAGCATCCAACAACACTTATATCCGCAACTTGGAAGTCCAACTTGGTCAAATTTCTCAAGCTTTGAATACTCGCCCTAAGGGGGCACTACCAAGTAACATGGTAGTAAACCCAAAGGGTGGGAACAATATGGGCCATGCTATGGTGGTTATTACAAGAAGTGGTAGAGGTGGAGTTGTTAGTACCTCTAATCCAAGAATGATTGTGAGTGATAATGTGTTGGTGCAATATGATGATGAGACAAGCAATGATGTGCAAGTAAATGATGAGAATGTGAATGATGAAGTGAGGATAGATATTGATGACAACATGGAGGAGACACAAAATGATGTGAACCAGTCTAGGTCACATGTGATAGACATACCGGATTTAGTAGTGCCCAAAGCCAAGTCTCCTTTGCCAAGGCCTCCTCTACCATATCCTCAAAGGCTCGAAAAGCAAAACAATGAGAACCAATTCATAAAATTCATTGATATGATGAAAAGTTTGTCCATAAATGTGCTTTTGGTTAAAGCTCTAGAGCAAATTCTGGGATATGCGAAGTTCATGAAGGACTTGATAACAAAGAAGAGATCAATGAACTGTGAAACGATCAAAATGACACATCAAGTGAGTGCCATTATGCACTCCATGGCTCCAATGTTAGAAGACCCTGGTTCCATTACAATCCCATGCATTATTGGTAGTGCCGATTTTGCTAAGGCTTTGTGTGACTTGGAGGAAAGCATTAATTTGATGCCCTATTATGTGTTCAAGACATTTGGGATTAAGCACCCAAGACCCACATCCATAAGGTTGAAAATGGTGGACAGGACAATAAAGAGGCCATTGGGGATAATTGATGATGTGCTAGTTCGGGTCGGCAAGTTTATACCTCACGCAAATTTTGTGATACTTGACTGTGATGTTGACAATGAGGTGCCAATCATATTGGGAAGACCTTTCCTAGCCACAAGAAACCTTAGTTGATGTGGAAGCTAGGGATCTCACCTTCTGGGTGGGCGATGAAAAATTTTTGTTCCATGTTTGCAAGTCAATGAGGCTACCTAATAGTAACGAAGTATGTTCATTTGTGGATCTTGTGATCGAAGTAATTGTTGATGACATAAGAGATGTGATGAATGTTGAAGACCTATTGGAAGCTGTGTTACTGAATCATGATCAGGATGATAAGGAAGGCTTCATAGAATGTGTCAATGCTTTGCAAGGAATGGGTTCATATATATATGAGCCTCGAAAACTTTCCTTGGACCTTGAGAAGCAGAAGACTCCACCAACAAAGCCCTCAATCGAGGAGCCTCCCAAATTTGATTGAGGCCCTTGCCTTCACACCTCAGGTATTAGTTCTTAGGCCCTTGCTCCACTTTACCTGTTATTCTTTCCTCATGCTTAACTAACGTGCAGGTAGATTCCACCCATGTGGTGCTCCAAAGGAGGAAGAAGGCAATAGGTTGGACATTGGCGGATATTCGTGGTATAAGCCCCACCTTTTGCATGCACAAAATCATATTGGAGGAGGTTGCCAAACCCTCCGTGGAACATCAAATAAGGTTGAATGAGGCCATGCAAGAGGTAGTCAAGAAAGATATCATCAAGAGGTTGGATGATGGGGTTGTCTACCCTATTTCTGATAGTTCATGGACTTCGCTGGTGCAATGTGTACCAAAGAAGGGGGCATAACTGTGATTACAATGTGCAGGATTCATTTGAAGAGTGTTTGGATAAACTTGATAAAGTCTTGGCACGTTGTGAAGAGACCAACTTGGTGCTTAATTAGGAGAAGTGTCACTTTATGGTCGAGGAGGGCATTATCCTCGGCCACAAGATCTCAAGAATGGTATGGGAGTGGATAAAACAAAAACTAAAGTGATATCAATACTCCCGCCTACTACTTCCGTCAAAGGAGTGAGGAGATTTCTAGGTCATGTGGGGTTTTACCGTCGATTAATCAAGGATTTCTCAAAGGTGGTGAACCCCTTGTGCAAGTTATTTGAAAAATATGCCAAAATTGTGTTCAATGATAATTGTATAAAGGCATTTGAGCTACTCAAGTATAGGTTGACTGCGACTCCCATCATTACTGCACCAAATTGGAGCTTACCATTTGAGCTCAAGTGTGATGCTAGCGATATGGCGGTAGGAGCGGTATTGGGTCAAAGAATCAATAAGATATTTCTTCCGGTCTACTATGCTAGTAAGACCATGAATGACGCCCAAGTAAACTATATGGTGATCGATAAAGAACTCTTAGCCATTATCTTTTCTATGGAGAAGTTTAACCCGTACCTCATGGGTAACAAAGTGATTGTTCACACCGATCACGTGGCGCATCGTTATTTGATGAGTAAAAATGACTCAAAGGCTAGATTGATGTGGTGCATATTTCTTCTACAAGAATTTGATCTTGAAATCAAATACCGAAAAGGGAGTGAGAATCAAGTGGCGGACCACTTGTCCCGTTTGGAAGAGGAAGGGAGGCCCCATGATAGCCTTGAGATCAATGATTTATTTTTGGATGAATAACTCCTTTCCATGTCTTTGACCAGGATGCCTTGGTTTGCTGATGTGGCTAACTATCTTGTGAGCAAAATTGTCCCAAATGAGTTCTCTTCAAACCAAATAAAGAAACTCAAACGGGATTGCTTGGATTATTATTGGGACGAGCCATATCTTTTCAAAATTTTCAACGATGGTGTTATCCGGAGATGTGCTCCAGAAGAAGAGCAATTGGGTATTCTTGAAGCTTGCCATTCATCGCCCTATGGCGATCACCATGGTTGGGCAAAAACTGCTACAAAGGTCCTAAGCTGTGGATTCTATTGACCTACCTTGTACAATGATGCTAGCGAGCTTGTTAAGCAGTATGATGATTGCCTAAGGGCCAATGGAATTTCCAAGAAGAATGAGATGTCTCTCACCACCATCCTTGAGGTTGATATTTTCGATGTATGGGGCATCGACTTTATGGGTCCATTTGTGAGTTCGTGTGAGAAAACCTATATTTTTGTTGTTGTTGATTACGTTTCCAAATGGGTTGAAGATGTGGATTTGCCCAACAATGAAGCACGGAGTGTGGTATCTTTCTTGAAGAATAACATATTCACAAGGTTCGACACCCCAAGGTCCATCATTAGTGATGGGGGTTCTCACTTTTCAAATAAAGCCTTTGACACTTTACTCTCCAAGTATGGTGTCACTCACAAGGTATCAAACCCCATCACCCCCAGGCAAGTGGACAGGTGGAAGTCTCCAGCAGGGAGATAAATAGTATTTTATCCAAGACTGTCAATGCAAACCAGACTAAGGAAACTTGACGATGCTTTACGGGCCTATAGAACTACTTACAAGACTCCAATTTTTATGTCTTCGTATCAGTTGGTATTTGGGAAAGCATGCCACCTCCCGGTGGAATTAGAGAATAAGGCCATGTGGGCGTTGAAGATGTTGAACCTTGAGTGGGATGCAGCTGCCAATCTTCGGGTGGAGCAATTGAATGAACTTGATGAGTTCTGGTTCCATGCTAACTCCAGTTCGTCCTTGTATAAGGACAAGATGAAGTACCTACATGATAAGCATATCCGGAATAGAGAATTCAAAGAAGGTGACCTTGTTCTCTTATTCAACTCTCGGTTATGGATGTTTTCAGGAAAGCTAAAGTCAAATTGGAGCGGTCCCTTTAAAGTGGTACATGTGACACCGTTTCGTGCCCTAGATTTGAAAAACAAAAATGGTGAGATCTTTAAAGTTAATGTGCACCAGGTAAAGCACTGCCTCGTCAAGGTTGATGATTCACATGTGGTGGCGTTGATCCATTTCAAGTGAATGATGGTAACATGTGGGCTGAAGCACTGCCACTGAAATGCATAGGAAGAATTTCATAAGTTTGGGTTGAAGTGCATTTCAGTGTTATCAATGTCCATCTGGGATTCTGAGCCTAGGAATAGCTCCGTATGGTGATTCTAGTGTAGGGAGCACAATCGGAAGTGAATTCGGAGGTCCGTGGGTCATTTTGGGATCATTTGGCTAAAGATAGAAATTTGAAGGTTTTTGAGAAGTTTGACCGGATGTAAACTTTTTGATATCAAGGACGGAATCTGATTTTGGAAGTTGGAGTAGGTCCGTAATGTGAGATATGACTTGTGTGCAAAATTTGAGGTCAATCAGACGTGATTTGATGAGTTTAAACATCGGAAGTAGAACTTAAAATCTTAAAGTTTATTAACCTTGAATTGGAGTGTGATTCATGGTTTTAGCATTGTTTGATGTGATTTGAGGCTTCGAGCAAGTCCGTGTTATATTTTTAGACTTTTGCGGGTGTTTGGTTTGGAGCCCTGGGGGCTCGGGTGTGATCCGAGATATCTTTGGAGTGATTTGCTAAGAAATAGGATTGCTGGTACTGGTATGATCGCAATTGCGATGCATTGGTCGCAAATGTGACCTTGCATTTGCGAGTTTCTGTTCACATTTGCAAGTCTAGGATTCTAGGGGAAAGTTCGCATTTGCGAGCGAAGGATCAATTTTGCGAGGCTGTCACCTTCGCATTTGCGAAGGATCTTGTCGCAAATGCGACCAAGGCAGTGTGGGCTAGGTTTCTCATTTACGATGCAATTGTCGCAAATGCGACATTGCATTTGCAAACCGGATATCGCAAATGCGACATCTACGACTAGAACTCAGGGCTTTTTATCCCGACAATAGCCCATTTCCTTTATTTCCCACTTGTCTTTAGGCAATTTTTGAGAGCATTTGAGGAAGGATTCCATCATCATCAAAGAGGTAAGTATTTTCGACACATCATAAGTTAAATACTTAGATTATGGGTAGACTAACATGTGAAAATTAGGGAAAATCAAGGGTTTTAGATGAAATACCTAGAATTTGATAAAAACAAGATTTACCACGAAATTTGTTAGAGGATGGAGTAAAATCATGTATTCTTGATCCTTAGGTTATGGATAACAATTTTCTTCAAAAATATTTGGAATCTGAGCACATGGGCTCGGGGGTGAATTTTGGGAACCTTGCATTTTGGGTTAGGAATTAGTTTAATAATTAGAATATGAGCTTTTGGGCATGTATTGACTAGTTCTTACCATATTTGAATAGTTTTGGATCGTTCGGCTCCGAATTGGAGGTTTGAGCGCGTTCTTTAATCGGAATATAGGCTTCAGAGTGAGGTGAGTCTTCTTTATAACCTTGTAAGAGAGAATTGTCCCCATAGGTGAAATAATTGGTTATGCGCTCCTAGTTGTGCGGGCTACGTACGCACGAGGTGACGAGAGTACGTGCGTAGCTACTATTATGTGTAAGTTCGAGTAGTCTAGGACCCAAAAGCATGCTATACTAGGAATATATGTAATCATATTGATAGTTAAATTGCTTAAATCCTATCGAATTAGTAAATGAATTTCTAAAAGGATTAAACTTCATTTTCTTAAATCTTTAAAAAAGAATTGTCTTTTATTTGGATAAATATTCCCCGATAAATTCTTAATTGATTGTTTGAGCATGTATTTCTATGTGTACCCGCGTGGCATGTATGATTCACGAGCAGGGTAATTGTTTATTTAAATTTGACCGCGCCGCATGCATGATTTGCGAGTAGGGTATTAGATGCATCTATGGTTCGCGCCTTTCGACCCTCGGCAGTGCACATTTTACATTTATGCTGGATCGGGCCGTACGACCTCGGCATGATTTGTGCATGCTTGTATTGCCTGCGTGGAGATTTATTGATATTGATATTTGCTCTCCCCGACTTGAGATAATTGTTAATGAATGGGTTATGAATTTGGAGACTTTTAAATAAAAAGGAACTTTTACCTGTTTCGTGACTTATTTGAACTTACTGTTGTGCTTGATAAATCCGTGATTCATCGCATTAATAATATTACTATTGGACTACTAGCAAGTGTCAAAGTCGACATCTCGTCTCTACTTCTTCGAGATTAGACGGGATACTCATTGGGTACACATTGTTTTCGTACTCATACTACACTTGCTGTGCATTTTTGTTGCACATGTTCATATGTGACTTGTGGCTTAGTGGCATAGCGGCATGGTTGATATGGAGACTTAGGTGAGTTGCATTTATCGAGACGACCCGTAGCCAGCAGAGTCCCCTTTAGAGTATTGTACTATGTTTTTTTCATTTTTGTCTACTTTGTATTCGAGACAGTTACCATATTTTATTTCATTCCCTAGTAAATGCTCATGCACTTGTGACACCGGGTTTTGGGATGACTATGGGGTATTTTGTATTAACTGCTTAATATTCATATTTAATTTGAAACGATTATCTTTTACTGGTAAAATTGAAAGAAAATTTTAGTTTTCAAAATTATGAAAACGAGAATTTAATTAAGTATTTTGGTTGGCTTGCCTGACAGTAGTGTTCGGTGCCATCACGCCCCTTAGTGGAATTTGGGTCTTGACAACATGGTATCAGAGTACTAGGTTCCCTCAGGTCTCACGATTCATGAGCGAGTATAGTAGAGTCTTGTGGATTGGTACGGAGATGTATGTACCTATGTTCGAGAGGCTACATGGCTGTTAGGAGCACTTCCCTTCTTGATTCCTCATCGGGCGATTTGGTTCCTTTGAGGCTTATGCCTTTGTTTCCTTCCTATTCGATCTTATGCTATGCGAAGCGCTTATTATAAATAAGGAATTAAGGAATTTTAATGGTACTACAGATGTGATCCGGGATGTTTCTCTCTGCGTGGTTGTTTAGGCTATTGTCATCGCCATGCGGAAGGGTATTCTGTCATTTTAGCTCCCTAGCTGTACTTCTTAGAGCGTTGAGGCTGTGCATAGGTTGCTATGATGCTCATGAATGGTTATTGCACGGTATTTGATGTGATGGTGGGATGTTTGTCCATGTGTAGAAGCAGTATATGACTTGAAAGGAGGTCTACTCAATGCATGATTCTGAGATTCGGTATTTCATTTCCGGCGGAGAAAAGCAATTGGCCTATGAATGTCCAGATTTGGATCGCTGGACAAACGAGACTTGGTGTTTTCAAGCATGATGGGATTTTCATTTGTGATGTGGTGTCGTCGTCCGCGATTGAATGTGTTAAGTTCGTCGGTGTTATAGTCTTCTGCAATTCGCCTTTGGGGTAAGATATTATGAAATAATATTGGAGAAACGAGTGTTAGATATTGCGGGGTGCGGTTGTTCTGGATTGAATCAGTGATTCTAATGCTGACGTCTCAAGAAAAATGATCTTTGGAGAGGTTTAAAGTTAGTAGCAATTTGTGGGTTCAAGTGTTACAAAGATAGATTTTATTTAAGGCAACAACTGAACGACAAAGTATGAGGAAGGACATGTGGGAAGCGTCAGGCGGTGGTTAAAATTTCTAGAAGGCCAAGTATAAGAAGCAAAGGTCTAGTAGTCAATTAAAGGTGTGAGTTACACCAAAGTGGGAGAGTGGCGTAGTTGGATATGGGCTTGGTGGTAGGATAACCACGCAAATTGAGGAGAGTTTGGAATGATTTGGGAATTTTAGAGATTGGTGATTGGGACCTACGGATTTAATTTGGAGCATGTGCTATTATGCAGCAGGAGATTTGATATAACTCAAAGAAGTTGCTTGAAATGATGAAGGATACAACATAACTTTGAATTGGAAGGATGTTGCCACATATTTAATTAATGTCCACGAGGGGTGAATGGACTTGTGCAGTTAGAGAGTGAGCTCGGACTTAGGATGGGTTATTGATGTCGTAGTAATTGTACCCCATGCAGCAGCATTGGAAGATGTCGGAAAGTGATTTCCACAGGTGGGTTATTCCCTGTGAACAGGTTAGCGGTCACATGGTTGGCGACGCTTCTGCGGAGGATTTTACTGGCCATTCCGGTAAGAGGTCAAATATGGGAATGTTGATGGAAATTCAGGGTGTTGATGAAGTACTAATGGAAGGATTTCAAGGAATCTAGCGATTTAATTGCGCGAGGTCATGTCAATAAGAGATAAAAAATCTTGGTGGGTTCCAGAGTTGTGTAATAGTGGCTTCAAGCTAAGTGGGAGAGTCCCACCGCCTATGATTGGGTTTCATGGTTAACTACTTGCGAGGTTTCTGGTTATTAGCACACTGATGGGTTATTTCAGCTACATGAAAAGAACATAAGTGGTAATTTGAGCAAAGGAATTGTTAAAGGTGCGTGATGGTTGGCCTTATTGGCTCATGTTCAGACTTCAGGAAGGATTCAGGATTCATGCCTTGTATGAATGTAGGTTTCAAGAAAAGTGATTCTACCGGGTGCTTCGTCGTAAGGGTATTCATATGCTAGAAGATTCGTGGAGTTGATTATATTCGGGCCAAGTTAGAGCGGGTGGCTCTCATCAGCGGTCCTAGTGAATTCAAAAGTTAAAGCGTAGTGCCTAATGGTTTCGAGCCTATATGTACGGTTAAGAATCAAGATTTGTATCAGCTTATCAGAAGAGGTCCAGAATGTTCTAGTATGTTTTGACTTGCAGTGTAGCATTTGGGAAATATGAAATGGTTCGTGGGATTTGAGACAGCATGGTCTCGTGATTCAAGGTCACTCGGGATGAGTGTGGATGGAGTGTGTCATGTGTTGAATGAGGTTATTATTATTTCTAGGGCAATCAAGGATAAATTGGAAGAAGATAGATTGGTTAGCCATAGTTGAATTGGCATACTGGTGGTAGTGATCAGTTCCTTCAGTGTGATCAAGTGATTTGTGACGGTACGTGCGAGGCTTGTCGGCCGCCGTAACTAAAGTTATTTAGAAGCATTCTTCTGTTATGGCCTGTTATGTAGAGGAGGATCCCGGAAGGGCTATGGTGGCTTAGACCACTACTTAGAGATTTGCATATTCTACGATTATGATAATTCACCTGTGTGTTACTATGGTTCTCCTGAAGTGAGTTACGTGAAAAGTTTTTATACGATGAAACGTTAACCTATTAGTGGTTTCGGAGTTATGATGAAAATAGTGTTCTATCGCATATCGGCATGTTAGGTGCAGTAAGTGGTATGGAAATTGAAGTAAGAATCAAGGTTGCAGTTGGGTGTTGACAAGGATGTCACGGGCTAGGATGAGCAGGAAGGGAGTTTCGATGTTTAAAATAAGTTGGTATTGTCCTTAGTGTAACCTGAGATTGGTGCTTTGTGAAAAAGTCTTTGCATCCTAGTTAAGGATTCTTGATCGTTTTTCAGTGTTAGTGCGGCCGGTAGTTTGTATATACAGACATGTTATCTGTTATGGAAGGTTATGGGAGTGTGCCCCACGGGAAGGTTGTATAAGTGTGGCATGTAGTCACTTGATTGATTGAAGAGCTAAACCAAGTATGAAGATTGTAGTGATGTCGTTCAATTGAGAATTGATGCCTAGAGGGCACTCGGTTTATTGGGTTGTGGATTGTGTAGGATTATTCCGGTCATGATGGTAGTTCTCATGTGTTACGAGAAAAGGAGGAGTTATTATGGACCTTTGAAAGGTTATTAGCCTAGTACAGTGTGATCAGAATCAGTTGGAGGTCTGTAGATGGATTTAAATGTGAATATGGACTATATATCAGGCCAGATGTGTTCATTTCAGCAATGCACTCCTTATGGAAGAGTAGTCGGGGTACTATTTCGTTGTCAACTATTTCATGTAATGATAGATTGCGTCGTATGAGTTGCAATATGGTTTGGTGAATTTCTTTTGTGTTGAGGTTCCGCACAAAGATGATGTTATATGAGCAAGATGACTCTTGCGATTCATATCGTATATCGCACCTCAGTTGTGCTTGAGTTTTGTAGCCTATGGCGCTATATGTCTCCATAGGGATGGTATTATGCACTTAGCGTACTTGTGACCGATATTTGGTATTTTGTTATAATGAGAAATCTAGCTCGGTGTGTGGGTGGCACACCACCATGATTATGTTGTTTAGATCGAGTTACGTGCCGCAACAGTGTGATGTTGAGTACAGTTCCCTATATCTGTTTTTATGCATTTTGTTTCCTTTTTTCTGAGGAAAACTCCTTTGTGTATGTGTAATTATGTTGACCGTGTCACATGTATGATTCGCGAGCAGGGTAGTTTGATTTCCTTTTCAGAGTTCATTTTCCTTTTGTATCGTGTTCGAATTGGTAGCCTATTGGCACATTGTGGCATCATATGAGTCTTTTCATCATGTTCGGGTGGCTTATTGCCAGAACAGTTCGCACTGGGTGAGACGAGATCATTGGATTTAGGATCATTGCAATCTGAATATATGAAGTATATTAAGGAGCAAAGAGCATTATTTGGTTCAGAATGAGGTGATAATTCCTGTCAGGAGTATAGACCCAATGAATTGCTTATTCAACATTTGTTTATGAATTTCTACGCATCTCTTCCATCGTGGCGGTATTGTAAGAGTTAGAGCAAGACTTATATATATCATGAGGTGCATTGGGAGCATTAGGTTCGTGGAATTCTGACTAATTTGATCAGAGAATGTTATTGAGGTCTTGCGATTAAAGTGGTGCAAGGTGCGAATTCGGCTAAGGGATGCAGTCATGTTTTGGTGCTGCGTGTAGTTATTGATACGGTGAGCGTATGCTGGAAACAGGCCTAGTAGAGAATTCCGGATGTTGGAGTTGGGATCTAAGGCTTATTTGCTTTAATAAAAAGGAATATCTTCAGAATTGATCGAGCTAATGTGCTCAACTGAGTTTTGGTAGCACAGGTAGGTGCACGAGGTGTTAAACAGTGATTTCAGACTACTTCAGTGTAGTTCTCAGCACGTTCGAGGACGAACATATGTTTAAGTGGGAGAGAATGTAACGACCCGACCGGTCGTTTTGAGCTCTAGCGCATTGTTCTGCAGTTTAAGGCTATGGTCTGAACTGAATTCCGGGAAGTTCGGAGTTAATTTGGAAAGAGAATTCTCATTTCGGAAACCTTAAGTTAAAAGAATTGACTAAGATTGGGTTTTTGAGTAAACGACCTCGGAATAAGGATTCGAAGGTTCCAACAGGTTCGTATGATGATTTCGGACTTGGGCGTATGTCCGGACCAGGTTTTGGAAGACCCGAAACGTTTTGGCACCTATTGTGGAAGTTTAGCATTTTGGAAGAATTTCATAAGTTTGGGTTGAAGTGCATTTCAGTGTTATCAATGTCCGTCTGGGATTCCGAGCCTGGGAATACCTCCATATGGTGATTCTAGTGTTGGGAGCACGATCGGAAGTGAATTCGGAGGTCCGTGGGTCATTTGGGGATCATTTGGCTAAAGATAGAAATTTGAAGTTTTTTGACAAGTTTGACCGGAAGTGGACTTTATGATAACGAGGTCGGAATCTGATTCCGAAAGTTGGAGTAGGTCCATAATGTCAAATATGACTTGTGTGCAAAATTTGAGGTCAATTGGACGTGATTTGACGAGTTTAAACATCGAAAGTAGAGGTTGAAATCATAAAGTTCATTAAGCTTGAATTGGAGAGCGATTCATGGTTTTAGCGTTGTTTGAAGTGATTTGAAGCTTCGAGCGAGTCTGTGTTATGTTTCTAGACTTGTGCGGGTATTTGTTTTGGATAACCGGGGATTCGGGAGTGATCTGGGATAGCTTCGGAGTGATTTGCTAAGAAATAGGATTGCTGGTACTGGTATGATCGCAATTGCGATGCATTGGTCGCAAATGCGACATTGCATTTGCGAATTTCTGTTCGCATTTGCGAGCCTGGGGTTTTAGGGGAAAGTTCACATTTGCGAACGAAGGATCGATTTTACGAGGCTGTCACCTTCGCATTTGCGAGGGATCTTGTCGCAAATGCAACCAGGGCAGGGTGGGCTAGGCTTCACATTTACGATGCAATTGTTGCAAATGCGACATCGCATTTGCGAGCCAGATGTCGCAACTGGAACTCTGAGCTTTTTATCCTGAGACTTAGCCAATTTCCTTCATTTCCCACTTGGCCTTAGGCGATTTTTGAGAGCATTTGAGGAGAGATTCCATCATCATCAAAGAGGTAAGTAATTTCTATACATCATAAGTTAAATACATAGATTATGGGTAGATTAACATGTTAAAATTAGGTAAAGTCAAGGGTTTAGATGAAAAACCTAGAATTTGGTAAAATTAAGATTTAACCACGAAATTTGTTAGGGGGTGGAGTAAAAATTTTATATTCTTGGTCCTTAGGTTATGGGTAACAATTTTCTTCAAACCTTTTCGGAATCCTAGCACGTGGGCTCGAGGATGAATTTTGGGAACCTTGCATTTAGGGTTGGAAAATTGTTTTAATAATTAGAGTATGAATTTTTGGGCATGTATTGACTAGTTCTTACCCTATTTGAATAGTTTTGGATCGTTCGGCTCTGAATTGGAGGTTTGAGCGCGTTTTTGAATTAGAATATAGTCTTCAGAGCGAGGTGAGTCTCCTATCTAACCTTGTAAGAGGGAATTATCCCCATAGGTGAAATAATTGGTTATGTCCTCCTAGTTGTGAGGGTTACGTAGGAAAGAGGTGACGAGAGTCCGTACGTATCTACTATTATGTGTAAGTTCGAGTAGTCTAGGACCCAAAAGCATGCTATACTTGGAATATCTGTAATCTTATTGACAGTTGAATTGCTAAAATCATATCGAATTGGTAAATAAATTTCTAAAAGGATTAGACTTTATTTTCTTAAATCATTAAAAGAGAATTGACTTTTATTTGGATAAATGTTCCCCGATAAATTCTTAATTGGTTGTTTGAGCATGTATTTCTATGTGTACCTGCGTCACATGTATGATTTGCGAGCAGAGTGATTGCGTATTTATATTTGACCGTGTCGCATGCATGATTCGCGAGCAGGGTAACAGATGCATCTATAGTTCTCGACATTCGACCCTCGGCAGTACATATTTTACATTTATGTTGGATCAGGCCGTACGACCTCGGCATGATTTGCGCATGCTTGTATTGCTTCCCTGGAGATTTATTTATATTGATATTTTCTCTTCCCGACTTGAGGTAATTGTTAATGAATGGGTTATGAATTTGGAGACTTTTAAATAAAAAGGAACTTTTACCTGTTCCGTGACTTATTTGAACTTACAGGTGTTCTTAATAAATCCGTGATTCATCGCATTAATAATATTACTATTGGACCACTAGCGAGTGTCGAAATCGACCTCTCGTCTCTACTTCTTCGAGATTACACGGGATACTCATTGGGTACATGTTGTTTTCGTACTCATACTACACTTGCTGTGCATTTTGGTTGCACAGGTTCATATGTGTCTAGTGGGTTAGTGGCATAGCGGCATGGTTGAATGGAGACTTAGGTGAACTGCATTTATCGCGATGACCCGCAGCCAGCAGAGTCCCCTTCAAGTATTGTACTGTGTTTTTTTTATTTCTGTCCACTTTGTATTCGGGATAGTTACCGTATTTTATTTCATTCCCTAATAAATACTCATGCACTTGTGACACCGGGTTCTGGGATGATTATGGGGTATCTTGTATTAACTGATTAATATTCATATTTGATTTGAAACGATTATCTTTTACTGGTAAAATTGAAGGAAAATTTTTGTTTTCAAAATTATTAAAACGAGAATTTAATTAAGCATTTTGGTTGGCTTGTCCGGCGCCATCACGACCCTTAGTAGAATTTGGGTCGTGACATGCCTAATTAGTGAAAACCCTAGTTTTGATCGTACCTCAGTGTTGAACTAATTTAAATTTCGCGGCCGCGCACATTTTTGTGCGGTCCGCTATAGGGTATGCGGCCGCGTACAAAATTGTGCGGTCTAGAATACCCTAGTTCCAAAGCTTTGGCAGTTGCTTAGATTTCGCGGTCGCGGTCACTTTTGTACGGTCCACAAGTGATCTTTCGCGGTCGCACTTAATTTTATGCAGACCGTGCATTTGAACTTCAGAGAGTCAGTCAGTTGTTTTCGCAGTCACACCCAAAATTGAGATTATTTCTTTTATTCTCATTTATAACCTTTAAAGCCAACTTCTTACACTCCAATTAATTTTAAAAAGGCTTGATTTTCCATATTAACACATTGTTCTAGTCTCAACCGATTATAGTTATTTTGTGCCTACCCACATATTTTGCGTAGGCCCATGACCACATCTCTGATCATAATAATTGTTCATGATTAATTGTAGCATCCTCAATTAATCTCGTATTAACCAAAATCTTGTTTCAAGTTCTTTTTTTTGTTTTGCAATACTGACAACAACATGTGAGGCATGAAGACCACCTAATTATTTATCTAAATTAACGAGTCGCATTTAACGGCACCATGACACTCATCTTATAGGCTAAAATTCACTATTTACGACACAAATATGGCTAAATATGCACAGAAATACATAAAAGAACTATCAAATAAACCTAACAGGCATGACTCCCTATTAATACTATAGGACCAAAATTTTTACACAGAGAGAATTTAAACTCATAAAAAAAATTTACCAAGGATCTCGTCCTTATATAACTTCCATCGCGGCTTGTAGCCCGGTTTAAATATTTTACATTATATAAAAACGCGGGGATTTCTTCCTCAACTCTGAATCACAATTATTTTGCACGTTGTGCCAACTAAAATTTTCCATTTCCTTTCTTTCTTTCTTTTTAATAAATTCCGTAAACAACTTTCACAACATATAGCGAACCCCCATACCGATAGGGCATATAATTCATAAAATTGAAATCAATTATTCCAAAATCACATCAAAACCCACTGTAGTGAGTAATAGAAAGTCACTTTTAGACTCATAGCCCTCATTAGTGTACAAAACAATAGACACGGGCTAACATCATCAAATCTCCCAATAGGGATAAACATATAAGTGGGTCACAAAATTACGAAGCTCATCTATAAGCGGAGCATAATCGGAGGATTCGCCTCAATATTCATAACCGAATTGAATTTAGGAGAAAGAACCTTCTATAACAAATTGAGATCGTACCTGTAACGACACCATCTGGTGTAGTGGCCTCAGTCATACCATAGCAAATATATCAATGGGATGGGCCTCCCCATCTGGGGCACCCTCCACCCGCCTATCCTCCACCCCTAACTGGTTGTGCTCGTAGGGTAGTAATTGCATTTGGGCCCATAGCCTGAGTATTTTGATGAAATCCACCTCTCCTAAATCTGGGACAATCTCTCATGATGTGCCTAGTATCACCACACTAATAGCAACCCCTCTGCGGTCGCAGGTGCTCGTACTTAGTCTGTGCCAGATAACTGGAATAACTACTATGAGAACCTTATGCCGGTGGTGCACTAATAGAACTTACTGGATTACCCCGAGTACTCTGATGTGCGGACTGAGCTGACCGACTGCTAGAGCCTTCGCCATAATGGTTCATGCCGGAAGAGTAAAATCCACTGAACCCTCCAGTACTTTGAGACCTTTTGGTCTCCTTATACCCCTTTTCCTCAGCTAGTACACCCTCGATTCTCCTCGCAATCTCCACTACTTGCTGAAATGGAGTATTGGTGTGCAACTCACGAGCCATGCATATTTTAATATCATAATCGAGCCCCTCAATGAATTTGCGGACCCGCTCTTTGACGCTAGGAACCAAAGTAGGTGCACGACGAGCTAACTCACTGAACCTGATGGCATATTCTGACACTATCATGGTGCCCTGACGTATCATTTCAAACTATGTGCACCACGTATCTCGGAGAGTCTCGGGAAAAACTCTTTCAAAAATATTTCTGAAAATTGAACCCAAGTTAGTGGTATATCATCGGTTGGTCTACCTTCTTCATAGACTTGCCACCACTGATACGCTGCTCCTGACAGCTAAAATGTAGTAAAGGCGACATCGCTCACTTCCATAATACCCATGGTGTGGAGAATACGGTGACACTTTTCTAGAAATCCCTAAGTATCCTCTGTAGTTGTGCCACCAAAAGTAGGTGGGTAATACCTCTTTAACCTCTCAAGTCTCTTTAGTTCTTCTTCTGATGCCCCTGACCTGACTTCAGGCTGAACCTGAATGATAGGCCGTATCGGTACTATACCCGGAACTTGACCAATGCGAACCTGCTGATCTGGAGTACGGGCTATAGGAGTCTGAGCTACTCCTCCAATCTGTGAAATATTTGGTGAAATAGAGATCAGTCCCGCCTGAGTTAATGCACCAAGCATGTTTAGGAACTGTTCTAAAGTCTCCTGAAGTCTGGGAGTAACCACAGGTGTTTCTAGTACTTGTCCCCTAACTGGAGCTATTGGCGGCTCCTCAACTGCTGCTCTGACAGGTGTTCTAGCTGTGACACGTGCCCTTCCTCGGCCACTACCTCGTCCCCGACCTCTTGCAACCCTAGCAATACGCGCGAGTGTTTACTCTATTGACCCGGTAGCACGTGTCCTCATAATTTGTGAGAGAATAGAGATACAAAAGCTCAAATTCCATAATCCACAAATTCGCACTAAAGGAATGAAAGAAGTGGAAATTTCCTAATAGTTCTGTAGCCTCTCGAAGATAAGTACAGATGTCTCCGTACCGATCCGCAAGACTCTACTAAACTAGTTCGTGCCCCGTAGAACATATGAACCTAGAGCTCTGATACCAACTTATCACGACCCAAAATCCCACTACAGGCGTCGTGATGGCACTTAGTCTCTAAGACTAAGTAAGACGATCATAATAATAATTCAAGCCATTTTTAATAGATAATCAAAACCAACAGCGAAAATAAAGATACAACCTCCCAAGACTGGTAGTACTGAGTCACGAACTCTAACTGAATACATGAAATGATCTGAAGGAAATTAAATATACAATATTGCTCGAATAATAATTAACAGTACAATAAAAAGGAAAGACTCCAAGGGACTGCGATGACCAAGCAACTCTACCTTAAATCCTTGCAATCACACTCTAACTCTTTCCGAGTGTGATATCTCCTATACATGACTCTGTACAAAAAGATATACAGAAGAGTAGTATGAGTACACCATATCAGTACCTAGTAATTATCAAGACTAACCTTGGTGGATTAGTGACGAGGTACAGTCAAGACAGTCACTAGTCTAATAACCTGTGCAGTATAGCATATAAAAAAAATAGGAAACAATAACAATGAGGGCAACAATAATCAACTAATGATATAAACAGTAGGGCAACAAGAATACCATAAATATTGCTCAGCAAATAATGAATACAAGTACGATCAATTAATCAAGTCCTTCAAATATAACTCTTCCCAATAAAAATCTTTAGGATATAATACCTTCCGAGAAATAGATTTCGAATATAATTATTTAAAACAAATATCTTCCGAATATAATTCTTTCAAATAAAAGTTACCATGCGACACCTCATTTCAAAATCATAAAAATACGGGTCTCAGCCCATTTTCATATTTCCACGGCACCTCGTGCCAATATTTCTATCACAACCATATGGACAACTCATATGCCAATATCATCAACATTTACTCACGGCACCTCGTGCCCACATTTCATATCACGACTGTACGGACAATTCACGTGCCAATATCATTTTTATTATATAACCACGGCACCTCGTGCCCATATTTCATATCATAACAGTACGGACAATTCACGTATCAATAATAAATTTGTAATTTATCCCCGGCACCTCGTGCCCATACATAATCTGCCTGGTAATATCCACAGGCTCATAATTTCAACATATATCCAACTATTATCAAATTTACTGGATTTATAAAATAAATTGCACAATATATAAAATAAATCATCAGGAAATCACAATATCGCATAAAAATCACCAACACAATATCCCCAACGTCACCACATATCATCCCTTACAATAGCCGCCCTTATCTCTCCTATATTAGCCTCCCTTATCGCTCCGCCCAGACAGTATCCCAACGCATAACCACAATGAAATGTCACCCTTATACCCACATAATATCAACAATGGAAAGCCACCCTTATCCACCACACAATAGTAACCCAAATCACACAACAATTTACACAAATATTACCACGACAACACAAAACAAAAATTCATATTATAAATTTCCCATTGGCCACCAACAATTCCGAAGATATAACAAAAATCAATTAATTTCATAACAAATAGCCCAAGGCTCCACACAAAGTACATAAAACGTCGACAATAACAGCAAAGATGGAAAATTAACTCAGCATAAGACGTCACCTTCTTTAATCCCATTTTTTGATAAATATATTAATACTTCAATTTAAACATACTTAATTAATTAATTATTTGTAGATGGAAATTTCATAATATAATTATTTCTAAGAAATATCAAATCAACAAGCACGCGGAATTCACATGAAAATCCAAATGGAAATTTACTCGAAATTATCATATAAATACAAACTCGACAAACAAGGAATGAGGCATGACAAATCGAGGATTTACTAAGTTCCAACAATTTTTTACTTTAATACATAAGGGTGTCTATGAATTTTAACCGATATACTTGCCACATATAAACCAAGTACGTACTCGTCACCTCGCGTACATAATTTTCATTCACACAATTTCCACATAAGATTCAATGCCTAAGGGGCAATTCCCCACCTCAAGGTTAGGCAAGATACTTACCTTTTTGAAGTTAGTCTGATATTCCAAAGTCGCCTCCTTGCTTGAATCGACCTCCGGATAGCTCAAATCTATCCAAATTAATTGTATAACTTCATTAAAATTCATCGGAAACAATTTCGGATAATATAACGTCGACTTAAAATTTTATTCTAAAAAGTCAACCAAAAGTCAACGCGGGACCCGCCTCTCCGAACCTGTCATAATTTTTACGAAATCCGAATACCCATTCTGATACGAGTTCATCCATACCAATTTTATCCAATTTCAATAATAACTCGACCTCCAAATCTTAAATTTTCGTTTTTGAAAGATTTTGCAAAAATCTTGATTTCATCTATTTAAATCTGAATTAAACGATGAAAATAATCATGTATTTATGGAATATAAATACTTTCGAGTATAGGACACTTACTTGAGTTGAAATCGTGAAGAAATCCTCAAAATTGCCCAAGAACCAAGCTCCGAAAATTCCAAAATGACCATTTTTGGGTCTTATGTTTTCTCCCCAGAATCGCTTATGCGGACAGAAGCATCGCACCTGCACTTCTGCAAAACAAACATTTGCTTCTGCATTTCCCTTGCTTCTGCGTTCAGTTTTACCGCACCTGCGATGTAAAAGAAATGTCGCAGGTGCAAAAGAAATGCTGCTTCTGCGATCACTCCCATGGCTGCCAACGAACGCTTCTGTGCTGCCAAGCATCGCACCTGCGATGTCGCAGGTGCGCACCGTTGTTCATCTCCTGCGCTCAACGTCCAGACCTGTCCAGCTGCTAAATTATTTTATAGGATCTGTACATTACTATTGGACTAGAGAATGTACACCTAGGAGAACTTCAGTTTCTCAAAGATGGAGATATTTGTGGATTGCCTTGACGAACTGATTAGCGTGATGCATAATTAGTGGAACATATTTGTTTCTTTTTGTTCTTCCCGTGATCATGTTCTTATATTAAGCAAATAGCCATCGCTTCTGCGAAGTGCTGCTCGCTCCTGCGATGGCGCTTCAGCGATGAAGCTGCCGCAGAAGTGAAGAACCAGTAGCTGCCCAGAAACAGCAGCAAATTTCAGCAGCAATATCATCCAAAAATTGACTCCGTTAACCTTCCAAAATTCACCCGAGGCCCTCGGGACATTAACCAAATATACCAACAAGTCCCAAAATACAATACGAACTTAGTTGAGGCTTTAAACCATATTCAACAACACTAAAATTTCGAATTGCGCCATGAATCGAATTATGAGTTTTCAAATCTTCCAACTTCTATATTTTGCGCCAAAACATATCAAATCAATCCGGAATGACTTCAAATTTTGCACGCGAGTCATAAATGACGTAACAGAGTTGTTCCAATTTTCAGAATCGAAATTCGACCTCGTTATCAAAATTTCAACCTTCGGTAGAATATTTCCAAAATCTCATATTTTCCAACTTTTGCCGAAATGTGTCGAATTGTCCTATGGACTTCCAAATCCAAATCCGAACATACATCTAAGTCCGAAATCACCATACAAAGCTATTAACATCATAAAATCTCCATTTCGAGGTCGTTTGTTCAAAATTCAACTCTCCGATCAACTCTTTCTGTTTAAGCTTCAAAATGAGAATTTTTCTTTAAATTAAATTCTGAATCTTCCGAAAACTGAACTCGACTACACACACGAGTCATAATACGTATTACGAAGATGCTCGAGACCTTAAGTTGCTGAACGGGACATTTATTCCTAAAACGATAAGTCGGGTCATTACAGATTGCATTTGGTTGATGAGCCCTCCTCCTCTGAGGGTTTATCTGGGGGTTCGGAAGAGGGTAGTGAAGATTCTGAACCGTCTTCCGCACATGCTCCCTCAGTTCCAATCAATTTACATGACGATGATGAAGTCCCTGATCATGGGAGAGGGGTGATACAATTGTGGGAGGCCTGGCTCGATCGAGGAACCCGGAGGTGTGGGCTGATAGGTTTGTTAGCGAGAAATCTTATGCAAACTTTCGGGAATGGTGGATCCAAAGGTCGCTCACTCTTGAGTGACAATTCATATCCAAAGATCTGAGCCAACACAATCCAAATGTCCTGAAGCAATTCTCAGAGAGAAATGGGTGGAAATGTTTCTCCGGCCGTCCGCATGATGCCAATGAATACCTCGTCAAGGAATTTTATGCCTATGTTTCCCACATCAAAAAGGGTAAAAAAGTGACAAAGGTCCGGAACTTGAAAATCCGGTTTGATGGCCAAGCACTGAATAGATATGTAGGGTTTGAGGAGGTTGAGGCGGTGCAATACCTGGAGAAGCTAGCCTTGGGTGAGGCAATTCGCCCATGGCTAGATGAGTTAGTTGCTATTTCGGGGTCGACACTTGTATGGCTCACAACAGGAGTGCCAATCGTCAGAAACACCCTTAACTTTGAAGTAAAAGGGTGTCAAACATTCGTGTGCAGCCGTCTTGACCCTTGCCAGCATGACCATGTTCTTCCACTTTCCCGAGCAGTGTTGGTAGATTCCATCATGGCAGGATATCCTATTAATGTAGGGAACTTTATGTCCTACAACATCTCCAATGCAGTCCAGAAAGAAGAAAGATCTTATCCCTACCCTAACTTCCTGACTGAGTATTTCAAAGATCAAGGGGTGGAGCCAAGACACTTTGATGTTGAGGTGAAGGCTAAAAGCTTTTTTCATGGTATCACCTCCAGGGAGCAGAAAACCCTAAATTTAAGGGTAAAGCCACTACCTCCACTGACTAGTCTGAAGATCCATGGGTAGTGGCCACTGGATCAGTTGCTGAGCCCTCCACAGCCACCAGTACTTCTACTGGAGATGGAGTCATGCCTCCTCCATCATCAGTGCCACTATTAGTACCTTCATCTTCTACCTACCCTTAGATTGCACTGAGGGTTTCCCAGACACTGTCCAGCCTCAACAACTGGATGCAGGCAGCTACCACAAAGTTGTCTACCATATCCAATGTAGTGGCAGCACAATCTTCATTCCCAGTAGAGATTTAGGTACCTCCATCAGTGGAGGACTCATTGAAGAAGATTCCGGACCACCAGAAGAAGATCCGAGAGACTCTTGATACACATGGGAAGGTAATTAAAGATCTGGGGAAGAAGGTGAAGAAGCTGAAAAAACACTCAAAAGCAGTCGACCGGGAAATTGGCTAAGGAGGTTGAGAAGATTGCACATACATGAGACTTGCCTATAGACCTTCTTATGGATGATATAGTCCCAGTAGAACATGCAATAGAGCCCGAGGCACCAGGGCAGTAGCCGGCCAGTTTGAGGAGCCAGCTGCAACATCACACACTACTGAGGAGCTAATTCAGATGCTCAGCAACCCCGTAGTCCCCCAGCCAGAGTATGGGGAGATACAGTTAGAGGTTGCTGAGGACCCTGTTCAGGTTGAGGACCTAATGCAAACAGAGACCACATAGGGAGTTTTCTTTACTCTCTACCCCTTTTCCCTGTTCTTATTTGTTATTATCATTGAGGACAATGTTATCTATCATTTGGGGGGTGGTCCATTTTGATTTATGGCATTTGGTATGTAATAACCATTACATTATTTTTCTTTATCTTTATTTTAAATTTTGGTATGTATATATTCGTTATTTTTACTTTTGATATGTATATATTTTTACTATTTGATGTTTATATTCATTTCCGTTTAAGTATATATTCTCTCTACCTCAAGTTTGTATATATTCAGTTTAATTTTCGTAGTTTACTTCGTAACTTCTTTCGTTATTTCCCTTAGTAGAATAGTGTCACGCCCCAACTTCGAGAGGTGCGACCGACACTCAATCGAGTGAACCCAACTGAGCAATCCTTATCAACCGCTATCTACCCAAATCGATAGGAATAAGGAAGCCATGCTTACCTTTATTTAAACTAGAAAAGATAGTACATTCAACATCTTAGTTCATTTTATATCACAACATTTAAAACGTGGTTAAACTTCCAAGGTTCCATACAAGTTATAGTGTAGAAGAAACCAAGAGTACAAGGTTACAACATGGTCCATTGACCTATCCAATACCCATACATAACCCACACAAACGTCTACGGAGCCTCTAAGGATACAAAAGACGTGATAACAATGCTGGCAACAAGGCCCCGGCTATACCTCAAAAGTGAAAGTCCAAAATAAGAAGATGTACAATGTAACCCCTTGAAGGAGAAAGGGGGCTCACCAAGACTTTGAGAAGAAGGTATTCCGCTATGCGCGATCGATAATATCCGCAATGGAGCCACCTACATTCATAAAAAAAATATAGCGCCCCCGGCAAAAGGGACGTTAGTACCATCGAATAACACTAGTATGTATAACTAAATACCGTTTTACTAGAAAGAACTATCAAGCAAGTACAAGTAAATCACATGAGTAAATCAAATATGCAATTCATTCAATCATTCATATAATTTCCAAAACTTAGTTTGGGGAATTTCTTTCATATCTTCATCACTGTTCTCAATACCACCGCTATCTTGAGCGGAGTCCGATCACGATCCGATCGGCTAGGTTGCCTCATTGGAGGCATATATCTCAATCACTATTTCATTTCCCTTATCCGAAATTCAATATCAGCACATTACCACCATTTGTGCTGCATGGTGTCTAATCAAGACCCGATCGGCTAGGCCGCCTTATCTAGGCGTTGTTCCTTTCTCATTAGTCATCACATCTGAATCTTTATTTCATATATATATCATATCAATTCCTTGGCACTCAGGGCCACCATTATCACATCGTTTTCCATTTTCAGTATTCATCTTGCAGGTTGTGATCATAGGCATATACAAAAGTAATTCAAGTTGCAGTACAGGTAAGTGGGCACATAACTAGCATGAATAATTCTTAGTTTCTATCTTGGCTCGTAGCCTAAGTATTTCAACACATAATTGTACTCTTCATACTTCTCTAATTATCAATAATGGTACATTACTCACATTGAGGCACATCCTTCACGTATATGTGTAGTTAATTGCAAATCAATTAATGCGCAATAACAATCAATACATTAACCAACTCAAATCTTACCACACTTTCATAAACGCCAACGGAGCTAATTTCTAATAAAAGGGGTTTTTGGCCATACATAACTCAAAGAGCTTTTCCTTAAGTTACTACAACGTTCCGGAAATTCTAGCAATGTCCATCTACTTCGAGACATAACAAAATTGAACACATATTAGGAAGATATTCATAATTCTAGCTCATTTGAGCATTTTATCAAACACAATATGAGCGTTAAATATTTATGGTCCTTTTATAGAGGGTATAATCAACCCACAACCCATACTTATCCATTTTTAGCTCAACCATGTTCCTACACCTTTTGACAACACATGCAAACAAGATAACAACTCCAATACCCACAAACTTTCTTGATAAATACCCGCCTTTAGCTAAAATTCGAAATTAAGGATTAGGGTATAGAATCTTACCTCAAGGATGAAGACCTAGTGTGGTTTTCCTTGTTAATCCTTCAAGATTTGAGCAAGAGTTGTAGAAGAATTGATGAGGAACACTTTCCCACTCAAAGGCATTCTCTCTCTCTAAAAGTATCTGATTTTTGCTCAAGAAATGGTCCATTCCATCTATTTGACGAAATGAGGTCGTTTTATAACAAAAAACCCGATTTTGTATAGCCGCGCCGCGGTTGTGAAAAAAGTGCTCAGAAAACGTTTTTGGATGCTTTCTGTACCTCCCCACAGGTGCGCCGCAAGGGGCATCGCATGGGGCGCCGCGGGAGTGTAAAATTCTGCGCTGCTTTTGGTAATTTGGTCATAACCTCTTGTATGAGTGTCCGAATGACAAATGGTTGGAATCTTTGGAAACTAGACTCAAAGACCTTTCATTTGATAGGTTGTGCATCGCACGAATCCTTATATAGATATTGATATACTTGTCCAAAGTGAGGTCTTGTGTGTACTCATTTAGAACTTTAGTCTATTTGGTAATTTTCCAACTTGTCTTAGACTTAGGCTTCTCCTTAGACCCTAAATCAATTATAATAAGACTTATACACTTATTACCATATCCAAATGATATTCATAATATTATTAATCCTCATTTGCACACAAGATAAAATAATTAGCCGACCTTGGCACCACAAAATCTTAAATTACTAAGCAAAATTTTCTGGGGCTTTACAAATAGATTCTTATTTCCTTTAGTATCTTCTTTTAAAGTTGTTATCTTCTTTTTTATGCTTTATGTGAACAATAAGCCTTTTGTCACGACCCAAAATCCATTAAGGGTCGTGATAGCGCCGGACACCGCTGTCAGGCAAACCAGCAAAATTACTTAATTAAATTCCAATTTGTGGTATTGTTTAAAATTATTTTTATTTATACATTAAATAACGAATAATAAAATTTATAGAAATAACCATGAAGTCTTTAACAAAACTTAACACTTAAAATTCCAAAAATCCTCCCAGAAGCCGGTGTCATATGTGCATGAGCAATTTCTAGGAAATAATGTAATACAACAATTGTCCGGAATACAATATTGGACAGAAATAAATACAGAAATTTGAAAGAGGCTATACTGGCTGCGGGTCGCCTCGAAAAGTGCAGCTCACCTAAGTCTCTGTATCAACCATGCTGTCAAGTCCCGTAGGCCACTAGAGATGCATGTGCCTGTGCAACAAAAATGCACAGAAGTATAGTATGAGTACGAAGTAACGTGTACCCAATGAGTATCCCGTCTAATCTCGAAGAAGTAGAGATGAGATGGTCGACTTCGACACTTACTAGTTGTCCAGTAATGATATTTTATTAATGCGAATAATCAAGGATTTATTAAGATTGACAGTAATTTCAAGTAAGTCATGAACAGGTGACAGTTCCTTTTTACATTAAAAATATTAAGATTTATAATCCAGTAGTTTCCCATTTATTCAAGTTAGGGAGAGCGAATATCAATCCCAAATAATCTCAAGGAAAGCAATACAAGCATGCGCAAATCATGCCGAGGACGTACGACCCGCTCCAACAGAAAGTAAATTGAGCACTGCCGAGGGTCGAACGGCGCAAACCATAGATGCATCGTTTTAATATACCGAGGCGTTCGGCCCGCTCCAAAAATAAACATATTCAAACTGACAACCAAGAAGTCCACACGAAGAAATTTTCCAAAGAAAGTCAATCCTCTTTTAACCATTTAAGAAAAATGATGTTTAATTAGTTTAGAAATTCATTTACTAATTCAATATGATTTAAGCAATTCAAGTTGTCAATATGTTCACAAATAATCCAAGTATAACATGCTCTTGGGTCCTAAACTACCCGGACAATAGTATAATAGTAGATATGCACGGACTCTCGTCACCTCATACGTACGTAGCCCCCACAAATAGGAGCACATAGCCAATTAACTCACCTATGGGGACAATTCCCTCTTACAAGGTTAGAAAGGAGACTCACCTCGCTCCGAAGATCCATAACCGACATTCCACGCGCTTCCAAAGACTCAAATTGATGCACAACGCTCCAAAACTAGTCAATAATTATGCAAATCCATTAATATATGCTCAATTAATCATTACAATCCAATTTATAACAATTCCTAGCCCCAATCGAAAAAGGACAAAATTGACCTCGGGCCCACGTGCCCGAATTCTTAAAATTTTCGAAGATTAAGCTTACCCATAATTCCATAAACTCAAATATATAATTTACTGTCAATTCCATACCTAAACTCGTGTTCAAATTCCAAAAATATTAATTTCTAGGTCTTTCTACATTTACATGCTAAAATCCATATATAATCGATGTATTTAACTCAAGATGGATAGGATTAGCTTAATTTATCGTTGATGATGAAAATCCCGCTTGAAGCTCTTCCAAAAATCGCCCAAGACAAGAAAATATGAGAGAAAATGGCCAAATCCTGATTTTTAAAACACCTCTCTGCCTCCAGCACTTTCCGCACCTGCGGTCCCTCGACTGCTTACCGCATATGCGGTCCTTCCCAGGCTTTCCCTTTTCCGCTACCGCGCCTTCTCCACCGCAGGTGAGGTCCCGCATCTGCGGAAAAATGACTACATCTGTGGTCCCTTCACTTCCAGTCCAAAACCGCATAGCTTCTGCGGCTCCGCACCTGCGACCCAATTCTCGCAGGTGCGGTTATGACAGCAACCAGCTAGTTCAACCTTCCTAAAATTCCATTTTCGATCCGTTAACCACTCGGAATCCACCCGAGGCCGTCGAGACCCCAACCAATCATACCAACCAGTCCCTAAACACATTACGGACTTGCTCGAGGCCTCAAATCATATCAAACAACGCTAAAATCATGAATCGACCTCCAATCCAAGATTTATGAACTTTAGAATTTCAAACTTCAACTTTCGATACTTAAACCTATCAAATCACGTCCGATTGACCCAAAATTTTGCACACAAGTCATATTTGATACTACGAACCTACTCCATTTTTCGGAATTGGAATCCGACCCCGATATCAATAAGTCCACTTCCGGTCAATCTTCTCAAAAACCTTCAAATTTCTTTCTTTAGCCAAATGACTTCAAAATGACCTACGGACCTCTGAATTCACTTCCGATCGTTCTTCAACTCCAGAATCACCATACGGAGGTATTCCCAGACTCATAATCCCAAATGGACATCGATAACATTGAAATGTGCATCAACACAAACTTATAAAATTTGTTCCAAAATGCTAACTTCCACAATAGGCGCCAAAATGTTCCTGGGTTATCCAAAACCTGACCCGAACATACGCCCAAGTACGAAATCATCATAGAACATGCTGGAACCTTCGAATCCTGATTCCGAGTTCGTTTACTCACAAATCTGACCTTAGCTAATTCTTTCAATTTAAGGCTTCTAAAATGAGAATTTTCTTTTCAAATCAACTTTGAACTTCCCGAAGTCCAATTCCGACGATGCATACAAGTCATAATACCTGAAGTGAAGTTGTTCATGGCCTCAAACCACTGAAGAACGGGCCAAATCTCAAAACGACCGGTCGGGTAGTTACATTCTCTCCCACTTAAACATAAGTTCGTCCTCGAACATGCTAAGAACCGCACTGGAGTCGTCTAAAATCGCAGTTAAGCACCTTGTGCACTTAGCCGTGCCACCACAACTCAGTTGAGAACATTGGCTCAAGCAAATCTAAAGATATTCTCTTTTATTCAAACAAATGAGCCTTAAAGCCCAGTTTCAACATCCGAAATTCTTTACCAGGCCTGCTCCCAATACAAGAACACCGTATAAATCACTACACGATGTACCAGAACATGACTGCATACCTTAGCTGAATTCACCCCTTGTACCATTTTACTCACAGGACCACAATAACATTCTCTGAGCATAGTAGTCGAAATTCCACGAATCTAAGGCTCACAACGCACCTAAGTATATACATAGTTCTTACTCTAACTCTTACAATACCGCCACAACGGAAGATCGGCGTAAAAATTCATATCCAACTGCCGAATCAACAAATCATCGGGTCTATACTCCTGACAAGAACCCTCACCTCATTGTGCACCAAATAATGCTCTTAAATTCTTAATGTACTTCACATAATAAGATTGCACTGATCCTAAATCCAATGATTTCGTCTCACCCAGTACAAACTGCTCCAGCTACAAGCCACCCCGGACATGATCCAAAGGCTCATATGATGCCACAATGTGCCAATAGGCTACCAATTCACATGCGGTACGAAAGAAAAACGAACTTCGAAAAGGAAATCCGATTACCCCACTCGCGAATCATACATGCGACGTGGGCAATATACTAAACAGTCACCCCGCTTGCGAATCATACATGCGATGCGGGCTCACAACTAATACGAGCTTTCCTCAGAAAATAGGAAACAAAACACATAAAAACAGATGTGGGGAACTTTACTGAACATCACACTGTTGCGGCGCGCAACCCGATCCAAATAGTGTAACTATGGCTGCGTGCCACCCGATCCATACAACACAACCACGACGGTGTGCCACCCGATCCACACGTAGAACTCACATAAGGAGATGCACATCGAGCTAAATTGCTCATTGCAATAAAATACTAAAATTCGGTCACGAGCACGCTAAATGCATAATACCATCCCTGAGGGGGCATATCGTGCTATAAGCTACAAAACTCAAGCACAACTGAGGTGTGATATAAGATTTGAATCTCAAGAGCCATTTTCCTCGAATACATCATCTCAATGCGGAAACTTGACACATAAGCAATTTACCAAGCCGTCCCTCAACTCACATGGCGCAATGCATCATTGCATGGAATAGCTGACGACGAAATAACACCTCAACTACTCTCCCATAAGCAACGCATTGCTGAATTGAACACCTCTGACCTGATATAGATCCCATATTCACATTAAATCCATCCACATGCCTTAAGTCGATTTCAGATTGCACCAACTAGGCTAATGACCTTTCATGGGTCTATAATAACCCCTTTTTCTCGTAACACACAAGATCAACCGTCATAACTAGAGAAACCCTCCATAGTCCACAACTCAATAAACCGAGTGCCCTCCAGGCATAAGTTCTCAAATTAATGATACCACCAAAATTTTCATACTTGGTTTAAATCTTTAATCAATCAAGTGACTACATGCCACACTTATACAATCTTCCTGTGGGGCACGCTCCCACAACCTACCATAACAAACAGCAGGTCCGTACATCCCAACCACCGGCCACACTAACGCTGAAAAGCGATCAAGAATCCTTAACTAGGATGCAAGGCCTTTTCTGCGAAACACCGATCTTAGGTGACGCTGAAGACAATACCAACTTATCTTAAACATCGAAACTCCTTTCCTGCTCGTCCGAGCTTGTGACATCCTTGTCAACACCGAACTGCAACTTTGATCCTCACTTCAAATTCCATACTACTCGATGCACCTACATGCCACTATACAATAGAACACATTTTTTTATCATAACTCCGGAACCACTAATAGATTAACACCTCCTCCTATAAAACTTTTAATTTAACTCACTTCAGAAGAACCATAGTAACACACAGGTGAATTCTAATAGCCGTAGAATATGCAAATCTCTAAGTAGTAGTCTAAGCTACCATAGCCCTTCCAGGATCCGCCTACACATAACAGGCCATAACCGTAGAATGCATCTTAATAACAACAATTACGGCGGTCGACAAGCCTCACACGTACCGCCACAATTTACTTGCATAACTTGATCACGCTGAAGGAATTGATCTCTACCACCAATATGCCAACTCAACTGTGGCTAACCAATCTATCTTTCTTCGATTTACCCTAATTGCCTTAGTAATAATAATAACTCCATTCAATACATAACACACTCCATCCGCACTCATCCCGAGTGACCTTAAATCACGAGACCATGCTATCTCAAATTCCACGAACCATTTCATACCTCCCAAGTGCTACAATACAAGCCAACAGATCATAGATCATTTTGGGCCTCTTCTCATAAGCTGCTACCAAGCTTGATTCTTAGCTGTACCTATAGGCTCAAAATCATTAGGAATCACACTTTAACCTTTGAATTCACTAGGACCGTTGTTGAGAGCCGCTCGCTCTGACTTGGCCCCGAATATAATCAACTCCATAAATCTAATAACACACGAATACCCTCTCGACGAAGCACCCGACATAATCATTTCCCTTAAACCCCGCATCTATGCGAGTCATAAATCCTGAATCCATCCCTAAGTCTGAACATGAGCCAATAAGGCCAACCATAGCACACCTTTAACCATTCCTTGCTCAAATCACCACTTATGGTCTTTTCCCGTAGCTGAAATAACCCATCAATGTGCTAATAACTGGAAACCTCACAAGTAGTTAACCATGCAACCCAATATTAGGCGGTGGGACTCTCCCACTTAGCTTGAAGCCACTATTACACAACTTTGGAACTCACTAGAAATCTTTATCTCTTGTTGACATAACCTTACGCAATCAACCGCCAAAATTCTCGGAATCCTTCTGTAAAACCCCCTTTTTATAATCTGAATCATCAACCACATTTGCACGACCAATCTCTTTGCTAAATAACCCATAGAATTCTTTGCAGAAATTTCGTCAACCATGCGACCACTAGTCTGCTCACATGGAATAACCCACCTGTGGAAATCACTTCCCGACATCTTCCAATGATGTTGCACGGAGTACAACCACTACGGCATAAATAACCCATACTAAGTCCGAGCTCACTCTCTAGCTGCACAAGTCCATTAATCCCTCATGGACATCACTTAAATGTGCGATAACAACCTTCTGATTCGAAGTTATGCGGTATCCTCTTCATTTCAAGAAGCTCCTTCCCGTTATACCAAATCTTCTACCGCATAATAGCCCATACTTCAGATTAACTCCATATACCCCAATCACCAGTCACTAAAATCCCCAAGTCGTTCCAAACTCTCATTAAAGTGCGTAGTCATCCTACCACCAAGCCTATATGTAACTCCGCCACTCTCCCACTATGGCAGAACTCATCCCTTTAAGCGACTACTTGACCTTTGCTACTTATACTTGGCCTTTTAGAAATTTTAGCCACCACCTGACACTTCTCACATGTCTTTCATCATCCTTTGCTGCTCAGTTGTTGCCTCAAATAAAACCTATCTTCGTAGCACTTGAACCCACAATAGATACCAACCTTAAGCCTTTCTGAAGATCATCTTTATCTAGCCGTCAACATTAGAAACACTAATTCGATCTTAATCACCACACCCTGCGATATCTAATAGTCGCTTCTTCAATACTATCTCGCAATATCCTGCTCCAAAGGCGAATTGTAGAAGATCATAATACCGGCAAATTTAGTACATTCAATAAGGACGGCGACACCTCGTCATAGATGAAAACTCCACCGCGCCCGCAATTACCAAGTCTCGTTACCCCATCAACCCAAACCTGAACATTTTCAGCCCGATCGTCGTTCCCTTGCCGGGAATAAAATACCGAGTCTCTAGATCATGCACTGAGTAAACCTTTCTTCAAGTCATTCACTGCCCTGACACGTAGGCAAGTATCTTACCATCATATCAATACTGCGGAACAATCGTTCATAAGCATCATAGCATCTTGTGCCTAGCCTTAGAGCTCTTAGAAGTACCGCTACTGATCTAAAACAATAGAATACCCTTCCACTAGGCAACGACAATAGCCCAATCAACTATACCGGGAGAAACATCCCGCACCATATTCGTAGTACCATTACAATTCTTCAACTCTCGATGAATAGCAAAGTGCTTTGCGTCACATAAGATTGAGTAGGAAGGAAACAAAGGCATAAGCCTAAAAATAATCAAATCACACGATGAGGAATCAAGAAGGGAAGTACTCCTAATAGCCTTGTAGCCTCCCGAAGATAAGTACAGACGTCTCTGTACCGATCCGCGAGACTGTACTAGACTTGCTCATGACTCGTGAGACCTAAGGGAACCTAGTGCTCTAATACCATGCTGTCACGACCCAAAATCCATTAAGGGTCATGATGGTACCGGACACCGCTCTCAGGCAAGCAACCAAATTACTTAATTAAATTCCAATTTTTGGTATTGTTTAAAATCATTTTTCTTTGTACATTAAATAACGAATAATAAAATTTACAGAAATAACCATATAGTCTTTAACAAAACATAACACTTAAAAATGCAAAAATCCTCCCAGAACCCGGTGTCACAAGTGCATGAGCAATTTCTAAGAAATAATGTAATACAACAATCGTCCGGAATACAATATTGGACAAAAATAAATAAAGAAATTTGAAAGAGGCTCTGCTGGCTGCAGATTGCCTCGACAAGTGCAGCTCACCTAAGTCTCCATATCAACCATGATGTCACGCCCCATAGGCCACTAGAGACGCATTTGCCTGTGCAACAAAAATGCACAAAAGTGTAGTATGAGTACGAAGCAACGTGTACCCAATGAGTATTCCGCCTAATCTCGAAGAAGTAGAGACGACATGGTTGACTTCGACACTTACTAGTGGTCTAGTAATGATATATTATTAATGCGAATAATCAAGGATTTATTAAGATTGACATTAATTTCAAGTAAGGCATGAATTGGTGACAGTTCCTTTTTATATTAAAAATATCAAGATTTATAATCCAATAGTTTCCCATTTATTCAAGTTGGGGAGAGCAAATATCAATCCCAAATAATATCAAGGCAAGCAATATAAGCATGCGCAAATCATGCCGAGGACGTACGACCCGCTCCAACAGAAAGTAAACTGTGCACCGCCGAGGGTCAAATGGCGTGAACCATAGATGCATCAATTTAATTTGCCGAGGCGTTCAGCCCGCTCCAAAAATAAACACATACAGACTGACAACTAAGAAGTCCACACGGAGAAATTTTCCAAAGAAAGCCAATCCTCTTTTAACCATTTAAGAAAAATGAAGTTTAATCAGTTTAGAAATTCATTTACTAATTCAATATGATTTAAGCAATTCAAGCTGTCAATAAGTTCACAAGTAATCCAAGTATAACGTGCTCTTGGGTCCTGAACTACCGGGACAATAGTTTAATAATAGCTACACGCGGACTCTCGTCACCTCGTGCGTACGTAGCCCCCAAAATAGGAGCACATAGCCAATTAACTCACCTATGGGGACAATTCCCTCTTACAATGTTAGAAAGGAGACTCACCTCGCTCCGAAGATCCATAACCGACATTCCATGCTCTTCCGAAGACTCAAATTGATGCACAACGCTCCAAAACTTGTCAATAAATATGCAAATCCATTAATATACGCTCAATTAATCATTACAATCCAATTTATAACAATTCCTAGCCCCAATCGAAAAGTTGACAAAATTGCCCTCGGGTCCATGTGCCCGGATTCTGAAAATTTTCGAAGATTAAGCTTACCCATAATTTCACGAACTCAAATATATAATTTACTCTCAATTTCATACCCAAAATCGTGGTCAAATTCCAAGAATATAAATTTCTAGGTCTTTCTACCAAAACCTCAAATTTCTACCAATTTACATGCTAAAATCCATACATAATCGATGTATTTAACTCAAGATGGATGAGATTAGCTTACCTTATCGTTGATGATGAAAATACCGCTTGAAGCTTTTCCAAAAATCACCCAAGCCAAGAAAATATGAGAGAAAATGGCCAAATCCCGATTTTTAAAACACCTCTCTGCCTCCAGCACTTTCCACACCTGCGGTCCCTCGACCGCTTTTGCGGTTCCACAGGTGCGGCCCCACTACCGCATCTGTGGTCCTTCCCAGGCTGCCCTTTTTCCACTTTTGCGCCTTCTCCACCGCAGGTGCAGTCCCGCATCTGCGAAAAAATGACCACATATGCGGTCCCTTCACTTCCAGTCCAAAACCGCATCTACGGCTCTTCTGTCCGCTTCTGTGGCTCCGCACCTACGGCCCAATTCTTGCAGGTGCGGTTATGATAGCAACCAGCAAGTTCAGCCTTCCAAAAATTCCATTTTCGATCTGTTAACCACCGAGAATCCACCCGAGGCCCTCGAGAACCCAACCAATCATACCAACTAGTCCCAAAACACATTACGGACTTGCTCAAGGCCTCAAATCATTTCAAACAATGCTAAAATCATGAATCGACCTTCAATCCAAGCTTTATGAACTTTAGAATTTCAAACTTTAACTTTCGATGCTTAAACCTATCAAATCACGTCCGATTGACCCCAAATTTTTCGCACAAGTCATACTTGATATTATGGACCTACTCCAACTTCTGGAATCGGAATCCAACCCCAATATCAAAAGGTCCACTTCCGATTAAACTTCTCAAAAACCTTCAAATTTTTGTCTTTAGCCAAATGATTTCAAAATGACCTACGGACCTCCGAATTCACTTCCGATCACGCTCTCAACTCCATAATCACCATACAGAGCTATTCCCAGACTCAGAATCCCAAACGAACATCGATAACACTAAAATGCACTTCAACCCAAACTTATAAAAAAATTTCCAAAATGCTAACTTCCACAATAGGTGCCAAAACGTTCCACGGTTATCCAAAACCCGACCAGGACACACGCCCAAGTCCGAAATCATCATACGAACATGATGGAACCTTTGAATCCTAATTCCGAGGTCGTTTACTCACAAATATGATCTTAGCTAATTCTTTCAATTTAAGGCTTCTAAAATGAGAATTTTCTTTCCAAATCAACTCTGAACTTCCCGAAGTCCAATTCTGACGATGTGTACAAGTCATAATACCTGAAGTGAAGCTGTTCATTGCCTCAAACCACCGAAGAACAGGCCAAATCTCAAAACGACCGGTCGGGTCGATACACCTTTGATTTTTTTTAATGCCACGGTTCTTTTTAAGGGTGGATGTTGTCTGAACCGGGCAGCTCTTCCCAACGATGGATGGCGTGACAACCTTCTTAAGGGATTGAGTCTATTTTTTATGTTTTGGTATATATAGTAGTAATGAATAAAAGTGTATCAAGTAGGCTTCACTTGGTACTACCACATTTAACTTTGACCTTATGGTTAGAAACAAGTTGATTGGCAAAGAATAGTTCTAGTTGTGACCTTTAGACTCTTGTCTTGACTAAGACTATCATCGAGTGGTTTCTTTGAGCCATTTGTGATGTTCAATCTTGGCTAGGGTTGTTGTTCACCCTCGACTCTGTTTTATGTAACAATCCAACAGCTTGTGAGGTGAGGTATTGAATTGCAAGTCCAAGTTTTGTGCCAATAAGTCTAAAACATGCCCTGAATGTTTGTCTAGGCGAAATTCTAAGTGTAGCTCGATTTGAGAAATGATTGCAGGCTCTCCTTGATCCAATTTGAAACTTGAATGCTTCATTTTCCTACCAATGTAATATCCCTAGTCAACCTCTTTGTGTCGAAGCCCTTTTTCTTTCAATAACCACGTTACAAGCCTTTATCCGTTCTATGATGACCTTCTCTTGGCACCCGATCTTTCCTTGGCATTCTTGATACACAAGTGGCAAAAGCATAAGTCTGGGGGAGAGAAGAGGAATGTAAAAGTGATAAAAGGTATAAAGAACAAAAAAAAAGAAATGAAGAAAATGGAAGGCAAAGAAAAGAAAGAAAGGCCAAAAAGAAAGTGAAAATTGGAGGGATTCAAAGAAAGTAATGATGAAAGGCATGGAATGATTACAAAAGGAGAAAAATGATTGTCTTGAGCAAGAAATAGAAACAGTGTTTCTCTCTAGTTCCCCTAAGGAAGAAGAAAATTAGTCAAAGAGTCAAGAAAGTATGAGCCGAAATGTTAAAATGGAGTGCTTAAGGAAAGATGAAACCATCATATACCGATAAGTCCTATCTTGATTCAAAAGCCTTCATTACATTCCCGCAAAACCCCTCTATGATTTCGAGTTAAGTGAGCTTACATTAGTGGTGATTTACATAAGGGGCAAGCTTATGGTACTTAGAGCCAAACTTGTGTCATTCTTTTGAGAGAGATGAGCATAATTCCTCACAATCCATGTTTGAGTGCTACATACTAAAGTGAGATTTGCTTATGGAGAGTTGTGAAGACCTGGCCGGTCGTCTTAAGAATTTATGCCTTAATCCCCCATTAACTATTTTCCCCAAGTTTATTTTTGCTATTTTACTTTGCCGGGATGTTCGGTTTTAAGTTTCGGAGAGTTTTGGGATACTTAGTCCCTAAATGAGAGCTTGAGTGTTGGAAAGTTAGTCGTAATCGGAACTGTGTAAGACGGCCTTGGAATGGAAATCTGATGGTTTCGTTAGCTTCGTTGGATGATTTTGGGCTTAGGGGCGTGTTCGGATTGTATTTTAGAGGTCTGTAGCTAAATTAGGCTTGAAATACCGAAAGTTGAATTTTTTGAAGTTTCCGATTCGATAGTGAGATTTTTATCCGAGGGTCGGAATGGAATTCCGGAAGTTGGAGTAGCTCTGTGGTGTGCAAAATTTCAGGTCATTCGGACGAGGTTTGATCAACGTTTTGATCGAAAGCGTATTTTTAGAGTTTTTGGAATTCATAGGCTTGAATCCGATGAAAAATAGGTGTTTTGATGTTGTTTTGAGCATTCTGAAGGTTGGAACAAGTTTGAATGATGTTTTAGGATTGGTTAGAAGGTTTGGTTGAGGTCCCGGGGGCCTCGGGTGTGTTTCGGATGCTCAACGAACCATTTTTGGACTTGGAAAGATTGCAGATTTCCTGCTGTTGTGTTGCAGAGGAAACATTCATCGTGTTCGCGAGAGGCTCTCGCGTTCTCTTAGAGCATCTGGGTGAAGCATCTAAATCATACTTCGTGTTTGCAATGATGTCCCGCGTTTGCGAAAGTATGGACCCATTGGACTTCGTGTTCGTGACATGGTCCTTGCGTTCGCGAAGGGTCTGCCAGTGTGAGCTACGCGTTCGCGAGTGGACCTCGCATTCGCGAAAGAGGAAGTTGGCCAGTAGATTTTTTTGGTGCATTGCATTTGCGATAGTAGTCTCGCGTTCGCGGAGAGGAACGCGTCTGGGCAGAATATAAAATTTCAAAGTCGAGGGTTAGCCATTTTTGTGAAAACTAAAGCTTGGGAACTTGGATTTGAGCGAGGTTTTGAGGGATTTACAGATATATCGATTGGGTAACGATTCTTAACTCCTTTTTGCTTGTAACCCATTAACCCAAACATGAATTCATCATTTAATTTCGGATTGGAGATGAAAATTTGGGAAAAGTTGGAAGAAAGTTCTTAGACTTAGAATTCGACTTTTGATTGGGAATTTGACCTTAGATTTGGATAATTTTGGTATGCATGAACTCGGGAGAGTGTGGGGATTCTGAAATATAAATTTTACCCCATTCCGAGACGTGGGCCTGAGAGTTAAATATTGTGTATCTCGAGCGGCACTTTTAAACACTGTTTTATCACTCTTTATTCTGTTTTAATTTGTTTTTATTCCGCACTTTGGTTATCTTCCGCAATTTAGGCTTACCTAGTCGTAGAGGACTAGGTGTTGTCACGATGGTTCATGGAGAGCGAACCGGGGTCGTGACAAAAGTAGAGGAGAAGGAGTTTGGGTTCCATAATGACCTACGTGATAGAGCGAGCTTACTTGATGAATTAAGTCAACTCTTGAGGGTAATTCTTAGTCCCAATTGATGCTTGATGGAGTCAACTTAGGCCAGCTTAAATATTCTTCTTATGGAGGTGGGAATTACCTTATTTGCTTGAGGACAAGGCAAAGCTTAAGTTTGGGGAGTTGATAAGTAGGGATTTTAACCGATTATTTGCTCGCTTTTACTTGTGTTTTGGGCCAAAAATGCGTGAATGTATTGCTGGAAACTAATGTAATATGCTTGCTTGCAGGAATTGTTCAAAATAAGCCAAAGGGCCATAATCAACTTATAAAGGAGTCAAAACTTGAATAAAAATCAAGACTGGCCAAGAGATCTAAAAAGCGGACCGCACAAATATTGTGCGGCCGCGAAAGCCACAACATGGCTGCAATCAGAAATACGTGATCCTCGAAAGGGAGATCCAGAGAGTTGTATTTTCAGGCTAAACGACAAACACGGTCTGCGTCAAAATTACGCGGCCGCGATTGAAACTATGCGGTCCACGAAACTCAGCTTAACCTAGATCCAGATTTGAAGAACGCGGACCACAATCAGAATTATGCGGCGGGAAAAGCAAGAATGCAGCCACTTTCAGAATTACGCAGCCGCACAACCTCCACACGGGTATTTTTTCCGGAAATTTTAGCGTAGTATAAGTAGATCTTTTTGACATTTTAGGTCTTGTTATGTATTAGCATAGCACGTGAGACGGTTGTATATTCCGTTTTGGGCAAATTTGTACTAGAATTATCTTTCAACATTAGATTTTCATCTTTTAATCTAATATTATGAATTTTATCTTCTTGTCATCTTTAATTTCTGTTATTTCCATGAGTAGCTAAACCCATAGCTAAGGTTGTGACGCAACCCTAGTGTGGGTATTTGATGGGTATTTGATTTTAGGGCTTGAATGTATATGAGTCAGTGATATTTTGCCTAGTTCTTGCTAGAACTATATAATTAGTGGTTGCAAATACTGATTCATGCCTTTATAACTTAGTCTCTACTTGAGAAAGAGGGACTAAGTCTAGAAAAACTAGAAAAACAAGGAATTGGGGTGAACTCAAAAAATTAATAGCCTCAATTAAAGGGTTAAAGCTAGAGATAGTAATACTTGACTTGAGCTTATATCACTTGAATTGCATGAATACCCATTTGGACATGAGAAAGCCAAATTGGGAAAAATCACTCAGACTACCGAGAGGTATAGTGTGAGTACCCGGGTGTGATAGCTATATTACAATACCAATTAATCACGAGCTTGCCCTAGATTTTACTATCTGTTAGATATCCACCTAGGTACAAGTCACGACCCTAGTCTCTTTAAACATTTGAAAAACATCAATAAAAATATTGTCGTTAGTTTTAATTATTGCAATCATTAGAGTAGAGTTAGAAGTAGAAATCAAAACCAAAACTTGTAGAAGTGTAATTAGATTCAAAGCCCGCATCTAGCTTAGATATAAACCTAATTCCAATTATCAACTCCATGTGGATTTGATCCCGGCCTAGTTAGGTTAAAACTACATCGACCACCCTCTCTACTCAATAGTAGTGTAGGCTTGGACCCGATCACACGGCCTTCACATTGTCCACAATCGTGATATCTTCGATGGCTTTGATCTTGCCGAGGTTAATCTCGATCCCTTGGTTGGATACCATGAATCTGAGGAACTTAACTGATCCGACTGCAAATGCACTTTTCTTCGGGTTCAACTTCACATTATACTTCTTCAATATGCTGAAGGTTTCTTGCAAATGATTTAAATGGTAGTTTGTTGGCAGGGACTTAACCAACATATCGTCAATGTAAATCTCCATTGATTTTCCTATTTTTTCTTCGAATATCTAGTTTACTAGGCATTGATAAGTAGCACCGGCATTTTTTAGCCTAAATGGCATCACGTTATAACAATATGTGTCGTATTTAGGGATGAAGGAGGTTTTCTCTTGATTATCTGAGTTCATCTGTATTTGGTTGTACCCGGAGTAGGCATCGAGAAAACTGAGGATCTCGTGGCCGGCAGTGGTGTAGATCATGCGACCGATGTTGGGTAAAGGGAAAGAGTCCTTGGGACATACCTTATTCAAATCCTTATAGTCTACATACATTCTTAATTTATTCCCCCTTTTAGGGATGACCACTATCACACCTCCATTTTTACCCGAAAGGATATGGGGAGTTTTTCCAATTAAAGTGACAATAACCGAAATGAGATTATTTTTATTCAAATTCAGAATCGCCACTTGGGATAATTTATGGTGTCCCAAGTCACCGGTTTAAAATCCCGAATCGAGGAAGTTTGACTCTGTTTTACAGTCTGCGAAACACAAAAATCTGGGTAAGAAATTCTGTTAACCCGATAGAAGGTGTGAGGCACTCCCAGGTTCTGTGGTTTTAGCACAGTCGCTTAACTATTAATAATTGGCCTAATTATCTGATTTATTAAATATTTAAATATTAATTTTAAACCGCTTTTAACATTTATGAAATTATTTTTTTGAACAAGACACAATGTCGTACACTTGTCGTTTTGGTACTTATTGCAAACCGCGTTACATAAAATGCACCCGCAATTTACAGCGTGTTTATTTTATTATTAGTATTCGAAGTTATGGCCGGGTCACATGAAATGCACACCCGAATTTGGAGTTGTGTATCGTGACCATGACACAGGAACTGTACCCATAGTCACGATGATTACTTACGCTCCGAAAAGTTTGCCTACCCACGTGTTAACTTCCCTAACATGCTACTAACAATCAAAGAAATAAAATGAAACTAAACAAAACATTTATGTTCTAATTTCTCTTTCAATTTAAGTACCCAACCCTTAGTATCACAAATAAATAAAATTTAACACATGCTAACACCACCAAAAATTATTAAATTAGTGAAATTAAAAGTAAAATACATCACTTCATAATGTAATAAAATATATCAAGAAAGTGGAGGTTTAGAATGGACCTCAATAAGCAATTACAGTAGCGTTACAGGAATCGGAATTGAAACTCGACAAACGAAACATCGATCCATAATATGGTTCATTTCTTCATGAAACTACGCACCATAAAGATCTGCTCCACCAAGCCTCTAAACTAACCAATTAAAATCCAGTTTTCCAGTGGATAAGCTTTAATAAGCTCTTGTGTATAGGTATGCTTGGACAAATAAGGTGCAACTGAATCTTCTTCCTTTCTCTTTAGACAGAGCCAGCTTGAAGTTCTAGGGCTGTTGCTAGTTCCAACCTCTTAATTAAAACGATTAAAATTTGCATGAGGAAGTGATATGGGGAAAAGGCTGGCCGAAGCAAAGAAGACTCGAGCGTGGAGTTTTGATGGTGAGTGTCGCACCTCCTTTCTTACCATCCGAGAGGGGGATATAAGGGAGTTTTTCTAATTAAAGTGACATTATTCGAAATGGGATTATTTATTTTATTTATCAGATTGTCCACTTGAAATAAATTATTTGGTGTCCCAAGTCACCGGTTTATTTTAAAATCCCAAATCGAGGAAATCCGACTTTATTTTAAAAGTCTGCGAACCAGAAATTCTAGATAAGGAATTCTGTTAACCCAGGAGAAGGTGTTAGGCATTCCCGGGTTTCGTGGTTATAACACGGTCGCTTAGCGATTTATACTTGGCTTAAGTTGTCTAATTACTTATTTTAGAACCTATGTGCATTTACGTTTTACCGCTTTTAATTGCTTGATTATTCGTAATTAAAGAATTGAGTCACGCGTACATGTACTCATTTCGTTTGGCGCATCAAAATCATGTCACACGTACGTGTCCTCAATTAATCACGCTTTATTAATTATTAGGAACGTTTAGTTGAAGTTGCGTGAACGCATACCTCGATTTATTTTAGAACGAAATTCAAATTATGTTACGCGAACGTATACATAATCACAATAATATTCTAAGTCATGCCTAAAGCAAACTACGAGTGTTTAAGATTATTTAATATGTAAGTTGTAATACTAATATGAGGGCCATAGATGATTCGATGATAGATGGCACACCAAAATTTTAGAAGACTTGCTTAATTAAAGTAATATAAGGATGTTCCTACTTACAACTAATTTGGACTTAATGTCAAGCTATTAAATATAGGTAGGGAAATATAAGGGAGGTCTTTAATATTTGAAAGGAATTGGGCCAGCAGTAGCCCGGTATATTATTAAGAGGGATTAAATAAAGTTGATACCAACTGGGCTCGAAATTGAGTCCAAACATAAGGCAAAGGAGGGTGGAAACAAAAGGGGCCCCTTTTTTGTGGCTTGGCAGCCTAATCTGGGCCATTGCCAGGCCCAAAGAAGTCAACACCCCAAACGACCAAAGCATGCTAAAGCTTTAACCCATCAGAGTTCGTGTATAGTTGTGTTTGCACAAATTATGAATGAAATACCTAACATGATTGGCCTTGACTATTTATCATACATTTAGACTAAAAAACACTAAATCTTTAAGCTATTCCTAAATCATACTAAGTAACTAATTACTTTAAAATGCGGGAATTAGCAGTAAAAATTGAACATGCTTAAAGTCGAACACTGCATTTTTTAACATGCATAATTCTTTTGAACACTATAGAAATGCTAAACACTACAATAGCTATTCCTGAGGCGACAAGAATATACCATTATTTTACACACTATAGTAATGCTAAAACACTTCAACCAAATGTATTCAAGCATCAATCATGGCCTATTTTGACCATACCCAGCACTTATCCAAATACTCAAACATGGAAAACTCATATACTACCAAATAGTAAATTTAAAACACTGGACAGAATCACATGGAAGTAGAAAAGACTGAAAGTTAATATTTTTTTTTTAAAAACAAAAAAACAGGATTACTTAGCCTAAACTAGGCATATGCAAGAGGTGATATTCAAACCCTTCAATACTAAGCACCTTAGCTATTTCATGAATCCATACAACAGAACTTTAATGTAACCAAACAGAAACTAATAAGAAAAAGGCCAAAAAAAGAATAGGATTCGAATGACTTAAAAGAATACATCATAAAGAAACAAGATGTAAACATGAACTCTAAAACTCCATGGCAGCAGTACATTCTTCAAAACAAGCTTTCATTCATGATTCAAGACTCAAAGTATACCTGGTTACAAAGAATAAAACAAAAGTCGTGAATCTTCATGGAAAAAAACAGCAAGAACAAGGCAGGAAACCAATGAAACTAGCAGCAATAACCAGCAGTATCACAGCATTCAAACTCAAACCATCTTGCAACTCAAGAACCTAGAGATTTAAAAAGAAAAATTTATTCTAACTTAGGTCCAAATAAGAAAAGAAATTGATCAGCTATTAATGGAACAGTAACTGAACTTTTTAGTGCTTTTTTAGGTTTCTTAAAATCTGATCCCTCCTTGTATAAGTGAGTGCTTTTCTTTTTATAGAGTGCACAAAAAGGACATCAAAATGGAATATTCTGACCTAAATTCTGAAATTTCAAAATAGTACATCTTTTTTACAACTGTCTGTCCTTTTTCCCACCCAATTTCAGCGTCTTTTGCTAAAAATGGGGGCAGATGTCCAAAGACCTAGAACCTTCTGATATTTAACCTATGTAAAACCTAATTTTACCCTCCCATTTGTTGGTTTATTTCAATCCCCACCAATTTGACCTAAATTCGGATTGTTTGCTTAAGTCTGGGCTAATTGTCATGGCCAAATGGCCCAACACAGACTCAAGTCATGGCCAAATGGCCTAGGACAGGCCCAAGATCAAACCAAAGTAAAACAATTGCTACAAATTACCCCAAATCAAATAAAAGGAAAATTAGAAACAGAAACAAAACAAAAACATAAAAAGAAAGAGGAAAGGTACTGGTTTTTCAAACGGAATGGATTGTCGACTGAAACGACCCAACAAACAAGGAAGGCGATGACCTTGGCCCATCACCAGTGGTGAATTGGTCAAAACCGATGACTTCAAAATGGGTCAAAACTAACGCAAAATTATTTCTCTTATCAAGAGTAATCGATTTGAATGAGTCTCGACGCAAAATGAACAAAATACCCCAAGCAATTTGCACAAGGTCGAACTAGGGTTTCTTCTGGATTCTTAGATCTAAAATTCACCAATTTTGGTGGGATTTCTAATGTAACTGATAGGAAATATGAGATGAGGGGAGTGTGGTGGTTGTCTGGTTAGATGATGGGGGTGTTCGGAGTGGCGCCGCCGCCGTAGAGCGATTTCCGGCGACGACGGTGGGCGGAGGTTCAGAGAGGTAAGAGAGAGAGTGAGAGAGCGAAGTGATGGGGGGTCTTTGGGGTGGGTGGTATTTCGGACAGTTATATATTAATTGGGAGGCTAGTTCGGAGCCGTTGGATCATAATGATCCAACGGTCGTGATTGAAAGCAGGTCAAAGCCTGCCAAGGCGTCAAGGCAGTTCGACAAAGGCAGAAAGAGTCTCTGTCCTGAACACAGAAGGAAGGCGGGTTTGTCGAAAGACGGAAAGGGGAACCGACTCGTTCCTTCCTTACGGAGGACGAATCAAGGCCTGTAGTTGAGGGAAAACAAAACGGGGTCGTTTGGCCTTTAAAGGGGACGGACTAGGTAAGGCTATTTAGGGCTTGGGTCTGGGTTAGTTTTTGGGAAAACTTGGGCCAATTTGGTATAAATATTAACCCAAATTCATATTAAAAACCACTTTCTTCAATTACCCCTTTTATATCTTTTTCCTTTGTTTTTTTTTCTTTTTCTTTAATTAAAAATCCTAAATTAAATTCCTAAACTAATCTAAATTGTAAAATTAAGCTAATTATCTAATTATAAATTTTATAACAATTACTAAACTAAACTAAAAGAGAGAAATGACTAATCTAAGAATTAAAAAAACAAAAAATGTAAAAATGAGCCATTTTTGTGATTTTCATTTTCAATAAAACAAATAATTAACTAATTAATTTAAAATGTAAAAATAAAACCTAAATGCAATGCATGGTATTTTTGATTTTTTATGATTTTTTAACAAAAAATTAAACGTGAACAAAAATGCAAACAATTAATAAAATCCTACAAAAATCCTATAAAATGGCAAATAATTGGAAAAATCTATTTTTTTTGATTTTATAGGAGTATTTCGTATAGGGCAAAAATCACATGCTCACAGCTGCCCGTCTTTGCTCGGAAACACGAAGGGTTTTCGGACAAAGATAGAATGAGCAATTACGAGCGATTTTTGCCTGTTTGAAACTCCATGAGAAGCATCTTTTGAAAAAATCTGACATAACCTTGCTTCGGAGGTTGCCTGCATATCCTTGGCTATAAAGGAATCAGGTCAGTGTAGTTCTGAAAGTTTTGGTAGCTGGGACTATCGGGAAACTGTGATTTCGTTGTTGTTTCTGCTTGTTGAGCTCCTTATTACACCGAAATAAATGATGAACCACTAAACTAACTAAACCTATCAACTATGAGTTATAAGATTCCTATCTATAAACCTTCTAAAGCTTGATCTTGAGTCTTGGCTGGTTCTTCCTGCACACTCTGATCTGAATCTTGATGTTTTTTTTAACTACAACCGCTGATTCATCCTTCTTTGGCTTTTCGAATCAAGGCGGGACATGCAAAGCTTGTGACTTCAATCAATCTTGAACAGTCCGCATCTTTTCTCCGCTTCTACACTTTAGAGCTCACTTCTTTTTTCTGGTTCTTCTTTTCTTTTATTCTGGATTGAGACTTCTTCTTTTGGTTATTTTGAACCATCTATCTTGAGGTATAACCTGCTTAGACACCCAAACAAATAAACGAACAAAATTTTTCTGCCCTAGTTTTCACTGGAAAAATTTCATAAGTTATTGTAACAAAATCTAAACTATTTCTTTATTGAAAGCAATTAAAACAAGGATTGTGTGTCCCTGAGAAAAGAAATTATGGAGTAGAGACCCTATATCTACAATGAAATCAACTGGGGATCGGAGGCCCTGAGTTGGGAATATTACCAGGTTATGTTGGAAAAATGACTAGGTTATGCCGGAAAGGTCCTCGGGTTATGTCGGGGAAGGTTATCGGGTTATGCCGGAAAAGTCACCGGGTGATGCCAAAAAAAAGTTCTCGGGTTATGCCGGGGAGGTACACGGGTTATGCCAGGAAAATCATCGGGTTATGCCGGAAAAAGGATCCTCGGGTTATGCCCGGGAAGTCTACGGATTATGCCGGGAAAGTCATCAGGTTATGCCGGAAAATGTCCTCGGGTTATTCTGGGAAAGTCATCCGGTTATGACGAATAAAGGTCCTCGGATTATGTCAGGTAGGTCCACTGGTTATGCCGGGAAAGTCAACAGGTTAATCCGAAAAAAGGTTCTCGGGTTATGCTGGGAAAACGTCCTCGGGTTATGTTAGGGAGGTCCACGGGTTATATCGGGAAAGTCATCGGGTTATTCCAAAAAGGGTCCTCGGATTAAGCCGGGGAGGTCCACGGTTTATGGAGGAAAAGTCATCGGGTTATGCCGGAAAAAGTTCCGCGGGTTATGCCGGGGAAGGTGATCGGGTTATGCCGGAAAAGGTCCTCGGGTTATGCCGGGGAGGTCCACGAGTTATGCCGGAAAGGTCATCGGGTTATGCAGGAAAAGGTCCTCGGGTTATGCAAGGGAGGTCCACGGGTTATGCCGGGGATCAACTAGGGAGTGGAACCCTATACTAGAAAAGACTATCAGGTTATGCTGGCAGCGACTAGGGAATGGGATCCTATGTTGGGAAATCGTAGCTAGAGATTGGGGACCCCAAGCTACCATGATTCTGAATATTTCTTCTTCTTCTTCTTCTTCTTCTTCTTCTTCTTCTTTTTGAACTTCACTTTTCATTTTATTTAGGAGAATGAATGAAGAGTTTAAAAGGACTTCTCTTTTCGAGTCAACTCTTGCTGCAGAACCCTTTTAGTTTTTGCATGCCTTGCTTTTATTGAACCTGCTTTCTTGCAGGGTTGTTTTGGACTGCACCTATTTTCTTATTTTCAAATCAAAGAACAATTCATCAGTTTGAAACGCTGGTTGGTTTTGTAGCCTTGATTATTTTTATCACTTGATCTCGGCCCAATTCTTTCGATGAAAATCTCCATTGCTCGCTGGCTTTCTGGAAATCGATCTCTTTTCTAAACCAAGGGGTCTTGGCTTTTCAAAATTTCACATGATGGTTAGCCCGTGTGGGGATTTGGTCTTTTCAACTTATTTTGCCTTTATGGGCACTTGACTTTGGATTTCTTTTATTCTCAAACGTTTGGACTCTTGAGCATCGCCCAACATGGCTAATCGAGATCGACTTGATGCACATGCTGAGGCTGGGTGCTTTTTCTTGAATTTTAGCTTTCTATCAGACAAGACAAAACCCTATAAAACCAATTTTTCCATCTATTTTTTGTATTATTTTAAGAAGGGAACTAGACCGAAAGGGATTCAAGGAAAAGTAACAACGGAAAAGATAATGAACTTAAACGAGAAGTGTCCCTTTCGGGGAAAGGAAATAAGGACTTATCTGGAGTGCATGTAGACTTCAATATACATGACATGCTTCTTGGACTGGATACCCGATCTACGCAACCATCCAACTCTCATAAAAACCCCTCATAATCCATATCTCAAAATCGAGAAACCTTTCCAGGACTCTTATCAATGCTGATGGTTGTAGATGATTCCCTTTTTTGATCAGTGGCACCCTTTGCGGGTATTCACCAACTGACCTCTCTGATTTCTCTTCTCTCTTTCACCTTATAGTGTTCTTTGTGAGTTTTCACTAACAAGACTCTCTCATTTTCAATTTCTCTGCTTGTCATCGCCTTACGGTGCCAGTGTAGGTTTTTACTAATAAGACTCTCTCATTTTGTTTCTCTCATTTGATGGTATCAGATCCAAGTAACCACCTCTTTCAATCTTGAATATTTTTACCGATTGATCGAAAGGACTTGAATGAGATTTGGGGTAAAAAGAGTTTGGATTGAATTATAACTTTTGGAACCTTTCAGGCGAACCATCACAGAACCATTATAACTTCTGCCCCAGTTTCAACTTTGGGGGAATGTGGATTTTTGTTTTGGTGTGACTGAACCCCAGAGAGAGGCTGCCAACGTATCCTTTCAGAATCAAGTCGAACGTACTTCAGGGAAACTTTGTTTTCGATTTTCTTTTTTTCCAAGCATTTTCGGGTTTCAAAAAGGGTAATCAAAGAAAGGTAACCGGCTCAAAGGATTAGCAAAGGATTAAAGTATTTGGGTAGCGAGAATGAAAGCCTTCATCAACCAACCGGAGAATCGTGGTATCGCAAAATGGTTAAACGTAATACCTTTTGACCGCGTCTGCATTGACAGCTGTTTTAGGGTCATTTCCTTCAATGTCTCCCAAGTACAATGCCCCTTTCAGCAGCAATTTCTTATAATGTATGGACCTTTCCAGTTTGGAGCGAACTTCCCTTTTTGCTTCCTTGTGATGTGGGAGAATACGTCTCAAAACGAGTTAACCCACCTCAAAATTCCTAGGCCGCACTTTCTTGTTGTAGGCACGAGCAATTCTTTGTTGATACAACTACCCGTGGCAAACTGCAGCCATCCATTTTTCATAAATTAGGGTCAACTGTTCCAAACGGGTTTTGACCCATTCATTATCCTCAATCTCAGCTTCAACGATGATTCATATAGACAGAATTTCAACTTTTGCGGGTATTACGGCTTCAGTGCCATAAACCAATAGATATGGTGTTGCTCCAACTAATGTGCGCATGGTTGTGCGATATCCCAACAATGCAAATGACAACTTTTCATGCCATTGCCTAGAACTTTGGATCATTTTCCTAAGGATCTTCTTGATGTTTTTGTTTGCTGCTTCAACAACACCATTAGCCTTGGGCCGATAAGGGGTAGAATTCAGACATGTGATCTTAAATTATTCGCATATCTCCCTCATCAAATGACTATTCAAATTTGCAGCATTGTCTGTAATGATAGTTTTAGGAATACCAAAACGACACATAATGTTGGAATGCACAAAGTCCACCACTGCTTTCTTAGTGACGGCTTTGAGAGTGACTGTTTTGACCCACTTTGTGAAGTAGTCAATGGCAACTAATATGAATCTGTGATTATTTGAAGCTTTTGGCTTGATTTGGCCCAATGACATCCATACCCTAAGCAACGAACGACCACGGTGCTGACATAGGATGTAATTCTAAAGGCGGTGCATGAATCAAGTCATCATTTACCTGACACTGATGACACTTTTGGACAAAACTGAAGAAATCTTTTTCAATAGTCATCTAGTAATAACCTGATCGAAGGATTTTCTTTGCAAGGACATATCCATTCATATGGGGTCCACACACTCCTGTGTGTACTTCATTCATGATTCTTCCGGTCTCTTGGGAATCCACGCATCTTAAAAGGTTCAGATCCAGAGTCCTTTTATACAAGACCTCTCCGCTCAAGAAGAAGCCACTAGCAAGCCTTCTAATGGGTCTCTGTTGGTCTCCACTAGCTTGCTCGGGATATTCTTTTGTTTTCAAGAATTTTTTGATATCATGATACCATGGCTAAACATCAGGCTCTTTTTGAATTGCGCTGCAATAACCATGTCTTTCTCGAATTTGGATTTCTAGTGGGTCAATGTGAACATTTCCTGGATATGGCAGTATCGAGGCCAAAGTAGCTAGTGCATCGGCTAACTCATTGTGAAACGAGGAATGTACCTGAACTTGACGGATTTGAACCTTTTACTAAGATCTTCCACATGTTGCCTATATGGAAGAAGATTGACATCCCATGTTTCCCATTCACCTTGAGCTTGTAGGATAATCAAGTCAGAATCTCCCATGATTAACAATTCTTCTACATCCTAATCGATTGCCATGTTCATGCCCATAATGCAAGCTTCATACTTGGCAGTGTTGTTCGTGTAGAAAAACCAAAGTTGGGTTGTGACAGAATAGTGCTGACCAATGGGCGAAATCAAAATTACCCCAATCCCGACACCTTTTGCATTCACAACTCCATCGAAGAACATTTTCTAAGCATTAGTGTCTTCTGGAATTACCTCAACTGTATTTACTTCCTCGTCCGAAAAATAAGTACTCAAATGCTAATATTCATCATCAACAAGATTCTCAACTAAGTGATCCGCCAAAGCTTGAGCTTTTATCGCTGTGCAGGTGACATAGACTATGTCGAACTCAATGAGTAGGATTTGCCATTTTGCTAACTTTCCCGTGGGCATCGGCTTTTGGAATATGTACTTCAAAGGATCCAATCTGGTTATGAGGTAGGTGGTGTAGGCCAACAAGTAATGCCTCTGCTTCTGAGCGACCCAAGTTAGGGCGCAGCAAGTTCTTTCAAACAAAGTGTATTTGGCTTCATAATTGGTGAACTTCTTGCTCAAATAGTATATGGCTTGTTTTTTCTTCCCGATCACATCGTGCTGCCCGAGAACACATCCAAAAGAATTCTCCAATACTGTCAAGTACAAAAACAAAGGCCTTCCTGGCTCAGGTGGAACCAATACTGGCGGATTCGACAAATATTCTTTGATTTTGTCGAAAGCTTCTTGACACTCATTTGTCCATCTAATCGCCCCATCTTTCTTCAACAACTTAAAGATGGGCTGACACGTGGAAGTCAACTGAGCAATGAATCTGCTGATGTAATTCAACCTACCCAGCATGCTCATAACATTTTTCTTGGTTCTCGGAGGAGGCAAATCCCGAATTGACTTTATCTTTGTTGGATCTAGCTCAATGCCCCTCCGACTAACTATAAACCCCAAAGTTTCCCAGATGGTACTCCAAATGCACACTTAGCTGGATTTAACTTCAAGTCATACTTACGCAGACGCTCAAAGAACTTTCTCAAATCCCGCACACGGTCGTCCTGTGTGCTTGATTTAATGATCACATCGTCCACATACACCTCAATTTCCTGGTGCATCATGTCATGGAAAATGGCAGTCATAGATCTCATGTAAGTTGCCTCGGCATTCTTCAAACCGAATGGCATGACCCTGTAACAATAAGTACCCCAAGGTGTGGTGAAGGCCATCTTTTCTGCATCCTCTTCATCCATCAGGAATTGATGTTACCCAACATAACAATCTACGAAAGACTATATCTCATGTTTGGCATAGTTGTCAACATGGATGTGGATGTTTGGTAATGGAAATTTGTCCTTGGGTGTTGCTTTGTTCAAAAACCGATATTCAACACACACTCAGATTTTCCCATCTTTCTTTGGCACTGGGACCACATTAGCCAACCATGTGGTGTATCGGACCACTCTGATCACACCCGTTTTCAGTTGTTTGGTGGCTTCTTCTTTAATCTTGTCACTGATATCCATTTTAAACTTTCTCTGCTTCTATTGGATAGGAGGATAACCGGGGTAAGTTGGCAATTTTATACCAATAAATCAACACTCAGTCCTGACATATCATCATATGACCAGTAAAACACGTCTTTGAATTCGAACAAAAGTTAGATCAATGCATACCTAATACTTTCATTAGTGTGAATGCTTGTCATGGTTTTCTGGACCTCTTCTGAACTACCCAAATTAACTGGATCAGTTTCATTTAAGTTTGGCTTAGGATTATTCTCAAATTGTTCCAATTATCAGTTTATTTCCCTAAACGCCTCATCTTCATCGTATTCTGGTTCTTGATTCATTATTTCACAATCAGACAGCGTGTTAGGATCTGGGCATGAAGTCTGCAAGCATGTCATATTATTTAAGTCTGCATTATTAGAACTGAAAGAAGAAATAAGAAAAGTAACAAATATTAGAAAGAATAAAGAAAGAGATTCATAGACGATGAAATATTGATTTCATTTCATTGAATTTGAATATAGAAGGGTTTATATTGGAATTTTAAAGACAAAAAACTAAAAGACATTTGAGTTACATATTGAAATAACTTGGAATGCAGAAAAGATGGCAAGACTGAACTACCGGGATTCTTGTCTGACTAGGAACGGAGTAGCTTCCAATTTTGAAGCTTGGCATTGGGCCCTATATACTGCTCCTCAGTAGTGCTTGAGCATTCACCCGGCTGGACCATATGAGTGTGATGACCCGGCCAGTCGGCTCATGAGTTACCACTCTGTTTCCCCCATTTTTGCTTTATTATACTTCGTTATCCGTGTTTTATATGATCGAGTTGAGTAGGTTGTGTTTGGAGTGGATTTGGTAAGAAATGAGACACTTAGTTTCTTTTGAGAAGGTTCAAGTTTGAAAAGTCAACCTGATGTTGACTTGTGTGTTAGAGAGATCGGATGTTAGTTCTGATGGTTCGTTTAGCTTCGGGAGGTGATTTATGACTTAGGAGTGAGATCGAAATTGGTTTTGGAGGTCCGTTGTAGAATTAGGCTTGATTGGCGAAGTTAGTATTTTGGCGATTTCTGGTTGGTAGGTGAGATTTTGATCCGAGGGTCGGAATGAAATTCCGAGAGTTTCTGTAGCTTTGTTATGTCATTTTTGATGTGTGTGCAAAATTTCAGGTCATTCGAACGTGGTTTGGTTGCATTTTTGATCGAAAGCGTATTTCGGAAGTTTTTAGAAAACTTAGGCTTGAATTCAATGTGAATTGATAGATTTGGTGTTGTTTGAGGTGTTTTGATGATTGGAGAAAGTTTGAATGAGGTTTTAGGATGTGTTAGTGCTTTTGGTTGAGGTCCCGGGGGCCTCGGGTGAGTTTTGGGTGGTCAATCGGACCACTTTTGAGTTTCGAAAGTTGCAGAAAATTTTATCTCAGCAGTTGCAGCAATTTATCTCTTCGTGTTCGCATAAGGGTCCTCGCATTCGCGAATAGTATGCAGAGGAAGGTGTGAAATTGGCTTTCACGTTCGCGAGGCAGGCCACACGTTCGCAAAGGGGAGTGAGCTTGCTGCATCGCGTTCGCGAGGGGTACTGTCACGTTCGCATTGAAGGATTCGAGTCAGGGGATTAGAATTGAAATTGTGCTTCGTGTCCGCAGGTGTGATGTCGCATTCACGAAGGGTCGCCTAGGCAAAGAATCGCATTCGCGAGTCCTATGTCGCGATCGCATAGAAAGAAAATCTGGTCAAGATAAGTTGTGCATCGCAAACGCGAGAGTTTGACCGCGTTCGCGAAGAAGGAAAGTCAGAACTAGGCAGAAAGTTTATAAGTTATTTCAACCGCGATTTTGAGTCATTTTTTCCACCATAGTTGATCATTTTGAGAGCTCTTTGAGGGAGATTGAAGAGGGATTCAAGGAGAAGTGAGTGGAGGTAAGATTTATGAACCTAAAACGTGATTCTACTGTGAAATTAACCTAGAAATTTATGGAACTTAAGCTAAAAATGGAAGAACTAGGGCTTGGGATTTTGAACTTTTGGATTGGGATTTGAAGGACCATTTGAGGTCAGATTTGAGAACTTTTGATATGTATGAACTCGTGGAAGGATAAGGAACCCGTTGATGTAAAAAAATTGAGTTTCGAGAAGTGGGCCCCGGGCTCGGGTTTTGCTATTTTCGGAATTTTTGATATTTTCGATTGTTTTCGCTTGGGCTTTGTTCCCTTAGCATATTGTGACGTATTCGTTCTGCTTTTGGTTATATTCGATGCACGTGGAGGCTAATTTGAGGGGCAAAGGCGTCGCGAGCTAGAGTTGTAGCCGGTTCGAGGTGAGTAATAATTGTAAATGATGTCCTGAGGGTTTAAAACCCCGGATTGCACATCGTAAAGCTATATTGTGGTGAGACACGTGCTAGATGATGATCATGGGGTCTTTTACTATTGGGGATTGAGACTGGGTTCGTCCCGACTGATGATTTTACCACGTATTTGACTGAAACTTATTTGTTATCATCATGATTTGGGCTAATTCCCATATTTGTGCTTCGTGCCAACTATTTGACCCCTTCGGGGATTTTGACTGATTTTCCTCACTATACTTGTTAAAAATCATATCCTCAGTCATGTTTCTATCTATTTTAAACGATTCAAGACGGTTTTTATCATACTATTCCAAAATGAGAGGAATTTACGGGCTAAGATCCCTATCTTCAATTATTGTGCCCGAGAGGTTGTGAGGTAAATGACTAAGAGGGGTTGAGAACCCAATGGTGAGGATATTATATATGTTATGGATCGGGTTGAACGCTGCAGCAATACTTATATGGTTCGGGTTGCACGCCACAACAATATAGAGCTTGGGCTGTAGGAGCCCCTCCGGAGTGTGCACACCCCCAGTGAGCGCAGTCGACTATCTATATGGATCGGGCTGCATGCCGCAGCGATGGACAGATTGGGCTGCATGCCGCAACAGTTATTTTGATATCTGTTATTATGAGAGATATATATGGGTCGAGAGCTGAGAATGAGCACTAAGTGATGAGAGTGAGCCCGAGCAGCTGATACTGTTCTGAGTGATTGACTCTTTGCCCGAGTGGTGGATTTCTACTTGTTATTAACCTGCTGAATTACCCGTTTTACCTGATTTAAAGAGATTTCACTTGACTTCTTAATTGATTTACTACTTTAAGTGATTTTTACTGCTTGATATAGAATTGTTTTGTGCCTTTACGTGTTTTCTTGCTTTCAGCCATTATTTATGATTATTAATCACTAAGTCAGAGTACTCACATTACTCCCTGCACCATGTGTGCAGATTCAGGCATCGCAGAGTCCACTCCTCAGTGCTGATCCTCCCAGTCCAGGCAGTATTTTTGGAGACTACGAGGTAGTTGTTGGCGTTCGCAGCCCCCGTGCCTCCCTTATCTTACTATATTCATGTCCTTGAACTTCTGTATCAGATTTCATATCTAGTAGACTGGTATCCGGATTTATTAGTTGCTCATGACTTGTGACACCCCGGTTTGGGTTGTGTCAGGATGGTTTCTACTGTTGTTATTGTTATTTCCGCAAATTATGGCTATTATATCATATTTTAGAACTATTTATGGTATTTAACTATTTAAATGAGGTGTTCTGTTTTGGTCTGGCTGGCCTTGTCTTCACGAGAGGCGCCATCACGACCAAGTTCGGGGTTAGGGTCGTGACAAGTTGGTTTCAGAGCCTAAGTTATATAGGTCTCATGAGTCATGAGCGGGTTTAGTAGAGTCTCGTGGATTGGTACGGAGACGTTTGTATTTATCCTCGAGAGGCTGCAGAACGTTTTAGGAAAACTTCATATTCTTGAAATTCTTGTTGTGCGACCTTGGTGATCCGAGAACTAAACTTCTATTATTCTATTCTCTCATAGATGGCGAGGACGCGAGCTACGACACGAGGTGGATGACCACCAGCGCCACGCACTGAGGCCACCAGAGGCCGTGGACGCGGTCGTGGTCGTGGCAGAGGCAGAGTAGTGAGGGCAGCACCTATTGATCCACCAGCTGCCCCAACTCCAGATCAGGCTCCAGCAGCACCAGTTCAGGCACCAGCTATGCCCATCATGATTTTGAGTCTTTAAGAGGCCTTGGCACAGATCTTATCAGTTTGCACTAGCCTGGCTCAGGCAATTTCATCCACTACAGCAGCACCTACTTCACATGCCGGGGGAGGCAATCAAACCCCCGCTGTTCGCATACCTGAGCAGGTAGTGTAGGGACTTCAGACGCCGGGGGCACCTCCAGCCCAGTCGGTTGCACCAGCTCAAGAGTTCATGGTACCAGTTATGTCGGATAATGAGTAGCGTCATCTTGGGAGGTTTGGTAGACTCCAACCTCCGTTATTCAGTGGTGTTTAGGGCGAGGATGCCCAGGGTTTTCTAGATAAGTGTCAGCGAATGCTCTGTACAGCAGGGATTCTTAAGACTAGTGGTGTGGCATTCACCACCTTTCAGTTTAATGGGGTTGCTTTCACTTGGTGGGAGGCGTTTGATAGGCGTAGGCCGGTTGGTGTGGTGCCCCTTACTTGGTAGCAGTTGTCCACTCTCTTCTTGGAGAAGTATGTACCGCAGTCCTGCGGAGAGGAGCTACGTAGACAATTTGGGTGGTTGTGGCATGGGGATATGACTATGTCACAGTATGAGTCGAGGTTTTTTGAGTTGGCTCGTCATTGCTCTTGGATGATTCCGACAGATCGTGAGAGGATCAAGTGATTTGTTGATGGCCTTAACTATCATCTCCGTATTCTAAAGACCCGAGAGAGGGAGTTGGGTGCTACGTTCGAGTAGGTGGTTGATATCGCTCGCGAGATGGAGACGATTGACCATCAGGATCGAGAGGAGAGGGAAGCCAATAGGCCTCGAGGATTTGGTTGTTACAGTGGTGCTCCTTCGAGGGGCTAGTTACAGCATGGTAGAGGTCGTTCTTTCAAGCCTGCTCAGTCAGCCCGTCTAGAGTATTGCGGGGCAACTTCAGGTCGTGGTAATCATAGGTCTCAGTAGGGCCAACCTTCACTCAGTGCCCTCCTAGCTCAGAGTTCATCTCCTGCCCCGTCGGCTTAGGGTTCTTCTATGCCGAGTGCATCAGCTAGCCACTCCGGTGCAAGAGGTTCCCTTCAGTCCCCTTCTCCAGCACCTAGGAGTTGTTTTGAGTGTGGATAGTTTCTGCCATAGAGATACCTTTGTATTATTTGATCCTAGTTCAACCTTTTCCTATGTGTCATCATACATTGCTCATTATTTGGGTAAGCCCCGTGAGTTCTTGCTTTACCTGTTCATGTATCTACCCCGGTGGGCGATACTATTGTTGTAGACCGTGTGTACCGATCATGTGTGGTGACTATTGGGGGTCTGGAGACCCGAGTAGATCTATTGCTATTGAGAATGGTGGACTTTGATGTCATTTTGGGCATGGATTGGCTATCTCCGTGTTGTTCTATTCTAGACTGTCATGCTAAGACAGTCATTTTGGCTATGCCGGGTGTACCGCGGATCGAGTGGTGTGGTGTGACTAATTATGTTCCTAGTAGAGTGATATCTTTCTTGAAGGCCCAACGTATGGTTGAAAAGGGTTGTCTTTCATATCTAGCATTTGTAAGGGATGTCAGATCTGAGACTCCCAGTATTGATTCTATTCAGTTGTGAGGGATTTTGCCGATGTGTTTCCTGCAGACCTGCCGGGCATGCCACTGGACAGGGATATTGATTTTGGTATTGACCTGATTCCGGGCACTCAGCCTATTTCTATTCCACCGTATCTTATGGCACTAGTAGAGTTAAAGGAATTGAAAGAACTGCTTCAGGAACTCCTAGATAAGGGGTTCATTCGGCCTAGTGTGTCACCTTGGGGTGTGCCAGTCCTGTTTGTGAAGAAGAAGGATGGCACCATGAGAATGTGCATTGATTATAGGCAATTGAACAAGGTAAAAATTAAGAACACGTATCCTTTGCGTCAAATTGATGATTTGTTAGACCAGTTTTAGGGAGCGAGAGTGTTCTCCAAGATTGATCTTCCTTCGGGCTATCACCAGTTGAAGATCAGGGATTCAGATATTCTTAAGACTGCTTTCAGGACCAGATATGGTTATTATGAGTTCCTTTTGATGTCTTTCGGGCTAACCAATGCCCCAGCAGCGTTCATGTATTTGATGAACAGCGTGTTCCGGCCTTATCTTGATTCGTTCGTTATAGTCTTCATTGATGATATTCTGATGTACTCTTGTAGCCAGGAGGAGCACGCGAAGCATTTGAGAGTTGTATTGCAAAGACTGAGGGAGGAAAAGCTTTATGCAAAGTTCTCCAAGTGTGAATTTTGGCTAAGTTCAGTGGCATTCTTGGGACATGTGGTGTCCAGCGAGGGTATTCAAGTTGATCCAAAGAAGATAGAGGCGGTTCAGAGTTAGCCCAGACCGTCCTCAACCACAGAGATTCGTAGCTTTCTCGGGTTGACAGGCTATTATCGCCGGTTTGTTCAGGGATTCTCATCTGTCGCATCGCCCTTGAGCAAGTTGACTCAGAAGGGTGTTTCATTTGTATAGTCGGACGAGTGTGAAGAGAGCTTTTAGAAGCTCAAGACAGCTTTGACCACAGCTCCAGTATTGGTTTTGCCATCAACATCAAGTTCATATACCGTATATTGTGATGCTTTGAGAGTTGGGATTGGTTGTGTATTGATGCAGGAGGGTAGAGTTATTGCTTATGCTTCTCGTCAATTGAAGCCCCATGAGAAGAACTACCCCATTCATGAATTGGAGTTGGCTGTCATAGTTCATGCATTGAAGATTTAGAGGCATTATTTGTATGGTGTATCTTGTGAGGTATTTACCGATCATCGTAGTCTTCAACATTTGTTCAAGCAAAAGGATCTTAATTTTAGGCAGCGGAGATGGTTATAGTTGCTTAAGGATTATGATATCACCATATTGTACCATCCGGGAAAGGCCAACGTGGTGGCCAATGCTTTGAGCCAAAAGGCAGTGAGTATGCGGAGTTTGGAATACATCCTAGTTGGAGAGAGACCTCTTGCAATTTATGTTCAGGCCTTGGCCAATCGGTTCGTGAGGTTGGATATTTTGGAGCCCAGTCGGGTGTTGGCATGTGTGGTTTCTCGGTGTTCCTTATATGATCGAATCAGAGAGCGCCATTATGATGATCCGCATTTGCTTGTCCTTAAGGACAGAGTTCAGCATGATGATGCTAGAGATGTGACCATTGGTGATGATGGGGTGTTGAGGATGCAGGACCGGATTTGTGTGCCTAATGTGGATGGGCTTCGGGCTGGTTGGTGGAGAAGGATGAAGAAAGATATTGTGGGATTTTTAGCTCGGTGTCTCAATTGTCAGTAGGTAAAATATGAGCATCAGAGACCGGGTGGCTTACTTTAGCAGATGGTTATTCCTGAGTGGAAGTGGGAGAGGATCACTATGAACTTTGTTGTTGGACTTCCACGGACTTTGAAGAAGTTTGATGCTATTTGGGTAATTGTGGATCGACTGACCAAGTTCGTGCACTTCATTCCTGTGTGTACTACCTATTCTTCAGAGCGGTTAGCAGAGTTATACATTCGGGAGATTGTTTGGCTGCACGGCATTCCAGTTTCTATTATTTCAGATCGGGGTACTCATTTTACTTCCCAGTTTTGGATAGCCGTGCAGAGGGAGTTGGGTGCTCAAGTGGAGTTAAGCGCAGCTTTTCATCCTCAAATAGACGGGCAGTCCGAGCGTACTGTTCAGATATTGGAGGACATGTTCCATGCTTGTGTTATTGATTTTGGAGGTTCATGGGATAAGTTTCTACCACTTGCAGAGTTTGCTTACAACAACAGCTAACGGTCGAGTATTCAGATGGCTCCATATGAGGCTTTGTATGGGAGGTAGTGTATATCTCCAGTGGGTTAGTTCGAGCACGACGAGGCTAGGCTATTGGGGACAGATTTGGTTCAGGATGCCTTAGAGAAGGTGAAGGTGATTCAGGAGAGGCTTCGTACAACATAGTCGCGTCAGAAGAGTTATGTGTACCAAAAGGTTTGATATGTGTCCTACGTGGTTGGTGAGAAGGTCTTGCTGAAGGTTTCGCCCATTAAGGGTGTTATGATATTTGGGAAGAAAGGGAAGTTGAGTCCGCAGTTCATTGGGCCTTTTGAGGTGCTTTAAGGGATTGGGGAGGTGGCCTATGAGCTTGCTTTGCCACCCAGCTTGTCTAGCGTGCATCCGGTATTTCATGTTTCTATGCTACGGAAGTATATTGGAGATCCATCTCATGTTTTGGACTTCAGCACGGTTCAGTTGGAGGATGATTTGAATCATGATGTGGAGCTAGTAGCTATTTTGGGTCGTCAGGTTCGGAAGTTGAGGTCAAAGGATATAGTTTTAGTGAAAGTGCAGTGCATAGGTCGGCCCGTGGAGGAGGCTACCTGGGAGATTGAGCGGGAGATGCGGAACAGATATCCTTACCTATTTGAGGCTTCAGGTATGTTTCTTGACTCATTCGAGGACGAATATTTGTTTAAGTTGGGGAGGATGTGATGACCCGGCCAGTCGCCTCATGAGTTACCGCTCCGTTTTCCCCATTTCTGCTTTATTATGCTTCGTTATCTGTGTTTTATATGATCGAGTTGAGTAGGTTGCGTTCGGAGTGGATTTGGTAAGAAATGAGACACTTAGTCTCTTTTGAGAAGGTTCAAGTTGGAAAAGTCAACCGGATGTTGACTTGTTTGTTAGAGAGATCGGATGTGAGTTCTGATGGTTCGGTTAGATTCGGGAGGTGATTTATGACTTAGGAGTGTGATCGGAATTGGTTTTGGAGGTCCGGTGTAGAATTAGGCTTGAATTGGCGAAGTTCGTATTTTGGCGATTTCCGGTTGGTAGGTGAGATTTTGATCCGAGGGTCAGAATGAAATTCTGAGAGTTTCAATAGTTTATGTCATTTGTGATGTGTGTGCAAAATTTTAGGTCATTCGGACGTGGTTTAGTTGCGTTTTTGATCGAAAACGTATTTAGGAAGTTTTTAGAAATCTTAGGCTTGAATTCAATGTGAATTGATTGATTTGGTGTTGTTTAAGGTGTTTTGATGATTGGAGCAAGTTTGAATGATGTTTTAGGATGTGTTGGTGTTTTTGGTTGAGGTCCCAGGAGCCTTGGGTGAGTTTCGGGAGGTCAACTGGACCACTTTTGAGTTTCGAAAGTTGCAGAAAAAATTGATCTCAGCAGTTGCAACAATTTATCTCTTCGGTTTCGCATAAGGGTCCTCGCGTTCATGAAGAGTAAGCGGAGGAAGGTGTGAAATTGGCATTCGCATTCGCGAAGAGGAGTGAGCTTGGTGCATCGCGTTCGCGAGTGTTACTTTCACGTTCGCATAGAAGGATGAGAGTCAGGGGATTAGAAGTGAAATTGTGCTTCGCGTCCGCAGGTGTGATGCCGCGCTCGCGAAGGGTCGCCTAGGCAAAGCATCACGTTCGCGAGTCCTATGTCGAGATCGCGTAGAAGGAAAATCTGGTCAAGATAAGTTGAGCATCGCTAATGCGAGAGTTTGACCGCGTTCGCGAAGAAGGAAAGTCAGAACTGGACAGAAAGTTTATAAGTTATTTCATCCGCGATTTTGAGTCATTTTTTTCACTATAGTTGATCATTTTGAGAGCTCTTTGAGGGAGATTGAAGAGGGATTCAGGGAGAAGTGATTGGAGGTAAGATTTATGAACCTAAAACGTGATTCTACTGTAAACTTAACCTAGAAATTCATTGAACTTAAGCTAAAAATGGAAGAACTAGGGCTTGGAATTTTGAACTTTTGGATTGGGATTTGAAGGACCATTTGAGGTCAGATTTGAGAACTTTTGATATGTATGAAGTCGTGGAAGGATAAGGAACCCGTTGATGTAAAAAAAATTGAGTTTCGAGAAGTGGTCCCCGGGCTCGGGTTTTGCTATTTTCGGAATTTTTGATATTTTTCGATTGTTTTCGCTTGGGCTTTGTTCCCTTAGCATATTGCGACGTATTCGTTCTGCTTTTTGTAATATTCGACGCACGTGGAGGCCAATTTGAGGGGCAAAGGCGTCGCGAGCTAGAGTTGTAGCCGGTTCGAGGTGAGTAATAATTGTAAATGATGTCCTGAGGGTTTAAAACCTCGGATTGCACATCGTAAAGCTATATTGAGGTGAGACACGTGCTAGATGATGAGCATGGGGTCTTTTACTATTGGGGATTGAGATTGGGTTCGTCCCGACTAATGATTTTACCGCGTATTTGACTGAAACTTATTTGTTATCATTATGATTTGGGCTAATTCCCATATTTGGGCTTTGTGACAACTATTTGACCCCTTCGGGGATTTTGACTAATTTTCCTCACTATACTTGTTAAAAATCATATCCTCAGTCATGTTTCTATCTGTTTTAAACGATTAGAGCCGGTTTTTATCATACTATTCCTAAATGAGAGGAATTTATGGGCTAAGATCCCTATCTTCAATTATTGTGCCCGAGAGGCTGTGAGGTAAATGACTAAGAGGGGTTGAGAACCCAATGGTGAGGATATTATATATGTTATGGATCGGGCTGCACGTCGAAACAATACTTATATGGATCGGGCTGCACGCCGCAACAATATAGCGTTTGGGTTATAGGAGCCCCTGCGGAGTCTGCACACCCCAGTGAACGCAGTCGACTATCTATATGGATTGGGCTGCACGCCGTAGCGATGTACGGATCAGACTGCACATTGCAGCAGTTATTCTGATTTCTATTATTATGAGAGATATATGGGTCGAGAGCTGAGAATGAGCACTAAGTGATGAGAGTGAGCCCGAGGAACTGATATTGTTCTGAGTGATTGACACTGCACCCGAGGGGTGGATTTCTACTTGTTATTTATCTGCTAAATTACCCGTTTTACCTGATTTAAAGAGATTTCACTTGACTTCTTCACTAATTTACTGCTTTAAGTGATTTTTACTGCTTGATATAGAATTGCTTTATGCCTTTACGTGTTTTCTTGCTTTCCGACATTATTTATGATTATTACTCACTGAGTCGAAGTACTCACATTACTACATGCACTATGTGTGCAGATTCAGGCATCGCAGAGTCCACTCCTGAGTGTTGATCCTCCTAGTCCATGCGGTGTTTTCAGAGACTACAAGGTAGTTGTTGGCGTTCGCAGCCCCCGTGCTTCCCTTATCTTACTATTTTTATGTCCTTGAACTTCTATATCGGATTTCGTATGTAGTAGACTGGTATCCGGATTTATTAGTTACTCATGACTTGTGACACCCCATTTTGGGCTGTGTCGGGATGGTTTCTACTGTTGTTATCATTATTTCCACAAATTATGATTATCATATCATATTTAGAACTATTTATGCTATTTAACTGTTTAAATGAGGTATTCTATTTTGGTCTGGTTAGCCTTGTTTTCACGAGAGGCGCCATCACGACCGGATTTATGGTTAGGGTCGTGACAATGAGCCTCATATAATATTTGCTTCATGGCTCCACATATATACTCAATTTCTTCAGCCGTGAAAGCCTCATCTTCTTCTTCTTCTATGTACTTTGGCTTAACAAACGTCCTGGCGAGATACGGGACTGACTGAGGTAGAACCCACCCATAATTGTTACGTTCTTTATCCCATTTCACGTCGGCTTCTGTAGCTTGGAAATCGACACAAAAAAGTTCTCACTGGCAGTCAAGGTGATGGGCTCCGTAATGCCTTGCAAAGATGCCCCGAGCCCTTTCCCGGGCTTGTAGCCATGCCTGATCATCTCACTGGCAACAATGATTGATGCAATGGACAAGAAGGGTTGAGGACACGGGGTTCCTTTCCCACATTGATCTGTGACACAATCTCAAAAACTTGGTAGACAATGTGCGCTCTACCTTCCTTAGCCTCGAGATATGGGACTAACGGGTCCCTGTAAATTGATTGCTCTTCTTCTTCATGGACAACAATTTCCTGATCTTTGTGTTCAAACATAACCATTTGGTGTAGAGTAGAAGGTATTGCCCCTGCCATATGGATCCAAGGCCTTCCTAGGAGAAAATTGTAGGAGTTGTCCATGTCCAAAACCTGAAATGTCACTTCAAAATCCACAGGGCTGATGGTTAAGATCAAATCAATCTCCCCTATCGTGTCTCTCTTGACGCCATCAAAAGCACGTATATAAACATTCTTAGGCCTGATTCTCTCAGTCCCAATTTCCATTCTTTGCAAAGTTGAGAGAGGGCAAATGTCAACCCCAGATCCGCCATCCAACATGACTCTTTTCACGTAGTATCCTTCACACTTAACAGTCAAATAAAGAGCTTTTTTGTGGGCATCCCCTTCTAGTGGCAGGTCATTTCGACTAAAGGAGATCCGATTGACTTCAAAAAATCGTTCTGCCATTCTTTCCAATTGCTCAACAGTGGTCTCGACCGGAACATATGCCTCATTAAGGGTTTTTATCAGCACTTTCTCATGTTCACTCGAGCTTATGAGTAGAGACAAAAGTGAGACCTGGGAAGGACACTTCCGTAGTTGGTCAATTACATCGTAGTCAATAGTTTTCATCTTTTGGATGAATTCCTCTACCTCTTCGCCACTGTATGGCTTTTTAAGCGGAAAACGCTTCTGTTTGGCATTATTCACTTCTTCCATATTGATGTACTTCCCAGACGGGTTTGTTTCATTCACTTTCCCCACTATTTCTTTTCCCTTGTAGGTCACTACCGCTTTGTTGTAGTTCTAGGGGACGACAGTGGGATCCTTCATGGGCTTCTATAGTGTGCGGCTGATAACCACGGGCTCAGTTAGCCTGAGTGAAATTACCGCCCCCGCGCCACATAAATCCCCTTTTGTACGCACATCTTTGGTACTGTCAGCATGACCTTGTTTTTCTCAAACCTTTTGGAGGGACTCAACACAAACTGTTCTTTCTTGGGTGCCCTGGGAACATATAGAATGGCATCTTTAGGAGGTACCGCCCCGGTATTGGTTTCCACAACCTTTTCTATGCTTTGAGGAATGGGATTGTTTTTCTTCTCATCCTTAGCTTTCTTTGCTGCCATTTTGGGCTTCTTTTCAACATCGACAATAGCAATGATAGCTTTCAAAGCTGGGTCAAACTCTTTGTCTTCACAGATCATCCTAATAACCAGCCTGTTGTTATGAGCTGGTAATGGGTTGTTGGCTACATTGGGGACCTCTTTATCCCTTAGCACTACTCATTTTTGTTCTATCAGGTTTTCAACCGCCCTTTTTAAGGTCCAACAATTCTTAGTGTCATGCCCTTCTGCCCCTGAATGATAAGAACATCGGGTACTGGGTTGGTAGGAAGGTGACTCTAGATTTTGCCTGTTTGGATGTACGTGCTGCAACAGACCCATTTGGACCAACTTTGGGAAGAGGCTGGAATACGACTCCCCAATGGGTGTGAAGTTGTTCTTTCTGGGTGGCTCATGGGGCACGGGCATTATATGGAAAGTTATTCTGTGGGGGACGAGGATTATATGAAGCTTGGTGAGGAGGGTTATTTTTGGGAGGTGGAGCTCGGTTCTGGTTATACTGCTGTTGTGGCCGAGCATATGGCTGGGAATTCATACTGCATAAGGCTGAGGAGTCATGGTACATGCTGCATCTTGGTGAGGGTAATAATACTGCAGGGTGTTTGAGGAGGAACCGAAGTAACCTCGGGGTTGATGGGGGTTTCTCAGTCCTGAGTCCATCATTGCCACTTTTTCTTTCTTTTTTCGGTTTGCTGCGCCCCCTGACCCACTCTGGATTGCTTGAGAAGTAGCTCTTATAGCCGACTGGCTCAGGATGCGACCTGTTTTCAAGTCATTCTCTACCATTCCCCAATCTTTATGTCTTCCGCAAATGGCTTGCCCATAGCGGACATCATGTTTTGGAAGTAATCAGCCTCTTGGGCTTGCAGGAAGACACTGACCATCTCGGTCTCATCCATTGGGGGTTTCACCCTGGCAGCTTTTTCACGCCACTTGACGGCATACTCTCGGAAGCTCTCCGAAGACTTTTTCTTGAAAATAGACAAAGAGTTTCTATCCGGAGCTATGTCCATGTTGTACTGGAACTGTCTGACAAAGTCTTGGGCCAAGTTATCCCATATGTGCCAGCGGGAGATGTCTTGGTCCATACCATTCAGACGCAATTCCAACTAGACTTTCCCCGAAATAAGCCGTTATTAGCTCTTCTTTTCTGCCCTCTCCCCTCAACTGATTGCAATACCTCTTCAGGTGAGCTATGGGGTCCCCATGTCTATCATACTTTTCAAACTTGGGAGTTTTGAAACCGGTGGGCAGATGAACATGCTAGAACATGCATAAGTCAGCATAGGATACACTTTTCTGACCACTTAAACCTTGTATATTCTTGAGGCTTTGTTCCATGCTTTTCATTTACCAAGTGATTTCCTATTGATCGAGATTATTTGTAGTTCTCTCTTGTCCCGCAGTAAACTCATACCGAGGTTGTTGAGGCTAAGAATTGGTGGTGAAATGAGCTGTGTCTGATGGAAATGGTGGTGTTTGGAAAGTAAAGGATGACGGCTCAAAACTTAGCTTGGGCAATGTTGGTTGTATCATAGCCGAAGTTGGTGGTGCACTTAATATGTTAGAAGACACTCCTGAAACCAGAGCCTGGGGGCAAACCTCAAAAGGCATTCTGGTGAAATGGGCTAACATAGTGGTGTATCCGAATGGGGTGTTCGGGTAATTTATGGGGATGTTGGAGGTCCCACTTATTATAGGAATCAATTCAGGAAAACCAGGTATTGCACTAGGCGGCTCTCTATCGTTAGACCAAGTTTCCCACATTTCCAACATGCGGAGGCGCAGTGCCCTGTTCTCTTCAGTAGCTGTTGTTTCTGACATCGGGATTACCGACAACGGGCTATCACCTGAGGGGGTAATTGTTGGTAGCTGAATTTCTGACGTCATTTTGACACTTCCTTTGGACCTTGTAAAGTACGGATGCGAAGCCAGGTTACCACAAAATCAACCGCTTTAAAGAAAAAACCTAGTCTCAACAGTAGACACAACAAACCGGTTAGTTTGAGTCAATAAACACATAGGGTATCGCACATTGGGGGATGTGATGCACCTATACAGTTAAATGTGTTTCTACATGTTTTGCAACGGTTGCGAGTCTCATCCCAGCTTTTGTTTATCTCCCAAACCTTTGCATATTTCTTTTCTTTTTAGCGCTTTTATTATTCGCTCTCTTTTCTTTGCACTTTCTCATTGTTTTCTCTCTTATTCGTGTCTTCTCTCTTATTCTTGTTTTCTCTCTTTTTCTTGTTTTCTCTCTTTTTCTTGTATCCCCCCTTTTTTTTCTCGTTTCTTCTTTTATTTGAGTTATTTAAAATCATGACCAGATCCGATGGGGATTGCCTACGTATCACGACGCCGCGTGAATCAGATCATTACGTAGTTCAAGGGATAAATGCAAAATAAATAAACAATTTTTGGGTTTTTCAAATTTTCATTAAAACAAAAACTTCTAATTTTTCTCTATTACAAAGACTCGATCATACATACTTAAGAATTGAAAAACTAAAATAGACTCAAAACAGACTATAGAAATGAAAATACAGACTCGAAAAGAGAAAAGAAAATAATCAGGAGTACATAAGTGCCTCCAATCCTGCCCTAGGGACACCAGTTGGTCTTGCCGCGGGCCTACGTGCCATGTCTTCCGGGAGGCGATAGAGGTCGTCCATTATCTGGCGAACAAAGATCATCGTTGTGGCAAAGAACATGGACCTGGTCATGTCCTTACATTCGTTGCACTTCATCACAATATAGTCGGCGATTCTTCTAACCCTTTCCCTGATAATGCCCTTCTCTTGTAACAACCGCCCAATTTGCTAAGATCTGGCCTCCAAAACCTAGGTAGCCGTATGATTCTGCTCTTGCAAATGATGTAGGTCTTCCTCTAGTTGTGCCATCAAAGAGTTGCAGTGTTTTGGCTTTGAAGCTCTTGGCTTGTTTAGTCATTTCACCCTCAAGGCTATTAAGCTCTTTTTTCCAGCCCATGACTCCACTGTCATATCTTTCCTTCAACTGTCGAACGAAACTTGCTTGTTCTTCTGCATTTCTAGCCAACTTCGTTTGGGCTTTTGCTAGCTCAGCCTCAGTCTTTTACAAATCATCCTTACAGTCACGTACTTTCTGTGTAAGGCTGTAGATGAGCTTTTCATCTTTTCTGCTTCTGACAGGGTTCTCAGCTGCTATTTTCATTCTCTGGATTTGGGCCCGAAGAGCTTCATTTTCTTGGGCCAACCTTCTCCTTTCACCTTCAGCTTCTTGCGCCTGTATATCATTATTGAATACGACGTTTCTCAATTTATCTTCCAAAGTGTGAATGGTGACTTGATATTTTTTCTCCTTCTCTCCCCAGGCCAACCTTTCCCAGACATTATCATCAAAAGCCTGAACATGAGGTCTTTTAGCGGGTTTTGTAGGCTCGATCTCGGGCTCCGGCTCATCATTCGCACAAAACCTTCTCTCAAACCATGCAACACAACCTGGATCCACTTCTCCTCTCGCAAGATCCGGTACCTGGGTGTCACTTTTCAAATATTAGCAACCATTCCAATCTAGTTGGACTAAAGCCTCAGGTAGTGTTGATTCTAGGTGTAGCTCAATGACTTGGGTACTCAAATCTACATCCTCGGGTACCACTTGATATCTTCCCAGTTTCCTTAGAACTCTTTGCGGTGCATATGGTTGGATACTCCTTAGACCAATCATCATTAGGTAGCCTTTTGAAGCCATCATATGTATGACTTCCGTTATCGGAAGCCATCCTAGGGTCCATTCAATCTGACTTGCCTTTAGAGTTCTTAGGTGGGAGACCTAGGCTTCAAACCCTTCTGGAGAATTGTAGTCTTCCACCCTTTCCTCATAATTCTTGATGAAGTTGTTCCCGCTCGAACCATAACTCATGAACTTGGGGTGACGGCGGATATGCTCGATCAACCACATTTAAAGAAGAATGTTGCAACCCTCGAAGAATTGAGCCCCAGATTTACATAAGGTTAATGCTCGATAAGTGTCTGTCATTACTAATGGAACAAGTTTGTGATATTTTTTAGTAGTGAGGATTTGTGCAATTCTAGCCATACGAGTATCTATTGTCCCTTCTGCATTCGGAAAGACCATAATTCCCAAAAACGCCACAATGAAAGCGAACCAATGATGAATTTGCCAGATGCTCTTATCTTGTTTTTTGTTTAATCCATTTTCATGGGTTTCAAACCCAACTGAGTGCCCGAACCTGAAGTACATGAAGTAGAAAGAACAACATCCTTTGTTTATATGGGCTTTCTTCATTTGCTTACTGATATTCAAAAGATCAAAGAACTAGTGCACAGAGGGAGCCCTTGGGAATATAAGTTGCAATTTCCTCAAGTCCCGGTCAAAATGAATATATCCGGCCATGAGTGGGGGTGAGCTCAAAATCCTAGAAACGGAACACGTTGTGGACAGGATCCCAAAAGATTACCAAAGCCTTTATTAGATCCTCTTGGGATTGGATTTTCATAATGTCTATAAGGGCACCTAACTGCTCTTTTACCCAATCTTGACCATCTTCATCTAATCATTCCACCACATATGAAGCTGCAGCTGAGCCTGCTCTATGACCAATTGTGTTGGGTTCTGGACAGTGTTCATTTGTACCTGTGGATGGTTAAGGTTAGGGTTGACTCTGGTGGACTCCTTTGTGAAACAAGTTTTCAATTTCCAAAAAGAGAAAATCAACGAAAAATGACCCCTCTATGCTATTTTAGCAAAAGTGGTCGTTTTTGTAAATATGGCCCCTTCACAATTCCAAATATATTTTGAGGCCGGGGGAAGGTACTTTGTGTAAAAATGACACCTTATTGACAAACTTGCCCGTTCTTCACGAAAATAGCCTTTCGACAATTGAAAGATATTCTAAGGCTATTCCGGCAAGAAAGGCTTAAGACATAACTGAAGCTGGGTCGGCTTGTTCTTTTGACCAAAGCCCTAAACTACATTTCTTTGGTTATTTTTTTTTTGCAAAAATGAGGCCGAACCTTATGTAGGTTGCCTACGTATCCCATATCCGGTGAGAATCAGACCTGCGTAGTTCGGTCAATTTTGATATAATTGGAAAAAATATGATATTGACTCACTCTCATTTTTTGAAATACATTTTCCTTTTTTCTCTTTTTTCAAAAAGTTTGGCAGAATTTCGAGGTATTTTCAAATACCGGGATTTTCAGAATCGGGTGAATTCTCTTTTCCTAGTCGGTCAACAAGCAAGCCGAAACAAATAAATATTCACATAGCACGTAGGATGCATCAGGATGGTCTGTTGTTTTTTGGGTACACATGTCCTAGACGGGTCCAACCTCTGTGTTGAGTCCCCAAAGTCAAATGCACGTGATGTAAATAAATGCTCCTACTAGGGATCCGACATGAGGTTACATTATTCTAAGTTTAAACCGGGGGTTGTGTTCTAGATCTGGCTTACCCAAGCGAATAGACTCAAGCTGAAGAGAGAGCACCGTACCGAGAGCACGAAAGTCTGTCCGGCCTTGTTGATTGTCCAGCCTCGTTCTATTTGGTATAACTTCTAATAGAAAAAGTGGGTCACGCGAACGTGTGCACCATTTTTTAGAAGACTCAAAAGGGAGGTGTAAGAAGACATTTAAATACAGTTCAAGTAATATCAAAGCGGTAAATAAATGGCAATTACCACATTAGGTACACAAAATGCAGTAATATCAACAATAAATAAAGCCAAATAAAAATCTCATTAACAACCTCGAATTCTTGAACCCTGAATTAGAAGTTCTAGGTTCTTTTTCCCCGGCAGAGTCGCCAGAGCTGTCACACCTCCTTTTTTACCACCTAAGAGGGGGATATAAGGGAGTTTTTCCAATTAAAGTGACATTATTCGAAATGAGATTATTTTATTTAATTTATCAGAGTCGCCACTTGGAATAATTTATTTGGTGTCCCAAGTCACCGGTTTATTTTAAAATCCCAAATCGAGGAAATTCGATAAGGAGTTCTGTTAACCCGGGAGAAGGTGTTAGGCATTCTCGGGTTTCGTGGTTCAAGCACGGTCGCTTAGCGATTTATACTTGGCTTAAGTTATCTAATTACTTATTTTAGAACCTATGTGCATTTACCTTTTTACCGCTTTTAATTGCTTGATTATTCGTAATTAAAGAATTATTTCACGCGTACGTGTACTCATTTCGTTTGGCACGTCAAAAATCATGTCATGCGTACATGTCCATAATTAATCGCACTTTATTAATTATTAAGAACGTTTGGTTGAAGTTGCGCGAACGCATACCTCAATTTATTTTAGAATGAAATTCATAATTATGTTACGCGAACGTATACATAATCACAATAATAGTTTAAGTCATGCCTAAAGCGAACTACGAGTGTTTAAGATTATTTAATATCTAAGTCGTAATACTAATATGAGGGCCATAGATGATTCAATGATAGATGGCACACCTCAATTTTTAGAAGACTTGCTTAGTTAAAGTAATATAAGGATATTCCTACTTACAACTAATTTGAACTTAATGTCAAGCTATTAATTATAGGTAGGGAAATATAAGGCGGGTCTTTAATTATTTGAAAGGAACTGCGCTAGCAGTTGCCCTGTATATTATTAAGAGCGATTAAATAAAGTTGATGCCAACTGGGCTCAAAATTGAGCCCAAACATAAGGCAAAGGAGGCTGGAAACAAAAGGGGCCCATTTGTTTTTGGCTTGGCAGCCTAATCTGGGTCATCGCCAGGCCCAAAGAATTCAACACCCCAAACGACCAAAGCCGGCTAAGGCTTTAACCCACCACAGTTCGTGTATAGTTGTATTTGCACAAATTATGAATGAAATGCCTAACATGCTGGGTCTTGACTATTTATCATACATTTAGACTAAAAACACTGAATCCTTAAGTTGTTCCTAAATCATACTAAGTAAATAATTACTTTAAAATGCACAAATTAGTAGTAAAAATTGAACATGCTTAAAAGTCGAACACTGCATTTTTTTAATATGCATAATTCTTTTGAACACTATAGAAATGCTAAACACTACAATAGTTATTCCTGAGGCAACAAGAACATACCACTATTTTACACACTGTAGTAATGCTAAAACACTCCATCCAAATGTACTCAAGCATCAATCATGGCCTATTTTGACCATACCCAGCACTTATCCAAATACTCAAACATGGAAAACTCATATACTACCAAATAATAAATTTAAAAAACTGGACAGAATCATATGGAAGTAGACAAGACTAAAAGTTAATATTTCTTTTAAAAACAACTGGACTACTTAGCCTAAACTAGGCATATGCAAGAGGTGCTATTCAAACCCTTCAATACTAAACACCTTAGTTATTTCTTGAATCCACACAACAGAACTTTAATGTAACCAAACAGAAACTAATAAGAAAAAGACCAAAAAAAGAACAGTATTCGAATGACTTAAAAGAATACATTAGAAAGTAACAAGATGTAAACATGAACTCTAAAACTCCATGGCAGCAGTACATTCTTCAAAACAAGCTTTCATTCATGATTCAAGGCTCAAAGTATACCTGGTTACAAAGAATAGAACAAAGGCCGTGAATCTTCAAGGAAAAAAACAGCAAGAACAAGGCAGGAAACCAATGAAACTAGCAGCAATAACTAGCAGTATCACATCATTCAAACTCAAACCATCTTACAACTCAAGAACCCGGAGATTTCAAAAGAAAAATTTATTCTAACTTAGGTCCAAATCAGAAAAGAAATTGATCAGCTAATAATGGAATAGTAGCTGAATTTTTTAATGGCTTTTTAGGTTTCTGAAAATCTGATCCCTCCTTGTATGAGTGCGTGCTTTTCTTTTTATAGAGTGCACAAAAAGGGCATCAAAATGGAATATTCTGACCTAAATTGTAAAATTTTAGAATAGTACAACATCTTTTTTCAGCTGTCTGTCCTTTTTCCCAACCAATTTCAGCATCTTAGGCTAAAAATAGGGGCAGTTGTCCAAAGACCTAGAACTTTCTAATATTTAACCTATGTAAAACCCAATTTTACCCTCCCATTTGTTGGTTTATTTCGATCCCCACCAATTTGACCTAAATTCTGATTGTTTGATTACCGCTTAAGTTTGGGCCAATTTCCATGGCCAAATGGCCCAACACAAACCCAAGTCATGGCCAAATGGCCAGGACAGGCCCAAGACCAAACCAAAGTAAAACAATTGCTACAAATTACCCCAAATCATTTGACCACTCTGAAATTAATTAGCAACCTAATCAACTAACAACTACATTCAATCAACCTAAAAGATATACAAATCAGTCGACAATTAGTTGATTCAGCTCGACTAATCTAAAACCTACACGACTGATCAAATAGAAACACTAATTTTAAATAATCTAAAAACTAATTCGAACGAGTGAATAATAAGAACTAATTCAAAAACAAATAATATAACTAATTTACACAACTAAATAATCCAAACTAATTCAAACAGGTAAAATGCCCAAATTAATTTAAACAAGTAGCCAATAAAACTAATTTGAACAATTAAATACTCAAAACAAATTCAAACAAGTAGATAATCAGAAATTAATTCAAACCAATAAAATGAAAAATCAGAAACAGAAACAAAACAAAAACAAAAAAAAAGAGGAAGGGTACTGGTTTTTCAAACGGAATGGATTGTCGACTGAAGCAACCCATTGAACAAGGAAGGAGACAACCTTGGCCAGTCATCAGTGGTGAATTGGTCAAAACCGATGACTTCAAAATAGGTCAAAACTAACGCAAAACAATTGCTCTTATCAAGAGCAATCGATTCGAATGAGTCTCGACCCAAAACGAACAAAATACCCCAAGCAATTTGCACAAGGTCGAATTAGGGTTTTTCTAGATTCTTAGATCTAAAATTCACTGATTTTGATGGGGTTTCTAATGTAACTGACAGTAAATATGAGATGAGGGGAGTGTGGTGGTTGTCTGGTTAGGAGATGGGGGTGTTTGGAGTGCCGCCGCCGCCGTAGAGCGATTTCCGGCGATAGCTGTGGGCGGAGGTTCAGAGAGGTTAAAGAGAGAGAGAGAGACGAAGTGATGGGGGTCTGTGGGGTTAGGGGGTATTTCGGACATTTATATATTAATTGGGAGGCTAGTTCGGAACTGTTGGATCATAATGATCCAACGGTCGTGATTGAGGGAAAACAAAACGGGGTCGTTTGGCCTTGAAGGGGGTGGACCGGGTAAGGCTATTTTGGGCTTGGATCTAGATTAATATTTGGGAAAACTTGGGACGATTTGGTATAAAAATTAACCCAAATTTAGATTAAAAACTCCTATCTTCAATTACCCCTTTTATTTCCTTTTTCCTTTGTTTTTCTTTTTCTTTTTCTTTAACTAAAAACCTAAATTAAATTCCAAAATTAATCTAATTTGTAAAATTAAGCTAATTATCTAATTATAAATTTTATAACAATTACTAAACTAAACTAAAAGAGAGAAATCACTAATCTAAGAATTAAAAAAAACAAAAAATGTAAAAATGAGCGGATTTTGTGATTTTCATGTTTAATAAAATAAATAATTAACTAATTAATCCTAAAAGTGTAAAAACAAAACCTAAATGCAATGCATGGTATTTTTGACATTTTTATGATTTTTAACAAAAAATTAATCGTGCACAAAAATGCAAACAATTAATAAAATCCTACAAAAATCTTATAAAATGGAAAATAATTGGAAAAAATCTATTTTCTTTGATTTTATAGGAGTATTTCGTATAAGGAAAAAATCACATGCTCACAGTAAAGGAGCTCGGTGACGGGGTAAGGGACTGCTGCGTGCGTGCGTGGTCGCCAGAGTTTTTGTTGTGGGCCAGTGGTTTGGTTGAGAGTGACGACTATTTTGTGTGGAAGAGATGGGTGTCATTTTTGTGTATTTCCGAGTAGGGGTTGCTGGTTGGTGTGAGAAAAGGGGCTGCTGCGACTGATTTTGGTTAAGAAGATGAAGCCAAAGGGAACGGCTGAAGGAGTCTCCTGCTGTGCTTAGGGTGTTCGGTGAGCAGTTACTCTTGTGTGGAGGAGATGGACGCTGGTATTTGGAGTTGCGGCTGGGAGCTCTTGGTCTTTTGTGTGTTTTTGCTGCTGAAGATTAGGGTAGGGATTCTAGGTTTTTTGGTTAAGAAGAAGGGTGTTGTTTGGGTGAGGCTTACGTGTGACGGCGATGGGGTAGTGTTGAGGGCTGGTGCAGCTATCCGGTGTGAGCAGCTAGTGAACTGGCGGTTGGGCTATTAGGGTGTTCTCTAGGGTGTTGTGCAAAATGAAAAAGAAGGGTGGTAATGGCCGGGGGGGTCTCTAGGGTTAGGTCTCTTTTAAAGTGTTAGATTTTTATGGGTATTGAGCTTGGATTTATGGGCTAAGGGTCCGAAAATTAGGCCTAAAAATGGGTTGTTTGAGCCCAAATTTTATTTTTTCTCCTTGAACAAGACTAAAATTACTACCCCATTTACTATTAATCATACTTAAGTAAAATAACTATTAAAATAAAACTAACCGTTGTTTGTATTTTTTTGAATTTTATGAAAGGTAGATAAACTAAAAGTAACAAGATAAAAATATCAATTACCTAAATAAAAGAAAACATTTTTTGTAATTCTTATGTTTGTGACAAAATAAAATGAAAGAGTCCAAACTAGTTGAAATAGCGATATTAGGCCTAAACTAAATATTTAAATGCTAAAATATGTAAAATATTAGGGAGGGTCAAAAATTACATGTCTACAGCTGCCCCTCTTTGACTGGAAACACAAAGAGTTTTCAGATAAAGAGAGACGAGACATGTTTCTTTACCTGATCCTTATTTAGAAAAACCACAAACTAAAGGAGAGGAGAGTGTGACCGGGCCCTGGTATCTGAGCTGCATACATATCCTTGGCAATAAAGGAATCAGGCCACGTGTAGTTCAGAAGTAGGAACAGTGATGGAGTGTACCGAGGTGGAGAGCCAATTGAGGTTCCGTCGAGGTTCCGGTCCACAGTTTCTTCCATTAAATCAAAATAAAAGGAAATATTACAGCAAAAATAAAAGAAAAACACAAGATCATATCTACTTCTTGTCTTGGATCTTCTTTGAATCTCTACTTGCTCCTTCAACATGAAACTAAAAATTCACCCTATTCTTCAAGTGGGCATCCTGCTGACATGAATCTGAAGAAAACTGGAAGTTGACCCCGTTCTTCAGGAAGGCTCTTGATGCCTCTAACTCGAACTTGAAAACTGAAAGTTAGCCCTGCTCTTTAGGCGGGATCCTTCTGCTTGATTTTGACTTGAACTTGAAAACTGAAAGTTGATCCTATTCTTCAAGCGGGCTCCTGATGCCTCTTTGACTTTAAATTATCAACTGAAAGTTGACTCCATTCTTCAGGCGAGATACTCCTGATGCTTCTCTAACTTGAAATTGAAAACTGAACATGTTCTTCAGGCGGGCTCTTGATGCCTCCCTGACTTGAACTTGTAAACTGAAAGTTGACCCTATTCTTCAGGCGGGCTCCTGATGCCTCCCTAACTTGAAATTGAATGTTGACCCTATTCTTCAGGCGAGATTCTCCTGATGCCTCCCTGACTTGAATTTGTAAACTAAAAGTTGACCCTGTTCTTCAGGCGGGGTGCTGACGCTTCTCTAACTTGCACTTGAAACCAATTTAAGAAATATTGACCCCCGTTCTCCAGGTGGTATCCTCTTGATTGATCTCGAACGAAATTGAAAGTTGACACCGTTCTTCAGGCGGGTTCCTGGTGCTTCTTTGACTTGGACCTAAAATCGATTTCTGAAATGTTGCCCCTCGTTCTTTAGGTGGGTGCCTGCAATCCAAAACAACAAAACAAACAAAATTTTATGCCCCAGTTTGCACTAGGAAGATTTGTAAGTTGTTAGCGAAACTGTAAATCACCTATGTTATTGATGAAGGATGCAATGATGAGGGAAAAAATAAAAACTCAACTAGGATGTGTGTCTCCTATGAGATCGAGCTTAAGGAAAACTATAAGCTAATCTTGACTAAACTAAAAATTGCCCCTATTCTTCAGGCAGGACCCTGAACTCAAGAAAAACTAGAGATTGAAAACTTAAGGAAAATAAGAATTGACCCTATTCTCTAGGTGGGACCCCTGAACTTTAAGAGAAACTAAATATTGAAATATTGAGGAAACTAACAACTGCCCCTATTCTCTAGGCGGGACCCCTGAACTCAAGGAAAACTAAAGACTAACCACTTAAAAAAATTAAAAATGATTTTATTCTCCAGGCGGGGCTCCTGAACTTAAGGAAAGCTAAAGATTAATAACTTAATAAAATTAAAATTGATCCTACTCTCCAGGCGGGACCCCTGAACTTAAGGAAAACTAAGACTAACAACTTAAGGAAACTAAAAACTGACCTTATTCTCCATGAGGGATCCCTGAACTCAAGGAAAACTAAAGATTAACCACTTAAGAAAATTAAAATGACCCAATTCTCAAGGCGGGACCCCTGAACTTAAGGAATGCTAAAGATTAATAATTTAAGGAAACTAAAACTAACCTTATTCTGCAGACGGGACCCTGAACTTAAGGAAAACTAAAAACTCTTCTGACTAGGGAGAATGCCTAGGAGGTAATGGTCATCTCAACTAGGGGAATGCCTAGCAAGTAAAAACATTCTCAAACAACCTTTGTGCTGACCAGATTTGGGCACTGCACTTGAAAAATTCAAGCTTCCAAGCTTTGATATTTACATAGTCTTCGTCCCTGTTTCAAACAAAGAAAACTTGTGAGTTTAAACATGGTGGTTGGTTTGTGGCCTTGACTTTGAGGACGATTTCTCCTTCACTTGCCATGATAACTTTGATTTCAACTTGAAATACCTTGCCTGTTTATTGACTAACCACTTTCTCTGTCAACCCTTATCAATGAAAACACCTCTGATCCATTCAAACCCCAAATCCCTCTATCTGGTTCATTGTGTTCATGAATTAATATATACCGCACCTTTGTATTTCACATGAATCCCAAAGCACGTCAATTGTCACCAACACAGTATGCATACTACTCTTTCCTGACTTAAGACACTTTGATATACTATATAGACTCCGCTTTGTGCAATTGGAAAGCTGGTAGCAAATTTTGAAGTCATTTCTCACTTGTTTTGATAAAATAGACTCAAGAAGAGGACTTAAACAAACCAAGAGGAACATAGTAAGGGGATAATGGAAAGAAATGATATCTAATAGAAAAATTACCAAGTAGAAACTTATCAGATGTGGATACCAACTCTAATGACCATGACATGTACTTTTGGATTAAGTGGCCTAATCTGTCAAGCAAATCTAATATTTAACTCTTGTTGTACCTCTTCGCCGTGAAACTGGGCTTCAATGCTCCGATTATCCTATCTGATTCACGATCTTTATTCGACTTGTAGTGCCCGAAGGGTTTTCACCCTCAATCCTCTCTCATTTTGCTTTTTTTTTTCTATCAACTCATCGTCGCCTTATGGTGCCTGTAAAAGGTTTTTATCAATAAGACTCTCTCATTTTGTTCTTTTCTTTTTGTTTTCTCTGATTCTGCAGAAGACAAGGCATTAACCATGGTAAAAATATCATATGCTCTTGGCATGTCTAAACTCAGCACTTTCAAAGATTATCTATGATGTCTTTTTTGGACTATAATGTGGCTTTTGGACAGGGTTAGAAAGAAAGGATATCATAAAGGCTCAAAATAACTTAGATAACATGGTTGATTTATTTACAACTTTTGGAATCCATTTCAAAAATTTTCCCTAATTTATAAAACAAGAGAATTTGATTCTAAGAAAAACCGTCACACTCTTAACTTCAAGGAATTATGAAATATTTTATTTGGTGCGACCGAACCGTAAGGCTGCCTACGTATCTTGTGGTGACAAGAATCAGGTCGAACGTAGTTCACAACTAATTCTTATTTTTTTTGTTGTTATATTTTTCCCTTTTTTTCTTTTCTTCTTTCTTTTCTTTTTCTTTTCTTTTTCTTCATTATCTCTCTTTTTTTTCCTTTTTGAATTTTTTTTGGAATGAATTTTCTAACAAAAATCTATGGGGACATGATTTTTTTTTTATATAACTCTAACTTGATTCCAAAAGAGGGGAGGTCAAATAAATCAGCATAGGCTCAAAAGGGTACCAAAGGATATAAAGTGTTTCGATAGCTGAAAAAGGGTCTCCCAATCTCTAAGAATACCAAGTATAACATATGCAACTTGAAGATGAAAAATGAAGATCATGCATAGCATTTCTTTTGCAGCATTGGCATTGGTATCACAGATATGCCTTCCACCTTTCTTTATTGCCTTGTAAAGTATAGAGCTCTTCTTAGGTGATTTCTTCTTCAAAATGGATGTTCTCCGTCAGTTTGGAGCAAACTCCCTTGGCTTTATGTTGTAACATGAGATGCACTTGAACTCATTTTCTTGCTTCAAATTGTCTAGGACGCACTTTCTTGAAACAAATTCTTGTTGTCCTCTTAACTTCCCAAACCATCTCCCCCAGTTTCACATAATTTGGGCTTTAAATGATCTCAAAATATCAAAATCTTTATTTATTTCCCTCAAATGTCCATGTCATCTTCAAAACTTGACTCATTTTTTTATGATTAGACTAACTTTTAAGACCAGACTGAGAATTCCACATGCATGTCATGCCACTAGAGTCACCATGAAAAGAACTATAAAAGAAAAAGAGAATTAAACAAATATAGAGTAGAAATAAAAAAATAGAGGAGATTGCATTAAACAGACCGTGAAAGGGTTCGAACAACAAAACAAGCAAACTAAACTGGGGTTACAACCCTGGAACAATCCTAGATAACACTAAACAAGTTACTACAACTAAACGAACTAGGAAAAATAAAAGGATAGAAGGGTTTGAGCCAAAAGACAATATTCGGATTAAAACCCTAAAATAAACCGGATAACAGAAATGACAACAAAATAAACCACCAAGACTCCTCCTGGCTAGCCAAGAAATGAGCATATTTCCAATCACCAAGCTCAACATCTTGGCCCACTGAGTTCCGCATCTACAGTACTAGGACCTTTACAAGTCTCCATCACATTGACCTTAGCAAATTGCTTTTGGGTCCCTTCTGCTGGCTCATTCTTAAGATCAACTTTCGAAACCGAGAGTGATAGCGCTGAAAGCTTTGCAGCAAGTGGCCCTCCGAGGATCTCAGAAGAGTTCTCATAATCCTTTTCAACACAAATCATACCCATCATATGCGTCTCATTATGAACAGGCGATGGACTTTGGCTAGTGTCTACTACATCTGGATTTTGCAAGACAATGTCACCTGCCTCAATAAGCTTCCGAACTACTCTTTTCAGATGCCAACACTTTTCTATGATGTGACCCGGGGTATTAGAGCAATATGGAAAATAATCAAAATTCTTTGAAAGAGGGTTCGGCATTTTTATCTGAATCGGCTTCAACATGTCCAATTGCCTCAACCTTTGGAACAAACTGGCATATGATTCTCCAATGGGAGTGAAAGCCTTTTCTTTTTCCTGTTGCCCTTTCATTTTGTACTCTGGCCTCGGTTGGAACCTTTTGCGGGTAGGTGGTTGATATGCTTGAGGAGGCGGGTAAGATATTTGCGGAAATGGTGCACGCCATCGTGGGTCCTGTAGATGTGGAGCATATGGTGGTGCATTGTGGATGGAGTACTGGGAAGGTAAGATATGACTTTGGGAATTTTGTGGAGAGAAGTAGCATTGGGGAGGATTATCTGGAGCACAGGGATATCCATGGGGTCCATATTAAGGCTGAAAGCATTGAGCAGGAATACCCACTGGATCATGTCGTTGGCGGGGCTAAACAACATCTTTTCTATTTCTCTTTCTTCCACCCAAACTTACTAAGATGTTCTGAATGTCTTCTGTTGTATCTTTCAATGCATAATAACTCATGATTTTGCCTGACTTGATTCCTTCCTCTATCACCTCTCCCATTTTTACCACATCATTGAAAGGTTTGCCCAAGGCTGGGATCAAATGATTGAAGTAGGTGGGCCCCTGGCTTGCAAGAAAAGCTCAATCATTTCTTCTTTACCAACCGGGGGGCTGACCTAAGCAGCTTGTTCCCTCCATCTGAGCCCAAACTCCCTAAACCATTTCTCGGGTTTCTTTTCCAGCTTAGACAGGGAGGAGCGGTCTAGGATAATGTCTAAATTGTACTAAAAGTGCCAAACAAAATCTTGAGCCATATTATCCCATGCATGCCACTTCTTAAAATCTTGACGAGTATACCATTCCAAGGCTGCCCCACTCAATCTCTCACTGAAATACGTCCTCAATAAATCATCTTTCCCACCAACACTTCTCATTTCACTACAATAAACCCTCAGATGGGATACTGGATATCCACGCCCATCATACAAGTTAAACTTTGGCATTTTAAACCCCACGAGCGGATGGACATTAGGGAACATACACAAGTCATTGTAAGACATGTTAATCTGATTTCCCATCCCTTGCATGCTTCTTAAGGACTGTTCTATACCTTTCATCTTCCTGGATATCTTATTTCGCCATTCTTTTCCTGGGAACTTTTCATTTTCAACACGAGGCTCATTTTGAGGGATATGATTGTATGAGTCAGGAACCTTGTGGGCGACCTCTGAGGGGTAATATTAGGCATCATGAGTTTTGAGTGGGTGTTCATTGTTAAATCTATGAAGGGAAGATTGTTGAGAAGTTATGATCGTGGGGATAGTGGATATGACAGGAGGGAAATTTTTGGGAAAGGTAGTTGGAGGATGAGTGATAGAGCTACTAGGGTGGTTGGGAAAGCTATGATAAGCGGGAGAATCTGGAGAGTATGAGGGATCATCTGGCACTATGACCGGAGTCTGGGTGCATCTAGGAAGCTAAGTGGTGGCGGGGGTAGTGCCTTCCCAGTCATCCAAGCCTGATACATGTCCGTCATGGGTTGTCTTAACATCTTTACCTATTCAACCAACCCATTGTCATGTTCAACCAATTGCTTTTGGGCACTAGTATCAACCAACTCAATTCTATTGTGATCTACCATTGTCGTTCGATTTTATGTTGTAGAGAAGAGTTATCACTTTAAGAACCACAAACCAACCACCCTTCTGCTATAAGAAGATAACAATGAGAAAAAAAATGAAGTCATCATGTTAGCGTTAGGGCATTTAACATAAGATAATCTCACTTTATGTGTAATGCACCTAGTCAGCGTTATCGGTTCTAAAATGACTTCGAGGTTACGAAGGTCAGATGGCACCATCCCAATTTCACTCTTCTTGCTCTGTTTACTTCTTCATTTTCCTTTCTAGCACCGTTTGGTTTTTTATTTTCTTTCTCCTCTTTTCTTTTGCTTATCACTCTTTTCTTTCCTCTCATTTCTCACGTCCCACAACTTCATTCTCTTTTTTTCTCTTTTTTTTTTGCTTTTTTATTTAATGATGATTCGATCGAACCCTATGTAGGTTGCATACGTATCATGTCCCTCATGAATTAGATCAAGCGTAGTTCTGAAAAAGTAATGGACAAAATAAACTAAGAAACAAAAATCTTTTTGGATTTTTCATTTACAACTCTTTTTTCGGTTTTCAAAATAAAACAGGAAATACAATAACAAGAGACTTGACAAACTCAACTATACTATGATAAACTCTGACACCAACTAAAAGAGTCAGTACCACTGAACATGACTATGAAGTATAAGATAGCAAAAAAAATACAGACTCAAAAATAAAACTAAAAATCCTTAAGCAACTCTTGGATGCAATGGTCCTGACTAAGAGGGTCCTTGGGCGTCTGTCATGCTCAAGCTCTGGTAAAAAGATCCACACATGTATGAGAAAAATAAGACCAAATAGAGTTAAAGACTTAGAATACTATGTGAGGCAATAAAACTTTCTATTGGACACATACAAGATATGATTGTGCAAAATAGCCTACGTGACCAAAAGGCGGCTAGAAGTGGAGACTCAACAACGGTGACCTCTAATACATGGAAAAATTACTTTGAAGAAATGACCGATTTTTGTAGAAATGGCCTATGTGGCCAGAAAATGGCTAAGCATTGCAAATTCAACAAAATGGATCCTAAACAAAGAGGACACCTTTTTGTGGACTTAGGACTCTGAGACATGGGTTAATTGAACTACTTTTGCAAAATAGCCCTATTTTGCAAAACGACCTATGTGGCCAAAAGCAACTAGACATGCAAATTTGACAAGGACGGACCTTAAAGTAAAGACACACCTAATTGTTGATTGAACACTCTCCGGACACAATTAAACAAGCCATTTTGCAAAAATAGCCCTATTTTGCAAAACTGCCGATATGGTCAAAAGTGGCTAGAGATACAAGATTTGGCTACGACCCACGAAGCCAAGAACTTAAGACTCACTAGAAAGGTCGGACCCTATGTGGGCTACCTACGTATCACGCCCCGAAAGACGAGAATCAGGTATGCGTAGTTCGGGAGGATTGGATAGAGTGAGAATAATAAATTTAAAAAACAACAGATTTGGAGAAAACTTTTTTTAAAAAAAATGATGGAAAAGTGCAAAATCTTTTTTTGGGATTTTTCATTTATTTTTTTTGTCTTTTCTTAAAAAATATGAAAGAAAAACATGACTTGGCCCTACTTGCTTTATTTTCATACTTCACCCTCTTTTCTCTCTCATTTACCCTCAACCGACATTGGCCCGCCAAATGACCCTTTTATCTTTGAAAAATGGAACGTGTAGCACATAAGATGCATCAGGATGGTCTTTTATTTTTGGGTACACCTGCCCTAGACGGACCCAACCCTTGTATTTAGTCCCCAAAGTCAAATGTACATGATGCAAACAAACGTTCCTACTAGAGATCCGGCATAAGGCTATGTTATTCTAGGTTTAAACTTGGGGTTGTGTTCTAGACTTGGCTTACCCGAGCGAAAACTCAAATCGAGAAGGACAGCGTACCGGAAATACAAAAGCTTCACCGACTTTGCAACTTATCCGAACCTCGTTCTAAAATTGGGATATGACTCTAACAGAAAAGAAGCCACACGAAGTGCATGCTTCCAAGATGATTTAGAAGACTTAGAGAGAAGAAGGGTTTTGTAACAGTTTATATACAGTTCAAGCAATATCAAAGCGGTAAAAAGCGACATTTAGCACATTAGGCTCAAACATGTGAAAATCAAATAATAAACAAAAGCCAACTATAACAGTTATTTTAAGCTCGAATTCTGAACCTTGAACCAGAAGTTCTGGGTTCTTTTCCCCAGCAGAGTCGCCAAAGCTATCATACCTCTTTTTTTACCCAAAAGGGTATTGGGAGTTTTTCCAATTAAAGTGATAATAACCGAAATGGGATTATTTATATTCAAATTCAGAGTCACCACTTGGGATAATTTATGGTGTCCCAAGTCACCGGTTTAAACTCCCGAATCGAGGAAGTTTGACTCTGTTTTAGAGTACGCGAAGCACAAAAATTCGGATAAGGAATTATGTTAACCTGAGAAAAGGTGTGAGGCACTCCATGGTTTTGTGATTTTAGCACGATCGCTTAACTATTAATAATTGGCCTAATTATCTGATTTATTACATATTTAAAACCTATGTGCATTTTATTCCTTTTAAACTGCTTTTAACATTTATGGAATTATTTTCTGGACAAGGCACAATGTCGTACACTTGTCTTTTTACTACGCATTGCAAACCGCGTTACATGAAATGCACCCACGATTTACGTGTTTATTTTATTATTAGTATTCAAAGTTATGGCCGGATCACATGAAATGCACACCTGAATTTGGAGTTGTGTATTGTGACCATGCCACGAGAATCGTACCCATAGTCACGATGATTACTTACGCTCCGAAAAGTTTGCCTACCCATGTGTTAATAGACCTAACATGCTCCTAACAGTCAAAGAAATAAAACGAAACTAAATAAAACATTTATGTTCTAATTTCTCGTTCAATTTAATTATCCAACCCTCGGTATTACAAATAAATAAAATTTAACACATGCTAATACCACCAAAAATCATTAAATCAGTGAAATTAAAAGCAAAATGCATCACTTCACAATGTAATAGAATATAGCAACAAAGAGGAAGGTTTAGAATGGACCTCAAGCAATTACAGTAGAGTAACTGGGATCGGAATAGAAACTCGACGGACGAAACATCGATCCATAATATGGTTCATTTCTTCATAAAACCACGCATCATAAAGATCTGCTACACCAAGTCTTTAAACTAACCAATTAAAATCCAATTTTCCAGTGGATAAGCTTTAACAAGCTCTTGTGTATAGGTATGTTTGGACAAATAAGGTGCAACTGCATCTTCTTCCTTTCTCTTTAGACAGAGCCAACTTGAAGTTCTAGGGTTGTTGCTAGTTCCAACCTCTTAATTAAAATGATTAAAATTCGCCTGAGGAAGTGATATGGGGAAAAGGCTGGCCGAAGCAAATAATACTTGAGCGTGGAGTTTTGGTGGTAAGGGATCTCGACGACAGGGGAAGGGACTGCTGCATGCGTGCGTGGTTGCCGGAGTTATGGTGGTGGGCCGGTGTTTTGGTTGAGAGTGATGGCTATTTTGTGTGGAGGAGATGGGTGTCGTTTTTGTGTATTTTCGAGTAGCGGTCTTTGGTTGGTGTAAGAAAAGGGGCTGCTGTGATTGATTTTGGTTAAGAAGATGAAGCAAAAGGGAACGACTGAGGGGGTCTCCTGCTGCGCTTAGGGTGTTCCATGAGCAGATGCTCTTGTGTGGAGGAGATGGTCGCTGGTATTTGGAGTTGCGGCTGGGAGCTCTTGGTCTTTTGTATGTGTTCGCTACTGAAGATTAGGGTAGGGATTCTAGGTTTTTTGGTTAAGAATAAGGGTATTGTTTGGGTGAGGGTGACGTGCGACGGCAATGGGGTGGTTTTGAAGGCTGGTGCGACTGTCCGGCGTGAGCAGCCGGTGGACTGGCGGCTGGGCTATTAGGGTGTTCTCTAGGGTGTTGTGAAAAATGAAGAAGAAGGGTGGTGTAAGCACGTGATTTTTGCCCTATATGAGAATTACTCCCAAAAAATTCAAAAATAAAATGTTTTTTCTTTGGTGTACAATTTTGTGATATTTTGAAGAATTATTTGTATTTGTCTGTGCGTGTTTATTCGCTAAATTAATAAAAAATACAAAAATATGTCGCATTTTGCATGTAGGATTTAATTCTACAATTGTTAGTAATTAAAATTGTTTTACAAAAATTAAAAATTACAAAAATAGGCATCGTTTGCATTTTTAGCATTTAATGTCCAAATATACAATTTTATGCTTAATTAATACTTAATTGTGCGTTAATTGTTATTGGGAGTTAATTTGCGCCTTTATAACTTAATTTAGTTCTTAATAATAGTTTAAGTATTTTTATAATTTAGTTTTAGAAAAATAAAAGAAGAAAAGAGAGCGAAAATATAAAGAAAGTCGGAATTGGGCCTCTTCTTCAATTTCAAGCTATAGGCCCAAAAAATGGCCCAATCTTCCCTACGACCCAGTCCATTTCGAACTGGGTCGACCCAGTCCATTAACCCAACACCCCTTCTTCATTTTTGTCCAACACAAAACAAAACCAAAAAAAAATAAAAAATAAAATAAAAAGTGAATTATCACTATTAATAGTTTTATTTTTTGTTTTTTTATATATATAAAAAAATCCGAAAATATTTTATTTTATTTATTATTTTTATTTTAAAAAAAATATATATATATATATATAGTAATTTCGGAAATGATTTTAAAAAAATAAAAAATAAAAAAATAAAAAAATGTAAAAGAATGTAGAAAATTTTAAAAAAAAAGTAAAAAGTTTTAAAAAATTTAAAAGTAAAAGAAGGTTGGAATTAAAAAATAAATATAAAGATATCTGAAAATTTAAAAAATTTAAAGTAATTGAAAGTAGCATTTTTAAAAGAAAAAGAAAAGATAGTGGTTTATTTTTTAAAGAAAAGTTAAATAAAGTGAGATTCTCTTTTAAAAAAATAAAAAGTGGGATTTTAAATAAGATAAAGTAATTAAAGTTGGAATTTTAAAAATAAAAGTAAATAAAGGTGGGATTTCTTTTTCTAAAAAAATAAAAGCAATTTGTAAGTGGGATTTCTTTTAATTAAAAAAATAATAAAATAATAAAAAACAAATCTGAAAATTTCGAAAATTTTGCTTAAATAGAAGAGAAAATTTAGGAAGAAGGTGTGGAAAAAAAGAGAGGAAAAACTAGATAGAGAGAAGAAAAAAAGAGGGGGCGGAGTGAGAAGTATACACCCGATATACATTCTGGATACACTGAATATACAGGGGCAGAATTCATTTTGGAGAGTTTTGAAGTTGAAAAAGAATAGTTACTGCTTCATTGCCTCGCTTAAGATCTGAAATAGTCAGAACCTTCCTACCTTTTACTTCTTCACTATACTTGGAGTCGTTTATAGTCTCCTGGGTTTTCTGCTATTCCTACTGTACTGGTTTGCGATGTTGCTGAATCTGCTGTTGCTGTGTTATTACTGCTGCTGACTTCTCCTTCTTTTGTTCTTGTACTGCTGTTTCCAGGTACACATTTGTACAATCTCGGCTTGAAGCAAAAAATGAAATATTAATCAGGCTTTGTTCCTGTTGAATTCCTCCTGTTTAGATTTGTGGTTGAATATAATTTTTCTTTCTTCGTATAAAGATGTAGTTGAATGATTAATGAATAATGAGGTTGCATATGTATACTTTCTTCATCTAATAATGTTAGTTTAAATTACGGAGAATAATTAATCTGTTTTGATATTATGGTCAATCTCATGTTCTAGTATTATTGAATAACAGAATATAAAATGAAAGCAGTTTTTCTTTGTACAAACTCGATCGCAATTTTCCATTCGCATTAGCCGTAAACTAATAACTAATAAGTTACGTTTTTCAGCATGTAAATAATTAAGAGATTTTCTTTTATTTTAGAGACGAACTTAATAGAAAATATAGTCATTGTAGGTTTATCCTTTAAAAATAAAAATGAGACGAGCCTCGCCAAATAAAACGTATAGATTGCGGGGCCCTCACAAAATGTATGGTTTAATTAGAATTCGGAAGGACCGTTTAGCGAATTTCACGGTCTTCCCCAAAATAATAACGCGATAGTCTCTTTAGGCGCGTGTTTAATATTTTACTTTCTTAAGCCTGGGTGTGCATTTCATGCGACCCGAATCCAAATCCCAAAACATCAAATAAAACGTGTTCCGGATTGTGGGTGCATTTCATGTAACGCAGTCCAAAGACGTGTTTTAAGCGATGTTCATATTTCTTTTAAAAACAATAATAATAAAGCGGTTAAAATATAAAATTTGCACATAAGTTCATATTTGTATAAAATCAGATAATCAAGCCGAATATAATAGTTGAGCGACCGTGCTAGAACCACGGAACTCGGGAATGCCTAACACCTTCTCCCGGGTTAACAGAATTCCTTATCCGGATTTCTGGTACGCAGACTGTAATATGGAGTCATTCTTTTCCTCGATTCGGGATTAAAATTGGTGACTTGGGACACCCTAAATCTCCCAAGTGGCGACTCTGAAATAAATAAACCAATCCCGTCTCGATTGTCCTTTAATTGGAAAAACTCCCACGCACCCTCGCGGGTGCGGAAAAAGGAGGTGTGACAGCTCTGGCGACTCTGCTGGGGAAGAAACCCAGAACCACTGGTTCAGGGTTCAAGAATTCGAGCTTAAAATAATTGTTATAGTTGGCTTTATTTATTATCTGATTTTTTTTTACATGATATATGCCCAATGTGCTAAATGACACTTTTACCGCTTTAATATTATTTGAATTATGAATATATACAACTGCTACGAAACCCCCTTCTTTCTGAGTCTTCTAAATTTATGGTGCACACGTGCGCGTGGCCCACCTTTCTGTTAAAGTCATACCAAATAAGACGAAGTTGGGACAAGTAACTAGGCCGGGTAGACTTTCGTGCTCCCGGTACGTTGCCCCCGCTTCGGCTCAAACTGTCTGTTTGGGTAAGCCAGGGCTAGATCAATATGCCTCAGGTTTTTTCACTTAGAATAACTCAGCTTCATGCCGGATCCCTAGTAGGAGCGATTGTTTGCATCACGTGCATTTGACTTTGGAGACTCAACACAGGGGTTGGGTCTGTCTAGGACAGGTGTACCAAAAAAATGACCATCCTGATGCATCTTACTTGCTGCTACTTGCGCATTTATTTGATCCGGATTTGTGTGTTGACTGACTTTTGAATATCATGAATAATATTTTAAAATTGAAAAAAAAGAAAATAGCGGTTAGGGAATTGACTGTTTATTTTTGGAAAAAAAATACCAATGCCCAAATAACTGTCAAAACTCTGCCGAAATTTTGAGAAAATGAAAAAAAAATGTTTTATTAGTTTGTTTTATTAAAAGCAAAAGAAAAATAGAAAATGAAAAAAAAAAGAGTCTTATTTTTAAAAATGGTTTTTTTTTTATTTTATTTGCTTATGAAAAAAAAAATAAAAAAAAATAAAAAAAGGTCTTTCATTATTTGTCGCAAATATATATATATATATATATATATATAAATCCGAAAAGTTTTTTTTATTTCCAAAAGATATATATATCTTTATTTGTTGCAAAGAGTATTTGTCTTGCCAAGAAAATTCAAAATAAAATTCCAAAAAAATATGTCTTGCAAAAAATAATATAAATATCTTTATTTTCCATTGTTGATAAAACAAAAATAATAAAAATGTTTTCTTTTAGGAAAAAAAAAATCCGAAAATATTTTGATTCCTCTTTCAAAATTGAAAAGAAAATTCAAAATTCAAAAATATTTTTTAGAAGCATTTCTTTTATCAAAAGTAAAATTCCAAAAATATTTTTTTTCTTTAGAATAAAAAAAAGAGACAAATGGAATTCGAAAAAAAAAACTTCCTTTTACTTTTGAAATTTTCAAAGTTCAAATCAAAAGAAAAGGAATTTTTACGAGTTTTTCTTTCAAAAAGAAATCAATCAAAAAAAAAATATTTATACTTCCTTTGAGCAGTTCTTTCACAGTTCCAATAAAAAAAATATTAGTTCATTTACTTATTCACGAGGCCCGAACTACGCGGGTTTGATTCTCACCGGATGTGAGATACGTAGGCAACCCTCATCGGGTCCAACCCCCTTTTTTGCTAAAATAGCCAAAAACCAATAAATAAATAAAAAACGTGTCAAAATTTTAATTTTGTCATAAATAAGTCGGGCAGTGTCCAGCCTCCCATTTGCTAAAAAAATAGCCAAAAAAAAAATATGTCTAATTTTAATTTTGTCATAAAGAAATCGGGTGACGCTGTTTTATCAAGACATAGCCGAATGTTCCCGAAAAGGACGCCGGAAGGCTGACTTTGCATAAACAGCCACTTTTTGGGTCATGTGTAGGATTTTGGTTCAGTTGACCCACACGGCCTTAAAAAAAAAATCTTCGTCCCCGAGGCGCTGAAGGGCCGTGTTTGCAACACCCGGTTTTTATTGTAATTTGAAAAAAAAAACAAAGAGTCAACGGTTAGGTGAATACCATTTGGATTTTTGGTCAAAATAAGCCGACCCAGCTTTGACCACGTCTTAAACCGTTCTTGCCAAAATAACCCTAGAGTATCTTTCAATTATTGAAAGGCTATTTTCGTAAAAGAATGAACAAGTTTGTAAAGTGTCGTAAAATAATACTCTCCGGCCTCAAAATTTGGAAGGGGCCACATTTGAAAAATAACCGTTTGGTTGTCTTTGTCAAACGGGAAAAGAAGCTGGTCGTTTATTTTTGGAGTTTGTAAATCTTTTAATTAGAATATGTGGGTTGTTTGATTTTCGAGTTTGTAGGTCATCTTCAAACCTTTGAAACCCAGTTTTGTTTAATATGAAAATTGAAAAAAAAATGATTAGTATTGTTTATCTTTTATTGGTCCGAACTACGCAAGGTCTGATTCATGCGGGGTCATGATACGTAGGCAATCTCCATAAGATTCGACCACAACAAAAAAAAATGAAAAAAAGCAAAAAAAAAAAGAGAATGAAAAAGAAAAAATGGAAAAAAAAGATTGAAAAAGAAAAAGAAAAAAAATGAAAAGAAAAATCGAAAAAAAAGAAAAGAAAAAAAATGTTGTTAATAATGGGGACCAACGGAGTCCATTCTAACCTGTTTCGCTTTGAATCACAAAGAAAGTTAAGGTGGTTGGTTTGTGGTAAGCCGGAAATACAAGACCCAGAAGCACACTTTGTGGGGATCAGGCATGATAACAGAAGCACTCGAATCCTATTGGGACTTGTTGACTAAGGTTGATGATATCGAAGTTGGAAATGGTCTGGACAATACTGATGCAAAGCTCAGTGGCTAAAGATGCCAATTTTGATAAAATGGGAGGACGCTCCGTTCCTTGGTTAGCAAGAGAGAAGCTGGTGGTGTCTTATTTTGTTGTCATTTCTGTTGTCCGGATTATTCTTAGGGTTGTAATCCGAATATTATCTTGTGTCAAACCTTCTTATCTTTCCATTTTTGTCGTATCAGTTTGTTTAAGTCTCGTTGATGTTGTGTTAAGATTTTATTCTGGTTGTTTTGTTTGTTTTTCTAACCATTTCGCCGGAAGTCTAATACAAAAGCCGGTCTTTTATTATTTCCAGTCATCTTTTTATTTAGTCCTTTTGTCATTTTCGTTCAATGCCGATTCTAGGGACATGACATGCGCATACAGTTTGGGCCTGGTCTATAAAGTTAATCATAAAACCCTGGGGAGGTGATCAAAGCATTTAAAGGAAATAAGAACGGTTTGAGATTATTTGAAGCCCGAGTCATATGGAACTGGGGCAAGTAAAACATAAAGAAAATCGTTAAATGCAAGATTCGCCAAATTGGCATGAGGGTCGTGCATGAGAGTGAGAGTGTCGCCCAGCAGTGCTTTAGAAATGACAAATGAAAAAGCAAGTGTTTAACATAATTGTCAAGTCCAGCACCATCGGAAGAGACTATAAATCTATGTTCAATTGTGTTGTTTGCACTTGGCATGTTTTGAAGACTGGAATGACGAAGGCATTTTATTCTGCTACCTAAACACTTTATCCTTCGTTACCCCTTTTGAGCCTTATATATTTTCTTTCATACCCCTCGTTCGGAATCAATAGCAACGACTAGGAAATACGAGCCTGGAAGGTAAAGAAAAAATCAAAAAAAAAAAAAAAAACACAAAAACAAAAGAAAGTCAGAAGAAAACAGAGGAATTGGGAACTACGTTTGACCTGATTCCTCAAAGAGGATACGTAGGCGCTTCACGGCTCGGTCATAGTTTTGAAAAAAATGAAAAAAAAAACCAATCAATTAAAATAACCCCAAGCAAGAAACTGGGGAAAATGTTGCATTTGTTGTAAATAAATCTAATTCCGAAGGTTGTAACTAATAACCCAAAAATTAATGCATTTTTGAGCCTTTAATACCTTTTTTTTTCTAGCCCTATCCAAAACCCACATTACGGTTCAAAGAAAGACCTTCTGATCAGTCTTCAAAAGATTTCAAGTCAGACAAATGAGAGTCTCACCGGTGAGCATAACATTTTGTTCCACAGCAGAAAGGACTCTAATCTCCAACAGAAAGAGTCATACCGGCAACACTCCAAAACCCCAGCTGAAAAGTGATACAAATGAGAGAGTCTTATCGGTGAAAACCTTCACATGCACCATAAGGTGATGAAAGTTGAGAGAAAAACCCAAAATGAGAGAGGCTTGATAGTGAAAACCCTTCGGGCACTACAAGTCGAATAAGATTAAGAATCAGATGGGGAATTGCCAATTGAAGATCTTGAAAGATGATTGACGAAGGATAGGCCACATAGGCATGTCATGACCATTAGAGTCGGTGTCTGCGTTTGATAGGGTTTTATTTATAGTTTCTTTTGTTAAAGAGTCATCTTTTTCCGTTGTCTTTTATTCTGTTCCCTTTTATCTTTTCCTTTCATAGAAAAATTCCCCAGTAGAGTCTGTTTGGTCAGAACCAGTGGGAAATGATTTCAAAATAGGCCATCAGCTTTCCAAGATAGGATATGACTAGTACATCCAAGTGATATAGTCAGGAAGGAACAAGCGCGAGGCCAGTGTCAAGAAAGATATCCCCAGCAAAAGGATTGACGAGTGTCAAGAGGGATATCCTTGCCGAAATCAAAGGTTATTAAACCTCAAGACCAGAGCCCATGGACAAAACAAGAAAAACAATAAGCATGATTTGGGAAATTCATGCGAGACTAAAAGGTCGGGAAAATGCAAGTTTCCAAGCCATGCCACGAAAGAAGAGGGATATCCCCAGCAGAAAAGGATTATCCCCAGCAAATAATATCATCCCCAACAAGTTGTGGAACGCAGAGCAAGGAAGGGAAAAGGGAAAACCATCCCAGTGGGAGTATCACAACCAACCACCGCGTTTTAAACTAACAAATTTTGTTTAAATTGAAACAGGTAAAGGAAGTGGCATTGATGACAGAAATACAGGCCATAAGGGAGACTGTCAAACTGGGGCAGAAAATTTTCCTTTCATTTGGAAATTTTTCTGGAAGTCAGATACCCATTCAGGGTAAAATGAATATAGCACCAGTCTCAAGGGAAGTGGTCTTTGAACCAGTTTTACCCCCAGCATAACAAGTTTTAATAAAAGAAGTTGTTCCCCAGCAGACAGAACAAAGGGATGACATTTGTGCTCATAAGAGCAAAAACCATTATCATCCCCAGCAGCTTCCAGAAGAATGATGCATCAATTTAAAGGGATAAAATTCCCCAGCAGCATTATCCTCAACAACGTTATCCCAAGAAGATAACACTTTTATCCCCAGCAGTGTTGAGAGAAAATAAATTCTGAAAAAAAAATTGAATTTGAAGGAGGGGAAGAAAGGAGACTCCCACAGTGGTATTATCCCCAGCAAGCAAGAACAAAGCAGAGCGGAGGATGAAAAATTGAAGAAGAAATCAGGCGTCCACCTGGAGAACAAGGAAGAGAAATGGAAGTATTAGCAGTCAGGCGTCCACCTGGAGAACAAGGAAGAACAGTTGAAGTATCAGCAATCAGGCATCCACCTAGAGAACAAGGAAGAACAGTTGAAATATCAGAAGTCAGGCGTCCACCTGGAGAACAAGGAAAAGCACCAAAACTGGGGCAGAAGATTTTCTGCCATTGTCGAAAATTTTCTCGGAAGAACGAGGAAATCAATTCAAGTTTTAAGAGATAGCAAGACAACACGATTCGAAGAAAAACAGTCGGAGGTAAGACAATTCCAAGATTTTGAAAATGGGATCATCCGCCCTCGAATAGGATATTTTGGGTTCATCCGCCCTCGAATAGGATATTTTGGGTTCATCCGCCCTCGAATAGGATATTTTGGGTTCATCCGCCCTCGAACAAGATATTTTGGGTTCATCCGCCCTCGAACAGGATATTTTGGGTTCATCCGCCCTCGAATAGGATATTTGGGTTCATCCGCCCTCGAATAGGATATTTTGGGTTCATCCGCCCTCGAATAGGATATTTTGGGTTCATCCGCCCTCGAATAGGATATTTTGGGTTCATCCGCCCTCGAATAGGATATTTGGGTTCATCCGCCCTCGAATAGGATATTTTGGGATCATCCGCCCTCGAATAGGATATTCTGGGTTCATCCGCCCTCGAATAGGATATTCTGGGTTCATCCGCCCTCGAATAGGATATTCTGGGTTCATCCGCCCTCGAATAGGATATTTTGGGTTCATCCGCCCTCGAATAGGATATATTGGGTTCATCCGCCCTCGAATAGGATATTTGGGTTCATCCGCCCTCGAATAGGATATTTTGGGTTCATCCGCCCTCGAATAGGATATTTTGGGTTCATCCGCCCTCGAATAGGATATTCTGGGTTCATCCGCCCTCGAATAGGATATTCTGGGTTCATCCGCCCTCGAATAGGATATTCTGGGTTCATCCGCCCTCGAATAGGATATTCTGGGTTCATCCGCCCTCGAATAGGATATTCTGGGTTCATCCGCCCTCGAATAGGATATTCTGGGTTCATCCGCCCTCGAATAGGATATTCTGGGTTCATCCGCCCTCGAATAGGATATTTTGGGTTCATCCGCCCTCGAATAGGATATTTTGGGTTCATCCGCCCTCGAATAGGATATTTTGGGTTCATCCGCCCTCGAATAGGATATTTGGGTTCATCCGCCCTCGAATAGGATATTTTGGGTTCATCCGCCCTCGAATAGGATATTTCGGGTTCATCCGCCCTCGAATAGGATTTTATTTTTTAAAGTTGTTGAAATCAGGAGCCCCCTCTGAAGAACAGAATGGCGATGTATTGGTTGAAGAGAGGAATGACATTCATTTTTAAAGTTGTTGTTGAAGTTGGGAGCCCGCCCATAGAACAGAGGCATACATTTCAGTCTTTAATTTTCAAGCATTGAACTTGGGAGCCCGCCCAGATAACAGAGGCATACATTTCAAGTCTTTAATTTTCAAGTATTAAAATTGGGAGCCCGCCCAGATAACAGAGGCATACATTTCAAAATCAAGTCAGAGGACAATAAAACAGAGGGTTACAATAGGAATCCCCAGCAGGAAACAATAAAATTCCCCGGCACCGGGAAACAGAAGGTTGCAACAAGAGGTCACAGTACAAACTCAAGTACATGTGTCAAAAGAAGTAAAGCACCGAAAGAAATGCAAGCAGACAAGGAAGCAAGGCAACAAAAACAAATTGTACTCTAGCCTAGCTTCTTGTTTTTTTAAGCACGGTGTAACAAGGAGATCGGTAAGCAGTAGTAATAACATGCAACAACAGTAACATTGCAGTCCAACGGTAGTCCCAGCTACCAAAATTTCTCGAACTACATTGACCTGATTCCTGTTTAGCCCAGGATATGTAGGAAACCTTTGAAGCAAAGGTTCGGTCAAATCTTTTTCAAAAAATGCTTCAACGGAGTACTCGGATGGGCAAAAATCGCTCGCTTTATCTTTGCACGAAAACCCTTCGTGTCTCCGGGCAAAGAGGGGCAGCTGTAAGCACGTGATTTTTGCCCTATATGAGAATTACTCCCAAAAAATTCAAAAATAAAATGATTTTTCTTTGGTGTACAATTTTGTGATATTTTGAAGAATTATTTGTATTTGTCTGTGCGTGTTTATTCGCTAAATTAATAAAAAATACAAAAATATGTCGCATTTTGCATGTAGGATTTAATTCTACAATTGTTAGTAATTAAAATTGTTTTACAAAAATTAAAAATTACAAAAATAGGCATCGTTTGCATTTTTAGCATTTAATGTCCAAATATACAATTTTATGCTTAATTAATACTTAATTGTGCGTTAATTGTTATTGGGAGTTAATTTGCGCCTTTATAACTTAATTTAGTTCTTAATAATAGTTTAAGTATTTTTATAATTTAGTTTTAGAAAAATAAAAGAAGAAAAGAGAGCGAAAATATAAAGAAAGTCGGAATTGGGCCTCTTCTTCAATTTCAAGCTATAGGCCCAAAAAATGGCCCAATCTTCCCTACGACCCAGTCCATTTCGAACTGGGTCGACCCAGTCCATTAACCCAACACCCCTTCTTCATTTTTGTCCAACACAAAACAAAACCAAAAAAAATAAAAAATAAAATAAAAAGTGAATTATCACTATTAATAGTTTTATTTTTTGTTTTTTTATATATATAAAAAAATCCGAAAATATTTTATTTTATTTATTATTTTTATTTTAAAAAAAAAAAATATATATATATATATATATAGTAATTTCGGAAATGATTTTAAAAAAATAAAAAATAAAAAAATAAAAAAATGTAAAAGAATGTAGAAAATTTAAAAAAAAAAGTAAAAAGTTTTAAAAAATTTAAAAGTAAAAGAAGGTTGGAATTAAAAAATAAATATAAAGATATCTGAAAATTTAAAAAATTTAAAGTAATTGAAAGTAGCATTTTTAAAAGAAAAAGAAAAGATAGTGGTTTATTTTTTAAAGAAAAGTTAAATAAAGTGAGATTCTCTTTTAAAAAAATAAAAAGTGGGATTTTAAATAAGATAAAGTAATTAAAGTTGGAATTTTAAAAATAAAAGTAAATAAAGGTGGGATTTCTTTTTCTAAAAAAATAAAAGCAATTTGTAAGTGGGATTTCTTTTAATTAAAAAAATAATAAAATAATAAAAAACAAATCTGAAAATTTCGAAAATTTTGCTTAAATAGAAGAGAAAATTTAGGAAGAAGGTGTGGAAAAAAAGAGAGGAAAAACTAGATAGAGAGAAGAAAAAAAGAGGGGGCGGAGTGAGAAGTATACACCCGATATACATTCTGGATACACTGAATATACAGGGGCAGAATTCATTTTGGAGAGTTTTGAAGTTGAAAAAGAATAGTTACTGCTTCATTGCCTCGCTTAAGATCTGAAATAGTCAGAACCTTCCTACCTTTTACTTCTTCACTATACTTGGAGTCGTTTATAGTCTCCTGGGTTTTCTGCTATTCCTACTGTACTGGTTTGCGATGTTGCTGAATCTGCTGTTGCTGTGTTATTACTGCTGCTGACTTCTCCTTCTTTTGTTCTTGTACTGCTGTTTCCAGGTACACATTTGTACAATCTCGGCTTGAAGCAAAAAATGAAATATTAATCAGGCTTTGTTCCTGTTGAATTCCTCCTGTTTAGATTTGTGGTTGAATATAATTTTTCTTTCTTCGTATAAAGATGTAGTTGAATGATTAATGAATAATGAGGTTGCATATGTATACTTTCTTCATCTAATAATGTTAGTTTAAATTACGGAGAATAATTAATCTGTTTTGATATTATGGTCAATCTCATGTTCTAGTATTATTGAATAACAGAATATAAAATGAAAGCAGTTTTTCTTTGTACAAACTCGATCGCAATTTTCCATTCGCATTAGCCGTAAACTAATAACTAATAAGTTACGTTTTTCAGCATGTAAATAATTAAGAGATTTTCTTTTATTTTAGAGACGAACTTAATAGAAAATATAGTCATTGTAGGTTTATCCTTTAAAAATAAAAATGAGACGAGCCTCGCCAAATAAAACGTATAGATTGCGGGGCCCTCACAAAATGTATGGTTTAATTAGAATTCGGAAGGACCGTTTAGCGAATTTCACGGTCTTCCCCAAAATAATAACGCGATAGTCTCTTTAGGCGCGTGTTTAATATTTTACTTTCTTAAGCCTGGGTGTGCATTTCATGCGACCCGAATCCAAATCCCAAAACATCAAATAAAACGTGTTCCGGATTGTGGGTGCATTTCATGTAACGCAGTCCAAAGACGTGTTTTAAGCGATGTTCATATTTCTTTTAAAAACAATAATAATAAAGCGGTTAAAATATAAAATTTGCACATAAGTTCATATTTGTATAAAATCAGATAATCAAGCCGAATATAATAGTTGAGCGACCGTGCTAGAACCACGGAACTCGGGAATGCCTAACACCTTCTCCCGGGTTAACAGAATTCCTTATCCGGATTTCTGGTACGCAGACTGTAATATGGAGTCATTCTTTTCCTCGATTCGGGATTAAAATTGGTGACTTGGGACACCCTAAATCTCCCAAGTGGCGACTCTGAAATAAATAAACCAATCCCGTCTCGATTGTCCTTTAATTGGAAAAACTCCCACGCACCCTCGCGGGTGCGGAAAAAGGAGGTGTGACAGGTGGTAACGGTTGGGGGGTCTCTAGGCTTAGGTCTCTTTTAAACTGTTAGGGGTTTATGGGTATTAGGCTTGGATTTATGGGCTAAGGTTCAGAAAATTAGGCCTAAAAATGGGTTGTTTGAGCCCAAATTTTATTTTTTCTCCTCGGACAAGACTAAAATTACTACCCCATTTACTAATTAATCCTACTTAAGTAAAATAACTATAAAAATAAAACTAACCGTTAAAACAAACCTATTTTTTGGTATTTTTCAAATATCATACAAAAAAATGCAATTAGATTAAAATTATTGCAAAATTAAAATAATATTCCTACCAAACTACTAATATTCCTGAAAATAAAGTGGAACTATTTTTGTATTTTTTTGAATTTTATGAAAGGTAGATAAACTAAAAGTAACAAGATAAAAATATCAATTACCTAAATAAAAGAAAATATTTTTTTTGTAATTTTTATTTTTGTGACAAAATAAAGTAAAAGAGTCAAAACTAGTTGAAATAGCGATATTAGGACTAAACTAAATATTTAAATGCTAAAATATATAAATTCTTGGGGAGAGTCAAAAATTACATGTCTACAACCACTACGTTGGCTAACCAATCTGGGTATTTGGCCTCCATAATGGACCCTATTTTAAGGAGTTTAGATACCTCGTCTTTGATGAAATCATGTTTGACCTCGGACTGGGGTCTCCTCTTCTTGCCGGGTGGAATTTCGGGTCCAGGCTTAGCTGGTGAGTGGTTATTTTCAGCGGAATCCCTGTCATATCAAGGTAGGACCAAGTGAAACAATCTATGTTAGCTATAAGAAATTGAATGTGTTTTTTCCTAAGCTCGGGACTTAATCTCGTGCCTAGGTATACCTTTCGATCGGGTAGATGCTCGATCAATATAACCTGTTCCAGCTCCTCGACCGTCAATTTAGTGGCGTCGGAATCATCAGGGTCTATAAAAGACCTAAGAACCTCGTAGTCATCGTCTTCATCAGTCCCCTATTTCTCCGGTTGGTGCGGGGTTGGTGTCGGTAACTGCTATTTGTCTTCTTACTTTATGGCCGAACTTGGCCCCTTTGTAAGTGCAGATATCGGGATCACCTCTTTGACCACAAAAATTTCCTTTATGGATGGATTCTCTCCATAGATTGTTTTAATCCTCCCGGTGTTGGGAATTTTAACACTTGGTGCAAAGTCGATGCCACTGCTCTCATGTGGTAGATCCATGGCCTCCCAAATAGAGCGTTGTACCTCATGTCTCCTTCGATCACATAAAACTTGGTTTCCTAGATGGTCCCTATGGAATTCACTGGTAATGTTATCTCCCCTTTAGTGGTTTTACATGCCATGTTGAATCCGTTTAGAACTCGGACTGCAGGCACGATTTGATCTTGTAGGCCGAGCTGTTCTACGACCCTTGATTTAATGATGTTGGCCGAGCTACCTGGATCAATTAACACATGCTTAACTTGAGATTTATTTATGAGTACAAATATTATCAATGCATCATTGCGAGGCTGCATGATCCCTTCTGCATCGTCGTTGTTGAAAGACAAGGCTCCTTCCGGTGCGTAATCTCGAGTCCGTTTTTCCCTTGTGATTGATACTCTGGTGCGCTTCAACATCCGTCCATTAGGGACATATACTCCACCGATAATCATGTTAATGACGTGTTGAGGTTCTTCTTGTTCGGCCTATTTATTAGAATCCCTATTTCTAAAATGGTTTTTGGCTCGGTCGTTTAGGAATTCTCGAAGGTGCCCGTTGTTGAATAGCCGGGCTACTTCCTCTATCAATTGTCGGCAATCCTCTGTTCTGTGGCCATTAGTTCCATGGTATTTGCACATCTGGTTAGGATCTCTTTGGGATAGATCATATTGTTGAGGTCGAGGCCATTTGGTGTCCTTAATGCGTCCGATAGCTGATACAATGGCGACGACATCGATGTTAAAGTTGTATTCTGATAACCTTGGTGATTCCTTAGGCCCGATAGGTCTGTCGAAACTGTTTTTGCTCATGAGTCCCAGTTGCTCTAACCTCGATCACTTCTGCTCTCATTTTGCATAGAATTCTGCCTGGACCCACTACTTCTTCGGTTTCCATTTTGGAACCTGGACACAAACTCCTTGAGCATCTCATTATCCTTATGTCTTACTTTGAAAGGTCCGACTTCCTGGTTTCAACCTTGATAGCCTTGGCATGTGCTTTCACGAAAGAGTCTGCAAGCATAGCAAATGAGTCAATAGAATTAGGAGGTAAATTGTGATACCATATCATAGATCCCTTCGACAAGGTCTCTCTGATTTTCTTCAATAGGACAGACTCGATCTCATCATCCTCTACGACGTTCCCTTTCATGGCGCATATGTAGGATGTAACATGCTCGTTTGGTTCGGTCGTTCCGTTGTACTTAGGAATCTTGGGCACGGAAGTTTTAGGGATTGAATTTGGAGCCGCACTCGGAGGGAAAGGTTTTTGCACGAACTTCTTGAAATTCAGGCCTTTCAATATCGGTGGCGCTCCCAGGATTTTGTTGACCTTGGAATTGTAGGTTTCTACCTTTTTGTCATTCGCTTCGATTTTTCTCTTCCCTGATTCTATCTGTTTTCTCAGCTCCTCGAGCATTTTTATGATCTCGGGGTTAGTCCCCGATTCATTTCCATTCGACCTCCCTGCGTCTGGTTCGTCCATGTGGGTGATTTACTAGGACGGATCGGGTTCAATTCTGCTCGGTGCACGGCTTTGGTTCTGTAATTGAGCTGTCGCCGCCTGTTGAGCCTGTAACATTTCGAAGATCATCCGTAAATTAATCTCGTCCCCTCCATTGTTTAGAGTATTTTGCGGTGCCGATCGGGCTCCACCACAGATGTTATTCTCAGGGTCGGTAGGCAGACTTGTGTCGATAGCCACATGCAAGTTAGCTTCCAACGAGTTCGCGACTGAAATTTTGACGGGATCAACGGCCGGTACCTCGTTACCAAGCGCTATGTTGTTATTTTCACAGTGGTGACCGAACTCATTGTCAACAGATAGGGTTTTAATTGTGAGTTTGACATTTTGAGCTTTAACCTGAAATTAGAGGCACTTTAAAGAATAAGTGTAAAGTAGTGTGTGTTATGAAAATGTGTATCAAATAACCACTATTATCCTTAGCCCCACTGTGGGCACCAAACTGTTTACCCTCAAAATTGGGTAACAAATAAATTTGTAAGTGATTTTAAGGATACGTGGATTATATTGACACAAAGAGATAAATTAAATTGCAATTGAAATAAACAATGATAAAGTAAATTCAAACGACACGAATTGAACGATTACAGCCTTGGGGGGTGAGCCACCCTTGAACAGAATGCACTTCGATCGGTATCAAGACACAGTTGAATAAGAGCTTAAAAAGAAAATAACACTATATTGTTTCTGAATGCATATTACCGTCTCCTTTTCAAGTGATCGAACTCCCTTTATATAGTAGGGGAGTCCTATATTAGGTACAACTCTACAAAAGATAAAAAAAATCCCCTAATTAACTGATTGCTAATCTCACGTTGACATGTGCCGAGATCTCCACCGTGATATTCGGTCGATTACGGATACCACAGCCTTCTGTTGGTCGGGCTTGACTACCTGACAACGTTCTTTGAAATTAATCAAGGCCAAGACCGATTCCGAATCATGTCCCAAATATCCTCGAGGACGGGTGTCAGGTCCGGACTCAAAATTGATGAGATCCCTACCTCGGTCTAGGCCCTCAGTTACCACATTTAGAGTTTGGCCTATCATGTCGAAGACCGGAATGTACTTCGAGGCCGGTTTTACCTGTATAAGTAATTCATTGGATGAACTGCCTAATGACATAGAGCATCAAACAACACAAAAAAAATGAATAAATCGAAGTGAGTAAGAAATTGTTGACACGATGTAAACTTCGAATCTAATTAGACTGCAACGAAATGCGGATGTAGTAGACCACACTTGCTAGTGTCAGCAGGAGCGGCTCAAGAAGATTGGTGGCCTAAAGCCAATTTTTAATCTGGGACCTTTCAGAAGAAGAAAAAAATTCATCTATATTTTTAATTGAAACCTATTTTTCTGACTTTTTAAGATGTAAAGTTTTTAATAGTTTCTTTTATAAATAATTTAATCTCTTCTAAGATATTGTTGATCTTAGATAATAGAATTAGATTCAAGAAGTTCATAACTAGATATCAAAATATTTTTTGATGCTCTGATATACTTGTTGAAACGCTAAAGAATGCACAATATAATTTTATTCAACGGTACTCTTCAACTATTTTTTTTTATAGAAAAAATAAAATTCTTTTCTTTCTACAGAAAACTATATAACTTATCGAGAACTTAAACTTTTCTGTAGAAACCAAGAAGAGAATATAAGAATGTACTACCCATTTTCTGATAAGAAAGATAAAAATAAGACTTGGAATATTGAAGATACCAAAAAATGGATTCTAAAAGTTTATTAAACGTTTTTAGTGAGAAATGTAAAAGGAGAATAATAATATAAGTACCTCACTAATAATGTCAATCGTAAAATTTAAATAATGAAAACTTTTATATTCGCGACAAGGGTTTAGGGGAAGTGATTCCCCTTCTCCAATTTTTGCTTCAATGGTTACATCTATACTAAACTAAAAGTTATCTTTACTTTTTATAAATATTTTATTTGTTTATTTTAACATACCCAGTATATTTAGACCCTACCTCTAAAGATTATTGTGAGATATATATGATTCAACTTACCTTAATTAGATATACTGGGTTCGAGTCCTATGGTTAAAAAAATCATGTTAAAATGTATTCTCTCTTTTACTAGGCCTTATGCGGTACGAATTTAAATTAGTCGGGGTTTTAATACAAATACAAGTAGAAAAAAAAAATTGGGGCCCTCATAATTTGGGGCCTAAAGCGTTTGCTTTAATGGCTTGACCCTTGAGTCGCCCCTGAGTGTCAGTAATCAGATGTAGAGGAAGAAAATAATCCAGGAACCCTTATATTCCCAAACAGCATCTCTGACTTAATTAATATTTTGGGATTTTATTTACAAAATCCGTAGTGGCTGCATGAGCAGGTGAATGATGGCCGCTCATCGTCACGCTTATGTATTCTCTTTCTCATTTCTCTTTTTTTTTTCGTTACAAAATTTTATATTTGATTTTTGAATTCTTATCTTAAATGAATTCATCTCTAATATGTGATCTCGGGTTAAGCCTAGCAAATAGCGCTTTACTCCTCAATAGGCCTATTTAATGCGAATTTGAATTGATAGAGTAAGTGAATTTCCAATATGGAATGACTTAAAAAATAAAAGAATATAGAATGACTAAAAAAATTCCTCCATATAGATAAAAGTTGTTTTGGTAGTTTAAATACTAATTGAGTCAAATTATGGTTTTAAGGCTTATGTGACACTTGGTTAAAGTCAAAACTATTTGCGTAACCACTTATAGTTGAAAAATCTTGAATAAGGGATATGATATGATTTCAACGCTTCTAAAAATGGTACTCGAGACTTGACCTTGTAAGTTTAGCCTTGTGATTGTTCTTAAAGTGCATAAAAAATTAACAACTAGTTAAATTTTGGTTGGATTTTATTCCTCTCTGTATTCTGCCAAATAAATTTTTAAGTTAAACGTCCAGCTTCAACTAAGGTCGATATAGAAAAAGATATTTCTTCTAGAAAATTTTGTAGACAACTAAGGAAAAGATAAAAGAATAGAGTTCCTCTATGGACTTTGTTATGACTGGAGCTAAAGCTTTGTGGCCTTTCATTAAAGCACGTCATCACATACTGGCAGCACACAGTCCTAGAATGCACATAGACAATTGAGAAGTTTAGTGCAGATTTTTTACAGAAATAAAAAAGCTAATTACCGGGGCAAGGAGTCATGAAAATTAATTGAATTTGGATCTGACTGAGCGAGGAAGATATGGCCTGGGAACTTTAACCCACGAAGCCCAAGATCAAACGACTCTTTTTAGTGAAAGTCCAAATAAGCATAAGTCATGGCTCTTGGGCCGGCCGAGGTCCATCAGCTAATCCAGACACAGAATGACATGATTATTGGTCTACTCGTCCTTCATTACTACTGTTCCTCCCAAACGCACACACAAATATACATGGTCGTACAAGTAATAAAATAATAAATCAAGTATCCATAAAATCTTGTATTAACTACCCACTAAATTCACCAAAATTATTATTCAGTCGAATCAAGCAGAGTACAAAAGTGTGATTATACTAAACAATAATTCTAACTAGTAACTAAATTATCAAGCAGCAAAATAGTTATTGTGTATTCAGTAGAGACAAATATTTCAGGGTTGTGATCGATTCATCAATCCTATTGCGCGTTCGTTAATTAACTTCCATTTCGTATAATTCACTCATTGTTGCTAATTAATCGAACAATTGCTCTCGTAGCCTTCCTATTCAAAATAGATTAACGCATATATTCCTATGGAATCAATCTATTAAGAATGTATTAAAATTACGATATTTAATTAAGCATGGTGACTAGGTATATTCCTGTCCTAACCACAAATCTGCATCCTCAGAGTTAGTATCATGCTCTCTTCAATTCTTCTCTAATCTAAACATGGTTTTTCCACGCATAGCATAGATAGTAAATAGAACCTAACTGTTGGCTAGACAATTAAGCAATTAATCATAGAATTGAAGAAACAATCATATATTGGTGAAATGTAATTAAGGTTAAGTCAACTTTAAATAACAATATTCATGGCTAAATCACAACCCTAGAACTATGGGTTTTAGCCACTCATGATAATATCAAAACAAATTCACAAGTGTTGAATAATTGAAAATACTAAGAAAAGATGAAGAAAACTGAGATATCCTCGCTCCCGGGTGTTCCTCGTGCGTATTTTTCCATCAAAGTGGCGCCACCCCTCTCAAAATAGGCTTAGTCTTGCTTTTATATGCATTGGGTAGGTCTTGGGCCGAAATAACCTTGTCCCCGGCAAAGTTGGAGAAGTTCCCGTCACTAGCACCCAGGGCAGCTTGTGGCGCTTGCCGTTGGCAAATTAAACATTATGGATATGGCGGCGCAGGTAGCGCCCTACGGTGCCTGTGGCGTTACAATGGCTAATTTTTCATCTTTTGCTTCTTTTTTTTTACTCTAATCTCGTACCTTTCGCCCTCTATTGCCTCCGGATGATTCCTACATATAAAAATAACACGAATAAGCATAAATCAATACAATTCACATCCGAAATCTATGAAACACGAGTAAAATATGAGGCGATATACATATAAATATATATACATTAAGCTAAATATCAACACTCCACACTTAGACTCTTGCTCTTCCTTGAGCAATGGGACTATCAACTACACCCCAACAACGTACACATCTCAACTAGAGAGGAGCACTTTAATATTTTACCCATACACGCCACCCTTGACTATGATCCATACCCGGCAATCAAGCATGAACATATAAAATTTACATTCTTTCCGTTTAAATATGCCCAAGTATATCACTTTAATTCAATCAATTCAAACAACCTATCCGTAACCACCCTACCTCAAGAGCCGACTCGTTACCACTAAGCATCCTCAACTCGCGCACTCACCTAACAAAAGAAGCTTACAACATTACCAATCCTTCATGAGATCATGTGCCCTCACCACAAACAAAAGAATGAATATAGAATATTCTACACATTCACGTATGACCTTGAACAAAATTTAAGGATATCACACAATTGAACAAAATTTGCTCACTCTTATAAAAAATTTCACGTGCATCTTGTGGTCATACCTGTCACGACCCAAGTTTGCCCTCCGTGAACTGTCGTGACGGCACCTAGTCTCTACGACTAGGTAAGCCTAACAATTGCGGAAAAAGAAACAAAATACGAAAAACTAATAAAACTGAAGATAAACAAATATAGAAGCGTTTAAGATGTCGCTCGGCATATACTAATACAAGATCTCAAAAGCTGAACAACTTCCCAAAATTCGGAATCTCATGAAATCACATGCTAAGGATCCTACATTGTGCGCTAACTCCAGAATGTCTAAAACAAAGTAAATACCGATGGGCTGTAACAACAAGAGAGAATGGAGAGGGACTCTTCGGTCTACGGACGTGGCAGATATACCTCGAAGTCTCTGAAGAATCGCCTCGCCTCAGGGGTAGTAGGGCTGAGCCGAAGAACCTGGATATGCACATAAAAAACATGCGCAGAAAGGGCATGAGTACACCATAACGGTACTCAGTAAGTGACAAGCCTAGCCTCGATCGAGTAGTGATGAGGAAGGTCAGGGCCCTACTGATTATAGCTGAAAAACGAGGCAAAAAAGTATAAAATATGACAATATAATTAAATGCTAACAGTATGAAGTAACACAGGATAATAAGAATAACAAAAATACAACAGAGAAAAACATCACAGAAAGAATACAGTTCAACACAGAGATAGCAATTAGGGATCTACCAGGATACCGTCCTATAGCCCCCAAATGTAAATATCCAGCAAATCGGGGATCTACCAGGATACCGTCCTGTAGCCCCCAAATATAAATTTCCAGTGGATTCTCCCAGGTGTCGTCCCGTAGTCCAACTCATAGTGCATCGGGGATCTACCGGAATCCCGAGCCGTAGTCCCCAAATGTAAATACCCAGTACTAGGGAAATCTACCTGGCGCAGTCCCTTAGTTCCAATATAAATGTGCAGGGGGATCTACCGGGATACCGTCCCGTAGTCCCAAAGTAAACAAACAGCAGCAACACAAAAAATACTCAATTCAATTCAAATTTCATACCAAGGTAAAACAGGTATGTCTAACTTAGCATGCTGCACATAATTCAAATAAGGCAGTTTGAGCAAGTAAAGCAATTAAGTCAATTAGACACGATTCCCTAAGCTAACAACATGCTTAAATTGCAAGTAGTATAAACAGGAAAGGAAACACAATTATAGTTACTAAATAAAAATAGGATTTTCAACAATTAGCATAAGTACGCACTCGTCACCTCACGTACAAGGCATTTCAAATATCAACAATACCAAATCCTAAGGGGAGTTCCCCCACACAAGGTTAGGTAAGCCACTTACCTCGAACCGACTCAAAAATCAACCTGAAACCACGCTCCTACCACGAGTACTCGACTCCAAATGGCCCAAATCTATTCAAATCAATTACATAATGTAAATATAACTTCAACTAACTGATTCCACTAATTAATTCTAAGCTAATACACAAAATTAGAAAAAATGACCAAAACGCCCCCACGCCCACATCTCGGAATCGGGTAAAATTTATAAATTCAGAATCCTCACACTCTCATGAGTTCATTCATACCAAAAGCACCAAAATTGGACCCCAAACGGTCCCTCAGATCATCACTCAAAGCTCTCCAATTAACCAAGCCCTAACCCCTAATTTACCACTGATTTTTCTTTAAATTTCATGCTTACAATGATAAAAATTACCATAATAACGAGCTTAAAGACCAAAGACTTTACGTCAATGAATCCTTATGAAAATCTCCCTTGAAATTTGCTCTCCAAAGTTTCTTCCCGTTGAAATATTATGAAAAATAACCCAAATTCGCAAAGGAAATCTTTTTATACTTTCTGACCTAGCTTTTTCGCACCTACGGTTGTCACACCTCCTTTTTCCTACATCCCGAAAGAGGTATAAGGGAGTGTTTTCCAACTTAAGTGACAATCGAAACGGGATTATTATTTATGAATCAGAGTCGCCACTTGGGATAATTTATGGTGTCCCAAGTCACTGGTTTTAAATCCCGAATCGAGAAAAGATTGACTGTGTTTTGCAGTCCGCGAACACAAAAAATCGGGTAAGGAATTCTGTTAACCTGGGAGAAGGTGTTAGGCATTTTCGGGTTCTATAGTTTTAGCACGGTCGCTCAACTATTATTACTGGCCTATTTATCTGATTTTAAAACATTTTTGGAACCTATGTGCATTTTATTCCTTTTAAACCGCTTTTAATAATCCAATTATTACAACTAATTATTGATTACACATTGCGAATCATGTCACGGGAACCATACCCACAATCCACAACATATTTATTTTAATTAACAAAATTAAATCGGGGTCGGGTCACATAAATGTACCCCCGATTTTTAGAATCGGGGTCACGTCACGGGAACCATACCCGTAGCTATGACAATTATTTAATTAATGCGCCTAAATCAAACTACGAAAGTTCAAGGCATTTTTTTTGTACAAATTTTTGTATTTATGTGAGGGCCATACATTATGGATTTTATTTGCGTATGGAGCACCTCAATTTATTTTAGGAAAAAGAATTTGTGCTTAGCTAAGGCAAACCAAAAACACTCCTACTTATATCTAATTTAAAAAATCAAGTATCATAACCACGTCACGGGAATCGTACCCGTAGTTGTGATAGTTTAATTACATGCCTAAAGCAAACTACGAGATTCATTTTAAATATCTAAGTTATAACATTTGAGGGCCATAGATTATATGATTCAAATGTATGCATGGCACGCCTCAAAACTATTCAACTAAATGAACTAGGATATTCATATTTGGAGCTAATATGAAATTAATCACCGCAACTACGTCACGGGAACCGTACCTGTAGTCATGAGATTTTTATTATTAGGAAGGCGATTCAACTAGCTCATCTATATTTGCGAAATAAAAAAAACATGATTACAAGAACCTTGTTTTTACAGAAGAATCCATGTCACTTTGCAAGAAGATTATTAGCAGCTTAGCCTAGTATTCTATAACAAGCAACAAAACGAAAAAGTAGAGGTTCGATCAATCACTACATACTCCAACAAGACAACAGAAAACCAAATATTAATTAATGTTACTAGGAAGTCCCTTAATACATGACATATTTCACATACCAATACAGTAATCTACCATGAAAGGAATAGCATTAGCATTTAAAGAAATTGCCAAAGCTCAATGGAGTATTCATGAATACATCAATAGTTGGCATGCCTTTCACTAATTATCCAGTAACAAATGCCATTTTCCAACAAGACTTACTATCTCTTACTATCATGCGGCTTGCAATCTTTCATCCCTTAGAACCCTATCCTCACACCAATGTTATTGTTATTTAAGAAACAAAAGGAAATAAAGCTCCAATCCCAATCAAAGTGCCGCCTATCATGTTATCAGAAAATGAAGGGGAAGAGTGAAGATGGATGAGAAAAGGAGTAAAGCAACTAACCAACAAACCTTAACAAGCTGAAATTAATGCCAAATGAAATACAAATCAAGTTTTTGAGCTTCTGTACATTTATACTAGGGATGGGAGTGAAGATCCTCTAATGAAGTAAAAGATTATAGTGGCCAACCAATTTCGAAACCATCATTTGAATTTCTAAAAAAACTAGTCATTGCAAAGAGTTATGTTGAAAATGGGTTAGCAGAATCAAACACTGACTCCATCCAAACATACAAGGAAGATCATTTTTCTAAATTACTGCAACAGCTGAAGCTTCCAGGCAGTTTTAAAAAAAACCAAATTAACATAACCACTCATTACATTATTGGCAACTTACACTTATTCATTGTCAATATCATCACAATTAAACTCATCTTATGCTACAATGCACACCGCAATTTATCATCACAAATACGAGTGCTTTCCATGAAAGTGACAAATTAGCATTTACAAGATAACCTTGAGCTACTCAAACTTCTACCAGAAGCCTAGTAAAAATTCAATGAGGCAACAAAAAGAAAAAGAAGCATTGAGAAAGAGAGGTGTGTTGAAGATTATTTAACTGCAACAAATGAAACATGAGTGTGAATGTGTGAGGCAGCTTGTACAAGATGAATGGACTAAAGCATGTATTCACTTTCTAAGGTTGGTTGTGTTCGTGTCACAATAGCAACATGATTGAAGGTACTGAATTCAATAATACCAGATTTCAATTTTTAAAAGCAAATCCTAGCTTAAGCTCGCAAATACACACAAATAAAGATTCAGCAGAAAATTCATGAAATGATCCTTCAAATTGCATTATAATCTCAAGGCAGAACATAACAAACACATGGAATTGATGTCGGATGGCTAATGTTCACATTCATTCTCAGTCTTTCACACAGGAGAACAACCAGCAATTGTTCAGTAAATTCATGACTTGGACTCGAAAAGCAGAAAATATGCACCACACTAATCTAATCTTGCTAACTGGCAGATTCAAACCAAGAGAAAGGGAGTGATTGTCAGTCAGTCATGGAGAAGAAACAGGGCAGGGGATTATGCAAGTCCAAATCAAATTGTGACATCAGAGAGATCATGATCGAATGAGGAATTAAAAATATACAAACCACTGGGATTGACTTGATTAAGATTCGAAGATTCGTACAGTTCTTAGGATATAAACGAAGCCAACCAAACCAATGACGGGCAGATAACACCAGAGAACAATTTCAAAGAACTCAGTTGACACCTAAATTCAAGCAAATAGCCAAAAGATCAAATAAGTATCGAGTATAGGGCTGCTTGAAATTATCTTTCATTTGTAAACAAAGAAATAATATGAACAGATGCAAGAATGCGACAGAGGACATCAAAGAATGATTTTAGAGTTCATTTTTCCGAGTTCCAATTCAATCGAACAAGTTGAAATGTTCATAAAAAGCGCAGCAATCATAAGACTCACAAACAAATTCGAGCTTCATAAGTTAATATCACAAATCCATACTGAATCTTAAACGAACAAGAATTAAACATCCTCGAACCCTACTAAATCCCTGGTTCTATTCATATTTGAATCGAGCCTTTAAACATAACTGAAGAAAAGAGGAGAAGTTGAACCTTAGATTTCTTTCAATTAAATATGTTTGGAAGCGATTACAAGCAGAAGAAGATTTGGCGACACACTTGAGAAGAAAAAACAGCTGCTAAAATCCAAGCTCCCACACGGAAATCAAACGTGAACCCAAATCCAACTCAAACGCAATCCATTTTGAGAAACGAATAAAGAAGCTAATATATATGTATCTTCTGTTTTGAAAACCCAAAGAAAAAATAACTAAACCATAACTCTCATATTTTTATCAATAAATTAATTGAGAATTAGAAGAAAGAACTCAAAAATCCCAGAACCCTAGCTCTCTTTCCCTCTCCTCTGTTGCGATTTTTTCTTGTTCCCATAAATCTCTCTCTTTACAAAATCAGAATCGACCTTTTTTGAAAAACGAACCTCTGATGAATGTGGGGCTTGGATTGAGTGAAATCGATCCAACGCCTCACCCTCATCCAACGAACGTTTTCCAGAACCTTCCAATCACGTGATATGGTTGAAAATCGGGCGAGTGAGAGGGGGAGGAATCTTTGGTGTCAGAAACCATTAGAATATTTGGTGACGTGGTGAGATAGGGGGTGCGTGAGGTGAGTTTGGACGCAGATTTAGGCTTGTTGAAGAAGAAGAACAGTGGTAATGCGCCACTTGGGTCTTTAGGAATTTAGGGCTCTGTATTTGCTTGTATATATTTGAGGATGGGTCTGGTTTGGGGGTAGACGTGCGGGTATGTCTTTGGGCTGGTGGAAAATTGGGTGAAATGGAAGGGATTTGAGCTTAACAACCTATTGGCCCAATTGGTTTCTTTTAAAAAAAAGAACAACCCTTTTCATTTTCCCCCTCATTCTTTTGTTTTTATTTTTCTTTCTTTAATTAATAAAATCCTAAAATTAACTCCTAAATTAACCTAAGTTGTAAAATTAAACTAATTACCTAGTCACAAAAATATAAAATACTTAGTCCTAAATCAAAAGGAAGAATCAATAGACTAAAATTAAATGGGGGGGGGGATGAGCTATTTTGTGATTGCTAATTAATTCCAAAAAATGTAAAATCAAACCTAAATGCAATGCATGGTGTTTTTGTAATTTCTTTTTATTTATAATGGAAATTAAACATGCACAAAACTTCAAATAATTAATAAAATTCTACAAAAAGTCCTATAAAATTGCAAAAATTGGAAAAAATTATTTTCTTATATTTTATGGGAGTAATTCATATAGGGAAAAAATCACTTGCTCATAGCTGCCCCTCTTTGCTTGGAAATACAAAGAGTTTTCGTACAAAGATAAAGTGAGCGGATACGAGCGATTTTTGTCCATTCGGATACTCCGTGGGAAGCATTTTTGAAAGATTTGACCACACCCTGCTTCCGAGGTTGCCTACATATCCTTGGCTATAAAGGAATCACGTCAGTGTAGTTCGAAAGTTTTGATAGATGGGACTACCAGGAAGTTGTGATTTCACTGTTGTTACTGCTGCTACTGCTTGCTGAACTCCTATTACACCAAGACAAAATAAAAGAAGCTAGACTAAACTATGATCTATGAATTACAAGAATCGTATCTATATCTTCAAACTTGATCTTGCAGTTTCTGTTGCTCTATTGACTTGTACTCTCCAGATGAAATTCCTTTGTTACTGACTTGAGTTGTATTCTGAGGTGCTTTCCCTTTGTTTTCTAGGAGAGCGCCTGATTACCAACATTTGAATTATCTTTTTTCTTCTGAAACTTGAATTGTTTTCCCTTTGTTTTTCAGGTGGACGCCTGATTGTTGAACTGAACCGTGTTCCTTTGAAATGACTTCCTTTCCTCTAAAACAACAATCATTTTCCCTTGAAACCATGTGCTACCTTCTTTTGAGACTGAAACTGTATTCCTTATTCTCCAAGTGGGTGCCTGATTACCAACACTTGAATTGCTTTCCCTTTGTTCTCCAGGTGGGCTCTTGATTACCAATATTTGCACTGTTTTTCCTTGAGACTTGAACTGCTTCCCTTTGTTCTCCAGGTGGGTTCCTGATTACCAACACTTGAATAGCTTTCCCTTTGTTCTCCAGGTGGGCTCCTGATTACCAACAATTGAATTGCTTTTCCTTTGTTCTCTAGAGGGCTCCTGATTACTAATGCTTGAATTGCTTTCCCTTTGTTCTCCAGGTGGGTTCCTGATTACCGACGCTTGAATTGCTTTTCCCTTTGTTCTCCAGGTGGGTTCCTGATTACCGACACTTGAATTGCTTTTCCCTTTGTTCTCCAGGTGGGCTCCTGATTACTGAAGCTTGAATTGTGTTTCCCTTTGTTCTCCAGGTGGGCTCCTGATTACCGACACTTGAATTGCTTTCCCTTTGTTCTCCAGGTGGGCTATTACCGATGCTTGAATTGCTTTTCCCTTTGTTCTCTAGGTGGGCTCCTGATAACTGACAGTTGAATTGCTTTTCCCTTTGTTCTCCAAGTAGGCTCCTGATTACCGACACTTGAATTGCTTTTCCCTTTGTTCTCCAGGTGGGCTCGTGATTACCGACACTTGAATTGTGTTTCCCTTTGCTCTCCAGGTGGGCTCCTGATTACCGACACTTGAATTGTTTTTCCCTTTGTTCTCTAGGTGGACTCCGGATTATCGACACTTGAATTGTGTTTTCCTTTGTTCTTCAGGTGGGCTCCTGATTACCGACACTTGAATTGTTTTTCCCTTTGTTCTCCAGGTGGGATCCTGATTACCGACACTTGAATTGTGTTTCCCTTTGTTCTCCAGGTGGGCTCCTGATTACAGACACTTGAATTGTTTTTCCCTTTGTTCTCCAGGTGGGCTCCTGATTACCGACACTTGAATTGTTTTTTCCTTTGTTCTCCAGGTAGGCTCCTGATTGCCAACACTTGAATTGCTTTTCCCTTTGTTCTCCAGGTAGGCTCCTGATTGCCAACACTTGAATTGCTTTTCCCTTTGTTCTCCAGGTAGGCTCCTAATTACCGACACTTGAATTGCTTTCCCTTTGTTCTCCAGGTGGGCTCCTGATTACCAACACTTAAATTGCTTTTTCCTTTGTTCTCTAGGTGGGCTCCTGATTACCAACATTTGCACTATTTTTCCTCGCAACTTGAACTGTCTTCCCTTGTTCTTCAGGTGGGCGCCTGATTACAACAAAATAGACAAAACAAAAGAATTTTTTCTGCCCCAGTTTGATATTGGGAACATCTTTGAGTGTTAATCGAATCATGGTACCAAAAAACTCTAAGTATTTAAAATTTAAATCCCATTATCTAGGAGGGTCCTGAAAACTCCTAGTTAACTGACAGTGTTTTTTAAGTTAAATGATATTTCCTAAAGGTATGACTTCCGCTAAATCTTGTTAGCTATGAAGATCTTAAAATTAATCCCATTATCCAGTAGGGTCCTAAAAATTAATATCAAATCTTATATTAAGAGTGACAACTTTAAGGCAAAATTATATTTCCCTATAACAGAACTTACGTTAAATCTTGTTATCTAATGGAGGTCTTAAAGCTAAGTCCCATTATTCAAGAGGGTCCTTAAAATTTCAAATTGAATCCTATCCTAAGAATGAAAACTTCAAAGCCAACTTATATTTTCTCAAGCTAAGGTAAAGCTTATGCTAGATCTTGTTACTCATGAATGTTTTGAATTTTAAACTAGGTCCCATTGTCCAGGAGGGTCCTGAGGATTTACGGTCGAACTTGTCCGGTACTTGCTTTCCTTACAGAGGGTTTCTCCGAATCAAACAAAATTTTTTGCCCCTATTTCAAATCAAAGAAAAAGCTTGTCAGTTTAAAATGTGGTGGTTAGTTTGTGGCATTCTTGCTGAAGGTGCCCTCTCCGCTGCCGTGCTTTGCTTTGACTGGTTGCCTTGAACTAGCCAAAGAACCGTTTGACTTCTGACTGGCTCTCAACCGCAGGACCTTGGATGACCCGAGTGTTTTACACCCATACCGTTGTTTTACATTTCTGACCTTTCTACCTGAATCTCTGTATCTTCCACAAGATTACTAAACCATTCGACCAATGGAACTTTCACTAACGCCTTATTTCCCACTTTACATCATGCTATCTCTGGTATGCTTTGGCCGCACTTTGCTTTGTGCAATTTTGAAAGCTGGTAGTAACCTTTGAAATCCCTTCTCACTTGCTCAAACAAAACTGACATCGAAAAAATCTTAGAGAAATAAACCAAAAAGAAATGAAATGCAATGACTTTGAGAGTTAAGAATAAAGAAGAAAATCTAAAAACTGGATGATTGTTTGAGGGGAAAAAAGAAAAGAGACTTATCTAAGCGGAACAGCTGGCACCAATGATCATGACATGTTTTTCGGATTAATCAGCCCAGCCTATTCAACCAATCATCTTCCCGCTGTCATACTTTATGCCCCAGGATTTTCATAACCCAATTTCTTTGCCAAATCACTGACCTTGCTCGGCTTGCGGTGCCTTGAAGGGTTTTCACCAACAAACCTCTATCATTTGTTCATTTCTCAACTCACTGTCGCCTTACGATGCCCATGAGGGTTTTCACCAATAAGACTCTCTTATTTTTTTTAAATTTTCTCAACTTTTCGTAACCTTACGGTGTCCGTGAGGGTTTTTACCAATAAGACTCTCTCATTTTTTATTTTCTTGCTCAGAACGGAGTGTTGCCCCTGATATGAATCACACCCATACTTGCTCGACTTGGCATCTCTCGAAGATTGATCAGAAGGTCTTTCTTTAGGCCGTAATGTGGGCTTTGGATAGGGTTAGAAAGAAAGGATATCACAAAGGCTCAAAACAGCTTGAATGAGTTCAAAATTATAACTTTTGGAATCAGATCTCTTACAACAACCAACTTTCTGCCCCAAGTTTCTTTGCTTGGGGACTTTTGAATTTTTATTTTGATGGGACCGAATCGTGAGGCTGCCTACGTATCCTTAAAAGCAATCAGGTCAAACGTAGTTCATGTCATAGGAATTACTTTGTTGTTGTGATTTTTCTCTTTTCTCTTTTCTCTTTTCTTTCTCTCCTTTTCCTTTTCTTTTCTTTTCTTATTTTTTTTTCTTTTATTTTCTTTTTCTTTCTTTGTCTTTTTTTTCACTCTTTCCATTGTTTTCTTTCTCTTTTCTCTTTTCTTCTTTACTCACCTTTTGCGCTCGTGTTTCTGAACTTTGCTACTGATTCTAAAAGAGCGGTACGAAAGGAAATAGATAAGGCTCAAAGGGGTAACAAAGGATAAAGTGTTTAGATAGCAGAACAAAATGTCTTCGTCATTCCAATCTTCAAAACATGCCAAGTACAGACAAATACAATTTTAACCAAAGAAATCATACATAATATCTTTTGACTACATCAGAATTGATAGCCGTATCTACACATTTACCTTCTATATCTGCTAAATACAAATCACCATTGGATAACACTCTCGTTACGATGAACGGCCCCTGCGAATTTGGGGAGAACTTGCCTTTTGGTTCAACCTGATGTGGAAGGATGCGTTTCAATACTTGCTGACCCACTTCAAATTGTTGGGGACGCACCTTCTTGTTGTATGCTCTTGCCATTCTCTTTTGATACAACTGGCCATGGCATACTGCTGCCAATCGTTTCTCATCAATCAAACTCAATTGCTCCAGACGGGTTTTGACCCACTCATCATCATCAATCTCGGCTTCAGCAATAATCCGAAGGGATAGAATTTCAAATTCTGTGGGTATCACTGCTTTAGTGCCATATACTAACAAATAAGGAGTTGCACCTACTGAAGTGTGAACGGTAGTGCGATAACCCAACAACGCAAAGGGCAACTTCTCATGCCATTGCCTGGAATCTTGCACCATTTTTCGAAGTATCTTCTTTATGTTCTTGTTGGCTGCCTTGACTGCTCCATTCGCCTTGGGGCGGTATAGGGTGGAATTGCAATGTGTAATCTTAAACTGTTAACATACTTCCTTCATCAGATGACTGTTAAGATTAGCACCATTATCTGTGATGATCACCTTCGGGATTCCGAACTAACAAATGATATTTGAATGAACAAAATTGACCACTGCCTTCTTGGTCACAGATTTGAAAGTTTTAGCTTCAACCCACTTAGTGAAATAGTCAATGGCCACCAGAATGAACCTGTGTCCATTAGATGCTGCTGGCTCAATTGGTCCGATGACATCCATACCCCAAGCTACAAAAGGCTATGGTGCAGACATTGTGTGCAATTCAGATAATGGAGAATGAATCAAATCTCCGTGTACCTGGAATTGATGGCATTTGCACACAAAACTGATACAATCTCGCTCCATGGTGAGACAATAATAACATGCTCCGAGAATTTTCTTTGCTAGAACGTACCCACTCATATGCGGTTTGCAGACTCCGGAATGCACTTCGGTCATGATAGTCGTGGCTTTTCTAGCATCCATGTATCTCAACAATCCAAGATCCGGAGTTCTTTTGTACAAAACTCCTCCACTGAAGAAAAATCCGCTTGCCAAACGTCGAATTGTTCTTTTCTGATCCCCTGTGGCTTGTACTGGATACACTCCTGACCTGATGTATTCTCTGATATTGTGGAACCAAGGCTCACCATCAAGTTCTTCTTCCACCATGTTGTAGTAAGCATGCTAATTGCGGACCTGAATATGCAACAGGTCAACATAAGCCTTGTCTAGATGATGTAACATCGATGCCAGAGTAGCCAAAGCATCAGCAACCTCATTATAGATCCTTGGAATGTGCCTGAATTCTATTGATCGAAATCATTAACAAAGATCATATAGACATTGTCGATACGGTATAAGCTTTAAATCCCGCGTCTCCCATTCTCCTTGAAGCTGGTGCACTATAAGGTCTGAGTCTCCCAAGACCAAGACTTCCTGGATTCCCATATCTATAGCTAATCTCAAACCTAGAATGCACGATTCGTACTCGGACATGTTGTTGGTGCAATAGAAGTGAAGTTGAGCAGTGACAGGGTAATGATGCCCTGTTTTAGAAATAAGTACAGCTCCTATTCCAACACCTTTCATATTAGCAGCCCCATCAAAAAAGAGTTTCCAACCGGGCTTTTCCTCCTTCTCGACCTCATAAATTTGCATTACCTCTTCACCAGGAAAATAAGTCTTCAAAGGTTCATATTCTTCATTCACCGGGTTCTCAGCCAAGTGATCAGCCAAAGCTTGGGTTTTCATCGCTGTCCGAGTCACATATACGATGTCAAACTCTGTGAGTAAGATCTACCACTTTGCGAGCCTTCCTGTGGGCATGGGCTTCTGAAAGATATACTTTAGGGGATCCATGCGAGAAATGAGGTATGTAGTGTAGGACGACAAGTAATGCTTTAACTTCTGTGCTACCCAAGTTAGGGCACAACACGTCCTCTCAAGGGGAGTATACTTAACCTCATAAGATGTGAACTTGTTGCTGAGATAATAGATGGCATGCTCTTTCCTGCCAGTGATGTCATGTTGACCCAATACACATCCAAATAAATTATCCAAGACTGTCAAATAAAGAATCAAGGGTTTTCCTAGTTCCGGTGGGACCAACACAGGTGGGTCCGACAAAAACCTTTTGATCTTATCAAATGCTTCTTGGAACTCATCAATCCATTTGACCGCAACATACTTCTTCATCAGCTTTAAAATGGGCTCACAAATTGTCGTGAGCTAAGCAACAAACCTGCTGATATAGTTCAACCTCCCTAGCGGACTCATCACTTCGGTCTTGTTCCTTGGAGGTGGCAATTCTTGGATAGCTTTGATCTTTGATGGGTGCAACTCAATGCCTCGACGACTGACTATAAATCCCAACAATTTCCCTGATGGAACACCAAATGCGCACTTTGCTGGATTAAGCTTAAGTAGCTGCGGAGCCTTTGGAAAAACTTTCTCAAATCTTTGACATGGTCAGATTGCTTCCTGGACTTTATGATCACATCATCCACGTAAACCTCAATCTCCTTGTGTATCATGTCATGGAATATAGTAGTCATCGCCCTCATGTAAGTTGCCCCAGCGATTTTCAAACCAAAAGGCATGACGTGGTAGCAGTATGTTCCCCATGGAGTGATGAATGCCGTTTTTTCCGCATCTTCCTCATCAATTAAAATATGATAATATCCCGCATAGCAATCCACAAAAGACCCAATCTCATGCTTGGCACAATTATCACTCAAAATGTGGATATTTGGAAATGGGAAGTTGTCCTTTGGACTTGCCTTGTTGAGATCACAGTAATCAACACACACTATGGTCTTACCATCTTTCTTTGGCACAGGCACAACATTGGCTAACCACGTGGGATACCGCGTGACCCGAATGACCTTTGCATCAAGCTGCTTTGTGACCTCTTCTTTAATCTTCACACTCATGTCAGTTTTGAATTTTCTCAGCTTCTTCTTGACGGGCGGGAATGCTGGATTGATTGGAAATTTATGGACCACCAAATTGGTACTTAAGCCTGGTATGTCATCATATGACCATGTAAAAATATCCTTATACTCAAACAATGCTTTAATTATTTCTTCCTTAATTTGTGGTTCAAGATGGACACTTATCTTAGTTTCTCTAACATTATCTGGGTCCCCTAAATTGATTGCTTCTGTATCATTCAGGTTAGGCTTGGGTTTTTCTTCAAAATGACTTAGTTCCTTACTAATCTCTTGAAAGGCCTCATCCTCATCATATTCTGATTCATTATCACACTCTATTTCTTAGATTATTATTTCAGAATTAGATTGGTGTCACACCTCCTTTTTCCGCCCTCGCGGGGGTACATGAGTTTTTTCCAATTAAAGGACAGTCGAAACGGGATTTATTTCTTTATTTCAGAGTCGCCACTTGGGAGATTTAGGGTGTCCCAAGTCACCTATTTTAATCCCGAATCGAGGAAAAGAATGACTCTGTATTACAGTCTGCGCACCAGAAATCCGGATAAGGAATTCTGTTAACCCGGGAGAAGGTGTTAGGCATTCCCGAGTTCCGTGGTTCTAGCACGGTCGCTTAACTGTTATATTCGGCTTGATTATCTAATATAATACGTATTATAAACTTATGTGCAAATTTTATCCCTTAGCCGCTTTTATTATTCTTTTTATTTATTGTTATTATTTTACGAAAAATTGCAACATTGTGAAAACGTATTTCAAATCACGTCGCAATCAATTGCACCCGTGGTTATCGACACATTTCGACTCCGTTGAGATTTAGATTTGGGTTACATAAATGCACACCCGTATTTAAGGAAATAACATTATTAAATACGCGCCTAGAGCGACTAGCGTGTCATTATTTTGGGTAGGGCCGTGAAATTTGCTAAAACGGCTCCTCCCTAATTCTAAGCAATTAACTGTACATTTATTGAGGGCCCCGAAATCTATACATTTCATTAAGCGAGGCTCATCTCATTTATTTTAAATGGACAAATCTTAAAGCGACTACATTTTTTCTATAAAAATTAGTCTCTAAAATAAAGAAAGAAAAATCCTAATTAATTACTAGCTTTTATAATTTTAAGAAAACATGACATGCTAATTGCTTGGTTAATACAAATATTGATGAAAAAAAAAATTTACTCTTAATTTCGAAATTTTAAATAAAATAAAAATTCAACAACTAATATTCAAAATAAACAAATATAGCTAGATTAAAACTCAAAATTGTTATTATTTTTTTTAAAAAAAATATTATTGAGATTAATTATTCACAATCATTTGAAACTAGATTTAACCATAATTACTAAAGCTTATTAGAAAGTTTATTAGACTTAAACGTTCTTCTAATCTTGCTTAAGCTCAAGTCATGCCTTAATGCCTAATTTACGATGTTTAATTTAAATTCATGTTTTAACTAAATTTAGCTACTTGTTCATGATCAACCTACAATCTTGAAGCCTTCATAGCTAGTGAATTAACCTGTTTTGCCGAACTGATTTATTACAGACTAACTTATGATATTATTTTCTTATTCCAGCTATTATTTAGTAATTCATGAAATAGCTTAAATACAATCAACAAAAGAAACAAAGAAAAAAAACGAAATTAAAACTTCAAATTTTCATTCTTCATATGTATTCATGCTTCATATTTCGGATTACAATAACCAGCTTTTCAGTTGTGTACCTGATATTGGAAGCAAAAGAAAATGAATATGAGAATCAGCAGCAGCAGTAAAATCAGTACAACACAGCAACAATAGCCCAGCAACAGTAACAAACCAGTGGAGTAGTAATCCAAAAAAAAAAACAAAATCTTCCAGCTTTGATGAAACAACAATTAATTCTGATTTCAAACAACAAAAGAAAGCAGAATATTTTTTTTTAGTTTTTATTTTTATTTTTTGAAAGCTTAAATATTTTTCGGAATTTTCTATCTCTTAAATGTTCAGCCCTTTTCTCTCTCTTATTTTCAGATTTGTTTCTCTCTCTCGTATCTGTGTATTTTTTCTCTATCTCTCTGTCTATATTTTTTGATTTCAAGACCTCACATATATAACCCATCCCATAAACCTTTCAATTAATTAAAATCCATACTTTTCTCTACCCAACCCATTATCTTCCCACTCATTCTCATTACATTAAATAAACATATCACACCACCCCATTTCATTTTGTCCCCCATGCCTAACATAAAATAATGCAAGATTCCCCTTTAAATTAAATCTTGTCCCCCCTTTATATTAAATAATCATATCACAACCCACCCCATTTCATTTTGTCCCCCATGCTTCAAATAAACAATTACAAAATGTACAATTCCTAAACTACCCCTTCCGACCTTACTGAAATTACCAAACTACCCCTGAACGTATTACAAATTTACCAAACTACCCATCAGCTATAACACATCAATTAATCAAACTTAACCAAAATATAGACAATATGATCAATTTCTAACAATGTTCAAACAACAATATGAACACGGATGAACATCATAACAACAATATCACATGAACATGATTTTAACAACATTTCAACAACAAATCACATGAACACAAATTGAACAACCAAGAACAACTAAAATTTGATTGAACAATATTTTTGGCAACAACAAACCTATTTTTCGGATTTAAACAACAACAACAATCAAACAAGTATATTTAGATTCCTAAATTCAATAATATTGAACTTAAAATCAACTCTAACAACATTACAACAAACAATTCTTATATTAAACTTTAAACAAGATTATGAGAACAATTCAAGAAATAATCATAAATGGTAAACAAGAAATCAAACTATACAAAATTCGGATTCAAGATCATCCAAACATGAACATGAATGAATCTATTTTAACACAACAAACATGACGGATTAAACGATTAAATCAATATATTCCTTTAACACAACTAAATTCTTTAAACAAATAACAAGATCGACGAAGAAACAATTATGAACTTAAACTTGAACTTAACAATACTAACAATTTCTAACAATACATAAACACATGAAACAAATTGAAGAAATAGTTAATTAAATTTCAATTTGAATCTAACAAACAACAAACTAACAAATATTCACTTAAACAATAATACAAACATGAAATGAATATGAAAACAACTAATTAAACTTCTATTTTGAAATCTGAAAATTAATTTTAACAAAGCACATGAACATGAACAAACTAGAAAAAATGATTTCAACGATAAACAACGAACAAAACAAGAATCAAATATTTAACGATTTTAACTTTTAGAAATATAAAAACGAAATATGGACAAAATAAAACTCAAAAACAACTAACCGGAGATGAATCAACGAAGAACTTTGATTGTAAACAAATCTGTCCGAGCCTCGACCAAAGCTCGAACAAATGACGACGAAGACGAAGAGAAGATGAAGCAGCCCGTAGCTACTGCCGCGACGAGCAGCAGCAGCAGTCCGTCCAACACCTGTTGCGACGAGCAGCAGCAGCACGACGTCAAGACAGCAGCAACGGCGGTGACAGGCAGCAGCAGCAGCGGCGACAGGCAGCAGCAGCGGCGGCGACAGGCAGCAGCACAACGCGGACAGCCATGGACGACGACATGGTCGACGTCGAAGCTTGTCCATGGCTGTGTTCGTTTGGTTGTTTGGTTGAGACAGAAGCAGCAGCAGCTGGTCGACCATGGCAGCGGCAGTCCATCGAGGAGGATGACGGGAAGACGACGCACCGGCAGAAGCAGCGGGGAGCAGAAACGGGCAGCAGTGCGCACAACGGAGGTTTGACGAAGAAGATGAAGCAACGAAGAAACCATGGACGACGTCGACGGAAAAGATGAAGACGTGAAGATGGAGGGGAAGCCATGGTTGGGGTGTAAGGGGGGGTAGCCATGGTTGTGTTTTTTTTTTAGCTTGGGGAAGATGATGAAAAGAGAGAAAGAGAAGAAAGGGGGGGGGGATTGGTTAGGTCTTTTTAGGGTTTTTTTTCTCTTTTTTTTTTGTTTTGTGTTGTTTGTAAGATAATAGGATGTTGGGTTATGGACTGGGTCGACCCAGTTCGAAATGGACTGGGTCATAGGGAAGATTGGGCCATTTTTTGGGCCTATGGCTTGAAATCGAAGAAGAGGTCCAATTCCGACTTTCTTTATATTTTCGCTCTCTTTTTTTCTTTTATTTCTCTAAAATTAAATTATAAAAATACTTAAACTATTATTAAGAACTAAATTAAGTTATAAAAGTGCAAATTAACTCTCAATAACAATTAACGCACGATTAAGTATTAATTAAGCATAAAATTGTATATTTGGACATTAAATGCTAAAAATGCAAACGATGCCTATTTTTGTAATTTTTAATTTTTCTAAAACAAATTTAATCACTAACAATTGTAGAATTAAATCCTACATGCAAAACGCGACATATTTTTGTATTTTTTATTAATTTAGCAAATAAACATGCACAGACAAATACAAATAATTATTCAAAATATCACAAAATTGCACATCAAAGAAAAATCATTTTATTTTTGAATTTTTTTGGGAGTAATTCTCATATTGGGCAAAAATCACGTGCTTACAGCTGCCCCTCTTTGCCCGAAGACACGAAGGGTTTTCGTGCAAAGATAAAGCGAGCGATTTTTGCCCATCCGAGTACTCCGTGTGAAGCATTTTTTGAAAAAGATTTGACCGAACCTTTGCTTCAAAGGTTTCCTACATATCCTGGGCTAAACAGGAATCAGGTCAATGTAGTTCGGGAAATTTTGGTAGCTGAGATTACCGTGGGACTGCATTGTTACTGTTGTTGTATGCTATTACCACTGCTTACCGATCTCCTTTTTACACCATGCTTAAAAGAAAACAAGAAGCTAGGCTAGAGTACAATTTGTTTTTGTTGCCTTGCTTCCTTGTCTGCTTGCATTCCTTCCGGTGCTTTTCTTCCTTTGACACATGTACTTGAGTTTGTATTGTGACCTCTTGTTGCAACCTTCTGTTTCCCAGTGTCGGGGAATTTTATTGTCTCCTGCTGGGGATTCCTATTGTAACCCTCTATTTTATTGTCCTCTGATTTGATCTTGTAATGTCTGCCTCTTGTTCTATGGGCGGGCTCCCAACTTCAATACTTGAAATTAAAGACTGAATGTATGCCTCTGTTATCTGGGAAGGCTCCCAACTTCAACTCTTGAAATGTTAAGACTGAAATGTATGCCTCTGTTCTATGGGCGGGCTCCCAACTTCAACACTTGAAATGAAAAGACTGAATGTATGCCTATGTTCTATGGGCGGGCTCCCAACTTCAACTCTTGAAATGAAAAGACTGAATGTATGCCTCTGTTATCTGGGCGGGCTCCTAACTTCAACTCTTGAAATGAAAAGACTGAATGTATGCCTCTGTTATCTGGGCGGGCTCCCAACTTCAACTCTTGAAATGAAAAGACTGAATGTATGCCTCTGTTATCTGGGCGGGCTCCCAACTTCAACTCTTGAAATGAAAAGACTGAATGTATGCCTCTGTTATCTGGGCGGGCTCCCAACTTCAACACTTGAAATGAAAAGACTGAATGTATGCCTCTGTTCTATGGGCGGGCTCCCAACTTCAACTCTTGAAATGTAAAGACTAAAATGTATGCCTCTGTTCTATGGGCGGGCTCCCAACTTCAACACTTGAAATGAAAAGACTGAATGTATGCCTCTGTTATCTGGGCGGGCTCCCAACTTCAACTCTTGAAATGTAAAGACTAAAATGTATGCCTCTGTTCTATGGGCGGGCTCCCAACTTCGACAACAACCTTAAAAATAAACGCCATTCCTCTCTTCAGGCGGGATCCTGACTTCAACCAATAAATCACCATTCTGTTATTCAGGGGGGCTCCTGACTTCAACCAATACTTGAACTGTGTGTCTCCGTTCTTCAGGCGGACTCCTGACATCAGACTTGAAAAGTATGTCTCTGTTCTCCAGGCGGACTCCTGATTGCTAAATTTGAAATTGAATGTCTCTATTCTCCAGGCAGACTCCTGATTTTTAAAATATAAGTTGTATGTCTCCGTTCTTCAGGCGGACTCCTGACGTCAAACTTGAAAAGTACGTCTCTGTTCTCCAGGCGGACTCCTGATTGCTAAATTTGAAATGAATATCTCTATTCTCCAGGCGGACTCCTGATTTTTGAAATTTAAACTGTATGTCTCCGTTCTTCAGGCGGACTCCTGACGTCAAACTTGAAAAGCATGTCTCTGTTCTCCAGGCGGACTCCTGATAACTTGCATTTTATCCTGATTAGTGCTTGTTTTTCCCCCCTGGAAAATTCCTCTTCAACAACTAACTTTTCTCCCCCTGCTCAATCAAAGAAAATTTTGTCAGTTTAAAACGGTGGTTAGTTGATGGCATTCTTGCTGAAAAATCCTTCCACTGCCTTGCTTTGTGTTGACTAATTTCCACGTACTGACCCTGAACCGCTTGACTTTCTGACCAACTTTTAGATTTCCCAACCTCTGGCGACCTAAATGTTTTACACCCCTGCTGTTATTTCACTTTTCTGACCTTTTTGTTTGAGTTTTCGCCTTTCCCACGACATTTCCCAATCATTTCACCGATGAAACTTTCGTTAATTCCCTGTATTCCACTTGACATCAAGTTGTTTTTGACATGCTCTGACCACGTTGTGCTTTACAATTCTAGAAGCTGGTAGTGAACTTTGAAGTCCTTTCTGCTTGCATTGAACAAAACTGGCACTGAAACATCTCAGCTAGATAAAACCCTCAAAAGAAAATGAAATGCAATGATTCTTGAGTTAAGGATAAGAAGAATCCAAAACCAGATGACTGTTTGAAAAGAGAAGGAAAAAGAAACTTATCTGAACGAGACAACTAGTACCAATGGTCAAGACATGCATTTTGGATTAATCAGCCCAATCTGTCCAAACAAACAACTCTCAATTGCCGTACCTCATTGCCCAGAACTTCCATCACTTGTTTGATTTATCTAGACCTTAACCTTGTTTCCCTGCGGTACCGCGAAATGGTTTCTATCAACATACCTTTCTCAGTTTTCCATTTCTTATCTCACCTTCGCCTTGAGGTGCCCGTAAAGGTTTTCACCAACAAGACTCTCTCATTTATTTTTCTCTCAGCTCCCGTCGCCTTACGGTGCCCGTGAGGGTTTTCACCCATAAGACTCTCTCATTTATTTTTGTTCTTCTTGCTCGAACCAGAGTGTTGCCCCTGTCGTGGGTTATTCCTACCTGTTCATCTTGGCATTTCTCAAAACTGATCATAAGGTCTTTCTTTGGACCGTAATGTAGGCTTTTGGATTGAGTTAGAAAGAAAGGTATAAAAGGCTCAAAACAATTCCAATGGGTTCAAATTACAACTTTCGGAATCCAACTTTCATAACAATCACCATTTCTGCCCCAGTTTCTTGCTTGGGGATTTTTGGATTTCTATTTGGTATGACTGAACCTTGGAGTAAGGCTGCCTACGTACCCTTTCGGGATCAAGTCAAACGTAGTTCACTTGGCGAGACTACGTTGTTATGTTTCTCTTCTTTCCTTTTTTTTCACTTTTCTTTCTTTTCTTTTTCTTCTTTTTTTTTGTTCGGCACTTGTGTTCTCTGATAATGCTGCTGATTCCGAAAGAGGTGTATGAAAAATAAGTAAGGCTCGAAGGGGATAACAAGGGATATGAGTGTTTGGATAGCAGAACAAAATGCCTTCATCATTTCAATCTTTAAGATATGCCAAATATGAACAGATACATTCAGAAAATAAAGAAATCATACATAATATCTCTTGACCGCATCGGAATTGATGGTCATTTCTACACATTTTCCTTCCACATCTGTCAAATACAATGCTCCATTAGACAACACTCTGGTTACCACAAATGGTCCCTGCCAGTTTGGGGCAAATTTTCCTTTTGCCTCAGCCCAATGAGGCAAGATCCGCCTCAGTACTAATTGCCCGACTTCAAATTTCCTTGGACGTACCTTTTTGTTGTATGCTCTTGCCATTCTTCGTTGGTACAGTTGGCCATGACACACTGATGCCAATCTTTTCTCATCGATCAAACTCAACTGCTCAAGACGGCTTTTCACCCATTCATCATCATCGATCTCAGCCTCTGCAATGATTCGCAGAGATGGGATTTCCACTTCTGCGGGTATTACTGCCTCGGTACCATATACCAATGAGTAAGGAGTCGCCCCTACCGAGGTACGCATGGTGGTGCGATATCCTAACAATGCAAAAGGCAATTTCTCGTGCCATTGTCTAGATCCTTCAACCATCTTCCGGAGTATTTTCTTTATGTTCTTATTGGCCGCTTCAACCGCACCATTTGCCTTGGGACGGTACGGAGTAGAGTGCCTGTGAGCAATCTTAAACTGCTCACATGTCTCCTTCATCAAATGACTATTAAGATTAGCCCCATTATCTGTGATGATTACCTTTGGGATCCCAAACCGACATATGATATTTGCATGCACGAAGTCAACTACAGCCTTCTTGGTCACAGACTTGAATGTCTTCGCTTCCACCCATTTGGTAAAATAATCTATAGCTACCAAGATAAATCTGTGCCCATTTGATGCTGCTGGATCAATTGGCCCAATAACATCCATGCCCCATGCGACAAAAGGCCATGGCGCAGACATCGCATGTAATTCTGATGGTGGAGCATGAATCAAATCTCCATGTATTTGGCATTGATGACACTTACGCACAAAACTGATACAATCTCGCTCCATCGTGAGCCAATAATAACCTGCTCGGAGAATCTTCTTTGCTAGAACATACCCACTCATATGCGGTCCGCAAACTCCGGAATGCACCTCAGTCATGATAGTTGTGGCCTGCCGTGCATCTATACATCTCAACAAACCGAGCTCTGGCGTTCTTTTGTACAATACTCCTCCACTAAGGAAAAACCCACTTGCCAACCGTCGAATTGTTCTTTTCTGATCACCGGTGGCTTGCGTTGGATATACTCCCGCTTTGATGTACTCTCTGATATCATGGAACCACGGCTCTCCATCGATTTCCTCTTCTATCACATTACAGTAAGCATGCTGATCACGGACTTGAATCTGCAATGGATCGACATAGGCCTTATCTGGATGGTGCAACATTGACGCCAAAGTAGCCAAAGCGTCAACAACCTCATTATGAATCCTTGGAATGTGTCTGAATTCTATGGCCTGAAAACGCTGGCAAAGCTCATGCAGACACTGCCAATACGGTATAAGCTTCAAGTCCCGTGTTTCCCATTCCCCTTGAATCTGGTGTACCAGTAAGTCCGAGTCACCCATGACCAAGACTACCCGTACACCCATATCCACAGCTAATCTCAATCCCAATATACACGCCTCATATTCTGCCATGTTGTTTGTACAGTAGAAACGAAGCCGAGCTGTAACGGGGTAATGCTGACTTGTTTCCGAAATAAGTACTGCTCCTATTCCCACACCCTTCATATTTGCAGCCCCATCAAAGAAAAGTTTCCATCCCGACTTCTCAGCTTGTTCTAATTCATCAATGTGCATTACCTCTTCATCAGGGAAATAAGTTTTCAAAGGCTCATAATCTTCATCAACGGGGTTCTCAGCCAAGTGATCGGCTAATGCCTATGCTTTCATGGCAGTCCGTGTCACATAGACAATGTCGAACTCTGTAAGTAAGATCTGCCACTTTGCAAGCCTTCCTGTGGGCATGGGTTTCTGAAAAATATACTTCAACGGGTCCAAGCGAGATATAAGGTAAGTGGTGTAAGATGACAAGTAATGTTTCAATTTCTGTGCCACCCAAGTTAGGGCACAACATGTCCTTTCCAGATGAGTATATTTGACCTCGTAAGATGTGAACTTCTTACTGAGATAGTAGATAGCCTGCTCCTTTCTGCCCGTAACATCATGCTGCCCCAGTACACAGCCGAATGAACTGTCCACAACTGTCAGATATAGAATCAAAGGTCTCCCTGGTTCTGGTGGGACCAGCACGGGTGGGTTTGACAAATACCTCTTTATCTTATCAAAAGCCTCCTGGCATTCATCAGTCCATTTGACCGCGGCATCTTTCTTTAACAATTTGAAAATTGGTTCACACGTTGCCGTGAGCTGAGCAATGAACCTGCTGATATAGTTCAGTCTTCCCAACAAACTCATCACCTCGGTTTTGTTTCTTGGAGGTGTCAACTCCTGAATAGCTTTGATCTTTGACGGGTCTAATTCAATACCCCTCCGGCTAACTATAAATCCCAACAACTTCCCAGATGGCACCCCGAAAGCACATTTCGCAGGATTGAGCTTAAGATTGTATCTGCGAAGCCTTTGAAAGAATTTTCTCAAATCTCTGGCATGGTCAGATTGCTGTCTAGACTTAACGATCACATCATCCACGTATACCTCAATTTCTTTATGTATCATATCATGGAAGATAGTTGTCATGGCCCTCATATAAGTTGCCCCAGCATTTTTCAAACCAAACGGCATGACCCGATAACAATACGTTCCCCACGGCGTGATGAATGCCGTCTTTTCTGCATCTTCCTTATCCATTAGAATCTGATGATAACCCGCATAACAATCCACAAAAGAGCCAATATCATGTTTGGCACAATTGTCGATCAGTATATGGATGTTGGGCAGTGGGAAATTATCTTTTGGGCTTGCTTTGTTAAGGTCTCGATAATCGACGCACACCCTGGTCTTGCCATCTTTCTTTGGCACAGGCACGACATTGGCTAACCAAGTGGGGTACCGTGTAACCTGAATGACCCTTGCCTCAAACTGCTTGGAGATCTCTTCTTTGATCTTCACACTTATGTCTGTTTTGAACTTTCTCAACTTCTGCTTGACAGGGAGGAGTGCTGGATCAGTGGGCAATTTATGAACCACCAAATCGGTGCTTAGACCCGGCATATCATCATATGACCATGCAAAAACGTCTTTGTACTCATGCAATACTTTAATTATCTCCTCCTTGAGTTGTGGATCCAAATGAACACTTATTTTAGTTTCCCGTACATTATCTTGGTCCCCTAGATTAACTGCTTCTGTGTCATTTAGGTTAGGTTTGGGTTTTTCTTCAAAGTGGCTTAATTCTTTACTAATTTCCTCATAAGCTTCATCATTATTACAATCCATCCCATCATCACACTCGACCTCTTGTATTATTACTTCTGAATTAGATTGGCTTTTAAAGCTGGGCCGAAGATTCCTCATGCATGTCATGTCATTGATATCAGCATAAAGAGAACTGTACAAAGAAAAGAAACGAAAATGGAAAGAGAATTAGGGACGAAGAAAATTGCATTTCATTAAACGTAAAGACAACAAGGTTTTAACTCATCCAAACGGACGGAACATAACAACTGGATTACAAACCCTGGAATAATCCAGGTGACAAAAAGGAAAACAAAACCCACTACCACGACTCCCTCCGAACTGGAAGAGGAGTAGCTTCCCAATTGCTGATGTTAGCACGTGGTCCGATGTACTGTATGTCTGCTCTGCTTGACCCTTCCCCGGCCTCAACCATGTTTACTTCAACAAATACTTTCTCAAACACCTTATCCAAATTCCCATCCGCCTCAACTAACGAACCCGATATCTTTGCCAATGACTGTTTCTTGATATTCGGCCTGACGAAGGACCTGGACAATCGAGGAATTGGTTTAGGGAGCACCCAAGCTTTCTTCTTCAATTTACGGGCCTTTCTGACATCTTCCGCTGTTGGTTTGAACCCTAACCCGAAGGTGTCCATATTTTTGGGCAAAGACACAGGTTGAGTAATGCCCTGCAGTTCAACCCCCAAACCCTTCCCGGGCACGAACCCGTTATTCAATATTTCTGACACTACCATGACGGTCGTAGCTGACACCCTGGGACATGGCATGCTTTTACCTTCAGGCACCCTGCTCACCGGAACCGTTTCGAGGATCTGATACACCCATGGCCCCTTATCATCTTCGGTCTCTATAAAGGGTACAATGGCATCATTCACGACGCATGTGGGATCTTCCCCATGTAACACAATTTCTTGTCTGTCCCACTCGAATTTGATCATTTGGTGTAGTGTGGAGGGCATGGCTTTTGCCGCATGAATCCACGGTCGACCCAACAAAAGATTATAGGATACTGCAGCATCCAACACCTGAAATTCCATCGTGAACTCGACTGGGCCAATAGTCAATTCGAGTACAATATCCCCTACTGTGTTTGTTCCCCCTCCATCGAACCCTCGAACACAAATGCTATTTTTGCGGATTCTATCCTCATCAATCTTTAACTTGTTCAATGTGGATAACGTGCAAATATTAGCGCTCGACCCGTTATCGATTAGTGCCCGAGTAACCATTGAACCTTCACATTTGACCGTCAAATAGAGAGCCTTGTTGTGTTCTGTGCCTTCCATAGGCAATTCATCATCAGAAAATGCTATCCTGTTCACTTCAAAGATCTTGTTGGCAATTGTCTCTAAATGGTTTACTGAGATTTTGTCAGGCACATGAGCCTCATTCAATATCTTCATTAAAGCTCGGCAATGCTCATCAGAGTGAATTAATAATGACAACAACGAGATTTGGGCCGGTGTTTTTCTCAGTTGATCAACAATGGAATAATCTTGTCCTTTCATCTTTTTCAGAAACTCTTCTGCTTCCTCTTCCGTTACAGCTTTTTTAACTGGCACTGGATTGTCTTTTGCGCCCTTAGCTTTTCTCAACTCTTCAGGGGCGAAACAACGTCCTGACCGGGTCAGTCCCTGTGCTTCACAACTTTCTTCCTCAATTTCCTTTCCTTTGTATGTCACCACTACTTTGTCATATTTCCAGGGTACGGCTTTGCTATCAACCATGGGTAACTGGACTACCGATTTTATGACAATCGGCTCTATATAGACTCCCTTCACAACCACCACGGGCGTGGATACTGACCTTGGTACCACTATCTTGACTGGCTCCTGCTTTTTCTTGGCCACAAACGGTCCCTTTCCCATTACTAGCACTGGCTTGTCTTCTACTGCTTTTAACTGAACCACTGGCCTTGCACTCACTGTCTTTTCTTTGGTTTCCGTAGAACGAATCACCATAACCACCTGCGAAGGTTTCTTAGGCTCTGCCCCCTTATGTATCAGTTCGATCATGTTGGCCTCATAATGCGCTGGTAACGGATTTTGATTGATGTTCGGGGCCTCTGGAGCCTGTACCTCAATACGACGATTATCAATGAGCTCTTGGATTGCGTTTTTCAACTTCCAACATTTTTCAGTATCGTGCCCCGGCATCCCTGAGCAATACTCGCAGCTAACAGAGTGGTCCAGGTTTCTGGGAAGAGGATTTGGTGCTTTGGATTCAACTGGGGTCAACATCCCCAACTGTTTCAATCTGTGGAAAAGAGAAGTGTAAGATTCTCCCAGCGGGGTAAATGTTTTTTTGTTTGGGGCCTTCTCATTTCTAAAAGCTTGGTTTGGGCGGAAGCTGGTTCCTGGTCTGTTAGCCCTGGGAGGTGGATAGGTGTTTTGTGGGTGTGGCTGTGTATTTTGGGGACTTGGTGTACGCCATTGCGAGTGCACTGGGGGTTGAGTGTAGGTCTGGGCATGGTGAATAGAAAATTGTGGTTCTGGTGGTGGATAATAGTGTTGCGGTGGACCATATGAGGTATATTGATAGTTTGGGTGATGGGGTCTGGGTTGGTTGTAGTAGAGTGGACGGTTATTGTGCCTGGACCAAACATTAGCTTCAACTGCAGCAACTTCTTCTTTCTTCTTCTTTCCCAGCACACCACCAGTACCGCTTTGGATGGCCTGGGTGGTTGCTTTCAAAGCCGAGTAGCTCAAGATCTTGTTAGATTTCAATCCTTCTTCAATCATGGCTCCCATCTTTACCACTTCATTAAACGACTTCCCGACAGATGTCACTAGATGACCAAAATAGGTAGGTTCCAATGTTTGCAAGAAGTAATCTACCATCTCACTTTCCCGCATGGGAGGATAAACCCTTGCAGCTTGTTCCCTCCAGCGGAAACCAAACTCTCTAAAACTTTCCCCAGGCTTCTTTTCTAGTTTCAACAATGACAGACGATCAGGGACTATTTCGAGGTTATATTGAAAATGGCCAATGAATGCCTGGGCCAAATCATCCCATGTATACCATCGGCCGGGGTCTTGCCTCGTGTACCATTCTAGCGCTGACCCGCTCAGGCTTTGCCCGAAATATGCTATCAACAACTCATCTTTTCCCCCAGCCCCTCTCATTTTGCTACAAAAACCACGCAGATGGGCTACTGGGTCACCGTGCCCCTCATATAAGTCAAACTTCGGCATTTTAAACCCCGCAGGCAACTGTACATCAGGAAAAGGGCACAAATCTTTGTATGCGACACTAACTTGGTTTCCTAAACCATGCATGTTCCTGAAGGATTGCTCCAGGCTTTTGACTTTACGAATCACCTCCTCTTGTTCTGCATTCTTAACCGGTTTCTCAACTTCTCCCGGGATTTCAAAATGGGGAGAGGAGGTATATGGCTCAGGCGCTTTGAAAGTGGGTTCGGGAGGGTAATATTGGGTGTCGTGAGCTTGGAATAGCGGCTCACTGGATGATCTATGTAGTGGAGCTGGGGGAGGTGCCACAAAGACGGGAACATTTGGTGGAGGAGGGTTTTGAGTGGGAGGTGGAGCTTGGGAATCATAAGCCTCTCTTCCCTGATAATAGTGATGGCTTGGGAAACTTGTTGAAGGACCGGGAGAGGGGTATTCCGGCGTGTGTACTGGTTGGAGGGTAGGAGTAACGGGTAGTTCTTGCCCCTTCTGGGCTCTAGCTAAGGCTATCTGCATTTCATTCATTTCTAGCCTCATTTTTTCCATTTTCTCCAGGGCTTCCTTCAGCATCTGATTGGCCGTTTTTTCTGACTCAACGCTGTTGTCTGACCCAGTCATGCTTTCTGGTATAGGACCTTTTGATCTTGTTTGATAATGGTACGGTGCCAGTACGCTCTAACAACTAACTGATATTGGAAAAACAACAAACTTGTCAGTGTTAGAGTCTTAACAGATATTGTAATTGCACGTTAGGGGGATGCAATGCTCCTAGGCATTTAATCATTTCTAACATGCTTTTGCTCTGACCTCATGCATCATCCCAGCTTATTTTTGCTCTGACAAATATATATTCTTCTTCTTTTTTTTTTTTAAATTACGGTCGAATCTTATAGAGATTGCCTACGTATCGTGACCCCGCACGAATCAGACCAAGCGTAGTTCGTGCAGATAAATGTAAAAATATGGGTGGAAATAAAATGCTCAACTTTCATTAATAAACAGACTCTTACAAACTCGACATCTTTTGTTTTGGAAAGAAACTAACAAACGCAATCTGAAAGCAAACAAAAACTCTAAGCTGCAAACATACTCAATCCGGACGTACAAAAGACTGACTCGACATGGTAGACACTCAAAGACACGGACTATGCATATTCTAGTGCTTCAAACTTAGGTATCCGCGGGGCGTCGTTCGGCCTCGCCGCGGGTCTAGGATCCAAATCCCTTTCAAGCTGCTCTAACTCATTCATGGTTCGCTTCACATAGATCATCACTGCTGAGATAAAAGTAGTACGGGTCATGTCTTCACAAACCCGGCATCTCCTGACAATAGCATGAGCAATGGCTCTAATCCTGTCTTTTGTTTGCTTCTTTTCTATGAGCAAGCGTCTTATCTGATCGCTGCACGTCTTTAAAGCTCGGGAGTCTTGCAAGTGCTGGTCTTGCAGCTGTTGCACTTCTGCCTCCATTTGGGCTAACAAGTTGTAACAATGTCCGCTCTCAGTTTCGAAGTCTCTAGCCTGCCTAACCGCTCTACCTTCAAGGGCAACTACTTTTCTCTTTAAATTGGCAACAATTTTCTCATGGTCCCTCTTCAACTGATTCAAGTATTGGCGACGCTCTTCGGTTCTTGTCGCCCATTGTGCTTTGAGTTCTGCCATGACATTTTCAGCTTTTCCTAGCTCATCCCGCCATTCTCTGACTTCGCTTTCCAATCTTTTTACCAATTGTTCATCGGATCGGCTCCTCGGTTGCTTATCGATGGTTATCTTCAACTGTCGGACTTGGGCTTTAAGAGCGTCATTTTCTCTGGCTAGTCTATTCTTTTCACCTTGATCCTCGGCAACCTGTACACTGCTCTCGAATTTCAGACTCTCGACTTGTTGCTTTAATTTACCAATCTCAACCCGATAGCTTTCTTCCTTTGCTAACCAATCCCACTGCTCTTGGGACGACTTGGCGAAATCTTCGAGATGAGGTCTTTTAGCCGGTCTTCCATATGCCACGTCACCTCTGAACCATTCGTGATACCCTGGAGCAATTTCCCCTCTGACCCTATCAGACACACAAGTGTTTGCCATCAGATATTGACACTCACTCCAAATTTGACGAACCTCTTCCTCGGGGAATCGACCGTCAGGACTAATTTCGATCACTTGGGTACTTAAATCTTCATCTCTCGGTATTACTTGATATCTACCGAGTTGCCTCAGAACCCGATATGGTGCATAAGGTTGTATGCTTTTGAGTCCCATTAACAAAAAATGCGGTCGGGCTGCTGGCATATATATGACTTCCTCGACAGACAACCATCCAAGCACCCACTGTATCTGGCTAGCCTCGAGGTTCCGAAATAATAATGCCCAAGCTGTGACTCCTTCAGGTAGACCAACCCCTTTGATTCTCGTACAAAATTCCCCTATACAAGTTTTCTCAGCCGAGCCATAACTCAATAACTGAGAGCGCGGGCACAAATGCTCAATCATCCACATTTGTAACAATAAGTTACATCCCTCAAAAAATTTGCCCCCAGCTTTGCACGCAGTGAGAGCTCTGAAGATATCAGCCACAATCATAGGTGCTAAAGTGCTTTTCCCCATGGTTTGCAAAGTACTGACGACGCCTGCTATTTTCAAATCAATATTACCATCTTTCCTTGGGAATATTACGAGACCCAAAAAAGCTACCATAAATGCCACTCGCCTGTGTTTCTCCCATTTTTGTCGGCTATTTCTGCTGCAAAGCTTAAAGTCTGGATTATTGAACCCGCCCACATGTCCATATCTATCATACACGAAGCGGAAACTGCAGAAACCCTTTGCAAAATCTGGGTGATGAACTGTCCGGGGTACTTTCAAGGAATCCAGGAATCGATGTATGGTAATGGCTCTAGGAGCAATCAAGTATTTGAATCTCAATGGAGCTTGGTCACTTCCAATGTACCCCGCTATTTCTTCTATTGTTGGGGTGAGTTCAAAGTCTGAAAAATGAAACACATTATGTGCCGAATCCCAATGGGCGACCAATGCCCTGATGATATCCCCCCGAGGCTGAATGTCTAATAAATCCGGAAGGTCTTTCAAATATTTTCTCACTTCGTCTTGCCCTTCTTTGCCCAAATCATTCCACCACAATTGCAGCTCAAAAGGGATTTTGGTCATTATTGAAAAAGGCTCATTTATTGTTGTGCTCATCCTGCACATTTATTAAAGCGTTTAAGCAAAAGAAAACTTTTATTTAACTCCAAAAACTACTATCTATATTATCGACTCAAAATTAACCCTATATTTTAAATGAAGAACTCAATTCTTAATTCTAATATTTTTAGATAAAAGACCCGATATTGCGACACGGCCTTCCTGCGCCTCAGGGGCAAAAATTTTAAGGCTGTGAAGGTCAAAAATCAAAATACGACCAAAGGTGGTTGTTTATGCAAAGTCAGCCCTCCGGTGCCCCGTTTGGGAATATTTGGCTATTTATGACATAACAACATCACCTGACTTATTTATGACTCTTTTTTTATATCATTTTTCAAATTAGGAAACTCACTATTGCAAACACGGCCTTTCAACGTCTCGGGGACGAAGATTTTTAAGGCTGTGTGGGTCAACTGGACCAAATCTTAAATATGACCCAAATGTGGCTGTTTATGCAAAGTCAGCCTTCCGGCGTCCCCTTCGGGAACATTCGGCTATGTCTTCATAAAACAGCGTCACCCGACTTCTTAGAAATTTGACATATATATTTTGCTATTATTAGCAAAAGGGGAGGTTGGACACCACCCGACTTATTTATGGCAAAATTAAAATTCTTGACATGTTTTTTTTTTTTTTTTTTTGGCTTTTTTTTAGCAAAAAGGGGGTTGGACCCGATGAGGGTTGCCTACGTATCTCACATCCGGTGAGAATCAAACCCGCGTAGTTCGGTCAAATTAACCGAACTATTTTAAAACATGACTCTTTTTCATTTTTATTTTTTTCCTGGCAAGACAATCTATTTTCCTTTTCTATTTTTGAAAAAGACAAAATAACGATTTTTTTTTCATTTTCAACAAACAATAAAACAATCTATTTTTCCGGAAAAAAAATAATAATAAAAGACTCTTTTTTTTATATATATTTTTTAGTAAAACAAAATAAAATATTTTCCTTTTTTTTTCAAAATTTCGGCAGAGTTTCGCCAGTAATTGGTCATTGATTTTTTCTAAAATAATCAATTAACTCCCTAACTGATATTCTTTTTCCTTTTTTTTTTCTTTTTTTTTCTTCAATTTTCCAACATTCCTGAGATTCAGAAACCGGTCAACATGCAAGTTCGAAACAAATATATGTACAGAGCAAGTAGGATGCATCAGAATGGTCTTTTCATTTCAGGTTGCTAGTCCTAGACGGACCCAACCCCTGTGTTGAGTCCCCTAAGTCAAATGTAACGTGATGCAAATAATCGTTCCTACTAGGGATCCGGCATGAGGTTTCGTTATACTAGGTTTATAACCTGGGTATATGTTCTAGACTGTGTACCCGAGCGGACAACTCGAGTCGAGGAGGGGGCAACTTACCGGGAACCAAAAGGCCATCCGGCTTCGTAACTTATCCGTCCTCTTTCTTATTTCAGGTATTGACACTAACAGAATAGGGAGCCTCGACCAGCGAGCTTCTCCCCGGAGGTAAGAAGAGAAGGGTTTCGGCACAGTTTATATACAGTTCAGATAATATCAAAGCGGTAAAAGACAACATTTAGTATGTTATGTCAGAACATGCAATATATATCAGATAATAAAGCCAAATATAACAATTATTCTAAGCTCGAATTCTTGAACCCTGAACTAGTGGTTCTGGGTTATCATCCCCAGCAGAGTCGTCAGAGCTGTCACACCTCCTTTTTCCGCCCTCGCGGGGGTACGGGAGTTTTTTCCAATTAAAGGACAGTCGAAACGGGATTTATTTCTTTATTTCAGAGTCGCCACTTGGGAGATTTAGGGTGTCCCAAGTCACCTATTTTAATCCCGAATCGAGGAAAAGAATGACTCTGTATTACAGTCTGCGCACCAGAAATCCGGATAAGGAATTCTGTTAACCCGGGAGAAGGTGTTAGGCATTCCCGAGTTCCGTGGTTCTAGCACGGTCGCTTAACTGTTATATTCGGCTTGATTATCTAATATAATACGTATTATAAACTTATGTGCAAATTTTATCCCTTAGCCGCTTTTATTATTCTTTTTATTTATTGTTATTATTTTACGAAAAATTGCAACATTGTGAAAACGTATTTCAAATCACGTCGCAATCAATTGCACCCGTGGTTATCGACACATTTCGACTCCGTTGAGATTTAGATTTGGGTTACATAAATGCACACCCGTATTTAAGGAAATAACATTATTAAATACGCGCCTAGAGCGACTAGCGTGTCATTATTTTGGGTAGGGCCGTGAAATTTGCTAAAACGGCTCCTCCCTAATTCTAAGCAATTAACTGTACATTTATTGAGGGCCCCGAAATCTATACATTTCATTAAGCGAGGCTCATCTCATTTATTTTAAATGGACAAATCTTAAAGCGACTACATTTTTTCTATAAAAATTAGTCTCTAAAATAAAGAAAGAAAAATCCTAATTAATTACTAGCTTTTATAATTTTAAGAAAACATGACATGCTAATTGCTTGGTTAATACAAATATTGATGAAAAAAAAAAGGAATTTTACTCTTAATTTCGAAATTTTAAATAAAATAAAAATTCAACAACTAATATTCAAAATAAACAAATATAGCTAGATTAAAACTCAGCATTGTTATTTTTTTTAAAAAAAATATTATTGAGATTAATTATTCACAATCATTTGAAACTAGATTTAACCATAATTACTAAAGCTTATTAGAAAGTTTATTAGACTTAAACGTTCTTCTAATCTTGCTTAAGCTCAAGTCATGCCTTAATGCCTAATTTACGATGTTTAATTTAAATTCATGTTTTAACTAAATTTAGCTACTTGTTCATGATCAACCTACAATCTTGAAGCCTTCATAGCTAGTGAATTAACCTGTTTTGCCGAACTGATTTATTACAGACTAACTTATGATATTATTTTCTTATTCCAGCTATTATTTAGTAATTCATGAAATAGCTTAAATACAATCAACAAAAGAAACAAAGAAAAAAAAACGAAATTAAAACTTCAAATTTTCATTCTTCATATGTATTCATGCTTCATATTTCGGATTACAATAACCAGCTTTTCAGTTGTGTACCTGATATTGGAAGCAAAAGAAAATGAATATGAGAATCAGCAGCAGCAGTAAAATCAGTACAACACAGCAACAATAGCCCAGCAACAGTAACAAACCAGTGGAGTAGTAATCCAAAAAAAAAACAAAATCTTCCAGCTTTGATGAAACAACAATTAATTCTGATTTCAAACAACAAAAGAAAGCAGAATATTTTTTTTAGTTTTTTTTTATTTTGAAAGCTTAAATATTTTTCGGAATTTTCTATCTCTTAAATGTTCAACCCTTTTCTCTCTCTTATTTTCAGATTTGTTTCTCTCTCTCGTATCTGTGTATTTTTTCTCTATCTCTCTGTATTCTTTTTTTGATTTCAAGACTTCACATATATAACCCATCCCATAAACCTTTCAATTAATTAAAATCAATACTTTTTCTCTACCCAACCCATTATCTTCCCACTCATTCCCATTACATTAAATAAACATATCACACCACCCCATTTCATTTTGTCCCCCATGCCTAACATAAAATAATGCAAGATTCCCCTTTAAATTAAATCTTGTCCTCCCTTTATATTAAATAATCATATCACAACCCACCCCATTTCATTTTGTCCCCCATGCTTCAAATAAACAATTACAAAATGTACAATTCCTAAACTACCCCTTCCGACCTTACTGAAATTACCAAACTACCCCTGAACGTATTACAAATTTACCAAACTACCCATCAGCTATAACACATCAATTAATCAAACTTAACCAAAATATAGACAATATGATCAATTTCTAACAATGTTCAAACAACAATATGAACACGGATGAACATCATAACAACAATATCACATGAACATGATTTTAACAACATTTCAACAACAAATCACATGAACACAAATTGAACAACCAAGAACAACTAAAATTTGATTGAACAATATTTTTGGCAACAACAAACCTATTTTTCGGATTTAAACAACAACAACAATCAAACAAGTATATTTAGATTCCTAAATTCAATAATATTGAACTTAAAATCAACTCTAACAACATTACAACAAACAATTCTTATATTAAACTTTAAACAAGATTATGAGAACAATTCAAGAAATAATCATAAATGGTAAACAAGAAATCAAACTATACAAAATTCGGATTCAAGATCATCCAAACATGAACATGAATGAATCTATTTTAACACAACAAACATGACGGATTAAACGATTAAATCAATATATTCCTTTAACACAACTAAATTCTTTAAACAAATAACAAGATCGACGAAGAAACAATTATGAACTTAAACTTGAACTTAACAATACTAACAATTTCTAACAATACATAAACACATGAAACAAATTGAAGAAATAGTTAATTAAATTTCAATTTGAATCTAACAAACAACAAACTAACAAATATTCACTTAAACAATAATACAAACATGAAATGAATATGAAAACAACTAATTAAACTTCTATTTTGAAATCTGAAAATTAATTTTAACAAAGCACATGAACATGAACAAACTAGAAAAAATGATTTCAACGATAAACAACGAACAAAACAAGAATCAAATATTTAACGATTTTAACTTTTAGAAATATAAAAACGAAATATGGACAAAATAAAACTCAAAAACAACTAACCGGAGATGAATCAACGAAGAACTTTGATTGTAAACAAATCTGTCCGAGCCTCGACCAAAGCTCGAACAAATGACGACGAAGACGAAGAGAAGATGAAGCAGCCCGTAGCTACTGCCGCGACGAGCAGCAACAGCAGTCCGTCCAACACCTGCTGCGACAAGAAGCAGCAGCACGACGTCAAGACAGCAGCAACGGCGGTGACAGGCAGCAGCAGCGGCGGCGACAGGCAGCAGCACAGCGCGGACAGCCATGGACGACGACATGGTCGACGTCGAAGCTCGTCCATGGCTGTGTTCGTTTGGTTGTTTGGTTGAGACAGAAGCAGCAGCAGCTGGTCGACCATGGCAGCGGCAGTCCGTCGAGGAGGATGACGGGAAGACGACGCACCGGCAGAAGCAGCGGGGAGCAGAAACGGGCAGCAGTGCGCACAACGGAGGTTTGACGAAGAAGATGAAGCAACGAAGAAACCATGGACGACGTCGACGGAAAAGATTAAGACGTGAAGATGGAGGGGAAGCCATGGTTGGGGTGTAAAGGGGGGTAGCCATGGTTGTGTTTTTTTTTTAGCTTGGGGAAGATGATGAAAAGAGAGAAAGAGAAGGAGGGGTGGGGGCGGATTGGTTTAGTGTTAGGGTTTCTTGTCTTTTAATTTTTGTTTTGTTTTGTAAAATGTAAGACAAAGGGGTTTGGGTCTTTTGGGTTATGGACTGGGTCGACCCAGTTCGAAATGGACTGGGTCGTAGGGAAGATTGGGCCATTTTTTGGGCCTATGGCTTGAAATCGAAGAAGAGGCCCAATTCCGACTTTCTTTATATTTTCGCTCTCTTTTCTTCTTTTATTTCTCTAAAACTAAATTATAAAAATACTTAAACTATTATTAAGAACTAAATTAAGTTATAAAAGCGCAAATTAACTCTCAATAACAATTAACGCACAATTAAGTATTAATTAAGCATAAAATTGTATATTTGGACATTAAATGCTAAAAATGCAAACGATGCCTATTTTTGTAATTTTTAATTTTTGTAAAACAAATTTAATCACTAACAATTGTAGAATTAAATCCTACATGCAAAACGCGACATATTCTTGTATTTTTTATTAATTTAGCAAATAAACATGCACAGACAAATACAAATAATTATTCAAAATATCACAAAATTGCACATCAAAGAAAAATAATTTTATTTTTGAATTTTTTTGGGAGTAATTCTCATATTAGGCAAAAATCACGTGCTTACAATTGGCTTTAAGACTGGGCCTAAGATTCCTCATGCATGTCATGTCATTGAAACCAGCATAAAAAGAACTGTACAGAGAAGAAAAAGAAAACAAAAATAAAACCATCAGGAGTGGTGGAAAGGGAAATTGCATTTCATTAAAATAAAGGATACCAGGGGTTGTACATCAACAAATAAAAAATAAAAGTCTGGGTCACAACCCTGGAATGATTCAGATAGAAGGAAAACAAAACAAACTACCAAGACTCCTTCCGGGTAGGGAAAGGAGTAGCCTTCCAATTGTTAAGCTTTGTATTTGACCCGACGAATTGGACGTCCGCTTTGCTAGAACCTTCTCCAACTTCCACCATGTTCACATCATCTAACAACCTCTGGAACCTTTCGATTAACTCCTCATCAATGTCAACCACAGAACTTGGAACTGTCATCACTGGGCGTTTCCTAGCGTTGGGCTTGACAAAAAACCTGGAGAGACGCGGGATAGGCTTTGGAAGTACCCACGCCTTTTGTTTCAACCTTTTAGCCCTTTTCACATCTGCCGTTGTAGGTTTGAATCCAAGACTGAACGTACCCAAATTTTCAGGGAGGGTACTGGCTATATGATACCCTACAGAGATGCACCTAGACCTTTATCGGGCACAAAGCCATTTTTTAGCATTTCAAAGGCCACCATGACTGATGCGAAAGTTATCTTTGGAGTTGGAACAAATTTCCCTTTGGCACCTTCTCGACTGGCACTGTTTCAAAAATTTGATAGACCTAAGGCCCTTTGTCATCTTCAACTTCAATGAACGGGACAGAGGCATCACTGTGAGCACACAAATTATCCTCGCCATGCACGATGATCTTCTGTCTATCCCATTCGAACTTGACCATCTGATGCAAAGTGGATGAGACTTCTTTGGCAGCATGAATCCAAAGTCGACCCAACAACAAATTATAAGAGACGGCTACATCCAGCACTTGGAACTCCATGGTGAATTCAACCGGTCCTATTGTCAATTCAAGCATTATATCACCAACTGAATCTTTCCCTCCACCGTCAAATCCTCGAACGCATATGTTGTTCTTGTGAATCCTCTCATCATCAACTTTCAACTTGTTCAGAGTAGAGAGAGGGAAAATGTTTGCAATAGAACCATTGTCGACTAACACCCTGGTAACCACAGAATCTTCACATTTTACCGTCAAATAGAGAGCTTTATTGTGTTCAGTACCTTCCACTGGCAACTCATCATCAGAGAAGGTGACCCTGTTCAACTCGAATATTTTGTTGGTGATATTTTCCGATGGTTCACTGAAATTTTGTCGGGGACATGAGCTTCGTTCAGAATTTTCATTAGGGCCCGACGATGCTCGTCTGAGTGGATCAACAATGACAATAAGGAAATCTGAGCAGGCGTCTTCCTCAATTGCTCCACGATGGAATAATCTTGTACCTTCATCTTTCTCAGAAACTCCTCCGCCTATTCTTCAATCACTACTTTCTTCACTAGAACTGGGTTATCTCTGGATGCTTTAGCTTTCCTTAAATCTTCCGGGGAAAAGCATCTCCCCGAACGAGTTAATCCATGGGCCTCATTGACTTCTTCTTTCACTTCCTTTCCTTTATAGGTCACTATCACTCGTTCATAATTCCATGGGATAGCCTTGGTGCTGATTACAGGTAACTAGGTTACGGGCTTAATGATGACACGATCCGTACGGGCCCCCTCAACAATTATAATAGGCTTGTTTGCTACTCCTAGCACAACCACTTTTGATTGTTCTTGCTTTGATACAATATCACTTGGGGTTCTTTTCTCAGCTACCACAGATGGTTCACCGATTGTCCTGCTCACCTTGTTCACTGATCCTTCAATTGTTGATTTTTTAACTGGCTTGACCTCACTGGACTGAATCATCATGACGGTCCGTGAAGGCTTCTTGGGCTCCCCTCCCTTATGTACTATATCAATCATGTTTGTCTCCTAATGGGTTGGTAGTGCGTTCTGGTTGATGTTGGGTGCCTCTAGAGTCTGGACTTCAATCCAGTTTGTGTCAATGAGCTCTTGGATGGCATTTTTCAAGTGTCAGCACTTCTCCGTATCATGCCCCGGGGTACCAGAACAATAATCACAGCTTACGGAGTAATCAAGATTCTTTGGAGGAGGGTTTGGCAATTTCGACTCTATTGGCCTCAGCATATCCAACTGCCTCAATCTATGGAACAAAATGGTATAAGACTCCCCCAATGGGGTAAAGGTTTTCTTCCGCTACATCCTCTTGTTTTTAAATGCTGGATTGGGTCGGAAACCTGGACCGGCAGGGTTTCGGTAGGCTCGTGGGGGTGTGTACGAATTTTGTGGAGCTGGGGCACGCCATTGCGCATAGGCAGGAGGTTGAGTATATGTCTGGGCGTGGTGGACAGAAATATAAGGGTCTGGTGATGGGAAGTAGTGTTGGGGTAAATTATATGGGGTTTGGGTGTAGGTTTGGTGGTGTGGTTGAGGCTGAGTATAATAGTGTGACGGGCCCCTGGATCCAAACCATGATCCTGAATTGATTGTTGCCACATCTTCTTTCTTCTTCTTTCCAATCACTCCTCCAGTACCGTTCTGAATGACTTGGGTAGTTGTCTTAATAGCCGAGTAACTCATGATTTTACTTTATTTAAGCCCTTCTTCCCCCATGACACCCATCTTCACTAACTCATTGAAAGATTTGCCTATGACCGATATCAGATGGCCGAAGTAAGTAGGCTCTAGAGCCTGCAGAAAATAATCCACCATCTTTCTCTCCTTCATCGGAGGGTCAACTCTTGCCGCTTGTTTTCTCTAACGAATACCATATTCCCTAAAACTTTCACTAGGCTTCTTCTCATTCTTAGTCAAGGATGAATGATGTGGAACAATATCGAGGTTGTATTGGAAATGACAAGCGAATACTTGGGACAAATCATCCTATGTATACCATCTGTTGTGATCCTGACGAGTGTACCACACCAACACTACGCCTCTCAGACTCTGGCTAAAGTATGTCATCAATAGCTCATCTTTCCCACCGACTCCTCTCATTTTACTATAGAATCCCATCAAATAGGCTACTGGGTCTTCGTGCCCGTCATATAGATCAAATTTAGTCATCTTGAATCCCACCGGCAGTTGAACATTGGAAAATAGACACATATCTTTGTATGCCACGCTCACCTAGCCTCCCAATCCCTGCATTTTTCTGAATGACATGTTCTAGGCTTTTAACCTTCCTGAACATCTCCTCCTATTTTGGGTTTTTAGGTGGTTTCTCAGTCTCACTTGAGAGGTTGAAACGAGGAGTGTATGAGTAATGCTCTGGGGCCTTGAAAGTAGGTTCTGGGGGGTAGTATTGGTTATCTTGGGTCTGGAATAAAGGCTCAATGGAGGATCGATGGAGTGTAGCGGGTAGGGGTGCCACAAAAATAGGGGTGGTTGGTGGAAGAGGGTGTGGGACTGGTTTGGGTGGTGGTGCTTGTGGAGTTTGGGAAGTGGTACCTTGGTAGTGGTGGCAAATGGGGATGCCTGGAGATGAATCAACAATGGGAGGTTCCTGGGAGTGAGCCAGCGGCGGGACGAAAGCAGGGTTGGCGGGGTATGATGATGGTGGATGCCCTTTCACCCATGCCTGGTACATCTCTGCTATCTGGTGTTTCAACTTATATAACTCCTCTTTCAGATTAACATCAGACTCTTCCCCCTCCCTCGACGGATCGATAACACTTGCATCCAGTTCTTGGTTAGCCATGATCAACTTGACTTTGGACCTGGTGTTGTACGGATGAGTTGCCAGAATGCCAAACAAACTAACCACTTGCCTGAAACTTGACGACAACAAACAAACTTGCTAGCGATTAGAGCTTAACAGATAAGCAATCGTACATTGGGGATGTAATGCACCTAAGGGTTAATCATTTCTATTATGCATTTGGACGGCTGCTTGCGTCATCCCGGCTTTCACTAATTGCAATTTCTTTTCCTCTTTTTTTTTTCATTCCTACTTTTTCCTTCTTGACTCTTGTTTTTATCCTTTTATTCTCTTATTTTTCTCTCTTGTTCTGCCATTATTTCTTTCCCACGGTTTTTCTTGTTTTCTCTCTCTTTTTTTCTTTTCTTTTTTCTTTTTATTTTATTTCATGGTTATGATCGAATCCTATGGGGATTGCCTACGTATCATGATGCCTCATGAATCATACCAAGCGTAGTTCTGGAAATAAGGGTAAAATAAATAAATAAAAAACATTTTGAGGTTTTCAAATTTTCATAAAATAGAACATCTTGATTACAACGACTCATCCTACAGAATTTAATCATAAAAACTAACAAACTCGAAAAGGGGGACTAACAGACTCCAATAGAAAGATGAAAATATAGACTAGAAAGAAAATCATGAATACATCAATGCCTCAACTTCTCCAGGGGCCCGTGGGACATCCGTCGGCCTTGCCACGGGCCTATGCGCAAGATCCCCTTGAAGACGCTCCAGGTCACTCATTATTTGGCGAATGAAGGTCATTACTGCAGCAAAGAAGGTGGTTCTGGTCATGTCTTCACATTCGTGGCACTTCATGATGATGTAGTCAGCAATTGCTCTAACCCTCTCCCTGATGATACACTTTTCTTGTAGCAACCGTCCAATCTGCTGAGACCTGGCCCCCAAAATTTGTTCGACTGCATGATTTTGTTCTTGAAGTTGCTGCAGATCTTTTTCTAACTGCGACATCAATATATAACAGTGATCTTTTTCTTCTTTGAAATCCCTTGCCTGCTTAGTCATTTCATTTTCAAGGACGGTGATCTTTTTCTTCAACCCCACAATTCCACTATCATATTTCTCTTTTAACTATTTGACCAAGAGTGCTCGTTCCTCCGCATTTTTAGCCAATTTTGTTCGAGCTCTTGCCAGTTCGATTTCGGCCTTGTTCAGATCAAAATCATATTCGCCCACTTTCTGCCTAAGGTTACCTATAAGCTTTTCATCTTTTGCACTTCTAGCGAGGTTTTTGGCTGCCATTTTCATTTCCTTAATTTGGGCTCGGAGGGCGTCATTCTCTTTGGCTAGCTTTTTCTTTTCACCCTCATACGCAGCGGCTTGCAAACCATTCCCAAATTGAAGATCTCTAACTTGCTTCTCCAGCTTGCTTATGGTGGCCCTATACTCATTTTTTTGGCCAACCAATCCCATTGTTCCTGTGACGCCTCGACAAATTCTTGAAGATGGGGTCTTTTGGCTGGTCTTCCAAACTCAACACTTCTTTTGTACCATGTGAGGTAACCGGGCGAGACTTCACCCTTGGATAGATCACGCACTTGGGTGTTTGCTATCAAGTACTAATGCTCACTCCAGATCTGGCAAACTGCCGCTTCATGAAACTGACCATCAACACCGATCTCGACTACCTGAGTACTAAGGTCTTCATCCATTGGAACTATTTGACATCTCCCCAGCTGTCTCAAAACCCGGTATGGGGCATAACGCTGTATACTTATGAGAACCATAAAGAGGAAGTGAGGACCAGTAGCAGGCATGTATATGATTTCATCAGCAGGAAGCCAACCCAACATCCATTCTATTTGATTGGCAGTGACAGAGCGGAGGCAAGATATCCATTCTGCGACCCCTTCTAGCATGTTGAACCCTTCAACCCTTGTATAAAACTTCTCTATGCAGCTTTCTCCTGTTTACCCATGGTTCATGTACTGGGGACGATGACGTAGATGCTCATTCATCCACATTTGTAGCAACAATTTACACCCTTCAGAAAAGTCCGCTCTAGCTTTGCAGGCTGTGAGAGCTTAGAATATTTCGGACACTATAATGGGCGTAAGGGTGCTTTTTGGCTTGGGTAAGCAAAGTGTTGACGACCCCGGCTACAGGTACATCGATATTTCCGTCATTCCTAGGAAACACTAAAAGACCTAAAAATACTACCATGAAGGCGAAGCATCTATGCTCTTCCCATTTTAGTCGATTCCCTTTGCTGCAAATTTTGCTCTCCAGGTTTTTGAATCCCCCTATGTGTCTGTACCGTTGATATATGAACTGTGGAGTAGAAAACCCAACCGCCAAATCTGCGTATTCGCCCCCCTGCTTATTTTTAGCAAATCAAGAAGCTTGTGAGAGGTGACGACTCTCGGGGCAACCAGATACTTATGTCTCAAAGCTTCGTTACTCCCAACATATCCGGCTATCTCTTCTAAAGTGGATGTGAGTTCAAATCCGAGAAATGAAACACGTTGTGTGCTGGATCCAAAAATGTAACCAATGCTTTTATAATGTCTCCTCTAGGCCAGATCTTCAATCACGCGGTGAGACCCCCCAAGTGCTGGTTGACCACATCTCGTCCTGATTTTCCCAGATCATCCCACCACATACACAGTTCCAAAGGAATCTTGGTCATGACCTTCATTGGCAAGTTTTTACTCGTTCTCATTCTACACATTTAGGTTAGAGTGATTGGTTTACACACAAAGTGAATCTCATTTGAAAACTTGACAAAAGGGGTTATTTTTGCAAAAAATTAAGAAATCACGGCTACATTTGTGAATACAGCCCTTCACCACTTTGAAATGGAAGTTTTCAGGGTTGTGCTTGCTAAGTGGCCAAAATTTGGCAAACACAGTCAGTGGCTATCCTTGCAAAAATAACCTTCCGGCGCCCCGTCGGGAAATTCGGCTATTTAGACAAGAACGGCATGACCCATTTTATTTATGACAGAATGACGATGCTTCATATATTTTTTCCAAAATTTCCAAAAAGCGTGGCGGGACCCGATGAGGGTTGCCTACGTATCCCACATCCGGTGAAACTCAAACCCGCATAGTTCGGCCAACTTTGACACAACTGAAAAAAATAAAACACTTTGAAATGATTTTTCTACTTTTTTCTATCTTTCTTTTTCAAAATTTTTGGCAGAGTTTCGGGATGTTTTGGATACCAGATTTTGGGCAACGGATGAAATTTTCTCTCATTCTCCGCACTTGATATCTTTTTCTTCCTTTTTCCCTTTTTCTCTAACAAATTTTGGTTTTTCTCACTTAATCTAGAAGCCGGTCAGCATGCGGTCCGAAACAAATTAAATGCACAGTAGTACATAAAAATGCATCAGGTTGGTCTTTTATTTTCGGGTACGTCTGTCCTAGATGGACCCAACCCCTGTGTGAGTCCCCAAAGTCAAATGCATATGATGCAAACAAGCATTCCTATTAGGAATCTGGCATGGGGCTGAGTTATTCTAGGTTTAAAACCTGGGTATATTGTTCTAGACTTGTGTACCCGAGCGAACAACTCGAGCCGAGGGGGGGCTACGTACCGGGAACCAAAAGGCCATCCGGCTTTGTAACTTGTCCGAGCCTCTTCTTAATTTGAGGTATGCCACTAACAGAAAAGGAGTCACGCCAGCGTGCACATCCCCGAAGATGAGAAGAGAAGGGTTTCGTAGCAGTTTATATACAGTACAGATAATATCAAAGCGGTAAAAAACAACATTTAGCACATTAGGCCCAAACATGTAATTAAAATCAGACAATAAATAAAGCCAAATATAACAATTATTCCAAGCTCGAATTCTTGAACCTTAAACCAGAGATTCTAGGTTCGATCCCCAACAGAGTCGCCAGAGCTGTCACACCTCCTTTTTCCTACACCCCGGAAGAGGTATAAGGGAATTTTTTCCAACTTAAGTGACAAACGACACGGGATAATTATTTAAGTATCAGAGTCGCCACTTGGGGTAATTTATGGTGTCCCAAGTCACCGGTTCTAAATCCCGAATCGAGGAAAGATTGACTCTGTTTTACAGTCTGCGAACACAGAAATCCGGGTAATGAATTTTGTTAACCTGGGAGAAGGTGTTAGGCAATCTCGGGTTCTGTGGTTTTAGCATGGTCGCTCAACTATTATTATTGACCTATTTATCTGATTTTAAAATATTTTTGGAACCTATGTGCATTTTATTCCTTCTAAACCACTTTTAATAATGCAATTATTATACAACTAATTATTGATTACACATTGCGAATCATGTCACGACAACCGTACCCACGATCCACAACATATTTATTTTAATTAACAAAATAAAATCGGGGCCGGGTCACATAAATGTACCTCCTGTTTTTAGAAATTAAGTCTTACGACCACGTCACGGGAACCATACCCGTAGCTATGACAATTATTTAATTAATGCGCCTAACGCAAACTACGAAAGTTCAAAGCATTTTTTTATAAAAAATTTTGTATTTATGTGAGGGTCATACATTATGGATTTTATTTGCATATGATGCGCCTCAATTTATTTTAGGAAAACGAATTTGTGTTTAGCTAAGGCAAACCAAAAATACTCCTACTTATATCTATTTTACAAAAACTAAGTATCATAACCACGTCATGGGAATCGTACCCGTAGTTGTGATAGTTTAATTACGTGCCTAAAATAAACTACGAGATTTATTTTAAATATCTAAGTTATAAGATTTGAGGGCCATAGATTATATGATTCAAATGTATGCACGGCACGCCTCAAAACTATTCAACTAAATGAACTAGGATATTCATATTTGGAGCTAATATGAAATTAATCACCGCAACTATGTCACGGGAACCAAACCCGTAGTTGTCATGTTTTTATTATTAGGAAGGCGGTTCAACTAGCTCATCTATATTTTTGAAATAAAAAAAAACAAGATTACAAGAACCTTGTTTTCACTGAAGAATCCATGTCACTTTGCAAGAAGATTATTAGCAGCTTAGCCTAGTATTCTATAACAAGCAACAAAACACAAAAAGCAGAGGTTCGATCAATCACTACATACTCCAACAAGACAACACAAAACCAGATATTAATTAATGTTACTAGGAATTCCTTTAATACATGACATATTTTGTGTACCCATACAGTAATCTACCATGAAAGGAATAACATCAGGATTTAAAGAAATAGCCAAAGCTCAATGGAGTATTCATGAATCCATCAACAGTTGGCATGCCTTTCACTAATTATCCAGTAACAAATGTCATTTTCCAACAAGCCTTACTATCTCTTACTATCATTCAGCTTGCAATCTTTCATCCCTTAGAACCCTATTCTCACACCAATGTTACTGTTATTTAAGAAACAAAAGGAAATAAATCTCCAATTCCAATCAAAGTGCCGCCTATCAAGTTATCAGGAAATGAAGGGGAAGAGTGAAGATGGAGGAGAAAAAGAGGGAAGCAATTAACCCACAAAACGTAACAAGTTGAGTTAATGCCAAATGAAATACAAACCAAGTTTTTGAGCTTCTGTACATTTATACTAGGGATGGGAGTGAAGATCCTCTAATGAAGTAAAAGATTATAGTGGCCAACCAATTTCGAAACCATCGTTTGAATTCCTGAAAAACTGGTTATTGCAAAGAGTTGTGTTGAAAATGAGTTAGCAGAATCAAACACTGACTCCATCCAAACATACAAGGAAGATCATTTTTCTGAATTCCTGCAACAGCAGAAGCTTCTAGGAAGGTTTTTAAAAAAAATCAAATTAACATAACCACACATTACATTATTGGCAACTTACACCCTTTAGGACCTGACTTATTCATTGTCAATATCATCACAATTAAACTCACCTTATGCTACAATGCACACCACAATTTATCATCACAATTACGAGTGATTTCCATAAAAGTAACAAATTAGCATTCACAAGATAACCTTGAGCTACTCACACTTCTTCCAGAAGCCTAGTAAAAATTCAATGAGGCAATAAAAAGAAAAAGAAAGCACTGAAAAAGAGAGGTGTGTTGAAGATTATCTAACTGCAACAAATGAAACATGAGTGTGAATGTGTGAGGCAGCTTGAACAAGATGAATGGACTAAGGCATGTATTCACTTTCTAAGGTTGGTTTTGTTTGTGTCACAGTAGCAACAAGATTGAAGGTACTGGATTCAACAATACCAGATTTCAGTTTTAAAAGCAAATACTAGCTTAAACTTGCAAATACACACGAATAAAGTTTTAGCAGAAAATTCATGAAATGATCCTTCAAATTGCATTATAATCTCAAGGCAGAGCATAGCAAACACATGGAATTGATGTCGGATGGCTAATGTTCACATTCATTCTCAGTCTTTCACACAGGAGAACAACCAACAATTGTTCAGTAAATTCATGACCTGGACTCGAAAAGTAGAAAGTTTGCACCACACTAATCTAAACTTGCTTACTGGCAAATCCAAACCAAGAGAGAGGGAGTGATTGTTAGCCAGTCATGGAGAAGAAACAAGGCAAGGGATTATGTAGGTCCAAATCAAATTGTGACATCAGAGAGATCATGATCGAATGATGAAATAAATATACACAAACCACCGGGATTGACTTGATTAAGATTCGAAGATTCGTACAGTTCTTAGGAGCTAAACGAAGCTAACCAAACCAATGACGGACAAAGAATACCAGAGAACAATTTCAAAGAACTTAGTTGATACCTAAATTCAAGCAAACAGCTAAACGATCAAATAGGTATCGAGCATAAGGCTGCTTGAAATTATCTTTCATTTATAAACAAAGAAACGATATGAACAGATGCAAGAATGCGGCAGAGGACATCAAAGAATGATTTTAGAGTTCATTTTTCCGAGTTCCAATTCAACCGAACAAGTTGAAATGTTCATAAAAATCGCAGCAATCATAAGACTCACAAACAAATTCGAGCTTCATAAGTTAATATCAGAAATACACACTTAATCTTAAACGAACAAGAATTAAACACCCTCGAACCCTACTAAATCCCTGGCTCTATTCATATTTAAATCGAGGCTTTAGACGTAACTGAAGAAAAGAGGAGAAGTTGAACCTGAGATTTCTTTCAATTAAATCTGTTTGAAAGCGATTACAAGCAGAAAAAGATTTGGCGACACACTTGAGAAGAAAAAACAACTGCTGAAATCTAAGCTCCCACACGAAAATAGAACGTGAACCCAAATCCAACTCAGACGCAATCCATTTTGAGAAACAAATAAAGAAGCTAATATATATGTATTTTCTGTTTCGAAAACCCAAAGAAAAAATAACTAAACCATAACTCTCATATTTTTATCAATAAATTAACTGAGAATTAGAAGAACGAACTCAAAAATCCCAGAACCCTAGCTCTCTTTCCCTTTCCTCTGTTGCAATTTTTTCTTGTCCACAAAAATCTCTCTCTTTACAAAATCAGAATCGGCCTTTTTTGAAAAACGAACTTCTGATGAATGTGGGGCTTGGATTGAGTGAAGTTCCAACGCCTCATACTCATCCAACGAACGTTCTCTAGAACCTTCCAATCACGTGATATGGTTCAAAATCGGGCGAGTGAGAGCAAGAGGAATCTTTGGTGTCAGAAACTGTTAGAATATTTGGTGACGTGGTGAGATGGGGGTGTGTGAGGCGAGTTTGGACATGGATTTAGGCTTGTTGAAGAAGAAGAACAGTGGTAATGCAACGCTTGGGTCTTTAGGAATTTAGGGCTCTGTATTTGCGTTTGTACATTTGATGATGGGTCGGGTTTAGGGGCAGACGGGCGGGCGTGTCTTTGGGTTGGGGAAAATTTGGGCGAATGGGAAGGGATTTGGGCTTAACAACCTATTGGCCCAATTGGTTTCTTTTAAAAAAAGAACAACCCTTTTCATTTTCCCCCTCATTCTTTTGTTTTTTTTTCTTTATTTAATTAATAAAATCCTAAAATAAACTCCTAAATTAACCTAAGCTGTAAAATTAAGCTAATTACCTAGTCACAATAAATATAAAATTACTTAGTCCTAAATCAAAAGGAAGAATCAATAGACTAAAATTAAAGGGGGGGGGGAATGAGCTATTTTGTGATTGCTAATTAATTCCAAAAATGTAAAATCAAACCTAAATGCAATGCATGGTGTTTTTGGTATTTTTTTTTATTTTTATTTTTAATGGAAATTAAACATACACAAAACTGCAAATAATTAATAAAATTCTACAAAAAGTCCTATAAAATTGCAAAAATTGGAAAAAAATATTTTCTTATATTTTATGGGAGTAATTCATATAGGGCAAAAATCACGTGCTCACAACGGTTAGTTTCCGCTTCTGCGGTCATGGGCACCGCTTCTGCAGTTTTCACTTAAGTCCCGTTCTCCACACCTACAACCCGGGCTCCGCATACGCGGTCCCGCAGGTGCGGCACACCTCTCGCTTTTGCGTCTTCTGCTGCCTTCACATGTGGCTGCATATGCGGCATGAATCTTGCTTCTGCTGTCATCGCACCTGCGGCCCCCTAACAGCAGGTGCGGCTATGACAGAAAAACTCAACAGCTTCAGCTGCAAATTCCCAACTCCAGCTCCCTGTTAACCATCTGAAATCACCCCGAGGCCCCCGGGAACTCAACCAAAAGAATGAACAAGTCCTATACCACTATCCAAACTTATACAAATCTTCAAAACACATCAAATAACATCGAATCAACCAATTAACATCGGATTCAAGCCTAAGGTTCCAAGAATCTTCCGAATTCCGCTTTTGGTAAAAAGGTCTATCAAACCTCGTCCGAATGACCTGAAAGTTTGCACACATGTCACAATCAACACTACGGAGCTACTCCAACTCTCAGAATTCCATTCTGACCCTAGATCAATATCTCACTATCGAACTGGAAACTTTAAAAATTCAACTTTCGGCATTTCAAACCTAAATAAGCTATGGACCTCCAAAACACAACCCGAACACGCTCCTAAGCCCAAAATCACCCAATGGAGCTAATGGAACTGACAGAATTCCATTCCGAGGTCGTCTTCACACTACTCTGACTACGGTCCCAATTTCAAAACTTAAGCTCTTATTTAGGGACTAAGTGTCCCAAAACTCTCCGAAACTCCAAATAAATCCTCCCGGCAACTCACAATAGCAAAAACAAATATGGAGAATGCAGCTAATAGGGGATCGGGGCATTAATTCTTAAAACGACTGGCTGAGTCATTACATCCTCCTACACTTAAACATTCGTTCATCCTCGAACGAGCATAGAGACATACCTGAAATAGTGAGAAGATGAGGGTTACGGCTCTGTATATCTTGTTCGATCTCCCAGGTCACCTCCTCGACCGGCTGGCTCCACTACAGAACCTTCACTGATGCAATGTTCTTTGACCTCAGCTTCCGAATCTGCCTGTCCAGTATTGCCACTGACTCCTCAATATAAGATAGATCTTTGTCCAACTAGACTGAACTAAAATCTAACACGTGCGATGGATCACCGTGATACTTCCGGAGCATCGAAACATGAAATATTGGATGAACTCCTGCCAAGCTGGGAGGTAAGGTGATAAGTTAGGATTTTAACATGTTTTATGCCCCTACTTGCCTATGCTTTGATCATATATTGTTACACAATAGTCCTAAAAGGCTCACAAGTTGTGATTGATTGCAGGTTTGATCGACAAAGTGACAAAATGTCAAAGATCGGCTCAAAAAGGAGTGAAACCTGCTCAAGTATCAAGGACCACAAAATGTAAGGAAAGAAGGCCTAGTACGGACCGCGCAAAGTTGAATGCGGCCGCACTAGGTGGTTCAGAGAGTTGGTAAACCAGGCTAGAGGCAACGCAGCCGCGGTACACATCTCGCAGTCTGCGGTGAAGGCTCCGCGGCCACACTACTCTTTTGTTCGGTTCGCGGTCATGAGATTCAGATAGATGAAAGTTTGCAAAGCCAATGCCATGCGGTCCGTGGTCGTGATTGCGTAGACCGCGCCAGCTCCCTCCACGGCCGCGGTCCATTCTACGCGGTCCGTGGAGTCCAAGTTCAGAGAAGCAAAAGTCAAAGTAAAAGAGCCCTGTGCTGCCGCGATCCATTTAGTGCGGCCCGCACTGACCCCGTAAGGGTATTTTTGTCCAGTTTTTCCAGCCTAGTATAAATAGAACATTTTACCATTTTTTGGGGATCTATTGTATTCAGACGTGAGCTGCGCTCCTGAGAACGATATTTGTAGCCATTTTTGCCACTTTTGCTTTACATTTATGATAGATCTTATTGTTTAATTTTAGCAATTAATTAATATGTTTAGTTCTTCATCGATTTCTTTAATTTCCTTATCTAGCATGAGTAGATAAACCCATTAGCTAGGGTTGTGGCTCAATCCTAGTATGGATAATTGATGGGTGTTGCCATCTAGTGTTAGATTAACTATGGGTGTTTGCTATTTGGGTTGATTTTATGTTTTAATCTAGAATTGGTTGTTGCAAACACTGATTCAAGCTTTGTGGGTTTAACTCTTCTTGAGAAAAAGAGTCTATGACCCCAAAATTGACCCAACAAGGAATTGGGATGGACTCATGAGAAATGATAGTCACAATTAATGGGTTAAACCTCGAGAGAGTAATTACCCTACTTGAACCCTAGTTGCTTGGTCTAATTTGCGTACCCATTTGGTCATAGACTCTTTTTGTAGCGTCGAGTTGGCAGCGATCACTTTTTGGCGCTGTTGCCGAGGAGCTTACGGTGTTGACTATCTGTTTATTTAGTTTTGTGTTTTGCTTCTCTTTCCTTCTTGTTTACTAATTTTATTTGTGTTGATCAATCAGGTACAAATGTCTCTTAATGCAAATGACCCTCTCAGCAATGTGATAGCGGGGGAGGAGGTAGAGGATCTAGAACAAGATGAGGTCTTACCTCAAGTTCTATGGAGAGGCCGAAATGCCAATGTAAATACAAATGAGAACAACAATATTCCAGACCCTCCTCCGCCACCACCGAGAGTGGATCCCAGAGTTTTACCAAATCAAGGATATGCCAGTGCTATTGTTCCTCCCCGAATCCGGGCGGGGAACTTTCAAATCACAAATGTTATGTTGACCTTGCTCGAGCAAAGAGGGTATTTCATGGGCGCTTCCAATCAAAATGCCTACAAGCACTTGAAGGGGTTCATGGATACATGCTGGGGTAGCAAGAAGACAAACGTGTCCGAGAATGCATTGAGATTGAGGCTTTTCCCGTTCTCTCTTCGGGGTAAAGCATTGGATTGGTAAGAAAGGCTCCCCAATCATTCTATTACAACATGCGATGAATTGGCGGACAAATTTATTGCCAAGTTCTTTTCTTCAAGTCATATGGCAGCTCTTCGGGATGAAATTGTAGCCTTCAAGCAAGAGCCAACAGAACCTTTGCACGAGATATGGGAAAGATATAGAACAATGGTGAAAGAGTGCCCTAATAACGACATGACCGAGGCTATGATTCAACAAACCTTTTATCGGGGCATCACCACCACGAATCAATGCATTGTGAACCAATTGGCCGGAGGGAACTTTATGAAACTTTCTTACCAAGAGGCATGTGATGTACTTGATGAAATGGCCGACGCATCTTCGGCATGGCAAAGCCGAGCAAATGTGCCCCAAGGTGACCCCACGGTCATCCATTTACACAAGGAATTGCACGATCATGGTCAATCTATTGCCGAGCTTACTACTATTATGAACCAACTGGCGAAGGTGCAGTTACAACAAATCCAAAATCCGCGCCAAGTCAACGCAATGGAAGGTGTCACTATGCTTAAGAGAAGGCAAACTGGACAACAATCTCAAGGGAATTGTGAACAATATGACAATGATGGTAGTGGGTTTTCAAATGAGTTTTATGATGACCAAAGTGAAGAGGTTCAATATGTCAACAACTATCAAGGCAATAGAAGCAACTCTTCCAACCAACAATGGCGACCTCAAGGAAATTGGGGCAATCAACAACAAGGCGGAGGTAATTGGAATAACAAAAATCAACAACAAGATGGTGGCAATTGAAAACAACAATTGGGGTAATCAAGGCAACCAAGGGAATTGGAATGGTAATAACAATAATTGGGGCAACAACAACAATTAAGGCAGGTGGAACAACAATGGAAACCAAAGCAACAGGGGGATGGGCTTTCAAAGGCCCCCAATGTACCAACAACCTAGCAATCCACCCTATTTCCCTTCTCAAGGTCCTAGTTCTTCCGGAGGTGATATGGGAAGAATTGAAAGCATGTTCGAGCAAATGATGAAAAAGAACCAAGATTTCGATGCCCAATTGGCTTCTCATAATATATCTATCCGGAACTTGGAGGTGCAATTAGGCCAAATCTCTCAAGCGTTAAATACTTGTCCCAAGGGTGCTCTACCAAATGATACAGTAGTGAACTTGAAGGGTGGTAATAACAATCATGTGATGGCGATTACAACAAGAAGTGGGAGAGGCAGTAATGTGAATGCCTCAAAGCAAAAGCAAGTTATGGATGAAGATGTTGAATTGTGTGATGATAATGTACCTTTGGTTGTTGAAGATGTGGTTGAAGAGAATGTGAACAATGATATGAAGATTGATATTGATGAGGCCGAGGTAGAAACTCAAGATGTCGTGAACCCGTCTAGGGAACACGTGATTGACATGCCCGAGCAGGTTGTACCAAAGACCAAGGCACCTTTGCCTAGGCCACCTCCACCTTATCCTCAATGGTTAGCAAAACAGAAGAATGATAATCAGTTTAAAAAGTTTATTGATATGATGAAGAACTTATCTACTAATGTGACATTGGTGGAGGCACTTGAACAAATGCCGGGCTATGCAAAATTCACGAAAGACTTGGTCACAAAGAAGCGTTCTATGGATTGTGAGTCTATAAAGATGACTCACCAAGTTAGTGCCATAGTGCATTCAATGGCCCTGAAGCTTGAAGATCCCGGTGCTTTCACCATTCCTTGCACCATTGGGAGTGCGGATTTTGCAAAGGCCCTTTGTGACTTGGGGGCTAGCATAAATTTGATGCCGTACTCGGTCTTCAAGACTTTGGAAATTGGACAACCTCGACATACCTCAATGAGACTTCAAATGGCGGATTGATCGATGAAGCGACCTTTGGGCATAATTGATGATGTAGTTGTCTGGGTGGATAAGTTTATATAGTTGGCCGACTTTGTCATATTAGATTGTGAGGTAGACTTTGAAGTGCCGATTATTCTTGGCAGACCTTTCCTAGCTACGGGGAAGGCATTGGTTGATGTTGAAGCGGGTGAGTTGACTTTCCGAGTGGGGGATGAGAAGGTGGTATTCCATGTTTGCAAATCAATGAGACAACCCAATAGCACGGAGGTGTGTTCATTTGTGGACATTGTCACAGCTGTGATAGTGGATGACACAAGTTCCATGATCCACATTAAAGATCCCCTTGAGACCGTGCTTCTTAATATGGATATCAATGATGATGCTAGTAGAGTGGAGTGCGTGAATGCATTGCATGGTATGGGTTCATAATCATATGAGCCTAGGAAGCTATCTTTGGATCTTGAAAACCGCAAAACTCTACCAACAAAGCCATCGATTGAGGAGCCACCGATGTTGGAGTTGAAGCCACTTCCTCCACACCTCACGTATGAATTCTTGGGTTCAAATTCTACTTTACCTGTTATTCTTTCGTCTTACTTAACTAGCATGCAGGTTGACGCCACTTTGAAGGTACTTCAAAAGCGGAAAAAGGCAATTGGATGGACATTGGTCGACATTCGGGGTATAAGCCCTGCATTTTGCATGCATAAGATCATTTTGGAGGAGGATGCAAGGCCTTCCTTGGAGCATCAAAGAAGACTAAATTAGGCGATGCAAGAGGTGGTGAAGAAAGAGGTTATCAAGTGGCTAGATGCTGGGGTGGTTTATCCTATTTCTGACAGTTTGTGGACTTCTCCGGTGCAATGTATGCCGAAGAAGGGTGGTATGACCATGGTGACCAATGACAACAATGAGCTCATTCCCACTAGAACGGTCACCGGGTGGAGAGTTTGTATGGATTACCGGAAGCTGAACAAGGTGACTAGAAAAGATCATTTCCCATTGCCATTCCTTAACCAAATGCTTAATCGTCTTGCGGGCCAGGCTTTCTATTGCTTTCTGGATGGTTACTCAGGGTACAATCAAATTCTAATTGCCCCAGAGGACCAAGAGAAGACCACCTTTACATGTCCTTATGGAACATTCGTTTTTTCTAGAATGCCATTTGGATTGTGTAATGCTCCGGCGACCTTCCAACGTTGCATGATGGCTATTTTCACCGACATGGTGGAGGATATCTTGGAGGTCTTCATGGATGATTTCAGCATGGTTGGGGATTCTTTTGAGGAGTGCTTGGTAAACTTGGATAGAGTGTTGGCCCGATGTGAAGACACCAACCTTGTTCTCAATTGGGAAAAATGTCATTTTATGGTAAAAGAAGGTATAGTGTTGGGTCACAAAATCTCGAAGCGAGGAATTGAAGTTGATAAGGCCAAGATTGAGGTTATTTCGAGGCTTCCTCCCCCTACTTCTGTCAAAGGGGTGAGGAGTTTCCTTGGGCACGCGGGTTTCTACCGGAGGTTCATAAAGGATTTTGCTAAAGTGGTACACCCGTTGTGCAAGTTGCTAGAGAAAGATGCAAGGTTCTTGCTCAATGAGAGTTGTATGAAATCATTCGAGATTTTTAAGCTCAAGTTGACTTCTACCCCCATCATTACCGCACCAAATTAGAGCTTGCCTTTTGAGCTCATGTGCAATGCTAGTGATGTTGCGGTTAGGGCTGTTTTGGGCCAAAGGATCAACAAAATGTTCCACCCGGTGTACTACGCAAGCAAGACCATGAATGAGGCTCAAAGGAACTACACAGTCACCGGGAAGGAGTTATTGGCTATTGTTTTTTCAATGGAAAAGTTCCGACCTTACCTTATGGGGGCCAAAGTGATAGTGCATACCGACCATGCTACCCTTAGGTATTTAATGACCAAGAAGGACTCAAAGGCAAGATTGATGAGATGGGTATTGCTTCTCCAAGAGTTTGATTTGGAAATTGTTGACTGAAAAGGGAGTGAGAATCAAGTGGCGAACCACTTGTCCCGTTTGGAGGAGGAGGGGAGGCCTTGTGACGACCTTGAGATAAATGATGCATTTTCCGATGAGCAACTCCTTGCGGTGTCAATGAATGGAATGTCGTGGTTCGCCGATGTCACAAATTATCTTGTTACCAGAATCATCCCGTGTGAGCTCTCTTCCAACCAAAGGAAGAAGCTCAAACGAGATAGCTTGGATTTTTGTTGGGACGAGCCATATTTGTTTAAGATTTGCACAGATGGTGTGATTCGACGATGTGTCCCAGAGGAGGAACAATTGGGTATTTTGGAGGCTTGTCATTCCTCTCCCTATGGTGGCCATCATGGAGGGGCGAGAACAGCTTCTAAAGTGCTTAGTTGCAAATTTTATTGGCCTACATTGTTTAAAGAAGCGGGTGATGTGGTCAAGAGATGTGATGAATGCCAAAGAGCCGGCGAAATTTCTAAAAGGGATGAGATGCTCCTCAATACAATTCTCGAAGTGGATATTTTTTTATATTTGGGGCATCGATTTCATGGGTCCTTTTTGTGAGCTCTCGTGGGAACACTTACATTCTCGTGGTAGTGAACTATGTCTCAAAGTGGATTGAAGTCGTGGCTTTGCCCAACAATGAAGCCTAGAGTGTTGTGGCATTTTTGAAAAAGAGTATCTTCACAAGGTTTGGCACTCCTCGTGCTATCATTAGTGATGGGGGATCTCACTTTTGCAACAAGGATTTCGACACGTTGCTGTCCAAGTACGGTGTCAATCATAAGGTTTCTACCCACTATAATCCTCAAGCTAGTGGCCAATTGGAAGTCTCCAACAGAGAATTAAGAGTATCTTGTCTAAAACTGTCAATGCTAATAGGACCGATTGGTCGAAAAAGTTGGATGACGCTCTTTGGGCTTATCGGACAGCTTACAAAACTCTGATTGGTATGTCTCCGTATCGGTTGGTGTTTGGGAAAGCTTTCCATATTCCGGTGGAATTAGAGCACAACGCCATGTGGGCTTTGAGGAAGTTGAACTTAGAATGGGATGTTGCGGCAAATCTTCGGATTGAACAACTTAATGAGCTCGATGAGTTTAGATTCCATGCCTACTCTAGATCGTCCTTGTACAAGGATAAAATGAAGTACCTTCACAACAAATATGCTCAAGGCAAGGAGTTCAAGGTTGGAGATATGGTTTTCTTGTTCAATTCCCGGTTACGTCTGTTTCCGGGTAAGCTCAAGTCAAAGTGGAGTGGGCCTTTTGAAGTTGTGTTCGTGACCCCATTTGGTGCTCTTGATCTAAGGAACAAGAATGGTGAAGTATTCAGAGTCAATGGACATCGGGTCAAGCATTATCTTGGGAAATTTGATGATAGCCACGTGGTGGCACTTCTCCATCTAAAGTGATGTGTTGGTAACATGTGTCATGCTGCGATCTTAAATCAGGCGCTGCTTGGGAGACAACCCATGTCTTTTTCTTTTTGTTGTTTTTTGTGTTTTTCTTGGTTGTGTAGGTTTGATTTTTGAGCTAACTAATTGTGAGATGTTGTAGGGATTGAGTTGATGTAGTGCAAAATAATTTGAAAAAGGTTGAACAGTCTCTGAAGTTTGCCAGTGCGGCCGCATTGCACTTTGTGTGGTCTGCACTGGTGATGGTCAAAGTGATGCTCTCTGAAGTTTGCCACCGCGGCCGTATTCCATTTAGTGCGGTTCGCGGTGGACCTCTGCGGCCGCGATCTGCTTTTGTTCGGTCCACGAAGGTTGCCTTCTCAAGCTTCAAGTGAAGAAACCCAGCGCGGTCCACAGTCGGTTTTGTGCGACCGCGCTAGTAGGTGAGGATGAGTCCCATTGCTTCTCTATAAATAGACCCCAAGTGTCACCCTTTACCCTTTTCAAACTCTTAACACTCAGAAGCCTAAAAGAACTGTTTACACTCTCATTTGATTGTAATTCTTGTTTGCATTGATTAGTTTCATTCCATCTTCACAATCTGGTAACATTTCATCCATATTTCATCGATTAATTTTATACTTGCCTTTTATTTTCATGCCTAGTAGTCTTAGCTTTTTTTTTATTCTTTATTTAACTGTTAGCGTATGGTAATTTTAAATGCTGGGTTTGTGTGTTGAATATGCTTAGTGACTGGGAAATTGAGTAGGGACAAGTTAGGTGTAAAAATTGAATAAAAATAGTAAAAACTTAAACCCTAACTTAGTGATTGGGAAATTTGTGCGGTCCGATGTGCCCTGACATGGTCCGCCTAGCCATTTAGTGCGGACCGCGGTGCCCAAGTGACTGAAATTGAACCTATGCCCAGCGCAACCGCATTTCACTTTATGTGGTCCGCGCTAGCCCACCGCGGCCGCGATCCCACTTTGTGCGGACCGCGGTGGGGAGATTCAGAGAGATGTTTTTTCAGGGCCTTGTCCCAATGCGGACCACGGTCGCCTTTGTGCGGTCCGTGGTGCCCCTAGTGCTGCCGCACTCTTGTTTGTGCGGGCCGCGATGCTCTGTTCTGCAACTATTTCTGAAACATTTAGTCTGCTGTCTGCAATTCAATTTCAACACTTGTTTCACTGCCTGTGCTGATACTAACCATGTTAGATGTGTATGCTTGCAGATAATGGTCAAACAAAGAGGCAAAGGCTCTAAACAACTCGACGAGGTGATTCCTCCCGGGGAGGGAAGCAAAGGATGGTTAAACTCACTCCCCAGGCTAGAAAAAACATAAAGGACATGAGGAAAGCAATCAAAGCGGCTGACAGAGCCATTGACAACTCGGGGAGTGAGTACGAGCCCTCCCAGGAGATCTCTTCAGATTCAGTCCCACTTTACATCCCATATCCGGAGAGGACCATACATAGAGACACTCCCCCCTCTTCCCCTGATGCTCAAGCTTCAATCAATATTTCTTCTAGGTCGTCTGAGGGCTCAGCGGCAGGTAGTGGGGATGAATACTCTACCTCTCCCATAACGTTAATATCTGGAGAGGGTGCTAAGGGTGATACGGGAGATAGGGAGTTACCTGGGGGTGGTGTGCCTCAGGTTGGGGGAGTTGACCGGACTATAAATCTCATTGTTTTGGAAGATAGATTCATCGGCCAGGTGGCGTTCCACAAGTTTAGGGAATGGTGGCCATCATGAAAGTTGATTCTTGAGAGGAGCTTCAATGACAGAGACCTTCTACCCCTACACCCCAATGTACATAGATAGTTTCAAGCTCGAGTGGGTTGGGAGTTCTTTAAAGATAATTGTATGAACGTGAATGAACACACGATCAAGGAGTTTTATAGCAATGTGGCCCACATCTTGAAGGGAACTAAAGTGACCAAAGTGCAAAATAAGAATGTGATATTTACTGGGAAGGCACTAAATGAATACCTGGGGTTCATTGAAGAAGACGAGTCCCTGTAAAATGAAAAGTTGGCAATGGGCGAGGAGGTTCGTCCGTGGTTAGCTTCATATCTGGTAATCCCGGGTACGGTTCCAGAGTGGTTGCAAGCAGGGGCCAAAATACTTCGGAGGACCTTCAACTTTGAGGCTAGGGGGTGGTTGACTTTTGTGTGTAGTTGGCTTAACCCCACTACCCATGATCAGACTATTCCACTTGCCCGGGCTGTTCTTGTTGCATCTATTCTGGCGGGATACCCTATCAACGTGGGAAATGTGATGTCCCACGTTATTTCTGCAGTGGGGGTTGAGTATGACCGGAACTACCCTTTTCCCAGCACCCTCACTATGTATTTCCGGGACCTGAAGGTGGAGAAGAGACCTTTTGACATCAAGGTCAAACCTGTGGCTCCGTTTTCATGGTACAGTTTGAAGGGGTCAGACAACCCCGAGGACAAAAATTACAAGCCGCCTGCTTCTGCCCCAACCGGCTAGTCTGAAGAGCCGGTTGCAGTAGAGCCCTCCACTGAGCCTACCTCCACAGTTGTTGACATGCCTCCCGGGCCTTCCCCTATTGTTGGTCCCTCTACTTCAGCTGGCTGGGAGATTCCATCTTCCCGGGCCCATCCTATCATTGCCCACCAGCTAAGCCAGACATTTCATAGATTGAACAACTGGATGTCAGATGCGTCATCCAAGTAGTCCATATTAACTTCTACCATTGCGGCTCAGTCGGCACTGCAGCCAACACAGTTTCCACAGGCCATTGAGGATACATTGAAGAAGATCCTGGAGAACTAGGAAAAGATCATCATTACTCAGGGTGCCTTGTCTAAGGCAGTGGATTCACATGGCAAAGCCCTGAAGGAGCTTGCCCGGGAGCACAAGAAGCTATGAAAGACAAGGGCTTCCAAGGAGTAGGTGAAAGAGCTGAGAGCAGATGTGGACAAGCTGATGGCAGACCACATGCCTCTTGACTTAATATTCGTGGATCTAGCCCCAGCAGCAACACCAGTAGCAGACTCAGAGGCTTCCTACTAAGAAAAGGAAGCTCCCTAGTGCAGACGAGGCGGTCATCCGGTTGGCAGACCCACATGAGGTCTCCTCCAGTCAACCACAGGTTGCTCCAGATATTCAGTCCGTACAGGTCTGGGTCCCAGTCACAGTAGCTGAGCAGCAGGAGACCGGGAACTAGTCTGAGGTTCCCGTACATACAGAGGACCCGGGGACCACTTATGTTCCCATGCATACAGACGAGGCTTAATGAGCTCCTATATCCTTTCATCTTGATTTTTGATGCTTATTTGTATAGTTGGCATTGGGGACAATGTCAGCTTTCATTTGTGGGGGTGCGCCCTACTTTTTATCCGGATGATTGTATATATTAATTGACTTAGTTTATGTTTTTGTTGATTTTCTATTTGGTCTGTATATAGCTTTACATTTAGTTACTTTTATGCACTTTTTATCTTCTCTTTGGTCTGTATATAAAGTTACATTTTTATATATATTCATCCCCCGTTGTATATTCTAATCCCCTATTGTAAATATTCATTCTATTTTCTATTTGCGTACAAATATTTCATTTTTAGCTTAGTAGATAGGCTCGCAGCCTTTTTGTTTCATTTTTGGCGCTTTCAATAAGCCCTTGATTTTCTTAATGCCACGGTTCTTTCCAAGGGTGGAATATTGTGCGAACCGGGTGGCTCTTCCCGATGATGGATGGTGTGACAACCTTCTTAAGGGTTTGAGTCCGTTTTTTATTTTTCTTTTGTTTTTAGTAGTTTATAGTTAAGGGTACCTCAAGCAAAGCTTCACTTGGGCCTAACACATTTGCATGTGATCCCATGGTCAAAGACAAGTGGTTGTGTTTCGGATGGTGAAAGTAGTGACCTTGAGACTCTTGTTTTAACCAAACAAACATCATGTGGTCTTTCGGGACTATTGTGTGCTCAATCGTGTCTAAGGTTGTTGTGGGCCCCCGACTCAATGTCTTTAGCAATTCTTGAGTGTGTGTGGTGAGAAATCGAATTGTAAGTCCAAGTCCCAATCCAATGGTCTAGAACTTGCCCTGAATGTTTGTTGAGGCGAAATTTGAGTGAAATTCGACTTGATAAGTGATTATAGGCTCTCCTTGATCCAAATAATAGTCGAACAATTCCATATCTTACCAAAGATATAATCCCTAGTTAACCCTTTTGAGCCTTAAACCTTTTTCTTTTAAGAATCAATGCTACAAGCCTATACCCGTTCTAAATTATACCCTCTCTTGGCACCCAAATCATCCCTTGAGTAATGACAAAAGTCTAAGTTTGGGGGGGAGAGACAAAAAAGGAAACAAAGTGGTAAATGTACAAAAGCAAAAGGAAAGGAAGGCGATGAAAAAGAAAGAAAAGAAAAAGACAAAAAGAAATCCCAATGTGCAAAGAATAAAAGGTGTGAAAAAAGTAGAAAAAGAAGAAATGCTTTGAATTGCATAATAAAGAGTGACAATGTGTCTCTCTAACCCCTTAAAAAGAAGTGAAATACTCAAAGAGTCAAAGAGAATTGTGCCAAAATGAATCAAAAGAAGTTCTTAAGGGAAGATGGAACTCATATAGAACAACGACTTTTCCTACCCTAAACCAAAAGCCTTCACATTGACTCCACAAAAGCCCTATATGATCTTGAGTTGGATGACGCTCGCATTAGTGGATACTTACATGAGGGTCGAGCATATAGTACTTAGAGCCGGACTTGTGACCTTTCCTTGAGAGAGACGAGTGAATTCCCATTAACCTTGGTTTGTGTGCTTATACTCTAAAAGGTGAGGTTTGCTTAGGGAGAGTTGAGGATTGTGAGTTTGGGTTCCACAGCGACCAAAGTAATTGAGAGAGTTCTTTGATGTAATGAGTCAATTCTTGATGCTCTTGTGTCACACTTGATCCATAGTTTTTCAAAGTTTAAATTTTGTTAATGATCCATTCGAATTGAGGGCAATTGTTAGTCCCAATTGATGTTTGTTGAGGTTACCTTAGGACAGCTGGAATTACTTGGATTTTCCTTTAAGGGATGAGTCTTATTTTGTTTTCTTGAGGACAAGCAAAGTTTTAAGTTTGGGGGGGTTGATAAGTTAGGATTTTAACATGTTTTATGCCCCTATTTGCCTATTCTTTGACCATATATTGTTACACAATAGTCCTAAAAGGCTCACAAGTTGTGCTTGATTGTAGGTTTGATCGACAAAGTGATGAAATGTCAAAGATCGGCTCAAAAAGGAGTGAAACCTGCTCAAGTATCAAAGACCAAGAAATCTAAGGAAAAAGGCCTAGTGCGGACCGCGCAAAGTTGAATGCGGCCGCACTAGGTGGTTCAGAGAGTTGGTAAACTAGGTTAGAGGCAACGCGGCCGCAGTACACATCTCGCGGTCCACGGTGAAGGCTCCGCGGCCGCACTACTCTTTTGTGTGGCCCACGGTCATGAGATTCAGAGAGATGAAAGTTTGCAAAGCCAATGCCATGCGGTCCGCGATCATGATTGCGCGGACCGCACTAGCTCCTTCCGCGGCCACGGTCCATTCTATGCGGTCTATGAAGTCAAAGTTCAAAGAAGCAAAAGTCAAAGTCAAAGAGCCCAGTGCGGCCACGGTCCATTTAGTGCGGCCCGCACTGACCTCGCAGGGGTATTTTTGTCTAGTTTTTCCAGCCTAGTATAAATAGAACATTTTATCATTTTTTGGGGATCTTTTGTATTCAGACGTGAGCTGCGCTCCTGAGAATGATATTTGTAGCCATTTGTGGCAATTTTGCTTTACATTTACGATAGATTCTTGTAGTTTAATTTTAGCAATTAATTAATATGTTTAGTTCTTCATCTATTTCTTCAATTTCTTTATCTAGCATGAGTAGCTAAACCCATTAGCTAGGGTTGTGGCTCAACCCTAGTGTGGTTAATTAATGGGTGTTGCCATCTCGTGTTAGATTGACCATGGATGTTTGCTATTTAGGTTGATTTTAACACTAATTCAAGCTTTGTGGTTTTAACTCTTCTTGAGAAAGAGAGTCTATGACCCCAAAATTGACCCAACAAGGAATTCGGATGGACTCATGAGAAATGATAGTCCCAATTAATGGGTTAAACCTTGAGAGAGTAATTACCCTACTTGAACCCTAGTTGCTTGGTCTAATTTGCGTACCCATTTGGTCTCGAGAGAGTTAATTGGGCAAAATCACTCTCTCTACTGGAGGTGTGAGAGTGGGTAAAATTGTGCAATGGTTATAGCATAAGCCCCAATTATGTTAATCGAACCTTAGTAACATCTACCCGTCAATTATCCACCTAGGTAGTGTCACAACCCTAGTGCCCTTCTTCACATTAGATACAACTTAGCAATATTCTCGTAGCATAATTTAGTGTTAATCAATAGTTTTATAAAAATAGTTATAATTCGAAAACCCAAAAATGTTTGAAGTGACATTAGGAGTACAAACACATCTCTAGGCTAGACAGACAATCCAACTCCACTACTAGCTCCCTGAGGAAATCGATCCCGACCCTCATATCGGGTAAAAGCTATTGCGACCCGCTCTTCCTACCTTAGTGTAGCGTCAAGTTGGCAGTGATCATATGGCAAGCTCATAAGTAACTTCCCCAACACGCCATAATATCTCAAAGGGATCAATAAACCTCGCACTCAATTTCTCTTACTTCCCAAATCTCATAATGCCCTTCATAGGCGAAACCTGAAGCAGAACTCGCTCTCCAACCATATAGGAAACACCACGAACCTTCCGGTCTGCGTAACTCTTCTGTCTAGACTGGGCTGTACGGAGTCTATCCTGAATCACCTTAACCTTCTCCAAAGCATCCTGAACCAAGTCGGTGACTAATAATCTAGCCTCACCCGGCATAAACCAACCCAACGGGGATCTACACCGCCTACTATATAAAGCCTAATATGGTGCCATCTGAATGCTGGACTAATAGCTGTTGTTGTAGGCAAACTCTGCCAATGGCAAGAACTGATCCCAAGACCTTCCTAACTCAGTCACACATGCACATACCATATCCTCGAGAATCAGAATAGTGCGCTCGGACTGTCCGTCCTTCTGACAGTGAAATGTTGTACTCACTTCCACCTGAGTACCCAACTCATGTTGTATAGCCCTCTAGAACCGTGATGTGAACTGAGTACCTCTATCTTAAATGATGTAAACTGGAATACCATGCAGACAAACAATATCCTAGATATAATTCTCGGCCAAACACTCCAAAGAGTAGGTAGTACACACAGGATGAAGTGCGCGGACTTGGTCACCGATCCACAATCACCCAAATGACATCGAACTTTCTTAAATTCTGTGGGAGCCCAACTACGAAGTCCATGATGATCCGCTCCCACTTCCACTTCGGAATGTCTATCTACGGAAACAACCCACCCGGTCTTTGGTGCTCATACTTCACCTGCTGACAATTGAGATACCGAGCTACAAACCCAACTATATCTTTCTTCATCCGCCTCCAACAATAGTGCTGCCTCAAATCCTGGTACATCTTCGCAGCACCCGGATGAATGGAATACCGCGAACTATGGGCCTCCTCTAGAATCAACTCCCGAAGCCCATCAACATTGGGTTCACATACCCAACCCTGCATCCTCAGTACATCGTCATCACCAATAGTCACATTTCTGGCATCACCATGCAGAACCTTGTCCTTGAGGACAAGCAAATGAGGGTCATCAAACTGATGCTCCCAGATACGATCAAACAAGGAATACTGGGAAACCATGCAAGCTAGAACCCGACTGGGCTCCGAAAGATCCAATCTCACAAACTGGCTGGCTAAGGCCTGAACATCCATTGCCATGGGCCTCTCCGCTGCTGGTAAATAAGCCAAACTCCCAAACTCTCTGGCCGGCGACTCAAAGCATAGGCCACCACATTGGCCTTGCCCGGGTGATACAAGATAGTGATATCATAATACTTCAGCAGCTCTAACCACATCCTCTGACGCAAATTAAGGTTCTTCTACTTGAACAGATGTTGCAAACTCTGGTGATCGGTATAAATCTCACAAGGCACACTGTACAAATAATGACGCCAGATCTTCAAGGCGTGAACAATAGCAGCTAACTCGAGATCGTGGACAGGATAATTCTTCTCATATACCTTCAACTGTTTGGAAGCGTAGGTAATCACCCTACCATCCTGCATTAATACCCCTCCAAGGCCAATCCTCGAGGCATCATAATAGACAGTATAAGATCCCGAACCTGTAGGCAATATCAAAACTGGGGTTGTAGTCAAAGCTGTCTTGAGCTTCTAAAAGCTCGCCTCATACTCTTCCGTCCACTGGAATGGAGCACCCTTCTGGGTCAGCCTGGTCGTAGGTGCTACAATATATGAAAACCCCTCAACAAATCGACGGTAATAACACGCCAACCCAAGAAAACTGTGGATCTCTGTAGCTGAGAGTGGTCTGGGCCAACTCTACACTACTTCCACTTTCTTCGGATCCACCTGAATACCCTCACTCGATACCACGTGGCCTAAGAATGCCACGGAATCCAACTAAAACTCACATTTCGAGAACTTTGTATATAACTTCTTTTCCCTCAAAGTCTAAAGCAGTGTCCTCAGGTGTTTCTCATGATCTTCCCGACTCCGGGAATACACCATAATATCATCAATAAAGACAATGACGAACAAGTCAAGATATGGGCAGAACACACTGTGCATCAAATGCATGAAGGCTGTTGGGGCATTGGTCAGCCTAAATGACATAACAAGGAACTCGTAGTGACCATACCGAGTCCTGAAAGCAGTCTTCGGAATATCTGGCTCCCGAATCTTCAACTGATGGTAACCTGAACGCAAGTCAATCTTAGAAAACACTCGTGCACCTTGTAGCTGGTCAAACAAATCATCAATACGGGGCAAAGGATAATGGTTCTTTACTGTAACTTTGTTCAACTAGCGATAATCAATGCACATACGCATAGAACCATACTTTTTCTTCACAAACAAGATAGGAGCACCCTAAGGTGATACAATGGGCCGAATAAAACCCTTATCAAGAAATTCCTATAACTGATCCGTCAACTCCTTCAACTCAGGAGGGGCCATACGATACATAGGAATAGAAATGGGCTGAGTGCCCGGTAATAGATCAATGCCAAAATCAATATCTCTATCGGGCGGCATGCCCGGAAAATCAACTGGAAACACATCAGAAAAATCCCGTACTACTGGGACCAAATCAACTGTGGGGGTATCAATACTGACATCTCTCACATAAGCTAGATACGCGTCACACCCCTTCTCAACCATATGTTGAGCCTTAAGGAATAAAATAACTCTACTGAAAGTATGATCTAAGGTACCCCTCCACTATACTCGTGGTACACCTAGCATGGCCAGCATCACGATTTTGGCATGACAATCAGGAAAAGTGTAATGGGGCGACAACCAGTCCATGCCCAAGATAATATCAAAATCTACCATGTTGAGCAATAATAAATCGGCTCTGGTCTCAAAACCACTAAGAGCAACCAAACACGACCGATAAATGCGGTCCACAACAAAAACATCTCCTACAAGAGTAGAAACATAAACAGGGGAACTCAAGGAATCCTGCGATACGCCCAAATGCAGGGCAAAATAAGAAGACACATAAGAATAAGTGGAGCCTAGATTGAACAAAACCGATGCATCTCTATGACAAACCAGGACAATACCTATGATGACAGAATCGGAGGCAACAGCCTCGATACGGGGAGGAAGGGCATAATATCAGGCCCGGCCTCCCCCTCTAGGGCAACCTCTACCTCCCCGACCTCCACCTCTAGCTGGTTGAGCAAGTGGGGTAGCAACTGGTGTTGTGATCATAGCCTGAGAACTCTGCGGAGTGCACTGTGGCTGAGAAGTCTGTAAAGGTGCACCCCTCCCTAGCCTAGGGCAATGCCTCACCACATGGCGTATGTCACCACACTCAAAATAACCTCGCGGCTGATGTAGTTGTGGGAACTGTGCGGTATGGGTACTCTGAGACCCCTGAACACCTGAAACACTATGCGAAGCCTGAAACACAAACTGAACTGGCTGACACACAAAACATCTACCATACCGCACCCTGCCTCTAAAATAAAGACCGGTGGGTCTCTCTAGTCTACGAGGTCTCCTCCCCTCCCTGTACTCTCCCTCCTGACCTCGTATGTCCTCTCTCTCCTAGACCCACTTGTCCTCTACTCGGCGAGAGATCCTCACCACCCGCTGAACTGGGACCACAAGCTGTGTTGCCATGACACCTGGAACCTGACCAATGTGAACTCGCTGCTCTGGAGTGAGGTGGTGGAAGTCTTGGTCCCTTCCCCGATCTGTGAAGTAGTTTGTACAACCTGAATCAATCCTGCCTAAATCAATGTACCAAACATGCTCAGGAACTATATTAAGGTCTCCTGAATTGCTGGAGTAGTAGTAGCAGTAGGCGTATCAGGCGCCTGGGCTCTAGCTGGAACTGTTTGTGGCACCTCGGTGGTAGCTCGCGCAGGTGCTCTGGCTGTACCACATGCGCGTCCTCGGCCTCTACCCCAGCCCCGACCTCTGACGGCTCTCGTAGGGGTGCGGGTGTCTGGTCACCTCTGGTAGTACGTGTCCTTACCATCTATGAGAGAATGGAAGACAGAGGTTTAGGATTGTGATGTAAAAAATCTCGCACGACAGAGAAATCAAATAAAGTGGAATTTTCCTAACGGTTATATAGCTTCTCGTAGATAAGTACAGACGTCTTCGTACCGATTCGCATGACTCTAATAAACCGGCTTGTGATCATGAATCCTATGAACCTAGAGATCTGATACCAACTTGTCACAACCCAAGTTCGCCCTCCGTGAACTGTCCTGATGGCACCTAGTCTCTACGACTAGGTATGTGAGCACGTGATTTTGTTTTCGCACGACAATCGCTCCAAAAAGAAATAAAAAAATATATAATTGGCCCTGCTGTACAATTTCGGATTTCTGTGCGGCACCTTGTTGATTTATTTGTGACTTTGGCCCATTTTTATTTATTTACTTTATTAAAATAAAATTCAAAAAAATATATGTGTCCTGCATAATTCAAACCGTAATTCGGTCGTTAAATAGAAAATCATGAATAAGCATTTTTGTCCGTGATTTTATTTGGTTTGACTTTACCTGTTTTGAAATATTTTAGTGCATGTGCAAATAATTGTATTTGAGTGTGTATTTAATTTTAATTTGATTTTTTTTGGCTTAGTTTTGTTTTAAAATAAATAAGAAAAAGGAAATAAATAATAAAAATAAAATAAAGAAAAGACCCCTTCCCTTCCGGACTTGGGCCAATTTTAACAAAATTGGCCCAAACAAACAGCCCAAGACCCAGGCCTGCCCGGTCCAGGCCACCTGATGCCCAGGACGTCCAAACGACGTCGTTTGAGTCGTGCCTGATCTGGGCCGTTGATCTCAGAGTGATCAACGGCCAAGATCAATTCCCCATAACCCATCAATAAACCCGACCCATCTTACCCGGACCGACCCCAACCCTTTACCCTTGAAACGACACCGTTCCACTTAAGCTATCAGATCCAGACCGTAGATCTAGATTGATCTAACGGTCGAGATCAATCCACCCATTAACTATATAAGGCCATAATCCTACCCTGCCCCCCCTATCCGAACCCCAGCCTTCGTCTTCAACCTCATCCCCTTCAAACCCTAGAGCCGCCCTTGTATCCCCCACCATGAAAACCGGCGGCATGAACGCCGGTGACCTCGCCATGAACACCATAGAACCCCCTCACCACCCTGAACATAGACCTGTTAACCGTTTGGTTCGAATCACCCCCAGGTCCTCGAATCTTCATTTGAAGATTCGAGTCAAAACTCGATCTACACCAAACAACCCCAGCTTCATACCAGACACTCCCCGGACCTTCCTCGTGACCAAACCATACTTGGTTTGGTCCGAATCTAACCAGGGAAGCACGAATATTAGATCTGAGTTTTGAAACCACAAGGTCCCTCGTCACTGGTTCAAACCGGTTCAAACCAAAGAGGTTAAGGTCTGATGGACTTTAATCAAAGTGTCTCTCATTTGAGAAACACTTCGATTAAAGCCCGTTCAGCCTTAAGAAAGTTGTCCAAGTCCGAGTTTGAGGTTTTGATTTTTCAAGATTTAAGGTGATTTTCTTTCTCTTCTTTATTTATTTTGGCCCGTTTGATTGTGTTAAAGTCCGTTCATGCTTTGATTTTGTGTCTTTGAATTTTGTCAACTGTGCCCCGTCCATTTGCCTGAACTTCTGTTTGTTTGAATAAGTCTTTCCATTTGCTCTGATAATGTATATAAATGTTGTGCAAGTAGCGGATTTTCAAGTTTGGACTGACTAATGACTCCTCGAGTGTATTTCTGCTTAGTCAGTATAATTCGAACCATGTTTAAATGTCTGATTTTTGGCTACGATTGTGTATGTTAATGCTAATATAGTCGAGTCGACATGTGTCGTCAATTAGTTTCAACTGTCTGAACAAAGTAAATCGATTTGCTTCTGATGAACATTTGCCTTGAGCCAATTAAGAACCAGTTTTTGCTTACTTATAGATTGTTTGAATTGATCAGTTAATGTAAAAAGGATTGTTTATGTTTAAATTCTGAATTGGAAGGCATGTGCACTCGTGCACAGCATGTGCATTGGTGCACCTCATGTGCCTTGTGCACAGCCTGTTTTTCTGCTTAAGAAGGCTTTTAAGTTTTAAACAATTTGACAGCATATGCTGTCAGACATATTCTACTGCCCATACCTTGCTTTAAGTTTAAAAAAGTATTAAACCTTTTAAAAGTAAGTCTGTCAGGGAATGTTGATGGAGGTTATATACGTAAATAACTAATTGAGATCTGAAAAGGTAAAAGATACATGGGAGGGGTACTGTGACATTTGGAAAACAGGCTGTTAAAAGGGATGATGTTGAGGCTTATAAAAGGAGACAGAATTGAGGGGGAGAGACAGAATTAGGAGATACAGAATTAGAGAAGAAGAGGATATACACTGGACCTCGAGGGCTGTAAAAGAAAAACACACTGTGAGGAGTTTGAGGAGGAGAGCTGGAAATACAAAATAGATACACATAGACAGAGAGAGTTGAGGGGATAGAGGGGATACAACCAACAATCAGAAGCTTTTTCCTCCTATTATTACTGGGTTTCAGTTGTTAAACCTGTTTCAAATCAATTCTGATTCTTTGAAATTCCAGTTGTGTCTATTAGTCGAGTGTTTTCATTGGTTTACTACTGGTCTGGTCTGTTTGGATTTCTGTTTCTATTCCACTGGGTGTTGCTGCTATTTGGCTATTACTTTCTATTGGCCATATTTGCATCTCTGCACTCGAGCCTGTTTCTTGCTGTATTGTTTTGCCTGCTGCTATTCTGCCCTGTTGCTGTTGGTGCTGTTACTGCTGCTGCATTTGTTCATGGTTACTCTACTGATTGCCCTTTTTCTTCAATTGCAAATATTCCCAGCTACACAACCTTTGAACCTTGTATTGTTGAAAGTTTGAAGTTGAAGCAGAAATAAAGAAATGAACGCCAGTTTATGTTATAGCATTGGTGTAAAAAGATAGTTCGAATGTTGGTTGGGCCTGTATTCTTACTGTGAACTGCAAATATTCTGTATAAACTAGCATACATTCTGTTTAAGATGAACTGTTAGATAGCATGGCTCAATAGTAATGACAGTATGACATAGACAGCATGTTTTGATTTAGTATACATTCAGTTCAGTATAACACTTGTTTGATTTAGTATGACTGTATAACATAGAGTCATGGTAAGCATTGTATGTATTTTGCCTAGACCACTGAATTGACAAAACTGTGATACTGGGTCCGGGATAAATGTATCCCCAAACAAACTCCCATACAGTCACACTAAGAGTATGGCTATGAATGCCAGTTCTCTTGTCAGTTTATTCGTTCCAATACAGGTTCGATACTGGGTTTCGGTACAGATTTTTATTTCGAAATGATGTAATGATTGTTGAGAAAAACTAATAATCATTTTTGAGTTCAATTAGTAGTAATTTTTCCTAATAAAACAGCCGATTTCTTTTATCAATTTCAAATAGGTTAGAGTGTTAAGAATAGAACTTGGAGGTCGTTAAAACATAACTCAATATATGTTGTTAGTTTGTTTGCAATCTCACTTAGCGAATTAATAAGCATATTCACTTGTTGAAGACAAAGCATGCCGTAGCTCTCACCTCATGAACAATCAATCAGGTAATCAAACAAGTTTAGGTTCGGCAAACATAATAAGGATTCAGTCTGTATTTGTTCAAACAAGCAAAGTTCGGCATCATCCTTCTCTTTAAAGATAAACGTAGTAGAAATGTAGCCACTGTAGGGTACCCTTCTAAAATAATGAGACGAGCCTCGCCGAATAAAAAATGCAAATTGCGGGGCCCTCAATAATTGATCATGATAAATACTTAGAATTTGGGACGGACTGTTTAGTGAATTCCACTGCCTTCCCCAAAGATAATAACGCGTTTAGATTCTTTAGGCGCGACTTTAAGTGAATTATATTCTTAAAATCGGGTGCACATTGATGTGACCCAAATCCAAGTCTCAACGGAGTCAAAATGTGTTAACAACTACGGGTGCATTGATTGTGACGTGGTTCGAGACGCATTTTCACGACGTTGCAATTCTATAAAATAAATGATAATAATAAAAGCGGTTTAAACTTAATAAAAGCACATAAGTCACAACCTGTATTTAGATCAGATATTTAGCCATTATAACAATTTAAGCGACCGTGCTAGAACCACGGGATTCGAGGGTGCCTAACACCTTCCCTCGGGTCAACAGAATTCCTTACTTAGAATTTCTGGTTCGCAGACTTCATTTGGAAAAGTCAAAAATTTCCTCGATTTGGGATTCAAGATAAACCGGTGACTTGGGACACCAAAAGCCAAACCTTTCCCAAGTGGCGACTCTGAATTAAATAAATAATCCCATTTCGAATATTGTCACTTAAATTGGAAAAACTCCACCCGCGCATTTTAACCCTTCGGGGAGGGCGCGCAAAAAGGAGGTGTGACAGCTCTGGCGACTCTGCTGGGGATTGTGACCCAGAACCACTGGTTCAGGGTCCAAGAATTCGAGCTTAGAATAATTGTTATATCTGGCTTATTATCTGATCTTTATTACATGTTTTGCATAAAAGTGCTAAATGTTGTCTTTTACCGCTTTTGATATTATCTGAACTGTATATAAACTGTGCCGAAACCCTTCTTTTCTTACCTCCGGGGAGAAGCTCGCTGGTCGAGACTCCCTATTCTGTTAGTGTCAATACTTGAAATAAGAAAGAGGTCGGACAAGTTACAAAGCCGGACGATCTCGCGGGTCCCCGGTACGTAGCCCCCTCCTCGACTCGAGTTGTCCGCTCGGGTACACAGTCTAGGGCAAATACCAAGGTTTAAACCTAGTATAACGAAACTTCATGCCGGATCCCTAGTAGGAACGCTTATTTGCATCATATTGCATTTGACTTAGGGGACTCAACACAGGGGTTGGGTCCGTCTAGGACAGGCAACCTGAAATGGAAAGACCATCATGCTGCATTCCTATCTGTGTTATGCATTTATTTGCTTCGGTTCCGCATGTCGACCGGTTCTTAAAAAAAAGAAGGGAAAATAGCAGCGCAGGGGAGATAATTACTTATTTTTGGAAAATAAAACCAATGTCCAAGTAGTGTCAAAACCTCGCCGGAATTTTTCTAAAAAAAAACTGTTTTGTTTATTGAGAGTTGTTAAAAAAAATATATACAAAAATTTTTCTTTTATCACTTTCAAAAATCAAAAAAAAAAGAAAAGGTATTTATTTTAAAAGTAAAAAAAAAATCGAAAATTCATAATTCAAAAAAATGAGTTGTTTCTTTCGTAGTACCCCTTTTATGAATTCAGACTAATAGTCCAAATTTTTCTTAAAAAAAATAATAATATAAAAAAAAATAGTTTCTTTAATCTTTATCTCTTTTCAAAAAAATATGTAAAAAATACGCATTCCTGATTTCTAGGTTTATTCGATTTTTTCCTATTTTACGATATCCCGAACTACGCCGGTTTGATTCTCACCGGATGTGAGATACGTAGGCAACCCTCGTCGGGTTCAACCCCCATTTTGCTAAAATAGCCAAAATCAAAAAAATATGTTTCAAATTTTTAAAGAGTCATAAATAAGTCAGGTGATGCTGTTTTGTCATAAATAGCTGAATGTTCCCGAAAGGGACGCCGGAAGGCTAACTTTGCATAAACAGCCACCTTTGGTTCATTTTTAAGGTTTAGTCCAGTTGACCCACACAACCTTAAAATCTTCGTCCCCTAGGCGTTGAAGGGTCGTGTTAGCAATATTGAGTTTCCTAATTTTAAAAAAAAAACGATAAAAAGGGTCGTAAATGAATAGGGTGACGCTGTTTTGACATGAATAGCCGAATGTTCCCGAAAGGGACGCCGGAAGGCTGACTTTGCATAAATAGCCACTTTTGGGTTTTGCTTAGCATTTTTAGACCCACACAGCCTTAAAATCTTCGTCCCCGAAGTGCTTAAAGGCCGTGTTCAAAGCTTGGTCCCCTCTGTAAAATATTTTGAGTCAGTCATTTTTGTTAAAATCACCTTAATAAATGTGCAGGATGAGCACGATGCAAAATGAACATTTTTCAATAATGACCAAAATCCCTGTCAAGTTACGGCTATGGTGGAATGATCTAGGTGTTGAAGGGCAAAATGAGGTTAAGAAATATCTGAAAGGTCTTGTGGGTCTGTTGGAAATCCAGCCTCGGGGAGATATCATAAGAGCTTTGGTTACCTATTGGGACCCGGCGCACAATGTTTTCCATTTCTCTGACTTTGAGCTCACCCCAACTTTGGAAGAAATGGCCGGATACATCGGGAATACTGAACTTCCGTTGAGGGAAAAATACGTGGTCGCCCCAAGAGTCGTCACGGCACATCGATTCCTAGATTCATTGAAGATACCCAGAACAGTCCACAACCCGGATCTAGCAGCCGGATTCTGTACTCCATGCTTCATATATGATAGGTACGGTCATGAGGGGGGATTCAATAATCCAATCAACAAACTGTGCAGCAAAGGAGTTCGGCAGAAGTGGGACGAGCACAGACGGGTAGCATTCATGATGATGTTCCTGGGCCTTCTGGTATTTCCAAGGAAAGATGGAAACATTGATTTGAAGATATCTGGGGTCGTCAGCACTTTACTCACGCAAAGTGACAGTACTCTCGCGCCTATGGTGGTATCCGACATCTTTCGAGCTCTCACAGCTTGTAAAGCTGGGGGAAATTTCTTCGAAGGTTGTAACTTGCTCCTGCAGATATGGATGACCGAGCACCTTTGCCATCATTCCGAGATTTTGAGCCATGGTTCCCCGGAAAAGACCCGCATAGAAGAATCTTACACGAGAGCCAAAGAGATCAGTTTGCCCGAAGGAGTCCTGGCTTGGACCTCGTTCTTTCAAGCTCTTACTGCCAGCCAAATACAATGGAAGTTGGGATGGTTGCCTGTTGATGAGGTCTTATATATGTCGGCGGCTAAAACTCATTTCTTGCTGATGGGGCTTAAGAGCATTCAACCTTACGCACCCTGCCGAGTTTTAAGACAGTTCGGAAGATGCCAGACAGTACCTCATGAGGAAGATCTAAGCACTCAAGCAGTTGAGATAAGTCCTAACGGACAGTTCCCAGAAGCAAAGATTCGCCAAATCTGGAATGAGGGTCAATATTTGAAATCAGATACTTGCGTGCGGGATCAAGCCAAAGGAGAAACGGCGCCAGGTTACCTTGCATGGTACAGAAGGGAACTCGAGCATGAAAGGCCAGCTAAGAGACCCCACATCCGGAATTTTACCGAATCATCACAAAAGCAGTGGGATTGGTTAGCAAAAGAAAGAGGCTATTGCACCGAAATCAGCAGGTTAAAGCAACAAGTGGAAAACTTGAAATATGAACACAACGTGCAAGTTGCTACCGATCTGGGAGAGCGGAACAGGTTAATTCAAAAAAATGAAATGCTCAGAGCCCAGATCAAACAGATAAGGTTGTATGCGGATAGACAACCAAGGCGTCGATCGGACGAGCAGCGGATAAAAGGGCTAAAAGGTGAAATCAGGGAATGGCGAGATGGTTTGGAGAAATCTGAAAACATCATAGCAGAGCTCAAAGCACAGTGGGATACAAGAACAGATAAGCATCGCAGGTACCTGAATCAATTGGAAAGCGACCATAAGAAGACTGTTGCTAAGATAAAGAGAGAGATGGCTGCACTTGAGATCAAAGCAGCTAATCAGGCCAAGGATTTCCAAATTGAGAGCAGATACTGGTATGACTCAATAGCCCAGATGAAGTTGGAAGTACGACGACTGAAGCATCAGCATGTACAAGATGCTCAAGTTTTCAAGATATGCAGCGATCAGACAAAACGCCTGCTCGTAGAGAAGAAGCAAACCAGAGATAGGATCAAGGCCATTGCCCATGCCATCACCAGACGATGCCTACGATGTGAGAACATGTCCAGCGCTACCGTCCTCTCGGCAGTAATGGGTTATGTCAAGCAGACTATGCACGAGCTGGAGCAACTTGAGAGGGATCTCACGCCTAGGACCGCGGTGAGGCCGAACGATGCCCCGCGGAAACCAATTTTTAAAACCATAATGCATTCATAGGTCAAATCTGTATTTTAGCATCTTCTGCCTGTTTTTTCATCAAGGTGATTTTCAGTCTATTTTGAGTCTAGGTTCATTTTCCAAGTTTGCTTTTTCTTTTGCAGAATGTAGCTTGTAATAGAACATTTCAACAATGAAGAGGTTGTTTCTTTTACGTCCATTTGTGTTTTTCGAACTACGTAATGATCTGATTCACGTAGGCATCGTGATACGTAGGCAATCCTCATCGGATCCGGTCGCATTTCTTTTACTACAAAAATAAAAATATATATATATATATAATAAATAAAATAAAAGGAAAACAAAAGAGAAAAGGAAAGAAAAGAAAAAAAGGGGGAAAAACTAATAAGAGAAAAAATGCCGGAATGACGCATGCTCTCGCAGCAAACATATAGTAATCCACTTAACTGTATAGGTGCATCATGCCCAACGTGAGATTAACTATCTATTATTTGCTGCAGAATTAACCGTGCGTTTGTCATTGAGCATTTTTCCCAGGGTTTTTGAAAAGACGGTTGGTTTGGTGAAAGTCTGGCCTCGCACTCATATTTCACGAGGTCAAGGAGAAGTATTCAACTACCTGTTGTTAGGGCAAGAAGCAGTACTCACACTTACTTCACCAGGTCAAAAGGAAGTGTGGAAATGTCTTCGGAAATTCCATTGCAAACAGTCCCCGTCTCTGAGGAGAGCTCAATCTCAGCCGTCCTCACACCTGAATCCGCAACTGCGGAGGAAAATAGGATCCTACGGCTCCGCATGTTGGAAATGCTGGATGACTGGAACAATGGGAAAGAGCCGCCAAGTGTCGTCCCCGGATTCCCTGAACTATTCTCCAGGTCAAGTGGGACTTCTAATGTTCCCATAAATTACCCTGCTACCCCATTTGGGTACCCAGCCACCTCCGCCTTCTCTGCAGGATCACCTTCTGAGCCTCATCCCCGAATGTCGGCCAATGATGCAAGCATGAACATCTTTACTGCATCGCCTTGCCCAGCTACGGCACAGCCTGCCACATACAAGCCAAGCCTTGACTCATCCTCTTTTACATTCCAAGCACCGTCGTTCTCAATGGAACCAAATAGGTTCGCTACCAGTACTAATCCTCTACCGCCTCAGTGCGAGCTTGTACCAGGGCAGGATCAGAACCCCAGAGTTGTAGAACAAAACGAGATGGCCAAAAGGATGAGAAGCCTTGAGCAAAGTCTGAAGAATATGCAAGGATTGAGCGGGCAGAAGAGCGTCTCTTACGCCGACCTATGCATGTTTCCTCACGTGCACCTGCCAACGGGTTTCAAGACCCCCAAGTTTGAGAAATACGATGGGCACGGTGACCCCATTGCACATCTTAAGAAATACTGCAACCAATTGCGGGGAGCCGGCGGAAAAGAAGAACTGCTAATGGCATACTTTGGGGAAAGTTTAGTAGGGATAGCTTCGGAATGGTATATGGATCAGGAAATGTCCCGATGGCATATATGGGATGATCTCGCCAGAGATTTTGTAAAACAATTCCAGTATAACATCGACATTGCGCCAGACCGAAACTCTCTGTCAAATTTAAAGAAGAAGCCTTCGGAAAGCTTTAGAGAGTATGCTATTAAGTGGCGTGAACAGGCGTCGAGAGTGAAGCCTCCCATGGATGAAGTGGAAATGGTCACTACCTTTCTCCAGGCTCAAGAGTCTGACTATTTCCAAAACATGATGTCGGCCATGGGTAAGCCATTCGCGGAAGCGATCAAGATTGGAGAGATGGTGGAAAATGGGTTGAAAACGGGAAGGATTTTGAGTCAAGCAGCCATAAGGGCAACCTCCCAGGCCGTCCAAAGCGGGTCTGGAGGAACAACAAGGGGGAAGAAGAAAGAAGAAACGACTATGGCAGCCTCTGAAGCAAGGGAGTATCGTCATCCCAGGCCCCATTTTCCGGAAAGAGCCCCACAACACTATTACCCCCATTCAAATTCGGCATATGCTCATCAACCTTATATGGTCATGAATGCCCAACCTTATAACCATCCACCACAACAAGCCAACCGAGGCCCAGCTCCACCTCCCAGAAATCAGCCTCCTTACCGCAACCACTATAACCCACAACCCCCGCAGAATAACTACCGCCCCCAAGAGCCACCTCGACGGCGGACTTTCACACCCATCGGTGAGCCATACTCAACTTTGTTCCCAAAGTTGGTCCAGTTGGGTTTCTTGCAACCCATCCCTCAAACAAGGCAAAACCCGACATCTCCTTCTTACAAAGCCGGAGTCAGATGCGCCTATCATTCAGGGGCCGAGGGACATGATACAAACGACTGCTGGTCATTGAAAAGAGTGGTCGAAAATTTGATAGAGCAGGGGAAAATAGTGCTAAGGGACGAGGAGATCCCGAATGTAACAAACAATCCACTGCCCGCTCACAATAATGGGCCGTTGATCGACATGATTTGTGAAGACAAAGAGTTCGACCCTGCTTTGAAAGCCATAATTGCCATTATCGACACGGGGAAGAGGCCTGAAATAGACCAAAAATCAGAAAAGGGGGAGAAGGCCAAGGTTGCAGAGAGCAAGTCTGAAAAGAAGGTGGAAAAGAAAGTGGTACCAGCAAAGGGCGGAGTTCTTTACATACCGCGAGGTCAAGCTGAGAAGACGCAGAAATCCGGGATCAAAAAGACAAAACCCATGTATGTGCCAAAAGGGGCCTATGTGGTCCGGGGGACGATTCAACCACCTCGGCTGAATGAGCCAGTGGTTATCGGACGCGTGCCACAAAAGCCAATGACTAACCCAACCACAGTGCCGTGGAATTATCAAAAGACCTTGGTGATGTACAAAGGAAAAGAGGTCGTGGGAGAACTTCCGGAAAATACTTTCATTAGAGGGTACTCAAATACCCAAGAACTGAACAACGCCACACAAAGGCGCTTTCCTCCGAAGAAGCCTGTGAGTGTTGAAGAGGCGGAAGTGTTCTTCCAACAAATGAAGATGCCGGATTACGAAGTGATAGATCAGCTGCGCAAGCACCCTGAGCAGGTGTCCATGCTATCATTATTGACAAGGTCGGCCGAGCATCAAAAGATCTTACTAAAGACCCTGAATGAGGCATATGTGCCGGTTGAAACCTCGGTTGAACAATTAGAGCGGATGACAGAAAGATTCTTCGCCGTCAACCAAATCTCCTTCAGCGAGAAAGATCTACCCCCGGAAGGAGAAGCACACAACAAGGCTTTGCATTTAACAGTCAAATGCGAGGACTACTATGTCAAGCGAGTAATGTTGGATGGAGGTTCAGGCGTTGACATTTGCCCGCTCTCCACGCTACAGAGAATGGAAATTAGGACTGGAAGAATCCGACCCAACAATGTCTGCGTAAGAGCTTTCGATGGTATCAAGAGAGACACCATGGGAGAAATAGACCTGCTGCTGGTCATAGGACCAGTCGAATTTCGAGTCACTTTCCAAGTGATCGACATGGACACATCTTACAATTTCCTCCTTGGCAGGCCTTGGATCCATGCGGCAGGAGCCGTGCCTTCTACTCTTCACCAGATGGTGAAGTTCGAGTATGAAGACCAAGAGATCGTGGTCCATGGGGAAGACGAACATGCCATTTATCGGGACCCATCCATCCCGTATCTTGAACCAAGAGAAGGGAGCGAGCATACGGTCTATCAAGCTTTCGAGGTGGTATTGGCAGAGCAGCACGAAGAGGGAGTACCTTGCCCCCAGCCTTTCTTGTCTAACGCTTCGGTTATGGTGGCCAAAGAGATGATCCGACACGGATTTAGGCCAGGGAAGGGGCTTGGACGAACCCTTCAGGGAATGACGGAACCCATTACTTTACCAGTCATCAAGAAACCTTTTGGACTAGGTTTCAAACCTACTCCAGCAGACGAAAAATGGGCAAAGAAAAGGAGAAATGAGGGCTGGAAGTTGCCTCAACCACTGCCGGATTTACATGCGACTTTCGTCAGGCCAAGGTACGCTGAAGAAGAAGATGATGAGGTCTTCACAGCTGAGGAAATCGAGGAAATATGTGGGGCAATGAGGGAAATGCTCTACGAGGTCCACATGGTTCAACCAGGCGAAGGCACGAGCACTGCTGAGATGATGTACATGGGGCCAAACGCCAAACTCCAAAACTGGGAGATCACGCCATTCCCAACTAGACGGAAGTCCGGGTAGACCTGTCCTGCCACCTTTCCTGTATCACAAGTTATCTCCGGGACATGACTTGAACGTTTTCTTCTTTTCAATTGTTGTTCCTAGTTGTAAACGTTGTTGTCTTCCAATTTTCCAAAGAAAATATACAAAAAATCATCATTGCTTTCCTATTCTTTCTTTGTTCTGATTTTTATTAGTTTTCCTTTCATCTTCCTTTTCAGTCCTAATAATGCGGCTTTAAATATGACATGCTTGCGGACTTCACGCCCAGATCACAATGAGCTATTTAACTGCGAATTAATGAACCCAGAACCAGAATATGATGCGGAAGAGGCTTTTAGGGAGATAAACCGAGAGTTGGAATATTTTGAGAATAAACCTAAGCCGAATCTAAATGACACTGAACCGGTAAATTTAGGAACCCCGGAAGAAATCCGGGAGACCAAGATAAGCATTCACACGGACAAGAAAACGAGAGAGGCGATAATTCAACTTCTTTTCGAATTCAAAGACGTGTTTGCTTGGTCATATGATGACATGCCGGGACTAGGTGTCGATCTAGTGGTTCACAAATTGCCGATTCATCCTGATTGTCCTCCGGTTCAACAAAAGCAACGAAAGTTCAAAACCGAGGTCAGTGACAAAATTAAAGAGGAGATCACCAAGCAACTGAAAACAGGAGTGATCCGGGTAGTCCAATATACAACATGGTTGGCGAATGTGGTTCCAGTACCGAAAAAGGACGGGAAAACTCGGGTATGTGTAGATTACCGAGATCTGAACAGAGCAAGTCCCAAAGATAATTTCCCGCTGCCCAACATCCACATCCTCGTTGATAATTGTGCCAAACACGAGATACAGTCTTTTGTAGATTGTTATGCTGGGTATCATCAGGTACTGATGGATGAAGAGGACGCCGAGAAAACCGCTTTCACCACGCCTTGGGGCACCTACTGTTATCGGGTCATGCCATTTGGTCTAAAGAATGCTGGGGCTACTTACATGAGGGCCATGACCGCCATTTTCCATGACATGATGCATCAGGAAATAGAGGTGTACGTGGACGATGTAATAGTCAAGTCCAGGACGCAGGATAATCACATCCAAGACTTGAGGAAATTCTTCGAGAGGCTAAGGAAGTATGACTTGAAGCTAAATCCAGCCAAATGCGCTTTCGGAGTTCCGTCGGGTAAACTTTTGGGTTTCATCGTAAGCAGGAGAGGTATCGAGCTAGATCCGACTAAGATAAAATCTATCAAAGATCTACCTCCCCCAAGAACGAAGAAAGACGTGATGAGTCTTTTGGGCAGGCTGAACTACATCAGTCGGTTTATTGCCCAGCTGACAAGCACGTGTGAGCCCATATTCAAGTTGTTAAGAAAAGATGCGGCGATTAAGTGGACAACGGAGTGTCAAGAAGCCTTTGATAAAGTCAAAGAGTACCTTTCGAATCCCCCAGTCTTGGTCCCTCCAGAACCAGGGAGGCCACTTTTCTTGTATCTGACAGTCTTGGAGAACTCTTTTGGCTGCGTCCTCGGGCAACACGACGTAACCGGGAAAAGGGAGCAGGCGATCTACTACCTGAGCAAGAAATTCACCAGCTACGAGGCCAAATACACTCTGTTGGAAAAGACATGCTGCGCTCTCACATGGGTTGCTCAAAAGCTGAGGCATTATCTCCAAGCCCACACTACATTCCTCATAAGCAGGTTGGATCCCTTGAAATATATATTTCAGAAACCAATGCCTACTGGGAGACTGGCTAAATGGCAAATCTTGCTTACGGAATTCGACATAGTTTATGTCACTCGCACGGCAATGAAAGCCCAGGCGTTAGCAGATCATTTGGCCGAAAACCCGGTCGATGAGGAATACCAGCCATTAGATACCTACTTTCCAGATGAAGAGGTAAACACCGTAGAAGTGATCTCGGAGGAAGCTCATGTTTGGAAGATGTTCTTTGACGGAGCCGTGAACGCCAAGGGTATAGGGATTGGGGCAATTTTGATCTCACCTGCCGGTCAGCATTATCCCGCCACAGCTAGACTTCGTTTCTTCTGCACAAATAATACAGCTGAATATGAAGCCTGCATTATGGGCATACATATGGCAATCGATCAGGATGTCAAAGACTTACTGATTATGGGAGATTCTGACCTGATCATCCGGCAAGTTCAAGGCGAGTGGGAAACTCGGGATGTCAAGCTTATCCCATACCGACAACATGTAGAGGACCTCAGCAAGCGCTTTACCTCAATAGAGTTCAGGTATATTCCGAGGTGTCACAATGAACTGGCAGATGCACTTGCTACTCTGGCTTCTATGCTACCCTACCCGGGCAACGCCCACGTCGATCCTTTGGAAATCCAAATCAAGGAAAGACACGGTTACTGCAGTGTAATCGAGGCGGGATCAAATACGCAGCCTTGGTACCATGACATCAAGAGGTTCCTGAAGACGCAAGAATACCCCGAGCACGCTACTGGAGATCAAAAGAGGACCATTAGGCGACATGCAAGTGGTTTCTTTTTGAGCGGTGAATTGTTATATAAGAGGACTCCGGACCTCAATCTCTTAAGATGTGTCGATATCGAGGAAGCGAGAAAGATCATGCACGAAGTACACGCAGGTGTGTGCGGACCTCACATGAACGGGTATGTCTTAGCGAAGAAAATCCTCCGAGCAGGTTATTACTGGATGACCATGGAAAAGGATTGCTTTAGCTTTGTCCGGAAGTGTCATCAGTGTCAGGTGCACGGTAATTTGATTCATGCACCTCCCACGGAACTGCATCCCATGTCCGCACCATGGCCATTTGTCGCCTGGGGCATGGACGTCATTGGACCAATTGAACCAAAGGCCTCAAACGGACACAGGTTTATACTAGTTGCCATAGACTACTTTACGAAATGGGTAGAGGCTGTCACTCTCAAGTCGGTCACCAAGAAAGCTGTAGTGGATTTTGTACACTCAAATCTTATCTGTCGCTTCGGTATTCCTGCGACTATCATTACAGATAATGCGGCAAACTTGAACAGTCACTTGATGGGAGATGTGTGCGAGCAATTCAAGATAACACACAGGAATTCCACTCCTTATCGGCCAAAAGCCAATGGTGCTTGTGGAAGCTGCAAATAAAAACATCAAGAAGATTTTGAGGAAGACAATACAAAGTTCCCGACAGTGGCATGAGCAGTTACCTTTTGCATTATTGGGGTACCGCACTACGGTACGCACATCGGTGGGAGCGACTCCTTATCTTTTGGTTTATGGGACCGAGGCTGTAATACCGGCAGAGGTAGAAATTCCTTCGCTTCGAATCATTGTCGAAGCAGAAATCGAGGACAGCGAGTGGGTTAAGACTCGGTTAGAGCAATTGACGTTGATTGATGAAAAGCGGATGGCTGCAGTTTGTCACGGACAGTTATACCAACGAAGGATGGCCCGTGCTTACAACAAGAAAGTCCGACCCCGGAATTTCGAAGTAGGTCAGCTGGTACTGAGGCGTATTCTGCCGCATCATGAAGAAGCAAAAGGAAAGTTTGCCCCAAATTGGAAAGGCCCATACATCGTAAGGAAAATATTGCCAAGAGGAGCATTGTATTTAGGTGATATCGAAGGAAATGACCCTGACACAGCGGTGAATGCAGATGCAGTCAAGAGATACTACGTCTAGATCATACTCCAAGCAGTCCTGACACATTTGAGAATGGCGAAGGTTTTATCCCCCACTACTCCCAAACACTACCCAATCCTCTCTACAAAAAGAAAAAAGAAAAAAAAAAAAAAAGAAAAAAAAACAAAACAAAATTTGATTGAGGCCTGAACTACGTTTGACTTGATTCCGAAAGGATACGTAGGCAGCCTCTCCCTGAGGTTCAGTCACACCAACAATAAAATCCCATCCACCCTGAAATTGAAAACCGGGGCACATCGAGTAGTTGAGAAGTTAGTATCACTACCTCTCTTTACCAAGCACGAGCCTTCAAATCAATTACCAAATATGGTGGGGAATCAATAAGCGTCACAAACGAAGACCGTCACACTCTGAATGGAGAGAGATAAAATGAGAGAGTCTCGGCGGTGAAAACCTTCGGGCACCACGAGGCGACGGGAGTAGAGAAACCAAAATGAGAGAGCTTGTTTAGTAAAAACTCACAAAGAGTGCTATCAAGCGATGACAGGAAGAGAAATGAGAGAGGTCAGCCAGCGAAAACCCGCAAAGGGCGTTGTTGGCCGAAAAGGAATGACGCCACCCCAAGAAGGTCTCGGCAAAGTTCCACCGGTTTTGGAATCACAGATCTGTTCTGGTTCAGGAAAACGCAAGTTCATGGAAGGTCGGACGTCCAGTCCAAAGAGCATGTCATGTCATTTAAAGCCAGCGTTATCTTCCTCAGATAAGTCTTTCTCGTCCCGAAAAGGGTATTCCTTTTCTGATTTGTTTTCCCCTGCTTTGTTTCTTTTCGAATCCCTTTTGCATTTTAACCCCGAGTTCAGGACACACCGGAAAGAGTAGGTGGCATGGTTTGTTTGCACGGAATCCCGTCTCATGAAGGAAAGCACCTCATCTCGTTGATATGATTACCCAAGCATGATGAATCATGACGTTTGATGGTGTTCCGGAGTAAAGGAAAAAGAATGAAATCTTGGAATCTTCCCCAGCAAGTCCACCTTCGGACAAATCCCCACAGAGCCTCCCCCTGTACAAAACCCCACAGAGTTTCTCTTGTGTACAATCTCCCACAAAGTCTCCCCAGTATAAAAGAAAACAAATAATAAAAAAAATCCCCGTTGGAATTTCATCAACACATCCCCAGCGAGTCCTTTTGTAAATATTCCCCAACAAGCTTACCCCAACAAACCCTGGGAAACCCGTTTTGAAATAAAAACCCAGCACACCCCATTGTACAGAATCCGCACAAAAGGATCCATTTTGTAAATATTTCCCCCACAGAGCATTTTTTTTGTATAAATTCCCACAGAACACCTCCAATGAAACCCCCGTTGAGAACCCTCAATCAAAACGAGACACAAAAAAGGGGGCCTCACGAGGCAAATCATCACAGAATCCGGAAATACAAGCCTGAGCAGTCTAAAGGTTTCGTCATTCGAATCGAATCAATGGCGGGACTTCGCAACAGAAGTAAAGACGCAACGGAGCAATTGGGAACGATCAAGGTCACCGAACCAACCGTCATTTCCGAACTAACAATTGTTCTTTGTCTGAGAAGTTGAAACAGGTGTTAATCCAAGACAACCGTGCTAGAAGCAGGTGTCGCCCAAAGAAGAAGGTACACGGGTACAAGAAACATTTTGGCAATAAGGAATTCACTCAAAAGGTAAGTTCCCGCAAAACTCCCTTTTTCCTTCTATTAAAACGAGAAAACTCAAAAATAGGTCGTGTAGTATTCTCAAGCTTTATCCCCAGCCAATCAGCATTAGGGTTTTAAACCCTAAACTGAATGTTCCTTTAATCAGCATTAGGGTTTTAAACCCTAAACTGAATTTTCCTTTTAATCAGCCTTAGGGTTTTAAACCCTAAACTGAATTTTTCCTTTAGTCAGTATTAGGGTTTTAAACCCTAAACTGACCCTTTTCCTTTAATCAGCATTAGGGTTTTAAACCCTAAACTGAATTTTTTTTCCGTTCAGCCAGCATTAGAGTTTTAAACTCTGAACTGAGCTTTTTCATGCAGTCAGCATTAGGGTTTTAAACCCTAAACTGAACTTTTTCCTTTCAGCCAGCATTAGAGTTTTAAACTCTAAACTGAGCTTTCCATGCAATCAGCATTAGGGTTTTAAACCCTAAACTGAACTTTTTCCTTTCAGCCAGCATTAGAGTTTTAAACTCTGAACTGAGCTTTTTCATGCAGTCAGCATTAGGGTTTTAAACCCTAAACTGAACTTTTTCCTTTCAGCCAGCATTAGAGTTTTAAACTCTAAACTGAGCTTTCCATGCAATCAGCATTAGGGTTTTAAACCCTAAACTGAACCTTTTCCTTTCAGCCAGCATTAGAGTTTTAAACTCTAAACTGAGCTTTCCATGCAATCAGCATTAGGGTTTTAAACCCTAAACTGAACTTTTTCCTTTCAGCCAGCATTAGAGTTTTTAAACTCTAAACTGAGCTTTTCCATGCAATCGGCATTAGGGTTTTAAACCCTAAACTGAATTTTTCCTTTTAGTCAGCATTGGGGTTTTAAACCATAAACTGAACTTTTCCTTTCAGCCAGCATTAGAGTTTTAAACTCTAAACTAAGCTTTTCCATGCAATCAGCATTAGGGTTTTAAAACCCTAAACTGAATTTTCCTTTTAGTCAGCATTAGGGTTTTAAACCCTAAACTGAACTTTTTCCTTTCAGCCAGCATTAGAGTTTTAAACTCTAAATTGAGCTTTTCCATGCAATCAGCATTAGGGTTTTAAACCCTAAACTGAATTTTCCTTTTAGTCAGCATTAGGGTTTTAAACCCTAAACTGAACTTTTTCCTTTCAGCCAGCATTAGAGTTTTAAACTCTAAACTGAGCTTTTCCATGAAATCAGCATTAGGGTTTTAAACCCTAAACTGAATTTTCCTTCTAGTCAGCATTAGGGTTTTAAACCCTAAACTGAATTCTTCCTTTGTTCGGCGTTAGGGTTTTAAACCCCAAACCAAACCTCTCCCCAGCTAGCCGGTGTTAGGGCTCCAGCCCTGAACTGAACATGTATATCCTCTTTCATCAATTTTATGAACTTCCTGGTGAATAATTAACGAAATTTTCCTAGTGAAACTGGGGCAGAAAATTTCGTTTGTTTGTTTGTTTTCTCCCGCAGGTCTGACCTCGAGCCACATGGATCGAAATGACCCACGAGATAAATCCCAGTTCGGAATTAAAGAAGAAAAAAAAAACAAAAGAAGATATCACGAGATATCAGAGTAAAGGGAAAGTAGATCGACTCCAACATTTGACTAAGGTCCTGAACTCTGCCAGTCACATTTTATTCGGTATCCCGGAGATTAAACAAGTCGCCGCAACTCGCAAGCATCAAGATTCAGATCAGAGTCTACAAGCAAAATCAGCTAAGACCCAAGATCAAGTCGTAAAAGAATCATAGATAGGAATCTTGTAACTAGCAGTTGACATACATATAAGTAGTTAGTTCAGTTTCTAATTTTCGTTTGGTTGTAATAAGGCGGTCAGTGACGTAGCAGTGACAACAACAGCAGCAGTAGCAGCAAGCATTGCAATCCCATGGTAGTCCCAGCTACCAAAACTTCCCGAACTACATTGACCTGATTCCTGTTTAGCCCAGGATATGTAGGAAATCTTTGAAGCAAGATTCGGTCAGATCTTTCAAAAAAAATGCTTCATACGGAGTGGTCTATAGGCAAAAATCGCTCATACACGCTCACTTTATCTTTGCACGAAAACCCTTCGTGTTTCCGAACAAAGAGGGGCAGCTGTGAGCACGTGATTTTTGTTTTCGCACGACAATCGCTCCAAAAAGAAATAAAAAATATATAATTGGCCCTGCTGTACAATTTCAGATTTCTGTGCGGCACCTTGTTGATTTATTTGTGACTTTGGCCCATTTTTATTTATTTACTTTATTAAAATAAAATAAAAAAAATATATGTGTCCTGCATAATTCAAACCGTAATCCAGTCGTTAAATAGAAAAACATGAATAGGCATTTTCGTCCGTGATTTTATTTGGTTTGACTTTACCTGTTTTGAAATATTTTAGTGCATGTGCAAATAATTGTATTTGAGTGTGTATTTAATTTTAATTTGATTTTTTTTTTTGGCTTAGTTTTGTTTTAAAATAAATAAGAAAAAGGAAATAAATAAAAAAATAAAAATAAAGAAAAGACCCCTTCCCTTCCGGACTTGGGCCAATTTTAACAAAATTGGCCCAAACAAACAGCCCAAGACCCAGGCCTGCCCGGTCCAGGCCACCTGATGCCCAGGACGTCCAAACGACGTCGTTTGAGTCGTGCCTGATCTGGGCCGTTGATCTCAGAGTGATCAACGGCCAAGATCAATTCCCCATAACCCATCAATAAACCCGACCCATCTTACCCGGACCGACCCCAACCCTTTACCCTTGAAACGACACCGTTCCACTTAAGCTATCAGATCCAGACCGTAGATCTAGATTGATCTAACGGTCGAGATCAATCCACCCATTAACTATATAAGGCCATAATCCTACCCTGCCCCCCCTATCTGAACCCCAACCTTCGTCCCCAAACAAACAGCCCCCACAAACCCTAGAGCCGCCCCTGCACTCTTCACCATGAAAACCGGCGGCATGAACGCCGGTGACCTCGCCATGAACACCATAGAACCCCCTCACCACCCTGAACATAGACCTGTTAACCGTTTGGTTCGAATCACCCCCCAGGTCCTCGAATCTTCATTTGAAGATTCGAGTCAAAACTCGATCTACACCAAACAACCCCAGCTTCATACCAGACACTCCCCGGACCTTCCTCGTGACCAAACCATACTTGGTTTGGTCCGAATCTAACCAGGGAAGCACGAATATTAGATCTGAGTTTTGAAACCACAAGGTCCCTCGTCACTGGTTCAAACCGGTTCAAACCAAAGAGGTTAAGGTCTGATGGACTTTAATCAAAGTGTCTCTCATTTGAGAAACACTTCGATTAAAGCCCGTTCAGCCTTAAGAAAGTTGTCCAAGTCCGAGTTTGAGGTTTTGATTTTTCAAGATTTAAGGTGATTTTCTTTCTCTTCTTTATTTATTTTGGCCCATTTGATTGTGTTAATGTCCGTTCATGCTTTGATTTTGTGTCTTTGAATTTTGTCAACTGTGCCCCGTCCATTTGCCTGAACTTCTGTTTGTTTGAATAAGTCTTTCCATTTGCTCTGATAATGTATATAAATGTTGTGCAAGTAGCGGATTTTCAAGTTTGGACTGACTAATGACTCCTCGAGTGTATTTCTGCTTAGTCAGTATAATTCGAACCATGTTTAAATGTCTGATTTTTGGCTACGATTGTGTATGTTAATGCTAATATAGTCGAGTCGACATGTGTCGTCAATTAGTTTCAACTGTCTGAACAAAGTAAATCGATTTGCTTCTGATGAACATTTGCCTTGAGCCAATTAAGAACCAGTTTTTGCTTACTTATAGATTGTTTGAATTGATCAGTTAATGTAAAAAGGATTGTTTATGTTTAAATTCTGAATTGGAAGGCATGTGCACTCGTGCACAGCATGTGCATTGGTGCACCTCATGTGCCTTGTGCACAGCCTGTTTTTCTGCTTAAGAAGGCTTTTAAGTTTTAAACAATTTGACAGCATATGCTGTCAGACATATTCTACTGCCCATACCTTGCTTTAAGTTTAAAAAAGTATTAAACCTTTTAAAAGTAAGTCTGTCAGGGAATGTTGATGGAGGTTATATACGTAAATAACTAATTGAGATCTGAAAAGGTAAAAGATACATGGGAGGGGTACTGTGACATTTGGAAAACAGGCTGTTAAAAGGGATGATGTTGAGGCTTATAAAAGGAGACAGAATTGAGGGGGAGAGACAGAATTAGGAGATACAGAATTAGAGAAGAAGAGGATATACACTGGACCTCGAGGGCTGTAAAAGAAAAACACACTGTGAGGAGTTTGAGGAGGAGAGCTGGAAATACAAAATAGATACACATAGACAGAGAGAGTTGAGGGGATAGAGGGGATACAACCAACAATCAGAAGCTTTTTCCTCCTATTATTACTGGGTTTCAGTTGTTAAACCTGTTTCAAATCAATTCTGATTCTTTGAAATTCCAGTTGTGTCTATTAGTCGAGTGTTTTCATTGGTTTACTACTGGTCTGGTCTGTTTGGATTTCTGTTTCTATTCCACTGGGTGTTGCTGCTATTTGGCTATTACTTTCTATTGGCCATATTTGCATCTCTGCACTCGAGCCTGTTTCTTGCTGTATTGTTTTGCCTGCTGCTATTCTGCCCTGTTGCTGTTGGTGCTGTTACTGCTGCTGCATTTGTTCATGGTTACTCTACTGATTGCCCTTTTTCTTCAATTGCAAATATTCCCAGCTACACAACCTTTGAACCTTGTATTGTTGAAAGTTTGAAGTTGAAGCAGAAATAAAGAAATGAACGCCAGTTTATGTTATAGCATTGGTGTAAAAAGATAGTTCGAATGTTGGTTGGGCCTGTATTCTTACTGTGAACTGCAAATATTCTGTATAAACTAGCATACATTCTGTTTAAGATGAACTGTTAGATAGCATGGCTCAATAGTAATGACAGTATGACATAGACAGCATGTTTTGATTTAGTATACATTCAGTTCAGTATAACACTTGTTTGATTTAGTATGACTGTATAACATAGAGTCATGGTAAGCATTGTATGTATTTTGCCTAGACCACTGAATTGACAAAACTGTGATACTGGGTCCGGGATAAATGTATCCCCAAACAAACTCCCATACAGTCACACTAAGAGTATGGCTATGAATGCCAGTTCTCTTGTCAGTTTATTCGTTCCAATACAGGTTCGATACTGGGTTTCGGTACAGATTTTTATTTCGAAATGATGTAATGATTGTTGAGAAAAACTAATAATCATTTTTGAGTTCAATTAGTAGTAATTTTTCCTAATAAAACAGCCGATTTCTTTTATCAATTTCAAATAGGTTAGAGTGTTAAGAATAGAACTTGGAGGTCGTTAAAACATAACTCAATATATGTTGTTAGTTTGTTTGCAATCTCACTTAGCGAATTAATAAGCATATTCACTTGTTGAAGACAAAGCATGCCGTAGCTCTCACCTCATGAACAATCAATCAGGTAATCAAACAAGTTTAGGTTCGGCAAACATAATAAGGATTCAGTCTGTATTTGTTCAAACAAGCAAAGTTCAGCATCATCCTTCTCTTTAAAGATAAACGTAGTAGAAATGTAGCCACTGTAGGGTACCCTTCTAAAATAATGAGACGAGCCTCGCCGAATAAAAAATGCAAATTGCGGGGCCCTCAATAATTGATCATGATAAATACTTAGAATTTGGGACGGACTGTTTAGTGAATTCCACTGCCTTCCCCAAAGATAATAACGCGTTTAGATTCTTTAGGCGCGACTTTAAGTGAATTATATTCTTAAAATCGGGTGCACATTGATGTGACCCAAATCCAAGTCTCAACGGAGTCAAAATGTGTTAACAACTACGGGTGCATTGATTGTGACGTGGTTCGAGACGCATTTTCACGACGTTGCAATTCTATAAAATAAATGATAATAATAAAAGCGGTTTAAACTTAATAAAAGCACATAAGTCACAACCTGTATTTAAATCAGATATTTAGCCATTATAACAATTTAAGCGACCGTGCTAGAACCACGGGATTCGAGGGTGCCTAACACCTTCCCTCGGGTCAACAGAATTCCTTACTTAGAATTTCTGGTTCGCAGACTTCATTTGGAAAAGTCGAAAATTTCCTCGATTTGGGATTCAAGATAAACCGGTGACTTGGGACACCAAAAGCCAAACTTTTCCCAAGTGGTGACTCTGAATTAAATAAATAATCCCATTTCGAATATTGTCACTTAAATTGGAAAAACTCCACCCGCGCATTTTAACCCTTCGGGGAGGGCGCGCAAAAAGGAGGTGTGACAGGTAAGCCTAACAATTGCGGAAAAAGAAACAAAATGCGGAAAAACTAATAAATCTGAAGATAAATAAATATAGAAGCGTTTAAGATGCCGCTCGACGTATACTAATACAAGATCTCAAAAACTGAACAACTTCCCAAAACCTGGAATCTCATGAAATCACAAACTAAGGATCATACATAGTGCGCTAACTCTAGAATGTCTAAAACAAAGTAAATATAGAAGAGTTGTAACTACAAGAGAGAATGGAGAGGGACTTCTCAGTCTGCGAACGTAGCAGATATACCTCGAAGTCTCTAAAGAATCGCCTCGCCTCAGGGGTAGTAGGGCTGAGCCGAAGAACCTGGATCTGCACATGAAAAGCATGCGCAGAAAGGGAATGAGTACACCACAGTGGTACTCAGTAAGTGCCAAGCCTAACCTCGGTCGAGTAGTGACGAGGAAGGTCAGGGCCCTACTGATTATAGCTGAAAACGAGGCAAAACTGTATAGAATACGACAATATAATTAAATGCTAACAGTATGAAGTAACATAGGATAATAAGAATAACAACAAATACAACAGAGAAAAACATCACATAAAGAATACAGCTCAACACAGAGATAGCAATTGGGGATCTACCAGGACACCTTCTTGTAGCCCCCAAATGTAAATATCCAGCAAACCGGGGATCTACCAGGATACGGTCCTATAACCCCCCAAATATAAATATCCAGTGGATTCTCCAAGGTGTCGTTCTGTAGTCCAACTCATAGTGTGCCAGGGATCTACCGGAATCTCGATCCGTAGTCCCCAAATGTAAATACCAGTACAGCGGAAATCTACTGGGTGCAGTCCCGTAGTTCCAATATAAATGTGCAGGGGGATCTAACAGAATACAAATCCATAGTCCCAAAGTAAACATGCAGGGGGATCTACCAGGATACCATCTCGTAGTCCAAAAGTAAACACACAACTGCAACACAAAGAATACTCAATTCAATTCAAATTTCATACCAAGGTAAAACAGGTATTTCTAACCTAGCATGCTGCATATAATCCAAATGAGGCAGTTTGAGCAAGTAAAGCAATTAAGTCAATTTGACCTGATTCCCTAAGCTAACAACATGCTTAAATTGCAAGTAGTATAAACACGAAAGGAAACACAATTATAGTTACTTAATGAAAACAGGATTTTCAATAATTAGCACAAGTACGCACTCGTCACCTCATGTACAAGGCAATTTAAATATCAACAATACCAAATCCTAAGGGGAGTTCCCCCACACAAGGTTAGACAAGCCGCTAACCTCCACATGGCTCAAATATTAACCCGAAACTATGCTTTTGCCACGAGTACTCAACTCCAAATGGCCCAAATATATTCAAATCAATTGCATAATGTAAATATAACTTCAAGTAACTGATTCCGCTAATTAACTCTAAGCTTATACGCAAAATGAAGAAAAATGACCAAAACGCCCCCAGGCCCATGTCTCGGAATCGGGTAAAATTTACAAATTCAGAATCCTCACACTCTCACGAGTTCAGTCATACCAAAAGTACCAAAATCGGACCCCAAACAGTCCCTCAAATCTCTCCAATTAACCAAGCCCTAACTCCCAATTTACCACTAATTTTCCTTCAAATTTCATGCTTACAATGATAAAAATTACCATAATAATGAGCTTAAGGACCAAAGACCTTACCTCAATGAATCCTTCTGAAAATCTCCCTTGAAATTCGCTCTCCAAAGTTTCTTCCCGTTGAAATATTATGAAAAATAACCCAAATTCGCGAAGGAAATTTTTTTATAGTTTCTGACCCAGGTTTTTTGCACTCGTGGTTAGTTTCCGCTTCTACGCTACCGCTCTTATAGTCAATAGCACCGCTTATGTGGTTTTAACTTAAGTCCCCTTCTCCGCACCTGCGAACCAGGCTCCACATATGCAATCCTGTAGGTGCGGCACACCTCTCGCTTTTGCGTCTTCTGCTGCCTTCACCTGTGACTGCATCTGCGGCTTGAATCTCGCTTTTGTGGTCATTGCACCTACGGCCCCCTATCCACAGGTGTGGTTATGACAGAAAACTCAGCAGCTTCAGTTGCAAATTCCCAACTCTAACTTTCCGTTAACCATCCGAAATCACCTTGAGGCCCCCGGGCAAAAGCACGAACAAGTCCTATACCACTATCTAAACTTATACAAATCTTCAAAACACCTCAAACAACATAGAATCAACCAATTAACATCAGATTCAAGCCTAAGGTTCCAAGAATCTTGCGAATTCCACTTTTGATCAAAAAATCTATCAAACCTTGTCCGAATGACCTGAAGTTTTGCACACACATCACATTCAACACTACGGAGCTACTCCAACTCTCGGAATTCCATTTTGGCCTCTAGATCAAACTCTCACTATCGAACCGGAAACTTCAAAAATTCAACTTTCGGCATTTCAAGCCTAAATAAGCTACGGACCTCCAAAACACAACCCGAACACGCCTCTAAGCCTGAAATCACCCAATGGAGCTAACGAAACCGACGGAATTCCATTCTGAGTCCGTCTTCACACTACTCTAACTACGGCCCTAGTTTCAAAACTTAAACTCTTATTTAGAGACTAAGTGTCCCAAAACTCTCCGAAACTCCAAATAAATCCTCCCGGCAACTCATAATAGCATAAACAAACATGGGGAATGTAGCTAATAGGGGATCGGGGCGTTAATTCTTAAAACGACCGGCTGGGTCGTTACAATACCATAAGTTTGTCTGTAGTGTAAATCTCTACTAATCTAAGCTAGCCAAATCTAGGATAAATTAGGACTTTAAGGTTGTAATGTAGGTTAAGAGACGTGTAGGATACATTTAGGAATAGTGACTTACCCTCATAAGCGCTTTAATACACTACACTCACAAAACGAGCACATATTCTTATCAACCAATTCACTCGCCACAAATTATTTACAATGTAGCCCTTTTTTCAATTAAGCACTTCTATACTCACACTAGCACAAATTAATAAGATTAAGAGGTGTGTGTTTCTCTACACTATTTGAACTATCATTTATTTCTTGCAATATTTTTCTCTTCTCTTTCCTTTTTTTTCTCTTTTCTACACACCCTCCATATATTAAGGTTCATCAGTTAGGGACCTTTTTTCCCACAACTTTAGTGCACCTTAAGGTCCCTTCCATGGTTCCACTCAAAAGTTACTCCCCAATCTCTACCTTATTTTTTTTAGCGACTAAGTGCCTTAGGAGGTAAAGGTATCTCAAATTAAGAATAAAATGGGGGTATGGCTTGTTATGTGGATGCCAAGGAAAAGGTCTACAGGCTCAAAGGGGGCTAGCAACAGAAAATTTTATTTTTATGTGACAAGCACATCTATGATCAAGTAAGAAACGCCTAAATCATCTCCTAAACTAGCACAACTTAATTATTTTGCTTCGATAAACACACAGTGTAAGTTCTAGAATACATAGGATAACACAAAAAATCACAAATCCTCACACACACATTGCAGATGACTGAATCAAGACAGTGTTGTTCAACTCTCAAGTCAAGCAAGCACATATAATTGAGAAATTTTAAGCAATTGCACTATGTGGCTTACAAGTCAAACAACTGAGAAAAGGCATCACAGAATAGGTTATTTATTTTACTTAGGCTTCACAATTCAAATAAAATGTATGGGAATATAGAGTGCATGCCATAGCCTAACGTGCCAGCACCACACATGTCAATAGGTACCTCAAAGCAACTCAGCTTCTTCCTATCCTACTCCTAAAAAAAATAAAAATACCCGGTTCGAGCTATACCTTTGGAAAAGAACCGACGCTCAAAGAAAAATCAAGGGAACCTACCTAACTATCCTAAAAAAACATTTTGGTAATTTTTTAATCGGACTTTAATCCCTTAAGAAAATTTTCCAACAGATCCATCATCGGAAAAAGTTCGAGCTTTTCTAATTTATTTTTTTATGTATTTTGTATTTTATTTCTTTCTTTCTAACACTATACTGAGTAAAAACTAATAAAAAACAAATTTACACAATTAATACGATGTACATCACAAGAAGTAGTTCTCCCACCCCACACTTAGCATATGCATAGTCCCTGATGCATATAAAAATGTAAAGCAAAGTAGGGTGAAATGAAAACTCCCTACTAGTCGGATTCCTCCTTCTTAGCATGCCCGCCATGCGTATCTCTAGGATCATCATCACCATCAAGTCCCAGGGGAACCAAAGCCATGTATCCCGTGACTTCATCACCAATCTCATCCTCAGTGTCGGAGCCTTTGTAAGTGTTATCATCCTCCGACAGATGAACGGGGCTGCCAGGGGCAATCCCGAACATCTCTTTGGAAGAACTAGACAAATCATTGCGTAAATCCATACACTCCTTGTCTGATACACCCATCCTGCTCATGAGCACATTTAAGGAGTTATAGAGATACATGTTAAAGCTCTCATCCCTTTCATTTTGTGTTGCTTGGGTAAGCTTAGACGTAGTCTCCAACAAAGATGTGATATCCATCAACCCCTTATTAGCCTCCACAATCTCATCATACTCGAGTTATTCAGGCACCTACCGGGAAATCATATATTGCGTGAGCAAGTTGCCAAAGAAGAATCTCTTAATTTGCCACCCAAATCGTTTGCGGGACATCTCCCCCAATATGATCTCACCCACATTAATGGTCTGCCCAGTCATCAAAAAGAATATCACACACACTTGAGCTCGAGTGCATTCATTGTTATGTTCAACTGGCATGAGGTGGTCTTGTACAAAATTTTCCCACACTTTAGCGGTCTTTTGAAATCAAAGCAAACCATCTCAAGATGGGCATCACCCTTAGTTCTGGTCCACTTGTCATTTGAATTGACGCCACAAAGAGTGTGATGTATCACCGTGTAGCTTGAGTTTTTACAAATTTTTGTAGCCTTCGAGGGTTAGAGTTCTCAACCCCCAAAAATTCACGTAAGAACCGCCTATCCAGTGGCATGTCCTTTCCACGTACATATGACATGAACAAGTCCGCATTCCAATTTACATACAGTTCCCGCACCATGCTCAAATTTTCATGGCCGGGACAGTCTAGGAGTTTTTCTATGTGCAATTTTCGCAACTGGCCAAGCACGTCGAGGAAGTTCTGTTCCAAAGCTTTCACAGTAATGCCCATCTCGGAGACGTAGCACCCGTATGGTACAAAGGTATTATGTCATCGGATGGAATCATCACAAACTAGATCCAAGTGAGTCTTTGGTCTCAGTGGAGTCGTCGCCGATCCATTGGCAACTTGTTTCCCTTTCGCTTGCCTAGATGATTCTTCCCCTTGCTTGCGCTTTTGGGCACGGGGGGGGGGGGGGGGAATGGTGGAGGACTTCCCTGTTCCTTTGCCTTTTGCATTATCACGAGCCATAACAACCTACAACACAAATAAGTAAAAATGTGAGAAAGAATCAAGAATTTCGCCTAAGGTTATCGCGAGAGTCAAAGATGACCCCACATTTAAAACCGAAGGATCAATGTACTATACTCACAGTCGTGATTTAAAACACAGAAGTGTTGCACCACAAGGCAATGGGTACTCAAGACTTCCATATGCCACACAATTATAACTCACAAGTTATGCCACACAAAACAAGTGGTCGATCATGGCAAAGTGAATTAGCCTTAATGCAAGCAAGTGGTATATGGTCCTTAGGTTCTACAACTACTACACTACCTTAGCTAGTTCTACAAGTGCTACAACATACATAATATAAGATACATGGCGTGATAGATATGTGCACATTAAAATCAAGCTCCAAATTATGTAGAATCATCCCCAAAAACCCCATAATTAGCCCGATATCACATACAACTACACTCGGTTACTTAGACTTCGCCGGTGCACAAAATACTCATTCAAACATTTTAGCAAACATATTATGGGAATGAAGTGTGTGCAACTTAGTTTAACAATGGTGGAACATGGTGGCCCACTCAAATTTCAAAGAAGTAGAGGGAATTATAGTTTACTACTCCGTATACAATACAATAACAAAGTTGTCACAACCAGTTTCATTCCACATTCAGGCCGCCCACCATAGAAAAAGCTCTAAGAAGCAACTTAGGGAAAAATTTAGGGATTAGGGCGTTTGGGAGGGGGTGTTTATTATCGTCTACCAATTAAAAGAAAAAAAAAAAGAGGAACATACCTGTAGGATTTAGGATGGGAGCAAGATAAAAGTTTGAAAAACTTTTGAGAGAAAGAAGTAGGGCTGTAATGTGGTCCGGGTCCGGCCCTAAATGGGCTTCGTGGGCCGGTCCTAAGTGGGTCGGTCCTAAGTGGTCCCGGGCTTCGTGATCTTTTTGAAAGAACTAGCCCGGGATCGGGACCACGAACTAATGGTCCTGGGCTAAGTGGGTCGGTCCCGGGCCTATGGGGGCCCAACGACTACTTTCTATTTTTTTTTAAATTTTTATCTAAGGCAATTCCTTGTAAAATATTGTAAAGAGATATTCAATGCAATGTTTTATAATTTTATTATAGCATTAACAAAACATGGCAATATCTTTCTTAGTCTTCCTCCCCCCTATGGAATGAGCACACAACAAGGTGCTAATACCATTATTGAGAAGAAAAAGAAATTAATCAAGATGTGCCAAAATACAAGTTACATATTAATTTACATGTATCTCTTACAAATTTCATAAATCCTTCATGGTTCGGAGGAATTTTCGTTGGTGGTGGTGGAAAAGAAGCTTGTTCATCACCGCTTCGGGGCGAAGCTGCATCCTCTGCAAGTTTAGCTAGCATTTCTCCGTAAGCTTCGTCTACCTCTGGTTGTGATTCAGTAAGTCCAAAAGTTCTTCGTTCTGAACGGATCCAGTCTCTAAAAAGTATTGATTTTTCCAAGCTCTCCCTCATAGACGCTCTATAATCACCAAGTTGAAGTTTTGCTTGACTGAAAGTGCTCTCCTATGCCACTATTGAAGCTTGAATAGTTAAAATATCTCGGGCCATCCTTGAAAGAATCGGAAAGTATTTTTATTTGTCCTTCCACTATTCCAAAATATTAAAGGAGCCGTCGGGATTCACTTCCTCAATTCCCTGTGACAAATAAACTTCAAGCTCATTTAGTTGTGAATAATCACTAGTACTAGAACTTTAAGATGTTACTAAATGCAGGATTTAGTGTAGTGGTAAGTTGGGCTGCAACATTAGTGTTACTAGTAGCATTATCCGTTAAAATTGACATTATTTTATCACTAATGCAAAAATATCTACATATATCCGTAACCGTGCTAGAAATAAACTGTCCTATGTGATATGAATTAATTATTCTATAAGTAATAATGCGCTTTTACACTATCCAATGACTGGTAATAGTAAGATAATCACACTCATTACCACTTCTACCAATATCAGTAGAAATAGCAACACGATAATTTATATGAGTAAATAAATAGCTCAAACATAGTTCATATTCATGTTTATATTTATAAATATCACTCTTTACGGTTGTGCGATGTCATTCTATATAAGTAGGATTAAAAACTTTTCTAATATAATGTACAAAGTGAAGGTTAGAAGGAAAACTATAGGGTAAGCACATAACAGTAACCATTTTTGCCAATTCTTCTCGATCTTTTCTTGGATCATAATATAAAATACCACAGGTAACAGTGTTAATTCCCGGTTAAAATTGATTTGATCTAGTACTAAGGTCAGCCTGACTAGGTACACTTGTCCCCTCGGCCAAAGCTTTCATATGAAGATATTTAACTTTATCTTGAGGGTATATCATTATGTGTCTCCTCAAACCCCCCCCCCCCCCCACCTCCAACATATTTAAAAACTAACTTTTTTCCACAAGTTTTACACTTAGCCCTATTTTTTTTCTTAGTTGAGTGTAAAATGGCCAAACAAGAGATGTTTCGCTCCGTTTAGAAGGTTGTCTAGAAGAAGTAGGGGTAGTAACATGAGGGTCAGACGGGGCATCATTTGGATTATTATTAGTTGGGTTAACTTCAGCAACAAGACTAGTGGTTGTATCATCATCCGGTTGCATTTCATCAAAATCTATTTCTACATCATCATTTTCATCAATAGTTGGATTACCATAAAGAGCATTCATATATTCATGGTTTAATTGTTCACCAGCTCCAACATATGCAAATATTGACTCTCACTAAATTGTAATAAAGTATTATCACTATCAAGAATAGCAGCGGGTGTAGGACAGGTATGGAGTTTGGGTACGGGAGCCCGGAGAATTGGAGGAGGAATAGATTGGCCACTAGATTCAACACTCTTGAATTTTCTCTTATTTTTACTAAATACTTTTTTTTAATGAAAAATCCATCTAAATTAATCAAACAATACAAAGTAAATAAAACAAAATAAAACTATAATATTAAAACTTAAGAGTTGGAACGAGCTTACCGAATTGACGAACAACTTGTTGAAAATTAATTATCGTTGAAGACTCAGACTTGAATACTTCAATTTACCAACTTCACAATATTTCACACAAATTGCAACAATAAAGTAAGCAATTATAGAAGAAAATTAGAGAATGATTGAGGGAGATTGATGATTTTGTGAGAAAAACGAAAGAATGAAGGGGTATTTATAGTTGAAAATAGGGAAAAGTGTAATTATAAAAAGTTTGGGGTTAAATGGCTATTTTATAAATAGCCAACAACTATTTTGGCAGAAATAACAGCTATATTTTAAAGCCCTAATAGGCAATTGTTTTTTAAATTTGGAGTCGTTGGGCCCGTTTAGGCCTGTTTGAGACCGGTTGAACTGCCCCACTTCCCAGCCGGTCCCGATCTCATGAGCCTAATGCATAAGACCGGCCCACTACCTAGCCCACCTCTCCACTGTCCCGGTCCTATCCAGTTAAGACTGTTTAGGCCCACTACTCATATGGGCTTGCAATCCTGGGCCGAGCCTGGTACTAACCAGCCCACATGCCACCCTTAGAAAGAAGAAAGAGGGACACGGGCAGAGAGGAATTTGAGAGAGAGAGAGAGTTACGGGTGAGATTGGGGGTGGGGGTTAGAGTTTTGTTGAATTTGTTTTTAATTGAAGATGAATTGGGTTATTGGTATGGGTTACAATGTGTATATGGGTAGATGGGTCGGATTTTATGGGTATGGGTTAAGGAAACAAATAATTAAAACGAAAAGAAAGAAAAAAATAACAATTAAAGACCTACCTGACCCTCAGCCCAGCACTCCATGCTAGGCATGGCATTGGGGGCATGAAACTTATTGTAAATTGCGTTCCAGGCAGCGTGGGGCGCTGGCCTCGACGCCTATTTTTCAATTTTCTGATTTTGTTTTGAAATCCCTGATCCCTCGAACACTTTATATATCCAATTTACATACCCCACACCATTCTGCCTATAATTTTTACGTCTACAAAGAAAATAAAACTCTAGTCTACTATAATTAAAAATTTAAAAAAAAACTAACTATGAAAGCAATAAAATATTGGGTTGCCTCCCAACAAGAGCCTGATTTAACGTCGCGACACGACATAAGGCCTTTCTTACTCATCAGCGAGTACTACTTTGGTCTTCTCACGATCAATGATTCCTCCCCGATAGTGCTTGACTCTGTGTCCATTCACTAAAAAATTTCTTTCACCGTGTAAATCGCGCAGCTCAATTGCACCATAAGGAGTGACTCTCTCCACCTCAGATGGACCTGACCACTCGATATTAACTTTTCAGGAAATAGCTTGAGCCTAGAATTGAACAATAGTACATGTTGGCCCGACTCGAAGTGACGTGGCTTTATACGCTTGTCATGCCATCTTTTCATTTTCTCTTTGTAAAGCTTAGCATTTTCATAAGAGTGCAGCCTGAACTCATCTAACGCATTCAACTGCAATAGTTTTTTCTCGCCCGCGAATTCAAAGTCCATATTCAACTTTTTAATGGCCCAGTACGCCTTGTGTTCCAGTTCAACAGGAAAGTGACATGCCTTCCAATAAACAAGCTTATACGGTGACACCCCAATTGGTGTTTTGTATGTAGTTGTATATGCCCACAAGGCATCATATAACTTTGCGCCTAATCCTTCATATTCACACTCACTGTATTATCTAGTATTTACTTTATTTCTCTATTGGACACATCTGCTTATCCATTTGTCTGCGGATGATATGTCGTGGCAACTCTATGACGGACTCTATATTTAGCTAGAAGGTTATTCAGCAACCAATTGCAAAAATGTATCCCTTCTTTACGAATCAAAGCACGTGGATTCCCAAACCTCGAGAATATGTTCTTCTTCACAAAAACATCTACCACATTGGCGTGATTTATTGGCAATATGATCGCCTCTACCCATTTTGACACATAGTCAACTACTAGCAAGATGCATTTATTTCCTCTGGACAGTAGGAACGGTCCCATAATGTCTATACCCCTACACATAAAAAATTTCGACCTCCAAGATGTCATTCAAAGGCATCTCATGCCTCTTTGTGATTGTCCCTAGTTTTTGACACTGGTCACACTTCTTAACAAATACATGGGCATCCCTGAATAGTGTTGGACAAAAGAACCCAGATTTCAACACTTTTGCAGCTGTCTTATTGCCTTTATGATGGCCCCCATAAGGTGATGCATGACAATCATACAACACTAATTCCACATCCTTTTCTAGAATGCATCTCCTCGTCAACTGATTAGCACACTGTTTGTACAAGAATGGCTCATCCCAATGGTAAAAGTTTACATCATGTAGAAACCTCTTTCTAGCTTAAGATTCAATTTCAGGAGGAAGTGCTCCAATTACAAGATAATTCACATAATTCGCGTACAATGAAGGAGGTCTTGGGTGATAGCAAAAAGTTGCTCATCAGGGAATGCCTCCTTAATTTGTGCACCCTCCTCCACGTGGTCATGATTTTCTAACCTTGATAGATGATCAACTACTTAGTTCTTTGTGCCATTCCGATATCGTATTTCTACATCAAATTCCTGCAACAACAAAACTCATCAATCTAGCCTTTGATTCCTTTTTTTGTAAATAGATACCTGATTGATGCATGATCGATATGGACTATGACTTTTGTTCCCACCTAACTCCTTTTCAGTGGTGGTGTAATTCATTTGTGCATCATCAAGAGTCTTACTCGCATGGTAAATGGAGTAAAACATCTTGTCCTTCCTCTAGCCTAGCACTAGCCAAATAGCATGGTCACTTGCATCGCACATAATTTCAAATGGTAAGGACCAATCCAGTGCCGCAGTAATGGGGGCAGCCACCAACTTCTTTTTGAGCTCTTCAAATGCCTTCAGGAAGGCTTCATCAAAATTTAAGGTTAGATCCTTTTCAAGCAACCTACACAAGGGAGTAACAATTTTGAAAAATCTTTAATAAAGCATCTATAGAACCCTACGTGTCCCAAGAAACTCCAGATACCCTTCATAGAAATGGGTGGAGGTAATTTTTCAACCGCTTCCACCTTCACCTTGTCAACTTCAATGTCACTCCTTGACACTCTGTGGCCCAACACGATGCCTTCTTACACCATAAAATGATATTTTTCCCAATTTAATACTAGATTTATTTCTTCACACCGGGCCAACACCTTGCCCAAATTATTCAAACAGTCATCATAAGAAGACCCAAAGACTAATAAAATCATCCATGAAGACTTACACAAATTTTTCCACCATATTAGTGAAAATAGCCATCATGCACCTCTAGAACATGATCGGTGCATTACAAAGGCCAAACGGCATTCGCTTGAAAGCAAAAGTACCATAGGGACAAGTAAAAGTGGTCTTCTCCTGATCCTCTAGGCATATGAAAATCTGGTTGTATCCCGAATAACCATCAAGGAAGCAATAATATTCATATCCCCCCCCCCCATCTTTCATATTTGGTCAATGAATGGAAGTGGGAAGTGGTCCTTGCAGTTTGCTTTGTTTAGCCTCTTGTAGTCAATACAAACTCTCCACCCTATCACAGTGGGAGTGAGAATTAGCTCATTTTTCTCATTCTCTACCATAGTCATCCCCCCTCCCCTTTTGGGCACACATTGCACTGGGCTTACCAAGTTGCTGTTAGAGATAAGAAAGATGATACCTGCATCGAGCCACTTAATTACTTACTTCTTTATGACCTCTTTCATAATGAGGTTTAATCTCATTTGTTGCTCAACACTTGAGCAGTGTCCATCTTCTAGGAGGTTTTTATGCATGCAAAATGATGGACTAATTCCTTTGATTTCAGCAATTGTCCATCTGATAGCCTTTTTATGCTCGCGAAGTACTCTGAGAAATTTTTATTCTTAAACATAAGTCAAGCTGGATGAGATAATCACTAGCAATATCTCAGAGTTCTCCAAATAAGCATAGCATAGATGCGCTGGAAGGGGCTTAAGCTCTAGCTTTGGAGCTTCTTCAATAGATGACTTAGGAGGGGTCAGAGTGACATGCCCGTCGAACTCCTCAAATCTCCCAAACCCATGGACAAAACTGCAAGACATGTCAAGTTCTTGCTCAATTTCTCCCATCATCTCATCTTCACTGTCTCCATCATCCCCAATCAAGCTCGTTCAAGAGGATCTATTAGGCTCATATACAGTACCAATGATGTCACATCACTTTCTATCATAGAAATCATAGATATCTCTTTATTGAGGGTTGGCAATCTGAGTGCTTTATACACGTTGAATACCTCCACTTGGTCACCCGCTCTCATCATTAGTTTACCTTCACATACATAAATAATAGCTCGACATGTGGTTAAGAAAGGATGCCCCAAAATAAAATGGGACTTCCTGATCAGGATCTTAGTCCAAGATAATGAAATTAGCAGGAATATGAAAGAACCCACTTGAACTAACACATCTTCAATTATACCTTAAGGATGAGTAAGGGAGCGATCAATCAACTGTATAATTACTGTGGTTTGGCGCGGCTCACCCAACTCCAGCTGTCTGAACACAGAAAGAGGCATAAAACTGACGCTCGCCCCAAGATCACACAAAGTTTGCCCAATTTTGTGCTTACCAATCGAGATTTGGATAGGGAAACTACCCGGATCCTTCAATTCTGAGGTAGCTTGCTTTGAATTCCTGAGCTACATTCTTTAGTGAGTTCCATTATCTCCAACCCAGTCAACCTTTTTTTATTTGCCACTATGTCCTTGATGTATTTGGCATATTTGGGCACTTCATGTAGGATGTCTACTAGCGGAATATTAATTTGCACCTGCTTCAAACTATCAAGAAACTTTTTATAAGCGACATTATCCTTCACTTTCTGCAATCTCTAAGGGAATGGAGGTAGTGCCGTCGCAACTAATGGTGGGGGTTTTTTAGCCACCACCTCTTCAGCTGGCTTCTCTGACTCCTTTGATTTTTCTGATTCTACTTTTATGGTGTCCAGTTTCTCATGAAAAGTCACTTGCTTTCTCTTTTTCAACTGGACTTCTTCTAACTGTCTCCCATTCCTCAATGACACAACATTAATAGATGCCTTAGGATTAGCCTAAGTGTCACTTGGAAGAGCTTCATCTAGTCGAGTATTTTTGGCACTAACAAGTTGCCCTATTTGTCGCTCCAAATTTCAAATCGCTGCAGTGTGGGCTGTTGCTTGATCTTGCTGGTCAGCCATTAATTTCTTCATCATCTCCTCAAGGTGACTCATCGGCTTTGTAGGTTGTTCAATCTGAGGTGGTCTATATTACTGTTGAGGCGCTTGTGGCCTGTATTGATTCTGAACACCTTGGTTTCCACCCCAAGAGAAGTTTGGGTGGTTCCTCCAGTTAGGATTGTAAGTGTTCTCATAGTGCTTTTTTTGGCCTCTATTTGCATTGCCCACAAAACAGACAGACTCTGGATTAACTAGGCATAAGTCGCTTGTATGACCCTCTCCACATACTTCACAAAATATTTGAACCTATTCCATTGGCTGGGGTTGTTGCATGTTAATAACCAAGGTCATCTGATTGACTTGGTTGGCCAATGTGGCAATCTGCGCTGATAATGCGGAGACGACACCTAACTCGATAACCCTTGCAGATTGTTGCATTATATGTCTGCCCACCTATCTTTGCCAATTAGGATTTCTTTTGGAGAATTTGTTCAATAATGCATATCTCATCAAAGTTTTTCTCCAACACTTGTCCTCCCGCTACCTCAATCTTTGTCTCAAGATGTAGCCCTTATATGAAAGTGTGAGCTAACACTTCATTTGTCTGATTGTGATGAGGACAGTCTATGAGTAGCCCTTGAACCTTTTCCAAACTGAGTATAAGGACACCCCTGATTTCTGTTTGAAAGAGACTATCTCACTTCTGATCTTTGCAGTTTTGCCTGAAGGAAAGAACCTGACAAAAGTTTTCTCGCCAGATCATTCTATGAAGTAATAGAATTAGTTGGTTCTGCCTTCAACCATTGCTTTGCTTCGCCCAACAGAGTAAACGGGAATAGTGCGAGACTTACATAGTTAATATCATGCACTCTTCAATTCTTCTCTAATCTAAACATGGCTTTCCCAAGCATATCGTAGATATTAAATAGAACCTAATTGTTAGCTAGACAATTAAGCAATTAATCATAAAATTGAAGAAACAATCATATATTGGTGAATTATAATTAAGGTTAAGTCAACTTTAAACAACAATATTCATGGCTAAATCACAACCCTAGAACTATGGGTTTTTACTGCTCATAATAATATCAAAACAAATTCACAAGTATTGAATAATTGAAAATACTAAGAAAATAAGAAGAAAACTGAGATATCCTCGCTCCTGGATGTTCCTCGTGTGTATTTTTCCTTCAAAGTGGCGTCACCCCTCTCAAAATAGGTTTAGTCTTACTTTTATACTTGTTGGGTAGGTCTTGGGCCGAAATAACCTTGTCCCGGGCAAAGTTGGAGAAGTTGCCCTCACCAGTGCCTAGGGCAGCATGAGGCGCTAGCCTTGGCGCTGGCAATTAAACATTCTGGATATGGCACCATAGGTAAAGCCCCACGCTGCCTGTGGCGCTACAATGGCCAATTTTTCATCTTTTGCTTCTTTTTTACTCTAATCTCGTACCTTTCGCCTCCTATTGCATCTGGATGGTTCCTATATATAAAAGTACCATGAATAAGCATAAATCAATTCGTTTCACATCCGAAATCTACGAAACATAAGTAAAACATGAGGCGATATATATAAATATATATAATTTAAGCTAAATATCATTGACTATGCAGATAGCTCCTATGTCCCAACAAACTCAAATGAACTCTTGATTTTTTTTAGTTGCAAAAGGTAATTCCTTGAATTGCAGAGCAATTATGTAGTATTAATGTAACGTCTCGCGATGATAGCAGTAATGGAAGGATATAGGCATGATTAGCTCCGGAAGAATAATACATTATAATATTTAGAATTAATTTCATATTTATTTTTAAGGTTATATTTTTATAGTGACATAAATCTTATGATAATTTTAATGTAATAAGTTTTGGAAGTATTTATTTCATAAAGAAGGATAGTTTGTTAGAATGTGAATCCTTTGACAAAACTCCATGCGTGATCTCTAATATCTCGGATAATCCATCACCACATTTTATGTTTCTATTTTACTAATCTTCTTCCTCCAAAAGTCATGTAAGTTGAGTGGCTGAAAGAAACAAAACCCCACGCCCCGCCTTTTTATAATTATTGTTTTTGTTTTTATGTTGCTTTCAAAGATACCAAACCCAACTAAAAGCAAACTTTCTTGGAGCCAAATCTGAGAAATTCAGTGGCATCCTTTTAATTACCACAACTCCATCCCCCACCTCACAAAAGAAGAAAGAATCACTTTCTTTTTGCTTTCTATATCGTTAAAATAAATGTTACTCCCTCCATCCTTAAAAGCACTGTGAAAATTTGTATGATTTTTTTATAAAATAAAATTATATTATACTTGAGAACAACATCTATTAGTAACAATATTTAAAAAATAATAAGCACTCAAAATATATTTGAAAAAATTTGCCAAAAAAGTTCTTTAACTACCTAAACAGCTAAACAGTTAAGAGTGTCATACAAGATTAAACAGCATGACTTGGTCATATACTCATATATATTTGGTTGCTATTAATATATTGGAGTAGAAGGGAGAAGAGCAAGAAGATTTTTTATGTGCTTGTGCAATTGAGGATGTTATAGACTAAAGAAAACACGTGTTTGACCAAGTAAAATTGAATAGGGGGATATTTATTGACTATCGTTGTATTTAGGTAAAGCAGGTAACGACTATGGTTCAGAAAGTCCAATAATCACTAAACAAATTCTCGTAATGAAACTTAGTATTCTAATTAATATCCTAAAAATTCTGCCACTGGTCTTCTAGCAAAGGGTGCCTCACAGGGGCGAAACTACACTCTAATAAGAGTGGTCAATTGGGCAAAGCTACACTCTAGTAGGAAAGTTACACTATGTATATAGGTAAAATATTAGATTTTAGAAGTATATAGAATATATATTAAATATCCTTTGTTGGTGATTATTTTTACTTCTTTCAAGTTTGAACTCTTGATGAAATTCTTAGCTTCGCTACTAGACTGGCTCAGTTCTCTTAACAATGATTTCCAAGAGTAATCCCCACGATGAAAGCAACCTATTATTGTATTTTAGAGCACCAAATTTTTGAATGAAAGGAAGATTCAATGAAGTTGCAATCGGCCATTTTCGTTTAGTTTAGGAAATGATAATTACAGGATGCAATGAATTCCAAACTCCTCGATGCTATCAAATCTAATTTCTCTCTTTTGGCTTTTATTCACTAAAAAGGTTTTCAAAGTGTAATTATAATTAGATAAAGAAAAGTCTAGCTAATCATTTAAGTTTAGCATTAAAGAGGTGTACTAATCCGCAAAGAGAAAAGACAATAAATTAGATGGAAATTCTGAGACGATTATTAAACCGCCAAATGTGATACATAATATTTTTATTTAAACCAAAAAATAAAAAAAAACTAAAGAAAGAGGAGACTGGTGTTGAATTCTCAAATCTCAATTTCTTCATTAGTTTTGTGTTCACGTCATTTGTGTAGTCCATTTTCTAAAATCATCCGGTATATTTGAAACATGCTGGTCCGACTAATTCAAGGTGACCCAAATGCCTTGCTTTTGAGGAATATGTTTAATCACCAGCAACCAATAACCAGACTAATAGCCCGTTTGGCCAAGCTGTAAAAATCAGCTTATTTTGATAAGTGTTTTTTTTCAAAAGTATTTTTCTCAAAAGTACTTTTGGTGAGAAGCAGTTTGGCTAATTAGTTTGAAAAGCACTTTTGAGCAGCAATTAGTGTTTGGCCAAGTTTTAAAAAACTGTTTCTAAGTGTATTTTTCTCAAAAGTGCTTCTCAAAAAAGTGCTTTTGGAGAGAAGATACTTTTTTCTGCTTCTCCTCAAAAGCACTTTTTTCCTTCCTAAAGCTTGGCCAAACACCTAAAAAAAATACTTTTGGCCAAAAAAAAAAAGCTTGGCCGGCTATAAACTTGGCCATATATAAGTTTGTATTTAATTTAAGATGTGGACACTGGACAAGTGTGTCAAAATTGTCCAAATCCTGCAAACCCAGTTTATCGTCCAAGTTGAGTCGAAAAATGAAGTCTTTGTCGTCCATCAGACCAAAGACCACAACAAACAGAACATAGTGACTTGTTATCATCCATTCTTTACAGTTAGTATATCTTTTTTCCTATTTTTGTACAAAGATACAGCCAAGATATGAAGAACAGATAGCCATGAAAATATTTCCCTTTCTTCTCCTCTTCTTCTGCTCCTTAGTTTTTAATCAAAAGGTTAATGGTCAAGGGGATACCATAACTACAACTCAGTTCATTAAAGATGGTGAAACTATTATTTCCTCTGATGGAACATTCGAGTTGGGATTTTTCAGTCCTGGTGATACTTCCGCAAATCGCTATGTTGGAATATGGTACAAGAAAATCTCTGTTATTACTCCAGTTTGGATTGCTAATAGAGTAGCTCCTGTCACCAATAAATCTGGGGTCTTGAAAGTCATTCAGTCAGGTCTTGTTGTTCTTGTCAATGATACTAATGCCACTGTTTGGTCAACCAATTCATCAACAACCGTCCAAAATCCTGTTGCTCAGTTGCTGGACACGGGAAATTTTGTGGTTAGAGATGCAGATGATCCAAATCCTGAAAATTTCATCTGGCAAAGCTTTGATTATCCCACTGATACTTTGATAGCAAGTATGAAACTTGGAAAAGACTTGGTGACGGGATTTGAAAGGCATCTTAGCTCGTGGCGAAGTAATGATGATCCTGCTCCCGGAGAATATACTTATCACTGTGATCCTACTGGTTATCCGCAAGACCTTATGAGAAAAGGGCCTAATGTTATTTATAGAGCAGGGCCATGGAATGGTCTTCGGTGGAGTGGTGCACCTAATATGGTAAACAATTCAATCACCTCTTTTGGTTTGATCATGAACGATAGGGAAATTTATTACAAGTATGAGCTCGTTAATAAATCAGTTATCAACACTTTAGTGATAAAGCCTAATGGAAACACTATGCGTATGATTTGGATTGAAAAGACTCAGGGTTGGGTTAATTACCACTCCGCAGATGCAGATGATTGTGACACCTATAAATTATGTGGTGCATATGGCACTTGCAACATTTTGAGTGATCCTTTGTGTCAATGTTTAGATAAATTCGAGCCTAAACATCCATATGATTGGAATAGAGCTGACTGGTCAAGTGGTTGTGTCCGAAAACGGTCACTGAATTGTACAGGAGATGGGTTTCTAATGTATTCTGGTGTTAAACTGCCTGATACACGAAATTCTTGGTTCAATAAGACAATGACACTAGAAGAATGCAGGGCAGTTTGCTTGAGAAATTGTTCGTGTATGGGTTATACTAATCTGGACATACGCAATGGAGGAAGTGGGTGCTTGTTATGGATTGGGGAGCTGGTTGACATCAGACAGCTATCTCAATCAGGACAGGATATCTACATTAGAATGTCTGCTTCAGACATAGGTAACATGCAATTTACTGATGGATGTTTAGTGTTAATAGATATTGTTTACCTTGATTACCTGGACCTAAGTTGTGTAGAAAGCATCAAATTTCATCCACTTAAGAAACTTAAATTTCTAAGTCTTATACTTGTAAAGATCTTTTTCTCTTGAGTCTTGCCAAAATAAAACCTTCCTGCCTCAACACCAGTGTCACTGTACAATGCTTGTGGTCAAGCATGAGTCACTGGTTGTTCAATTGTATAAGGTTGATTAGCAAAGAAAGAAGAGTGTGTTTACTAGGAATGTAGCTATTAACTTTAAGAAAGTTGCAGTTCTACTTCTCCACAAAAATACTATCCTTTAGGTTGTTCTAAACACTTCCATGCCAAGGTAATCCAAGTCTACATTGTGGAGAAAAACTGAGAAAGACGTATAGGTCTGTCCTGATTTCTAGTAAATAAATAGAACAAATATAATGAAGCGTGTAGGAACTGCTAATTTAAACAACTACCTAAAATATTTGGATGGAAAATGTTGCAGGTTCAGCTGGATCAAAGGGAAAGAAAGCTGTCGTACTTGCAGTACTTTTGCCACTATTGGTTGCGTTGATTCTGCTAGGTTTAGGTGTAGGGCTGATTCTTTATAAACGAAAAAGGAGAGAGGATCTGGTGCTCACAACAAAGAGTAAGTGAATTATACTAGTTTTATCTATTGAAAAGCCGGGGAGCAGCTAATGGTTACTAGTTCTTTATATGTCACAACTATTTCTTTTGAAGCGTGGTCTGAACGAACTCTACTTGTATGTTAAAATCGCAGGGAGATTAGGTGGTCACAGCAACAAGAATGATGACAGTAATCAAAATCACCATGAAGATTTTGAGCTACCACTTTTTGACTTATTTATATTAACCAAGGCTACTGACAATTTTTCATTTGAGAACAAGATTGGAGAGGGTGGCTTTGGACAAGTTTACAAGGTAGAAACATTTCTCCGACTCCAAGTAATAATACTCTAGAGCACATTGAAACCTCAAATCCCTTTAATTTCTTTATATTAAAAAGCAGTTTTTGAATTTGTCCCTTTTTTTGGTGCAAATTAGTGAAGAGTTGTGTCCTTTGTATAGTGGTAGGTTTAACAATTTCTAGCATCATAGCCTCTAAATGGAAATGAACTGTGCAAGTGGATGCGGCTGGCTAAACAAAAAGTGGACTGGAATAGTAGGGCAAAAATGACCATTCGCTCCATGGAATTTCTAAGAGGACTGCTACTTTTACAGGGTGTATTGGAAGGTGGACAAGAAGTAGCAGTGAAGCGGCTTTCAGAAACTTCAAAGCAAGGACTCAACGAGTTCAAGAATGAAGTTAACTGCATTGCAAAACTTCAGCATCGAAATCTTGTAAAGCTTCTAGGATGCTGCATTCAATCAGAAGAGAAGATGTTGGTGTACGAATACTTGCCATACAAGAGCCTGGATTTGTATATATTTGGTTAGTCTTTCACAGCTAGTCACGTGCAGCCATTTCTTTTGAGTGATACAAAGAACCTCATATTAAAAATGGCAAATGTTCAAGAAGGGAATTTTTTATGTGATTTCACAGAATTTACTTTCATGTTTAGAGAATAATTATAATGATGAAAAAAACATTTGGCAGATGAAGAAAGGAGCGCACTACTTGATTGGCCTAAACGCTTCAACATTATCAGTGGAATTGCTCGAGGACTGATGTATCTTCATCAAGATTCTAGGCTCAGAATCATCCACAGAGACTTGAAAGCTAGCAATGTCTTACTTGATATTGAAATGATCCCAAAGATATCAGATTTTGGGATGGCTAGAAGTTTTGGAGGAGATGAGACAGGGGCCAATACACGCCGTGTTGTTGGAACATAGTAAGATTTAAATCTTTGATTATACATATAGGTATGAAGGCATGCATATCTAGTGCATTATATAATCTTGTGTTTCTTTGTTGCAGTGGTTACATGTCCCCAGAATATGCAGTGGACGGGATATTCTCAGTGAAATCAGATGTCTTTAGCTTTGGAGTCTTGGTACTAGAAATTGTGAGTGGAAAGAAGAACAGACGATTTGTTCATCCAGACCACCACCTCAACCTTCTTGGACATGTAAGTGTAACTCCTAAGTGAATAAGACTTTACTTCGAAAAAGTACTTGTTTTATGCGCTGATGGAAAATTACATGTAAATCTCTATAATAAGCTAATCGGTAACCAGCTAAAAACAGATAACTAAATTACTATCACAGGTTAAACTATGTTGATAGTGTAAACATTGTTAATTTATATAACTTAAACCCTTTGATATGCAGGCATGGATGCTTCATAAAGAAGGAAGACAATTGGAACTAGTCGATTCAAATATGGTGGACTCGTGTTATGTGTCAGAAGTACTAAGATCAATCCATGTGGGATTGTTATGTGTTCAACAGAATCCAGAGGACAGACCAAATATGTCTACTGTGATTATGATGCTGAGCAATGAAAGCATTTTGCCACCACCTAAACATCCTGGATTTTTCACTGAAAGGAATGTTAAAGATACTGAATTTTCTTGGAGTACACAAACACCTAGTTCTATAAACGAAGTTACCATCACATTGTTGAATGCTCGATAAGAAGCATGTCCATTGTAGGTTCCATCTTTCTTCATTTCTCAGAATTGTATTAAAATTCTCTCCTTTTTTTTCTTTAATTAATTAGAAAATTTTGTATTCTTTGATGATATGTATTGTTTGATCAAAAAGTATTAAACTCTTTGTTAAACTAATTAATGATGAAAATAAAGGATAAATCTCAGCCAAGGATTATTAGCTCTAGATCTAAGCTCACTGAACAGGAGAATAAGATACAATCGAATTTATAAATTTTATGGGATCATACAATATGTCAAATATGGATGATAGGCTCACATTCTTGATATAGTATCCCGTGATGTGGCGATAATGACGAAAAAGATGGGAGACCATCGACAATAATGAGATCTATCTTCGTTGATTCGATAATCACGATTACAGAGATTTGTACTCGTTATCTAAACTACTTCTTGGTTTCTCTATCTTTCTCTTTCTCTCTCTAGGAGGGGAAGCCCCCTTTTCTTGTCTCCTTACCTTGGTCACGACCCAAAATCCATCAAAGGCTGTGATGGCGCCGGACACCTCGGTCAGGCAAGCCAACATTGAGTAATTAATTAAACTCTCATTTTAATATTTTAGGAACCATAGGTTCCTTTAAGTTAACTAGTAAAAAGGTAATCATCACAGAATAAATAAAAATCTTTACAACTTTTAATATTAAATATTCCATAATCATCCCAAAACCCGGTATTACAAGTGCATGAGCAATCACTAGGAAATCAAATAAAGTATAATAACTGTACGGAATACAAATTTGGATAGGAAGTAAATACAATACACTAAAAGATACTATGCTGGTTGCGGGTCGCTTCGAGACATGCAGCTCGCCTAAGTCTCCATATCATCCATGCTGCTACGCCCATTAGGCCGTTAGAGGTACATGTGCATGTGCCTGTGCAAGAAAAATGCATAGCAAGTGTAGCATGAGTACAAAAACAACGTGTACTCAGTAAGTATCCTGTCTAATCTCAAAGAAGTAGAGATTAGAGGTCGACTTCGACACTTACTAGTGATCCAATGATAATATACTAATAATTTAATAAATCGAGGATTTTTATAAAAATGGCGGTAACTCAAATAGCATGAGGCAAGGAAACAATTCTTTCATTTATAGGAAATTCCCAAATTCATTTATACATTTATCTCAGGCCAGAGAGAAACTATCAACATCTATGAATTTCAAGGCAAGCAATACAAGCATGCACAAATCATGCCGAGGTCGTACGGCTCAATCCAACAAATATTTAAACTGTGCACTGCCAGAGGCTCGAATGACGCGAACCATAGATGCATCTATTACCCCGCTTGCGAATCATACATGCGACGCAAGTACACATAGAAACACGCATTCAAACAGTCAATCAAGACTTCATCAGGGGAAAAAAATTACCTAAAGAAATAGCAATTCTCTTTAAAGGTCAAGAAAATGATGTTTAATTCCTTTAGAAATTCATTTACCAATTCAATATGATTTAAGCATTTTAAATCTACAATAAGATTCCAAATATTACAAGTAAAGCATGCTATTGGGTCCTAGGCTACCCGGACTTATGCGTAATAGTAGCTACGCACGGACTCTCGTCTACGTAGCCCCCACAAATAGGAGCATCTATCCAATTAATTCACCTATGGAGATAATTCCCTCTTACAAGGTTAGAAAGGAGACTCACCTCGCTCAGAAGCCCACTTTCCGGTCCAAGATTATGCGCAAACCCTCAATTCGGTGCGGAACAATCCAAAACTCAAAGTGCTAGGTGAAAACCCTCTTCCAAAAGCTCCAAAAATCACCCAAATCCAAGTCTAAAAACTCAAAAATGAGTAAAACATGGCTGACTCCCATTTATAGGCATTCTGCCTAGGCAAGTCGCATGTATGAAATGCGACTTTGCCTGATTTTCGGGCAAAAAAATAAACTAGTACCAGCCTTCAGTCAACGGACCATAACTTCCTGTACAAATGTTCAAATGATGAAAGATTTAACTTTATGAAAACTAGCATCAAATCTCTACAACTTTAATGTTTCATAAAGTTTCCGATTCTTTATATATTTCGAGTTATAAGCTTCCAAAGTAGGCTCCTCGCATCAGAATTTCCGGGGAAATTGCAAAACATCTTTACCAGCCTTCAATCAATCGATCATAACTTTCTGTACAAATATCTAAATGATGAATGGTTTATCTTTTTGGAAACTAGAATGCAAGGAATACAACTTTGATGTTTTGTAAATTTTCAGATTCCTTATAGATTGCAAGATATGAGCTTCCAAAATCTACTACTCGCATCAGAAACTTTCTGGCAAACAGCTTCTGCAACAGAATTTTAGCAGCTTTCTTTGTCCGAAATTCATTCCGTTAACCTTCCGAAATCCACCCGAGGCCTTCAGGACCTTAACCAATTGTACCAAAATGTCCCAAAACATGATACAAATTCGTTCGAGGCCTCAAATCACATCAAACATCGTCGAAATCATGAATCACACTCTAATTCAAGCTTAATGAACTTTAAAATTTCTAACATCTATTTCGTTGCTTAAACCTATCAAATAACGTCTGATTGACCTCAAATTTTGCGCACAAGTCATAATTGACATTATGGACCTACTCCAACTTCCATAATCGGAATCCGACCCCGATATCAAAAAGTCCACTTCCGGTCAAACTCCTCAAAAACCTTCAATTTTCTTTCTTTAGCCAAATGACTCCAAAATGACCTACGGACCTCCGAATTCACTTCCGATCGTGCTCCCAATACCAAAATTACCATACAGAGCTATCCCTACACTCAAAATATCAAACGGACATTGATAACACTGAAAGGCACTTTGACCCAAACTTATGAAATCCTTCTAAAAATGTTAATTTCCACAATAGGTGCCAAAACGTTCCCGGTCTTCCAAAACCCGATCCGGACATACGCCTAAGTCCCAAATTATCATACAAACCTGCTGGAACCTTCTAATCCTGATTCTGAGGTTGTTTACTCAAAAATCTAATCTTAGTCAATTCTTTCAACTTAAAGCTTCCGAAATGAGAATTCTCTCTCCAAATCAACTCCGAACTTTCCAAAATTCAATTCGGACCATGCGTACAAGTCATAATACGTGAAGTGAAGCTACTTATGGCCTCAAACTGTTGAACGACGTGGTATAGCTCAAAATGACCGGTCGGGTCGTTACATTCTCTCCCACTTAAACAAACGTTCGCCCTCGAATGTGCTAAGAACTGCGCTGGAGTTGTCTGAAATCATTGTTTAACACCTCATGCACCTACCTGTGCTTCTACAACCCAGTTGAGCACATTAGCTTGATCAATTCTGAAGATATTCTCTTTTATTCAAGAAAATAAGCTTAGAGCTCAATTCCAACATCCAGAATTCTGCGTCAGGCCTGCTTCCAATATATGAACACTATATCAATCACTACACGAGGTATCAGAACATGATTGGATACCTTTACTGAATTCTCACCATGCACCACATCATTCACAGGACCATAATAACATTCTCTGATCATAATAACCAACATTCCCCGAATCTGATGCTCACAACGCACCTCAAGATATATATAAGTCTTGTTCCAACTCTCGCAATACCGCCACGACAAAAGAGATGTGTAGAAATTTATAACCAACTGCGAAGTCGAAAATCATTGAGTCTATACTTTTGACAAGAATCATTACCTCATTCTGAACCAAATAATGATCTTTGCTCTTTAATATAATTCATATAATCTGACTGCACTAATCCTAGATCCAATAATCTCGTCTCACCCAGTACGAACTGCTCAGGCAATAAGCCACCCCGGTCATGATCAAAAGTCCCATATGATGATGTAATGTGCCAAAGGCTGTAAGCTCGAACGTGATACATAAGGAAAACGAACTCAGGAAGGGACTACTCAACTCACACGACTAATATGAACTTTCCTCAAAAAATGGGAAACAAAACACACAAAAATAGGTATAGGGAACTATACTCAACATCACATTGTTGCGGCGTGCAACTCGATCCAAACAACATACCCTTCACGGCGTGCATCCCTATCCATATATAAAATTCACATAAGGAGATACACACCGAGCTAAATTTCTCATGATAATAAAATACCGAATATCGGTCACAAGCACGCTAAGTGCATAATACCATCCCTGGGTAGACATATAGCGCCATAAGCTAACAAACTCAAGCAAAACTGAGGTGCAATATATGTTCTGAAACTAAAGAGTCATCCTACTCACATAACACCATCGCTACGCTGAACCTCAACATATAAGAAAATTATCGAGCCGTTCCCAACTCATATGGCACAATATAGCATTACATGAAATAGTCGATAATGAAATAACATCCAATGTCTGAATACTCCTTCATAAGGAGCGCTATGCTGAAATGAACACATCTGGCCTGATATAGAGCCCATATTCATACTTAAATCCATCACAGACCTCAAGCCGATTCTGATCGTACCGAACTAGGTCCATAATCTTTCCTGGGTCCATAATAACGCCCTTTTTCCCATAACACAAAATAACAACCATCATAACCAGAGTAATCCTCCACATTCCACAACCCAATAAATCGAGTGCCCTCCAGGCATCAATTCTCAAATTAACGATATCACCACAATCTTCATACATGGTTTAATTCTTCAATCAATCAAGTGACTACATGCCACACTTATCAACCTTCCCGTGGGGCACGCTCCCACGCCCTTCCGTAACAGATAATAGGTCGGTACATCCATACCACCGGCCGCACTAACGCTGAAAAGTGATCAAGAATTCTTAAGCAGGATGCAAAGCCTTTTTCACAAAACACTGATCTCAGGTGATGTTGAACACAATGCCAGTTTACTCTAAACATTCAAATCCCTTTCCTGCTCATCCAAGCTCGTGACATCCTTGTCAACACTGAACCGCAACCTTGATCCTCACTTTCAAATTCCATACCACTCACTGCACCCAACATGCCAATATGCGATAGCAATAGATCTTCATCATAACTCCTGAACCACTAATATGGTTAACATTTCCTCACCTGGAAATTTTTTACTCAACTCATTCCAAGAGGACCATAGCAACGCGCGAGTAACTTCTCATAATCGTAGAACATTTAAATCCTCAAGTAGTAGTCTAAACCACCATAAACTTTCCGGGATCCGCCTACATATAACAGTCCATAATACTTGAATACTTCCAAATATAATCAATTACGGTGGCCATCGAGCCTCGCGCGCATCGCCACCACTATGCCAATTCAACCATAGCTGACTAATCTAACTTCATCTAATTCATCTTTAACTTGTCTTAGAGATAATATTAGCTCCATTCCTTACATCACCAACCTAAATCCGCACTCATCTTAAGTGACTCCATTCCATAAGACCATATTGTCTCCAAACCCATGAACTGTTTCATACCCTCCTTGCACGCACATTCGCATCTTCAATTGATGCACCCATTCTGATAATCCCTCTATGAATCCGAAGTCTTTTTCCCTTTTTCCTACCGATGCTATATTGCAAGTCGAAAACATCATAGATCATTCCAAGCCTCTTATCATAATCTGCTACAAAAGCTCGATTCTTAACCATACTACGGGCTTGAATCCTTAGGCACCACATTTTTAAATCCTTTGAATTCACTAGGACCGTTGTTGAGAGCCACCCACTCTGACTTGGTCCCGAATATAATCAACTCCATAAATCTTCTAGCACATGAACACCCTTTCGACGAAGCACCCGGCCAAACCACTTTCTTTGAAACCCGTATCTACACAAGGTATAAATCATGTACCCTTCCCCAAGGCTGAACATGAGTCAATAAGGCCAACTATAGCATACCTTTAACAATTCCTTTTCTTAAATTACCTCTTATGTTCCTTTCCCTTAGCTGAAATAACCCATCCATATGCTAATAACCTGAAATCTCACAAATAGATGACCATGCAATCCAACCGTAGGCGGTGGGACTCTACCACTTAGCTTGAAGCTACTATTACATAACTACGGAATCCACCAAGATTCTTTATCTCTCATTGACATAACCTTGCACAATCCACCGCCAAATATTTTGAAATACTTCCATTAGCATTTCATTGATGTCGACGCCCCCTTTTTCTCTAACCGTGGGGTCAGAAATCGGGTATACAACATTGGGAAGGACAACTCTATTCCCTTTCGAGAATTGGGTTTCGGAATTTGAAGAGTCGTCACCTAATGATTATAGTGCATCAGGACACTTTTTTTTAGAAGAGTTTGAGTTGGAAAACCAGAGTTCGGGTAAGGGCTAGAAATTATCTCGAGGGGAAGGTGTTAGGCACCCCTCAAGATCCACTAGTGTGGTTCCCGGCCATGTTACAATTATGACTTTACAAGTAAACAATCAAGGCTCAAATAAGGGTTCGCGGATAACATTCCAATCAGGTTGAAAACTTTCAAAGGTAAGTAGAGAGTGCGGAAATTTTTAAAAAAAGAGATTTGAATAATTTTACAAGAAAAGATGAAAGCAAATAAAGGGAGAGGGGTCCTAAGTTTATGATTAGTATGGATCACTTCAATGCAATACCCAACAATCACTCCTCAGAAGAGGGGTCGCACGTGATATTAGCGCATCAGTCATCATATCCATATATACCCTTCCCACCCCGTTAAGGTGTTAAAGCGTGGAATGGTATCAGTACTTATTGCATGCTATTACTCGTCCCAATCCTATCAGTCCCGGAGGCATATGGGACTACTAATCCTAAAGGGGAGGGAGTTGGGGCTTTTGCGGAGTTTTCAAAAGGATAAAAATCTAGGCGACAAACAATAACAGATAGCAGTTAAAAGGGAAACAAATAGCAGTTAAGGCTCAAGTCGGCCTCCTCATTCAAAGCAGCAAATTATTTAGCATGACTTACAAATACTGGTTTGGTCTGTATTAAACTTAACGTAGGAAGGGTGGCTAATTTATCACATATTTTCATATAAGAAGTCCGAGTTATGCCTGCCTGCTGGTTGTAATTATCAAAATTGATGCAATTATAAAATTTTACCCTAAGGCTTGCCTAGGCATTAAACAGAACCTATAGGCATGATATCTATTAGTTTCAGAAATAAAGAAGTAAACTTATTGCAGAAAAAGAATTGTCAATGACAGGGACATAAGATCTGCAGGCGTTAAACATTATTGCTAATGATTTTAGGCCTATAAGCGAGTTGACGATTCAGGTTTAGTTAAACAACTCCTATAGACATGCTTTCTAGGTGTTACTGATTTGAGCACCGTTATTGCTTATGTAGGAATCTTATAGGCAGGTTGTCTACATACAATTGATTAGGTATTTAAATCCTATAATAGGTTTGCCTAATGACAGATGCAGAATGTAAAAAGTTCTATAGGCATGGTATCTATATGAAGATTTAGAATCGGCTTACATGCATGGCATCTGTTATGAAATTGCAGAAAACCCTATAGATATAGTATCTATATGAGAATGCAGAAAATCCTATAAACATGGTATCTATATGAGAATGCAGAGTTTCAGTGATTTATAAAATGCAGAACTTTAGAAAAATAGTAATCCCTATGAACATGGTATCTACCCCTTGCATGCATAGTCCGATACCCTTTTCCACTAGCCGACCCCAAATGTTTATTACAAGATTATTACAGACCAGAATGAATAAGAAAACAATATATCAGAAATTAAAGATTCCAGCCAAGGAGAGCCTAATTCAAACCCCAAGTCTGAAATATGAAACAAACCAACTTCCAAAGATCAGATTCCAAAGCCTTCTCTTATCTGGGGTGTTTCAGAGATCCAAGGAGTTTCAGGAACTCCAGGCAGTGCTTACACCCCAAATATATTACAGATTTAGATTATAGTGCAGTGTGAAAATACCAGCTCTCAGATGTCCAAGTTTAGAGGGAACTCAAGGTCCCAAAGCAAGGATCAAAAGAGAGGGGCAGAACTTAAGATTCTAGGAATAGGTGTAAGTGCACAAGGGGGGAAGGGAGTCAAAGAGAGACAGGGCAAGCTAGTGGCCATGCCCAGCAATTGGGATGCTAGCACACCCCTGACCAGCCTGCTAGTCAAGCATTGAGAGTTAGGATCCATTGTGGATCAAGCCAAGGCCTGGACAACAATTAGGATACTGTCAGGCCGAGAACTTAACTCAGAACATAGAAGGGGATATGGGTAGAGGATTCATAACAGAAATAGAAGCAAGGAAGAAAAATATTTAACACAAATTACTGAACATAGGCAGTAGAGTAAACAACAGTCTGAAGCACATAGGGTGAGGCAGAAAATTAAATAAAGGGCATACCAGTTTCAGGGAAACAAGAAAAGAAAAGCAGTAGTCTTGTAAAGCCAACAAATAATGAGAAGATCTTAGAAGAGAGCTGTGAGATTATGTGTGTAAAGTGCTGAATTGAGAGTGTGTGTGTGTAAGAGTATGCAATTCGAAGTGTGTTGTAAAAGTATTGAATTGTAAGTTAAGGATGATCAAAGTGCAGAAGGGTCGTGCCCCTTTTATAGTGCAGGAAACAAGTGAGGAAAGGTAAGGAAATAACATTGCAATCAATCTCCCTTTAGTTAAGGGATTCTGATTTCAATGGGTAAAAGCCAACTAAGGAAAGCAGTTTTGATTAAAACCTTTTCAAAGTAGCACAAAAGTAGTAAATACAGAGAATTTATTAAAGGAAAGAATTCAATAGTACACGGCTTGGAAAAAATAAGGAAAGGGAATCAATCAAACAGCCAGGGAAATCAAAATTGCAATTCAATTCGAATGAACCAAGTTAGGAAAAGGAAAAGGAGGTTCAATTAAAGAAAAATCAGTAACAATCAATCAAAACCCATTAGAGGATTTCAGGATCAATCAAAAACCTCTAAAGGCAGAGTCCTTATATATAAAGCACACAAATATGTGTATACCAGAGGGGCTTGTCAAATTATTTAGAAGAGAGTTTAACAAAGAAAGGTTCAGAATCGTAAGCAAAAAGAGGTATAAGTCTAGTTCGCAGACTCACAATGAGTCTGAGAGTTCAGGGTCCCCAAGTGGAACCTAACTTGCACACAAAAGATCAAAATGCCAAGAAATCCCCGAACCTTAGGGTTTCAAGTTGAGTCGGACAATAGAGATGAGAAGGCAAACCATTCAATAGAGGCTCAGGAGTCTTTTCCAAAGACTTATGAGAAACAAACAGACATGATACACAGTCAAAAGCATGGAAAACACGTTTTGAGGAAAACTCTGAACTTAAACAAGTTCAGAAGAAAAAGTGATACAAACTTAAGAAGCAGTAGATGAAACACATTTAGCAAGAACACGAAAAGAGTCCAGTAAAGCAAACAAAAATCGAAGAACTTAACAGTAAACACATATAGTAAAAGAGTAATGAAAACATAACAAGGATAATCATGTGAGCACAGGAGTAACATGTATAAAAGAAAAGTAGAAGGACAATACAGGCGTGGTAGAAAAGAAAACATATGAACATAGTATAGCCACATACATACAAAGAAAAGAAAAGGAAGAGTCAGAAAAACATTTTAAGCTTTTCAGAAACCCTAGATTGGAAAGAAGTAATTTTTGAAAGAAAAATTAGGGAAAGTGTTTTAAAGCTCCAGTAAAGCACAAATATAGCATAGATTTAAAAGAACAATCAAAGAAAACCTCGAATAGCTAGGGTTTCAGAGGAACCCTGGAATGAGAAAGGCTTGGAAAGAGGTTTGATCTAAGTCGGATGAGGTTAGAAACAGGCTCAGAAGACCAAGAGCCACCGGAGCAAAGTCGGAGATGGCCGGAATCTTCGAATCGGTGAAGGTCTGAGTGAAGACCTTCGAGGTTTGGCCTCGAACCTTCGAGCATCAGGATTGCAAGAGCCAGAGGAGGTGAATATAGGTTGTCCATGGCCTGAAAAGCCATGGATTCCGGTGAAAACACGGTGGAACAAGGCAGGAGGAGGCTAGGGTTTGAGAACCCTCGAGAGAGTTTGAGATAGTAGAGGGTTGCAGAGGCGGCGGTTGGTGAGAATGAGGTAGGGTAAAAAGGTCGTTTGAATTAAAAAAGGAAGGGGATGAGGGGAGTCGTTGATCTAAAAGATCAACGGCTGGGATTAAAAGAAAATTGGGCGAGTCGGATAAATGGGTAAAGGGGTTGGGTTAAATCGGAATTGGGCCGGTTCAATTGAGTTTTAGAATTGGGTCAATTAGGGGGATCAATTTGGCTATGATTGAAATAAAAATGGGCCAGATTTTAAATAGCCAGTTTTTCCCTTTTTATTTTTTATAAAAAATTGTAAAATGATCTTGAAAGCAAATTAAAAGAACTGAGCCAACGAACAATATATAAATATTAATTTAAAAATATTGGAACCAATTTCACAGTTATAAAATGCTATTAATCTTAAAGTAGGCTACAATTGCAATTATATGCAATTTAGCTTTTAACATACCAAATAAATTTATAAAAATATGCAAATATTACATTAACTATATTTTGGTATAAATATGGGAATGAAAGACATTATTATTCACCAAAATTGATAATTTTGGGAATAATTATGGGTTTTGCACTGCTAAAATAGACAATAAATTGATTTTAAAAATTAGGGAAAATACCAAAACTCTTGGGCATGCTTATATATGCATACACATGCTATTTTGAAAGTGTTTTGAGTATAAAAAATACATAGGGAAAAATTGGGTATGAACAATGAACACTCTCAATCTTTAGCAACATTCACATATTCGACTTCTTACGGAATAGCCAATAGGATTCTTCGCAGAAGCTTCGCCAACCACGCGACCGCTGATCTGCTCACAAGAGATAACCCCTTGTAGAAATTGCATGTCGTCATCTCCCAACAACACTGCAATGCACCATTACTATGAAATCAGTAACCCATCCTGAGCCCATGCTCATTCGCTAGCTGAACAAATCCGTTCATTCCTCGTGGACATCCACTAAAATACACGACAATATCTCCCCATTTCAAAGTTATGTTGTATCCTTCTTCATATCAAGCAGCTCCTTTCCATCATATCAAATCTCCCACTGTATGTTAGCCAATATTTCAAATTATGCTCGGAAACCCAATCACTGTCCACTAAAATTCCCAAACCACTCTAACGTTTCCTCAAGGTGTGTAGTTATCCTGCCACTGAACCCATATGCTATTCTGCCACCCTCCCACTTTGGGCAAACTCACTTCTTTAAGAAACTACTCGACTTCCGCTTTTTACACCTGACCTTCTAGAAGTTTAACCACTGCATGACACTTCTCACATGTCCTTCCTCATCCTTCGCTGCCCAATTTTTGCCTTAGATCAATATATATCTCTGTAGCACTTGAACCAATAGACCGCTACTAACTTTATACTTTTCCGAAGATCATGTTTTCTTGAGCCGTAGACATTAGAAACATCGACTAAATCCTGAAAAATTATAGTCCGATTGCCTTTCCTCCTCTAGGAATGAAATACCGAGTCTCTGAATCATGGACTGAGTAGGCATCCTTTCAGGTCATTCATTGCCCCGACATATTGGTAAGTATCCTACTATCACATCAATATTGGGCGATAGCAACGCATGAATCATCATAACATCGATGCCGAATCTCGAAACCTTAGGTAATACTGATACTGAGCTGAAACGACAGAACGACCTTCTGCAAGGTGACGATAATAGCCCAAACAACTATGCAAGGAGAAACATCCCGCACCACATCTGTAGTACTATTACAATTCCTCAATTCTCGATTTATAATAAGCGCTTCGCATCACATAAGATTGAGTAGGAAGAAAATATGGGCATAAGCCTCATATGAATCAAACCACACAATGAGGAATCAAGAAGGGAAGCGCTCCTAACAGCCTTGTAGCCTCTCGAAGATAAGTACAGACATCTCCGTACCAATCCGCAAGACTCTACTAGACTTGCTCATGACTCGTGAGACCTAAGGGAACCTAGTGCTCTGATACCATGTTGTCACGACCCAAAATCCATCAAATGCAGTGATGGCGCTGGACACCTCGGTCAGGCAAGCCAACATTGAGTAATTAATTAAACTCTCATTTTAATATTTTAGGAACCATAATTTCCTTTAATTTAACTAGTAAAAGGTAATCATCATTGAATAAATAAAAATATTTATAACTTTTAATATTAAATATCCCATAATCATTACAGAACCCGGTGTTACAAGTGCATGAGCAATCACTCTTAAATCAAATAAAGTATAATAACTGTCTAGAATACAGATTTTGACAGGAAGTAAATACAATACACTGAAAGAGACTATGCTGGCTGCGGGTCGCCTCGAGAGATGCAGCTCGCCTATGTCTCCATATCATCCATGCTGCTACATCCATTAGGTCGTTAGAGGTATATGTGCCTGTGTAACAAAAATGTACAACAAGTGTAGCATGAATACAAATACAATGTGTACTTAGTAAGTATCCCGTCTAATCTCGAAGATGTAGAGATGAGAGGTTGACTTCGACACTTACTAGTGTTCCCATGATAATATACCAATAATTTAATAAATCGAGGATTTTCATAAAAATGACGGTAACTCAAATAGCGTGAGGCAAGGAAACAATTCTTTCATTTATAGGAAATTCCCAAATTCATTTTCATCATTTATACATTTATCTCAGGCCAGGGAGAAACAAATATCAACATCTATGAATTTCAAGGCAAGCAATACAAGCATGCGCAAATTATGCCAAGGTCGTACGACCCGATTCAACAAATATTTAAATTGTGCACTGCTAGAGGGTCGAATGTCGCGAATCATACATGTGACGCGGTCAAATATAAATAAACAATGACTCCGCTCGCGAATCATACATGCGATGCAGGTACACATAGAAACACGCATTCAAACAATCAATCAAGACTTCATCACGGAAAAACAATTACCTAAAAAATAGCAAATCTTCTTTAACGCTCATGAAAATGATGTTTAATTCCTTTAGAAATTCATTTACCAATTCAATATGATTTAAGTATTTTAAATCGACAACAAGATTCCAAATATTACAAGTAGATCACGCTATTGGGTCCTAGACTACCCGGACTTGTGCATAATAGAAGCTACGCACGGACTCTCGTGACCTTGTGCGTACGTAGCCCCCACAAATAGGATCACCTATCTAATTAATTCACCTATGGGGATAATTCCCTCTTACAAGGTTAGAAAGGAGACTCACCTCACTGACTCCCATTTTTAGGCATTCTGCCTTGGCAAGTCGCATGTATGAAATGCGACTTTGCCTAATTTTCGGGCAAAACAATGAACTACTACCTCCCTTCAGTCAACAGACTATAACTTTCTGTACAAATGTCCGAATGATGAATAGTTTAACTTTCTAAAAATTAGAATCAAAGTTTTACAACTTTTACGTTTTGTAAATATTCAGATTCCTTACAGATTTCGATATAAAAGCTTCCAAAATAGGCTCTTCGCATCAGAAATTTCTGGAGAAATTGCAAAATGGCTTTACCATCCTTCATTCAGTCGATCATAACTTTCTGTACAAATATTCAAATAATGAATGGTTTATCTTTATAGAAACTACAATGCAAGGACTACAAAGTTTATGTTTTGCAAATTTTTAGATTCCTTATAGATTGTAAGATATTAGTTTCTAAAATCGACTCCTCGCATCAGAAACTTTCTGGCGAACAGCTTCTGCAACAGAATTTCAGCAGCTTTCTTTGTCCGAAATTCATTCCGTTAACCTTCCGAAATCCACCCGAGGCCCATGGGATATTAACTAATTATACCAACATGTCTCAAAACATGCTACAAACTCGCTCGAGGCCTCAAATCACATCAAACAACGTCAAAATCATGAATCGCACTCCAATTCAAGCTTAATGAACTTTAAAATTTCAAACTTCTATTTCGTTGCTTAAACCTATCAAATCACGTCCGATTGACCTCAAATTTTGCGCACAAGTCATAATTAACATTATGGACCTAATCCAATTTTCGTAATCGTAATCCGACCCCGATATCAAAAAGTCTACTTCTGGTCAAACTCCTCAAAAACCTTCAAATTTCTATCTTTAGCCAAATGACTCCAAAATGCCCTACGAACCTCCGAATTCACTTCCGATCATGCTCCCAATACCAGAATCACCATACGAAGCTATCCCCAAACGGACATTGATAACACTAAAAGGCACTTTGACCCAAACTTATGAAATCCTACTAAAAATGCTAATTTCCACAATAGGTGCCGAAACGTTCCCGGTTCTTCCAAAACTAGATCCGGACATACACCCAAGTCCGAAATTATCATATGAACCTGCTGGAACCTTCGAATCCCGATTCCGAGTTCGTTTACTCAAAATCCAATCTTACTCAATTCTTTCAACTTAAAGCTTCCGAAATGAGAATTCTCTCTCCAAATCAACTCCGAACTTCCCGAAATTCAATTCCGACCATGCGTACAAGTCATAATACCTAAAGTGAAGCTTCTTATGGCCTCAAACCACTGAACAATATTCTAGAGCTCAAAATAACTGGTCGGGTCGTTACATACCTCCTATATATATTATCAGTATTTCCCTTTGTCTAACGGTCTTTAACCAGAATGCCTTCATCCCTTGAATGTTCTTCATGTTGCCTCCCTCAAGTATCACGATATTTACTTTACCATACAAGCCTTTTGAAGCCTCGATCTCGGCAATGGCCGAGGTGCTTGTTGTCATTACACATTGTAAGTACAACCATGGCTTAGTCGACCTCTTACCGTCCTTTTAGCACTAATCCACATGTGGTTAGATTTTGACCCATACAGTTAGTCCCTCCGCTCGTTGGGGTCGCCTTTTGGTGATCTTGATGGGCGGACTCTGTTGACTCAAATTGGGAGAAATCTGAATGCTTTGTGTGGGGGGCGAGAATCTCACGGCGAGGTGGTGACATGACACTTTGAGAATCGCATCGGGCCGTTATGTTAGTTCGTAATTGGACCGTCACGTCAGTTCAGGATGTCACCAATATCCCCCATGCGTCATTATGGCGCACGTTTCCTAGGTATGTGACATTTCTCGTGCCATTTCCGTTTCCTAACTGGCGGCTCTTGGTTTTCCTGCTTAAGGCATTTATATCCCTATAAATAGAGGGGAAGCGTCTCATTTGAATGTTGAATTTTCCAATTGCTGATAGATAATTTCGAAAATCTTCTCCTCTTTCTTTAATATTTCAAATTTCTGCCTCTGCTAGGATTAGCTGTAACCATCATCTTTTTCTTTTACCATTTTCATTTCTTTTAATCAAAGAAAACAAATGGCTAGTTGTTTTTCCTTTTTTGACAGAGTTGTAGGTACTCCGGTGCCGGAGATTGACGTATCCCTACTAGAAGAGGGAGTGGAACTGGTGGAAGATGAGGGGTTTCTGTCGATGGATGAGGTGGTTCCTCGTACGGGGAAGGCAAAGAACGATTTCAATAGCCCTACCAGAGATGAACCGAAGCCTATTCCTTCCACGATGGATGCTGAGGCGATCACGACATTTAAAGCCAAATGGGGGATTCCCAACCATATTGAAATGGTGCTGGCGGATAAGGATATAGTGAATTTGCACTGCTCGGGCTACTGCGCGTTTTATGTGTATCTATTTGTTATTGGGTACACGCTTCCCCGTCCTCCCTTGGTGGTGGATTTATGCCATTACTATGAGGTGTGCCTGACCCAACTCTCTCCGTACTGTGTACAAGATTTTTCTTATGCTCATCAAGTACGTAGAGCTGGTTGGCCGAGGAATCTCCCTGGGACATATGCTCCACCTGTTCTCCCCCCTATTTTCTTTGAGGTATGATGATCTATATGCATCATCAAGGGACCAAGAGTTTGGTGGTGAAGATGGATGATAAGGCCAAACGCCACTTTTGGGAGAGCTACTTCTATGTCCGAACATGGCATATCTTGTCGAACCTAGCAGGGTTCCCTAAGACGTGGAACTTCACTTATGAGTTTTCCTGTTTATGAAATTTTTCTTAAGACGGTCATTGGTCGCCTCCCATTCACGACTTCACTGAGTAGGGGCTTTTGTTTTTGCAGTCGAGAGACTACCTCCCCCACTGGTCACTGATATCCGCGAATGGATGAGCGCAATTCTCCCCTACACGATGGGGATTCGTGAGTGGGCGCCTTTCCATGAGAAGTTTGGGCGCAAGACTCTTACTGGTGAGTTGGCTCGTCGTGGTTTTACTTTGTTACTTGTTTCATAGTTTCTTCAATTTTGCCATTATATGATTGAACTCCTCCTTATTGACAGGTCGGAGAGGAGTGAGAAGGACGAGGGCTTCTCCACTTGCATTCCGTCAACCGGTGCCCTCTGCTCGACCTGCACCAAGAGCTACAGCCTGGCCTGCACCAAGAGCTATTGCCCGGCCTGCGCCCACGGTCAAAACCGTATGCTTGGAGGTTACTCCTCAATCGGAAACTCCGGTTACCGTATCCCGTTCAACGGGCAAATCTTCCAGTGTTGGTAGTGGAAAGGCCCCATCAAAGAGGCGAAAGGTACTATTGGAAGGGGCTTCTTTAGCCGAAACACCCTCGAGGGGCGACCTTATTTCGACGGAACTCGAGACCGGTGTTGGTGCTAGCCTGGATATGGAGGCGATGCCTATTGCTAGTGTTCAAGAGGCTATTGTGACGGAGGGGTGGAGTTCTGTGGCTGTTGTTGTTGTTCCGAGCAGGCCATCGTTATCTCGGCCGAACCATGCCCCTTCCTCGGCCAATGAGAGGGGGAAGGGTGTCATGTTTGAGGATTATGAATCTGAATCTGACATTAACCCGAGGACATAAGGATGTTCGAGGACGGCTTTACCCGAATTGTGGTAAGAGCGGAAGGCCCTTCTCGAATACTTGAAATTATGTCGGATCTCAACCTGTTGCAAGACATGGTTGACTTGGTGTTGTAGTTCGATCTTCTATACTCTACCGCTGAGAGCGAATCCCTTCAGGAGGGCAACAATTTTGGGTTTTCACGTGGTGTGGTCGTGATGGCCTTAAGGGTAAATTTCCTTTTGCTTTCTTCATTTCGTGACTTTTGTTTTTACATTGACTCTTTCTTCTTTCTCTTTTTTAGACTTACATGTTGGAGGTCGAGAGTGCTCATAGTGCCGAGATGCGGGCCGAGATCTTTCTGAAAATGGCCAAGAAGTATCGGCGATATTGCAACAGATGCCAGGAGATGCACGATCAGCTCAGAGTGGGTGGTGGTCCCAAGTCCATTAGGGAAAAGTTGGAGAAAAGGAATGAGGAACTTATGCGGTCTATCCGCAGGTGCAGTGAGCTTGAGGAGCTGCTTCATTCCAAGGATGAAGAGCTTGAGGTGGGAAAAGGGGTTGTTGCGGAGTGCGAGGACCTTCAGGCGAAGGTGTCGTCTCTACGAGTTGAGCTTGAGCAGAATACCACTAGGGTCAATGCTCTGAGTACTGAATGGACGGAGAAGGTGGACGAGGTAGAAAAGAAAGTGGCCGAGATGGAGAGAGCCGATGATGCTCGAGTGTCGACTTTGGCGAGGGCGGTGGTGCTAGAGGACACCATCTGTGTCCTTAAGTCCTAATAGGAATATGAGAGGGTGACGGCCACGCTAAGGGAGGCACGGCTCAACGAGCGAATAGATAAGATTCATCGAGATCCTTCGAGCTTGGGAGATCGAGTCACAACTCTTGAAGCTGAGAAGGCACAATTATTGGCTCAAACCCCATCTCAAGAGTTTGTGCTGGCTACTGTTCCCCACCGCATGTATCAGCTATGGGTCCATGCTGAGGCCCAACGTGATATATACAAGGGTTTCTGGGAGGTGAGGAGTGTTTTAGAGGCTGCCTTTGAAAATGCACGGGCAAAGGCACACGAGCTCGTAATGCCTGCAGTTACGACCCTGTGACACCGGAGGCTGGAGAAGGCGTTGATATTGAGGAGGGGCATCCCTCTAATGATGATGATGCTGGGGAGAATGGCGATGGAGATAACGCCGAGTGAAACTTTGTCGCGGCATTTGTACTTAGTTTTTTTTTGTTCTTTTGTTGTTTAGTTTTAACTTTTTCTTGAGGGCTTGTTTCGGCTTTTTGTAAGGTGTGGCTATTATGCACATATATTTGAATAAAATAGTTTCTTCGCCTTTGTTTGTGTATCTTTTGACTTTTTTTTTCTTTCTTCCCCGTTTCTTTGCTTCCTTTATTGGGAAGAAGATCTTTGGATTTCTCCGTGATGAGTCCCTGAACTTTTAATTGGGAATCTGACTTTGCTCGGATCAAGTTTGAGTTAGATTTTGTGGTATGGGTTCGAATGGAGTCACCTCGAATCTGCAAGTTTGGATGAGGTTGACTTCCAATTTTCCAACTTGGGCCGAATCAATCTTAATTTGTACATTCGAATGAGGTTGAATTGACTTGCCGGCTTGGGCGAAGTCAATCTTGACTTACGTATTCGAACGGGGTCGAACTTAGAGTTGCCAACTTGGGCGAAGTGAATTTTGACTTATATATTCGAGTGAGGTCAAAATTAGAATTGCCAACTTGGGCAAAGTCAATTTTAACTTATATATTCGAGCGAGGTCGAACTTTCCTTTCCTTTGGCGATAGCCGATGGCCGTAGGTTGTTAGTTCGGGCGAGGTAGAAATTATAACCCGTTGTAGATTCGAACGAGGTCGAATCTTCCTTTCGTTCGGCGATGGCCGATGGTCGTAAGGGTGTTATTTCGAGTGATGTCGGAATTGTAACCCATTGTACATTTAAGCGAGGTCGAATTTTCCTTTCGTTCGGCGATGGTTGATGGCCGTAGGGGTGTTAATTCGAGTGAGGTCGGAATTGTAACCCGTTGTAGATTCGAGCAAGGTTGAATTTTTCTTTTGTTCGGTGACGGCCGATGGCCGTAAGGGTGTTAATTCAAGTGAGATCGGAATTGTAATCCCTTGTATTATTTTTATTGAACATTACTCGCCACCGTATCATTTATGCATGGCTAGGGATAAGTCCCGGTTTGCTTAATTTTGCTTTCATTTGAGAATGTTGTGCGTTTTGTGGGTGAGTCCTAGTCTGCTTAACTTTGCTTTTATTGGAGAATATTATGCGTTTCATGGGTGAGTCCCAGTCTACTTAACTTTGCTTTCATTGGAGAATAATGTGTTTTTCATGGGTCTATCGCTCAGTCCTCTGTTCTGGATATTGTTTCTTAATAGTCGATCTGTCCTAAGCCATTTCTGTTATTCGTAGTATGGTACGGCTTAGAGGGCTTTGCTCGGTCATCTCTTGCGAGATGGTATGGTACAGAATCTTTTCCTGGTGTGTTTTGGTGGCGTTCGTTCCTTGTTCGTGTACTTGTGAGAATACTCGTGTTCCTGTTCTGAATTAAAGAGAGTGTGGTAAGTTAAACCCAAACAAAATTGCTTGTTACCTTGGTCTAGTAAATCAGTAAGAGAGGGAGTGGCGCTGTAGGGTCGCTCGCTTTGCCTCGTGCTCAAGTGACGGTTTCAGATTTGGCGGCCGTGTTCGGCTTCGTCGTTAGTCGCGTTTAGGCCTCTTGTGGGTTGGACTTACCTTGATCATTGGGATATCGAGACCGAGTCCCAATTCGATCCCATATGATATGTGCAAACAATAGGGGGAAATGTCATCATTACTCATAAATCACACAGTGCGTGTGGGTACGAAAATAATTCAGGATATGCACGTTATTTCAATGAATCACACAGTAGGCTATCATCCCTTCCTAAGGGGTGGAAGTACATGCCGGTGTATATAATGTGAATACGTCAAATGGGATTGCGTTCGTGTTAAGTGCATAGTGACCGTGATCCTACTTTAAACATGCATATGACATGCCAAACATATCGATACAGATGAGGCGTGGGTTTTGCATAGACATCGAACATAATTTCTATTTCATGCAGAGATCTGACCTAGATTGGTTCGGTTATCTCAAAAGCATATCAACCACTTTTTCGAGTTGGTGTTTACACCGAGATGACGAGGTTATGACAGCCTGGAAGTGACACTTGGCTGGTTTTAGATCTAAAGGAAACTAAAAATTTGGCTAATAAATTCCCACAAGCGGCGCCAAATTGTTTGACCAAAAAGTATTAAACTCTTTATTAAACTAATTAGGGATGAAAATAGAGGATAAATCTCATCCAAGGATAATTAGCTCTAGGTCTAAGCTCACTAAACAGGAGAATAAGATACAATCAAATTTATAAACTTTCTGGGATCATATAATATGTCAAATATGGATGATAGGCTTACATTCTTGATATAATATCCCGTGATGTGGCGATAATGATGAAAAAGATGGGAGACCATCGACAATAATGAGATCTATCTTTGTTGATTCAATAATCACGATTACAGAAATTTGTACTCGTTATCTAAACATCTTCTTGGTTTTTCTTTCTCTCTTTTTCTCTCTCTAGGAGTGGAAGCCTCCCTTTTCTTGTCTCCTTACATCCTATATATATTATCAATATTTTTCTTTGTCCAACGGCCCTTAACCAGAATGCATTCATCCCTTGATTGTTCTTCACGTCGCCTCCCTCAAGTATCACGACATTTACTTTGTCATACAAGCCTTTTGACGGTTCGATCTCGGCAATGGCGGAGGTGCTCGTTGTCATTACACATTGTAGGTACGACCACAGCTTAATCAACCTCTTACCATTCCTTTTAGCACTAATTCACGTGTGGTGAAATTTTGACCCATACATATATGTTTACATTTTACATTAGTCGGTAGGCCTTGGGTTCAGTTAGGTGATATATTCAATGAAACAAAGGGGTAATCTAAATCAATTGCAGGGGCCATCAGTTTTGGTTCAACCAGTAATTTTTTTTTTTTTTTTGTACTTTTTATATTTTTTTATGATATATCCACATGTTGAATATTTCAGTCTTTGATGTTTCCTCATCGACCGTTCAACCAGTAAATTCGTTGTCAATATTGAAGTAATCAGTGACGTCTGAACTTGAATGAAGATTTAGTGCTAGATATTGCAATAAAATAAAATTCCCCTTTCTTTATCCCTCCCCGCCCGCGTTAGAAATTACTTACGTTCGGTAGTCGAAAAAGTATATAAAATTTATATAATTTTGTACATAACATATAGAATGTACATATATATAAAAAAAATATTTTTTCGACTATTTTTTTAAAGCGGTTATACAATTTTCCCTTTTTTTCTTTCCGGTTTGTGGTTTTGGTTGTCATGGTGACGTTAGTTTCACGTATAATTGAAAGATTACCAATGTTTTCTTTGGTGATTTAATTTTCGACTTTGCTAACGTAAAGAAGATTCACTTTGGTCAATGAAGGATTTGATCTCCTTCCAGAAACAGGGATGATGACACATGGTTTAATAAAAAAATCAATGACTAGACTCTAGATTCTTGCCTCCTAATAATATTTTCCATTTATTTTAAACACCAGATAATATTTATAAAGAAGTTGAGACAAAAGGGACAAGTGTGTGTTGTTATTTGTTACTATTGTCTTTATCCTAATTTCTGATCAAATTCTGTATTGACCAAAGTTTATTTTATCTTAACGTTTTAAATGCCAAAGAAAACATGGGCAATTACGTCCCATTAGAGAGATTTTAATTTATTTTGGCCCCAAAATCTTACTCCTAGAGAGAAAATTTTGTCTCTAAGACTTTCTTGAAAATTAATCTTACTAAAGGCGCGAAACTAACGTGATAAAAAACAAAAAGAAAAAGATTAAGGGGGCAAAGAGAACTGGTGTTTGTGTTGCCATAGTGCTTAGTTAGAGAAAATTGATTGTCTTGGTTTCCTTGCACAGGTTCTAACGTCACTGATTACTTCAACTTAATTGAACGTCAAGACCAATTTGTGTTTCCGCGAAAAAATATTTAGTCTTAGGACTAACTGTTTGTCCCACCCGATAATAGTTTAGATTCTTTTCTAGCATAATTAATAGGAAATTGGGGATTAAGACTTAACTTGATAAATTGCGGTTCCATACCCCATTAAGGTGGCAGGAGGAGACCTTTAGGTTGTCTTCTCCCTTACACAGACAAGTTCTCCGAGGGATTCCATGTTTGGAATCCATCTATTGTTATAGAAGCACTACTAGAAATCCGGTAATTAGCGACCCAAAAAAGCGACCAACGTTGGTTAGTTTAGGCAAATTACCGATCAAAACTCGTCCAAACACACTTGGTCGCTATTCTGGTGGTCGTTTTAGTTTACCGACCAACGTTGGTCGCAAAGGTAAAAAGACCAACTGTGCAATTTAAAGCACATACCGACCAATTTTGGTTGGTAAAAATATTTTAATAATTTAATTTTACCGACCAAAAATTGGTCGGTATATTTAAATTACGTTATGTTATTAATTATTAAAATTTAAAAATTAGCGATCAAAGTTGGTCGGTAAAGTAAAATATATTTTTTTAAAAAATTAAAATTTAACCATACCGACCAAAGTTGGTCAGTAAAGTTGAAATCTGGGTAATCTTTGTTCAATAACCGACCAACTTTGGTCGGTAATTTTTAATTTTTTATTTATATTTTAAAATTAAGCGACCAAGGTTGGTCACTAATCAGCAAAAAAATTTTAATTAGGAACCGGCCAACTTTGGTCGGTTTTTTGGGTTTTAATTTTGGCAGAAAATGCATGTTTTTGTAGCTACACCACCTGCCAGCATACCAAAATCCCTAAACAATAACAACAACAACAACAACAATACAATTCAATAAATACATTAAAACTAACAAATGAAAGTTCAATAGAACTAAAAAATCCAAAACCAAGTTCAAACTTGTTACAACTAGTTCAAAACCGGTTCTATTTGTCTATTTCAAAGTATATAAAAGTCAATGAGTGTTTTGTATAACATCATCATCACCGTCTGATGAACTTTCATCAAAAAGACGGTGTCGAGAAGGGTCTTGTGGAGGACGGGAAGAACAACCACGGGGAGGACGGGAGGAACGATCATGGGGAGGACGGGAGGAACGATCACGGGGAGGACGGGAGGAACGATCACAGGGAGGATGGGAGGAACGATCACGGGGAGGACGGAAGGAACGCTCACGTTCAAGTCGAGCCTCTGGCGATGATTCACGAGACCGGGGCAACAGAAAAGCTCCAATAGATATGAGAGTTCTGATCTGAGCTTGCATGCCAAGGAACTGAGCATCTCTAACCCTTTCTCTTTCCTTGGCGGCAGCTAGCTCGGATGTGAGTTTTGTCACAGTATCCCGCATAGCGGAGAGGCTCTTCCCATCAAGTTGCTCGCCTTGAGAGGAAGTCCCTATTCTTTGCATTCCACACTTACAGCGATGGAATTTCTTAGTAGGAAGCTCATATACCTTCCCCCATTTTGAACTGCCAGCAGACTCCATCCATGTTCTTTCAGCATTCTCGTCCGAAGGTTGGGTTGGCTCGCCCGATTCACCAGCTGGTTGAGTGCAGATGAATTCCTCCACGTTAGTTTGGTAGCGACCCTATACGAAAATTTAAATTGAATTAGTATTTTTAAATTTATACAAAAGTAAATTAAAATACTTAAAGAAAAGTGAAAGCTTACATATACAATCGAGGCCCAGTCCTCGACCCACTTTTCTTGATCCGTCTCTTTCTTCTGCTTTACAATATGCGTTTCCTTGAATAAATTACCATGGTTCATTGGACGCCCCAACTTCTTTTCCTGAAAACAAATTAATTTAGTTAATAAATAGAATAGATATAGTTTGAAAATTAAAATAATTTAAGCAATTACATACCAATCTTCTTTTTATTGTCCCTAGGCTGATTGCACCTCCAGTGTGCAAGGAGCCTCCCTTCTCAGATGCGCGAGCCTTCTTTCCTTTTTCGCTCTTCTCTAAGAACTTTGCGGTAAGTCATTGCCTTTGCAAATCATCCCATAAATTTTGAAGTAACCAGTCAGGTTTCTTAACTAGCTTCAGAGAAAGTATGCGACAATCGCTTGCGAGCTTTGTGATGGAAATTTGCAGCCACTTTCGCGCTATAGCGGTGTTCCCATACACACTTGCTTTGTATTTGAAAAGTTAAACATTGTATGAAAATATCATAAATATAAATTATTAAACTGCCTAAAAGAACATTTATACCTTAAACTGATTGAAAGTTTGCTCAATCAGTGAGAATGAAAAATCAGTCTAAGTCGCATAAGGGCTATCATAAAGCTTTCTGATGGTTTTGGTGATTATCCTCGTAGTCTTATTACTCGGGATGAACCTGCAATGTAACAATAAAAACATATTAATATCTTAGTAAAAACTTTACAAAACAATAAACACAAAAATAACAAATAACTCATACCCATCACCCTCAAAGACTATATATGATGATCCTGCCATATCGATCATAATGTACCTCCTCGTCATCATCAGCATCATCGTCCAAAGCATGTATATCAGAGGCATGTGTGGACGGTGTAGGGGGTCATAGCTACTACCTCGCAGGCGAAGGCCTGAAATAGATGGAGTCGATGATGAAGATGGCTGCGATTTATGTGACTACGACATAGCTGGATGGACCCCAAGTGACTGTGATACTGATGGCTGTGACCCGAGTGGCTATGATCCATGTGGCTATAACATGGATGGATGTGATCCATGCGATTTAGATGGCTGCGATCCACGTGGTTGTGAGACAATTGGACTGTATGTCGGACGTATAGTCCTATGGCCCTGTGATGAAAGACCTAGTGTTTTCACAAAGGTGTAGGGCTCTTGATGCTGTGCCAACTCAGTATAGCCGTGGGGTGGAGGATAAGAGATAGGTATAGGCATAGGCATCTCTAAAGAGGGTGGAGCAGATGGAGTATTATTTTCTACCCTCCTCTTTCCCTTCCTAGCCTTTTCTCGACCACGAGAACCAGTAGGGTCGTTGTTACCTTGACCCTTGCCAATCATCTGCATAATATAATACATACGTTAGCGGAAACGTAAAAGAAAGAACACAAGATTTAACGTGGTTCGGATCAAAATAATCCTACGTCCACCAGAGAACAGTTGCCTTTTTAATATTAACAAAGGAATGGGAGAGTTCCCAATTACACTTAAGAGAATTTCTCTCTTAACTCTCTACTCACTACAATGTATTGTATTATTTTTGGGATGATTTCTACAAATGAAGGAGTGCATCTATTTATAGAGGTAAAGACCTTCTCTTGATGTTATTGATGACATCAAACTACCTCCTCTTGATGTCATGGGTGACATCAAAGGAGGAAGCTTCCTCCTAGCATCCACACCAACTCTTTCCACCAACTCTTCCAATTGGCATGTCATTTTTGACTAAACATAAACCAACACCTTCAATCTCCACCTTGGTTTGCGTTTCGAGCGTGCGTGTGAACAACTCTGGCCAAAACGTCTAAGCTTACTAGGCAACCCCGTTGTAAGAAATAAGAAGAATCAAACCATTGTTGAACATACCACCTCCACCTAACAATTGTTCTCTTCGGAGTTGCATCAGTTGATGCACACCCCCGCCAAGTCCTTGTAGTGTGCAAACATAGCGAGTGGGACTATCTTGGTCAACATATCTGCAGCATTATCATCTGTGATAACCTTCACGACCTTGATAGTTCCCTCTTCAACAACATCTCGAATAAAATGAAATCTGACATCAATGTGTTTAGTGCGCTCATGAAATCTTTGATTTTTCATTAGATGAATAGCACTCTGACTATCACATCTAAGAGTTGATTCCAGCTGAACCAAACTCAATTCTGCTACTAAAGCTTTCAACCAGATAGCTTCCTTCACCACCTCCGCTGCTGCCATGTATTCTGCTTCTGTCATAGAAAAGCGGCAATCGACTATAGAGTCGACTTCCAACTAACGACACTGCCAACGAGGGTAAAGATGTATCCAGTTCTGGACCTTCTTCTGTCAAGATCTCCTGTATAGTCAGAATCTATATAATCGAGAATTGAAATATGTCCACCACTTTTTCGAAAGGTCAGACCAACACCAGAAGCTCCTTTGAGATGTCTCAATATCCACTTGACAGCTTCCCAATGCCTCTTTCCTGGGCTGGACATGTATCTACTTACCACACTTACAGATTGAGCAATATCTAGACGTATGCATACCATAGCATACATAATGCTACCAACTGCACTGGCATAAGGAATCTTTGACATATGCTCCACCTCATCCTCGGACTGAGGCATTTGTAACTCTGAAAGTTTAAAATGAGGAGCTAATGGTGTACTTACAGGCTTGCACGTATGCATATTGAATCTCTTGAGAACCCTTTCAATATACCTCTTCTGAGAAAGATGTACAACACCGTCTTCTCTTGAAATCTCCATACCAAGGATTTTCTTTGCAGCTCCTAAATCCTTCATGTCAAATTCCTTACTCAACAGTTTCTTCAAAGCATTTATCTCTGTAATGTTGTTAGCAGCAATAAGCATATCATCAACATACAACAGTAAATAAATCATTGAGTTACCAGACATCTTCTTGTGATACACACAGCTATCAAATGCACTCCTTGAGAATTCATGTGTAGTCATGAATGCATCAAACCTCTTGTACCACTGTCTAGGGGATTGCTTCAAACCATACAAAGACTTCTTTAGTTGGCATACGTGATCTTCTTTTCCCTCAGCTAGGAAACCTTCAGGCTGATCCATATAGATTGTCTCTTCTAGATCACCGTGTAAGAAAGCAGTTTTGACATCAAGCTGTTGAAGCTCCAAGTCAAATTGGGCAACCAATGCTAGTAGCACGCGAATTGAGCTATGCTTCACGACTGGAGAGAAAATCTCATTGTAGTCAATTCCCTCCTTCTGACTGAATCCTTTTGCAACCAATCTCGCCTTGAACCTAGCATCTTCCACTTCAGGAATTCCCTCTTTCTTTCGGTAGACCCACTTGCATCCAACTGTCCTCTTCCCCTTTTGTCTTTTCACTAAGACCCATGTCTGATTCTTGTGAAGAGACTCCATCTCTTCAGTCATGGCTAACCGCCATTGTGCGGCATCCTTGCAAGAAGTTGCTTCAATATACGAGGAGGGCTCCAGATCTTTAATCTCTTCTTGTGCAGCTACGAACGCATATGCAATCAAGTTTGCTTGATTTATAAGGCGTTCCGGTTCTCGTGTTTGCCTCTTCTCCCTCCCCTTTGCAATTGTGTATGGTTCATTGACAGCAAGTTCTTCAAGGTCTACATCTTCTGACTCATCTTTAACCTGAGTCTCTTGATCCTTTTCCTTGGCAAGCTCCACCGGAAGCTCCACCTGCTCGTCGTTCTTGTTTCCTGAAAACTCCACGGAAACTTTACGGGGATCAAGTATAGAGGATTCATCAAAGGTGACATCTCTACTAACTATAAATTTGAGTAAAGACAAACACCAAAGTTTGTACCCTTTTACTCCATCCACATACCCTACGAATATGGCCTTCTTAGCCCTTGGTTCAAGCTTTCCTTCATTAACGTGATAATAAGCTGGACACCCAAATACTCGTAAGTATGAATAGTTAGAGGGTTCACCTGACCATACCTCATTCGGAGTCTTAAAGTCAATTGCCGATGCTGGAGATCGATTGACAATATGAGCAGCAGTGTGAACTGCTTCAGCCCAAAATACTTTGGACATTTTGGCTTGTAGGAGCATACAACGAGCCTTTTCAAGAAGAGTTCTGTTCATTCTCTCGGCAACTCCATTCTGCTGTGGGGTATGCCTGACAGTCCTATGTCTTGAGATCCCATGAACCTTGCAGAATTCATTAAACTCTTCATTGCAAAACTCCAAGCCATTGTCTGTGCGAAGATACTTGATTTTCCGCTCCATTTGATTTTCAACCAAAATCTTCCACTCTTTAAATGCTTCAAAAGCATCACTTTTTGCCTTCAAAAAATACACCCAAACCTTTCGTGAGAAATCATCAATAAAAATGAGAAGATACCTCTTTCCGCCCTTCGATGGAAGTTTAGAAGGACCCCATAAATCTGAATGGATGTAGTCTAGCACTCCTCTTGTCTTGTGTTTGCCAGTGCTGAAGCTGACCTTCTTCTGCTTCCCTAGAACGCAGTGCTCACAGAAGTCAAGCGTGCTGATCTTCTCACCTTCCAAAAGTTTACGATTGCTCAACATCTCCAGTCCACGTGCGCTCATATGACCCAGTCTCATGTGCCATAGTCTTGCCTTGTCATCATTAGATAACTGCACTGTAGATGCATTTGCAGAGCCAACAATGGTGCTTCCGGCCAATGTGTAAAGGCCGTTCTCCAGCTTGCCTTTCAGCATGACTAAAGAACCTTTAGTCACCTTTATAGTTCCTGCTTCGCTCATGTACCTGTAGCCTTGTTCATCCAGAGTACTCAGGGAGATCAAATTCTTCTTCAGATCAGGAACATGACGGACTTGTGTAATAGTCCTCACGACTCCATCATGGCAGCGAACCCGAACTGAGCCAATGCCAACTATTGCACAAGTTGCATTATTGCCCATTACTACGGTTCCTCCACTTTTCTCATAGCTGCTAAACCAGTCTTTTCGGAACGTCATATGCAGAGTGCAAGCAGAGTCTAACACCCATTTGTTTCCATAACTACTATTATTATTACACGATGTTGTTAGTACATAATCATTATCAAAATCATGTACCTGTTCAACTGTGGATGCACTCGCCTTTTCCTTGGACTTTGACATTGGGCAGTCTCGTTCAAAGTGCCCCTTCTTGCCACAACCCCAACACTCTGTATTCTTCTTGTTCACACGAGACTTTGATCTGTGCTTTGATTTGCTCTTTCCCTGTTGGCTAGTCCGGCCTCTCACAAAGAGCCCACTTGCCTGGTCATCTCTATCTCCTTCAATGTGCCTCCGCACATCACTAGAGTTAAGTGCCTGCCGCACTTGCTCAAGCTTGATAGGATCCTTTCTATACATCATTGAATTCTCAATATCACGATATCCTGAAGTCAATGAAAATAGCAAAGCACATGCAAGCGTCTCCTCCTCCTTTTTAATTCCTGCAATCTGTAAGTCCATGAAAAGTTTATTGAACGCATCTAAATGATCTTGTAACGAAGTACCTGACCACATCTTAAATGTGTGAAGACGCCGTTGTAACAACATCCTTGTTGTCACTGATCGGTCTTGGTATATCCCTTATAGCTTTTCCCATAACTGTTTGTCCGTCTCTTCGGTACCCGTACTCACTTCACAAAGCACGTTAGGTGCAATGGATAGTTGGATTGCACTCAATGCATCCCCTTCAATCTTCTCCTTGTCGGGAGCTGATATATTCTTAGGATACTTCCCGTCAATAGCATGGATTGAACCTTCCCTCCGCAGTAACGCCATCATCTGGATCTTCCAGATATTGAAGTTGTTGCGTCCACTGAATCTATCATTTTCAAACTTCATGGAACTCATCTTTGCTTGTTCTTCCTCCTTGGATCGTTAAAGAATCCTGTTGCTCTGATACCAATTGTTAGCGGAAACGTAAAAGAAAGAACACAAGATTTAACGTGGTTTGGATCAAAATAATCCTACGTCCACCAGAGAACAGTTGTCTTTTTAATATTAACAAAGGAAGGGGAGAGTTCCCAATTACACTTAAGAGAATTTCTCTCTTAACTCTCTACTCACTACAATCCGTTGTATTATTTTTGGGATGGTTTCTACAAATGAAGGAGTGCATCTATTTATAGAGGTAAATACCTCCTCTTGCTGTCATTGGTGACATCAAACTACCTCCTCTTGATGTCATGGGTGACATCAAAGGAGGAAGCTTCCTTCTAGCATCCACACCAACTCTTTCCACCAACTCTTCCAATTGGCATGTCATTGTTGACTAAACATAAACCAACACCTTAAACATATTTAGATTGAAACATATAAGAAACTAGTTATAAAACAAGAGTTATTTAAAAAAACCAACTTTTTAAAGCTCATCGACGTATTGTTCCTGGTCCGAGAATTCTTCGTCCTCACTTGTTTGAGCTTCATCAGCTGATTTTTCGTCCTCATTTTCTATAATTGTTACTTCGTTTATATCAACTTCTTCTTATCACACCTCCTTTTCACCTACACTCGCGTAAAAGGATGTATATGGAGTTTTTTTCCAACTTAAAGTGACAATCGAAATGGGATTATTTTTATTTAAAGATTCAGAGTCGCCACTTAGGATAATTATTGGTATCCCAAGTCACCGGTTTAAATCCCGAATCGAGGAAAAGATTGACTCTGTATTACAGTCCGCGAACACAGAAATCCGGGTAAGAAATTTTGTTAACCCGGGAGAAGGTGTTAGGCATTTTCGAGTTCCGTGGTTCTAGCACGGTCGCCCAACTATTATAAATGGCCCATTATATGATTTTAATACATGTTTAAACCTATGTGCATTTTAACTTTATAACCGCTTTTGTTCAATTAATTTTAAAGAAAATTGTAATGTCATATAAAATACGTCATGAACCACGTCACATAAATGCACCCGCGGTCCTCGACATATTTTATCTAACATTGTTGAGAATTAGATTTGGATCACATAAATGCGCACCCGAGTTTAGGAAGGTAAATTATTAAAATAACGCGCCTAAAGCAACTACGCGTTTTTAACTTTGTGAGGGCCATGGAAAATTTACTAAATGACACGCCTCGAATCCTAAGGATTAGAATATTAACTAAGCGAGGGCCATGCATTTTAAGATTTTATTTGGCACGGCGCACCTCAATTCCAATTTGAAAGGGAATTTAAACTCTATTTGACTAAATGAATTAAGGATATGCGTATTTAAAAAAATAATTTTTCAAAGCTTGCGGTTTGAACTATTCACAAGGAGTTGCTATGGTTACCAGGAGGATTGGCAAAAAGAAAATTTAGCATTATCCGAAACTACAGCAAATCAAGCTAAAGGCCTACTGTTTGATAAACATATGCAAATTGGTCTATTTTTTTAACCAAAAAGATGTGCCATTTCGATTTTTCACTCCACAAAACTCTTACTACTGCTATGCGAAGATGAAGCGAAGGCAAAGACAAATTTAGGCCTGCTTCTATACTAACCACGTCAGTTAGTGCACAACATTTCATTTTTGCAAGCACAAGCTAAAGAGAGTAAGGAATAACCAGCAAAGGGCATATATTCACCATAACAATCTCCATTCCTGATTATAACTTCTAATACAAAGAACACTTGACAAAATATCTCTTAAACACTGAACTTTAGATTCTGAAAAAAAGAAAATAATCTACAAAAAAAAAAAAAACCATGTTATTAACTTCCGAAAACAAATCCTAGTTGACTCTATTCACATGCTTCCATTAAATATAGAACTAAATTAACATTTCATTATATTATGTACATAATTCCCTCTAAAAAATTTAATTGCCGTTCACAAGGAGTTTCAGACTCAAGATTTTACATACAGTACGCTTCACTTCTTACACATTTTTTATAATAAAAAAATTCTAGTTAGTGATACATGCAGGAGTTCACTTGGACACTTTTAGGACCCACAAACTAACATTTAACATTTAACATTTAACAGATCTGGAAACAAGGACTTAACATGAGAAGAATTCATTCTAAATTCCTATCAAAATGAGGTTTACATACCTATTAAAAGGTGAATCAAAAATAAAAATCTAAAAATGGTAAATGGAGTTCAGCAGCCACTATAGCAACAAGGAATAGTCCCTCTCAGTACTTCCTCAATACCAGAATTAGTAGAAGAAAAACCAGAAAAGCTAAGAAAATCAGAAATGCTAAGAAAAGCTTGTGATGAATTTTTTTGCCAATTTTTTTGCTTCTGCCGTCTCCCTTTTTCCTTTTTTATTCCTCCCCCTTTTCTCTTTAACCCATAATGTATATTTATAGCCCTCTTCTTAGGGCAACAAATAAGAATTTCTAATTTTAAATTTACCCTTAAGAAGTCTGTTTTTTGCTCAAACTCACCTAAATTTTGTACTATTTACTCAATCAGACACCCTAAACCCTCCTTCCTAGAACTTTCCTAGGTGGTTATCAGATTATTCTTTGCACCTAAATGCCCTAAGTACCCCTTGCAATACTGATATTTACCTCTCCAAAAATTAAACTCCCTTACCCTTAAAACAAATTGGGCCACAAGCCCAACAAATTCAACCAAAACTCAACACTCTTCGACTAAGGTCCGGATAAAGAAAAGTAGAAGAAAATGAGTGATTAAAATATGACCCCAATCAAAACAAACAGAAAAAGGAAAAGCACACAAGCATACTGCCAAAGAAAAATGACGAGAATGAACAAAGCAAAAATAATAATAATAAATAAGAAAAAAAACAAAACGAATCTGGACAGAATTCTAATGAAAAGAGGAAAAAACAAAAAATTACATTTTAATCTCTTTTTCATTTTTTCTTCTTTAGTTGGCACTGATGCCTAAAAATGAAAAGAATTACACAAAGAAACATTTAAACCCATTGCATGCATGACTTCGCTCAAATCTTCTTTGTTGACCCCAAAATGCACCCCAAACTAGTTCTTGGCTAACCATGGAAATAATGATACAAGTATTGTCCAAAACAAAATCCTAGTGGCTAATACTTTGTGTCACCATTTCTATTTTTGCCAAAAAAATAAATAAGAAGGGGTTCTTCTAGATCCGGAATTGGAGAGAAATGGTTGTTTGCTTGAACAAAACAAAGATGGATTAGGGGTGAGAAATTGTTGATGATTATAGGGTAAAGATTTGAGTGGGTTTGGATGGGTTTGGCGGCGCCGGCGCCGGCGCCGGATAGGCTAGTGGAGGAATTGGGCGGCTAGGGTTTGGGCTATAGAGGGAGATGAAGAAGAGTGGGGGATGGTCTCTAGGTTTGGGGGGCTTTTAGGACAGTTACATAAGAATTGGGGGGGGGGGAGTTCGGAGTCATTGGATTAGATTGGACGAAGGGCTGAGATTAAGTGAGGTAAAACGGGGTTGTTTTGGTCATTACCTAGTGGGACCGGATTTTTGGGCTGCTGGGGCGGGTTACTGGCGTTGGGCAAGTGATTGGGCTGGGGGCGGGTGGTTTTGGGTTGGCGTGGTTTGAAATTGGCCCATATTTGATTTCAATACCAAATTTCTACTTTCACTTTTGCTTGCCTCCCTTTTTTGATCGTTTTTTTAATTTTTTATTTTTTTCAATGTTAATTTAACAATAAAAATCAAACTTCTGAAATTTTCTAATATAATATTACAAGAATTAATTGCTCCTAATTAAAAGAAAGAAAAGTTACTAATTGCAAAAGTAAGCCAATTTTTGTGATTTTATCTTTTAATAAAACAATGAACTTACTAATTAACCTAAAAATGTAAAAATAAATCCCAAATGCAATGCAAGGTATTTTGTATTTTTTATGATTTAAATAAAATAAACATGCATGGACAAATGCAAACAATTAGCAAAAATCCTACGAAAAATCTACAAAAATTGCAAATAATGGGAAAAAAAATTATTTTCTTAAATCTATGGGAGTAATTAATATAGGGCAAATATCACGTGCTCACAGCTGCCCCTCTTTGCTCGAAAACACGAAGAGTTTTCGTGCAAAGATAGAGTGAGCGAATACGAGCGATTTTTTGCCCGTTTGAATACTCTGTGGGAAGCATTTTTTTAAAAGATTTGATCGCACCTTGCTTCCGAGGTTGCCTACATATCCTTGGCTATAAAGGAATCAGGTCAGTGTAGTTCGAAAAGTTTTGGTAGCTGCGACTACCATGAAGCTGTGATTTCACTGTTGCTACTGTTGCTGCTACTGCTTACTGAATTCCTTATTACACCATGACAAAATAAAAGAAACAAGACTAAACTATGATCTATGAATTACAAAAATCCTATCTATATCCTCAAACTTGATCTGTGGTTCCTATTGCCTTGTTGACTTGTATTTTCCCGGTGAAATCCCTTTGTTACTGCCTTGAATTGTAATCTGAGATGTTTCCATTTCTCCAGGTGGACACCCGCTTACTGAAACTTGAATGTATTCCCTTGTTCTCTAGGCGGGCTTCTGATTGCTGAACTTGAAATGTATTCCCTTGTTCTCCAGGTGGGCGCCTGATTGCTGAACTTGACATGTATTCCCTTGTTCTCCAGGTGGGCGCCTGATTGCTGAACTTGAATGTATTTCCTTGTTCTCCAGGTGGGCGCCTGATTACCAAAACTTGAGATGTATTCCCTTGTTCTCTAGGTGGGCGCCTGATTGTTGAACTTGAAATGTATTCCCTAGTTCTCCAGGTAGGCGCCTCATTGCTGAACTTGAAATGTATTCCCTTGTTCTCCAGGTGGGAACTTGATTGCTGAAACTTGAAATGTATTCCCTTGTTCTCCCGGTGGGCGCCTGATTGCTGAAACTTGAATGTATTCCCTTGTTCTTCAGGTGGGATCCTAACTGCTGACTTGAAATGTATTCCCTGCTCTCCAGGCGGGCTCCTGACTGCTGACTTGAAATGTATTCCCTTGTTCTCCAGGCATGCTCCTGATTGCTACAAAATAGACAAACAAAGGAAATTTTCTTCCCCAGTTTGGTAGCTGGGCACATAGGTGAGTGTTAAACTGAGATAATGGGACCTGACAACTCTTAACTAAATGACAATTTTAAATCTAAGCTATATCTTTAAAAGGTATGACTTCTGCTAAATTTTGTTATCTAAGATGGTCTTAAACTACTCCCCATTATCCAGGAGGGTCCTGAAGATCAAGAATCAAGTATTATCTTAAAAGTGACAATTTTTACGGCCGAATTATACTACCCTACAGCTGAACTTATGGTAACGCTTGTTATCTAATGAAAATCTTAAAGTTAAGTCCCATTATTCAGGAGGGTCCTAAAAGCTCTTAATTGAATCCTACCTCAAGCATGAAAACTTTGGAGCCAATTTATATTCTTTTGGGGCACATTTATGCTAGATTTTGCTACTCATGATTGTTTTGAATTTTAAACTAGATCCCATTTTCCAGGAGGGTCTTGCGAATCAAAATCAAACCTGTTTGGTGCCTACCTTTCTCCACGGAGGGTTTCTCCGAAACAACCGAAATTTCCTGCCCCTGTTTTAATCAAAGAAAAATGTTGTCAGTTTAAAATGTGGTGGTTAGTTGATGGCATTCTTGCTGAAGGTCTCTCCGCTGCATTGTTTTGTTTTGACTGGCTTCTCCAAACTGGCCCTGAACCGCTTGACTTTCTAACTGACTTTCAAACCCCATGACCCTGGATGACCCGAGTGTTCTATACCCAAATCGTTGTTTTACATCCCTGACCCCTTTATCTGAGTCTTTGCATCTCCCATGAAATTGCCAAATCATTCCACCGATGAAACTTTCGGTGACTCCTTATATCCCACTTCACATCATGCTATCTTTAGTATGTCCTGGTCACACTGTGCTTTGCACTTTTGGAAGTTGGTAGTAAGCTTTGAAATCCTTTATTACTTGCTAAAACAAAATTATCATTGAAACCTCTTATAGAAATAAGACCTGGAAGAAAATGAAATGCAATGACTTCGAGAGTTAAGGATAAGAAGAATCCAAAACTGAATGACTGTTAAAAGAAAAAGAAAAGGGACTTATCTAAGTGGAGCGGCTGGTACCAATGATCATGACATGCACTTCGGATTAATCGACCCAGTCTGTCCAACCAACTGACCTTCAGTTTCCATACTTTATTGTCCCAGAATTTCCATAACCTGATTTATTCACCCAAATCCTAACCTTGTTCATCCTGCAATGCTTTTAAAGGTTTTCACTAGCAGACCTCTCTCATTCGTTCATCTGTCAACTCACTTTCGCCTTACGGTGCCCGTAAGTGTTTTCACCAATAATACTCTCTCGTTTTTTATTTCTCTCAGCTCTCGTCGCCTTACGGTGCCCGTGAGGGTTTTCACCAATAAGGCTCTCTCAGTTTTGATTCTTTTTCCTATTTGGACCAGAGTGTTGCCCCTGATATGAATCACCTCTACCTTCTTGACTTGGCATTTCTCGAAGACTGATCAGAAGGTCTTTCTTTGAACTGTAATGTGGACTTTTGGATAGGGTTATAAAGAAAAAGGTATCAGAGGCTCAAAACAATCCGAGTTCAAAATTATAACTTTTGGAATTAGATTTCTTGCAACAACAACAACTTCTGCCCCAGTTTCTTTGTTTGCGGACTTTTGGATTTTTGTTTTGATGAGACCGAACCGTGAGGCTGCCTACATATCCTTAAAAGGAATCAGGTCGAACGTAATTCATGTCGTAGAAATTGCTTTGTTGTTGTGATTTTTCTTTTCTAATTTCCTCTTTCTCTTCTTTCTTTTCTTTCTTCTTTTTCTCTTTTGTTGCATTGTTGTTTTGTTATTTTGTTTGTTTTTTCCTTTTCTTTTCTCTCTCTTTTTTTCGTTCCTTTTTTTTTGTTCTTCTCTCTCTCTTCATTCTTTTCTTTCTTTTCATTCTTTTCTTTTCTCTTTTCCTTTACTCATCTTTCACGCTTGCGTTTCTGATCTTTGCTACTGATTCCAAAAGAGGGGTATGAAAGGAAATAAATAAGGCTCAAGGAGATAACAAAGGATAAAGTGTTTAGATAGCAGAACAAAACGCCTTTGTCATTCCAATCTTCAAAACATGCCAAGTACAAACAAATACAATTTCAACAAAGAAATCATACATAATATCTCTTGACCACATCGGAATTGATGGCCATTTCTACACATTTTCCTTCTATTTCTGTTAAGTACAAAGCACCATTGGACAACACTCTTGTTATGACGAACGACCCCTACCAGTTTGGGGCGAACTTGCCTTTGGCTTCAGCTTGATGAGGAAGAATGCGTTTCAATACTAACTGACCCACTTCAAACTTCCGTGGATGCACCTTCTTATTATATGCTCTTGCCATTCTCTGTTGATACAACTGGACATGACACACTGCTACTAATCTTTTCTCATCAATCAAACTCAATTGTTCCAGGCGTATTTTAACCCACTCATCATCATCAATTTTGGCTTCTGCAATGATCCGAAGGGATGGAATTTCAATTTCCGCGGGTATCACTACCTCCGTGTCATATACCAACAAATAAAGAGTTTCCCCTACTGAGGTACGAACAGTAGTGCGATAACCCAACAATGCAAAAGGAAGTTTCTTATGCCACTGTCTGAAACCTTCCACCATTTTCCAAAGTATCTTCTTTATGTTCTTGTTGGCTGCCTCGACTGCTCCATTTGCCTTGGGGCGATATGGGGTAGAATTGTGATGTATAATCTTAAACTGTTGACACACCTCTTTCATCAGATGACTATTGAGATTAGCGCCATTATCTGTGATGATCACCTTTGGGATCCCGAACCGACAAATGATGTTTGAATGCACAAAATCGACCACTGCTTTCTTGGTCACAAACTTGAAAGTTTTAACTTCAACCCACTTGGTGAAATAATCAATGGCCACTAGAATAAACCTATGCCCGTTGGACGCTGCTGGCTCGATTGGCCCAATGACATCCATGCCCCAAGCAACAAAGGGCTATGGTGCGGACATTGTATGCAATTCAGATGGCGTATAATGAATTAAATCTCCGTGCACCTGACATTGGTGACACTTGCGCACAAAACTGATATAATCTCGCTCCATGGTGAGTCAATAATAACCTGCTCGGAGGATCGTTTTTGCAAGAACATACCCACTCGTGTGCGGTGCACAGACTCCAGAATGTACCTCGGTCATGATAGTTGTGGCCTGCTTGGCATCCATGCATCTTAACAATCCAAGATCTGAAGTTCTTTTGTACAAGATCCCTCCACTGAAGAAAAACCCACTTGTTAACCGTCGAATTGTCCTCTTTTGATCACCCGTGGCTTGTACTGGGTATACCCCATCCTGATATATTCCTTGATATCATGAAACCAAGGCTCACCATCAAGTTCTTCTTCCACCACATTACAGTAAGCATGTTGATCATGGACCTGAATATGCAACGGGTCAACATAAGCCTTATCCGGATGATGTAACATTGACACTAGAGTAGCCAAAGCATCGGCAACCTCATTGTGCATCCTTGGAATATGGCTGAACTCTACTGATTGAAACCGCTGACAAAGATCATGCAAACATTGCCGGTACGGTATGAGTTTTAAATCCCGTGTTTCCCATTCTCTTTGAATCTGGTGCACCAGAAGGTCCGAGTCGCCCAAGACCAAGACTTCCTGAACACCCATATCTACAGCTAACCTCAAACCTATAATGCATGCCTCATACTCAGCCATGTTGTTAGTACAGTAGAAACGAAGCTGAGCCGTAACAGGGTAGTGATACCCTGTTTCAGAAATAAGTACCGCTCCTATCCCATCGCATTTCATGTTAGCTACCCTATCAAAGAAAAGTTTCCATCTTGGCTTTTTAATTGGTTCCAGCTCATCAATATGCATTACCTCTTCATCAGGGAGGTAAGTTTTCAAAGGCTCATATTCTTCATCCCCTGGGTTCTCAGCCAAATGATCAGCCAATGCCTGGGTTTTCATTGCGGTTCTAGTCACATAGACGATGTCAAATTCTATGAGCAAGATCTGCCATTTTGCGAGCCTCCCTGTAGGCATAGGCTTCTGAAAGATATACTTTAACGGATCCAAGCGAGAGATGAGGTAAGTAATGTAAGAGGACAAATATTGCTTCAACTTCTGTGCTACCCAAGTTAGGGTGCAACATGTCCTCTCAAGGTGAGTGTACTTAACCTCGTAAGACATGAACTTTTTGCTGAGATAATAGATGGCTTGCTCCTTCCTACTAGTAATGTCATGCTGACCCAATACACAGCCAAAGGAATTGTCCAGGACCGTCAAATACAGAATCAAAGGTCTCCCCTGTTCTAGTGGCACTAACACAGACGAGTTTACAAGTACCCTTTTATCTTATCAAATGCTTCCTGACACTCATATGTCCACTTGACCGCGACATCTTTCTTCAACAGTTTGAAGATAGGCCCACAAGTTGTCATAAGCTGAGCAATAAACCTGCTGATGTAATTCAATCTTACCAATAGACTCATCACCTCAGTCTTATTCCTTGGGGATGGCAACTCTTGGATAGCTTTGATCTTTGACGGGTCCAATTCAATACCATGATGGCTGACTATGAATCCCAATAATTTTCTAGATGGCACACCAAATGCACATTTTGCAAGATTGAGCTTAATATTGTACCTGCGAAACCTTTAGAAAAGTATTCTCAAATCTCTGACATGATTAGACTGCTTTCTGGACTTTATGATTATACCATCCACATAGACCTCGATCTCTCTGTGTATCATGTCGTGGAATATGGTTGTCATTTCCCTCATGTAAGTTGCCCCAGCATTTTTCAAACCAAAAGGCATGACCTTATAGCAGTATGTTCCCCACGGTGTGATGAATGTCGTTTTCTCTGCATCTTCCTCATCCATTAGGATTTGATGATAGCCCGAATAGCAATCCACAAAAGACCCAATCTCGTTTTTGGCACAATTATCAATCAAAATTTGGATATTTGGCAGTAGAAAGTTGTCCTTGGGACTCACCTTATTGAGATCACGGTAATCAACACATACCCTGGTATTACCATCCTTCTTTGGCACAGGTACTACGTTGGCTAACAAAGTGGGCTACCGAGTGACCCGAATAACTTTTACATCAAACTTCTTGGTAACCTCTTCTTTTATCTTCACACTCATATCAGGTTTAAATTTCCTCAGCTTCTGCTTGACAAGAGGGAATGTCGGGGCAGTGGGCAATTTGTGAACCACCAAATCAGTGCTTAAACCTGGCATGTCGTCATATGACCACACAAAAATATCTTTGTATTCAACCAATGCTTTAATTATCTCCTCCCTGAGTTGTGGTTCAACATGGACACTTATCTTAGTTTCTCTTATATTGTCTGAGTCCCCTAAATTGATTGCTTCTGTATCACTCAGGTTAGGCTTGGGTTTTTCTTCAAAATGACTTAGTTCTTTACTAATCTCTTCAATGGTCTCATCCTCGTCGTATTCTGATTCATTATCACATTCTATTTCTTGAATTACTATTTCCGAATTAGATTGGCTTTTAAAACTGGACCGAAGATTCCTCATGCATGTCATATTATTGAAACCAGCATAAAAAGAGTTGTACAAGGAAGAAAAGAAAACAAAAATAAAATTGTCATGAATGAGGAAAAGGAAAATTGCATTTCATTGAAATTAAAAGATAACAAGGTTTATACATCCAAACGGATGGAACATAAGATCTGAATTACAACCCTGAAATAATCCAGATAAACTGAAAGAAAATCAAAGCAAACTACCAAAACTCCTTCCTGATGGGGAGAGGATAGCTTCTCAATTGTTAATATTTGCACCGGGCCCAACAGATTGCACATCTACCTTGCTAGAACCCTCTTCAGCTTCCAACATGTTCACATCGGCGAATAACCTCTCGAACTTTTCAATCAAATCTCTATCTACATCAACCACTAAACTGGGAACTGTTTTCACTAGGCGTTTCTTGGTGCCAGGCCTGACAAATGATCTGGAGAGCTGTGGGATGGGCTTTGGGAGGACCCAGGCCCTCTGTTTCAACTTTCTAGCTCTTTTCATGTCCGCAACTGTGGGCTTGAACCCCAAACCAAATGTATCCATATTTTTGGGGAGAGACATCGGCTGTACGATACCTTGTAGAGATGCACCCAAACCCTTGCCCGGTACAAAACCATTCTTCAATATTTCTAAAGCTACCATGACTAACGCGGCAGTTACCTTTGGAACTGCAACATATTTCCCCTCTGGAATTTTCTCAACTAACACCATGTCAAAGACCTGATAGACCCATGGCCCCTTGCCGTCCTCAACTTCAATTAATGGTACAATGACATTGTTGTGAGCATATAGATTATCCTCACCGTGCACCACAATTTTCTGTCTATCCCATTCAAATTTAACCATCTGGTGCAGGGTGGATGGGACCGCCTTGGCAGCATGGATCCAAGGTCGACCCAACAAAAGATTGTAGGAAACAGCCACATCCAGCACTTGAAATTCCATGGTAAATTCAACTGGCCCTATCGTCAGCTCCAGTATTATATCACCAACTGAATCCTTGCCTCCACCGTCGAACCCCCGAACGCAAATACTATTCTTGTGAATTCTTTCATCATCCACTTTCAAATTTTTCAGAGTGGAGAGAGGCCAAATGTTCGCACTAGAACCGTTATCGATCAGTACCCAGGTAACTACAGAATCTTCGCATTTCACCGTAAGATAGAGGGCTCTATTGTGCTCAGTACCCTCCACGGGCAACTCATCATCAGAAAAAGTGACTCTGTTTACCTCAAATATCTTGTTAGCTATCTTTTCCAAGTGGTTTACTAAGATTTTTTCAGGAACGTGGGCCTCATTCAAGATCTTCATCAAAGCTTGACGATGCTCGTCTGAATGGATCAATAATGACAATAGCAAAATCTGAGCCGATGTCTTCCTCAACTGCTCCACAATGGAATAGTCCTGCACTTTCATCTTTCTAAAAAATTCATCTACTTCTTCCTTGGTCACAACTTTCTTCACCAGCACTGGGCTATTTCTGGAGGTTTTGGCTTTTCTTGACTCCTCAGGGGCAAAGCATCACCCCGATCGAGTCAAACTATGGGTTTCACAGAGTTCTTCTTTAACTTCTTTCCCTCTGTAAGTCACTGTCACTCGTTCATAATTCCAAGGGACGGCCTTACTGTTGACTATTGGTAGCTGAGTTACAGGTTTGATAATGACAGCTTCTGTGCGAGCACCCTCCACAACTACAACAGGCTTGTTTGCTACCCCTGGTATTGCTTTTTCTTGTTACACTACAACCTCACTTGAGGACCCCTTCTCGACTACAACATATGGTTTACTGTCTGTCCCTTTCAACTTGATCACTGACTTCTCACTTGTTGGCTTTTCAATTGGCTTGGCCTCACTGGACCGAATCATCATGACGGTCTAGGAAGGCTTCTTGGGATCTCCTCCCCTATGCACTATCTTGATCATGTTTGTCTGTAGGCTTGAAGGCTTCTGCTTCTACAACCTCTCATTCTTTAAGGCTTGATTTGGTCGAAAACCTGTTCCAGGGGGATTTCTATAGGCTCTTGGGGGTGGATAGGTATTTTGTGGAGCTGGGTATGGATTTTGTGGAGCTGGCGCACACCATTATGCATGAGCAGGAGGTTGAGTGTATGCTTGGGCGTGATGGACAGAAAAATAGGGATCAGGTGGTGGGTAGTAGTGTTGTGGTGGGATACATGGAGCGTGGGGGTAAGTTTGGTGATAGGTTCGAGGCTGGTTGTAGTAACATAAAGGCCCCCTGGATCCGACCCAAGCTCCTGACTCAACTGTCGCAACATCCTCTTTCTTCTTTTTCCCAAGTACACCCCCAGTACCGTTTTGAATGGCCTGGGTAGATGCCTTAATAGTTGAGTAGCTCATAATTTTATTGGACTTGAGTCCCTCTTCTACCATGCTCCCCATTTTCGCTACTTCATTGAAGGACTTGCCTACAGCCGATACCAGATGACTGAAATTAGTGGGCTCTAAGGCCTGTAGGAGGTAATCCACCATTTCACTTTCTTTCATCGGAGGGTCAACCCTCACGGCTTGCTCTCTCCAACGGAAACCATACTCTCTTAAGCTTTCATTGTGCTTTTTCTAAAGTTTCGTCAAAGACAAATGATCTGGAATAATCTTGAGATTGTACTGGAAGTGACAAGTAAATGGCTGAACTAGATCATCCCATGTGTACCATCTTCTGTGATCCTGCCGAGTATACCATTCCAACGCCGAACCATTCAGACTCTGACTGAAATACGTCATTAGCAGCTCGTCTTTCCTGCCAGCTCCCCTCATTTTGTTACAAAAACCTCTCAAATGCGCCACTGGATCACCATGCCCGTCATACAAATCAAACTTGGGCATCTTAAACCCTGCCAGCAATTGCACATCTGGAAATAAACATAGATCTTTGTAAGCCACACTTACTTGACCTCCCAACCCTCTCATATCTCTTAACGATTGTTCTAAGCTTTTCACCTTTCTGATCATTTTCTCATGTTCGGGATTTTTGGGTGGCTTTTCGGTTTCTGCCGGGAGATCAAAATGAGGAGTGTAGGAATATGGTTCTGGATATTTAAAGGTAGGCTCCGGGGGGTAATACTAGCTATCATGAGTCTGGAGCGAAGGCTCACCGGAGGATCGGTATAATGCAGCAGGTGGGGGTGCCACAAAAATGGTAGTAATTGGTGAAGGAGGGTACGGGACTTGTTTGGGTGGTGGAGCTTGCGAGGTATGGGAAGTGGTGCCATAGCATTGTTGGTAGAGGGGAAGGCTGGAGATGAGTTCACAGTGGGAAGTTCCTGGGGTTGAGCCAATGGTGGGATATAAGCAGGGTTGGCAGGGTAAGTTGGGGGTGGTTGCCCTTTTGCCCAGGCCTGGTACATTTCGGCCATCTGCTGCTTCAACTTATACATCTCTTCTTTAATCGAATTAACATCCAATTCTTCCGCCTCCCTTGAAGGATCGATGACACTCACATCAAGTTCCTGATTGGCCTTGATCGATTTGTTTTTTGAACGAGTGTTGTATGAGTGAGTTGCCATAATGCCGCATAACTAACCACCTACCTATTACTTGATGACAACAACAAACTTGTTAGCGATCAGGGTTTAACAGATAGGCAACCGCACATTTGGGGAATGAATGCACCTAAGCAGTTAACCGTTTCTATTTTGCATTTGATCGACTGCTCGCGTCATCCCGACTTTTCCTTATTTCTATTTCCCTTTTCTCTCTTTTTTTATTTTCATTCTTGCCCCTACTCTTTCTTTGTTTTTATTCTCTCATACTTCTCCCTCTTGTTTTGCCATTGTTCTTTTCCCATAGTTTCTTATTTTCTTTCTCTTCTCTTTTCTTTTTCCCTCTTGTTTTTCTCTCTTTTTATTTTCCTCTCTTTTTTTATCACTCTATTCTCTTTCTTTTTGTTATAGTCGAATCCTATGAAGATTGCCTACGTATCATGACCCTGCATGAATCCGACCGAGTGTAGTTCTGGGAGATAAGTTTCATAAAATAAAACAGTTTTGATTACAACCACTCATTCTACCAAATTATAAAACTAACATACTCGAAAAGGGAGATTAACAGACTCTGACTCAAAACAAGACCAACAGACTCTGACAGAGAGGTGAAAATAACAGACTCGAAAACCAACTAACAAACTCTAATAAAAGAAAATATAGACTCATAAATAGACTAACAAACTTCGGTAGAAAGAAAATACAGACTCAAATGAAAATCATGAATACATTAATGCTCCTGGTGCCCGCATGACATCATTCGGTCTCGCCGTGGGCCTATATGCAAGATCCCTTTGAAGCCTCTCCAAGTCACTCATTATCTGTCTAAAAAATGTCATCACTGCCGCGAAGAAGGTGGTGAAAGTCATATCCTCACAAGCTTGGCACTTCACAACAATGTAGTCGGCGATGGTTCTGACTTTCTCTGTTATGACACCTTTTTCTTGCAACAAATGACCAATCTGTTGGGCCCTGGCTTCCAAAGTTTGCTCGGCTACTTGATTCTGCTCTTGAAGTTGTTGCAAATCTTTTTCTAATTGTACCATGGTTGTATAACAGTGTTCTCTTTCAGCCTTGAAGTCTTTCGCTTGTTTGATCATTTTGTTCTCCGCGATTATGACCTTCTTCTTTAACCCCGCAACCTCATTGTCGTACTTTTCTTTCAATTGTTTAACCAGGCGCGCTCATTCCTCTGCATTTTTAGTTAATTGCCTTCGAACCCTGGCCAGCTCACCCTCCGACTTGTTTAGATCAAAACTATATTCACCCACTTTCTGCCTCAGGTTATCTATAAGTTTTTCATCTTTGGCACTTCTGGCGGGATTTTCTGCCGATGTTTTCATTTTCTGAATCTGGGCTCGAAGGGCCTCAATTTTCTTTGGCTAACTTTTTCCTTTCGCCTTCATCCACCGCAGCTTGTAAGCTATTCTCGAATTGAAGGTCTTTGAATTGTTTTTCCAGTTTTCCTATTGTGGCCCTGTACTCATTCTCCTTGGCCAACCAAGCCTATTGTTCTTGTGACGCCTCGACGAATTCCTGAAGGTGGGCTCTTTTGGCCTGCCTCCCAAACTCAATTTCTCTTTTATACAAAGCAAGTTACCCTGGTGAAACCTCACCTTTGGATCGATCGCGTACACATGTATTTGCTGTTAAGTATTGACATTCGCTCCAAATTTGGCGGACTGCTGCTTCATGAAACTGACCGTTAGGTCCGATCTCGACTACTTGGGCACTAAGATATTCATCTCTCGGAACTATTTGGCATCTCCCCAGCTGCCTCAAAACCCGATACGGGGCATAGCTGGATACTCCTTAGTCCCATCAAGAGGAAATGAGGCCCGATGGCTGGCATGTAGATGATCTCATCCACATGCAGCCATCCAAATATCCACTCTATTTGGTTTGCAGTGATGGAACGGAGGCGTGGTACCCACTCTGTGACCCCTTCTGGCAATTTGATCCCATCAACCCTCGTATAAAATTCCTCTATGCATGTTTTCTCTGTCGACCCATAACTCATAAATTGAGGACGATGGCATAGGTGTTCGATCATCCACATCTGCAGCAACACGTTGCACCCCTCGAAAAAGTCTCCTCCGGCTTTGCAGGTTGTGAGAGCGCGAAAGATTCCAGCTACTATCATGGGTGCGAGGGTGTTGTTGGCCTGAGTAAGCAAAGTGCTGACAACCACTACTAGTCATATGTCAATATTCCCATCTTTTCTAGAAAATACCAAAATTCCCAAAAAGACCACCATAAATGCAAAACACCTGTGTTCTTTCCACTTGTGGTGGTTTCCTTTGCTGCAGATTTTGTTTTTCGGCTTGTTGAACCCCCTATATGACCATATCTGTTGTATATAAACTGCAAAGTACAAAAACCAGCTTCCAAGTCTGGGTTGTGGACCCCCCGCTTATTTTCAAAGAGTCTAGGAACCTGTGTACGGCTGCGGTCCTTAGAGCAATCAGGTACTGGTGTCTCAGAGGAACTTTGGGACCCCCAATATATCCGGCTATTTATTCCAATGTTGGGGTAAGTTCAAAATCTGAGAAATGAAATACGTTGTGGGCTGGGTCCCAGAATGTAACCAACGCCTTTATGATGTCTCCCCTAGGATTAATCTTCAGCAAACCAGTGAGGCCTCCCAGGTATAGATTGACCGTGTCTTGTCCCGATTTACCCAGATCATCCCACCACATATGCAACTCCAAAGGGATCTTGTTCAAGACTTTTATTGGCAAATTCTGACTCGTGCTCATTCTGCACATTTATTAAGGTGATTAAGCGAAAAATCATGATTTATTTTGACTCAAAATCAAAGCTGACACTTTTTTTTTCAGATTCTCATTTCTAAAGCAAAAATCCAACTTTGTAAACACGGTCTTTCATCACTTCCGGAGGAAGATTTTAAGGTTGTATCCGCTAACCGGCCAAAAATTTGAAAAAAAGACCGAAGGCGGCTGTTCTTGCAAAAACAGCTTTCCGACGTCCTGTTTGGGGACATTCGGCTATTTTTGACAAAAATGGAATCACCTTACCTATTTATAAAAATAAAATTTTTGTTCTTTTTGGGCTATTTTTGCAAAAAGAAAGTTGAACCCGATGGGGGTTTCCTACGTATCTCACACCCTGTGAGAATCAAACTGGCGTAGTTCGGGTAATTTTGACAAGAATAAAACCAACTATTTTTCTTTTCTAAAAAAACAAAGATTTTTCAGTTCTTTTTTTTCTCTTTAAACCCCACAAAAAAATATTTCTCAAAATTTCGGCAACATTTCAGTATATTTTGGGACATCGATTTTTCAAAACAGGCACTTATCCCTCTCAGCCTTCTCATTAATTTTTCTAAATTTTCCCTATAAGCCGGTCAACATACAAATCCGAAGCAAATGAATGCACAAGTAGCAAGTAAGATGCATCATAATGGTCTTTATATTTCAGGTACACCTGTCCTAGACAGACCCAACCCCTGTGCTAAGTCTCCAAAGTCAAATGCACATAATGCAACCAAACGTTCATATTAGGGATCCGACATGAGTCTGAGTTATTCTATGTTCAAAACCTGGGTATTTGTTCTAGACTGTGTACCCGAGCGGACAACTCGAGCCGAGGAGGGGGCTACGTACCAGGAACCATAAGGCCATCCAGCTTAGTAACTTGTCCGAGCCTCTTTCTTATTTCAAGGTATGACACTAACAAAATAGAGAGTCTCAACCAGCGAGCACATCCCTGAAGATGAGAAGAGAAGGGTTTCGTAGCAGTTTATATACAGTTCAGATAATATCAAAGCGAAAAGCATCACTTAGCACATTAGGCCCAAACATGTAACAAAATCAGATAATGCCAAATATAACAATTTATCTAAGCTCGAATTCTGTTCTGCGAAACCAGATATTCTGGGTTCGTCCCCAGCAGAGTCGCTAGAGCTGTCACACCTCCTTTTAACCTACACCCGCGTAAAGGGATGTATAGAGAGTTTTTTTTCCAATTTAAAGTGACAATCGAAATGGGATTATTTTTATTTAAAGATTCAGAGTCGCCACTTGGGATAATTATCGATGTCCCAAGTCACAGGTTTAAATCCCGAATCGAGAAAAAGATTGACTCTGTATTACAGTCCGCGAACACAGAAATTCGGGTAAGGAATTCTGTTAACTCGGGAGAATGTGTTAGGCATTTCCGAGTTCCGTGGTTCTAGCACAGTCGCCCAACTGTTATAAATGGCCCATTATCTAATTTTAATACATGTTTAAACCTATATGCATTTTAACTTTATAACCGCTTTTGTTCAATTATTTTTAAAGAAAATTGTAATGTCATATAAAATACGTAGTGAACCATGTCACATAAATTCACCCGCGGCCTCGACATATTTTATCTAACATTGTTGAGAATTGGATTTGGGTCACATAAATGTACACCCGAGTTTAGGAAGGTAAATTATTAAAATAACGCGCCTAAACCCATACAGGCGTGTCTGCTATTGAAAAGGATGTTCAGCACTTTTGAAATTACTGTATTGATGGAGATATTTGAAAACATGAGACAAAAGCTAGTGCTTTCCTCTTGGAACATTAAAAAGCTAACATTGGGTGGAGGAGATTGTACATTTTTTAATACATAGATCATTGGGTGGAGGATATTGTACATTTTTTAATACATAGATCATCTCCCAATCTTGGAATGCAAGACCAACGCATCCAATTGAAAAGGAAGGCGAAATTTTCAATAAAACAAAGTGCTGGAGTAGTGCTCTCTTCAACGCATGCTTCAATGTACAAATGTCTTCAAAGAAAGCAGTAGCATTTTTAAATAGAATTTGTGACGTGAACAATTCTATTTTAATACATGCATGCTTCATTGGAAGCTTGTGGTGGCTGAAACAACGGTCCAAGGAAGCACATGCTCGCATCAAAACGAATCGAAAGACCCATGTTTACTGTCATGGGCGGCTTTCCAGCCGTGCCCCATGACCCCTTGGGCGCGCCCCGTGGCGTCCTAGCAAGCCTTCCAATGCCTAGCGCCACGGACGGCCCCGTGGTCTTGGTCGCGCCAAGTGACAAGCGCGCATGTGCCTCTGTCGCCCCACCGATATCCCTCGCCAGCGCCCAACCGCAGGCAGATGCCAACAGCGCCGCGCGCGCAGACAATGCCGCGCGCGCAGATCCTGATGCCAAAGACTATGCTGCCGACAACGGCCATGTTTTCTGCCTTATAGCAAACTAAGTCTTTTTCATTGTAAATATAGAGTAGTTTTATTCCATGTAATTTCATTATGTTTCTCTAGCTTAATCAAGTCTAGTCTTGTAGCTTTGGATTATTTTTTTTAAGCATTATTAAGGGGGACCAAACAATCAAAACTTTCTAGCAAGCAAACAATTCTCTGTACTGGTGTCTCTCCCCCTCGACACCGCATTTCCTTTCTGTAATAGCTTTCATTAATGCAATCAAGCTTTCTTTCATTCTCAATTCTCATTCCTGTTCTCTCAATTTCTCTTGACATTGGTTTTCCCGTACGGCACTGACAATCTAGTCTAGCGTACGGAGGGGACCTCAGTTGGCGGACAGCAACTGCACTGACATCAGTTGCTTAGCCTTACGTCGCCCTTCCAAGGAATCTCAGGAAGGCGCCGCGTAACAGTTGGTATCAGAGCCTAGGCTCGACATCGGACGAGGGAACGCATTGCCATTACCACCATTTCTGACCATGGTGAATCATGGGGACCGCATTGCGGCCCTTGAACAGACGGTTGACGGATTACTGCCCATCATGGATACGGTGCCTGAACTAAGAACCAGCCTAGGGCAAAGGTTGGATGACCTGGACCGCAGGGTGCTCCAGGCCGAAGTTGACATAGAAAACATCAGTCGTGACTCCGAGGGAGATCGGCAAACGGCAGCCACAGAGGCAGCCGAAATTTTTGGCAAATTCGAGGGACTCCAACAGGAGCGTGCCGAGGATTTAGCTTACAGGGCACAAGAGGCAGATAGGGTGACTGCCATGCAACAAACTATTGACGACTTGACAGACAAGCTCAATGTTGTCAATGCTGCCTTACAGGGCCTACTGCGAGGCGGTGGAAACCAGGTCGGGGGCGCTGCAAACCCCACCTCCGCGACACAAAAATTGAAAATTCCTGAGCCAAAGCCATACAGTGGAGCTAGGAATGCCAAGGAAGTGGAGAACTTCATTTTTGATGTCGAACAATATTTTGATGCTGTTGGGGGCCTAGAAGAAGCCAAGAAGGTAGCAACTGCTGCCATGTATCTTCAGGGTGATGCTAAACTCTGGTGGCGGGTGAAATACGAAGCTATCAAGGCCGGTGAAGATGCTCTCGAAACATGGGCAGAACTGAAGGCAGCCATCCGCCTACAATTCTTCCCCGAGAATGTTGAATACAATTCAAGGAGAAAGCTACGGGAGCTCCGTCAGACCAAATCTGTGCGGGACTACGTGCGGGAATTCTCCGCGCTCATGCTAAGCATACGCGACATGGGGGACAAAGACAAGCTCTTTACTTTCCTAGAAGGGCTGAAACCTTATGCCCGTATGGAGCTACAAAGGCAACGGGTAGATACCCTGCCCAAGGCGATCCAAGCAGCTGAATGCCTTGGGGACTATCAAATGGAAGCCCGGAAGGATAGGCCTCAACCGCCTACCCGAGCGGGATTCAAAGGGGGCCAGTCTAGCAATGGTGGCCCTAGCAGAAGTGGGGGAGATCGAAGCTCAACCAAACCTAAGGCTCCCTCCACAGGCAGCAACAGTGCTGCATCTAACAACAATGATCGGGGGAGGAAGCCTCCTTCAGGGTGCCGTCATTGTGGCGGACCACATTGGAACAATGAGTGCCCACATGCACAGATGAATGCCCATCAGACTTTTGATGATGGGACAGATGACGATTCAGACGATGCGGATCAGACTGAACCCGTAGGTGCCTTCAATGCAATTGTTGGCTCCATTTCTGAGGCATTAGCAGAGACTAGTGCTGGTATCCGTAAGAAGAAGGACCCATGTCCCGTCACCAAGAAAGGGAAAAAGAAGGCGGATGATGAGACTCCTCTTAAGCACGAGAGGACCTTAATGTTCGTTGAGATGAAGGTGAATGGCAAGCCCATTCGGGCCATGGTAGACACGGGTGCTACCCACAACTACTTAGCCTCGACTCAGGTGGAGCGCCTTGGTCTAGTCGTAGGGAAAGGTAGAGGCCGTGTCAAGGCTATCAACTCACCTCCCCAGCCAGTGGGTGGAATAGCCAAAGAAGTACCGATGAAGCTTGGCCCTTACGAAGGAAAATTCAACTTGCGTGTGGTGATCATCGATGACTTCGAGTTGATAGTTGGATTGGAATTCCTGAGGCAAACCAACACCATGCCTGTACCGTATGCTGACATGTTACTGATGATGGGAGCAAACGGGGCCAAGCCCTGCGTTATCCCGTGCATGCCCATGAAGATGGCCGTTGAAAACATCTCGGCCTTGCAGTTGAAGAAGGGGGTCAAAAGAAACGAACCTACGTTCCTGGCAACCCTCTGCATCGAAGATGTAGAATGCTCCTCGGGTCCCATTCCTGAACCCGTGAAGGAGCTACTACTAGAGTTTGAAGATGTCATGCCACAAGACATGCCAAAGCGACTACCGCCTAGGCGCACTGTGGATCATGAAATTGAGCTGGTGCCGGGCGCGAAGCCACCTGCCCGGGCGCCTTACAGAATGTCACAACCCGAACTCACCGAGCTTCGGAGACAATTGACGGAAATGCTAGACACAGGGATTATCGTGCCCTCCAAATCCCCATACGGGTCCCCTGTGCTATTCCAAAAGAAACATGATGGTAGTCTACGACTCTGTGTGGACTATCGGGCTCTAAACAAAATTACTGTGAAGAACAAGTACCCTATTCCGTTAATGGCAGACTTGTTCGATAGACTGGGTGGCGCGACAGTGTTCACCAAAATAGATCTGAAGACAGGTTATTGGCAAGTTCGGATTGCAGAGGGTGATGAGCACAAGACGACCTGTGTGACAAGATATGGCTCGTACGATTTCCTAGTTATGCCATTCGGCTTGACTAACGCCCCAGCTACATTTTGCACTTTGATGAACCAAGTCTTCCGGGAGTACATTGATGAATTCGTGGTGGTCTACTTGGATGACATTGTGGTATATAGCAAAACATTGGAGGAACACCTGATGCACTTGCGGAAGGTCCTAGCTCGATTGCGGGAGCATGAACTATATGCGAAGCTATCTAAGTGCTCCTTTGCTCAAAAGCAAATTGACTTCCTCGGACATGTCATTGGGGAAGGGCGAATCAAGATGGACCAGCAGAAGATTCAGGCAATCACAGATTGGCCGCCACCTAAGGATATCCATGCCTTGAGGGCGTTCCTTGGTCTATGCAATTTCTATCGGCGCTTCGTGAAAAACTACTCCCTCATTGCAGTACCATTGACAGAACTCCTCAAGAAGATCACGCCTTGGGAATGGGGACCCAAGCGAGCGGAGGCCTTTAATGCATTGAAAGCGGCTATGTCTAGTAGCCCCGTCTTGGCCCTTCCTGATCTGGCCAAGCCATTCGAAGTACAAACAGATGCATCTGACTATGCCCTCGGTGGCGTCTTGCTACAAGAAGGGCATCCTGTGGCGTACGAGAGCCGGAAGCTAAAAGATGCAGAGCGGCGCTATGCCGCCCATGAGAAAGAATTATTGGCTGTCGTCCACTGCTTGCGCCTCTGGAGGCACTATCTGCTGGGAACCCCGTTCGTGGTCAAGACAGACAACACAGCTGTTAGCCATTTCATGACCCAGCCGAAGTTGAATGGTCGACAGGCCAGGTGGCAGGAACTCCTAGCTGAATTCCACTTCAACCTGGAATACCGAAGTGGGAAGACCAATCATGTTGCTGATGCGCTCAGTCGGAGAGCTGATCTAGCATCAGTGTGCTTACTCGCCACCCTAAGGGGGAGCGAGGTAGCCACCTCCATCAAGGACCAGATACAAGATCTACTCATCAGAGATCCTGCTTCACAGTATTTGGTTGATTTGGTAGGACAAGGCAAGACTCGCCAGTTCTACATGGAAGATGGTTTTCTGAAAGTGAAAGGGAACCGACTTTATGTTCCTAAAGGAGGAGATCTACGAAGGACTCTTCTAGCGGAATGTCATGATACTCTGTGGGCCGGCCATCCCGGTGAAGAACGCACCATGGCGTTACTTCGCCGTGCATATTATTGGCCTCAAATGGCCGATGACGTTGCTCAGTATGTGAAGACTTGTCTAGTATGCCAGAAGGACAAGTCAGACCGCTTAACACAGGCGGGACTTTTGGAACCACTAGCTGTCCCAAAGAGACCTTGGGAAAGTGTTTCCCTGGATTTCATCACCGGATTGCCCAAGGTCGGGGATCTAACAACTATCTTGGTTGTGGTAGATCGGTTTTCCAAATATGCTACCTTTATTGCTGCCCCACAATATATATCAGCAGAAGATACAGCTCGACTCTTCTTCTCTCATGTCGTCAAATATTGGGGCCTACCCAAAGATATTGTTAGTGATCGTGACTCACGCTTCACTAGCAACTTTTGGACCCAACTCTTTAAGTGTCTTGGGTCGAAGCTGAATCACAGCTCAAGTTTTCATCCGCAATCTGATGGACAGACGGAGCGGTTCAATGGTATGTTGGAGGAATATTTGCGTCATTTTGTAACCGGATCGCAGAAGAATTGGGTGAAGCTTCTGGATGCTGCTCAACTGTGTTTCAATTCACAAAAGAGCTCTAGTACAAACAAAAGCGCTTTTGAAATTGTTACCGGACAGCAACCGCTACTCCCACACACCGTCAATGCACCAAATATGTCTAAATCTCCTCGAGCTGCTAGCTTCTCTAAAGAGTGGAAGCAAAATTTGGAGATAGTGCGGAGCTATCTTGTCAAGGCTCAAAAGCGGATGAAGAGGCATGCTGATCAGAATCGTCGCTTTGTTGAATACCAAGTAGGAGACAAAGTGATGGTCAAAATTCCAAAACGTTACTTATTTGCAGGGGTCCATGACCCTCGCTTATTGCAAAAATATATTGGACCCTTGTCCATTGAAAGGCGTATTGGGAAAGTTGCATACCGGGTGGATACCCCAGCTTGGTGGAAAATTCATCCTGTTTTTCATGTCAGCCTCCTGAAACCTTTTCGGGAAGATACAGAGGATCCTTCAAGGAGCCAGCTCACAATACCCAGTATTCGAGGGCCCAATTCAACCGGGAAGAGGCGTGTTGAAGCTATCCTTGATGATAGAGTGATTCATGCCTCAAGGAAAGATCACCAGGAGTTCTTGGTGAAATGGCAGGGCTGTGATACAGAGGAGAACACTTGGGAGAGGGGAACAAACCTCAAAGCCTACAAGAGCCTAATTGAAGATTATCTTGCAAGTAAGGCGCCGAGGACGTCGCCAACTCAGGTGGGGGAGAATGTCATGGGCGGCTTTCCAGCCGTGCCCCATGACCCCTTGGGCGCGCCCCGTGGCGTCCTAGCAAGCCTTCCAATGCCTAGCGCCACGGACGGCCCCGTGGTCTTGGTCGCGCCAAGTGACAAGCGCGCATGTGCCTCTGTCGCCCCACCGATATCCCTCGCCAGCGCCCAACCGCAGGCAGATGCCAACAGCGCCGCGCGCGCAGACAATGCCGCGCGCGCAGATCCTGATGCCAAAGACTATGCTGCCGACAACGGCCATGTTTTCTGCCTTATAGCAAACTAAGTCTTTTTCATTGTAAATATAGAGTAGTTTTATTCCATGTAATTTCATTATGTTTCTCTAGCTTAATCAAGTCTAGTCTTGTAGCTTTGGATTATTTTTTTTAAGCATTATTAAGGGGGACCAAACAATCAAAACTTTCTAGCAAGCAAACAATTCTCTGTACTGGTGTCTCTCCCCCTCGACACCGCATTTCCTTTCTGTAATAGCTTTCATTAATGCAATCAAGCTTTCTTTCATTCTCAATTCTCATTCCTGTTCTCTCAATTTCTCTTGACATTGGTTTTCCCGTACGGCACTGACAATCTAGTCTAGCGTACGGAGGGGACCTCAGTTGGCGGACAACAACTGCACTGACATCAGTTGCTTAGCCTTACGTCGCCCTTCCAAGGAATCTCAGGAAGGCGCCGCGTAACATTACGCATGACTACTGTTATGCATGAAAGGGGCTACTTTCGCAAAGCATGGAACTGAGAAGTAATTTGATATAAGAAGAGGCTACAAATATACAAACAATTAATTTCACGACGGAACAAGGACGCTATGAATTGGAGATACAACGTGGACATGGACTCAATTGGGCTAGTTTTTACAATTACAAAGTTTAGTAGGGATAATGTGATATCAATTTGAGTATTACGCTCATTCTTAATATTAGGTTACATTACAATGCAAAGTTTATGTCCTTCATTGTAAGAAGACAATGACAAATTTATATTTTCATTTTTATTAATAAAAAACTAGCTCTAGGTGTTGGCCTGACGGATTGCCAAAAAAAAAAGAGTTCAACAGCCACTATAGCAACAAGGAATAGTCCCTCTCAGTACTTCCTCAATACCAGAATCAGTAGAAGAAAAACCAGAAATGCTAAGAAAAGCTTGTGATGAATTTTTTTGCCAATCTTTTGCTTCTGCCGTCTCCCTTTTTTCCTTTTATCCCTCCCCCTTTTCTCTTTAACCCATAATGTATATTTATAGCCCTCTTCTTAGGGCAACAAATAAGAATTTCTAAATTTAAATTTACCCTTAAGAAGTCTGTTTTTTGCTCAAACTCACCTAAATTTTGTACTATTTACTCAACCAGACCCCCCAACCCACCTTCCTAGAACTTTCCTAGGTGGTTATCAGATTATTCTTTGCACCTAAATGCCCTAAGTACCCCTTGCAATACTGATATTTACCTCTCCAAAAATTAAACTCCCTTACCCAACAAATTGGGCCACAAGCACAACAAATTTAACCAAAACTCAACACTCTTGGACTAAGGTCCGGATAAAGAAAAGTAGAAGAAAATGAGTGATTAAAATATGACCCCAATCAAAACAAAGAGAAAAAGGAAAAGCACACAAGCATACTGCCAAAAATAATGAAGAGAATGAACAAAGCAAAAACAAAAATAATAAATAAGAAAAAAAAAACGAATCTGGACAGAATTCTAATGAAAAGAGGAAAAAACAAAAAATTACATTTTAATCTCTTTTTCTTTTTTTTTTCTTTAGTTGGCAGTGATGCTTAAAAATGAAAAGAATTACACAAAGAAACATTTAAACCCCTTGCATGCATGACTTCGCTCAAATCTTCTTTGTGACCCAAAAATGCATCCCAAACTAGTTCTTGGCTAACCATGGAAATAATGATACAAGTATTGTCCAAAACAAAATCCTAGTGGCTAATACTTTGTGTCACCATTTTCATTTTTGCCAAAAAAAAATAAGAAAGGGGTCTTATAGATCCGGAATTGGAGAGAAATGGTTGTTTGCTTGAACAAAATAAAGATGGATTAGGGGTGAGAAATTGTTGATGATTATAGGGTAAAGATTTGAGTGGGTTTGGCGGTGCCGCCGCCGGATAGGCTAGTGGAGGATTTGGGCGGCTAGGGTTTGGGCTATAGAGGGAGATGGAGAAGAGTGGGGGATGGTCTCTAGGTTTGGGAGGCTTTTAGGACAGTTATATGGGAAGGGGGGGGGGGGGGGGGAGTTCGGAGCCATTGGATTAGATTTGACGAAAGGCTGAGATTAAGTGAGGTAAAACGGGGTCGTTTTGGTCATTACCCAGTTGGACTGGATTTTTGGGCTGCTGGGGCGGGTTACTGGCGTTGGGCAAGTGATTGGGCTGGGGGCGGGTGGTTTTGGGCTGGCGTGGTTTGAAATTGGCCCATATTTGATTTCAATACCAAATTTCTACGCCTCCCTTTTTTGATCGTTTTTTTTTATTTTTTACTTTTTGCAAAGTTAATTTAACAATAAAAATCAAACTTCTGAAATTATATAATATAATATTACAAGAATTAATTTCTCCTAATTAAAAGAAAGAAAAGTTACTAATTGCAAAAGCAAGCCAATTTTTGTGATTTTATCTTTTAATAAAACAATGAACTTACTAATTAACCTAAAAATGTAAAAATAAATCTCAAATGTAATGCAAGGTATTTTTGTATTTTTCATGATTTAAATAAAATAAACATGCATGGACAAATGCAAACAATTAGCAAAAATCCTACGAAAAATCTACAAAAATTGCAAATAATGGGAAAAAATTTATTTTCTTGAATCTATGGGAGTAATTAATATAAGGAAAAAATCACGTGCTCACACTTCCAATATATGTTCAGGATGTTCCAAATCATTTTCTAGTTGATTGTACACTATTTGGTGAACACCAGAGATATCGTTTTGATATGCAATATCTAACACATTCTCGACTTCCACACTACCTACAGGCTTAAATTTTATTACAACCCACCAATCGGACTTATTTCGCCGCAATGGATAAGGAGCATAATACACTTGCCTAACATTATGTGCAATTATGAAAGGATCATAGCGATCATACTCTCTCGTATAATTAACCTCAATTATGTTGATTGGGTGTGTACTCTTGTACCTCTTGTTGGATTTGGGTCAAACCACTTGCATCTAAAGAATATCAATTTCTTATATGGCCAACCTGTATATTCTAGTTTTATTATTTTTTTGAGCACACCATAATAATCAATATCTTCAATTTGGTTGTCATCACCACCTTGAACCAACACCCTGCTGTTGTTGCTATTTTTCTTTTTAGAGCAATCCTCTGTATGGAACTTATAACCATTCACTACGTGCTTAGACATTGTTGTGACCTGAAGCCTAGGTCCCCAAGATATATCTATCAAAAATTGATTTACACCATCATTTGGATCATTTACCTACATAGTGTTAAAAAATTCATAAGTTAGCATAACTTACAAACATTATTTACCTACATAGTGTTAGAACATTATCAGGATAAACTTACAAATTGTTTGAACCACGTATGAAATCTCGTATATACAACATCATGGCCAAATTGACCGACGAAGTGACTGTGACACATCAAATATTTTTAGTAGTTTCATAGAGATGTAATCACAGTAAATTTTATATTTTGATAACTAATAAATCAATACTTACTTGAGAAATGGTACAACTTCGGGATAATTTAGCAACACAGGAAGTGTAGCTGACTTGTACTCCACATCACTCAAACTTCTCTTACTAACATCCTTAGAACATCGGTTTGGTTGATTGAATATGGACATTGGCGGATATAATAGATCATTCACATATTTGACCGTGTGCCTATTCCTAGAACATGACACGTTACTCTCACAATAATAAGAACAAAAATGAGCAGTTTCCTTTACAAGATAAGCTTCGCATATAGATCCTTCAACCCTATTCCTCTACTTAACAAATTGTTTGCATTTGCCAATTTTCCTACACAATTGTCATGACCCAAATTTCACTAAGGGTCGTGATGGCGTCGCACACTGCTGTTAGACAATCCAACCAAATACTTAATTAAATTCTCGTTTTAATAATTTTGAAAATTATGATTTTCCTTCAACTTTACCAGTAAAAGATAATCGTTTCAAATCAAATATGAAAGTTAAGCAGTTAATACAAGATACTCCATAATCATCTCAGAACCCAGTGTCACATATGCATGAGCATTTACCAGGGAATGAATGAAAATACAGTAACTGTCCGGAATACAAGTGGGCAGAAATGAAAACACAGTAAAATACTCTGAAGGGGACTCTGCTGGCTACGGGTCGTCTAGATAAATGCAGCTCACCTAAGTCTCTGTATCAACCATGCCGCTATGCCACGAGCTACTGTTGCGACCAAAACACTCACGCAAGTGTACGCGATCGACAAGTAATATAGTAGTAAGTAAAGTATCATTCCCACGAGGAATTGTGATCAACTTATCGACTGATGTAGACTCAAACAATTATCAATTCAAGCTAAATTATCACAAAATATTTAAAGAACCAATTTACAACTTACTTAATAATTGCACAATAATTCAACACAAAATTACTACACCAATTTCACAATATGTTTATAACAATTTGGATAAATATATTCCTGGGTCATGGACTTGCTAGAAATTATGCTACTATTTTAGCTTAAAATGGATTTATTGAATTATCCGGGTTATTGATTATAGGGTTAATAATATTCATAAGAATCTTTCGAGTTCTTATGCATCTATTCAAGTTAAACTAATACCTATATGTCTATGGTATTAATATTAGCAAGAATGCATTTACAACTCCTATTTTTCAACCAAACAAGGCAATTAAGTATATGTCTATCTTAGTTGCGAATTCTTCACCCGATGCCCGGGATTCAAAACTTGTTCTATTTGATTCTATATGTAACCAAGAATTTTCTTTGTCAAGTTTAATTCAAGAATCGTAAATAATATTTCACTGTTAGCTACGCAGTAAAATAATTAGAAGCAGAATCAAATAAACAACCCATAACAATAAATTGAAGATCTTCAATCTAAGCTTCAAATAACATAATTATCTAACATCCATTACCCAAGAATACTAGAGTTTTTAGCTACTCATAATCATACAAAAATCAACAATAAAAGTTTTAAACATAATATAAACAAACAAATAGAAGAAAGTTTAGAAGAACTCTTTGAATCCTTGCTCCAAGATGTTATTCTTCTTCTCCTTTCTTAGCTCCAAGATGAAGCTCCTTCTTCTCTGGCCTTTTCTCCTTCAAAATCCGATTTCTCATCTCAATAATGGAGATTTACTTTATGTAAGTTGAGTCGATCCTCTCAGATTTCCCATTTTCCCCCCAAATAATTGATTTCCCGGACTGGACTAGCGCGGGAGCGCATGACCTGCGCATATCCCGCGCATATCAAGTTTCTTTCTGTCCAAATCACTGAACTAGCGCGGGAGCGCATGACCAGCGCATGACCCGCGCTAGTGGGGTTTTCTCTTGTTAAGATGTTGCTGCTCAACTTTTCGTCATTTGACTCCATTTTTCACTTGATTACCATCATAAATCCTCATTTGTTTATTGAACTCATGTGAGACATTAAAGTCATGATTAGAGCCAATTTTTGCATTATTTGAACATTTACAATAGTAAACCATCCTTAAGTTGAGCCTATTATCAACACCCCACACTTAGCTTATTGCTAGTCCTCGAGCAATCCACTATATTCTTTTTAGAGAATTCTTCACTCAACCATTTCCCCTCACGCATTACACCTAGAACATTGTACATACTTAACACCTAGCAGTGAACAATCCTAGCCTTAAAGTTGTCTCTCAAGTGCTATGCAATATTCAAACTTCCTTAACTTACTCTTCACAGAAGTCAAGATTTGCTTTTCTGTCACAAGTCATATACCCTCACCATCATGCCAACAAGCAATATTTGGTAATTACTCTGCACATTCAAGTCATATACTTATAATAATCAATTAAAGCACTCACTCTCACAATAGAAGTCACATGCATGCAATGGGTACCATAAGCTTGCCCATAATATAAATCTCTACTAATTTAGGCTAGCTCGACTCAAAATCAATTAGGACTTTTTCGTGGTTGTAATGTGGGCTAAGGGACGGGTAGGATGTATTTAGGAATAGTGACTCAACCCCTAAGCACTTTAACACATCACACCAGCAATTTTCAGCATAAATTCTTCAACCCACTTCTCATTTATACACAATATCATCCCACAAATACGCCCTTCTTCTTTAAGCACTCTATTAATTCATTCCCACTAGCTAGAGCAAAACACAATGTAATTATCTTTTTTTTCTTGTCACTCAATTTCTGCTAGTGGTGTATTCATTTACAACATAAGTGCACCTTTCATCCTTTTATTGGTTCCACTCAAAAGTCACCCCACACTTATTTTCTTCTTACTTCTTTTACCGCTCTTCTCACAATTAAAGTGCTTTAAGAGGTAAAAGGATCAAAACACTGTCAATTAAGAACAAAAGGGTATAGGCTTGTAATGCGGGTGCCAAAGAAAATGTCTGAAGGCTCAAAAGGATTAACTAGGGACAAATTTTATTTGTAATAAGCAATTAAGCTCAAAAAGGTCAAAGAAAGCCTAACATCATTTTTCAAACCGAGCATCACCTCAAATTTCGCTTCAACTCACATACCGGGCAAGTTCTAGACACAAGTACAATACATGGACTACACAAATACTCACCACACATGGCATATGACTCATTCCAGATCAGCTCATCAAAACACTCCATTACGAGCATTCAATTCAGTACAAACATACAAATTAAGGCACTTTCAGTGAGATTCAACAATTAAGACTAAACGTTTTACACTCTAGGGTCTAATGTGTTCAGGTGTGTCAACACTATGGGTTCACTTTTATATAGCTTATAACTCCTTATTTTAGTCTACAAAATAAAAAAATATAAAAACAAAAATTAAAAACTACCTATGCCCGGTTCAAGATAAACCCTTAGAAAAGAACCGCGGCTTAAAGAAAAACCAAGGGGGAATTTCTACACTACCTAAGAAAAAATATATAAAAAAAATCTTTTTGTTGTTTTCTCTAGACTCACTTCCCTCAAGAAAATTCGTCTAAAAGATCCATCGTAGGGAAAAGTCTAATTTTTCTACCATTTTTTTTATTTCACATAAAAAAATTAATCTTATAAAATACTACACAACTACAAAGAAAAGAAATAAGAAGATAAAATACTAAAAAGCTAATTATCCAAAGGAATTCTCCCACCCCACACTTAAAAGAGTGCAATGTCCCCAATGCACAAATAAAATCAAAAAATAACAAGGGTGGACAAGAAACTCCCTAAAAGGCCAAAGACCGAAGCACTGGCAGCTCACGGGGTACTCAGTCTTCTCCCAAGGATGGTCCTTTGCGCGGGTACCTCACACTAGTTCCAACCAGCTGGCTCGCATTTGCACACTTTCAGTGGCTTTTCTTCTATGCTCATAATCATACAACAAATGCTACAAAGGTAGAAAACTAAAATAAATAAAAATAAAAGAAAGCAGTAAAGCTGGGTTGCCTCCCAACAAGCGCCTAATTTAACATCGCGGCACGACGTGAACCACTTTTTGCCTCCACCTTGAACTTATAAATTGAGTCCCCAATTTGGCTTCAAGCTTTTTGCTATGCTCTAGGGGTGGTGAGACAAGTTTAACATGGTCGAGCAACCAATATCGTGTTCTACACTTTTTGGCTTTCAAATGAGGTATGTAATTATATCTCTCTGGCACGATAAATTCCAGAATATAAGCACCCAGGTCCTCGTACATTGGTTCCCCCAAAGGCTCAGATGACTCGATTTCCATGTCATCATCCAAACACAATGTTGAAAAATGTATGGAATGAGGAGCAGTACGCCCCAACTCTAGAATTGTATCACTAGTTACATCCTCATATGTACACACACTAGAGTCTTCAAATATAACATTATCTACTTCTTCACATGGCTCTAGAGCACTCTTCTTAACATGGACATCCTCAAGAAAAATATGATCTAATGATTGGTATTCTTGTTTTATCTCCTCTATTTGGTCTAGAAGATTTTTTTCAGCTTCATACAACTCATCATTAAATTGTTGGGCATTACACGCATCAACCTTTGCACTCCTTAGACCAAGCCAAAATTATCACTTTTTTGTGCAAGCTCATCTCTCTCCTTAGACCAATCTTTCATCACCGTTGTTAGTAAACAACGTCGTTTCGCAGAATCCACTAATCGAGAATATCCGTCCCAATACCAACCCTTAGTCCCATATTCAAATTCAGATATCCAAGAGGTGAGGTCATGACTAGCAAAAAAATACGGGCCATAAAAATCTTTGATTAACCAAGCGTCTTCATCATTAACCTTACCTCTGTATATTTCATCCTCAGATGTCATCTTGAGAGAACTAGAAACATACTAAGAGAAAAATCAAATAGTTATAAAAATAACATATTTACAAAAAGAAAAGAAAATAAACTTGTAAAGATAATAATAAAAGTCTAACCCAGAAGAATAGTTAATGTCTAATTCCCCGGCAACGGCGCCAAAAACTTGTTGCGACCAAAACACTCACGCAAGTGTACGCGATCGACAAGTAATATAGTAGTAAGTAAAGTATCGTTCCCACGAGGAATTGTGATCAACTTATCGACTGATGTAGACTCAAACAATTATCAATTCAAGCTAAATTATCACAAAATATATTAAAGAACCAATTTACAACTTACTTAATAATTGCACAATAATTCAACACAAAATTACTACACCAATTTCACAATATGTTTATAACAATTTGGATAAATATATTCCCGGGTCATGGACTTGCTAGAAATTATGCTACTATTTTAGCTTAAAATGGATTTATTGAATTATCCGGGTTATTGATTATAGGGTTAATAATATTCATAAGAATCTTTAGAGTTCTTATGCATCTATTCAAGTTAAAATAATACCTATATGTCTATGGTATTAATATTAGCAAGAATGCATTTACAACTCCTATTTTTCAACCAAACAAGGCAATTAAGTATATGTCTATCTTAGTTGCGAATTCTTCACCTGATGCCCGGGATTCAAAACTTGTTCTATTTGATTCTATATGCAACCAAGAATTTTCTTTGTCAAGTTTAATTCAAGATTCATAAATAATATTTCAATGTTAGCTACGCAGTAAAATAATTAGAAGCAGAATCAAATAAACAACCCATAACAATAAATTCAAGATCTTCAATCTAAGCTTCAAATAACATAATTATCTAACATCCATGACCCAAGAATACTAGAGTTTTTAGCTATCCATAATCATACAAAAATCAACAATAAAAGTTTTAAACATAATATAAACAAACAAAAAGAAGAAAGTTTAGAAGAACTCTTTGAATCCTTGCTCCAAGATGTTGTTCTTCTTCTCCTTTCTTAGCTCTAAGATGAAGCTCCTTCTTCCATGGCTTTTTCTCCTTCAAAATCTGATCTCTCATCTCAATAATGGAGCTTTACTTTATGTAAGTTGAGTGGATCCTCTCAGATTTCCCATCTTGCCCCCAAATAATTGATTTCCCGGACTGGACTAGCGCGGGAGAGCATGACCAACGCACGTCCCAGGCATATCGAGTTTCTTTCTATCCAAATCACTGAACTAGCGCGGGAGCGCATGACCAGCGCATGACCCGCGCTAGTGGGGTTTTCTCTTGTTAATATGTTGTTTCTCATCTTTTCGTCATTTGACTCCATTTTTCACTTGATTACCATCATAAATCCTCATTTGTTTATTGAACTCCTGTGAGACATTAAAGTCATGATTAGAGCCAATTTTTGCATTATTTAAACATTTACAATAGTAAATCATCCTTAAGTTGAGCTAAAACATAGGCTATATTAAATAATTTAGCCTATTATCAGCCACATATGAACCTGTGCAACAAAAATGCACAACAAGTATAGTATGAGTACGAAAACAACGTGTACTCAATGAGTATCCTGTCTAATCTCGAAGAAGTATAGACGAGAGGTCGACTTCGACACTTACTAATGGTCCAATAATAATATAGTAAAAGTGTGAGGAATTCATGGATTTCATAAAGCAAAGTTTAACTCATAAAGAAGGAAAGCAGGTAAACAACTTCTCAAATAATAAAGGATTTCCAAAGATTTACTTTTCATTATCTTTATCAATTTATCTCTGGCCAGGAAGGGCAATTATCAACATTTAAAAATCTCAGGCAAGTAATACAGCATGCGCATATCATGCCGAGGTCGTATGGCCCAATCCAACATAAATGTAAAAATGTGCACTGCCGAGGGTCGAACGGCACGAACCATAGATGCATCTATTACCCCGCTCGCGAATCATACATGTGACGCGGTCATCATAAATAAACAAACACCCTGCTTGCGAATCATTCATGCGACGCAAGTACACATAGAAATACATGCTCAAAAAACCTATTAAGAATTTATCAGAGAATGTTTATCCAAATAAAAGCCAATTCTCTTTTAGCGATTTAAGAAAATGAAGTTTAATACTTTTAGAAATTCATTTACCGATTCGATAAGATTTAAGCAATTCAATTGCCAATAAGATTACAGATATTCCAAGTATAACATGCTTTTGGGTCCTAGACTCCCCGGACATACATATAATAGTAGCTACACACGGACTCTCGTCACCTCGTGCGTATGTAGCCCCCACAAATAGAAGCACATAAGAAATTATTTCACCTATAGGGACAATTCCCTCTTACAAGGTTAGAAAGGAGACTCACCTCACTCCGAAGATCCATAACTGGCATTCCATGCCCTTCCGAAGACTCGAATCAATGCTAAATTCTCCAAAACTAGCCAATAATTATATAAATCCATTAATATATGTTCAATTGCTCATTACAATCCAATTTATAACAATTCCTAACCCTGATCGAAAAGTTGACAAAATTGCCCTCGGGGCCTGATTGCTGCCAACTCCACACTACTAAAAGGTAGGAAGAGAGGGTCGCAATAGCTTTTACCCGATATGAGGGTCAGGATCGATTTCCATAAGGAGCTAGGAATGGAGTTGAGTATCTATCTAGACTAGAGTTGTGTATTTGTTCCTAATGTCACTTTCATACATTTTTGGGTTTTTGATTATAAACTACTATTATCAAACTATTAATTGAAACTAGATTATGCTACGAGATAATTGCTAAGTTGTATCTAATGGGAAGAAGGGCACTAGGGTCATGACATTACCTAGGTGGCTAATTGACGGGTAGATGTTACTAAGGTTCGATTGACATAATTGGGGCTTATGCTATAACTGTTGCACAATTTTACCCACTCTCACACCTCTCGGTAGAGAGAGTGATTTTGCCCAATTGACTCTCTCGAGACCAAATGGGTAGACAAATTAGCTCAAGCAACTAGGTTTCAAGTTGGGTAATTACTCTCTCGAGGCTTAACCCTTTAATTGGGACTATCAATTCTCTTGAGTCCATTCCAATTCCTTGTTGAGTCAATTTTGGAGACTTAGGCTCTCTTTCTCAAGAAGAGCCAAGTCAACTTAGCACAAACTAGTGTTTGCAACCACCAATTCATAGATTAAACCA